>NC_079335.1:81582578-82782578 GCF_029582105.1 Oenanthe melanoleuca | reverse complement strand
AAGGAGTGTAGGACAAGTCTCGAGACTGTTCTGTGAGGAAGTGTCAACAGATTGCCATCTTTGTCTTGAGAACTTCTCTTTTTGCAGAGACACTGAAGTCTCTGCTAGTCAGCACCTTATCGACCTAATCAGCTCTTGCAATGATCCTCGTAATTTCCACTTCAATAATAATTTGCCTTGGCACTACAATAAGTGCTGCTCTAATGTGTATGAAAATTCAGGCTATCACATTGTCCCTGTGTAAAAGGTCAATTATCTTACCCAAAAAGATTACAGTCTGACCCCATCTTTATTTGATAAAGCCAGGATTATCCCATTTTGCATTTGCCTTCAAGGCTCTAATTATTTTTTCTTTTAAGTATTTTCTAAAACTTTATACAATGTTGCATTCAAATTAAAAGATTCAGAGTTATTAATGTGATTTCTCTTCTCCCATTTTTGTAGAATGTAAAAATGAAGTGAGATGGAGAGTATATTGACATGAATACATTTATTCTGTCGATAAGACTTGAATTTATATTCAGTTGAGAAGAGTCACCTTCTATCAAACTTTTGGCTTCTTTTATGAATATAATACACTGTGATCAAGGTTTCCAAGGTTGCCAAATCCTTTGCAAGAACTACCTGCCTATATGCTAGGTTCATAACAAATAGAAAAGATTTCACAAAGAACTTCATTTCAGCAAAACCTCATTTTTCAACAGAACATGGTGTCAAAAATATTAATCAGACCTAGCTATAGATTTATTTTACTATATAGTCTTTTCCATCATCTCTGTGGTCTTTATGACAAGCTTAACTTGATGAATTTATGTTGTTTGGGCTCTCATATTGTAACCATAACCTTGCTGTCTAAGCTATTGCTTAATCTTTTTTAGTTTTGGGTAAACATAGGTTAATGTCACTGGTGCATGATGCAATGATGCTTTTATGGGGTAGTCTTTCATTAGAAGACAAATATTTAAGAATATTTCTGTGAATTAATTTTTTTTATTTCAGTAATATTCACGGGGATTGATGAGTAATTTAAGATGTATTGTCATAATTTTATGAAAGTTTTCGAAGCACTTTTCAGTATGCTCAAGTTCAAAGAGAATTATTGGTGAGTGCAGAAAACTGGTTAGAGACCTCTTACTTTTTATTTCAATGTCTATTTGGTGATGTATTTATCACGTTATTCAAAATACTTATCACATTGTGAGTAGATCCATCTACAAACAACAACTTCACAGATTTTAAACACAAGAGGGAATACTGTAAGACATAATATTGCACTACTGATTCCCTGTGCCACAAAAGGCTACAAGTCTCATAATTAATTCTTACTTCAAATCCAAGAACATATTTCAGTTGAAAATTTCCAGTGACACATCTTTTATAGTTCTTTCTATGATGTTCTGGTACTGATTTTTCTTATCCCAAGACATTTTAATTTTATTTCTAGCTGTGACTTTCAACATCAGATCATCTTCTATTTCATTTATCAGGTGTAAGAGCTGCCTTGTAGTGTATGTTTTTCACAGACAGCAATCAAATCACCCATGTACCTCTGCATCAGTGAGCTTTTCTCCTTCTCTCACTGTAAGTCATGCTTCTCTTTCTTTAATCATCTGCATTTCTTCCAAAGTGGCTATTTAACATTTTCCTCAAGAGCATATTTTGGACAGAAAGCATTTTGGTAGACAGTGTACCAATGGTTATACCAGTGCTGACTCCATTAACCACAGCATCACACTACAGAAATTTTTTCAGTTTAAAATATTACTTCCAGCAGGTAACTTTTTCAGTCATTACCTTCCATACTATGGTCCCACCTTCTATAAGAGATCTATATCCCTTCTTAAGGGCCTTTATCACTTAAGATGTCTGTGCTGAAGCATGTTTTGTTTGCTTGAAGCTGGTTACCAAATAATTCATGTCACTCTCTTGATGTTCTCTCTTTATTATTTCAGCACTCCTCCACACCTTCTGAAATGTGCAGTTTTTATCAGGAACCACTTGATGATAGTTTGCCTTTTATAGTAAATATTTTTAAATCCATTTTATAACCTGTCATATCAAATCTTACTTGGGTTACATCTGCACTTGATGAACAATAAAAGTTCATACAATGAATCAACAAGACTGATCAAGATAGCAGCCTGTATGAAAATGTATTTTAAGTGAATCTGGACTTTGTGTAACAAAATTTGGCAGGCTGTGACCAAATCCTTTAGTGCACTGCTTCTGCTCAGTGATTCCAGGCAGAATTTTAAAATTTGAGATTAATATTATGCTTTTAAAACGTACCTATATTTTCAGAGAAAGAAATCACTGCACTAAAAGAAGATTAGGTCTTTTTGAGATTGTGCATTTCTGCAGATAGCAATAGTTGTCCAAATAATCTTACTTTCCCAGTAATAAAAACCATTGACTCCAAGGACCAAAATCCAGTGTTTTTGAAAATATTTCAGCAGATAAAATCTCTGTTTGTATGTTTCAGAGGTGCAGAGAGCCTGGAATGGGTGTGGTGGAGCTGAGAGCACCAGCCACAGGAACCAGTAGAACCAGTTCTTCTCTATATAGCCTGGGAAATCCTGCCTTCAAAGACATGTGTTAACTGCTTTTACTAAAATATCCAGCACACATTCAGGTAAAATTCAGACTATAAATCACTGTCTACTGAGGCCTACCTGGATACAGGCCATTTTCATAAGAGCACACCTATTTCTACCATATGATAACAAGAATTTGACTAGCATGCTTTGGATATTTCTCCAAGTGTGAAGCCAAAGTGAGCCATGGTAAACCTTTTTTAATCTTCTTTTTATACTGTATAGTTGTTGTTTTAACTGGGAATCATCTCCTGCCAATGTGTGTCTCATCTCAATCAAAATTCCATTGTAGATGCAATGCTTATAATTCACTGTCCAGGTCTTCCACTACCTGCTGATGTTGGAACCTCTGGTATTTATCCTGCTATTTAGGTTCTCTCCATCTGTCCTTCAGAGAAGGAGTGGTTTCATAATGTGTATGCTTTTTATACACAGTGGAAGAAATAATCCTTTTCAAAAATTACATCTAATTAAATGAGGCTTAAAAACAGTAGAGAGGAGCACCTAATTTTAAAGTGTAGCATTTAAACATGTAGAATGCTAAATAAAACCAAATATGTGTTCTTTTTATTTGACTGCACTATGCAAGCTGCAGTTACGTTCCTGTATTTATTGTTAATGAAGGAGATATAAAAAGAAAGTATGTCCAGCTTTACAACCTGAATTTTAGTGATAAGTCTTTATGTCAATCTAAATGAGTAGGTCAATTTGATATTGATAACACAGTCAACATGTGTTTTACTTCATGCTTTATTTGTTTTACTATGTCTTCTCTTTGTAACTCATAAAAATAATAGTTGTGTTTAAAGAAGGGGCTTGAAAGGCAAAGAAACAGAGCCATTAAACCCAGTGATGATGTATAAAAGGAATAGTCCATAAGTCATTGCATATGATACTCAGGTCAGGATAGGGTGACCTGAACAGCTAACCACTTATTTATTATGTATTAATTTCTAGCAGCCTTCGGATCGTTGATGGATTTTCTCTTCACATCTAGATTTTTATGGTTACATCTTGTATACATCCATGCTTATGACAGTAATTCAAGAATACAATAAGGGGATCTATCCTACACAACTCTCCTCCATCGGGCTTCTTCAGATTGCTGTGATATTGAAAAAGGCGCGTTTTGTTTTAAATGAAAGAGACAGTTCGTCAGGGAAATCCTTAAAGATTGGCCGTTAAAATAATTCACAAAGTAACCAGATTAATCAATCTGATTTTGCATTGTAAGAGGGCAAAAAGTTACTATAAAGGTAAACCTCAGATGTAGGAAAAAATTGCTGTATTATTTAAGACCTCGAAAAAAATATTCTCCATCCAAGATTGAAAAAGGAGAAATAGGTCAGCTGCAGACTGTAGGTTTGAAAGAGATGAGCTACAAAAGAAATTCAGGATGAGAAGCTATTGCATCAGACAATTAGAGGAAGGAGAGGGCTGTTGATAAGGAGAGACTGCAGTAGGGAAGCAGAAATATTAAGGACCACGTAAAATCCCTTGCTCTTTTTTCATCAGTTTGCTTCACACTTAAGTCATCTTCTGCTGGATGGCTGGTAATGCATAAGTGTGAGCTTATTTTCCTCAAATTGTCAACAGACAAGAGTCTTAAAGGATGAATCTGAGTCCTCCTTTAAAGCACCTGAAAAACAGACCCATTATAGCTTGATTCATATGGAACAACTCACTGGGCTGACACCCACTCATTTCCTTCCAAACACAATGCAGGGGGAGTTTCCTGTTTAATCACTTCTCAGAGGGTCATAATTTTGGTAGGTTCGTCCTTTCATCTTCCTGATCACCATGAATTCAACATCAGAAAACATCTACCAATTAGTAGTTGCTGTACAGTGTGTGCAGCAAATAGTGCAGCTGGATCAACAAGAAAGCAGAAATTATAAACATGTAGTGACAGCATATGGGGAAACTGCTCAGGTAAAAACAAAAAAGAAATCCCATCTTTACTGAATTAATGAAGACAGAGGTAGCATATACACTGTAAGATGTCCACACAGGAAATCTAAAGACAGAAGAAGATTTAGGGTAAAGAAACTCAATACAATCAACATCTGCTGATACTGAAGAAATAAAGATATATAGCTAATTTGGAATCCTAAAAAAGACCCCCAAATCTGTTGAAAATAACCAAAATTAGGTGACAGAGTAACACTTCACCTTACTAGTCCCTATAATCCAGTAATTGCTCTGGTTCAATGTAAGGATATGGACATTTATTTATAAAAAAAAGAGATAGAAAACCAATGTAAATTTGGAGGCCTGTTTAAAATGATTGTTGTCAATCACCACAAAATCACAGATGTGTCTAACAGAGGTGGCAACATGTAGGATGACAGTTTTAGCCATAATAAGGCACATCCTGTACAAGGCTCCTCGCAGTACAAAATCGTTTTTCCAGACAGCATTCTATTCCACATAGAACATATTTTCCATGAATCACTTTTTTTTAAATGTGAAAGAGAATTAACTTTGATTGTTCTCATGTCCTTTTATGATTGCTGTCTAAGAACATTTAGGTGATATAACGTCTGCAGAAAGTGAATTTTAAAAGCAGTCTCCTCGTTCTCTATTCTTTGCTGTACATAAAACTCTCCAAGATCCTCCATGCCCACCTAGTTATTGTGTTGAAGATTAACATGATGCTCAGAAAGTGCATAGTAATTGATAGGAAGCAGACAGTTACTGCAGAGCTGAAGGTCTGCCTTCTCTGTGTCCTAAAATCCATACAAATCCCTACAGCTGAATCATATGTTATTATCTCTCACTTATCAAATGCTTTTCTGCAGCACTAGCCTTTCCTGTTAAGAGTACTAAGGACATTCCTTATTTCCTCAATCTATCACAAAAAAGAGAGGCTGTTGTTCAGACCCTTGAAATCGAGATAGCTGAACAAGGAGCATCTGGCGGTCTCTCATTACTTCATGACAAAGCTGACTTTGACAAAATATCTGTAGGTGTCACTGAGGTAAAAAAGTGTTAAATAAAGTGAGCATGCACGGTTGGTCACTGAGAAAAAGGGAAGCTGAAAATAGAACCTCCTCGTGAAAAGAAGCATCACAGACTTTAGAAACAGCACCAGAAAGAGTACAATTGAGACAAAATGAAACTGGGGGAAGATCAGGGAGAACGAGCTTGAGAATCGTGGTCTTTAGGAGGGAATGCATAAAAAGGGGCTGTGGTGTTAGCTGGTGATAAGGGAGAGCACTAACAACAATAGTGAACCTTTAACGTGTAGTCTGATAGGCAGCCTGAAAACTCTAGCAGAAGGAGCTAGTGAGGAAGGGCAAGAGAGACTTTTGCATTTTGTCAGGTTTCTCATTAGCTAATACTACTGGCAACTAGCTTCAATCAAAATATTTCAAGGGTTTTACATTTCATCCAAGCCTATTAAAGGACCAGTTGCTCACATGAAGAGAGTCTTGGGAGAGTTTTATCCACCAGCAATGTTTGCTGTCTCTTTCCACCAGAATTTGGCATGAAAGTTGCATAATATTTCTAGAGCAGATCTAATGATTCATTGCATGACACTGCTCCATCTCTGGAGCTGAATCTGGCTGTCTTCTGACCTTGTGCTCAGCTCATCTACCTCATTAAAGTGGGATAAAATGAAGCTAGCAAAACCCAAAACAAAATTCTTGCTTGTTTAGGGAGATGAATTGGCTCAGTCTCTATCTGGAGGAATGCCAGAGCCAGAGCAAAGGAGAGAGTGAGACGTGCAATAAAGAGAGTGTTGGAGAGAAAAGGGACAAGTGGGACTGATACTTTTTCTGACAGCTGTACTGTGAAAATTCACCTTCAGGGTAGAGGACAATTACTGTTCCTATGTACCAGATACCTTGATTTGGTTTAAAGATTTTAAACAGAGAGAATGTCGTCTTTAAAAAAGCCTGGAAGATTCAGCTATGATATATGAAAACAAGAGGTGGTAATTTTCCATGATGAGCTTTAAGAACATGATGGAAAAGAGAACAAAATTCAACACATGAAAACCATCACTGAAGTCAGAAACTGGCTTACACTATTTTTGTTCTGGAAACTTTTAAACCTAAAAAGGACAACAGGATGTTTTGTTTTATGGAAGGGTTTGAAAGAATTCCAGTATAACTACAAGACACAACCCCTCCCTGAAAAGACAAAGAAAACAAGATGACATGAAGTATTTTAAAAGATGGGTCATTAAAATTCAATTCTCAGTTAACCGTCAAAACGTAAAGGTTAAACCCACCATTTTGTTTTCTTTTTAAACTCTTATTTTCCTTTCTTAGGTCGTCTTTACCAGCAGAGGGAGCAGGTGGAAGAGCAAATGGAAAAGGAGCTGACTTCAATTAAACTTTGATCTTTGATCTTTGGTCTTTGTTCCAGACAGAGAAAACAAGGACCAGTTTCAGCAGCTGCTGCTAGTGGGACAGAGTATCCACAGCACGAATACACTTGTTTTGCATGTGTTCTCCCTTCTTCCTCTTACAGCTCCAGGAAGTAAAATGGTGTTAGAAAACCTGACAGTTCCACCAGTCCTGTCCTATTTTCATCACTGTGGATTTGCAATATTTAGAAGAAAATTGAGGGAGAATTCAAACTAATGACTAATTTTAATTCAGCTGCACACTACTCTCAGCCTGTCCTATAGCTTGTAGCAATTTCACTGCATCTTAACCACTTTTCTAGAAGTGGGCTCTACTGTAAATCTGGAAACATCCAGACAATTTGTGTAAAATTAAGGCTTATAAGGAAATTTATGTCTGAATAATGCAGCACTAGTTTTCACCTATTGGAGAAATTTTCAGTTCACCTGCCTCTCACAAGGGGATTTTATAAGCTGAAGTCTTGTTCAAAACAATATTTTTAAGCCATTAAAGGTTTGTCTGAGAAGATTCATGTTCCCTTACAAACATCTAATTTTCTTCTCATCTCTCCTTTCTACCTATTCACATTTAGTTTCCTCCATTTCTGAATACAAAATGGACTTTATACTAATAATGAAATTAAGCTAAGTAGAATCTCTTACTGTGCACCAGAGATCCTGCTTTTTTTTTTTTTTCTGTTTTGGAAAAACTCAGCATGTAGAAAGAGGGAGACTAACACTCTTTCTTTTTGAGATATGTCTTCTGGCAAAATGAGTTTTTTATTTTTTAAATACAAGTAAATGTCTAGGACATGCAAAAGACGCTTTAGAAGGATCAGGCACTGTTCCACCTTCAATGAGGAGAAAGAGGTCCAGTGGAATCAGGTCAGAGATTTAGGAAAATGCTTTATACCAGATTTCTCAGACAGACATTCCCAAAAAGAAGTACATCAAGAAGTACATAGGCTTCTCTCTGTCCAACTTGAGATTGCTGCTTCTTTTTCTTTTTATTTAACCAAGTCCTGTGGGACTTAGAGCAAGAAAGAATTATTCCATAGAGACTAAAGGTGAGAACCTAATAGATCTGGAAGCAATGCTGTTTTCATTAGATCAAAGGTGAGTTATTACTATAAAAGTATCCACTGATCAGTTTCTGAAATTATGACTAGCACATTACAAAATTATTCACCACATGACACAGAGGAAATGGGTGGCTTTGTAACGGCTCCCACAGCAGAGCTATAGGTGTGGTTTATCTATCCTTCTCAACCAGAGGAGATAAACAAGGCTTTGAAAACAAAGAGTAGTGTCAAAGCCCTTACCTCTGTTGCTGTACCTTGAGAAGCCCACAAAATCATCAAGAAAACTCTCAGTTTTGAACTGGTAAGCAGTTTTTTAGAGGAGGTACAGAGACATTACAAACAATTGGAAGAAGAACCTTTAAATCTGCCCTCAAAGTGGAAAAAGCTGTGCAGAGCTGCATCAGACATTTGCCTGTCTTCATCATATAAAACTATTTCAGGCTATATTCAATGAGATGTTTGATGAGGTCATGAGTGATATAGTTTATACAAATCAGGTTAGATTTATTTTCTAAAAAGTTCAGACAGCCATTAGTGATTAATATTAACATCCCATCTATGTTACAGAGTCCCTATGAGGCTTCTTTTCTCTTAACAGAAGGTTTTGATTGACCGACCTAGCTGTACATTGAGAATATTACCTAGCCCAGTAGTTGACAAGTTTAGTCCAGTTTATGCTCATCAATATTTTCTCATGGAAGTGAAGATCCCTGAAGAGTGAATTCAAACTGACTGACAACAGCCTTCTGATTTTTAGTTGCCTTTGTTGGACCACTCAGAAGTACTTGACCAGGGCTGAAAATCCCTAAAATATACATGCCCATACATGTCCACGTGTGAAATAACTACAAATATAATCCCCTTCAAACATTTTTCACCATCTTTCAAGGAACTATTAAGGAGTGTCTCTTTTCCTGAAGTCTGTCAGGACAATATTCTTGAGGAATAAGAAGACTCAGGACAAGAGCTCAGAAAATAAAACTCCTTTTGCATGCAAATGGTATCCTCTTACTTGGTAAAATTCCAGATCAGTCTAATCTTCACTCTATTCTCTGTTTATAAAATAAATTAGAATAAACCAAAAGGACTGATCATCTCATTAAGTTGGAAGCACTCCCTCTCCAGTGCCATTCAGAGGGAACAAAGGAACTTCAAACATATCAGCATCCAGTTTCCAAGGGAAATTTAGCATCAAGGTTAAACTAGTCCTATTACTTATGCAGATAGTAAACAACTTAGGTGGTGAGTGCTGCCTCCTTCATATGGGAAAAATAATTAATTACAATAATTTACATATAATTTAAAAGAAAACTGGCCACCCTGGTAGTTTGTTTATTTTCAACTCTGTCCCTGTCCATATTCCTGATATTTATTTTAATAAAACTAGCACATTGAGATATTCCTAGTGGGACATTTGGAACCAGAAAGGCTCTATAAGCCCTGAGGAGGGCTCAGAGTGGATGGTCAGCAAAAGGCCACAGTAAAAGATGAGATTACTGGTGTATCTTCTAAATCACTGTTTAAGATTCACATAATTAGACCATATGTTAATGTTTCATACACTAATACTCAACAATGTGTCTTGATGTATAGATTAGAGAAAGTATGCAAGAGCTCAAAAACTGATACTTCTGCAGGGCGATTCCTCAAATATTTTGGTCTTTACACTCAGACCAGACTGCAAAAAACAGGTGGCATCTATGTCAGAGAGGTAATTACCATGCTGTGATATTGCTTATTGGTTGTTTCAAAGCATGAGGATATCTCATCCTTCAATGGATCTTGTCGACAATATTCTTCTTTCTCATTGCAGAGATAGAGGATTTTCACTATGATTCGGGCATGTACAATCTTTCCTTGAGAGTCCACAGTGAAAACTAAGGAAAAAGGTAAATGTGATACTGTCCTGCAGCTGGCTCCTACCTACTGACATGGAGCAGCTCACTGTTTGTCCAGTGAAATGGCCTAAAATATCTCCCTTAAATCTAGTTAAATCTAGCTTACTTTTTCAACTATTGGTCAAAAGTCTTGATGAATGGTACCCAACAAATCTTAAACACAAAGAACTACCTCTAGGCTATGAAACAGTCTCAGTTCTTTTAAATATGTACAGCAATGATCTCCCTGAAACTTGAGCTTGTAAGTAGTCTGGGTATTAATTCTTAGGGCTTTCCTGACCTTGAGCATAACTTGAAATATGATTCAGCAGTAACACTGTCATAACTGGCAGTTGCAGTTGAATGCTTTGCTACTGCAATTTTTCCTGTAATTCAAGTTTAGTTTCTCAATGGAATACAGTCCACATCTGGTCTATCTCATAGAATCCTTTAGTAGGTTTCTGGCTTTCCCTGTCTGTCTGATAACACATGCTGTCAATGTCAAGATCTGCCCTAAGCTATTGACAAATTGTTGAACCTACCATGCACAATCTTCAAACACTAGCTACCACTTTGCAACTCAGAAAGGAGTGTAGTTTTCCAATTTTGACTTCCTCACCTCATGTTACATTAGCCAATATGCAGGTAGTCACACCCAGTATTTTTCTCACACTGACTAATAATGTCTCACCACATTTCTATTCTGAAAAGTCTGGAGACAAAAGGGTCATAGCTCTCAAAACCTTGTCTGACCTTCTTTCTTTTGAAACCCTCCCTTTAGCCCTCTGTTTAGTTTGACTCACCTGATGTTCTGACATCTCATGTGGTCAGCCCTGTGGCTCTGACATTTCAACAGCAGAAAACACAGACCCTATTGGCAGCAACCTGATGAAAATCCAACCATTTGACAGATACATTTTATGCTGGGATCTTCCTAAAATACTTCCAGATTGCTTGAAGCTATCTGTTGCAACCAGATTATGTTACAGCATAAGGAGAATCTGAACTGTGGGTGCAGGTTATGATTCACAACATACAACATAAATTTCCTAATCAGATGAGGTCTAAGTGCACCAGATTCTGTCTCTGAAAATGCTGACATTTCATACTGATGAGATTTGCATATACTAGTATCTCTAGAACATTATTTACATGATACTCTATCACTGAGCACATTAAAAAACTTAAAGAAGTCAGGAGAACAGATACTTTTAAGGAGGTCTAGCATATGTATTAGTATTAGGAAATTATCATGGTTCTGAGATGAAAATTACTGTCCAGTTGGCCAACATCTCAGTCTCATTTGACCTTGACATTCAGATCATGCATCCTGATCTCTGACCAACAGGCAGGGCATTCTGTTGGCTGGTCACATTTTCTCACTGCATTTTTTTAGTAGATTTTCAAATCACAGATATTGAACATATTTACCTCTTCAAAGAGCCACTGGAGACCTATCTGTACAAGGATGTTGCTGTAAAATACAGCTGGCACTTCAATTTACAGTATGCTAACTATTTCATACCCCCATCAATGCTCATTTAAAATCACACAAGCATCAGTTGGAGAGGTGGAAAAGTGGAAGAGAGAGGCCTCAGTGCTGATATTTAATAGTATGGTGAATTAAAACAAGAAACACACAAACCTTGTGTATAAATCCTTAGCTTTCACATTGCTATAATACTATTTACAGTACAAGAGAAAAAATAACTACACGTTGTAATTTGCTCTCAAAGAGCTACAGATATGCTGAAAATTGCACACATCTTTAACCTCAGCTGGATTGAGGCCAACAGTGCCATAAGGAATTAAGATAATGAATAAAGGCTTATCTTTACATTGCTAGACTCGTCTGATCACATCAAGTATTTGTATTGATGCATATGTGTACTTGCAATATTCTAGAAGGAGTGTTCACTACAGAACTAGAAACAAAATGTCTTCATATTTCTGCTGTTCATAACTTTTAATCATGTTACTTATGTTTAGGAAGAATTTCTCTGGAGTAGTGTTCAGCTGATAAATTCTTCAACATGAGTCATCATAATGTCTGTATCTATTTGCATAGCGCTGGAAGTCATCAAGGTGAATTTGAATGACCCTTTTACTCACCAGGATGTGGTTAGTTCTGTTATTTTTTTCTGCAGGTAATTGTACTCATTGGTAATGGTTGAAGCTTCCAAAGGAAGTAGAAGTCTGAGGAATAGAAGTATTTCTTGAAGTAGGAAGATTTGATTAGTTCTTTGTATTATTAAAAAAGACACAATAGGAAATAAAGTGCAAACAAATCCCAGCACCACATATCAAAGCAACTATCAGTAAGTGCTGAACAATTCTATTAACTATTTTTTATTTCAGATGGGAGTTCAAGGGTTATTCTAATGAAACCTGTAATTTGGATATGAAAGAAAGTTTTTCAAAGAGGAACTTTTTTCTTCTTCACATATGCCAGAACGCTATTTATTTATGCATAAACTTGGTTTTTACTATGCAAATCTCTTATACCTGAGGTTTTCTGGGGACTGGCAACTACGAATACAAATCTTAAATACTTTGGACGAGATGCTTAGACTCTTATGTTTAAAAAACACCTTGTTCCTAAAGTGATTCCACTGGAAGGAGATACAGTATACTTTATCAGGATCTGGCAGTGAGTGGTTTACTTCATTATTCACATCAATATATTTCAGTTCTGCTGCCAGATGCTAAGCAGTTACCCAATTTTTTTTTTTTAAAACCACTTACAACAAAATCAAAGCGGAATCCACTGATATGGTTTTGTTTACAAAAGCTGAAGTCTGATATCATTATTTATGTGGCAACTGGATCATATTCAATTCACAAGCCTCTCTGCACATAATCTATCTCACAAGCCCAGAAACAGACCTGAAGATGTACTAACAGCACTCGCTTTTTCTCTGTTATCTGAATATTCATTTCAGAAAAGGCTATAGATGGCTTATTATGTGACATTAATTGCTAAGTTGGGAGTTATGTGCACCATTTCTCTAAGTCCACAGCGAATGATTTGTGGCAGGGCAAGTCTTTATATGAGGGTATGGAGAAGGGGAAAACCAAATATTCTTGACTGTAATTGACTATTAAAATGATTGAAAGTCAGTTGGCTTCTAGCCTGTAGGCGGGCATAGTTTTATTTCATTCTTCCCCTTTCCTGAAGGCAGCAAGAAACAGAAACTGCGATAATAGTGAAGAATACAGCTCTCTGGAAAGCTTAGGAATGCATTATGTGTGGAATGATTTCAGCGAGCTCAGGATGTCAGCTCACATGCACTTGCAGATTAAATGAAAGTGCTTGAAGTACTAACAGCTCCCGGCTGCCTGCTTGCTCTTTGCTGGAGGCTGCTGCTTCACATGCAAGGAGAGCTGCAAAGGCTATGTCACATCTCCCCCACCCTCATATTTACAATTGTTTGTAGGTGAAGGTTAGGGTGAATTGAAACCAGAGCTGCTGTTCTTGTCAGGCTCAAAGGTTCTTTTGCTTCCTGTTCTCTGTGCCTGTTTCTGCTGTATCTCCCTCAACAGGACCTGCTGAAGAAGCACTGGTACAGACTAATGTGCCCTAATTTCTGCCTCTCAGTACCTAAGGAGAGCCTACAAGAAAGATGGAGAGAGAGTTTTTGCAAGGGCATGTAGTGACTGGACAAGGGGAATGGCTTCAAACTGAGAGAGGAGGTTTAGATAAGATACCAGGAAGAAATTCCTTACTGGAGGGGTGCTGAGGCACTGAACAGGTTGCCCAGAGAAGCTGGGGATGCTCCATCTCTGGAAGTGTTTAAGGCCAGGTTGGATGGGGCTCTGAGAAACTTGGTCTAGTGAAAATGTCCCTGCCTGTGGTGGGAAGGGGCACGGGGGGGACGGTTGGAACTAGATGACTTTTTTTGGGTCTTTGCCAACCCAAATCATTCTATGATGCTGTGATTTATAGGGAGGTGGCAACTGCTTCTGATATTTCAGCTTAGTTTGACACCACTGTGAATCAACAGGAGTAGTGAACAAGGGTGTCTATTAGCAATTCTCCACTGCTGGCATTAGTGAATTAGTGAATAGCTTCTTCAACCCGGATTTGGCTAGCTGCTGAAGGTCCTGAGAGCTTTGTGAAATTTCCATGGCTCAAGCAGAAGAAAAAAACAACCTTGTAACAGTGAAGGAACGCCCATCTGATGTTCCTTGTTAAATGCTTTGGAGGCAAGGTGGCTTACAATGCTATCAGCACAGCAGATGGGCCCAGCGCCGTTTTTACATCTATGTTTACACACACACACACACTCTCACACACACACTTGCATTATTTCTGTGTAACACTATAGTCTGTGGTAGTGTCTGAATATGTTTGAAAGGATATATTAAACTTGCAGGAAATAAGAATTTCCTTTCCCCTGTCATAGAAGATTGCTTCCCCCATCCTCCCTTTTCCCATTTAAATATTTATATTGCACTTCGAAATGGACAAAAAGCTGGAAGAAGGAAAATACTGCCCCAGAAATTAAGAGTACAAGAAACTGGTGATGGGAACAAGGTTAAGGAGAGTAAGGCAGCACAGCAAAATCTTCATTAAGAACTTTTAAGTGAAAGGGTTTCGTACCTCAAGATCACAGTGAATCAAAACCACCAACCATGCTCTACAAAGAACAAAAGCCACACATTTCTAAATTATCTGACTTAGATTAATATGACTGCAGACTCAAAAGGCCACTTAGTTCAATAGCTGTGACATTAGCCAGTGGCAGATATCTCAGAAGGAATAAAAGAAATGGAGCAAAAAATAATCATATTTTTGTAGATATTTCCTCCCCAGCTGCTATAAACTGGCAATGTGATATTGCAAGTTTATTTCAGAAGCATCTTGATATGACACCCCTCTGTAAAAGCTGTTATTTACCTATGTATCCTATAGCATAAATTCCGTGATTTTGCATAGTATGGAGGTCTCAAGTACCCATCCTTGAATCACAATGGGAGCTTTCCTTCCCAATGAAGGTAGGTTTAAACAAAAGAACTAGTAGAAGCCAGAAACTATAGTGTGTCATTGCTTTAGGATTGTCAGGCAATAGTATCAACCATGAGAAAACTTTGGCACTGACAAAGTTTTGACAAAGATTGAGAATGTGTCATATCAGAAATTATTGGGAGTTTACTGAAGTCATATTTTTTTGGTGGAAAGCATTTTTGTAGAGGAAATTTTTTTCAGTAACACAGACTACAATCCTGCCAGGAATCCTACTGTGGCTCAGGGATGGTATCTCTTTTCTCCACCCCATCCCTACTTGGCCATTGCTCTCTTTTGGTCATTACAGGCCTTCTCCCTCACCCAGAGGGAAGGGCCTTTTCAAAGAGCAAAGAATAGAGAGACCAAGAGAAGAGCTCACTCTTCTTTCAGGAAATTAGACATCCAAGGCCAGCATTTATTCTCAACAGGGACCATTTTAAAGATTCAAAAACATCACTGACAAAAAGCTTTCCTAACATGCAGCCTAAATTTTCCTTTTTTAGCATGAGTCAGTCACTTCTGGTTATACAATCATTTGCTCTGCAGTCCTGAGAAATTTCTTTCTTTTTGTATCCTCAATATACATTGATGCTGTCCTTTAATTCCCTTTTATGATGTATTTGAAAAACCATTATCTACATAGAGATAACATTTAGAGTCATGCTATCGTTTGATTTTATTCTGTAAGCACTTAAGGAGTGTAAGAAATCAGAGATAAAGTCAGATGACAGGTATTCACACTGGTAAGATTCAGGGTAATTCTGGGGGAGTGTGTTAGATACTAGTGGAGGTCTCCTTTTGTATTTTTATTTTTATCTCTCCTGTAGCCCACAGATGCCTAAAGGCCTGAGAAACTACTCCATGATGTCCAGCCCAAGCCTTCCAGAGGCAGTCATTTTCTAAGGGTCTCGGTCAATAGTTTAGACAATACCAGTCACATGATTACATAGGTGAACAGCGCCATGAGAGGGCAAAGTCTGACAAAAAGTGATTGCCTAATTTAATAGTCACTATGATAGCAGTGCCACACATTCTAATCCTCAGGTCAGAAGGCTAAAGATGCATATGCACCTATACACAAAGATATTTCCAGCTTCCTTCTTAACATGATCTTTATAACTCTCCCATGGCAACAGCTGCCTTTTAACCTTTCCTCCTTCTTTTCAATTATGTATTATGATATTGTTAATATTACAAAGTTTGTTAGCTTGATACAGTGAGGTGTGAAAATCCAGATCCAAAATCTCTAACATTTTTCCCTATCACCATGCAAAGCAAGACTAGTATTTCTCTTCCATAATTTGAGAAGTTTATATATAGTTTATGTATAGCTTTATGTATAGCTTTGACTTTTGCTCCTGGTGTACTTTGTTAAGAAATAGTACATAGGGGGTTTGTCCATTATCATTCTCTTTTCTTTTCTTTTGGTGTCAGTGCTTCCCCCCTCTCCTTTTCTTTCTCTGACATACACTGAAGTTCCTTTCATTCACATTTGGTGGCTTATTTTTCTCTATATCTATTCAGCTCTTCAAGCAACTCCTTTCTTTTGCTAGCTCTATGTAATATTCTCTCCTTTCTTTTCTCTTTTTACCCCCTAGGCTGGTTAAAGGCTTTTCCTTTTCTTTTTTTAAAGCACAAGTCTTCTGGAGAGCAGACAGACATTCTTAGATAGGCTGTCATAGGATGCATTCAATCCAACAGCATGTTATTTCATTAAAATGACTGGTACTGATGATGGGATGTTTGGATGGTACTTCCTTCTTGTCCTTGCTTGCTGGAGTTCATGGCTTAATTACGTGAGTGGAAGGAGAAAAAAGGGGGCTGGGAAGATTAAATAACTGTCCCCTGCAAATATCAGGGAGGTTGAAACAGCAAAGAGAGCTAGAAACAACTTATCCTGAAACAGAAGTATTTCAATTTACAGATTAATATGATTTTACAATTTTTGTGACTGCCAGAGTGTGTGACCATAACCATAAACAAAGAAAATGGAAATTAGGCTTAAAATGGAAAGCTATGTAGAAGGTTCTTGTTATGTCACTCCCTCTGGCAGAGAAAGCAGGAAGACTGTGCTCAAATTTCCCAAGATATTCTACATGTGGTGGTTGTCCCAAATGTTGCTAATACAGAAAATGCTTTCTGAAGAGGAAATACTCTGTCTTTTTTTTTCCTGTGAATTGAAACTATGGCTTCTTTCTTTTGCATTTTCACACCCAAAATATATTTAGTTTGAAGACATTTTCCAGGCTCACCTTTTAAAATTATTTATTCAGAGTAGTCTGAGTTTCAGTGTAGCTAAATGTATTGGAGAACTGGATACAGTTATGTAAACCTGCTTGTAAGATTAAATATTTCCTGCATCAGGTCCTGTATTTGTTATGTTTCATTCGATTAAATAAAGAAACACTAGAACTTATCATAAAAACTGAAAAATGTTTCACTTTACCAAAAAACAAACAAACAAACACTTTTACCCCCAGTCATACTCTGGAAAGCAGGTGCCATTTAAAATCCAGAACACTGTGGTTTAAAAGAAGATCATTAAAAGGTCACACTGATCTCAGAGATAAAACATGGTACTGTGTCACCACTCTTAATTTCCCTTCAATAACTATTCCCTTCCTGTTTGCTTTCCAATTTTGTATCTTCCAAACTAAAATTTCTAAAACCAAACTTCCAGATCTAATCAGTGTAGCTACAGCTCTGTCTTCAAAAACTTGATGCCAGACCTTCTACCTCTGTTTAATCGAGGAGGGGGTATTTGAGTTGAGTTGATTTTGAAAAAGTAGCAAAGAAAATCCAGGAAAAAAAAAAGCAAGAAAGTGTTTAAATACATGTACTTCTTTGGCTCACAAATAGCTGTGAGCACTCCCATAGCATGCCATACATCTGTTCCAGCTCTATTTTCTCATATCACAGGATTATCTGTTCTATCTCAGAGTTGTGACTCTTGGATCTATAATGCAACACTTGACATCAGTTTGGCTCATGGAATGTTATCTTTCTCATTACAAACTAATTAATCTTTTGAAAAAGTAGCGTCCTACTTTCAAATGAAATTGTTCTAGAAAAAAAAAATCACATTTCCAAACATGAAACACATACCCTTTTTTCTGCCTTTGCAAAAAATTAAATCTCTCTTATCCTGGAATAATTTAGGCAGTAGTCATATCACACTGAATTGACTGCTTCAAGAGCTCTATTAAGGACAGGCAAACTTATTTGAATAATGCAAGAACTGGTCTAACCCTTAACATTAACCTCAAAATACCACCAGACTGAAGTTCAAAGAAATTCAGCCAGCCCTTGCATGTTTCCCTTACCCACAAATATTTTCACCTACCTCAATACATCTTCATTTTAGAGAAAGCTGGGAAGCAATGTAAGCAATCATTCCTTTCTTTCCATTGAAGTCAACAGCAAAATAATTCCCATATTTTTCATCCTAATCATTGGAAAAGGTGAAGAGACAAGGCCTATGAAATGTCAAAAACTACAGATAAATTTCAAAAAACCAAACAGCAAAATTCAAACTTCACTAGGCTCACCATCATTGTATGATAGATGAGACAGCATTACCTTTCAAAAAATTTCAGAGCAGCAAGAACAAAAGAGAAAAAAATTCAGCCAGCAGACAGAAAATGAAAGATTTATGACTTTTCCAAACTATATTAGAGACTATTATGAGGAAGACCTTATGCAAATACATACTGGAAATTTATGTATAATATTATCCTCTGGTAGACTTTTTTTGCCTTTCTGTGTGTAGCAGTCAAACAGAGCTTACATGCCCATCTAGCAGAAATGGAAAATTAAAGGAGTTTCCCTGCTTGTTTCTTTTTATAATTGGAAATATGTTTGCTTTTTTTCAAGTTTTATAAGCACTATATCATATTTTAGCATTGAAGACAGTGGGAGTCTTGCCTGCATTGTCTGTGAGGACTGGGCACATTGAAAATTCTGACTGGAAAAGAAAGAGTCCTGCACAAAAGGCTGCAAAAACAGAGAACTTATATTCAGCCATAAAACCACAAGACTGAATTTGCATTTTGTCTATGAATATGAGAAAGGCATCAGATGAAATCTTAGCAAGTTGCTCCATGGGAGGGTTCCTGATAACTGCAAGCATCTGCCATTAAACTAGAGGTCCAATTCCCATCTGATGATCTCAGGCCTGATGGCTACTGATACTCACAGGGCATTTTCTATGAGAAAAGACAGCATTATGCTTATTATCCCTAATTTGACTGTGTACATTTGTTTTTCATCCAACACCTCAGGTTTCAGTCCAAAGGATTTAGTAGGAGTATTTCTGTATACTTCAAGCATGCTGAATAGGTTTTATATCTGTTGAATGGGCAGCAAAGAAAGCATATATGGAGATTCACACAAGCAGTGTAGTTAAGCTGCATACCAGAGGGTAAGTCTTTAATTACATTTAGTTGCCCTAATTGTTCTCTCGGCTTTGTTTTTCCTCTTCTATATGACCATTTCTAGTGAGAAAACACACATAATTGTAGGCAGGTCTCCTGCTTTTAACCGTTGTGATCAGTTTTCCCTGAATCCTTTACATTCTTTCTAATTTTTGATGTTTATGGTGAGTCAAGCTGCTTAGCGACATGGGTGTCTCTCAGAACTCTCGCTCCATTAACCAAGTTCAAGGTTTAAAGAAAAAGAGTGATTATCCAAAAGTGACCAATGTTGTTTACATGGAAGGCTGTTTTTGATGCTTTTGTTTTGAAGCTGCTAGATTGCAAGGCGAGTGATGCTTCTGTTGCTGAGCTCCTGTATCTAAGGGAACGACCTTGAAGAAAGGCCTTAACCCTTGGCAGTGTGACTGAATCTTGAACTCAGGCACTTTGCAGCATTTCACACACACTGATAAGTGCACAAGTGTTAATGTTATCTCCAGTTCTCCAGAGGCACATACCTGACTGTGGTGACATGGATCCTGGGGGAGTGGGCACAGCTAATGAATGTGTCTGGAGATGGGAACATGGTGAGTTCCAGTGTGACAGGTAGAAACAGAAGAATTTCTTATTTGCTCAAATTCTGACTTTGCTCCTACCACTTACCTGCCAGTGCCACTGTTTTGGAGATTCTGGGTTTGATTTTCGTCTGTAGTTCAGTGTTAGTACACAGGCCAGAACATTACAGCTCTTAAGAGTGCTTCACAGCACAATGGCATATTTTAAAGATGACAGCATTGTGAACTGTTCCAGAGGAGCTATTTGGCTTTTAGGATGACTGCTCTAGAAAGAATTCTCGGGCTTAACAGCGCCAGGAAAAGGGGCAAGAGCAATACAGATGCTGCAATCTGGTTCCGGAAATGACAAGCTCCTGTGCTGCAGTCCTTAAGCACAGTCTCCAGCCGACACCATTTATGAGCTGTTACATACGGCTGCAATCACACACAGGCTCAGCGAGGCTTTCCATAGGGGTCACATTTGTTTCCGCATTCACTTTGTAAATGAGTTTGTAATGTGGTGCAAATGGTAGCAAATGGACGTTAAATGAGGCTTGTATGTAGACTGAGCCTTTGTAAATATATAGGCTATTTTAAAAGCAAATAATAAGGCGGCAAGCTAAACAACAGCAGCCTCTGCAACAGAAACCAGTGAAAAAGGAGTTGTTTTACATATACAGCATTTTGAAATGTGAATTTCCTGTTTAAACTGCCTTCAATCCAGCCTCAACTTCTCTCTCCATACTAAAGCTTCAACATATTTTATATTGCCATGGATACTTTGGACGGAAGACAGTGTGCACTAGCAATGAAATTTTCCACAGGAAACTATTCCAAGAACCTGTCCCACACTGCAGTGCTCACACAGAGTTTTTGCTCAACCGTATACAATCTTTTTCTAAAGGCTATGACTAGCTGGGACTTCGGCTGCCTGTCTGCAAGTTTGGAACAGGCCCAAGGTATTACCACTCTCTGGGATAATTGCCGCTAACTGCATTTTGCTATCGCTTGCCCTTGCTAACTGTTTACACTCCCCTAAGAAGAGTCTGATAGACTGCAGGAGGACACTCTTTAGAGTGTAGAAATACAAATTGACATTTAAAAAAGTCATTGGGAGACTAAAATACAAGCAAATTGTAATGGTGGACAAACAGAAGAGTGCACAGGAATTATATTTAGTTGAAAGCTTTAGAGGTTTAAAAGCAGAATAGAAAGAAGAAATTCCTATGATGCAAGCACCTTACATGGGGGGAAAAAAGCCCAAAAGTATACATTTGGGGGGGGGATTGTTAATTTTTTTTTAGTAGTAAAATAAATGGCTAGGTTAGTCAAATTGCATAATGAACTTTTACTTGCCTCAGAGGTCAGGCAGGACCTGCTACTTCTCTTTATCTGTCCCTCTACTTTTCTTCTCCCATAGCAATTCAACCTGACATCTTTTGTCCCATCCAGTAATGAACTCCCCTCAGGGCAGCATTCATTTATGGACTGCAAGACTGAGTCCTTCATAATACTTCTCCCCATTAACAGTATGTCAAGATTTTTGAATGAGAGGTCAGTGGGGTTCTAGAGGTGGTTGGAAGGGGTCTTGTCTCAGTAGCAGCCTCCATGCCTAGGTAGTCCTAGATCAGTTAGAGGCTGAATGTGCAGTAAATGCCTCCTCTCCACCAGCTGGGGCACAGAACAACCCTTTCCCCAGAGCAGCCTTTTCACTCAGCCTTTCCCTTCTGGCATCCAGTGGCTATGTGCACACAAGCTCTGCTCTGTGATGGTACTTTCCCAAGAGAATCAGTAGAGCTACAGGGAGAGTGGCCCAGCCAGTCCCCTTCCTCACTGTTGGAGCAGACAAGTCACATATAGAAGTGTCCCAACCCTCAGGAGGACAACAGGTGGGTGGCCACAGTAAATCCAGTACTGTGCAAGGCTGTCAACAACAGGTTACAAAATTAGTCACAGATACTACGATATTGAAGTGGTATTATGCATTTAGTAACTGTTTATCATTGTCATCAATTTGAATACCTCCAGCTTAAAAAACTCAATACTTCAGATGCTTCTTCCTGGGTGTCAAGTCTGCATTTGTGCCTCACCTCAATTACATCTATTGCCTTTGAGGGCAAAGCTTCTCTTCTGAAGTTACAGAATTCTTGTCCAAAGCAGAAAATTTTCACCTATTTCCCACGAAATTTTTAAAAATATATATTTCATTTCATATTGATACACAATTGATATCTTATTGATATTCTAATTTTCATTGATCTTCCCTTCTAATTGACTGCACATTTTTTGGGTGTGCAGAGAAATGCTGGGTGTGCAGGGAAATGTTGCAACACAATACAAATGTTTGAGATATTAGTTTTGCTGTACAAAGTTCATCTATCTAAAACAACCTTAACAAGTAAGATTGCAAACTCTTTGTGCTGTATAGTCACTTGTAGGATACTTATTTCTCAATCTGAAAATACTTTGGCAAAAAACCTGTAAAACAAATAATTGCCATGCACTCTCTTCTCTTGGCATGCTACATTTCTCCCTGCTTCCCTTCTAAGAGAAGAAACATTTCCTCCTGGCCTAATCATATGAAATGCCCATTAACACAGGACTGAGAAATCTATTTAAAGCTTTTGTAAACCTCAGCCTCAGTCAGTAGCCTGGACTATCACTTCACTTATCTTAGATTTTTAGAGTCATCCATTCCTTTCCCTTCAAAACAGGTGTTTATTAAATATTGTGTTCATCTTGGATTCTGGGTGAAATCTTTGCGAACAGCAATGCCTCTTAATTATTTTTCTTGCCAGCACACATTCCATTTTTTTTCCATTTACCATTGGCTTCTAAATATTTCTGAAAATCACTCTCTAGTTCTTGTACTTTTCATTGGTCACATAAAGGCACAAGCTTTGGTCTCTATGAATATAATCTTGGTTGAATACAAAAAGCTTCTCAGATCCAATCTATCAGGAAGTAGTCAGACCATTTGAGATCACTGCAATAAATGTAGTGGCAAGTTGATATAGAAGGACACTGAAGTATATACATTATCCTTCAAGATATTATAAGATATATGTATTATATGCTATGAAAGAGTAAATGGAGTTTCTAAAATTACGATTCATCACTCTCCAATTATTATTCTGATCCAATGCTCTTAACAAATTTGTAGCCTTTCTAAATATCCTGCTCTGGACAGTACTTATGTATCCTGAGCTCTTGTCAGGTGAACCTAGGAATTTATTAAAATTCCCCAAGGGAGATAACTTCCTCTTTCCAGCATGCTATAAGAAAACTAAAGAGATTTACAAAGAAATAAAAGAGGAAATATTTAAGACAGGATTTTTAAAAAAAATTTTCTTAAGATAACATTTGATCACAAGCACCTGCATCCTTCATCTAGCAACTTGATTTTTAAGATACACAATATATTGAGCAAGTAAAATTGCAACACCCCTTTCCCACTCAAGAAAGAGCATAGGCTCAGTTTCCATGTTTTTAAATATTTGGCTTTTTTTCTTGTAATGTAGGAAACTACTGCTTTAATTTTTGGAAAGTCTTCTTTCATCCAGGTCTTTGAAAATTTATAAAAGTAGTTTTCCTCAGTTCTATCATTCTACTACTATTATTTTATTATTTTTTTTTTATTATATTTTAAAGATATGGCTCTTCTACTCTCAACTTAATGGTTCCAATTATTTAGAGAACATTGAATATTCAACAGTACGGACTTTATTTTAATAGAAGTTTCATTATTTAAAAGAACCACTGAAGATCTGGCTTTCCTCTAGGACTTGACAATGTATTGTGATTTCACACAACGTATTGTGGTTTTGGTTTCAAAGCATTTTCTAGTGTGTACTGGAGCCATAAAATTTCTGATGAAAGTTACAATTAGCCTTAATTTAATTCCCTGTCAACATATCCTGCCTGTTTAATTCATTCCCCTTGCCACCATTCAGGAATTCAAATATTCCTTACTGCAGAAAAGAGAATAAAAACTCAGTTTCTCTAGGCCTCCTCTAGAGAGGGGTTGCTAAACTTTTCTCAAGGGACCACTGGAAGGTTCTTGACTAAGAAAATGGGTAAAGCTGTGGCTCTGTGATATATTTGCTGAAGACTGGCATCTTGCCTTACTTCTCTGATATGATTGCACCAGTGCTTTCCTTTCAGCCTCAGAAAATATCTTTTTCTACAATAATTTCCTGGTGTTTTGTTTTCTCTCTAGTATTTCTTGGGATGTTTCACCTTTCATTTCAAATTCTCTCCTTTATATAGTTCTTCAGTCTTAATCAGATCCATTTGCGACTATTTTTCTTTAAATTTGTGGTCTTCTTATCCCTGTACTTAAATTTCATCTTTGTTTCACCTATAAGTTTGCTATGCAGTATCATGGTGCAATCACTTGACGTCTACATCAGATTCAGATTGTATTTCTAGACCCCATTCAGTTTTCCAACCCCCCTCAGTTCTTCAGGGACATAAACTCTTCCTTTTTCTTTCTTTATGATGTGTCCTTGACATAAAATAAGGTATTTGAAAGGAAAATTCTATATTTTATACTTGCTGTTGTAACACAGTGCATAATATTGCTCACTTCCTCCTGCTCCCTTAAAGCAGCCAGAGATGGACCCTGAAACATTTCTGTTTTATGTCCTCTCTGCAAAAACGCTACAGACTTCTTCAGAATCCTATCCTTCTGTTTAGAAGATGCAGTCTTCATATTATTAATTTCTTGGCAGGGGTACAGAGAGCTTTTTGGATTCAGCCTATAATGATTGCTGGATTTGTTTCCAGTTGCACAAAAAAGTGAAGATCTCGCCTGAAATATTTAACAGGAACTCCCCTCTTTACAGCTCCTGTGAACTTGCTCTTCTCACTCTTACATTAGTTTTTCTTCCACGATTTTTCTCTACAAACTCTAATCTTGATTTATTTTTCAGCTTTTTTCCCACTGAAAGATTTTCCACTCCTCTTACCTTTTCAGATGAGTGACCCTTTCCACTAAATCCTTCCATCAGATTTAACCACATAAATCCTTACCTCTTTGGGGGATTTTCAGAGATCTGATTTTCTGATATCTGCCCGCTGTTAACTCCTCAAAGCCTCTCTGGTAACTGGGCTTGGTTTTGTCATTTTCCTTTTCTAGTCTCTGTACTCTTTTCCCCTGCAGTAACCATCTCTTGAAATTTGGGCTTTGTCCGCTCTTCTGTGCTAAGGACTCCCAGGATTCCTTTTTTTTTTTTTTTTTTTTTTTTTGTCATGGGGTGAGAGTGTAGGAGGAGAGATAGAATAGTTTTTCCTAGTGGTCCCCTAAATGGAAGAAGACAGGGAGCAATGATATTTCCAAATCACATCATCATCTCCTTGAAGCTCCAGTTTGAGCAGCCATCTGCTCCTGCATCCCCTGGTGGAACCCTAACAAACCATTTGTAATGAATTCATGAGGTCAAAATTACTTCAGCTGAAGTCAGTGACATGGTTTAGCTATCCAGGGAATGTAAAAATGCATAATTCAGGCATTTTTGTTGTGGGACTATGCAAACTGCTGTTGCAGAAGTGCACACAAAGGCAGTGACAAGCTAAGTTTGAGTTCTGCATGGAACAATTTATATCACATTCTTTTCTTGTTCACAGCTATTTCACACCCCTATACAGCTATAATTCCTCTGAAGCAAAGGAGCACTTAAGTGACAAGTGCCCGTGTGAAGGACACACAACAGGGACAAAGAGTAGCGTTTTTCTCTCTGCATATCCCAGGCAGGATATGGAGTCTACACAGCTCAAACCCATTCTGAAGAATTAGGCAGTAATCTGTCTCTCTCCTCATGCCTTTCACCCGGTTTTAGTAACACCTTTAACTAAAAGCAAAGAATTGTTCATTAGCAAAGCTTGATGGGCATCTTCTGACTTCAGTTTTTAGTTTTAAAAGAGTATCTGAAATCATTTACACCTGTTCCCACTGTGACAACTGAGACTGTGCTCCTACTTTTGACAGGATGACATCTCTGATAGAGATGAGAAGCCCTGATTCATTTGCTCTAGGATAGCATATGGTCCAGTCCAGTCCAGAGGACTGCCATCATGGGATGTGAGAGAGAAAAGTTGGGATTTGCTGCCACAGTTCATTTACATCAGGACAATATCTACCAAGAGTGTACTGCTTAACTGTCTGTGCCATATGATGCTGCTAAAGGCTGCCTCCAACCTGGTGAGTATTGTAGGAACACGCCATAAAAGGCCCTGAGGATTGCAGAAAAACAACAGAATGAGGAAATCAGAGGTCAGACTTCCTAGGTGAAACTCCTTTCACTTTGTACATTAAAAATCCAATATGGCAGTGGAGATTCTTTAGGTATTTACTTTAAAAATTTCAAAAGTTTTTGGCTTTTATGGAATGGGGAATATTTTGAAATCTCAGAAGATTAACACAGATTTTTTCTTTTCTCTTCATTTTTTTCTTGAATACGAAGAAAGGATGAACTTCTTGGCTGCCATTCAGAATGCCTGGATTCAATTCCTGCTTCTCCTGGGGCTTCCTATGTAAATTCTGTTATCTTGCTTTCTTCTAGCTGAAAAAAACAGGAACATTTCCTTTATACTACTAGATATCCAATTTGCATCTTTGCCTGCTCACTTCTTACTGTATTTCTGTTATGGAGTCTTTCTTAAAGAGTTCTGAATTTGAACAAATCTTCTATCCTTTCTTAGAAGCATGCTGAGACCTTAAGGAATTTTAGATAGTAGTAAGAAGAAATATGCTCAGGCCACATTTCAGACTTCATATTGGAATAGAAGCATTGCACAGTATAATACATACAGGAGATCTTCTGAGCTAGCCCTCTTTGGAGGGATACAAATTTTTTCAATGATCTCAATCATTTTGCATTTTAGAAACTAGGAAATTTGGAGGTTTAAAAATTTATCTGCTTCTTAAACTCATTCTGACTCATTGTGGATGTATCAGAGAAGCCAGCTAAACCATATTTCTGGAACAGTAATTAATCCTGCTACTGCAAAATTTGATTCTAAACCCTCATTTAAGAAAACATTTAGATGTGTGATTCAGTCCACCTTTTGGGATACAGAATATGATAACAAGCCCTCTCATGTGAGAATGTTCTCTGAAGTTGAAGCAGCGTGTAGTAGCCTGATGTGGAAATGTGCTGAAGAGAGTATAAAATTGACCTTAAGCTTGAGTATAACACGCCTTTATCTGATGTCATGTAATGATAGGTACTGATTGTGGTATAGCTGCAAGCTAGGACTGAACTTGATTCCTCCCTAACTGGCAGGTCTGGTATTTTATCTGGGACCACTTCAAACAGCCCTCCTGGCCCAGCTGTGGGTTGCCAACCCTACATTTACCCTGGTTCCTGTAGTCACACAGCTGCAAGTGGAATTGGCTTGGTTTGCTGCCCTGAGAAATATTCATCCTTCACAAGATAGAGGGGGAAAAAAGAAAAGAGAAAGAAAGATAAAGATTTGTCTTCCCTCAGATCAGAAAGCTGAAGCATTTTGCCCTGTGGCCACACAATCACTACACTGAGAGGAAGGAAGAGTGTGGGAAGCTGCAGCTGCGGGTAATGGATGGGGACTGCTCATATTCTCAGCAGCCTGCAGTCACAGTGTATTAGGTGTAATGTGAAACTGCACCCTTGGTTGCTAAGAGAGAACTCTGCTCGCTTTCTTTGAAATAGCCTGGTAGCTAAACTGCTCAACAATACCAATGTACATCACACACGGGTGCTATTACAGGCGATCTCTGCCATTCAGCCTCCACTAAGCTGAGCAGCTCGGTGAGCAAAATGTTAACTGCTGCTTCCTCTGCTGCTTCTCTCTGCTTTGCCATCATGATCTTTTGTGTGTTTAGTTCAAATGACTTTCAATGATCTTTTCTCTACGTTATGGAAAAATACTAAGGCTTCAGCTAATTCAATGGAGAATACATCTGAAAGAAATCTACTTGAACTAGCAATGACCACATTACAGTCTTAGGAATTTTCACTAAATCTGAGTGATGAATAGTCTCAAAAATCTTCCAGTTGGTATGGTTTCCCTATCACTATTACAGAAGTTCTAGACATATGTTGAAAGACACACACTGAAATTACGATGTGAGAGCACATGATAACTACAAGTGTACCTTGATGGTTTCTTAAGATTTTTTTTCCCCCAGAATTATGAAAATCATTCAATTCTGACATGAATGATCTCAGAATATGAATACTTTTCATAAATAATGCCTCAATCATTTTGGGTTTATTTGATTAATCTGTTTCAAAGTCAACATTTATGCATTTTCTTTACACATGCTCGTTTGTTCTGGTATGTTCTTCAAATCAAATTGGCAAGTGATTAGTCTTTATGAAAGGATAAGGCTTTGCAGATGCAAAAGGGAATTTAAAACTTGCTGCAGTGCATCTGTTTTGTGATATTGAGATCATAATGAAGACAAAATGTGAGGATATTTCGTCTACCTAATCTGATGCTTAAACCAGTTTGTGTGAAGTGTCCAAGTGAGTAAGCATTTTAAGCCACTTTGCAAAGTTAATTATAGCTGGTAACATCATTGACCACAGTGGTTCAGATTGCAAGATAGTTTCCATGTTATACACAACCTTAATGTATTCACAGCTTTCTGGAAACACTCACTTCTTGAAATGAAACTTCTTATTCTTAGTTTCTGCCTGATGGTGGTCTGTCTTTATAGAGAAGAATTACGAGGGAGTGCTCAAACGTGTGAAAAAAGGAAGCTGTAACATAACATATTTGTGCTTAGCTGCTCACTTCTGACACTTTCAGAACCTACAGCCTAATCCAAAGCCTGTAGGAATTAATGGAAATAGCCACAATAACTGCAGTTAGCTTTAGATCAGGTTCACTTGTATTTAACAGAGTTCTCCTCGTTCATTTTAAGAATAATGCTGTGGTTTGGGTCAGAGACATGCTGACCTAAAGGAGAAAACTATGGCAAGCCTTTTGTTTGCTAAACCTGGATATGTCATTTGCAAAAAAACTTGTCTAGACATGGAATGTTATTATTTACAGCAGTAAATGTCAAATCAGTCTATATCTATCAGAAAAAGGAAAATGCACAAAAATTTATTTCCCAAACCCACAGTATTTTAAACTAAAAGTTGTATTAGTACACAAATTATATGCTCAACTTAGAAGCACAGAACAGCTGAAAATCCATATTTATAGTGAAATAATATTTCTCTCATTGAAGTTACTGGGCATTCATTAACAGTAGGAGAAGGGCAAGACTAATAACTAATACTTTTGGAAAAAGCCTTTTCCTTAGCCCACATTTGTACCAGAAGTATAGCACTTATTAGCTGAATAGCTATTAAACTTTCAGATTCTCTGTAAAAGAGAAAGAACCAGACCAGCAAGTTCTTCAAGCTGAAGAACTTCTGGATAAATCATTACTCAAATATCCAACATTAAGGAAAAAAACTCCCAAATCTACATGCACTTCTCCCACACACACTAGTCTATTATTAAATCCTCAATGAAATTTGCATAGTTACAACCACAAGCAGTCTCAGGAAATGCTAAATATCAGTGACAGGAGCATCACTTAAGGTGGACACCCTTAAGACAGATCAGAACATATAAAGGGGAGAACATGAATTTCTAACAGAAAAGATCAAGCACCACAGAATTTTCTCTGGAGCCTTAAATTAGTGCTTTCCCAAGGGCTCTCCTCAACACCTTGAAAATCCTGGTGTCTAGTATATAGAAATCATCTATATGCTTCTTTAAACTTGGGAAAGACCAGCACCTCCATAACATTTATTCCTGCCTGCCACAGGATGAATGCCTAAGCTACTGAAGCATGGTACAAGTCCAGATGACAAGTACACAGAGACAGGTAATTTTCAGATGCAAGAGGATTTCTCTCTCTTCCCCTCCTAAAGATTCTCTGTTTCTTGGGTTTTCAACTGTAAGATTATCCTTGACTACAAGAATAATAGCATATCCCTACTAAATAGGATTGATTTTACAGAATCATACATGTAAAGATGGAAATTTATGAAGACATTTGAACATTTGTCTTGCCTCTTCAATATATAGGAAGCAGGTACAAATATTTTTTAAAGCTTGTTTGTAAATTAGAGTGAAGAACAACACCAAATTAGGGTGAAGAGCACCTTGGGACATTAATGCTATATTAACATGCCTTCAGAGCTGTATCATAAATCTGGGGAGTTTTTAAATGCATTATCAAATCTGTTGGTCCTTTTCAAATTTATGTGCAATTTTTGTGGCTTTGAAAGTATGCCTGATTTTTTTTGGCTATGTTTCACATAAGTCACATGTGACTGTTTAAAACACATGCACCAGTTTAAAACACAGAATGTGATGGAAAGTAATGAAAAACAAATATTTGAGACATCTAGCAAAATAACTGAGGATATCCCAGTTTTTCCAATCTTCACATTTCCAAAAAGCATTTGTATTCAAGACTCCAAGCGAAATTCTCGAACTGGAGATCTTTAAGTTGGTGGCTTAGCTTCAATTAGCAGCTAAATAAAAAAGGTCACATTTTCAGACATGAAATCAATAGAAACTCCAGATACTTAATTTCATAGGTCTGTAAATCAGTCCTGGGTGTTTAGATGGTTGAAGATAATGACCCATTTTCAGAAGAGCTAAATGATGTCAATTAGAAATGAACATAGTCACCATCTCTGAGAAGCACACCCTGTCATTATAAGGTATTAACCTACTCCTTTATGTTTGCCACCTTATTTTCTTTAGGATAAAAAGAAACATTGTTCCTGCAGCAGAACAGATCCATCCAGCGCATACAGAGTATTTCTAACCAGAGCTGAATTGTGCCCTTTTGCACAGTGATACAAAGCAGGATTCCATTTGCTGAAGTTAATGAAATTACTTTCATACTTTTTCAGGGGGAAAAAAAAAAATCTCCAATATAATTTAATTTCATTTAATTTTCAAATCAAATGTAAACATGCATTTCTAGAAGATGATTCTTTTAGCATTTCTGAAACACAAAGAAGAAATTGCAGCAGGGAAGGCTTCAGCTGCAAGAAGAAGTTTGCAACTTCTGCTGCAACATTTTATAAATATTTATAAATAATTTTCATAATGATGGGGCCAACTCGATTTTACAAGCACTGAATTCTTTCATGCTGTTATCAAGATGTTTGTACATGAAACAAGACTAAAGAAATTTTGCTACCTATTAAAAAGCATATCAGCTGGAAAGAAGTTCCACGTAGCTGATAATTAAATTTAGAACACACCACTCTATTGATTTTGACTATCAGAGAAAGATATAGCACAAGTTTTTTAAAAACACTGTTCTTCATGCAACATACTTGATTTTCCCCGATTTTACTGTGAAGAAGAAATGCGATACCTTTTGTCAGTAAGTGGAGTAGTGCTACTGTGTTCAGGACACCACAAATTTTGCTTCTAACAGAAAAAGGTTCCATGGAAACCACTGAACACTGATGAATATTTGACAATCATCTATTTTTATTCCTAACAAGTCTAAACACCACAAAGATAATTTTACCTTGTTTTTTCAGAATTTTTTTTTCTTTACCATTTGAAATAAAATGTGGTATGTCTAATTTATGAAATGGATTTTCTCTGCCAGTGTTAAAAGTGTAAAAACCGAAGTTCTCAAAAATATTAGGAATAAGGATTTGACATGGAGACTTGGTATTTCTTTTAGTTTTGCACAACACTGGACTATGGTCAGAATTACATAAGTAAGTAATTGTAAACCATGCAATTAAAATTTGAAAACACATGCTCAGACACAAGAGGATATCTTATTCTCCAAAAATTTCCAAAGGATTTTAATTCAGCACGCAAACTATATCAGTGAAATTAATCATTCACCCCCAACATTAAAGGTTAATCTCCTCCAAAGGGAAGAATGTAGCATGTCCCTATTTCTCACTTTCTTGTATGGGACCACAGAAATGTTGCCTGCCTTATTTTTATCAAGCATTAAATCTCTGTACAGAGTAGAATAGCAGCATGTTAGCTATGTTGCTAAGCCATGGCCAGCATAAAAGTCCTTCTGAGTTTTATAGTGGATGCATCTATAATAATAAACTGTTCTGGAATACTAATAGATGAAACAGATAGGAGCAGAGAACAGAAAGGGATGTCTTAGGTTCTCATAGCCATTTTTAAAAAGTGTATCCGATGCACAGAGATTTAAAATATTGCAGTAGCTGATAATGGAAATCTAATTAATATAATGCAAAGCTTATTTGTCTCCTGGTCCTTACACTTTCTTAAAATCTTAATCCTGTCACCAGTGAAGACAATGAGAATCTTTCAATTCACTTGAAAGTGCTCTGGATTCAACCCCAACACCAAGCATGCCTGCTCACTTCAAGCTAGAAATTTTCTGGTAATTTAGAACTTTGTAAAATGCTCAGATTGGTTTCCCATTTTATTTCCAAGCTAAAATGTTGTATCTCCATAAGTCTGCAGTCTCAGATTAGTTTTCACAGTTATCTATGTTTCACATAGGGCACTATGACTACTGGATGTAGGAGAGGTACATCCTCTTTAATATTGCCTATACTAATAATTTCCATAGGGTTCCACATTTATTAAACTAAAGCAGTTGTGGTTTAATCCCAACCAGCAGCCAAGCCCCAGGCAGCCGCTCACTCAGTCCAACACCAGTGGGATCAGGGAGAAAATCAGAAGATTAAAAGCCAGAAAACTCATGGGTTGAGATAAAGGCAGTTTCACAGGGACACCAAAAGCCATACACACAAGCAAAGCAAAACAAGAAATTAATTCACCTCTTCCCATGTTCAGCCCTCTCCAGGAGAGAAGTGCCCCATCACATATAACGGTTACTTGGGAAGACAAACACCATCACCCCAAACATCTGTCCCTTCCTCCTTCTTCCACCCACATTCTATACTGAGCAGGATGCCATATGGTCTGGAATATCCCTTGCTCAGCTGGGGTCATTTGTTCTGGCTGTGTCTTCTCCCAGCCTCCTGTGCATCCCCAGCCCCCTTGCCAGTGTGGCAGTATGAAAAGCAGAAAAGGCCTTGTCTATGTGCAGTAACAAAAACATCTCTATTATTATCAACCCTGTGTTCATTCAGCACAAATCCAAAACACAGCCTCACACTGGTCACTGTGAAGAAAATTACCTCTACCCCAGCTAAAACCAGCACACCAGTTCTTTAATAGAAGAACTATAAATAGAGCCATTACCTCGGTATTTATTTTGTGCACATTTCATCCACATGCATAAAATTATCTCTGTGGTGCTTCTCCCAGGTTATTACTTCATGCAACCTGGCCTTCTGCTTGGAGTTCTGCACCAGTTCTGACATGTCTGTGCTGTTACAAGGACCAGTGGTTTTGGAGTCCTTGTGGATGAGGAACCGGAGATTTTGGTTTCGGTTTGTTGGTTGGTTGATTGCTTTTTTGTTTAATTAAAGCATCTTTGAAACACTAAATAGAGTTGATGCATTTGCATGTTTGTTTTTCTCTGTTGTCTTGGTCTGACAGCATCTTCACGCTCTTTTTTTCTTCTTCTTTTTTTATACTTTTTAGTTTGGCTTCTCAGTTCATAAATTTTTCAGGGCACACATGTTTTTTCCCCCAGAGAAGTTCACTCCTGTATATATATGGTTGTCCTAGGCCAGCAAGTGGTAATATTGCTTCTCTGATGCAGAAAGGTTGGCAAGACTTGATCAGCCCAATCAGTAAAAAATGTATATCCACACACCTTGTGCTACAGACTATTTGAAGACATACAAGTTAGTCAAGCTGTTTGAGAGACTTTTACAATAAATTTGTTCATCACCACTAGCATAGATTTTAGAGTAACCGTGACATTCTTCATGCAAATTTAGAAACCTCTGTAAGGAAATCCAATCTAAGATAATATCTAGCCTTAGCTGTCTCTTCTCTTTCTATTCAGTTAATTGACTGATACTGTGGTAAACAAGAGACCACTCTAACATAAAGCGATATTTTTCCAACAGAATGGAAAAAGTGGCAGTAGAGATACTTCACTGTTTTCCATCCAGTAGCATGTATTATTAAAGCATCAACTCATATCTGTCACACAAATTCATATCTCTTTTTAATAAATTAAATAACTTCAAGTAGTGTTATTATGCTATGACTTTCAGAAGATTTGTCAAGAAAGAGGCATCTTTGACTATTCACTTAGCAAAGCAGTCACACTGTGATATTCCTGACAGTTTTGGGACAGGGGAATAAAACAAACTTCCCTCTTTTAAATCATACTTGCATCCCCAATAAAGCCCAAACCCTCTTTGGGCAGCTCCAGGGCTCAAAAAACACAGCTTTGAAAGAGCAATCTGTGCATTGAAATGTAAATATTCACTACAGTGTACTGTACACAGGAATTCTGAAGGAAAGGAGGATGCTGAGCATCTTTATTCATCCATCATTACCCAGAGTTCTCAGTTGGCTGTTTCAGAGAAATGCTTTTCAGTTTGTTTGAATTCTGGAAGAAACAAGGTTTGGGCATTGCTTTGGAACAGGCAAAGATCTTTTCTTGACTCTTGTAGAGCACTAAAACTCATGTGAAGGCTTGATTTGAGAACAGATGAGTCAGTACCTTCATTAACAGATTTTAGACTTCATACAAAAGTTGTAGGTTTGGTTTTACTGGGAGAAGTAACAGTGCTGTGGGCCCATTCCCTCCTCCTTTCCATTAGCACAGTCTCACATACTACAGCTGTGATTGTGCAAAGGATTTTAAATGGTTCCATTTGTATGATCAGACAATGCATGTGAAGATGAAAGATGGGTAAGTGCGAAGCACTGAACGCCCCTGATATCTGGGAGGAAAAAAATCACTGATTTATACAAGACAGACACTTCTATTTTTGAAGAGTCCATTTTAGATTATATTGGCAAAACAGAGTAGAATTTTGCTATAGCTTACTTCCTCATGGTACTTGTGCTTTTGCAAAAGAAAAACAGAAAAATCTATAGAAATTTAATTGTACATTAGCACAAAAAGACTAAAAAGAGTGCTTCATTCTGTCAAAAAGGAGCATTCCTTTTAGGCAAATCAAATTCTGTATCAGCATTAAGCATTTTTTTTTTAAACAAGAATGAAACTTCAAAAAATTCAGTAAAATTTCAAGACAAAAATTATGATACCATGTCTTAAGGATGTTGAAATAAAACATTTCCTTACTTTCAATTAACAGTTTGGCAAATTTGTGAAACATGTTGGTGTAACTCCTACAGTGTACTCTGAAGGAAATTTTAGCAATGCACCCAGTTCTCCTGAGGAGTCTTTAAAGTAATACAGTTTACAATGTTGTAATTTTTTGCCAAAAGGAGACAAATGTAAATACAATAATATTGTGCAATTTTAAAAATTTCTTTACAAGATGTTTAAGAAACATAAATACCCGTGAAATTTTTTAAAAAAGAGATCTTAATATATCCTGAAAATCTTAACAGAACACTTGTACCGAGAAAACTATGGTCACATTATCTACTGTTAAAAAATCATGACAAAGCCAAATCAGATCCTTCAATATAACTAAAGTAGGTTATATTGCTATTTCTGAACTTGTCTTGTTGATCCTTTTCTTTTAAAATTATGCCAAACTATCTTTCTTAGTAAGCTCTACACAACTACTTTTTCTCAACAGATTTTCTGCCTCCTTGTGTTCAGAATCCATTTAATGACAAGAAAATTTTCTCTGCTACTAATAGTTAAGATTCTGCAGTTGAGTTTTCCTTCTTGTGAACAATCAATATGATTTTTTAAAGCTGTCAAGAGATGGAATAGGTCAGCAGATGTAAGAAGCAACATCATTTGACCTTCACAAGGGGCACTCCTAAAAGCCATATGTATATTTTAAAGAAAAGGCAGTTTGCTTCCTGGTGCCCCCTGATATTCTTTGAGGTAGAATCTCTGAGGTTTCTCTGCAAGTCAAGAGCAAAGAGGCAAAGGGAAAATAGGTAAATGCAATGGAAAAACAAAAAATCAGTACTGCAGCTATGTATCTCTACACTTCTTGGTCCAGTGACCTGAATTCAGCTGAAAGAACTGTCAAAGTAAAGAGTTTGTTCTTGCAGAGCACACAAGAAAATAACATTTTGAAAAGTGCAGAGAGAGTTTGAAAAAAAATCTTTTAAAGAAGAGAACCTTTTTCAAAAGTAATTTTTAAAGCAGTTTTTAACTATGATAAGTAATTAATTAAATTAATTTGGAGCAAAATTTGTGATCGTCAATTTTACTACAGGGCTGAATTGTCATAAATTTCAACCTGGAACACACTGAAGCATGTGCAGTGTAACAGGATATAAGAATGTCTGAATGTAAATTAACTGTTCTTGCTCTAATGGGGTGGTTGTATGCTGAGTTTTGGCATGGGATGAAAAACTAGTACTCCATCTAAGAACAAATCCAGAAATTTACCAGATATCTGGAGATTTCAGAGAAGCCAATGATAGAATAGGAAAATTTTAGAGTGATGGAGGAAGTACGTGCACATAACATGGGTGTTGAAAAATCTATGAAAAGCCAGCTAAGAGAGAAAAAGAACTATTAAACTTGTGAACAGAAAGAAAAATTCCTTACTTCTCTGAATATAATATACAGTGACTTATGAGGAGGAGTTTAACCCAGCTGTAAGCTTTAATGTTCAGAAGAATTAAATCCTCAGCTTTGAATAACATTCGCAGTAAATTAAAGCAGCAGTTATGCAATGTCTGGAGTATATTGGAACCACCCCATGATTACCATAGCCAGCCAAACCCTGTCCCCAAGCAGGCAAAACTTCTAACTGGGATGAAGGTTTTAATCCAGTGTTTAGTCTCCTTCGACCTAATTCATTTCATCACCCTTACATTGAAAGTAAGGGGAAAGTTTTGTTGCTGTGAAAGCCAGTACAGATATCTGGGACAAAATTAAGCCTGATGTAACTCAAATGATGTCACGTCAGGGATGGATTTGGCCAAGAGTGTCTGGGGAAGTTAATGCTGTTCCTGAACTGGAGACCAGTGTTAATTCATCTCAATTCTTCAGCTTTGCTGCAGCTACAACTGCAGGTCAGGCCAAGGAGCTACGTGATCTGTTGCAGTAAAGAGGGAACAAGAAGTTTGCTGCTGCTGGGCCACTACCCCTTTTTGTACTTTCAGAATAGAGACACATGTTAATTTCTTTCCAAGGATACATTTCTTTACAAATGTGACAGAACCTTACCTACCAGCCACTTTCTTTTCGGGTCCCTCCTGCTCCAGGCACTGCTGATAAAACCTTCTGGTTGACAGCATTTCAAGTCAGCAGGAGCTGCTGCAGCTCACAAACTGCATCTCAACATTTCCTTCGCAATGGTTGCTGCCATATCTCCTGCACTAATCACCTTCATAGAAAGGGTGATAATGTGCTATTTTAAGGGCTAGATTCTGCCCTCTTACCCCAATTGATGAGATGGAAATGGTGTGGCAGCGTTACAGCTAGTATGAAAAATGCCGTCTGTCCGGGAGTGCTCGCCTCTTGCACTTCAAATGTTCCTTGCCTGAGCACATATCCCTGTTGAAAGCTTCAAGCATATACAGATGAGTAATAATGACTTCTTATTTAATGGCCTTTCCACCCAAGACAGTTATTAATGGTAAAAAGAATTTACTGCAAGTTTGACACATAAATTACAAGAGAGATACAGAAAGCATCAGTGTGTACTGGTGACAATGCCACCACACCTTAGAAGGAAGCTCAGGCGGCAGTGTTATGTGTCTCAATTGTAAGGCAGACAGGAGAAGCTGCTGTATGCAGGGAATGCTCATCTCTGCACTCCTTGCTAAAGAAAATAAGAGGTCATTGACAAACTGCTGGAGGAAACCTCTGGTCTTTCTCTGACACAGCCCTATCCTCTCCCAAACCAGAAATCAGGAAGGCAGAAGGTAAAAATTAAGTTGGCTTTACATTGCCTTCCTGCTTGTATTGCTGTGGGCTGGCTAGGGTCTGCTTTGTTCTGAGGCAAACATAAAGTATGATCTGCCCTACACCTGCCATCTCTGGAGCACAGCATAGTGCTCTGTGCACAGGACAGCACAGTTTGTCATGTTCTTCCAAGTGTGGTCCCCTAATGCTGGGGTTCTTCCAAGGAGGCTAGAAGAGAGGTAATAGTGTGACCTACACAGCAACGGAGGACATCCTGCTTCCTCATCCCGGTCTGACAGCAAGGTCAATCATCTGTACAGCCACAAATGATTCTCATGCTGCTTTTAGCTCAAGAAATAGCTGGAAGAAAGCCCCACTATTAAATTACACTTGGATAGGGACACCAGATTAACTCACAAATCCCAACAATATTGATAAATTCAAATAATCAGAATCTTATCCAGCATTTAAATCTTATCTTTATAGTATGGTTAATAAGTTAAGCTTCCAGTCAGCTGTAAAGTATGCAAGCTTTTTGTTTGCCACTGGAAAATGTCCCAATTCTTGTTCACAGTGTTAGATAAACCATTTTACACCTACCTTTGCTTTTGCATTACACTGCTTTGTAATCTATTCAATCTCTGCCCAATCTAACCACATAAAATGTTGTGATCTAGACTAGCTGATTTTCCTTCCAAGTGAAACAAAGAACCAACAGCTCTTCTGCTCCTCTTTTCCCTACTCCACATAAGTCTACATTTTCTTCCTATTCCCAGCTTTCAAGTGAAATTTATGGGCTTCAATGCCATTAATTCTGCCTGCTTTTCCCATGTGCATCCTTCTTGATCTGCAGTATTCCTCACTACATGATACCCTTCCAAATCCTGATATAAGGGGGGGTGTGTGGGGGGGGTGCTTTATTCAGCAGGGAAGGGCTAAAACCATGAAAAACAAACTGGTGTTTTCTTCCCATGTTTGTTTGCCTTTAGGAAGTAGAGATCATAAGCAGCCTTCTTCCTCTTTCCTCTGAGAATATTTCTTGGAAAATGTCATATGAATCCCAGCATTGGTAGAAAAGATATACAGAAGTTTGAGAATTTCCAGAAAGGTTGTAAAGAATGTAATGAAAGCAGTTTTATGCTGCTGTATGAATCCACAGTGCACTCATTGCCTAAATAGTGAACGTAATTCTGGTCATTCTAACCCATAAATATTATAGAAGCATTAGACAAGGAATAGTAGATGACAGAAAAGATGATAAAAACATTGAAAGGCTTTGCTCAGGCAGGGGCTGAGGCCCTTCAATCCAGAAAAAAGTACAATCCAAGGAGTTTGTAGATAACTAAAATATCTTGAGTGGCAAGCAGAGGAGCTATTCACTGTTTCTCAGAAAAAGAAGAAAGCAAGAGGCTCCCAGTGAAAATTACCAAGCCTCAGGATTCAGAAATCACAAAGGGAAGTGTTTTCCATGGGCTACAGAACGAAGCAGTGGGACTCACTAACACAGCATGCAATGAAGGTTGAAAGAAAAATGGTTAAAAAGGACTAGTTCACTGCATAGAAAGGTTTACTGAGTCCCGCTAAATGTGATGGGATGAATGTAAGACACAAATCTAAAAATCTCTCATCAACTGTTGTTAGAAGATAGAAGGAAGACCACAGGAAGAGCATATTCACCTTGTTTATTATGTTTCCCTAAACATTCATTAGCAGACCTTCTTATAGGCTGAAGATGACCTTTCAGCCCTATCTGATTGGCCCACGTTTGTGAGTTTCTTTCTTTCTTTCTTTCTTTCTTTCTTTCTTTCTTTCTTTCTTTCTTTCTTTCTTTCTTTCTTTCTTTCTTTCTTTCTTTCTTTCTTTCTTTCTTTCTTTCTTTCTTTCTTTCTTTCTTTCTTTCTTTCTTTCTTTCTTTCTTTCTTTTCCTTCCTTCCTTCCTTCCTTCCTTCCTTCCTTCCTTCCTTCCTTCCTTCCTTCCTTCCATGAGCTTCTGAGAGGAGGGCACACCAGTGAGACACTTTGGAGCAGAGCACTTGCTGAGATGCTAACAAACACTCTGGCTCATGATACGTGAGAGATGAAACCCAGAATATAAAGGTCACTGTCTCAGCTTTGCCCTTGGCCAGCTGCATGCGTCACCCAGTGACTACCCCAAAGCTTGCCATATTCTGTGTAAAAGAGATTTACAAAAGAAAAAACACATCTATGTAACTAAGAAAATAGGGATTTCCTATCATGGGTGCCAGTATCTTGGGAGATTCCCAGTAGAAGACTAATACAGCGATTTAGGCTGATAACCTGGACACAGATATTTTTTTTACTTTGGTTTAACTCACTTCTCTGCCTAGGATTTCAGCCTAGAAGATAACAACAATTTTGGGGCAGGTGTTTTTGTTATTGTTTTCTTTTCTTTCCTTTCTCTTTTTAATCCTGCAAAGGTCTTATGTGGCCAAATATGTCAGATGCTTTGATAACAAAACCATAAAAATACCTGATCTTACACTACATGTCTACAAATGGATCTGAAGTCCAGCTCTGACATTTCCAAATGGCTTTTGAGCTCCCCAGTTTAATGCACATAGCCTTTTTAAAAATAAAAGTGAAATCTAGCATGGTTCACTAAGAGTACTTCTTTAGAAGCTAGAGGGTGGATTTGCCCCACTTCATAGCAAACCGTTCGTACCAGATGGTTGCAATGTCAATGTAAGGACAAAGTCAATGCAGATTTTAGAAAACAGCAATGCTGTGGAAAAAGTGCTCCCTCTGGTTATTTTGCTGGAGAATTATTTGCTTACAGCAGAAGAGAAGTAGGGCAGAGGGCAGTTGGGTTTACCTGCATTGTTTTCACTGTTACAGTCAGGACGAGGATTGTTTGTCAAACGGGATTTTGTTCCCCCCCATGCCCCAAGGGCACACGTTTCTGACACGCTGTGTTAGTTTTGTGAGGAGGTGAGGGCTCTTTCTCAGAGGCCGTGCATTTTCTGGATGCGGTGGGCAGGGGAAGGACACAGATTCATTCCCAGTGTGGGTTTCAGTCACTCTTTTCACCTGCTACGCCATCCATGTTGTTCAGGAACAGAGACCCAAAATGACAGACGTGACTGAGGCAGCTGCTGGAGCCAGCGCAGCCTCCTTCAAACACCCCTGATCCGACACAACAACAGTGCAGCGTGCTGGCAGCCCTGGAGGATTACAGCATCACTGCTGGCTGGCTGTTAACCCTTTGGAGCTCACAGCCAGCCGGACTACGGCAGGTGACAAACATCGACGACACCCAGCACCCAAAGGCAAGGCGTCTCTCCAGAGACAGGACCTTGAATAGAAACACAATTGTACAGTACCTATTGATGGTGTGGCACCTGCTCTACCTGCCTTAAAATGGTAACAAAACAGAAGACTGTCTTCCAAAATGTTGCAAATGGAAAGAAAACACATGAGCAGGTCGTGCCAAGACATTGTGAGGAGACACCAGCAGTGACTTGAAGGGTTTTCGCTTCAGGAGGAGAGTTAGCATAAATTATTTGTGCATCCACACAGAGAAGTAAAGTGGGCATGTTCTGGGCAATGCCATTTAGACCAAGTCAGCAGATACAAAATATTCAAGTGTACTGTGCTTGATTGCTGAGGAAACTTCACAAGCTAGTGGTTGCTGTGTTGAAAAAAAAAAAAAAAGTAGTGTCCAAGAAAAGTGTTGAACTGACACCCCCAGAGATGAAGAATAACCTCAAAATAGATCTTTGAGAGTGTGAGTAGTCTGGAGACTTCTGCACCACAACCATGTCACTATTCCAGGTTGCCCTCCCAAGCTAAAGGATACTAAAGGGTATCATTATGGTCCCTCCTAGTTAATGGCAATCACACCTCTGACTGCAATACTTTTGCAGTCCAGAGCAAACACAGATTGGCAGTGCTATGTCTACATTTTGCAGTGGTTAACACACCTCCCTGTAATGACAGCTTCTTACAGGAATACTTTACTGGCAATCTGAGCAAGGACCAGGAAAATGGACTTTTGCCTATAGCAAACCTGAACTGCTTTTGACCTTGACAGGTCAAGGCTGCACCCATAACAATCTGCAATTCATGATCAGGAAAAAAATGACTGTTTTCTGTGACAGCCCATAAGGGGTTTACAGACAACTAACATGAAAAATCAGGACTATCCTTCTGTCAGTCCTAGAACTTGCTTAGTTTCAGAACGTGAAATGTGATTTAACTGATACCTTTATTATTGTTTATTTCCTCCTCATCCTCTTCCTACTTCCTTCAACACATTAATGTCAACCTAGCAGCTGGTCCTTTAAAGTCTGTCATTCAACATCTTACCCCTTCTTTCCCTTCTTTGAGAAATTGTCTCTTCCTTCTTTATAGGGATAAGAACACAGTTCATTGCCCATGCCAGCTTTTTCTTCTTTTTTTTTTCTTTTTCTTTTTCTTTTTCTTTTTCTTTTTCTTTTTCTTTTTCTTTTTCTTTTTCTTTTTCTTTTTCTTTTTCTTTTTCTTTTTCTTTTTCTTTTTCTTTTTCTTTTTCTTTTTCTTTTTCTTTTTCTTTTTCTTTTTCTTTTTCTTTTTCTTTTTCTTTTTCTTTCCTCTCATCTGAAACTACTAGTAAAGATGACACAAATGATGTTGGGTAATGCTGGTTTAACTACATCACAGTTCTAATTAGTCATAGGCCATCTGACATCCAAAACTCTTTTATTCTTCTGGGTTCCTTACATTTTTATTTGAAAAAGAAGACCTTTTCCCCAAACTCCAAAATGCAGTAATCCATGAAGCATTCCAACAATAAGGAAATTAATATTTAGTTACTTTAATTCTACTATCTTATTGAAAGCAGAGTTTCAAGCAAGTTCATTTTACATGTGGTGATATTGAGGCAGTCGGTTTCAGTACCCTGGTCTTGTCACAACTGTTGAAGCCAAGAATAGATCTGGGTGTATGTTGCATTGTTCTGGTACATTGAAATTCTGATTGTGTCTAGTGAGCATTGTTCCTAACAAGTGAAAACCAAAGCTCATCATCCTGTCCCTCCTTAAAAAAAAAAAAAAAAAAAAAAAAAAAAAAGAAAAGGCTTTGCACATTTTGGTTGCAAATAAACTGCAGTTTGCAGTTGCAGTACATGCAGAGCCCAGCTACTGATTCTATATTTTGTCCAACCAAAATAGGTCAGTTAGGAAGCACTCCAAAGTTGCACAGAAGTTGGCATTTCTGATTATTCGGGCTGAACGATTCCAACGGGCCAGTTGTCAAGCACAATTTGCAAAGGCCCCTGGCACTCTGGCCAGGGGGGAGTTCCCCAATTTATGTTATAACACAGACAACAGCAGTAACATTTTAATCAGACAGTCAAGCCTGCTGAGCAGCTCTGTTATAATCCATTGTTATGCCCAAAAGGACTGCAGTCAGATATGGATGGGGAGTCTACAGTGGGCTGTGGTTCCTTAGTGCAGCCACCATGGATGTCAATGCAAAATTAAAGAAAAGATGTTTCCCCTCTCCCTTGACACACAGTAAGTGACTGTAGTAAATTATTCCTACTGCACATTATTCTAAGCTATTTTAAGAGCTCTCTGCTCTGCAATTAGATCAGGGAATACCTTGTATGTTACCAGGGGAAGTTGCAATTAGGAAGCAGAGACAGAGGTCTTTATCTGGAGGACTCACAAGACAAGGGTGAAATCCTGAGAGACCAGTTTGGGCAATTAAATGCATGCAAGCATGAGTTCACCTATACCAAACTTCTACAATATGTTAGTCAACACATTTATGCAGTCAAGACTTTAAAATAAAAAATGAATCTTTTGATAGGCTGTAATGTCAAAACCCTTCTGTCTTTTAAAGATACTAAGAAATGGAAGGGTAAAAATATCAGCCTTCATCTTATGGCCCACTTGAGGAAGCCTCAGTATAAAACCAAAAATACTCCAAGGAAAAGATTAGGAGCAAGAAGAAAGAACCATAGGGTTATGGATTTTTCAGAAAAAGAAGTAGTGTATTTAAGAAAAAAGCAAACAACAAAACACTGTTCAAATCTAATTAAAAATATATAACACTGAAATTTAAATACTATAAGAACAATAGTTCCTAAGTTCATGTTTTAATTACATGAACTAGTATCTTTCTTGAATCAATTATAGTATCCCTAATTAAATTGTGAGTCTTTTACAGTAATATCAATTAGCTCTTTAAAAACCACATTATTAATTTATCAAGAAGACAACTTGATAACATAGCGAAGACATTCAATCTGTAACACTCACTGCTAAAGGGAACAGACTTCATTCAAAAATAAATGGACAGTGAATGTCCACTAACTTCTGAGGAGTTGCACAGATTCACCCCTCTCAGAATGGGATTTGCATTCTTAACATCAAAACTTTCTTCCTTATTAGTTTTTTGGCCTCTTTTCTTTACACACAACCATGAAGAAAATCATATTGTTGCAGAGTATGATGTGTAATGAGGCAGTACCATACTGGGGTTTTCTTTGCTGTAAAATGCATCTTAGTGTGTCTGGGAAGAAGAAAAGGGCATAAAATAAGTTTGGAGGGAGAATGAGAACTGAAATTAAAACAAACAAACCAAAACAAAATAAGAACTTCTTCATTGAAAAGTACTTTAGACACTGTAAACAACGTTTCCAGATGATCCAGAAAAGAAAGGAATATGCGAAATACCTCTGGAAAGTATTTCTGAACAGGAAAGAGATGGTTGGGATGGGTTATGTGTGTTTGACAGCAGCTACTTTTTGGAGTAATAAAGGAATATTAGACAACTGTTTGATCAGCAGGTGGGTTTGGATGGCAGAGATCTGTCTGCACTCAATGTGGCACTGTTTTATGGGAAGGAAAAATATACAAATCCTCTGAAGAAGAAGGATACAAACAGTGCAGAGGGAGAAGTATGAAAATCTTCCCCCAGTGCCACAGAATTATGCAGCTTCATGCTAACCAAGCTATTATATTGGCAACTGTGTTGAGATATAGATATAGATATATAGATATAAGTGTTAGTATTTTTCTTAGTTTTTCTCAGTTTCATCTAACTAATTTCATTACTCCTTTCTGTTTCTTCTTTCAGCCAAATTTCTAACATCATTTCCTCTAAGCATTCTTGTAGAGACAATTTCTTCATCAGGACCCCACAAATATCTTCCTGATTTTCAAAAGGGTCATCTGTATTTACATACATATTTGTGGGTCAAAAACTAAGCTCCCAATCACTTCAGCATGTGCCTGCAATGACTTGCTGATGTTGACATACACCCGCTTTGGGCCATGCACAGAAAGTATAACATAGAGCTCCATCTGCTGCTGGAGGGGCCTCTTGCTTGGATCATCACCACACAGATTCCTACCAATGCATGTAGGGAAGAACAAACTTTGTGCCACTGAATGGTCTTTGGGAGGTCTACACAGTCTGCCATTCATGTAGACTTCCACATGAACCTTTCTGCTTTGTTCCCATGCCAGGACACTTGGGCAACATTAAAAACACTGTAGATGAAACCAGTCTCTACCAAATGAAATGTTTGGAGTCACAGAATTGGTGTTTTCTGCAGGGAAACAACTGGACTACTAGAGAACTTCTCATTAATTTTAACAAAAAAATCCAGTGGTTTTTTTGGTGACAGAAGTCACCTGAACCTTCTGGAATATGGTGTAGGAAAATGGTTCCCATTCTTCCAAATATCTTTGAAAGAAAGAAGGATTGCGGGCTAAAGTTGAAGTGGTAACTAGATATTAGAGAATCCACAAAATATTACTGCAGAAGCATGAATAATACAGCAAGACAAAAATAGACAGAAATTTAAAATATAATGTTCCTGTTAAAATTTTCTCACAGAAAATTGTCTTTCTTCACTAGGAATCATCTACTTCACAAGACTATTTCCTATTCTATTACAGATATCTGAAAATAAAATAAAACTATAAAAGCTGAAAGTACATATTTGGGAGCAAGGTTTTTGTACTCTAATTGGTCAAAGCAATAGTATTGAGGAAACTAGACACAAATTTTCAAGGAGAACCAACTTTTTGCAAGACTTATCAAGAACTGTGATTTCTAAATGATAGTCATAATAAAGAAATGCAGCATGCTTAGGTAGAAAATTGTTTCTCTACTTTAAATTTGAACATAATCGCAATGTGGAGCAATGACTTCAATCTAGCTGATAAAATTTATTGCCATCCATGACAGCATTCCAGATAATCAGATAAACTTCAAATAGGTCTGGGTTTGGATGAAAACTACAATTTCTGGAGGTTTGACCCTATATAGAATGTATAAAACTCTGCATCTTCAGCCCATATATTGAAAATTATGCATTTAAGCTATCTTGTTTTGCAGTTAAGTCCCCAGACATGACTTCTCATGCAACAGGATCAGGAGGCTGTAAGACTATGAAAGACTTCTCAGGCAGCACACAGCCAGCCTCCATCACAGCAATCACAGGGGATTGCAACAGAAACTTGTGCAATACACCAAGAAGGATGACAAAAAGAGGAGAAAGACCTACTAAGCTGAAATAAATGGGATAAGTACATAAATCAAATACCCGTTGCCAAACCGTTTTTGACCAAATCCAGGAAAGATGGAAACAATTTTGCAAATGGCAAACCTCCAAAACAGTGATACCTTACATATGGTTCAGGGAATGTTGCCTTTGAAGTTAAAAGGCAGCCAAGTGTGAAATCTGTGATCAATATAGGAAGCAGAAGGAAAAAGCTAACCAGACACAAACAAAAATTCCTGGTGGCATTTTAATTCCACATGCATTAGACAGCTCCCAGGGAAAAAGACCAATAACTGTATATACTTTAAATAAATTGCATGCAAAATATGCTGTGTTCATCCTTAATAGTATACCTGCTTCCCTTATCAGTTAGGAACTCCTTCATTCCCATTATCTTTTGATTCTCTGAAGTGTTGAAAGGATGGGATTTTATAAAATTAAATAAATTTATTCTTCTTTGCTAACCAGTATTGCCGGTATTTTTAAAGAACATTTGAGAGATTCTAGTAGCTACAAACATTTGTTCTTTAAGCAATTAGCAACTTTAGGAAGCATCATCAACAATTGGAAGAATGCATTAAATGTGGAATTAGAAAAAACTTTATACCATTCCCTCTGAAATTTCTCGTGTTGAAATATCAGCTGCATGATTTCAAGAAGGCCTGGTTCCCATTGATATGAATAATCCAGTTAGGGAAAGCTTGGTGGATTGTCTGAACTGCCTAAAACAAATTTTTCCTCTGGAATGACTTTCAGAAATGAAGTATTCCCAGCTTTGACTAGAGACAGATCTAAGGAACAAAGCCAGGCTCCAAAGACCAATTTTCCTCAAAACATGGCAAACATTTCAGTTTGTTTTTCTGATTTGTTTTCTAAAAATGAGATACAACATTTTTTAATATGATATCTTCCTGCTACTACATATTGTGTTGCCATTTAAAATGGAAGTGCTTCAACATCTCAACTGAACATATGTTTAATATCTCGTCCATTGTTAAACAGGTGAAGAGTGTTATTGATTTCAATAGTACCTCATATGTCTTTTAACAAGACAGAGAACAGAAGAACAGCTGACCTCCCAGGGCAAGCTGAAAACATACACAGCAGTCCTTTCCAATGTGCATTAAGCTCAGTAGGCATGGCAGGGGGCTGTTTTGGCAAATGTCACTCCCCTTTGATGAAGAAAGATTTGCAAAGCTATAGGCTGGTTAGTCTTGTCTCAGTTCCTGAGAACAAAATGCAGCAAATCTTCCTGAACATAATTTTTGAACAAATGAAGGAGACAAAGGTGATGAGACTACTTGTTCAGTAAATAAGGGTACGAGAGTGGATACAATTTACCTTGCCTTTAGTTAGGCTCTTGACACGGTCTCCCAGAGAACCTTTTCATCCTATCTGGAAAGGCATGGCTTATGTACATGGAAAACTAGTTGGACTGCCAGCCTCAAAGAGCTCAAAATCAAAGGGTAGTCAGTTACTAGCAATGCTTCTAAGTGTTGATCTTGGTACTGGTATTGCTTAACATCTGCCTTAAGAAACGGCACAACCAGTCACTGTCTGCTACCAACACATGGCTGACAGTAGGAATAGTCTTGGCCACAGAGCCTCAAGGCTTCCTGGAGATGGACACCATCTGAGTATAATGCTGTTGACTAATGCCACTAGAAGGCATATACAGTAATTGCATAAAGAAATATAAAAACACACATCCAATATGTAAAAGCTTACTTCATACTGACCTCTGTTTTGTTTTCGTCTGCACGTCACAGCAGGGAACAAATCTACTTTTTAGTTTTTTGAAAACCAGCAATATCTGTTGTGAGTGAGATCTTGGGGAAGTATCAGCATGTTGAAGTACTTACAGCCACAAATTAGGAATTTTTTCTCATTTTCATAAAATAGCCTCCTTAAGACTAGAAATCCAGGATGGGATTTTTTTATGGCTAGGCAGGCTTATCAAAAATGTTTCAGATCTCTCAAATTTATAACGTGCCATTTAATTTTCATGGATTTAATGCACTGCTTTGACAAGTTTCTACTGCATAAGTAAATCCTGAATAAGCTAGATGAAAATCATCACTTTTCCTTTATATTCCTTTCTCTGTTCTAGTCTTTTGGATAACTATAGGTGTCCTGAACATTTTCTAAATATGAGTTGGCACTCATCATATTTAGTTTTTGTAACTTCTCTATTCTCAAGTGACCACACACATTTGACTAAGAATGCATACTGTACATATGAAAATACATATGAAAATATGAATGATTTATTGCCATTTTTCCATTTATTTAAATACGTGAACAGTATCCTAAGATATCCTATAAATGTTAATGGCAGCATTGGAAAGAAAATCTCTTTAGCTAAGTTCTTTTTTTAAGAACTAGAAAACAATTGGGAATACTAATCATTATTACTCTTAGGAAAGAATGAAGCATTTCTAAAAAAATCAAACAACCCCAAAAAGAGACTTCATGCCTCCTGCTAGTCTCTGGCATGACTGAATAAAAGTTGTATGAGACATTCCTGCATGACAGATGGTGTTGGGCATCCCTCTTGACACATACCTCTTCAGCCTCTGACTACTGTAAGAGACTTATAAGGGCTTGTAGCCTATTTGTCTAGTTCTGTTTGGTGGTGCAGGACCACTGCAGGTTTTGTTTGTTCTCTTTGTATCTGCCCTAAGCCTTCACAAAAAACGCATTGTGAGCATTAGATTAACAGCTTCTCTATGCCACAAGTATCCAGGCAGTTTTGAGGTGTATGCAACTCATCCTAAAGACCTTCCTCATGTCAAATACCATCATCTACAATAACACTTACAATAAACATCTTTTGAACTGTTGGGAGACTACTATGGACAGCACTGTGGATGAGAAGTATGGCATTCATATCCAGTTTTAGGTCTGCTTGCTCACTTTTTATCACTTGTATGCACTAATGTCCTTATTGATGAGAAAAAGCTTGGACACAAACTATAAAGAGTCTGCAGCTGGACTCTATTGGAATGGATTTCCCTTAAACTATAAAATAACAATGCCCCTAATTTTCCTATCATGTTTATATTTGAATTCATTATTTCAGGAAGGAATTGAGTCTGATCTTTGTTAATGCAGATAAAAGACTCCTGCAACTTACCACTAACAGCAAAAAGCCAAAGCAAAAGTAAACTGCCCAGAAAAAGCAATTATACCACCCTTGTGATGTGCTGAGTAATACATATACTGTAAACTACATATTACCAAGCTTGTGCAATGAATTTCCAGATCCCTCCTAAGGACTGTCAAAAACTGTTGATAATACCACTAACATCCATTGACTTCAGAAGAAGTGTAATCAGGGCAAAAAGAAGCACATCTAAGCAAGTGTACATTGTCTTTTAAGAGCATGAGTGCATCTAAACCAAAAACAATGCACTGAACTTCTACTCCAAAGAAAGTATAATTTGTTCCTGTTTTGCTCTTTATTAAATAAATATTAAGAAATACAAATGGTTAAACAACAATATACACAATAACATATACTAATATAACAGTTTTTGAGAGTTCCCCATAAATTATAACTATACATTTTTATCCATGTAAAGAATGTCTTATGACAAAACTTATGAAGTGAGGTTCCTTCAAAAGGAACACCTGGATTTCAGCTGGCAGAGAAAAATTTCCAACAAAATTGAGGAGTATCAAATTTTGGATCCTGTACAAGGCTGTGGATTTATCTTTACAAAATACTCAATAGACTGACCAAAGTTCCCTTCTTATTAATGAACATCAGGCTTTGCAACTATAGGTGGGAGATTTCTTTCAGCCTCTGAAGTTTGTTTTCAAAACAGCACCCTCTCAAATTAGTCCTGCAGTTTATGAAACATTAGTACACTTGACTTCTAGTGACTTAAGTTCACCATTCTATTCTAAAAGGCATTCACTGCCAACTAGTGATTGGGGAGACAAAATAACATGCATTTTGAAGTTTACCATACTTTAAACATGTTGCAGTTGACTTAAGGGAAGGTACAAATACTAACATCTGCAATATTCCATTTCTTACTTTCTCAGAAAGGATGCAAGGGCACAAATTGGTTTGTTCATAAAACTATTCATACAAAATACAGTTATTAGAGGTTTCAATAGCTGAGCTGAGTACAAGCTGTTCTATTTAGCTGCATTTATATAATCTTTCTGGAGGGCAAGTCAAAGACCTGGGCAAGCCAAAGAATTCTGCCTTAAACTGGCTTCAAAAATATTAATACTCCTGGAAAGCTAAACAATAATTTGATTGCAACCATGGGACAATCTACAATCAAGTCTTCTGGCTCTCACAGTCTTGGCCTTGATTGCACTTCTCCCAGCAGCAGTGATGTGTAATTCAACTAGAGGCAGTATAAAATGACAGGTCAGACTACAATCGTGCCTTTTGAGTCCAGAATCAACCTCTCCACATTTTTATTTGAAACAAAAGTTTATTCCTCTTTATTCATATTACACTTTTCTTCCTAGGTATCCTGGCAGAAAATCAGTCTCTCTTTCTTTCTCTTTTACTTTTTTTGCTTCAGAAGTACATGGAAATTACATAGCACATGAAGAAGCTGCCAAGGACAGTTCAGCTCTAAGTGTCATAACAAGCATCATATTTCATGCATTTCTTAACGAGCCTTGATGTACTGCAGGAATGATCAAAATGATTTGCTATGTGCAAATGAAGGACATGCCAATATACCATGTCAAAGCTACACCAGGAGGAAGCTGGTATGGATGCAGAGAGTTTACTTTCTGGGAAATATTTCAGCTTTGAATCTTACCAAAAACCCCCAGAAAGAGTTTCAAATCTTAGAAAACAAGACAGGGACTGAATACTTACATCTTTTGCTCCTCCTGAATCTCTCTGTGAGTGGTGTCCCTTCCAACCTTAACCATTCAGTGATTCTGTAGGATTTACTTCCAAACTTGAGCTGAATGGGTTACTACATATAAGACTGACTCCTTGTTTCTTCCTGCTCCCTTCTCATGTATAGGCTGTAGAGTAGCACAAGAGCCCCCAGGGATCAGTAGGCCTGCAAAGAACACAAGAATATATTAGAGGCCAGGCTGCTGGGATTCCAGACAGGCACACCAGAGAGCCATGATCAGTAACAAAAAGGAAACAGGGAAATGCCTGTGACATCTATTACATCACAGAGTAATGCTGCATTACTGACTGGTAAAGTAAACATGAGTGTCTGGAGAAACGGTCTGAGCCCAGTCTTTTTGCCTCATCACCACTCAGAAAGCTGGATTGGATCCCTTACCCCATTGATTCCTTTGTGCCTGTCAGACACAGCTCCATCATCAAATGGTGCCTGATGTAAAAGTGTATGTACCCCATATTTAAGAACAGCATCAGTTTGCATTGCGGGGGTTAAGGAGACCTCCTTGTCATTCCAGGAAGTAGCAATGACTACTCTCATGAGAACAGCCTTAACAATTTTACAGAAAATGTCAGAGGAGAGTGAATAAATTAAGAAAGGACATTTTTAACTTTGGTCTGTAAAAAACTGAGCCAAAACCCACCCAAGACAGCAGGAAAACCTGGTGCAGAACCTCTGCTGGTGCATCTACACAGCTAATGTCTGTACTCTAGATACAGCCTGCAGACAAGTGTGGCTCAAGGGAATAATTTGGAGATTGCTGCACTGTTATCTGTGATATCAGCAAGCTACAGATACAGATGGATTTTGAAACAGCATTTTTCTACCACAGTGGTAGTCTGTTGACAACAGCAGTTTTTTTCCAGGAAACTTTAAGAGAATTCAGGAGAAAATAGGACTATCCTTACATTGATCTATTTGCAACACATGTTCCACAGCTTTTTTAGCATCTCCTCCCACTATAGATCTTACTTATTCATGTATCCAGTCTCATTTTACTGCATCTCAGATTCCTATAAAGTCTTTTGCATCTTCTTAACTTTCATAATTCTAAAAACAGCTTTCAGGAAAAATAAGGTTTTGGTCTGCTCACAAGGACCTTCCTAAATGAAGTAAGATTTTAGAAGTACCTAAAGTCCTGCATATTTTATTTAAATAAAATGTTGAACCACCCACAATGAGATCAGAGGTAGTCAGCATCTGCTGTGATTTATTCCTTTGTGCAATGGTTTAGACAGGAAGGGCAAGTTTTTATTGCACCAATTAGGGCAGCAGAGAGGCTTCAGGGCACATATGAAGGGAGGGAGGGAAGGAAGGAAATTAAGAGGGAGGAGCACTGTTTTTTGAGATGGGGGGAGGATAAAAAACTCTCATCTCCTTTAGCAGAGAAACACAGGACCAGATGGAACATCCTAAGTTAATGTGTTCAATTGCCCTGCTAAGGCATTTTTGCTAACCTCAAGATTATTCTATCGATGGCCAATTTATGATCATTTGTTCATTGGGCAAGACTGCGAAGATGCATTGCCTCATCCTTATTTAAAACTCAGTGATTGCTTGAAAAAGGTGTGTTTCATTCTTATTTAAGCAACCTTTTTATCTAATTAAATCTAGTACATGTGCTTTCCTTCCTTCCACCCCAAAAATCTTTAGATAAAACCATCATAGTCAAGACCTTCTTTTCACTTTCATTTTGTTAAAAATGTTTATTTGAAAAAAAAATATATAATTTCCTTCAAATGTCACTGAAAGTCAAAAATAGAAAGGTATCAGAAAAGCCTTTTATAGTGCAATCATAACAGTACCACATCACTGTTAAGCACCACAATTAAAATGATCCATTGTGACAGTGATGTGATACATCTCTTCATTTGGTCTTTTAGGAAGCAGGAAAAGAAATAGTGCAATTTTTGTTCTGTCTGTCTACCAGTTTTTCAAATAGAGTATTTATATTCTTTGAGATGCTAAAGCATTCTTTCCTTTAGATGTTGTGATATGGGTATTTTTTAAAGACATTTCTGAGATATTAAAGTAACATTACTACATAGCCACCAAATCTGCTAAGACAAGAAAAGGAAAACTAAGACTCTAGGACACATAGTACTTGTAGCTGGATCCAAGAGCCACAGTTTGTTTGGAAGACTGTGGCCAGGATAGTTATGTTGCCTTTTGTGAATTAAGTAAGAGTTGCAGGTGTGAAATTACTTTTGATATTTAGATAATTAAATTAATTTAGGTGACAAATTTGTGCTGACATTTATAAATGTGTATGCTGCTACAGTTCAGACTGAAAATGAAATGTGAAATGTGCTTCACCCTTTAAAGGTGAAGCATCTAAAGAGGCATTTCTGAATATATGAATACTGTGTTTTCTCTACAGTGAAGGGCCATCAGAAGAGAGCTGCTTTCTTCAAAAAACAATCCTGTAACCTAAAGCATAAATGATTATAAGGGTCCACAGTACACTACAATTTAAGTAAGTTAATCTTAATTTATAATAATCTTTAATAAGATATTAATGAATACTCTGTTCCTTTATTCTGTGTGAACTAAAATCAAGGAAAATTGTGAACTTAAAGAATTTTTAGATGCACTTATTAAGTAGATAAAAGGAAAAAGATTTACCATTGCACCAAATCTTGAATATGCAAAGAATTGCACTAAGAAATACAAACCTAAGTTTAAGCTCTTATAGGTATTCGAAGCACTGTGTTAAAAACTGGAGACACCCATGGCCAGCCTCTAAGACCCACGCCCTTGGGGCTCCCCTCCAAGCTGACTTGGACATGGAATCATCTTTCTGTGCTATGAATGTTACATACTCCAAAACATTTGGTCAGTACTTCTTTGCAGAGAGGGCTTTGAGAAACTGCAGCTTCTTTTCTAATAGTTCTTCTTCCTGTCAATACAGATGACACAAACTTGCATTCAACAAGATCAAGGTGTCTACCTCAGTAGAAAAACTGATGTAGGGAAAAATTAACCCCAGGGGGTAAGAGCTTAATTACTTCTTAAGTAGCACAGCAGTTCACAGAAGAGCATGCTGCCAATGTGTTGTACGAATCAACACTGAGTAGAACCAGAGTATATAATAATGACATTTAATTCAGAAAGAAGGCAGCAGGGGTAAAAAAACAACAAAACTTCATAGCTATCTATAGAAAGGGAGACAAGGAGTGAGGAGCAATGACTTGTTTGCCAGGGCAGAGTAAGCTACTTTGTATCTTTATATCTGAAACAGAATATTTAGAGAAAAAAAATAAATTCCTAATGTTAATTGTAGAGGTAGGAGTAACTGGAGTACAGGACAGGATAAAGGCCATTTTCAGAAGGTGTATTACTGGAAAAAACCCAAAAATTGAGTGAAGATTTAATTGAAACCATTAGAATTTTCAGTTTTTCTACCACCTAGACTATAACACTGTGATCTGGACAGAAAAGTGCTGTGCAAGACTGTCTGCTCTCAGTGGCCTTCTGTTCCTTCATGTGGTGAGGATTGGCTTCCAAGTGGACTTGACCCATAATTACCAAAAGATATAAGCAAGGTTGGCCCATCTAGTCCCATTTTTATGGGTTGAGATTTCTCAGGTGAACTCTCACTTGGCTGTCCAAAACTATCTCTCCTATTTGAACACATCTCTTGGCACAAGGCTTGGGAAATACTGATAAAGACAGAGGCATTTTTAAATCTTCTGCCACTAATTTACCCAGAAATTTCAGCCATGGGCCATTTTCATCATTTGTTCTTTTTTCTGCTAAACTAGCAGTAAGCATGGTCTTGATGTTTATTGTCTGTTTCAGCTCTAGCTGAACTTTTGCTTCCTAACTGCCACCCATGCCACTGTGGGCAGCCTCTTTATTCTTTCTATGTAGTCTGCTTCTGCTTCTTACATAAATTATTTTTGCCTTGGAATTGAGCCACATGTTCCCTATTTTGCCAAGTCATGATATGTACATTCATTTTGCCAAGTCCTGGCATGGAAAATATTTTGCTCCTTATGAGTAATAACTTGAGCTCTTTTGTTCTTCAGTGATACTTTCTACAGGATCTCACCCACCAGCTCCCCATGAATAAGCCAAAGTCCTCTCTACAGCAGTTGAGTCTCTCTCTCTCCCTTGTTCTTTGCCAACTCACCCCACTCAGAATCCTAAACATTGCTGCCTCTATGGTCACTGGGGACAAGGCTACCACTGACCCCAACCAGAAATGACATAATCTCAGAACACAGTATTCAAAGGACTGAGATACTCTGTCCTACAACACCAGTAGTAAAGATCACTCCTGTAAGGCTGAAGTCCCAGGGCTCAGAATGCTTGCAGAGGAAGGTTCACTCTGAAGCAGAAAATGTGTTCATTTCTTTTCCTTCCTAAAAAATGGAAGAAAAAGCAAAGGCTGTACAGTGTGTTTTTATGGATTTCATTATTTAGAGGAACTTATATCAGCTCTTGCAAGATAGACTTATCAATTCTGGCATGTCACATAAATATATTTATTCTTGATAGAAAAGGCACTGGAGAATTTGAAGCCATGTTCTTATCCACTTCCCTTTAAATACCCAGCAATGACAATTGTACCAGTCTCCTATGAATTCACTGGCAGCTGTTTATTTCTTTATGCCTCACGGTCTTTCTCTACCCCGTTGTCTCTTAAATTGTAAGCTCTTTGTGGCAGGAAAGGTCTTTGTTCATTGTTTTGTGGTGGTTTTTCTGGACAGCACTCAGAACAACAAGGAATGAGGTTCCTAAGCCTTACCATAATACTGAGCAATATATGTTCATTTTTTCCCTATTTTTATGTCTTTATAGATGACATTTTAGACCCTTTTTAACCAGTTCAGCTAGACTCCAGAAGCTGCTCCATTCACATCTTCACAAAGATAGTGGTTTCAGCCACAGTAAGCAGAAGATTGATCCAAATAACCTGCTTCAAATATATGTAACATAAGTTCTGCACAACATGTCTTCTACAGATATAATCAGCTTTCTGAAGAGAGACAGAGGCACAAAAAGATGACCATGTTACAGGCTGCTTTTGCCAGAGAAAGCAAACTGATCTTTGTTACATTGAGTGGTTTGTTCAAAAATAACAGAAAAACATGAGAAAGAACATGATGTCATTCTTCATGATAGAGGAAGATGGCCCTTACTAGAAGAACTGACTTACTTGTACTTCAGTTTTTACAGTAGGTGCTTGGATGCAGCAAAAGGTTACTTTTAATTTTTGAAAACTTTGGAACAGCAGACCACCAGTGTTTCCTCATGCCTTCAGTGATACATAGTCATGTAGAACAAAGCTCACCCTTAAAAAAATTATACTCTCCACAAGTGTAGGTGCACAATTTCATGGATGATGAAGAAAGTAAAAATAGTTTGTCTCCAAAGACCTCAGATCCTCTTTTCACAGGTTTTCACAAATTGTTTCTTCTACAATTATTTGGTAAGTTGAGCTTCTTCCAAAGCTTAACAAGTGCTACCTAAAATGTCATTACATGTAGTGGTATTTTAGAAGAGAAGCAACAATTCTTGCCTCTGGAGATGAGACTACTCAGGTCACCAGAGAGGTGGTCCAGCAGTAATGACAATGCTTCTCATCCCAAATGCTTCAGTGTTTAAGAAAATGGTCTACAACTATGTAATCTATTCAAGCATAAACAAAACAGCCCAGGATTATAAGAACACTGATGAATAACTCTATGTCCTCATCTGTGTCTATATGTCACACCTGTTTTGAATGGAACATCTTTTTGTTCCAGCAGTAACTATTCTGAGAACGATTTGAATAAATTAGTCTTTCCTTTCACCAATGTGAATAAATTTGCCAACACTTTTAAGCATCTTCAAATAAATAAGAAAAATGACCTTTCATGAGGTCTGACTTGCATAATATTTTGTACATGTGCATTTTTCTTGAGAGAATCTCTAATGCTCTGAAACCTGAATGTATTCTACATGACTCTGTCAAAAATTTAAACAATTTTGTCCTGTATTAAATATGTCTGTAATAAACTCCTAAAGAAAATTCACCACATTCACCTTACACCATGACATCCTATAAAAGATCTAAGAACTAAGAAATAAGTATTATATCTGCAAAGCAGCTGTAAAGCTCTTGCACCTTGCACATGCAAAACTTTTAAGGTGTGCCTCTCAGAATTTATTTTCATAATTTAATATTTTGCTCCAAGTCTGATAGCTTTTCTGACGTGCTCATAGAAAACACTTGTGTTTATTTACATTATTTCTTTTTAATGCATGTGAAAAAGAAATAGCTAGATAATTTGAGTTCATTTTTAGAGGATTTTGCAGACAGCAAAGGATTCTTGTGCATTATCTATCAAGGCTGGCTTTTCATGTTTGTTTTGCACTGAGAATAGAGTCCCTCACATCTCTACTATTGTACTATTCCAGCTATTTCAGCTGAGGACTCACAAGAGGAAAGAGACTAATGGACCAACAATTTTCCACCTCACCCCATCAATCCTGGCTGTACTAGGACATCATGTGAGACAGAAGACTGTGATGTCCTTTTCATAGCCAAGATCAAGTTCCTTAGAGTGATAAAAATCACCTGTGGTGGCAAGTCTATTTACAAGGATGATCAGAGGCTTATGCTGTACAGAATGGCTTTTCCATATGAGCAGATTGTCTGAGATGGTCACCTAAATTAGTAAAGTCGGTGCTTTTCCTGCACCTACCGGTACTGCAATTATTTCCACAATACTAACAAGTAATTGATGCTGTTTACAATAGTACTGAATGCAGGTTTGTAGGGTAAGTGTCAAAGGTATGGAAATAGAAACAAAGGAACACCTAGTGCATGCCATTCTAAATGAGAACATGTAACATAAAATTCACACAGCTTCAGAAGATCCTGGTGTCCACCTAGTGTTCCTCCAAAGCATTAATTTATGGGACGCTCTCCAAACAGCTCACAGAGCTTTAATCACATTTCAAATTCACGTGCAGCCTGAACATCTGAACTAGACTTAAACAAAACAGATTCAATAAAGTGCTGCACCCCTGTTCTTAGAGAAAAGATATTCAAATATCTATGTGTTGAAAGGCCAATGCAGCTACAATTCCAGCTAAGAATAAATTTCTAGGAAGTGACAAACTTCATGTGAAACAACAGCACAGAGACAGAATGTTTCTTTTCTCAGACAAGAAACGAAAGCTTCAAGGCACAAAGGAAACATGGAGGATTAATTACTTCACTGATACTGTCTTCCCAAAGTGGGCACTTCAGTGAACCAGCAGTAGTTATGATGACATCTACCAAGAAAAATGTAATACCACCTTTCAGAATTATTCATTTTCACAGGCCATGTTTACTGAAGCATTCTTTGTTTACTCGTGAGATTGGAGATTGCAGCTAGGGAACCTAATATTTTTGATGTTTCTTCTTGCTATAATGCCCATCATGACTATATGAATAGAGGCATCCAATAAAAGGAACTGGGTACCAGCTACAAGTGTAATTACTGAGAGGGCCAGACAAGCTGAACTATCCAGGATATCTGTTTGTCTGCAATATTCATACAATAACTTTATCAGCTAGACATCCAGTTGCCTGTGTGCATTGAAATAAAAGATTTTGGCTCAGACCATATTTCAAAGCCCTTTAGAAAGTATTCTCTTAGTCCAGGTGGCAAATAATGTTTCTCAGACTTTAGGGGTTTTTAAAGGGTTTAGTTTAATAAGAGAATAAGCATCACAGAATTGCTGACAACAGAGTACTTGTACATAGACATTTGGACAAACACAAGGCAACTGGATAATTATTTTGAATTCATGCAGATGACAGAGGTTTGGGATTCAAAGAGATCAAAAGGATATTTGGATCTTGTTCAAAATACTCAAGAACAACTGGATAGATACAGCAAGCAGTGATCAGGCAGTTGTCAGCCTGTGAAAATAGCCCTGCCATTTTTATTTGGAGCAAGGTGAAGACAGCTTTCCAGATCTGCCTAGAAAGAAAAGAATAGAAATATGTTGTAGTAAAACACCTACTAGAACTTTACAAGGGTTTGGACTTTATCTGAAAGAAAAGTGTGCAGGACTGTCAGGAAATGTTATCATCAAACAAGACAGTTTTATTTGGACCATGTTAAGCGTTTCTCTAATGTCTTTTATTGCTTCAAGAACTGCTCTCCTCCCATAGCAGTTTCAATTTCTACAGACTGTGATTAAAGACTCAGAATGAAGCAGCCTCAGGAAAGCGAGCAGCAAAGAATGCAAGTAGTGCTAAAACCAGTCCCTGCCCAGGATGATATTATTGCTGGTCTAAGTTTGAGCTAAAGAATAAATATTGTTAATAGGCAAATTGCAGAGTTTGTGGGGAGGTCATGGGCAAATCAAAACAGTGCAAAAACCTAGAATTGATGTGGTAATCCATACATGTTGGGGCACAGCAATAAAAAGTGCTGACAGGTAGAACAGAGACTTACGAAAGTGCTGGTTTTAAGAACACATCGGCAGATCACAACATGATAGATAAATACTTTTTTGCAGAGCTTAATCAATAAACTGCATTTTGTTAAATGCTTGACCAAAAAGGACAATTAAAAATATATGATAAGCATAAACATGACAAAGGTATCTGTAACACTTCTATAATACTTAAAGCAGCTCCTGTGCTTTAGGGTAGCCAAAGAACACCATGAGAAGCCTATTTCCTCAAATTATCTGTGGAGGAGAGACACATGCCTGTTAATTTGCTCTCAGTAGGTATAAAAACTTCTGAAGACACTCCATCAAGAGGAGTATAGGAATGAAATCCCATATAGAATACCAGAAAAAATGGAGCTAGGGAAAAACGAAACCAAAGTTTAATAAAAAAGTGTGCTTGCTTGTAATCAATACTTGCAAAGCAGTGACCAGCCTTTGCAGCATTCTTGTTTACAAATTGCATCAGCAGTGCAAGGGAAAAATGAAAATACTCTAGCCTTGGCAAGAATGTGAATTCTTCAGCAGACTTCTTCTGGGCTTAAGGAAATCTGTAATTTCTTCAGTTTCGCCTCAGAATGTGCAGAAATTCTCATGGCATCTATATTGTTGGGTCATAGAATAGTTGAGGTTAAATCATTCAGTTCCAACCTCCCTACCATGGGCAGGGACACCTCCTACTATGCCAGGTTGCTCAGAGACCCTCCAACCTGGCCTTGAATACTTTCAGGGATGAGGCATCCACAAGCTCTCTGAGCAACGTTCCGGTGCCTCGCACCCTCATAGTAAAGATTTCTTCCTAATATGTAATCTCCATGCAGCCTTTTTCAGTCTGAACCCATTTCACTACAAGTGTACTAACAGATGTAAGTGAAACCATTAGCAGTTCCTATGCTCCAGAAATCTTCCAGTTCAATCCAGACAGATCCTGCTCTGCAAAAGCCATCTAAATCAGCTTGCACCCTATGCAAAAGTAAAGCTGGACTTGTGTAATTTCTGCAGTATTTACCCATGGTAACAGTGTCAGGCAACTGGCTGGGTTGCAGTAAACTACCTAGAACATACAGCTACATTAGCTATAAACTGACACTTTTTAAATAAACAGTGAAGCAAAGGGTTCTAAAAATCATTTTAAGGTTGACTGGTGTAAAGAAAATTAGTAGCTTGTCTCAAGTTTACATTTAATTCTTTATAATTAACTTAGAGTACACCTAATGGCCTTATTCCAAAAAGACAGCTACTGTGTTTATTTATAAAACAACGAGTGCGTGTTATATTTCTTAAATTGTTTTAAGAATCTTTAGTTACTAAAGAAGTGTGGCTTAAGCATTACAGCTCGCGGTTGTCAGTAGGGATAAGGTAATGATATTACAAATACACCTTGATGCTGCTGTGTTCCAGGTTGCCAAAGACTACTAAATCCTGGTTGTAGAGTTAAGCACCATTAGAATTTATGCTTCAAATGTGACCGATTGCTAACATTTCTGATCTTATATCATTTACTAGTTGGGATTGCACTGCACCTTGCAATCTGAAAACTGTCCCATAGGAAAGCAAGCATCTACAACACCCTCGTTTATCTGTACTCAGCTTAATTACTTGACAGAGCATGAACCCTTTGATTAGGTTTGTTTCATTTGGGTTTTATATTGTATTTGATATCTGTACTGCTCTAGTACAAAGGATGCCACCTTAACGTCTTCCTCGTCCTCGTTTTCCAGTGCTTTACCACGAGGAGGAGCTGTAGGGAGCCTTGTAACGAGATAGAAAACTGAAAAATTTATCTTTGAACAAACCCACAGCAAGCAATTGCTCCACACTTGGCCACTGCTGGTACAAGCATTGCAGACAACTGCTCACAACAACTCTTATGATCAGGAAAAAGTCTGCAGTAGACTCTTATCCTCTGAGATTATCCAACATGATTTCTATTTTTAAAAAACCCAACAACTTTAGGTCACTAATAAATAGACTTAGTTATTTTTCCCTGCTTTTACTCTTTCTCCCAAATGCAGGACGAATGAAACTAACCATTAGTGCAAGGATTCATGCATAGCCACATGTGTGTGCATGCAAAGGTCCCTTCTGTATGGGAGGTGGGATTTTTTTACAAGCAGGAAAGTCTACCAGAAGCTGAAATCTATATTTGAACTGGCTGAGTTCTCTCCAGAGAAGAAGGAAAAAATGAATTAGCATATATTACACACTAGTGTCTTCTAAAAATTTAGTGTACACATTATTTATAAACCCCAAGGGGGAAATTAGTAAAGAATTTCATTTGAAGCTTATAGAATTTTATGTCATTTCCCACTCAGTTTTATAGCAGCTTTACTATTTAATTATAGAGATGTAAAACACCAACAGCATACTGTGAACATGCTCTTCAAAGCAATAGTCATGACAAATATTTTACAAGCCAACCATGCTCTGAAATGTTTTAACTTTTATTCTTAATCCAGATTAATGGCTTATTTCTTTATGAAGCATAAAATTTCCACAGTTTTTTCACCTGTTAACAGGACATATATATATATATATATATATATATATATATATATATATATATATATATATATATATTCTCCCCCTGCCTTTTCTATCATTCTCTTTTTTTCCAGTTTATGAGCAGTAGAAATCATCTCACTCTTCATGTCTGTTCATTCTTTTGCTTCTGCTGTCTACCAGCATAACAACTGCTGCCAGTGACTGGTATGATCTGGACACCTACCTGCTAGGAATTAGAAAATAGCTTGGCACAAATTCATTGCATGCCTCCTTGGGATTGCATTTAACTTTGCAAAAGAAATTGCTATTTCCCAATTTAACATGTTAAAAAATATCATCTCAGCATATTCAGTCAAAGGAAAAATTTTATTTTAATTGCAAGAATTTTACAATTTTGCTTAATAAACAGGATAATTTGGAGCATTGAGGTGTTCTACTGATAGCTTTCATCACTGAAAGCTATGAATCACTGTCATTGCTGAGGGTCTCTAAGCCATCATAGGAATTGGAGCCATAAAAAAGCTGCTGTCATGGCCATAACTGCTTACATCAGGTACTCTCTCCATAAAATAACACTCTATTCTCTTTGTGTACTGCCAAAACAGATCCAAAATCATCAACAGACATATTTAGAGTCTTCAAAGATAAATCATTTCAAATCCTCTGAGAGGCAAACTACAGCTCTGCACCTCCCAAGTATTAAATATTTTAATGTTAAGGGAAATACTTGCAAAGCACTCTCTACACATGACTAAAAGCACTGAACAATTAAAGGGTATTCATTGCATACTGGAGGAAGAGGACCATTATCCTCCCCTCGACCTTGTGTGTTTCCACCACAATAGAGAGAATAAACTTCTATCAACTTACTGCAGAAACGCAAAATTCTTTGTCAGGCACCGTTTTCCTCTAAGAACGAGGCTACACTTGTGGCTCACAGGATTTACAGCATTGTTGGGGTGCACAGATTAAGAGCATATGTGAAGGAAGGAGGCATCATGTTTTTAAACAAACTTTACCTTGTTGTTCAGGAAACAATTTTACTTATTGATACAAAATGGGTGCCATTAAACTAAAAGATGATAACAACTTCTACTCTTGGCTATGTGAAATCCATTTTAAGCAGCTTGGGTTTCTTTTTTGAACAGAAACAGTCTTGATTTTCATTTTAGCTATAACTCAAGGCCAAGGTTATGCTCAGGTTTTCTCCATGTGAAATACAGGGCCTCAGGACTGCTCCAGTTCATTCTGCAATCAAGCCAGAGCCCAAGTTTTCACTTCATTCATAGTCATAAGATTCCTGACTTCACTTCCTTAGTGGTGATTCTATGCAACAGAATTGGATAATGCCATGGTCTCCATTACAGAGACATAATTCAAAGGTTTTCTCTGTGAGTTTAACAACTAGGGACTTGCATGAAAACAAAAACATTCTAAAATATAATTGGGAAAAGGCATTTCTATAAACACTATCTTCTAAGAGATGCATCTCAGCTATGTGGATTATAAGGATTAATCTGCCTTAGATAAATATTGAATGAAATTATTTAAAGCAACTAGCAACACAGGAGCAAGTCTGAGGCTAGATTGGTGGGGAGCAGGGGAGAGGCAGGAGAATAGAGACTGAGGGAATAATTTGTGAAAAGGAAACAAGAGGTAGATAAGAAAATCTTACAGGAAGAAAAGAGATATTTTACTTAAGAAAAAACAAGGAACACTAGATTTTAAGTATCAGGATTTCAAAATTTTGTCCAAGTATAGTAAATAATTTTTTACTTAAATTGACTCTCAAGTTACAGGACTCCTTAAGGGGTTTGTGGGGATATATGTAGGGGTGATTTCCCTTGGGAAAGTACTCCTATTATTCTAATGATTAATAGATTGCTTTATATGACCTGCTTATCGATCCAACTTAAAACAAAAATCATAACTTTAAAACAAATTAAATAAACAGTCAGGTTAGTTCACATCATTTCAAAGTAATATACCTCTAGTATCAAAGCATCTAGGTAGCAGGTTTACTTCCTTAACCTCATAAGATTTATATGATATAGAGGCATTTTGATCCAATTCATACAGACATGGACAAAGATGCAAAGAGTCAGCTCTGTTTTAATTGCTATTGAGCACAAAGCTGATGTTATCACAGAATTATTACAGCTGAATACTTTGGCATATCTATTAAAAATAGAATGCATATAATATAAAATTTTCTAGACTGAATTCATCTGACTTTTTATCATCCAGTCACTCAATATCATGATATCCTTATGCACATCTTTGCAATTGGCATGTGTCATTCCTTCTGTGTACCTACTGTTCCTATTCCATCAAGAGTTGTTAGGGCAGTGGAAGAGGAAAGAGCAGTGCATGAAATATATTGCCCTGGTTTCAAGTGGGATAGAATTTATTTTCCTCCTTGGAACTGGAACAGTGCTGTGGTTTGGACTGAGGTTGAGACAAATTTTTATAACACACTGATGTTTGTTGCTAAGTTGTGCTTACTCTAAGTTAAGGATTTCTCAGTTTCCCATGCTCTGCTAGGGAGGAGGTGCACAAGAAGCTGGGATGAAGCATGGCCAGGACAGCTGACCTGAGGTGACCAACAAGATACTCCATAACACAGACATCATGCTGAGTATATAAACTGGGGAAAATCGTCTGGGAGACAATTGCTGCTTGGGGCTGGATGTTGGTCAGTGGGGCATGAGCAAATGTATTCTGCTCTGGTTTTACCTCTCTTTTTGTTTTCTCCCTTATCATCATCATCATTATTATTAGCTTCAGCTATTAAGCTGTTTTTACCTCAACCCAATAGTTTTACTTTTCTTCCAATTCTCCTTACCATCCCATCAGTTTCTCTGTGTGTATGCTGAGTAAGAGACTTTGTGTTACCTTGTTGCCAGTTGGGGTTAAACCAAGACATACATACTGACTAAAACAGACCACAATTTCAAAACTAAACTTGCCTAAAAGCAGAAAAAATGCAAATAAGAATTACAAAGGGAAAATCCTATGTGTTAGGGTAGCTTCCAAGAACATCATCAACACCCCATAAAATCACTAGCTCAAATTTAAGGAGGAATCACCAGCCTCTCACACCTGAGTTGTTCAAGCAGTTCAAGCAAAGCTCTGAGATAGACCTACACCATACCCTTGTCAACAGATTTATAGTGGCCTGGAGTCTGCTAGGACATTCAAGCCCTGGGCTGTGGGAGGAAATGAATTAGCACGACCCAGTCTCCAAATTACATTGGGTACAAGCAGAATTCTCTGCTGCACTTAACTCCAACCCAGCTGGGATTAATGCTAAAACTCCTTTGCTGACACTGGTCACCATGTGGAAAGGTGAAGCAATGAAGGAACTAAATATCACTAAACATAGTGATGCAGTCCAAAAGTAAATACTTCAGCAATCATGCCATCTCAAAAAGTGACTGTGCTCTGAGCTGTGTCAGCTCCATTATTTTTGTGGAGAGAGTAAATAAAAATGGGAAACTGGTCCAGCTAATGAGATTTTTGCATGGGTTATTTTTTAACTGCATCAGTTCTCTGATTTGGTTCACTGAATACCCACACAAATACTGGTGTCAGCACTGCACACTGGGCTGTGCAAGGGTGATCACAAACAAGCAGAAGCAGAGAATGCTGCTGCTTACAATACATCAAGGCCCAGAGAATCCAACACATGAGAAAATGTTCACTACAAGAATTGTTTAATAGAGTACAAAACTTGTGATGCAGTCTTTTGCTACTGGAAATATTAATAATTTCACTTTCTTCTGTCAACAAAAAAAAAAATGTGTAGGGATTTAATATCTTCCCCTAGCTCTCTGTCAAGTTTTATTTTAACATGCTAATTGATGCAGATCACTGTCACTTTATAATATGCTTCATAGAGGAGCCAGGTAACAGCCCCATTTGTACCTGCTTATAGGCATACAGCTTCCTGCAAAATAGAACATTTTAGGAATATAAACAGTCCAAGACAGAAAGCATACCAAATCCCTCAAGGCTATGACAGAAACCAAAACAAATCCCCCAGAGGCAGTGCATTAATGCCTTAATATCATAAGCTGATGCAACTGCTACTGAAAGAAGCAATCCTGCTGTCTGTCAGGCCCCCTCACATCTCCCTCCTTGGCATCAGCATAAGCATGCATTCATGTGTGTGACAAAAAGGATAAGTTGTTTGATCTGGGTCACAATTAACCATTATTCATTTACTTACTGGGTTTTGCCTGGTTAATTGTAACTCAGATCAATTCCCTGAGCCGGGTCAATGTGCGGCCATGAAAACAGCCCTGTCAGCAGAAAACAAGGCATGGGAGTGAACTGGGAGGGACTGGGGAAAGTAGAAAAACTGCTCCTTTCAGTAGTGTGTTTGCTTATACTGGTTTAAAGTTTAAACTGTGAAATGATGGCACAAAGTACTTTTTTTTTTTTTTTTTAATTTCAAGTGACAGCACAAAAATAGGGGTGCCAGTTCTTTGGCAAAATGGTCTAATGAGCCCACAGCCAACACCTGCATCACTTAAGGGTTCAGGAAACTAAAAGGGACTCCATCTTAAGAAGATTTTAATTCCTTTAATTAACAACAATTCTGCCATTTCCTGATTCATACAAAAAAATAAGACTTCTGTAACTACATCTCCTGATTGAATTCCAGGCAATAATGTTTCCTTACCAGGTGCTTTTAGTGTGAAAAACCACTGGAACCCAACATATCATTGTAGATGCATTCAAACAGGATTTTCTCATTTCCTGCATTTGCAGATTAATTTTGATGGCTAACTTTCCAAAATACTGACAAATGAGATATGACATGTAACCTTGCACCAATAGTAGTAGCACTTCATAACAGGAGGATGAGAATGTATACATTCCACAGATTGTGAATAGGGGTTGCAAATCTCCAACATATTTGAAAACACACAAGTCTTTCAAGAGCTAAAGACTTTTGGATTTGCTGGTTACCATGTAAAGCTTCACAAAATATCTTTGAGATTGCTTTCCATGTTATTTCCTAAAATTAAAAAACAAAAAAAATGCAATTGCACTTTTGTTTCTGTTCTGCTTAAACATCTTTAGAATAATATTCCTACATAGCTTAAATGTTCATTCAATAAACCAAGCAAGATGATGAGGAAAGCATAGCAATTTCTGAACAGCAATACACTGGCTAGAGAGAAGAGGCCTCAAAACAAGATTGCCAAGTTTGTTTAAACCTGAACCTGTGACTTGTAAGAGTAGCTAAGTGCTGGTGATAAGAAGCATAAAAGTTATTATGATGATGACTACAGAATAAACAGCCTTCTCCAGTGTCTGAATGCTGAAAGTAAATAGTAGATTATTAAAGTAAATAAGAATCTGCCCACATTCTACCTACAGAAAATTGTACTAGATCCTGCACAACAGGCACCTCCTGCAACTGTATTGTAAAGGGATCAGAAAGACACTACAGTGAAATTCTGGAAGAAAATATTGAGATACATTACAGCATTACAGTGCCTAACTAATTACAGTTGTTTGCAGACAGGAGGCTTAAGATACAGGAGGCCTCAGATACTCTTTAGAGAAAATATTTCAGTGAGATAGGCCTAAACTTATAGTCCAGTACACAGGATCTTAATAAAAATTATATGTATTGCCCAGCCTTACTGAATGCTGAGAGTTTTGGAAACATTCATAATTCAAGATAGAAGAGGTTATATTTTTATTAGATGAGGATAACCTGCAGCTAGATGGCATACATTAATTTCATTAATTAATTTCATACATTCATAGTAAAAGAACTGCAATGGTTTCGAGTAAAAGGGATGCTTTTGTACAGAACATTAGGGCAAAGTGTGAGAAGACAGAGACAGCTCAAGTCATGTACCTGGTGGCCAGTGGAGGTGACTACTGAGAATTGTGGACCAAGAACTTGGTATTTTAGATCCAAAGTTAGCACAAAGGCTGTTCTTCCAGAATTAATGATTGCATGAGAATGAACCATCAATCCAGCCAAGAAAAGTGGAGTATAAATTGTTAGCTCCTGATGAAGTCTCATATTTATATTTCTCTGTTGGTAAAAACCTCTACTTAACTAAATAGGTCCAAGTCTAATTCCTTCTTGAGTGTCAGGAACGGAGCATACCTTTCATGCTGAGGAAAATGCAGGGCCCACATAAACAGGAGGTTCTAAAGCCAGGCTTACAAAGACACCAGTGATTAATACCCTTTGCTAATATTGTAGTTTTCTACATTGTAGCAGCAAAACTATGAAAACCCTTTCTCCTGCATGTCTGATACAGGTTGCCATCATCAATGCAAAAATCATGCTAATATCATCACAAAGTAAGTCCTAAATAAGGATTTATTGGACTGGTTTTCAAGGGGAAAACCATTTGTCATGGAAATCAAGTTCTGAATAATAAAGTACACAACACATCTGTTTTCTAGATAAACACTTCCATCAAAGAGAGAATAGCTGCCTTGTCATGGTGAAGAATTGCAAATATTCAATTCCTTAACACTGAGTTCAGTCCAGCAACATTACAAAAAGCTTATTTTAGAAAATTTACAGGAAAAACAATCAAACATCCAACACAAAGATTAAAGAAATTGTTGCAAAGATGCAATAATTATCATCACAGAAAAAGAAAAAAAAAAGATGATCATGCTGGTCAGACTGTAGGATACTGCACAATTGAAGAAGAAAAAACTAATGCAAATTTCCTGAAGAAACTGGATACATATGATAAAGTGATCACCTCAGTGTATCAAAATCAGCTTTGATTGTGTCAACACTGTTCCTCCCTTCCACCACAAAGTTACGCAAAACATTTCTTGTTCAGGCTTGTATCAACACATCAGAGAGCCTGCAATTATGCTGAAACACACAGCACATAAGTATAGATTACAACAGACAATCATTCTGCAAACAAAACATCAGGATCTCGTGGTCTGGAAACTTATTGCATGATTTGGTGTTTCATAAGAAGGGCCCAGTGTTTTCTCTAGTGCATATATATGTGCCTATATATAAAGAGATAGAACAAAAGTGCACAACATTGAGCCACACTGAAAGCTTTAATGTTTGTGACCTTGCTCCCCCAAGATCATGATTCCAGGAATAAGAATGCATCACAAAGAAGAAACAGTTAAAAACATGCTAAGAAAATAAAACATATCTCATATGTAAGGAAAAGATAACACCACCCACAGGACAAAAAGAGATGTGATGAGATATTCATAAAATGGGGGAGTGGTTATGTTTTAGCTCACCTGAGCAGTGAGATGAACATGAGGAAGTTGAGAGAAAAACTAGAGAAGAAAAAAGAGAAAAGAAAAAAGGAAGTAGGACACATGGAGATATAGGTTTCTAGAGACAGACACATGCAGCAAATTGCACTTTTGTAGACACAATACATGGATTGTGATCTGTATCTTAGAGAGGTGATGAGGAAAAGAAGTTGCTGAGGTTACAATTTCTCTATGCCCCTCTCTGTAAGCACAGAATACTGCTGGTGTCTGTATTTAATCCTATAGTATGCAATCCATCTTTGAATGCAAAGATGCCTTTTTGTAGTCTTCAGGCAAAACTGAAAAATGTTCATGCATTTTCAGAACTTCCAGTGTGACTTTATTAAAAAGCCTGGCCTATTTAATCTGACATACATTGAGTATAAAGAAATTAAACAAAATTAAACTTATAGGCAGCAGCAGAAAATGTGAACATGAACTAAAGGAGAGAGCATGAGAATTTTACCAAAGGATAAAAAGTGCAGCTAGGAAAAAATCTTCATCTTACCATTAATAATAAAATGCTAGAGAGGGCATTGCCATGAGGGACTTGTTTGTCAAACAATAAATCTAAAGCAACTTACTAAATGAGTCCTCTAGGGAGCCCTCTCTAGATTCATTACTTTAGTGCTAGCAATACTACTACAGTAAACTTTCAATTTATATTCATTACATTACATTTCTGTAGTGATTTTTCTGGCCTTTACAAATAACAAGACTAAAATTGTTGTGTTCATAAGGTTTTGTTTTAAAAAAATGTGTTCCTACAGCAAAACAAATGCTAGCATTTTAGAGCCAAATTCTCCTCTTATTCACAGAATAAGCCTTGATCCTATACCTCAGAGCAAAACTTAGCCCACAGTTTGTCTTTTTATGTTCAGAATACTGTCTCTAACAAGTCACATACTTTTAAACTATGAGTTTTGCTTGGTTAGGGGAAAATAAGGATATAGATCAACAGAAACATTTACTACAACACCTCCAGGAGAGTGCTTTTAAAGCCTTCTGCAAATGTGAAATAATTTCACATCACAGTCTAGTATAGCAGAGAGGGAAATTGCTACTGAGATGCTAAAAACACAAATAAATACCTGCTTTAAGCAGGTCTGCTAGAACTGTAAACCAGTGAAGGTTGTTTCCGAAATTGAGAAATACTAGACTTTTGCATCTGTAATCATGAGTAAAAGTTGTGTACCAAGTTCAAAGAAGAACATCCATACTTGAAACCCAAAGCCATGTTAGAAAAATTCAGCTACATGTGATTTGACCCAGTCACACACCATGACCTTCCCAGTATGAGGGTGAAAATGTGCCATCCTGATTGTTAGTTTCTAACAGTTACATACTATTTGGAAAATTGTAATCAAACACTTCAGAAAGGAGAATCCTGCAGGTCATCAGCAGCTTCAAATCATTTATCCTTGAGGAAAGTCTTAAATGCATTTACTTTTGGGGAGGACGGGTAAAGCCCCAGGACTAAAAGGTGATTTTATTAGATAACTTTTGAAAGGAAACTGATGGAGCTGAGTACCTGAATTGTGAGGATCTTCAGACCACCTAAGCAAACACAGAAACATCTTTCACAGAGTAGGTAACACTGGCAAGGGAAAATTAAATATACCTTCAGGAACTGAAGATGAAAGAGCAAAAGCTGAGCAATAAATAGTGATATTTTTTAAGTTAGATGGGGCAAACACTAGTGTTTATTCTGCCCTTACACAGTGCCAGTGCCACTGAGGCACAGACACCAAGCCAACCAGCAGCCTGACAGGTGGTTTGTGTGTACAAACAAGAATGCAAACATTTTAGGAGTTTCCTAAACAGAAAGTTAGGACAATAAGTGGCTGTAATTAACGATGCAATGCTCACTACAAGCTGCTTTTGGGGGGACTGAGACAAGTTGTTGACTTTTGCCCATGAAAGGACTCCTGTTTCATATCAATTCATTTTCCATTGATGGCTCTGGTGATCTTAGCTGACCACCAGGTTTGCACAACAGCTGGTTCCATTTCTGACCCTGCAGAATTTGCAGCTTGTGGAACTGTCTGGTCTTTTGTTACCCTTGCTGTGAGTAAGTTCAGGGTCCTGAGCAGCTCCTGAAGCACCTTTAGACAAAAGTTTAAGGAACCAGATGGGGTTTTATCCAAGGGTACTGAGGGAGATGGCTCATTAAGCTGCTCTTCATCACTTATTATCAGTATTCTCTGAGTACTTTTTGGGTGATTGGCCTGGAGAGGAGCAGACCCAAGGGTGATCTTATCTATCACTCTCTACAACTGCCTTAAAGGAGGTTGAATCCAGGTGGGATTGGCCTTTCGCCCAGGCAAGCAGAGACAGAATGAGAAGACATAGCCTCAAGCTGCACCACGAAAGCTTCAGGTTCAACATTATGAAGAAGTTTTTCAGGGGAAACGTGAAGACATTGGAATGGGCTGTCCAGGGAGGTGGCGGCGCCACCATCCCTGGAGGCCTTCAAGAAACAACTGCACAGAGTTCAGCTTAGGTGGTGCCACGGTTTAGCTGGTCTTGGGTCACAGGTAGGACTCGGTAATCTCAAAGGTATTTTCCGACCTATTTTCCGGTGATTCCCGGACATAGCAGCGCCTCCCCGCTACCACCAGCGGGGCCGAGCCCTGCCCGGCCGGCCCCGCCCTCAGGCCGCCCTCTCCGCGGCCATGGAGGCGGCGACCCAGCCCCGGGGCGGGGGCGGGCGGCTGACACCGGTCCGGCCCCGGCAGGGCGGGGTTTGCCGTCTGCTCCTCCCTCCCGCCTGCTTTTCCCCTAGTTATGGCGTCCCCGGCCCTGACCTTCGTCCGGAGGCTGTGCTGGCGGTCGCCCTGCGGAACAAGGTGAGCGCCGATCGCTTCAGGGCTGCCCGGCGGGGCCCTCACGGGGCGGGCCGGCTGCGGCGGGGCCGGGGGTGCCCGTCCGTGCCCGGGGGGTGTCGGTCTGTCCGTGCCCGGGGGGTGTCGTTCTGTCCGTGCCCGGGGGGTGTCGTTCTGTCCGTGCCCGGGGGGTGTCGTTCTGTCCGTGCCCGGGGGGTGTCGTTCTGTCCGTGCCCGGGGGGTGTCGGTCTGTCCGTGCCCGGGGGGTGTCGGTCTGTCCGTGCCCGGGGGGTGTCGGTCTGTCCGTGCCCGGGGGCTGGGCAGCCCCAGGTGCTTCCCTGCCCACGCCGCTGGATGAGCCGGGCTGGCGTTCCCAGGATCGCCCCGGCTTTAGTGCACCGGGCCGGGCCCCAAAAAGGGGGAGGTCGCTTTCTGCTAAAGTTGGAGACCCCTCTGGCCGTACCTACCACTTCTATGCGCTTGAACACAGCGTGGAGAAGCTGTGTTTGATGCCTTCCTGAGGTGAATGTTTCACCGGCAGAAAAGTTGTTGGTTAGGCTGGGGGTGAGGTATCCAAAACTGTACTGAAGTGTGTAAAAGAGTGTCTGTGTTTGGACCTTTTCTTGTTTTCTGTGTTTTATTTTATCAGTCCCATAGATCACATAATCAGAAATAGTTTGAATTAGAAGGGACGTTAAAGTTCATCGAATTCCAACTCTCCTGCCAGGGGCAGGGACACCTTCCACTGGACCAGGTTACTCAGAGCCAGCCTGGCCTTGGCAAAACCAAGCTTTACAGTGTGTCCAGCTAAGACTGTTCTGGCTTTCCAAATAATCAAACAGTATCTTCTACACTTTTATTTATTGCATATTGCCTTTAAGCTGTTTCTAAGTAAAGTGTCATGTGCAGGAGTGTGCGGTGCAGCAGCTGTGCACCTTCAGGGTTAGCTGGGCAGTGGGAAGCAGAAGGGATGGCTTGAGTTGCAAGTGCACTTGGAATTGTGTGATATACATTTTTATTGTTAATGGCTAAATTGGAAATTCCACTATAAAGTTGCTTGTACATGTTGCTTGTAAAGTTGCTTGTATAAGAATAAGAATCACAAAGTATGTCAATTCAGAGAATTTCCTCTTCTGATCCAAAATAGCTTAATACTTAAGAAAAAGCAAGGTGTGTTAAATATGCTTGGTAAACATGTTCCTAAATAGAATAATGGAGCAGACATCATCATACTAATGGATTTAAGGGCGTGTGATACTCTGATTTGTAACAACATTCAGATTTGACTGCTACAGTGCACACTTTCATAAGTGAAATGCTTTTACTCAAGTATCCAAATATGTCTGTTAGGCATGAGCGCATCTTAACCAGAAGACTGTGAGGCATTTATGCATTAAATTGTAATATTTTTTACCCAAAGCTTTGTAAGAAGTTATTTGAAGTAAGTACATGAATATCCTAAGACAGAGGGAAAAAACAAATGTGACTTCCGCCCGCATTTCAAACGAAGAACTCTCTAGGCAAGTTTTCTCAGCTAAATAATGTTAATTCAATGTAGCTAAGTTGTTACAATGAGACTAAGGGAAAGCAGTTTTAAATTGAGAAAATGCACTCGCCTGCTGATCATCGTTAGGTTGGTGGAGCCAGATATATTTGGAATGGCATGATTCTGTATGAGAGAGCACTTCATCAATCAGTATTAATAATGGTTGCATGTTTTTAGTATTTAATCAGATATAATAAAGAAAAACTGCAATTTTTCTGATGCTGGAGCACTAGAAAGTTGAGCTTTATTTTATGTATTAGCAGTATGCAAGCAGAATTTTATCAAAGACACTGGCAATATTGCTGTGCCAGTGAATTTCACAAGCTTTTTTTGCAGTCTAATCTTGGAAAAAGGAGTCATATCCTTGGAACACTGAAAGAGAAAGACTTGTACAAATATAAAGGCAAAATGCAACATTTGCTCTTACTTTGTTTTGGTTTGTTACTTTTTCTAAGCAAGATATTAATAATTCTTTCAGACATAGAATTGTAAGTTCCACAGGCTCTTCTTGTCCTGTCCTGTTGCAATATATATTTTGAGTTTAAGTTTGTCTGAGGAGAGGGGATGCTAACATAAATGCACATTCAGAAGAGTCTTAGTGGGGCTGTATGCATTTGACAGTCTTTGCATACAGATCTTTGAGGTTGGAGGTCCCTTTGCAATCAGATCTTTGCAATCAGAACTTTTGTAGGAGCACTATTAAGTGCTGGTCTTTAAGTGAAGTGAGTTGAAAGCCAGTTAATTTTCTCTTACACTGTTGGCTTCTCTTTGCTTCTGTAGCCTTGTTGGTCTCTCCCTGTGCCTGGAATACTTGCTGCTCTGCAGCATCTGTTTTTCAGCTTGGGAGGCAGCACTCTTGAGTTCAAGTTCAATTCCATCTGTCTCTTGAGCAGCATTCTAAATCTCTTCTTGGCATCCCCTCATCATCTCATGACAAAACATCTGGATATTTACAGCCCCCCCACAAAACAGGAGCTCAGGTGTTCCAGCACAATACACAACAGTCCCTATTCAGTTTCTCAGCCTTTTTGTAATTCTGCCTAGGAGTTAATTGCTTAATCTTTACTGGGTAGTGCAGTTGTATTTGTTGGTTGTTATATCAAGCACCCTTTAATAGATTTATTGCAAAGCAGGACATTATAACCCTTCCGTCTTTACCTCTCTCTGACTACAGACCTATATATCCACAGAAAAAGGCTATGGCTGTTTTCTGCTTTGCCTCCTACTAAGCCAGTCAGATGTAAAGTCCTGGGTCTTTAGGGTCCAGAGGCTTTGCTTTGCCGTGAAGCTGTGCTTTTATGAAGAAGTTGTTCCACGGAGAGCAGAGGAAGAACTGGTCTCTTGCAGCTGAGAGATTATTTCTTGCTTCATCAAGTGACTGTGCTCAGGGGCCTCCTTTGATTAGAAGCAGTTCAGTATTCCAGGTCATTCCCTGAAAAGACTTCTTGATTGCTGTTAATGACGTTTCACCTGCATCACAGGTTTTTGTTTGCTTCTTTTTAATATGTGAGGAGCACATAAATATGCTTTTCCACTGCTACAGACATTCAATAAAGTTTCTTGCATTTGAGGAGAACTCTGGATGCCAGCACACCCAGAGATGTGTAAGCCTACTGCCATCCTGGAGGTGACCGGTAAGTCTGGTGGTATCCCCTTTTCCATTCTCGTTTTTCCAGGTTCGGCAATGAGTATCTAATTGGCCTCAAAGAGCGTCTGCCTTGTATCCCTGTGGTGGGAAGTGTCTAGTCCTTTCTGTCAATCCTATTCAGATAGTTGTGGTTGGCTATGGATGGACATACAAATTTTAGGAGTTTTGTTCTGATGTTTTCATGCTGGCTGAGCAAAAAGGGCACTATTGCTTCTTCACCCACTTTCCCCCCACCAGGCTCTATTTCTGTATTGTAGCAGCTTTCCTTTTCTTTCCTACTGTCTGGTGTCATCTCTAATCCCATTCCCTTTACAAGGAGAAAGACTGGATTTTTGTAGTGCTGCTCTCCAGTAGTAGATCAGAGTATGTTGTTAAACGCCCTGTTTGCAAACACTCCTGAGTCTCTTTGGGGTCTGTACCAAAACCTCTGGTGCTGGCAGTAGAAGCTGCTTTTATGCCTGAAACTTTTTCCCTGATGTCAGAGAGTTGGGTCTTGTTTCTCTCCTGGTCTCAGTGAAGTGTAGGCAGCAGATGTCCTGCAGCTTCTGGAACATCTGCTTGCCAACTTCCCCACTCACTAGCAGTTGAATGGGAATGCATCACGTCTCACTGACATGGGAAATGTGTCCACATACAAGGGTTGTGTCTTACTCACAGTACAAAACACAGACCCTGATCCTACACCAGGGAACAGGCTCTTGCATTTTGGTTTCTGACTCTTTGAAAGTTGTGCCTCTTAGTGCTGAATTTCAGGCTGCAGTAGTGTGCCTTGCTCAGCTCTTTGCTATTCCTTATCAACCAACATCATTTTTATGTGACAGATTTCCATTTATCAGCTCTCCTTGCCTTGTGCTGGATTCTGTAATGCTCAGGTATTCTGCTCTGCTCCTGCTGCTCAAGATAACCTTGATTATCTTTGCAAACTTCTCTGTGGTAGGTCAGATCTGTAGTTCTAGTTGGTGTTTGTGATCTAAGTCTGTGGGTCACAGACCCTTGTCTGGCCAGCAGAAAAGCAAGCAGAGCATGTATCTGCCTTGATTTTAAACCTATTTTCTCCCTAAGCTTTTCCATCTTGGTGCAAGTCAGTTTAGGAAGTTTAGAGAGCTCATCATACTTTTTTTACCTTTTAAGTAGTAATATTTTTTTTGTTTTGTTTTATATATTAAAGAAACCACCTTCTTTCCTTTCTGGAAACCTTGTGCCATTTGACTTTTCCAGTAAGTTTTTCCAAAATAAATCTGATAAAATCAGATTCCCTTAGCATTTGTAAGGTAACTTTCTGTCTTTCAGAAAGGTTCTTCATACCACCAATGGATCTTGAATCTATTTTTCTTTAAGGACCAGGATTCTGAAACATAGCCATTGGAAAAAAACAATCCACTGTGTTTTGAATATTTGGCTTAACTAGTCAAAGGAATGAACAACAAAATGAACAACTAAATCTCTTAATGGGAGGCTTTCTCTGCAAATACTCATGTTAATTGCAGGGGTTACTAAATCTTGTTTGCTTATGCTGGTTTACCAGTACAACTTAAAAGGCAAAAGGTAGGGTTGAGATGATTGGATAGTTTTCCTGAAAAGTGTCTTGGTAAACTTACATCCTTATTTAAGCACATTCTTAAACTGTTTTGAGTGGAAATACATACAGCAGTGAAAATCAACAAAATGTAATCCACAGCAGCAAGCTCTATGTAATTGAGCTGGATTTCACAGTTCCTAGCTAATATCAAGCCAAGGTGTATAGAAGTCATGAGGATGGATTATTGTGGCACACAGCTTTCTGAACAATCCCAGTTCTCTAGGACTCTCTTCATATGTGAGATGCTTCGTGGTTCTTTTCTGGTTTCTTTCCAGTATGACCATATCTCTTGTTCTGTGGAACTCAGGACTGGATGCAGTGATCCAGGTGTGACTTCATCAGTGTTGAGTGGAAAAGATTTAATTCCTAATTATGAATAAAAATTCTTTATTGAGAATTAGAAATATTGCATGGGTTCTTTGCTGATTGTTTGGCCCTTCAAAAGAGTGGCTAATGTTTTTCTGGAAAGGGGTTCTGATAATATTTTTTCTGGTATAAGGTCTGGTGTAAGAGATGCGTAGCTTGTAGAATGGCCAATAATTCTTGAATAATTTGGTCCTTAGAAGCTAACCATTAAACAGGGTAAATTTTTTAATTTCAAATATGCTGTAATTTCATACCATGATATACATGCTTGCTTACTGCTTCAAACATGTCAGTATAGTCAGCCTGTTTCTGAAACAAAAGAAACTGTTTGGGTTTGTGTTGATTTGCTTAATTGCCAAGAGGATGCCAGATGAAACGCACTTTTATTCAGAGGAAGAACTTGCAAGTTACATAGCTTGTCTGCCTCTTTCACAGATCAATAATTCTTTATGATCTCTACAACAGTAGCAGAAGCCAGTTTGACTCTGCCTGTGTTGCATCCCCACTTATAACTGGCACAAGTCAACACAATCTTCTGACCTCTGTCTTGGGAGGTGCTGCTTTAGGCACAGCCTTCTAAATGCTATAATTTAGGCTTTTTACACTGTCTTAGTAAGACTTGATGTGAAGTCTCTAGGTATGTGTGTAATTTCCACTTCAGATTATCAGATTTTTGTTGAGTAAATTGTCCCAGCTCTTTAAAGACAACGTATTGCTCTGATTGTGGATGCTGGAAATACTGACAAAACCATGAGCAGTGTGCTACTTCGTGTTTAGACCTAAAGTGTTTGATTCTAAGCTGTCTGAAAGAGATCTAGATTTGGGCAGGATAAGCCCTTGGCAAATACTGCTTTGTTACAGTTTTGTTCAGTATTCTTTTTGTCCACCCCTTTTGTATCTAGGTGTGATGGATTCAGGAGAGAAAGTAAGCCTTGGACAAAATTTTCATTTCCTTTCACTGATGCAGCTGTGCTAGTAGGAGTGTCAGTGGGTGTTCTGATGTGAGTGGGGAGCTGCAGGAGCTGGCTGTATCCTTGTCAAGAAACCTACCTATGTTGGCCATAAGCCATTAATATTAAAATATATGTTTTCTTGCTCTCCATAGAGCCAACAAGATTTGTCCCTGCAAGCCAAATCAAAATGGCTTTTTCCATTCTCCATTAGCAGCAAAATGATTTTGAGTATTTATTCATAACTTTTTGTTAAGTCACCTTGGATAAGGATGTGTAAGAAATGTATTTGAGTTTGCTGCTCTCCAAATGCTGCAATAAACTCAGTGATTTTCAGCAAATGTCACATATATGAGTATTGCAGCTCTGTTTTTTCTGCTAATGTTCCCATTTTTAACATTGAAATGTGTTTCAGAGGATAACTGTTTGTAAACCTTCCTGCTTTTAGAGATGTCTTGCATGGACTGAGCATACACAGGAGGTTCTCTCATGCTTTAGCCATTCACCATGTCCAGTCAACTTAAGTTTGCTGGAAAGAGAGAGTTCTTGTGGAGATTTCAGGAGATGATTCTAGTGTCCCTCCTAGCAGCTGTGATGAGAGCATTAATAAAACTGTGCATGTAGAGTGCACAAAGATCAGACCATTTCGTATCTCAGTGAATGGTAATCTAGAGCTTTCATTCTTAGCTATTCTTTAATGTTGAAAAAGAAACTATTGAGCACAGCTGAGCCAAGTGCACTAAACAACAGTGATTCAGCACTTCAATTTGCCAACAGACACATAATTATCCTCTAGTTTTTATATGTCAAAACAATGTAGAAGCGTAAAATAGTAAAAGCTGATAAGGATTTATACACCAAACTTGTGTTTAGAGCAACTCTTGAAACATTCTAATGTAAAGGGGAAAATAATTTTACTTTAATTTCTTTCTGTTTGTTAAAGGAGAAGGAAGTAAATTATAGAGTATTTGAACTGATGTTTTCAACCAATTAGATACCTTGGAAATATGAGAACACTAGGAACATTCTTATTGCCTAATAGCAATAAATTTTAGGTACTCAGTGCTGTGGTATAGGGGGGTATTGCCAGGGACTGTGCTATTGGAACAGGAAGAGATAGTTGTTTCCTTACATCTTGGGGATTTTTTTTAGGAAGGCTGGAGTTCTGTCTGCTGAATCATCAACTTCTTCATGGTGTTGCCATGGTTAATAAAACTTGGTATTTCCCCGCTTTAAGCAGTATGGGGAAAGCTTTTCTATTGCTGCATAAGTGCCTGGGCTATATAGAAAATTTATGAGTTCTTAATGTTACATTATTATCTTTTTGGTTGCAGTAGACTATAACCAATGGTGTGATGAATGATTATTTGGGGAACCTGGAGATTAAAATTTTCTAATCATTTTTATGTTAACAGCATAGACAATAGCTTCCTCTTGTCAGCAAAATAAAGTGAAGTGCAACTTTAAATTTATTGCATGCAGAAAACAATACAAGTGATATGGAAAATGATAAATATTATTTTCCTGGTTACCAAGGAAGTGTGGTACTGCTAATATTTTGCTCATTGTCATTATTTGATAATTAAACTTCCTTTTTTTAAATCTTGTTAGAGATTCTGATGTGAAGGCTTGGGGGCGATGAGAGAAGTTGATATGTCAGGTTGAATTTTCTTTTTCACTCAGTTTTCTCATGCTTACAGTTTAAATACAGGTTTCTCTTCCCCTCATACTCATAATTTCCTAACAGTTGCTACAATTGCCAGTGGTGACAAGCTTTCGTACCAGCTCTGCTCCTGTGCCCCTTGATGTAGCTGAACTAATGATCCAAAGTTGCTATTCCTTCTCCAGATCCCTTTTCCCCTCCAGGGAGAAAAATCAGGATAGTTTTAAGGGAGGATCAAAGCAGAGAAGTGCTGCTGAAAGCAGGGGAATGAAGCCTGAAGCTGGTTGGAGTGGTGCTGTCCAGGCACCAGCAGGCAAGGACTGCTCCAGTGACCTTGGCAGGGGGCACGTGTGGCTCCTCGCTGTGGATGGATGTGTCCCCACAGCAGGAGGACAGGGAGCAAGGAGGTCTCATTTGGTTGCTCTTCTCCTGTGTGACTTCACAGCAGCCTCTAAGAGCAGCACTTGCTGGCACTGGGGCAGTTGAAGCTTTTGGGATAGGTTTTAGGCTTCTGAACCTCCTAGAAAAGTTGGAGGTCTGGCTGGCACCTGCAAATCAGATGTGGGCTGGGCTGGGAAATGTGTGCTGTGTCTTCTTTGCAGGGATTCAGGAGAGGTGTGCACTCAGAAGTTTGTTTTAGGTTATAACCAAAGCACCTTGAAGTTTGTGGGAATTGATTGCTTTGTGTCATAGCTAAAAAAAACCAACAAAAACCAACCCATACAACTCTTTTAACAGCAGCAGCAGCAAGCCAGTATTTCATTCCCTCTTAAGATGGAAAGAATGTGAGCAGAAATAGTTCCACTTTATGATACTGTAAAACTTTGTGTGTGGGAAATGGTAAGGGGTGGTTACCATGCCCTTTGCTGTTCTGCATGAGGAATGTGTGGAAAGAGCAATGGAAAAAAATACAGCACCTTGAGACAGTGATAATGGCAAAGAAAGGATGTTGTACACATGATCGGAAATATTACACGTAATGGACAAAAGATGATGTGGGATTCATCCAAGTGACAGTTTCATGTGCTTCTTGCTTCTGTCTAACAACACTTCCTGCTCTTTTTCTTGCTTGTCTCCCTAAAGCTACTTAAAATAATGTAAAATGAGCGTTTTCCATTTCTGTCAAAAGTTTTAAACCCATGTGTATCTAGCACCACCCTCTGCTTTTAATCCTAATAGGATTTTTAACTGCTTTTCTATGTGCTTTATTTCCTCGGGATCTACTAATGTTTTAAAGGAAACTTGTACTAAGTAAATGGAGGATGGATTTCAGGTATATCCATCCCTTTCTTTTGCTGAGTCTGACTGATGTTTGCTGTGCAAAGAGATCTTTTGAATTCTGTTGAATCTTTGAGGCAACTGCTATGTTGCTTTAAAAGTTAGAAAGTAAGCAGTTAGTATTTTACAAAATGTTGGAATTTTTAGCTCTTTTAAAGTCCTTATGCGAGTGACAGAACTACACCAGAGAGGCCTACCTTTAGCAGCTTTGCAGTCTTTTTGTGAATAATATAAATAGTGATAAATTACTTGCAGTGTAATTGTAGTCCTAAATTTAAGAGGCATTTGAATGTTTATTGGGATAAGAGACATTTAAGTGAACAGACAGAGTGAATAGTATGAGTGATGAGCCTCGAAGATATCCTGAACGACTGAATGGCAGCAAAGAAATGTCTGAACCAAGGCAATAAATATGAAATGATTGTCAGCCTGGGTGTTCCAGGTTCAGACAGTGATGCCCCGGATTTATTTCTTGTTTCAGAGTGTACACCTTGCGGAGTCCCCAGTGACTGGTCTTGCAGGAGAGCACAGGCATTTGTCACGGACTCAGACTGCACTGCCAAGTTGTGACTCCTCTTGCTTCTGTCTCTCTGGTGGGAGCTGGCTTTTTACCCAGCTGGGGGAGGTTGCCCAGCCCTCGCCACTCCTCTGTGGGTGCCACTACAGCAAAGGTAATTTGTAGCAGTGGGGCAGAAGCAGATAATTGGCCACAGGGTGCAAAGCAATAAACAGGAAGCTTTGTGAAGGAAATGATTTTGCATTGTTGCAGTGAGTAGATGAGGAAGAGAAATACAGAGGGATTTTTGATTGCCTTTCCTAGGCTTCTTTTTCTGCTTGGATTAAAACCTGTGTGTCAAGTTCCAGACTCTCTGCCTGCCTTGCATGGTTTCCTCAAAGTCTTGTATGGCCGCTAAAGTGGGGCATGGATTTGCTCAGGGAGTGACTAAGAAGGACGTAGTGTCACAGCAAGGGAGCAGCAGATGGAGGGAGCAAATTGTTGCACACTGTACTGCAGCAGCCTCTCCTGTTCCTGTGTCCTTGGGACTGTGGCGTGGCACCCCTGTGCAGTGCCAGAGGTGGCAGTGCTGCTGTGTGTGCTGAGAGGTGTCATCTCCTCACTCTGTAATCTACTTGGGATGGAGGAGCTTCCTTACTGCTGTTCATGTGTGCCTCTGAAGAAGGAAGTCCTGCCCAAGATGAATTAATTGTGAAATAATTTAATTTTTCCTTTGTGTTTTCATCTTTTGTTGTTATTTTAATAGAGAAATCATAGTAATCAGCTTAGCCTTAATTTGTCGAGAATCGATGAGCATCTCTGATGTGTAGGAAATGTCTGTAGAGATCAGAAGGCAGAAGGAATGGGGTGAATCATCAATGTCCTGCAGAGAATTGAGCTACAAGCAGCAAGAAAGAATGAAAGATAAAAGGCCTTTTCTTATAAACAGACTTTAATAAATATTGAGGTTGCATAATTTCTTATTACAAATCAGTAGGTAAGGAGGAAAAGAAGAATGAAAGATAAAGTATTTTAAGTGGATAGACAACCATTTTAACCTAACATTTTGCTAAGAAGCAAAAACTGAATATAACCAAACAGCAGAGTTGCTCTGAGCCAGGACTTACTGAAAGATCATTCTACTTTTTCCCCAGCCAAGTTATTTTGATTCACCTAATTGTTTTCTCATCCTCTTCTAACTTGTCCACTTTGCATTCATAATAAGGAAGAGAACTGGGACCTGCTAAAAGCAAAGAAACTCAAACCAAACCAACCTTAACCATAAATGTGTGTACATACCTGCAGACCAGCTGCCATGGCATCCTCCTCTCCCCAAGCTGCTCATCCTCAACTTTTGTTAATTTATAATCATTATCAAATTGTATATAAAAGATTCTTAAAGCCTTTTTATGATACTGACCACAGCCTGGAGTGAAATCCATATTGTCAAATGTGGTGTAAACCCAAATCTCCATTTTTAAATGTGGGATCTACCTCAGTCAGTGCCTAAACTGACAAGAAAATTTGTAGCATTTAAACAAATAATCCTGGGGACAGTAGCATTACAGTAATTCCAAAAAATAGCTAGCAAAATTGGAGGGGCGAAAAAAAGCCAAACCAAAACTAATAACTACTCTTTCTGCACTCTCATTTCTTCTTCCTGTAAATGTGACTTTAAAAACACATTTGGGAGTAGGAACTGAAAGTGTCATGTTCTGGGACTCAGGGGCAGGCTAATGAAAGAGATGCAATGTTAAAAATCTTGTGTCTGTTTCCATTTAGGTGCACTTTTTGCTGTTGAAGGTATTTTGTATTTTTTGATGCTGGAAGTGGAGTGCACAAGTTGGCTAAATAACCTCCTGACTATTTAAGGGATGAACTCATTAAACTCTGACAGAGTCTTCTGAACACACTAACTTGAATGTTGGTTACAGTGAGAGATGTTTACCCCATGTTTGTCTGGGTGCACTGCTATCTTAAAAAAGGCTTGCAGGTGATGAGCTTAAGTAAAAGGACTTTCTGTTCCTGCAACCTTTTCTGATAGCCTGTTCCATTTTTTAATTGTTTAGATGGGTTTCTTGCTACTGGCATAAGATTTTGAAGCAAATTTTGAAATCCTTTCAGTTCAAAAGAAATTCTGTGTATAACAAAAACTATTCTTTCCATATCTGTCATTCAAACTTGGTATCTCCAAAATTTCAGAACTTAAAATTTATTAAGAAAGGAGGGCTGTAATAGGACATAAATATTACAAATATTTTTAAATATCTATCTACATAAAATGAAAGAGAAATAAAATTTATGTGGAACAGTTCACATTCTTCACACTTTCTGCCTGCAACTTTTAGGTTTTCATCAGAAAATTTATTTTCTTTAAGAAATAAGAGCAATGAGGATATTTTTGAGGTAGGCTGTAGAACATCTTTTAAATTCTCATTAGCATGTATAAAAAGGCAGAATTTCCATGATTTTTAAATTGTCCTGTAACTGAAATATTAGCATTAAATTGATTAAGCATTCTGTCCGTCTCCATTTGAAATACTCATTAATTTTTCCAGTGAGACTGATTATAAAATCTGTCATATATATGATGTTCTAACATGACAGGTGTGTCTGTAAGTTAGAAGAGGGAAAGTTAGACCTTTTTTCTTTTTACTAGAATAGAGAAAGAAGGTTTATACATAAACCGCAAACATTTTAAAAATAATAAAAATGCTTAACATGTATTGCAATTTAACAAAAAAACCCCACGCTTTTGCCCTCATAAATCAAAATTGTAAGACTTCTTAGCTTTTGATTCCAAACTTTACTAATGTAAACCTGCTTTTATGAAGTATTATAGAATTGGGTTAGGTTTGCTACTTTTGGGGGAGGTTTTGATGGAACTGCCTTTTTCTGGTGGGAAGTTTTTCTCCCAGAATATTTTGACTGCCTTTTATTTTTTTTTTTTTTCTCAAGTGTCTACAAGCTGGTTTACTGACAGTCCTATTCCAAAGTACATTTTGAAATTAGTCTTCACTTGTGTTGCCCTAAAACGAGAACCAGACTTTCAAATTTAAATGCTTCTAGCTAGAAGCACACACACTTGAAAAGATCCTGAAGAGCAGACAGGCTGCATACTCATCTTAATTCATGGATGCATAAAGCTGCTAATCATAGAACCATTTAGGTTGGAAAGAGCCTTTGAGATCATCAAGTCCAACCATTAACCCAATACTCCTAACTCCCATCACTAAACCATGTTCCCAGATGCCACACAGACACATCTTTGAAATACCTCCTGGCATGGCAACTCCACCCTCTTCCAATGCCTGACCACCCGTCTGCCTATTAGGAAGATTTTCTTTGCCAGTCTGAACTTCCACTGGTGCTGTTCCCTCTCATCCATCAGTTGTTACTTGTGAGAAGAGAATGATCCCCATGTGGCTACAGCCTCCCTTCAGGCAGTTGTAGAGACTGACAAGGTCCCTCTGAACATCCTTTTCTCCAGGCTAAAAAAACCCCAGCTCCCTCAGCTACTGCTCCAAGGATTTGTACTCCAGACCCTGCACTAGCTTTATCACCTTCTTTGGACACATTCCAGCACCAAAATGTCTATCTTGTAGTGAGGGGCCCAGAACTGAATGCATTATTCAAGGTGCTGAGTACAAGGGGATGAGATTTAAATAATTAATAAAAATTAATAACTTCCAAAGGTTAAAAGGAATTTCTAAAGCAACTTTCTTGTGATTTTTTTAGTATCTTTCTTGTTGTTGTTTTGATTAGAGTTGCATGTAATGTTTCACGTTTGCTTTAAATGTCTTAAAAAGGAGTGTATTTATTTCTCCTCTAGTCTTTCACAAAAATCAAGTACTGAGATTTTTTTCCCCACTTATTCCCAGGCCAACACAAGCTGTTTGTGTTCCAGCCATTCACCTGCACATGACTGCAGCCACCATGCAGGTCAGCCAGAAGGACTTCCAAAAGGCTCAAGAACAGCTGAAACTTTTGAAAAAGGATCCTGGGAATGAAACTAAGTTGAAACTCTATGGCCTGTTTAAACAGGTAGGCTTGACTTGACTTTTGCTTGGGAAGGAGCATTTATAACCTGAGGGGATGGGCCTATAAAATTTATTTAAAATGCAGGCTGTTCAAATGTATTGTATGTTAACAGGCTTTTCCTTTTATGTGCTCAAATTGTGTTCTTGAAATGTCAGCCCCTTAAAATGTCTAAATTCTGAGGGAAGCTGAACCTGTTTTTTCATGCTTTGAGTAGAAACCTGTATTCAAAGAAATGGAGCAAAATTGCATCCATTGTGTTGTGCCTTCCATATAATAATACTGATTCAGCTTTGGAAAATGGCTTATGCCTAGGAAAAAAAGAATAGCCTGAATGCTTCCTCTTAAATTTCTTGTATCTACACTCATCTGGGCCTATAATATAATGGTGTTGACATTTGAAAATTGATTTCTGGGGCTTTTTCCTCTTTAGTACAGTCATTGTAGGTTTTGTTTGGGTTTTTTTTATTTTGAATTTAAGGAACTGTTCCTCCACAGTTTGAATGAAAGTTATTCTTTACCACAGCACAATCTTTGCAGAAATAGCTTTATGTCCATAGCAGAGCTTGTATTGGTATTTTGGGAAGCATTTATGGATCAGGATTGATTGCAGGGTCAGTACAGGCTGTGGCTTGTAATGTTGAGGAAGGCAATTGGTAACTCATTTACGAAAACTTTAAAGACAGCTGATGGTTCCAGGTAGCTTTATTGATTATTAATAGTGCCTCATAAATGTGTTCTTTCTTTCTTTCCTGTGTCCCACTTGAAATATTTCTTTCCAATAGTTTATTTTTCTTCAGGAAGACTGATCATGGAATACTTCAGGATAGCTCAGACTCTTGCAGTCTGCTGGTCCAATGCCCTTGCTCATAGCAGGCCCAGCTTTGAAGTAAGATCCAAATAAATAGATCCTATTCCCTTCACACAGCTAACAAGTCTTTAACATTCTTTATAAGTATAAAATTTCCACAGTTTTTGAGGCAGGAGAGCTTAACATGGATGAGTATTTTGGAAACCAGTCTCTCATACTGGTTAGATGCTTCTGGAAGCCCTATACAATATTAGAAATAGCAGACACTGAAAACCTCATGGTATGTGAATTGTCAGAATGTTGTCCAACCAGTATTCCTTCTCTCTCAGAATTAAATTCTGTACCTGATCAGATAAGTATTCAGAACAGTCATCATTTTTTCTACCAAATCATTTGGACTTTAAACAAAGGTTTCAATAAGTCTCTTTTTCTCTCTTTTAAGGCTACTGAAGGTCCCTGCAATGCACCAAAACCAGGTATGCTGGACTTTGTCAAGAAAGTCAAGTGGGATGCATGGAACTCTCTTGGCAATATGTCTCAGGTGAAAAAATCCATAATTTCACTTAAGTGCTTTGTAGATTACTCTACCTTGAAATGCCTGGTCTTTAAGTGAGTGGCTGATGACTAAAAATATTACATGCTAGTGGAACATCTCTGTTTCAGCCATCAGAATGTTTCCTGCTGTGTTCCTCAATCAATTCACTGCTTCAGTGTTTGGAGTTTTTTTTAGTGTGTAAGCCTAGTTCTAGATTATTACTGCCAGCTTGTGTCTGTGTAAGAGATCTTATGTGAAAATAGTGAATTTTTGCATTATAGTGCAAAAGATGGATTGAGCTTCTCAGTTCTTACAACAAAACACAAATCTCTGAATTCAGCATATTTATACCTTTGACATTTTAAAAAGTCTGTCTCTTATGCTGTTGACTAAAAGACTAGAAAAAAATGGTGTATTGAGAGCCTCTCTTCATTCTTTCTTTCTCAATGTATCTTGATATTTTTAGTATCTTTCATAACCTTTAGAGAAGTCAAGTGAAGCAAGCAGGGAGAATAAAGATGCAGAGATACATAAGCATTCCTTTTTCATGCAGGCTTTAGTAAGTCTGCATAGAGCTGCCAGGGTTTCCTCAGCTGCTATTAAATGAAGGAAACAAGCTTTTCAAATCAGCTGTGTCAATGCTGCATTAGGCCTGATGCTCAGTAGTAGTTGCTGAGCTCAATCAAAAAGATTCTTTAATATAGGGGAGGGGGTTTGCATTTTTTTTTTTTTTTTTTTTTTTTTTTTTTTTTTTTTTTTTTTTTTTTTTTTTTTTTTTTTTTTTTAAAGAAAACATGGTTGCATGATTTCAGGAATATAAGATATTGTTCTGCTTTGGGTTTTTGGGGTGCATTTTGATCTTTTGTTTAGTTTGGGGTTTTAAGGTTGTTTTTGAGATGGCCCTGCATCTTTTAGGAGTAGTCAAGAAATACTTAAAGAAAAGAATTGGCTCCTCAGGTTAGAGTGGAGAGTGGATAGACAATTTCATGTGCTACTCATTATGGATTATAGAATTGTTCAAAGTATACTATCCTTTCAAGCCAATAAGTTATAACAATCAAGTACTTGAAATTCTTTTAAATTGCTGCTTACTTCAGAAATACGGAGACAAGATTTTTGAGGCTTCTTTGTGTTGTGTTAGTTCTAAATGAAAATTATTGTCTTCAAGCAATTTTAAAGTGCCATAAGATCCATTTCAGTGCTCTTAATTTCAGCAACTCATATTCTAAAGTAAAAATTTTTGTTGGAGGAATGTCTGACTGGAAAGCAGAAACAGAATCCATAGAAATGTGTAAATGTTGGGAATATGACAGAGGTCTCTCTGGTAATCTTAATCATGGATGGGGGCACTCTTCCAGCAAAATAAATCATACCAGCATCCATGCACTTTTATTTTGTGAATCTATTGCTGCTGCCTTTAAGGTGACTTGAAGTATGTTCTGCAGTGCTTTAATACATGTTCCCCTCCTCTCCTCCCTAACTGGAATATATTATAATTATAATATTATAATTAATTTTCTTTTGTCCTGAAGCAGTCACCTTCCCCTCCCGCTCCACCCAGGTACCCATTTTATTAGTACTGTAACTGATTTCAATTTTAGCTTTTCATAATCTTGTGTGTGTTATTTTCTTCCTACTTTTTTTAAGGTATTTTTTTTTTTCCCTTTTTTATTTTCTTCCCTGTTTTTTAGTATCTTTTCTTTTATTGCAGGATGATGCCAGACAGAAATATGCAGAACTTGTCTCAAGTCTGGTCTCTGCAGAATCTGCTAGCCAGAAGAAAGAGGCTTCCCCAGAAGAGGGCAGACATGATGGCTACGAAACAATAATAGTTACTACCAAAAACAATATCACAAAGATAATGTTTAACCGACCTGATAGGAAAAATGCCATCAACCATCAGGTAAATAAATTAATTTGGGAGAATTAATGAATTTTTTTCTGTCTGGACAAGCTACTTTAATCTTTAGAGTCCTTACTATGAGTTCAACAGAACTGACTAAAGTATGGTGGTCTGAACTTTGTGAAGGATCCAACAACAACCTAAGGAATAAATACCCAGTACAAAATGAAATAATTCAGCTAAAATTTTACAGATGAGGCTTTTCTGTGTCTCTTGATTTCTTTCAAAATTAATATATAGGATTATGGTCTACACTAAATTAAAATGGCAAACTGCAGGAAGACTGGCCTGTGTTTTGGATGCAAGATTTGACTGCCATGTTGAGCATAACAAAGCATTTGTGCAGCCTTTGGCTCAGTACTGCTGAGGTGATGTAGGTGATATTCTGTTTCCCACAGTTATCTTCATGAGTAAGTCCATCCCACTGGAAGCACCACAACTGCAGAGATATCAGAACAGGGTCTTCATCCCACTGCTGCTAGTTCTTTAGTATGTTATTTTGTCCACTTAAACTACTATATCAGTGCTTGTTTTTCCAAAGGACCTTATTTTGTCCTTTAGATTTGCGCTGCAAGTTTTGAGTATTGCAAGCATGTGTCTTTATGGTCAGAAGCACTTCACATGTAATACCAAACTTTCTATGCATGACAAATTTTTCAGTACTTAAAAGGATCATAGCTAATCTATCTCTTTGAGTTCTTTGTTGTCAGTGCCATTCTCATTTTATGTTCTTTTGCAGCATCACATTTTTACTTAGTTGATTTTCCTTTTATGCAGATGTACAGAGAAATTATCAAAGCTCTTGAAGAAGCTGGAAAAAATGATTCTACCATAGCAGTTATTACTGGTATGTTTTATATTATACCAAGGTTTAGTACTGACATGAAATACCTACCTGTGTCTAGACTAAGGTAAAATTGAGTGAGGAAATTCTTTTCTCTATTATAGACCAAATATTTTCCGAAGTGTTATGGCAAATTTTCTTCAAGCTGGTGTTTTAAATTCTTAAGCAAGCTTTTGTTACATTAAAACATCTTTCTCAGCTGAGAAGAGGGAGATGGAATACTCCTAAGGGACTACTTATGAGTAGCTGCCTGTCTGGTCTGTCCTCATTGCAGAAAAGTGTCTTTTTAGGAAGTTAGCCAAAACTTGAGTTTTGGCTGGCAGCTAGGTAGTGTGAATTTAAGGTGAATTTGGGCTTCCTCTGAGGTAATTGCTTGCAAATTCTTCTCCACTGTCTGCTTTGCCAGCACCTGGTTCCCATTCCCAGGTTGCTGGATTTCCTTTCTGTAGCAATGACTGTGCACCACAGCCCTTACAAGATAAAAAACACGATTCACACTGAAGCTGGAAAGTCTAACACATTATATAGCTGTGAGTCAACAGCAAACACCTCTGCAAAACCTTTCTGTTCCTTTTCACACAGTGAATAAGAGCAGTGCAGTGTAAATTAGGTCCCATCCTGTGAATGCCCTCGTGGAACACAGGATGATTTAGGCAATTGAGTCATAGTCAGCTTTTAAATGCTTCTTGCTTTTTTGTGGTGCCTCAAACTGACTTACACATTGAATACCAGCTTATCTGTTTCTTACTGGAGAATCTATCTTCCAGTACAGTGATGTCAATGCAGTGCTGTCAGTCTTATTCTTAGACTGCTATGCCTTTTTCTAAATAGATCACAAAAAACATGAAAATCTATCACATACTAAATAGGCATTCTTTCTACTTTTGATTTCTTCATCAGTTTGAAGGTGGGTGAAGGGAGATGCATCAACTTACATTTCCATTGTCCTGTTTAAAAAGAAGTTTCTTGCATCTAATTGTTTGAATGATTGCAAATTGACAGAAAAAAAACTGAGGAAGGAAGTATGCAGGGAAAGAAGTAAAATATTTTTTCCATCTACCAGTTACAGAAAAAAAAGAAAATTCATTTTCCCCATCAAACAGTTCACAGCTAACATTCTTTAGCTTTTTACTGATTGTTTTTTCCAACAAATTGACAATCAGAACTTACTTTTAAATCCTGGGTATCCTTTAAGGTATTATGTATACTTTGAGAAAATCCCTCTAATTACTTAATGATATTAGATATTCAGGATGAAATTCTTTTGTAAATGTAATAAATGAAAGCTTCTCTTTCCTACTCAGAAACCATTGGTGCATTTACTCCTATGTGTTCTCTGCAGGAAATGGAGACTACTATAGTAGTGGAAATGATCTGAATAATTTCACTAATATCCAGCCTGGTGAAGTGGAGAAGATGGCAAAAGATGGAGCAGTATTACTCAAGTAGAATATCTTGGTTTTATATATGCATGAGTTACTGTAATGGGAAAATATAATTTGCATTTGTTAGAAATTACAATTAGGCATTGTTAGAAAACACAACACTGTGTCTAAGGGCTCACCATGTGCATAAACACAAAGATTGTGTGGGAGGAAGTGGTATTAATTGTATGAAATAAATAGATTAATATTAGAAGTCTCTTTAAGTACAGTTATGCTAAGGACTTGATTTCCTTGTTTAGTCCCCAAAGTACATACAGGTTTAATGACAAAAACATTGTTTTAACTGTGTATGAAAAAATTGTGGGGTTTTTGATATCCAGCAATGTCTCCACTAGCAGGAAATGCCAAAATACCTTCACTGGCAGACTTCTTTGAACAGAGACAGATGTAATGAGCTTGTTCAAAATTGCCTAGTAATTCTGGGATCTTGATTCTGTCTTTAAGTTTTAATTTACCTCTTAAATTAATTTGTTTTCTAAGGCCAAGTAGATCAGGGATATCATCTCACATAAGGGTCTGTTTCTTTTTTTCCCTTACTTCAGCAGATTTTGTCTTCTCTTTTACTTCTGTATGTGATAATTGCATCTGAGAGATGCTTGCAAATTGGATTGTTTCCTAAGGCACTTGTGACTGGTGGAAAAGCTACAATACACATAAAATCAGTGGTTTTGGTCTATGTTTTAAAGATGAACTGCAAGTGAAGTATTCAGTTTTGCAGCTTTTACTTAGGTGAGCTGTCTGTGGATCACAGTTGCCCCTCAAAGTGATAATGATGCAGTGTGAGCCTGTAGTGAAGATGTTGCTCAGTGGTACTGGGAAAGTGTTCCAGCCTGTAGTGTTTTGTAGGGTGTTTGGCACAGTGCAGGGTCTCATGTGCTTTATGGTCTTGAACCTTGCTCCTTTGAGGAACCTGTGTTTGCTGGGCTGTTGCTATTATACAGGCACAGTGCTTCACTACAACCAGTGCAAAGAGATGCCAGAGAAATGGAGTTCTAACAACACTCTTCTCTTTTAGAAAATGTTTTATTTTGAGAATGCATTTTGCACCTCTTGGATGGAGAAGCAGCTGTCAGATGAAACAAAATGCTGTTTCTCAAACCTGTACAAAAGAGCGCTAGGTAACTCTGTGTTGTGGTAACATCACAGTGGTGGTGCCCATTGGGGTTGACTGCAGAACAATCTGTGAAGGGAATTACTATCCCATGGGTGGAGTTGGGATGGATAATTAGGCAGATGCCTCTTGTCAGTGAGATGTATTCAGCAACTGTAGCTGAAGAGGAAAACACTTCCATAACTTGATCACAGGAACTAGGAAAGCTCTGCTGACATGAACATGTTTGATTCTTAGTTGCCAAAGAAATGCAGCTGTTTCAAATAGTTCTTATTTTGTCAGAATTCATTTCTGAAAGGCTAAAAAACGATACATTACATCGTTTCTATCTAGCTCATGGGTTTTGTTATGTAGTGTCTAATCGTGTGTTTTGCAATTTGTTTATATTGGATGAAAACACTTGAGATGTCTCTTACATCTTGCATCTTCTGTTTTCCCTTCTCTCTAGAGAGTTTGTGGGTCATTTTATTGATTTTCCCAAACCACTGATTGCAGTGGTAAATGGCCCAGCTATTGGAATCTGTGTAACAGTCCTTGCTTTGTGTGACCTTGTCTATGCTTCTGACAGGGTAAGTACATTACATGGCCTATCCCAAGACAGTCTTAAAGCCTCTCTGTGTATTAAATATTATTTGGTTTGGGGTAATCTGAAAGAAAAGAACATTTCAGAAAAGTCTAAAGGCTTTGTATATCACATCAAGGAGCACCTGCCTATATTAATAACCAGCACAGGGATGCATCTGCTGGTGGTTAACGTGCATGGAATTTCCTGTGCTGTAGTTATGCTTGTAAAGTTACTGATTCCAGCTTAGATGCTCTTTTCTAGGAGTCCCTCTTCTAAGCTGGTGTGAAATGATGTTTTTAAGGTCCCTTTTAGGTCTGAAAGGGAGAGCAAAAGTTTATTATGGAATGGAAGTTCAGTAACGGCTGAAGTAATTCATTACAGATCACTGATGACTGTGTCACTCCTGACACATGCTTGTATAATGTGCGTGATTTATTCAGTCAATTATGGCCCATAGATCTCTTCTTTTACTAGAAAAATATTGGCTTCTGCCTCTTTCACCCCTCTCATCTGATCTTTTTTTTGCTACAGGGTGAACTTATTTTTTTCATTCCTTAGTTTAAAGGACAGTCTATATTCATCCTCCCTTGGAATAACCTTAGCCATCAGTGTACTTAGCCTATTAGATATATCTCAGGTTTACCTTCTCTTCTCAGTCTTTTCCTTTTTTTTGAGCTGAACAGCTTTTCCTCATGCATCCTGCAGTCACATTCCTCCTTCCATTTGCTCTGGGTCTTTTTAAGCATAGTAGTACACGCTGGACACATCACTCCAGCTCATGTCTTACTGATGTGAAATGGAGCAGAAGAACTTCTCCACATTCTGGGGCTGTATTTCCAGTTTGACAGACCACTGTGTTACTTGTTTTACATTCTTGTGATCTGATCTATCACCTGGATCCTTTACTGCAAAGTTGCCAGTAAAGCAGCTTTCTCTATTGTATATCACATGCTACATACCAAGTTGTTCCTGACAAACTTTAACTTGTCCATCAATAGTATCTTCTTACTCATACCTCTCAATTTTATTATGACTATTTGGAAGTCTAGTCACTTGCCCTCAGCATATCATCTTCTTATAGGCATGAGTTAGTATAGATTTAGTTGAAGTTTAATCCAAATACACATGAAATGTTTTGTCTTGTTAACATTATCCTTCTTTCTTAAATGGCTTGAAATTCATGCTTGAACTTCCTTTTACTGATTGTATACATAATCATTGATAAATGCATCTTATTTTTGCCTTGTGTTTTCTTTAAATTTCTGCATGCTTATATTAGTTGCATACTTATTGTCTGACATAGTTTTCACTTTCTGTATATTTGTGTTTAAAGTCCATGACAAGCTCATTATTTAGAGTCTGCTAGTACCTTCCTACCTGTACTAGGACAGCTTTTGCTTGGAACCCTTGGTAACAGTTCTTGGAGGATTTCTATAGGATCTAACCTAGCCTTTCACTTAGATTATCCTTCGTGACAGTTTTCCTATTATCTTCAAGTTTATTGAAGCCTCCTCAAAGTTGATTTTTCTCTGTTCTAACAGATTGTTCACTGTTCAGTTCTAATTTCCTATTATGGTATTATTTTGTATGACTCCTTGCTGAATTTCTGGCACAGGCTCTTTTTAGATTTGCTTAAAAATTGGTGAAAGGAGATTCAGTGACTTGAATTTTTCAGGAGAAGAACAGACTTGGTGTGCCTTCAGAAAGACAAAAATGCTTTTTGCCTCCTAAGTAATTTGGAATATGTATTTAATAACTTTTAAGGGAAATGTGCATGAACATCTTTTCTGTAAAGATTTTGCTCATACACATTAATTTCTCTAAGTGCTGTATTCAATTAATATGGCTTCATCAATAGGATTGTTGGATGTGGGCATGGAATGATACAGTTGGCTCTGGGGTGCATTGAGAGGATGAAGCAATGTTACCAGAGAGTATTTGAAGGCTGTTATGGTAATAGTTTAGATGTGTTTGGTGAACTCTGTCTCAGTGGAAGATTTAAAATGAAAATTAAATCCTGGTACTTCAATTCCATGCTCTGATGTAACATTCCCTTTATTTTGTTTTTGGCTTTTTTTTTTTATTCCCCAGGCTACATTTCACAGCCCATTTAGTCAACTTGGGCAGAGCCCAGAAGGATGTTCCTCTTACCTGTTTCCAAAAATTATGGGTTTAGCCAAGGTAAGAATGTCTGCATTGCCTGTAGGATCATCTGACCTCTGTGTATTGGTATCCTCTGACCATGAGAGCAAGTGTGGTCTTCTGTCCATCTCTTAATTTCTGTCTATTCCAGAAATGAGGAAACTAAATAAACAGTAAAAGAGACAACAGAATCAAGTTTTTTTTTTTCTCATAACAGCTTAAATCCTTTTTGCTTCTTTTGATATGCCACAGAAAAAATCTGGGTAGTTTTAAATACTTACCTGATATTTCATTAATATAATGTAATTAATATAATATTGTGCGTTAATATAAAGTATTTTTTTGAGCAGGGTTTCAATCTATAAAGAGCAGAGCAAGTGCTTCATAGACATCCAAGTACCAAGAGTAGTCTGTTCAGTGAGACTCAGCCTAACCAGTACATGTTCTGTCACTGCAAAAGTGAACAAGCTCATTTATGATGAGGTAATTTCAGATTGCAACCTTGAAGCTCTGCTCAAAAAGACATGTCCTAGTGAAGAGTGGGAACTGTAGGCCAGTCCCTAGTGATGAACACCAGGGGTAGATTCTGGGTGTGAAACTTGCTTAACCTCTTTATTGTAGCCTGGATGATGGGACTGAGTACCCTGCTCGAGCAGGGCCTTTGAAGTAGACAGTATCTGAAAGTTTCTTAATAACAATAATAGTAATAATAGTCATCTATTCTGTGTTCTTTTCAGAGGGCAGATATTAACAAGCAAGAGGGTAAAATGAATGTGATGTGGAAGCATGCAGCTTCCCTGTCAGATAACTCAAGTCTTGTGTCTTGTTGAATCACACTTTGTTTTTTTTTTTAATATAGGCAAGTGAGATGTTGCTTTTCAATAAAAAGCTGACTGCAGCAGAAGCCTGTGCCCAGGGACTTGTGACTGAAGTCTTCCCTGACATGAGTTTTCAGAAGGAAGTTTGGGCAAGATTAGAAGCTTATGCAAGCCTCCCCAAAAATGTCAGTATTTTAAATTTTTCTCCACCTTGTAAGCCTGTAGCATTCTCAATTCTTCTGCCAAATCTATCCTGTCACTTGGTTTCACTTCATCCTTAATCAAAATAATGAGGTTCAATATATTTTCCTTCAAGCACAGATCTGTCCCTTTGCTGCTAGGAAACAGATCCTTCTTTTCTACTCTGTCTGCATCTAAGAGAGTACACTGTCCAAGGAGATTCAGTGGCTGAAAAGCCTTACAAATTAACTGATTAATCCACCTGCAGTGGTGTGTGGATGCAGTGTGTCTGCGTGCCTTGGGTAGCTTCTCTTAGGTTTTTATTTTGGCAGTAGTTTTTATTTAAGAATCTTATCACTGGTTCTGCAGTATTATTATAGTGTGTGCACCCTAGGTACTCAAGATGACACTGTGTGGCTTTAATTTTTGCTGAACTAAGTGTTCCTGCTCCCTGCTGAAGTCATGGTGATCTTGTGTTACCTTGGACAGGAGGAGACAGCTGTGCCAGCTGCTGATAATGTGGGTGGCATTTGACACTGCAGACAGTTTATTTTGCCCATCTACTCTGATTATGAGCACTTAGGGGACTCCTGGTTTGCTTCCCAGGAGCCTTCTCTACCTTATTAGCAGTATGGGGAATTAAATGCAATAAATACTTCAAGTGAAAGCTGAGATCTGATGTTAATGCAGTAGGGTTAGGATTCCAGCATGGGTTTTGTATTATTTTCTGAAGCATTAAAGCATAGAAAACTTACCTTCCTAATGTTCCTCTCTTTCTCCTCTAGTCCTTGGCAGTGTCCAAGCAGCTGTTACGAAGCATGGAAAAGGAGAAGCTCCATGCAGTCAACAGTAGAGAGTGTGAAGTGCTAACAGAGAGGTGGTTGTCTGATGAATGTGTAAATGCTATTGCCAGCTTCTTCCAGAAGAAATCAAAACTCTGATCTTCTCCAGGAGAGTAATTTGCCATCTGGCAGTAGCCTAATCTGCTCTCATCATTAATAAACTTTCTCTTCAAATAGTAATTCTTATACCTTTTCATGTGCCGTATCTCTGTTCTGAATACTAGGTTAAACCTGGTTCCCAAAACTGTTATGTGCCTTGGATCCATTGTGAATATTTAGGTTGGGGAAAAAGGTTGATTATTCTGTAGGTGTCAGTGATGTTTATGAATAATACTAAAGCAGATTCTTCCAAAAGTAGCAAGAGATTCTGTAGCACTCTATTTTGATAGCTCTGAAATAAATGTCATATGAATAATACTTTTTATTTGTCTGTGGGGAAGGAAATACTGTATTAATAAAAAAAAATAAATAGAAATATTTAATTACTGTTGTGGTGATTCTTATTCTTTCTGTGATACATCCTGAGTGAGAGTGCAAGTAGTTCCTGGGAGCCCTATTAATTCACAGAATTCACATATGTATTATCCTACAAAAAAGTATTTACTTGACAAAACAAAAGATGTTTGTTTTGAGCTTTGTGGGTCTAATCTCCAATGTATTTTTCCATTAATTGCTCCATATGACTCCTTTTTTGTGGAAAAGTGTGATGTGTTTGCCTTCCTGATGGGGAAGTGCAGCCCATCATAGCTTGTTGATGGATGAAATAGCAGAAACAGGGATGCCTTGATCAGTAGGTGCCAGCATTCCTCTTGCAGCAATGGGAGATCAACTACTGCTCTCTGAATAATGAGAATAAATCAACAATACCTCTAGGGAATGGAACTCTTGTGTGGTTTTGGTTAACTTTTGGAAAAGTTAAATCACTGTCTCAGATCACTTAGAACATTCATAACTTTTATGTTCACAAAATATTTGTTTTGAATTAGCGTCTTTAGTAATTTATACACATTTTGTATAGGTGTCTGGTTAAGAACAATTAAGTCTGATGAATCTCTTACTTAGTCCATACAACAAAGCAGCAACTTTGGATAATTTCTTCTGGAATACAGTCATTTATTAATTATATCTTTTATAATTAGATTGTGATAATTAAATGAGTGTTCCTGAATGTTCCCTTCCAAGGTATCAATGTTGGATGGTGCTCGCTTTCCTAATGGGGTGCAATGCACAATAGGATTCAGATCCTGCTTGGCACAGTTATACACACACCCACTATCTGCCTCTGTGTTTGTATGGAATCACAGGCAAATAATCAAATGGACCACATAAATACCAGAGGCAAGATAGCTACACCAAATTTCAGAAAATAAGGTGTTCCAAGCTTACACTGATCAGACTTGCAGCATTCATTGATTATATTCATTATAGTTACTGCTAATGCAACACTTGTTTGGCTAAAAGCACATTTGAGACCAACCAATTAGAAATCCAAAGTCTGTCAGAATCTACAAAACTCTGCCTGTAAGTGATATACTCAGTATTTTCAGGCTGCATTATGAAGCTAGCTTTTGTGTTTCTAATATTAAATTCACAGTGAATATCCATAACAACTGTGCTGTGTTGAAGTGCCTCTGTCTTGTTCCAGCTGGATGTGAACACTTCCATGAAGGTAATGTAATAGATCTGAGCTGAACAAGGACATAAAAAGTTCTCAAACAGCTTAGAGTTTATGATGAAAAACTAAACCATGGTCATTGTTAAAAGGCTTCCTGCACCTAGAAACTTTCCTAGGTACTTACAGACAATTATGCACGTTATATAATCTTGCAGAAATCAAGAAAAATGTTTCCATTTGCAAGATTTTCTTTGAAGATTATTTTTCTTTGGTTTGCAAATGAGCAAACATTGAAATATACTCTGTATTGCTTATAACATATATGTAATGTCAATTGGTAAGAGTACATTTTAATTATAATTAGGTGGAGTAAGTTTAGAATGCAACGTGTAAAACCTGGGAAGGATCTTTGTTCCTTCCTAAAATCCCCATCTAGTTCATGCAGACCCAATATCTGAGGTATGGTAAAAGCCAAGTTCAGCTCACTGCAACTAAGTTATATGCTTGTGACAGGTTAAAATTTTCTTCTAAAAGATCAAAGGAAAAAGGCAAGTCAATAATTTCTGAGAAGTGTTTTCACAGGCACTGTATTTCTAATTGGTTTTCTTTTTTTGCAGGACTCTTGTGGAACTTTTGCTGAATTTGAGGTTATCTGAACATCAGTGTAGCATAACAGGTGAATGTGGCCAAATAAATTAGGTATCCTGTTTTATTTCATATTTCTTGTGCTTATTGTGAAACAAATGTCTGCTATTTGAACAGAATTTCCCTTACTTTAGCTAGCTAAAAATATCAAAAAGCATGAATGTTTTATGCCTGGAAGAAGACAATGAAGTTAAAATTGTTCTGAGCAGGTATGATAATGTTTTAATAATTATATCAAGTTAAATTGAGTAGTTCTTGTCATAGGCAACCACTCAGGCCAAAACAAGGGAGAGCAATACATGTCAAGATATGTTAGCACTCTGGAATTAAATATCAACATATAATTATGTTTATGTACTTTCTAATTAGAGCATTCAACATGTTTTTATTAATTGATGTCATATTTTGTCATTAAAGATAAGGAAGGGCATTTAGGGGGTAAAAATCGGTATGTTCCAGTAAAACCTTGAGTCTTGTCTCAAGCACCCTGAAGATGCTTGTAGACATCTGAATATACAATTCATTAACCCTATTATTAGTATAATTTCTTCAGTAGATAATCTTTATTCTCTGTCTGATAGTGGTTTTAGTTACTGGTGAGGTAGGATACAGCAGGAAGGGAAGTTTTGTTTGGCTGTTTGTTTCTTATTGGTACTGAGCTTTCTTTTCCCATTTCCTAGTTAGGATCCTAGAACTGCAAGAACCATGTCAGTACCTTCAATTTCAAACAAAATTTCTTGTGCACCATGTATTCTAATTCATAGGAAATGTTTATGCAAATTGAGAACTCCAACCTGAAATTTGAATAATCACCTTGTTTTCCCTGAATGTATATACAAAAAATGGTATCTCCAATTTGTACCCTTCATGATAATGAGGGATATGAAATGTTCACCTTAATTAACATTTAGTGATGTGTACAATTTCATGGTTTTCAGCCAGTAAAATATCTATTGCAAGTGCATTTTTTACCTTGTCTTTTAGATAAAAGTAATGTAACTAATTTACAGATATGAAATAAGGAATTCTTTATGTATTGATATGAATGTTAATTTTAAAATCTGTAAAATATTTGCGTGGCTTAAAAAAACAGGAATTAAAATACTTACAGAAATGCTATGGAGTTTGTAACAACATTCCTGAAGATAACAAAAACAATTTCTAAGTTGTTGCAATTCGCATTGAAGGAATATTTTTGCTGTCTCACAGCTCTGCTGAATGTTGTTCTATTTCATTTTGACATTTAAAGTGATGACTGTGGAAAATTTTAAAACTTTTTTTTTAAAGCATCTGAGCAACAAAACCCAACTTCTGACCATATTGTCTGGATCTTTTGAAAATGTGTGACTTTAGAGTTATTTTGTGATACAAGTACAGAATGGCATTTTTTATCAAGGTCTGCCATTGTAAAAGAAGGTACAGGTAAGTACACAAAGTTAGTGAAGAGAATTTCTTGGAAATCTCCAAGTAGTCATAGAATCCACAGTAAAAGAACAAAACATTTTGTCAAGGACAAACATTATCAAATTGATCTAATTTCCGTCATTAGTGTGACCTGCTTGGTGTGTAAGTGGACAGCAGTGAATGTCATTTAAGTTTAGTAAGGACTTTGTGGTGTTCTGCTATGCAGCTGCAATAAACAATTCCAGGAAATGGGATCTAAATTAAATCACAGTTGTAGGGTTGTAGAATTGGCTGAAACATGCAGCTGAACAGCAGTCACCAGGTTATCCAAGTGAGAGAGCATAGACTGGGATCTGCAGGAATTACAGAACAGTTTAGGCTGGAAGAGGCCTTTAAAGATCATCTAGTTCCAACTTCCCTGCAGTGAGCAGGGACACCTTTGACTAGATCAGGTTGCTCAGAGCCCCATTTAACATCCTCCTGAATTTTCCAGACACAGGGCATCCCACACATCTCTGGGCAACGTGTTCCAGTGTTTCACCACCTTGATTGTAAAAGTTTGTTCTTAATACCCAATCTAAACCTGCTCTCCCCTTCAGTTTAAAACCATTACCCCCTGCATCACAACAGGTTCTGCTAAAAAATCCAAGTGTGGTAGTGCCATGTATCTTCACATGTACTTTTTCCTGGAAAAGCACACAGAATTTCTTGCTGCTGCTTTTGCTGATTATGTTTGTAAATAAGTTGGATGTCAGAAGAAAACATTATTTTATAAAATATGTGGCTAACACCAAGTTTTAACAAGCATGAACTGGATTGTTCATAATCAAAAGGCTGAATTTCAATGAAGAGAAGTCCATTTCCACTCATACTACTACTGTTGTATTTTCTTCTGATGATTCTACTGACAATTAAATTATTGTCTAGTAATGCTGCAATTAGATACCCCAAGAATGGACATAATTGCTCTAAAATTGGTCCCTAGAACAATTTCAATAATTATTAACTTTTTAGCAAACCTTAAATATAGGTTTGTTTCAAATTAAATTCTTGCTAATTTACCCATCAAAGACAAACAAATTCTGCAATATGAAGTAAGAACCCAAAAACCTCTTCTATTAAACATTTCCTTTCCCCTTTCATTCTCATCTCTGAGAATGTGCTTACCCTTTGCCCTTGCTGGAAAACATAGAGAAAGGTGATACTAATGGAGTGGAGAGAAGAATTGTCCCAGGTTTTGCAACTATGTGCTGTAGCTAGCAGAGAGCACATGGCCAGGTTTTGGAAGGTTTTTTCTTTCTAATATGCTTTTGCAAGGTTTATGCAAACTCTATATTTCAAAAGATTTAGGAAGAAGGTTTGTGATATTACATTTCCTGTTACAGGACAATCTGGTGACAGTTGTGCCTTCTTGTATAGTAAATCATGAAAGCAGTGGATTTATGTGTGATTGTCTCTCCTCAGTCAACTAGAAACTGGGAGCACCATGATGGGGGCTTCTGCCACTCTCCTTCCCTACTCCATAAAGGCCTGTGGAAGTCCAGTGGCTTAAGGAGTGCTTAGCAAAGGCAGATAATATTTTATCTCTGTGATGGGTATTAAACCAAGTAACCACTAAAAATTTTTAAACTCCTGTCCCTTGCATTCAAAATCAGCTTAAACGAAACCACAGTTTCCTTTGTGCCTTTCAAGCTTAATTTCCTTTTATAATTTCTATTGCAGATAAAGACCCTGATAACACTTTCTTTTGTGTAATATCACAGGGTATTCATCACAGGGCACTGGACTGCTCATGGTTATGGGAAAAATGAGACTGGAGCTAGAACACTTTTTAGACCAAAACCAGACTGCAGTTTGTGATTTTTGGTTTATTTATTTGTTTATTTTGCCTGGCATCTAGCTGTATTATGGATGTTTGGATAGCTTTTAATTCATAACATTGGAGCACATACTCTGAACAAGACTCTGCTTTGCCACAGTCAAATTTCTGTCACTGAGGGCCAGCTGGGAAACAGGAGGGATGCATAAATTTTGCCCAGATGTTACTTGTGTTTTGATGTCTTGGTTTATGTGTTTGTTCTGTTCTGTAATCAGTGTACTAGAAAATCAAAAACATGTGAATCCAGCAGGAACATTACAGAAAAGTTCCTCAGTCTCCCACTGGCCCTAGCAGCATGAGAAGGTAAAGTGGGTGTGCATCTCCATGTGGGACTCTGGAACAAATTTGGAAGTCGGTTACACAGGATTAGTTGCAGTCTTTGGAGCAGATCATCTGTGAGATGTCCTAAATTGCTCTCAATTTCATGTATTCAGCTACTATGTAATTTACTACAGGAAATGAGCATTTCTAGATTATTTTTAAAGAAAACCCTAAAGACAAAAAAGATTTTGATCTTGGCATTATTTGGGATTTTCATGTAAGCACAGATCAGGTTTTTTATTAAGGCCTTATAAACATAAATAGATTGCAAATTGCTTGCAAATAAGAATGGGCATGGTATATTAGCTTTAATGAGCTACAGAGCAATTTGGGTCAACTTGTGAAACCACCCATTTCCTACCCTGTCAGTGCTGCATGTTCTCTCTAAAAGAGGAAGGAACCTCTGCCTAAATTTGCCCTGCCAGATTTATTTAAGGCTTCTAGGGGGAGAATAAGGATAGGGATTCTGTACATTTCAGATTTACATTAAAAACTCACAGTGACCAAATTGTCATTATTTGGGTGAAGATCACCCAAAGCAATAGTGGCTGCAGGCTGGCCTCATGTTCAGCCATGATGCTGCATCTTCATTCAAGAGGCTGAAAGGAACACACCTTTACCAGTTTAACCCAGTTTAATCTGTCTGGATATTAAATCCAGACTAAATTTTATGAAATTATTTACAGAGTTCTGTGTGTTGCCTTCCTAGCTGTCTAGTATATACACAAGTAACCATGATATGGAGGTCAGCTCAGCTTTAGTTGAGCAAATCCTCGTTCCTTCCCATGGAAAAGCTGCAGCCCAAATGTCACAGTTTTACGTGGGAGTACCTCATCTGGATTTTTAGGGTGAGTTTTGTTTTAACATAGGAAAAATATTTGTAGGATATCTGAACTGTCCCCTTTACACAAGTTTTGCACTCAGTAATTCAGAGCTGTTTGAAAAGCGAATATGCAGAATGTCAAACCCAAACTATTAAATACCTTTTCTTGCTAAGACACAGTTGAGGTGGTTACCTGTCTTTTCATCAGTGAATTCAACTGTAGCCTCTAAAAAAACCTATGCTTGTGCCTGATATTGTGTTAGATTCTGTGGCAGATCTGCCTCTCCAGAGAAAGGTCAAGTGTAGCTGCAAGTTTAAATTGGCTCTCAAAGACTTAAACATGTCAGAGTTTCACCAGGAGTCAGTGAAAAGGTCCATTTCCTCTAACAATACAGAATTAGGGTTTTAACATGTACTGGCAATCAAGAGTGCTTTCTTCTCTGCCTTCTTGTGCCCAGTATCCTTTGTTATCAACTCCTTTCTTTTTAAAGCTGTACAGGCTTTCTTTGCTTATTAGTCTTGGTAGCTACCATCAGTCCCATTCTTCAGACTGGGTGTACTTCAGGTATCCTCAGGGACCCCCTCCTAGTTTCTTTTGTTGCACTTTCACTTAAAAAGTCTCTTCTGAGACTAAACCATCAACAGTTACTCTATCAGATATGGCCTGTTCATTTATACCTATCCTTAGAAGCTTTAAATTATTTCACAGTAAACTTAAGGCAAACGCTGAATCTTTGTAAATATTCATGTATTTTCATTATTTATAAAAATAATTAACTCATACCTGCTTTATAGAAATATATGGGCCACAATCATAAAAATCAAAGTTTAGGAGGAAATAATTAAGACAGTGAAGAATTCCATAGATGCACAATGGAAGGCCAAGGTTTTAGAGTAAGTACTGTCACAAGTTAGTTAAGTTTTAATTACCTACTTACTTTGATGAACAAAACTAAGACACGTAAGTGTAGAACACACATGGTAGTCTCATTCTGTACCCACACACAAATTTACTCAAATTAATAATGTGATACATAATTTATAAATTAATAAATGAAAACACACATTCCCTCCCACTTCACCATGCTGCTACTCCCCCTCTATTTTCCCCCCTAATGAAGATTTATCTCTAAGTATATATGGCTTCTCTTCACTGCAATACAATGCAATTCTTCCATCCCCTGACTCAACACAGGTTAATAACTTGCTATAAAAGATTAAAAAAGGCACAGTGAAAATAAAAATGAATTCACATTAAATCTTTGGTGCTGAGTGGGCTTCCATAACTACAGGAGAGACTACTTAACAAAAGCTCCATTTTACATGTTCAGGAAGTCTTCTCCCAGAGATTTTCTAATGCCTCTGATTCAAAGCTCTATTCAAAGAACTACACTTAATTTCTAGTGCATTTAAAAATTCTTCATACATTCCACAGTACTTTACAGTAGGATATGCAGGCACAACAGAAGACAGGATGAAGGCAAGTTTTAAGCATAGTTTATTAATTTCAAGCAATTGCCAGTTCTCAACATCTTCCAACCACATTACAATTTTACACATGCTGTAGAAGATCTCTCTATATCCAGCAGTATCACAGTCTGGTCTGCCTTCTGTATGGGGGTCAATATACACATAAGGGTTCTTCAGAGGTTTAATGCCACTTACCCTATGTATGGAGATAAAGTATTATTAAAAAGGTTTTAAAGGAATAATTATCTTTTATTTAAAACTCTTGAACAAAACTCTTGAACGGTAATTGATTTTTAAACTGAGTAGTATACACCAAGGTAGTAAAAACACATTCTAACTCCACAGGGCTGGAATCTTGTTTTTTCTGAAGGCTTGGAAAACTGAGGAAGTTAAACGTGAAGCTCCTTGTCACCATGAGGGAGAAGGAAACAGAAATCAAAACAGTAGATTTTGCCAAACCTTCTGTATGAAGGACCTCTAGCAAAGACATAAATTAAAAAATTGTGCACAGGAGGAAAAGATAAGTTCTCTTCCCTATTAGATGAGCTGAGAAATTGTTCATTCTGTTGCACACCTGTTCTGTTTGCAACCAGCCACAACAAGAATTCAGCTGACTATAGTGGCAGCCACAGCTACTCTCCTCAGAGACCTCAGGCTACAGGGACAGGCATTGCCCAAAAGTGGAGAGGGGCCTTAAACAGTGTCAAAAAACCCTCAAATCCAGGTTTTTGAAGCCAGAACTAAAGAGTTTTCTACTGTTGTCAACAAGAAGTATCAGCTGGATGGGGGGTTCAAATCCACTTAGTTTAAATAACCCCTGCCAGCTATTCTCTGTATGGATAATTAAGTCTGACAGAATTGAAATAAACAATGAACCTACTGAAGTTAAAGAAAAAAGTGCATCACCTGCTTAAATGTTATTGGTTAAAACATTTTTTTACCAAATATAATAGCCCTTTTTTTTTTCCTAAATGTAATAACAGATTTTGTACTGCTCCCTCTATCATTTTAAGAAAACTCCATTTAAAGAGTAATGCTAATTTACCTACATTTATTACAATAAAAAAATCTCTTCAGCCAGAAATGAAACAATCTATGTAATGAATTTTAATACAGCAAGTATGTTTCAGGAATTATCAGTAATGCAGCAGTGTTAATCAATTCTAAATTGAAATGCTGGAAACTTAAAGATTAAGACAGAACTAGATGAAGAGTATTTTTCATATCTTTTATAGGACAGAAACCTTTGTTCATGTTCTTCTGGTAGCCTTCATCTTCTTTTGAGCTGCACCTACAACACAAAGAACAAGTAAACGAGCAACTTTATGCTTCTTCAGAACAGCTTAAAACAATTCTGTAGGCATTAAGGGGCATCTTTCCTACTGCTTTGTTTCTGTATCACCAACTCATTTCACTGTTTCATATTCCTATTTTAAGAATAAAGTACAAAGCAACAGAAAGAATAAGCTATTACTACATCTGTGTAAAAGTGCCCTCAGAAGTGCTGCCTATCTTGTAAAAGCTCAAGTTACATTTGCTATATTTAACTAGCAAGCAACTAGTGTTTCACTAAACATGAAAGATAACTTCTTTAACTTCCTGTATGAAAAAGATACCTCACTATGTGGAAATAGGGAGAGACTGGTTTTTATTAGGGATTTTACAATATAAATTGAGAAGAGACAGGTTGAAAGTTCCAAATAGGTATACAAAACCACCCATCTCCTGCTCGTTTTCGTAGTTAGCTCATTACACCTCCTCGGTGGGGTACTCCCCACCAGCAGAATGACCTGCTCTGTGGCATTTTTCCTCATTCTTGAGTGCACTAAGAGTGCATGACTTGCCATTATGTACCTAGATGGATACAAAAATCTTTCTTAGTTCAAAGTATTATAGAGTACGTGAAACCAGTGGGGTTTTCACAGCCTGTCAAAATATATTAATAAAAAATGAAAAGATGAACTTCTTAACATCGCCAAAGAGAACATTAAACCAGCAGTATGGACCTGAAAAGGTTGTTTCTGTTTTCCTCACCCTGTATAACCAACTCAATTGTCTCAAGCTCTTTTAACTTGTTGCTAAATGTTTATCTACACATGCTGTCAGAAATAACCTTGTTAGGAAGGTGAAGTTGGTGTCTCAGCAAATCAGACCCATGGAGTAGGCGTTGAGTGGCCTGTGACTCGCTTTCCTTTTTTCTCTTTCAGCACCATCAAAAGGAAAAGTGAGAAAAACAGCACAAACATTAGTTAAAGCCTGAATTTAATCCCATGTCCTACAGGAATAATTTCATTACAATGAAAGCAGACAGACAGTATCTGTAGGGTTTTTTGCCTTGTTTTTAAGCAGTGATAATTATATATCCAATTAAAATAGCCTATAGCTCTCCCAAAGATCATAACATATAACAATCCCTTTAATTAAATGATTAATAGGAAATGCAGGGGCGGGTCTTACAAATTACCTGATTTACCATCACTGAAGACAGATTCTTTTAAAAATGGCTACAAATGCCTTGTTCACAAAAGACTTTATTATCTAATGATGCATACTGAAAACATACAGAAATCTGCATGGTCCACTTTACATGCAGCAGAACAATCTTCACTTTACAATAAGTAAGTGTCAACTGTTTTATGCAAGAGACAACACTTTAAAGTCACATTTCTTAAAGAAAATCTTCATTTACAAAAGAAATATAAGGTAAAGAAGCAATTACCGCTTTTAAAAAGCAGCTGCTTTGTTCAAGAGTGGAAGGTTTATGCCTGTATTGAAAGACAACATGATCACAAATAATGAAAACAATGAACAAATGAAACACTTTTAGCATAAAGCAGTACACTTTCAAAATGACATACAAATAGTTAAAAATTTCATTATGTTGTCTATCTATCCTTTAGATATAAGGTCTTTCGAATGAGATCCCAACATATGTAATTACTAAATGAAAACTCTTTTGTAAGTATTGGTTCTATGTCATAGTGAACTGTATTTAACAAAATGTATACAAAGTCTATAGCAAGTTGATTAAAAAAACTAAAGTAATAAGAAACAGTACACTGAAGGCGCTCTATCCATCAAGTGCGCTCTCTCCCAGTTTTAAATGTGATGAACAGAACAGAAGTTGTAACTATGCCACGGTTGCAATGCCAGAAAATAAAACAAGATCATTTCTCAAACATGCAGGGAATTCTGCCACAATGCTATTGTCTCTCATTTGTCAGTTGCTCCAGTAAAATAACAGCTTAAACACCGGTGATGTTGATGGGTTAGCTTACCTTCAGTGTACTGAAAGTTGTACACAACCTGCTTTAAAAGAGGAGACCATCCCTGCGGGCAGGCTCAAGAAGGAACAGACCCCCTTCGGCACTGACTACACCAAGGGCATGCTGCTGTGGCCTGCACACACACACCTAGGAAAATGTGAATATAAACAGCATTTATGCTGGCCATTTTGTAAAGACAAAAATGAAGCCAAGTCTGCTAAAAACAAATCAACCACCCAGTATTACTGCTCTCTTTTTTTTTTTTCTTTCTTTTTTTTTTTTTATAACAGATGCTTTTTTCTTTTTATAATATATACGAACTGCAACCATATACATTAGCATTGTACTTTTGTGCAGTCTTGGCAATTAAAACAGTTCTACAGTGAAAATTTTCACATAAGACACAAAACAGAATTACTCTAACATTTCTAAAAGAAATATCAGCCTTGATGTTAATTCAAATGTATCATTTCTTCCTCAACTTTGCAGGGGAAATATTTATGTTTATATACATTAATAACTGCTGTGAAATTTCTTCAGTCTTTGTATCTTAATTAATCAAACCCTTTGAACTTCTTCATCTGGTTTAAATTTTCTCCTGGATGAAGGCATGCTGCAGAGCCTGGTTGATGCTAATCCGTTTAGCTGGGTCTAGCATTAGAATCTGGTCCAACAAGTCCTTAAGCTGGTGCACTTTTTTACGCTGGTCTTCAGGGAGTCGTTGGCACCCAATCAAGTCTGCTAATAGGTCCTTGGTTGGATTAATGGTGCTCATAACAGTAACTTTCTCCTACAAACACAGAAATGGCAGCCTTGTAGAACAGAAGCAATGCACAAACCCCCTATCCATCCCTTTCACAGAGCTTCAGCAGCAGCTTTTCTGCAGGCTTGTCTCATATCTGAGCAGCAGCACCCTGCTCCCATTGGGCCTCAAAAAATTATCATGTACAGAGAAAAGAGTGGAAAAAGCAGTGTTGGGGGTAGGCCACCAACACAGGTTGATACATGAACCTAACATCCCACTTAACTCAGAATATTGAAGTCCACATGGAAAGTTCCCATAGCTGACCACTATTTTGTGATTCTTCTTAAATATAATATGAAAAATATAAAATGAAACTAAAATTAATAGTGACCTCATACAATATAACCCTATCGTATTGAACATCTTGCTACAAAATGAAGGCAGATTTTCTTTTATTGGCAATTTAAGGAGAGATTATATGGAGATATTTATATACCCTGTATATCTACCAGATTAAATTAAGATTTTTTTAATGGTGTTCCTACTTCATAGGAAAAAAACCAATTCTTTTGCCATTTTATAACTATGCAATCTGCCCATACTGCTGCAAAACGACTTCCTAATAGCCTAGAAAATCTTGTTTTCAATTCGGAAGCCAAGGTACATTTGAAAAACCATATAGTAGGAAAGCTTGGAAGAAGTGATGGGCTAGTCAACACATTGAGGACTTACCCTTTCCGTGACTTTATCTACTTCTATATACATAAAGTTGAGATTTTGATCAAAGTGCTGATCTTTGAACACACCTTTTCGAATCATCTGGAAAATGAGGGAGAAGCAAGAGTTTCAGGCAAGTTCTCTGTCTTATACATTTCACAATTAACATCAATGTCTATTAATTTACTGCAACATAAGTAATTTAATACTAAAAAATAAATCAAAAGGACAGGAAGAGAAGTTGAGATTGAATACAAAGATACAGTTCAAACCCTTTGGAAAAGGACACAGTATCTTTAATTGACTTACGCATTTTTTTTCAGGTCAGTGCTTAGAAGGTTTCTGCTTTCACTTTATACTTAGTCTATGAAAAAGAAGCTGTACACTTTCACTTCATAAGATTTTTAAATCAGTATAAATTACACATACATAGCAAAGTCTATTACTTACTTTTCTTAAGAAAAGACATATATGATAAGAAACAAAATTCCAGGAGAACAAAGATTGTATGTTCTACTGTTCATTAGAGCAATTTCATATGTTAAGTACTTATTTTTCTTACCTTGTTTGGCATCTTTCCTTTGAGATCCATGGCAAGTTTCAACATATGATTATTGGTTTTGCCAGGAAACAGTATTTTTCCTGTATAAAGCTCATATAATGTGCAGCCTACAGACCACATATCTATACCATAGTCATAGATTTTTCCTATAACTGAAACAGAGCAATTCCAGTTAATTCCATAAAGGCAGATTTTGATATAATATCACAAAAGCAGACAGATGAAAAAATTCTGATTTGTAAAATATATTGGTGCTGCTCTTTCTTAGGAATAAGAAGCTACCATAAAGAAGGATGTAAACTTTTTAGCTTTTAATGTACCCCCTATTGTAGAAAGGGAGGCTTTTACCTAACACCTAAACTGACCAAGCAGTCAGAACAATACCTCTAAACTGAAACATAACTATAACCCATCAGAATGACTTCTCACTGAGCTGATCAGCACCACACATGAAGAGTCACACAAGCATGCCTTCCAATTCTGAATTTTTGACAACCATCATACTTCCAGAGTCATATTTTGTTAAGATTAGAGAATAAATTCAAGTCAAATTTTCATCTGCTAGTACTGGCACTTGCTGGTATGTGATAGATGTAGCTAATCCAAAATATACTTACTGATTTCTGGAGCTCGATAAAACCTACTAACTAGATAGGGTGTGATGTCATTATCTGCGACATGTGAAGCTGAGCCAAAATCACAAAGCTTTAGTATCGTTTTAGACTCGTTCACCTGAAAGTTAAACATATCTATTAGCACTATTTGTGGGCAGAATTGATAACAGAACTGTAAAAGTGACAACACATTTAAGTCAGAGACAGGAAAAACATTCAGCCTTTAAATTGGAAGTTCCTTCCTCTCTATATTCTAAAAAATTGTAAAACTTGCTCAAAATCAAAGTGAGAGTTAATGTGGTCAGATCCAACAAAATACAAAGAAAAGTCAGTTTCATGTTTCCCATTACAAAATATCTTCAGTGAGCCCAGATTTCATTCCAGATACTGAAATTTTATGGATTTAGACTTGCAACTCTAGTATCCAGAGTACCACTTATAAAACAGTATATTATTCACATCTCATGCTTACAATAGTAGATTTTACTGCTGAGATAGAGAACATTATAGATAAATTAAAAATCTCAGTTTGTCATGGTGATGTCCAAAAAAACCAAAGGAAACCACTGGATTCCTCTGATGTAGCTCTCATGCCCTAGTGGAAAAGAGGCATTAAGGACCTCTCTCCATCATCTCACTCACATAAACAAAATCTCCATTCAGATTCAAACTACCTACTTTCTTTTTGCAGAAAGCAAGAACATCTCTCAACTACTGATGGAAAAATTTCAAATATTTCTCCTGTAAGTCACTGTCTTACTTTGGAAAGTCTGCTTTCTATAAAGATAGACGGGGATGCATGTTTGAAAAAGATTTTATTGAGATGCTCTGGATGTATTTCTTTCTTACTACTTGTAACACAATATAATTTTATATTAAAGTGTGAACCCTTAACATTTTCAGTAAATTTGACTTCACCTAAATTAACAGAACTATATGAATTTCAAATACTTTATTTTATGCTACAGACCACGCAAAAAAAAAAAAAATAAAAAAAAAAAAAATTATTTGTTACTTACCAAAATATTATCTGGTTTAATATCTGCATGTAGGATATTGCATCTTTTAAGAAGTTTTAAAGCCAGGAACAATTGCTGGCTGTAGGAACGCACAGCTTTAATGTGGAGTCCAACATCTTTCCCATACTTCTTCAACACCTCTCGTAAATTCATACTGTTAAGGGAAAGGGGGAAAGAAAGAATTGGATAGAGCTTACAGAAAAGCTGACAGAGGCCGCCTAAATTCTAAAACAAACCAGTTAGCTTTAAATATTTTTTGAGAAATGCAGCATTCAACATTCTACTCTGTGAGCTGCAGAATTGAAATAAAAAGTATGGTCAATCAGATCTGTCTTATGCTGTGTTATTATTTACTACATTGGAACTTGCTTAGTTCAGAGCATATGTGAATCAATATTGATATGAGAGGATTTATTTGAACATAAGCAGCATTTTCTTAACAACCATAAACCCTTTGTAGTAATTTTCTTCAGAAATAAATGAAAAAGGAAGCACACAAAAGATAAAAGTTGAGGAGATTTTGGTTTTTTTGTAACTTAAGCAGCAGATAAAAAGACCATCATTCCAGGACAAAAGCATAACTGGACATAATGTACCACTGTGTTATCAAGAGATAGTGCAGCAGAAGACAATAATTTGTTTTATGGCTTATTAATGAAATATGATAGTAATCTCACAAAATCTGCATTTTTTCAGTATATAACTTATCTTCACCCCAAATATGGCAAAACTTGAAATATGACATACAGAGAAAACCTAGGATTTGAACAACTGATGTCTGTAAGTAGGAATGGGGACTAAGGCAATTAATATATCTGATCTAATTAATTACATGAACAGAAAGTGAGCATGCAAAGAACCACTCTAACAATTTTCTCCCCAAGGCTGTCACTATATGTATACCCTTTACAGAATGTACAGCATTTCCTGAATCTCTCTAGGAATGCATCTTAATGCAAAGTCTTAAAATGAAGAATTATGAAAACTAATAAAAACACTGACATAGGCAAAAAATCATTAAAAGCAGTACAAGCAAGATGAACCATCTTTAACACATTATTTTGTTTCAAATAATTTCCAGGCAGCAAACTCACAACAGTGCTATAAAATAAACCAGAAATAGTTCAGTAGTCTGTGATTTTGTGCCCACAGAAAAGTTCCTTGCATTCTTGAATCTTGGCACTAGAACAAGGTATCAAAACAGCCAAATCCAGAAAGGTAAAGAACACACAGTAGTACTTAACCTTTTACAGAGAACCCCACGCATTTGTCATCTTACCTGAGTGGCTCAAAGACCAGACAGAGATGTTGTTTGTGGTAGAAATGCCTGAACAACCGTAGACAATGAAACTTGTCATCAGGATCAGCATCATTGAGCTTCTTTAAAAATTCCAGTTCTTTTAGGCCAGTTTTTTGCCTGAAAACAGAGAAATGTTATTATAAAACAAAATAAGTTAAATTCTAATTTTTTAAAAAAACCTAAACATTCACTTGTGTGGCTATAATTATCCAGGAATGAGAAGAGTCTTGTCATTACTTAATGTACCACAGCAAAAAAAAAAAAATCAAAATCACAGCAATGGTTTGTTGTCAGTGACTACACACCAGATAAGTTTATTTAATTTCTGGATATTCACTGTACCTTTGCATCTACTTATCCTTTCCTCCTCAGTCTCAGTTGTAGTAAGGCTAAATTTGGATTTTGTCCTGTAACATGACAGATTTCAAACAGCACTCACTTAAGAAGTTTACTTGTTTAAACAAGTGCTTCACCACATAAAACAGTATTAAAAGTTTTAAACTCAACTGACTATAGATTCAATTACACATCCAAGCTTATAACCTGTACAACACACCAAACACCTTATCACCCTCCCTTTCGCCTTCAAAACTTTTCTAGATACTTATTCATGTAACTAAAACAAATCCAGTTATATATACTTTTAGTTATATATAACTTTTAAAACTTCCAAGGAAAAATACCTGGAAAAGATTTTCATTTGTCATTGACACTTAAGAAGAGGTGGACACAAGAAATGACTGTACAAATACTGCAGCAGATGGCGAAAACAACTATTGTAGACAAGTCAAGTCCTCAAATGACACAGTTTAGAAGATCCTACTTGTTAATGTTCACCCATTCTGTAAGACTTGGATTTCAACAGTGGGAGTCCTATCTCTTTTTATGTATCTTATATACATGCAAATATTCAGAAAATATACAAAAATAATTAAATGCATGGAGATATTTTTCTAAGTTGCAGATGATTGACTGGGATCCAATCCACAGCCTACCAAATAAATCTGGTCCATTGACACAGAATTTTTACAGTCCACAACTCCCATCTAAAGAAAAGTAGGGCTCATAACTAGCTATAACCTTGTTTCTTGCTATCACTGTTGCCTGCAGTTTTTCAAATGAGAAAGTGCCTGATGAAAATGCAAGTACCCTTCCTCCTCTGATAGCTGTAAAGAAATGTGGATACATAGTCCTCAAGCGCTTCCCATTATCTGGCTCATATTAGCAGAAAAGGCAGGAATCACATCTGTGATCTGTTACTTCACTTGAAACAAAGGGAGATTCAAATCACATCATGAAAAACTTCCAACTATTCCACATGCTTTATTACCATCAAAATAATCCTATTACTTACATAAGTTCATTGTTTCTGATGATTTTCACAGCTACTTCTTGGTTTGCTCTGGCCATGTCCCTGGCTCGCACTACGTTGCTGAAGACTCCCTGACCAGTGTAACCATAGACATTGTAACGTTTATCTAGAACTTCACCTATATTAACACCTGAGGGATAAAAGCAAGCAAGTTCAAGTTACAAGGGATAAATGTAATGGAGCTTCTCAAGAAAAATAAACCATTCCCTACCATTACAAAATATGAGGGTAAATTGCAAGATCCTTTAATTTCATGGTGTACAATGTTTTGTACCATCTAGCTTTGGGGAAATTATGGGGAACAAAGGGTGATTCTTAAGTCTGAGGTCCTTTCAAAACTGAGGTTAAAACCTGCATGTTTGTTTCACCCATTACATTACACACTCAGAGAGGGCTCTGGGATACCTCCACATTAGAACAACAACATTTCAATACTTTTATACATGAGGACCTTCTCCACTCAGTACCCTCATTCTATCTGTCCTTGCCAATAAACAAACACAACTTACGGTAATAGCCTTCTGCATCTGTCCAGTTATCCCTGAGATTGGGGTTTTCTTTGAAGTCTTTTCCAAACCCAGCAGCCCTTAGACGAGCACTCTGAAATAAAAAGAGAAGAAACAGTTTTGCTTGTGTGCTCTGTATTTTTCTTTAACCTTTACTTACCAAAGCCTTTTTTCCTACTGAAAAACTATTCTCTACACAATACAAACACACTTACCTTGCAGGAGAGAGAAATAACTTAATGTTATTTACATACCAGTATCTAAAGACTTATGCAAGGAAAGATGGTGAGATCAACAGAATAATTATTATTAAACATAAATGGGCAAAGTTTCAATTAATACCCACAAGGAATTTATATAAGTCACATTAGAATGCACATTTTGGACCATCTAAGTAATACTTATTTACAGTAAGTTTATAGTAAAAAAGCTCAGCAATTTGCAAGGAAAACACAACTGTTTAAGCTTTGAATTACATGCCACTCGTTTCACACAGTTATAAATACTACCATAACACTTTTACAACTGCTGTTGACCTCTCTTAACAGACTGGGCAATATTTTAATCACAAATTCAAAAATATGAGTAGTAAACTTTATCTTCAACTGAACAACAGTTTCAGGAAGGGGGGGCTGCTCACTTACAAGCCATATAAATCCCCCCTTTTACCTTCTGAACTTTTAAATATGCACACTCACACAAACACTACCCTTCAAGTATTTGACCTTTTTCCAGGTCAGAGGAATACCAGTGTTACTAGAGTAAAACTATGTTATACCTGCCATAAAAATTCTCCAGTTAATTTTGGTTTAAGTTAAAAAGAAAGTTCTTGTCTTTACTTTTTTCTCAGTGCTGTGCATCAGCAACAATGCAAAGAATTTGTAGAGAATGACACTTAATGTCTCAAAAGTAGTCACTGGAATGCCAATATCTGAGGGTCACTGTAGCATATTTAGAAAAAAGCTAATGAAATAGTGTTAAAGAAAAACATCTCTTCATCCCAAAATAATCTCCAAACAAACTACGAGATTACTTCACCATAGCATCATTAGCTAGTTACAGTATCTGACACATTTTTAATTAACCATACATGAACCTCTGAAAAAAGCTCATATTTAGAACATTGCAGTACAGTAATAATATAAAAAGCTGAAATTATAAATAGATTCATGTTTTTACCATGTGCCATTGTATTCAAACAGCAGGTGAATTCCCCAGTTGCTTACTCTGGTAAAATTGCCACTAATTTCAGCAGGTTTTATTTCACTGAAATACTAATTAAGAACCACTTTGCCTGCTTTGGCTGAGCAAAAGATTAAGAACATACAAATCAGTTAGCAGCATGTGCTTTTACAAATCAAAGTTCTCGTAACCCTCAAGTGACAGTGACTTTAATAAAAATCAAGCAGAAAAAGAAACACACATTTCATCTCCAAGAATTACCTACATCAAAGTATGCAGCAAACATATCATCTGATTCTGTGAACATGTCGGGAGCTAGCAGCTTCTTCTGAGATGAACCTTGGAAAATGAAATTCAGATTACTCAACATGAAAAAGATGTCAAATGATAACTGTTGCCTGTGTAATTTGGCAGCTGGTATCTTTACAACATAGTCTAAGATCAGTATACTGGCAAACAGGTAGCTCTACTGATGTTTCTTGCAAATACCATTTCACATATTTCACATTCTAGAATAGTAAACGCAGACTAGTTCTTCAAACAGCTCAAAAATTTTTATCTCCTTGATAAACTATGTGTAATAGCTTTCAAGTAGGCATAGCAGAAAGAAAAAACTACATACTTACATGCTCCCTACAAATAATAACTACATATATATGTATGTATACGTATAAAAAGAAGTATAAAATTACTACATGTATATATAAAAAAAATAGTCACATTTTCAATACACAAGTTCTGCTAATCACAAGATATTTTACTAAAACCCAAAGTTGTAAAGCCCAGAAATTATTTATTTGGAAAAAGTTTTCTCCAACCCTGCCAAAAAGGACACAGTGTGCAGCTTTTTATCAAACACAATGTTTACTATTGTGTTAGAAACATTTTTGTTATGGGCAAGATTATCCCTTTCTCACCTTTTAGTCATCTTTAAATCCTAGACATTTTACTTGGTTGATAAGATAAAAGCAAAGAAATATAAATTAAGTACACATTAGTAAAAGTAAGCAAACTTCAAACTATTCCATTAATGCACATATTATGGCAGCCATGAACATGGTAAATAGGAGACTCTCCCTTCACTACACAATGGAGAAAAATAAATGGTTCATTCAGCTCAGAGGCTTCAGGTCTCATGATGCACAAATCCCTTCCATACTAAATAACCGGACTGAAATCTGACAGCATAAAAAAATCATCCAGCATGCCAATACCACTGTTTCAAGGTACAGACCTGACACTTGTGGGAAGGCCGTTTATACCACTGTTTTGAGCTACAGACCCTTCTAGAAACTTCTTCAAATTCTTCTTTTAGTTCCAGTTACCTGTACTGGGCTACAATGAGTCATTGACTAGTTTCTTAGCAACTTACTACTCTGGCCCTGTAAGAGGTCAGGATAGAAATAAAAATTTACTCTTGCAGAGGAAGATAACCCACTGGTGTCAGCTGTTGTTACAGCCACCTCCAACCCAGAATCCTACCACTCAGATACGAATGTAATTTTAGAAAACTTTTTTACATGTCTATGTGGAAAATGCCTACATAGTTAAGACTTAAATTTTCATATGCTTTAACAGACAAAATTTGAGACCAGTACGTGCTTTGACAAAAAAGGAGAAACACATGGTCTGTTAGACATCATAAGCCTAAGCTTGTGGTATGCAAAGAAAGCACTAAAATGGTTCTTTTCATTGATGTTGCAGGAGAACAATCTGAAAACACACAGCTCAAGGGAACAGGATAAACTACAGAGCAGTACAGCAGTCCCAAAGAGATGCAGCTTTATTACTTTGAAGAGAAGTATCCACTAGAGACAGTGTATTTAGCCCCCAAAGGTACATGTGGCACAGGACATGAAATACAAGCTAACTGCAACTCTCCCTCAGAGAGGCTGGGCAGGCTCCTCAGCCCTCGTTAAACATTGCTATTGCAATTAAACTGCAGAGAGAAACCAAAGCAGCTTAAACTAGCTCAAGTACAACCACACAGCAACTGCACACAACTCTGACTACCTGGAAGATGTACAGTAATCCACTTTCAAAAGACAAAAAAGCAGCAGACTTTCAATACTACAGGGTGCACTGTTCCTTTTGCTGCAGCTGGCACAAGGCAGGTTTTATATCAAAATTTATTTCATTTCATACTGATGTACAATAGAGTACATGGAGGGGGGAGGAAAATATCCATTTCAGCAATTAGCTATGCTGCTAAAATAGACTTACTAGCAATGGCCCTCAAAAACTTTAATCATTCTAAATTACTACAGACTCACCTATATTCTTCTGTCATAGTGGCTTTGACCAAAAAAAGGTCTAAAAGGAGCATAATTTCCAACCCTCACAAAGTAAAGTCTAGGACTATACTAAGCTTCTAAGAAAACAATTTGCCTAAGTGAAAAGAAAAATTTGGAAGGGTAATTCTTAAGCATATAGCCAGACATCATTATTTGCTCTTCCAAATGTAAAGCACGAATTGTATTAAGAGTTATTAGAAACATGTTCCACTCATATTATCCTTCCTAATGAGGAAGCTTTATTTTAATGCTTTAAGTACCATAATATTTGCAATAAAATTAGCAAATTCCATTCAAAAAGTCAATCTATTGCCTAGTCTGGAAGTACGTAAGTAAACTAAGCCAAGTGTCTGAGCTTTCATAAACTACATTAAAGAGATTTCAGAATCTTACCATTGTTCTGTTCAACTGTCATGAGGTTGTGCTTGGCTTTCACTGATGCCTCAAAGGTGTCCACATTTTCCCGTTCATACTCCTTAACATCAGCAGCAACTCTCTCTAGGATGTCCTCAGGAGAATTTGAGCGACTACGTGTACTGCTTTGAGGGCTGCTTGGTTCAGATGGTACAGATATGTTACTGTCTTCTGTCTGGCCTTTGTATTTCTAGAAAGAAATTTAATTTTTAATCTTACTGTTACACCTTATCACAATTTAAATATTTTCATATCCATCCTTTCAACTGTTTGGGCTTTCAGCTGAAACATTAATATTTGTTTTCATAATCACCTATGTCTATAAAGACAACAGATTATTTTCAGAATGGGATACAACTTCTGATAATTCTATTTGTCAAAATGCACCACAGCCCAGACCATAAGATTGAAACATTCATGTGTGTTCTTTAGGTCTTCACATTTCTGTGAAAATAGATTATTACTGAATATTAGCTATTAGACTATGCACAACAAAATATCATCAACAACAAATTTATTACTAAACTGTCCTGCCACACAAACACTGAAAACACAGTCTTTCAGGAAAAAATAATTCTTTTATATCCTATGTTTTAGAATATTTCCCAGTTTTATTAGTGTTATGGTACAGAAAAGCAGCTTTTTGATTCAGTTTTTTATGTGAACTGGAAATCATATTTATTCATTCATGTAGAAAAATTTCAGAAGCATAAAAAAACCTTTAAATGTCATCTTTACAATTTTTGTTACTCTTAAGTACTATGTAATTACACAGATCTCACTTCCTATCCCAAAAGGTAAAAATCAAGATGAAGAAATGCTGCTACCACTCAGTTGTCAAGGTTGAACTATTCAATAATAAAAGCAGAGGTTTGTCCATTTAGGGAATTTAGCTCTGCTGAATTCTGCAATTTGCTTCCAGCCTACACCAATGTAATCAGTCTTTAAAAAGAATTTATATGGTTTGGCTCAGTCATAGTCCTGAGGGATTTTACAATGGGTTTTGCATAAAACTCAAACCATGAACAGTATTTTTAGTGCTATTTAAAATAAGCAGTACATTAAAGCCAGTGATTTTGTACCTGATTGCAAGAAGTTCAAGGAACTCATGTGCTTTTAGGGAGGAACTCTTGACAGTGGCTTTACAAAATTTTGGAAATTGACAAGGACAACTTCTAATTCAAACAAACTGACCAGTTAGGTTAATCGATATATAACTTACTGTTACACTGACATTATATCAATGATACAGCTACAGACAACATTTTTAACATGCCTTAAGACTGTCAGAGAGTGTTTAACTGTAGCAAAAAATGACTCACAGAAGAGTCACTTCAGTTTTAAAAGCAATGCTGTGACAAAACAAGTGCAGAGTTTCAGAGACACTAAAACATTTACAATGAACTAACTGGAAAAATACAGCAATAGGAATTACTATTGTAATGCAGTAAGAGGCAAAGAGCCTTCCTTTATCCTGACATTTTACACTAAAAACACAGAATTAGTTCCTGTAACCATGTACCTGAACAATTGCTTGCCGCTGTAATCTCCTTTGTCTTATCTCTGCTTCTTCATCTTCTTCTTCCAAATCAAAATCTTCAAGACTATAAAAATATGGTTTTTTTTATATAACTTCATATACATACAATTATCTATGAATTTTACCAAGCAGTTGCTTGGCATATAAAGCACAGAATATATTAAACAATAGCTGTTCAAGTGACTCAGAAAGCAATGGTGTATTAAATCCCACTGCATATATTTACATTTCCTTACAAAGTAAATTTATCTCTTGGTATCTCATTGGGACTTTCTGCATTCCATTTTTAACTGCAAACAATTAACAGCCCTCGTCTAAAGGACAACAAACAAACAAAAAATCCTTGTTCCTTTTCACTGCAGCATCATTTTTCCTTAATAATTTTATTAAGGATGCATACTCTTGCACAATGGAATAGGCAGATTTTTAGAAAATAAAAGCACAATTTGCAGACAGCAGTTAATCCTTTCAGCCATTAAAGCTTTTCCTCAAGGAGTAAGCTTTAGTAATCAGACCAAAAGCTTTCACAAGACACTGATCAAGTTGAATTTAAAAACCTAGTGACATATCCTTCCCTCAGGTCTGCCCACTAGCCAAAAGAACTTGGTATTTTCTGCATATTCTGAAGTTTTTCACATTCTCACAATGCCAATTTAACAAGATCACAAGAACAAAGAAATTATTATAGTTTTAGGTGACAACTCAAAACTACACCATGAAGATAAATGTTAGTTCATTCTTGGTATCAGGGGAACTGCAGGTTATAAATAATCAGTGTTTAGTCTTACTTTTCATCTGATGAAGACTCCTGTTCAGCTTTCATGCCCTCAGAAAGACTACCTTTAAATTTGTCTTCCTTAACTTTGCTTCTGCTCCTACGTCTATGGCCACCACGTGACCTGGACCTCCTTCGAAGGCGAGATCTACTTCTCCGGCCTCTATCCCTGTTTGAAAAGAACAAGAGATTTGGATTTTGGAGGGGGTTGTTTTGGTGTTTTTAAGAAAAGAAGGAAAACTTTTTCACAAAACATAAAGATGCAATGATTCCAAGTAATAAAACAATTTAATTCATGGAGAACAAAATTAATTTAACTGTGCTAGCACATATTAACACGGACAAAAAAAATAGCATGGTCTTTTTACACATAAGATAGCAATCCTTATTCTTCCTGTAGTATCTTACAAAAGACATTTAAAAACACAGGGCATCTTTACCTCCTCCGAGGAGATCTACTCCGCCTTCTGGGAGATCGGCTACGTCGAAGGGGTGTTCGAGATCTCCTCCTAATGGGGGACCGAGACCTTCTTCTGGATGGGGACCATCTGCTGGGTGGGCTGACATCCTTTGATCTTTCACGCCTGGACAAAATGTCATCCCTGGTACGTGTTCTTAAAACACAGGAAGAGAGTGGTAATAAAAATCAGGAGCAGGCTGGCAACAAAAAAGTCCATTCCCTCTGAAAACTCACTGAAAAATCTTACTGCAGGTGAGGGACCACCAGATGGGCTTCTGAGGGAGGGATGGATAAGCAGGCTGCAGAGCTGGCTGCCCTTCCTGCGTCTCTCCCCACCCTGGGAAGTGTGTGCCCATACAAAATCTAGTTCAGGACAAGTCTGGAAACAGCTCGTTAATTACTACCATGAAGCTAAGAGAGGTTTTAAAACAAAGCTTGTGTTTAGGTCTTGCATAAATAGCAGCCTGTTTCCACGTTTACCAGAAACAATACATAAACCCCAATATCTTATCCAGAGAATTACTTCACCAACTTCCCACCATGCTATTGAAATTTCAGCTTCGGATCATGCTATTTCACAGCAGTGACAATAATGTCTCTTTTTGTTTGGGGCACTACAACTGCATGGCTTCAACACTTCACACATTCTAAAAGAGCATATGAAAACCAGAATTCTTAACTAAAATCTAAACTACCCCTTCTCAAATTAAAAAAAAAAAAAAAAGTCTGATACTAAAGAAACTATTCAAAATTTGTTTATTCTTGCCTATGCGGTTTCACAATTATTCAAGGAAAAAAATCCTTGATGGGATTACTACATTAAAAACTGAATGTCAGCAAGAGTTCAGTGAAAAACTGTAAAGAATATAAATTAGAAATTCAACAACTATTCTAATGAGGCTGCACTAGACATTGGAAAATAGTTTAAAACTATTTCAAAGGAAATGTTGCTACTCTTTTTTTCCTGTTCCTTATTAATTTTTTTAAAAAAATCCAGTTGGAATGACTCATTACAGGTGTTGTATCTCATCAATGAGCAAAATATGTTGGGTCTGAAAAACCAATTCCACCCAGTCTGTGATTTCTTTTGTTTGTTTTGAGACTTCTACACCAGTTTCAATTACCTTAGCTACAGACATAGTAAACAGTGAGGCAAAAGGAAAATGTATGCATGTGCAGAGTACTGGCAGTTTCTACAAGGAATTACTGTACTCAAATGCTGGAGTAGGCCAATACCTTCAGCCCAATTAATTTATATTATGATCTTGTGAACAGTATTACATAAAAAGGCACAGGATGAAGAGTTCCAGGCTTCCTGACTAACAGAGTGGTTGTAACTACCAAAACCCTATCAAAGTATCTGTTACAAAAAATGAATTTGTTCCGAGATCACAGGGATGAGATAAAAAGTGGAAGATTATTAAGAATTCATAGTAAGATCACATAATGAGTAACTCCAGTCAAAGACCTGAGAAGTGTCTTACAAAATTAGAACACTGGAAACAAGCTTGAAAAATGAAATTACTGGGATTTTTTTGTTTAAAACTGTTCATTAAAGCTCCTGAAATTCTCTGGTAGTTTGAGTAATTACAAGTAGTTAAAACTTGAACACAGGTGGGATTAATTCAGATGTCTTACAGGGAAAGATTATTCCTGCTGATCTGCAAACACCTCCAGCAGAAGGTATTTTAGTAGTCCCCCACTCACATGCTCCTCACCACGCAGCTACAGAAGTATGAATTTGACAGCAAAATTCTAGACACATGCATCACTTGAAATAAGTGTCTAGACAACCAACTCAAGCTGGCTGCAATGCAAGCTGTCAAGAAAAATGAAAACTGAAAGATACAAAATGTTGCAGAGGAAAAGTCAACTACTATGCCAGAAAAACTCAGTAGTTGAGCAGACACATTCTTGATTCACCAGAAAGCAGCCAGATAAACTGGTAGCATTTACAATACTTGCTTGATCAGGTTAGCATCACTGGGGCCATTCTCAAAGTACCCAAAGATACCCTATACCTGAAACCAGAGTAACCTTCAGTGATTCAGGATGAAACTTTCACATTTTTAGGTGCCTATTCATTAAGCTTTGTGGTTCCAATTAGTTTTAAATTCATACTTCTTTGATCTTGGTTCTCAGACTGGGTGAAGCTAAACCCCCTGATACAAAGTTAGAAATTACTTATTATCCAACGCTGAATTTTTGAGACTCAAACTTCTTACAGCTAATGAATGAACTTCCAAAAATGCATACACTTACATTGCTCTCCTCATGGAAACTTGCCACCCAGGTATTATTAGCTTTCAAATTTCAAGATAATTGCTTCCATAGGCTAAACCTGTCTTTTTAAAAAGACTAGACCAATCCACTCTTCTCCTTTAAGTGTATGCAAAATATGGTAACTACATACAGCAGTCCAATAACAAACTAACGCTGCCATCCCTCTAGCAATAGATTAAATGAAAATCTACAATATTAAAAAAAAAAACAAACCAACAAACCACTGAGAAGAACATCTTGATATAAAAATTTGCATTCACACATACTAACTCTATCATTAGGGCCTTTTTTTGAGGAGAAAGAGGGGCTAATTACCCACTTTCAACCAACACTAACAGGTAACACCAGAGAGGATTCTCACTCCACAGAAGTTTCAGAAAGCAACAAAACTACTGACAAAGAAACAAAACAGAAGCCAAATCCTGAATCCAACCAGCGATAAAAAGGAGAACACAGTTACAAAACTTGTTCCCAGTAAGGGTGTGAGCAGCAAATAACTTTACCAACCACAAGATGAATTTGCATATCTGACAGCTGGGAGGAATAGTTTTTTGAAAAAACTGAATACATACAAAGTAAACCCATGGTATAATGTAAAATCTGATTACCTTTTTTAATACCTATTTTCCAAATAAAACGAGGAGATAAACACCAAACTAGAGACAGTTCATCCCATAAAGCATTTTTGTGATGGCTCATGGCACCTTTAAGTTACCTGGGAGAAGAAAGACGCCTCCTTTCTGATTCTCTCCTTTTTCTTTCTGCAGATCTACTCCTCACTCTTCTAACTGGAGAGCGGGTTCGAGAGGGGGATCTACTCTGTTTAGATCTACGATCGTTAAAGAGAGGGGATCTGCTTCTCCTTGACTTTTCGCGCTGTTTGGGAGACAAGCTTCTCCCTTTTGGGCTACGGCCAGGTCGTCTAGGGGACCTGTTCTCTTTCCCTGAAGAGGCATCTTTAGAAGGAGATTTAATTGGCTTTTTTTCTTTGTCAGTCTCTGATCTCCTAGGTTTTCTATCTTTGGATCGTGATCTTCTATCTTTGGATTTGCTTCTTAGTTCTGCTGGAGATTTAGATTTTCTACCACGATCTCTGCTTTTGCTTTCATTTACAACTGGAGACTTTCTGCGGTCTCTTGATTTACTTTTATCATCAGCTTTATTTCTGTCCTCTGGAGGAGACTTAGACTTCCTGTTTTTCTCCTGAGATCTCCTCTTAAGTATTGGAGACCTAGATTTCCTTGTCTGATCTTGAGACTTACTTCTCTTATAAGGACTTTTGGATTTCCTCCTTTCTTTTGACTTGCTTCTAGTAGTCTTCTCTTTGACTCCATCAACTCCTGCCTTGGCTTTCTTTTTGTCAGATCTGTGCCTAGTCCTTTCTTTTGATTCACTCTTACTTGCTTTCTTGGAACTAGTTTTATTGTCCACAGGTTCTAATTTCCCCTTAGTAGTTGACTTCGTTGTAGGTCGTGCTCCATTTCGTGCTTTTTCATTAATCTCCCCCTCTTCTTCAGATCCTGACTCATAACCTTGTAATATTAATCCCATCCCAGACTGGACTTTCCCTTCCATTAATTCATTTTCAAGTTCAGCTTTCAGCAATGCTCTTTGTTTCTCTAAGTCTTCCAGAGGAGCCAAAAAATCAATTTTAGTTCTTTTAGCTGGTCCATCTTCTTTGTCAGAGGCATCAGCCACCTCTTTCCATTTATGTTTCTTATGTTTGTGTCTGTGTTTATGTTTTTTGTCCTTATCATCTTCTGAAGAATGTTTATGTTTCTTGTGTTTACTTCGGTGTTTGTGTTTCTTTTTTTTGTGTCGGCTGTGCTTGTTCTGAGGTTGGTCTGCCTCTGACACTTCCCCATTTTCTTCATTCACACTTTTCTCAGATGCCTCAGCATCCTCAACCCTGCAAAAAACAGAGATCAGTACTATAAACTCACTGTAATCCTTTATCTATTGTCAAGTAGACAGCCTTTTATGATAGAAACTAACTGGCATTTATTCACCTACCTTTGGGAGAATAAGAAATACACCACTAATTTAAGTAAGTTATAACAGCAGATACACTTCCTCAGGAACAGACAGCCATAGCTGCAGAATGAAATAGTATGGAAGGAATAGAGAGCAAATGCACTGACAAAACCAAATGTGTGGATGGAATCAATGCTTACACTTTGGCATTCAATTCTGACCTATCTGTTAATAGCATACAACAGTGCTGAGTATTTATTTGCCAGTCCATAAACATCTATGTCACGTTCTGCTCCACTCCACTGCCCAACCCGACCTAAGCTTTTTACAAGTAATTTCAAGTGGCAGAAAACAGCTGTGCTCCAAAATCAAAATTTATTTCAAGGTATGATGCTGATCACCTCAGGAAACCTTGCAAGATCTCATGCAGAGCTGACTAAGTCTCTTAGCCGCAATTTTTTTCTGTAAGTGTACACACCTTTTAGAAAATCATGAAATGTTCTTACACATTTATATTATTTATGCAATACAGGGAACACTACTGAGGAACAGGATAACTTAAGGAAGTCTAATTTCATACCAGTTTTCTGATAGTATGCAACAAATTAGCAGTGTCAAAAAAAATGACACCATGCCATTGACCAAAACAGCTGAAAATAAGTCTACAGCAGGTTATTAAAATAATAATATACAGCATTTCTTCTAAAAAAGAATATTGTCAATTAACTACAATTTCTCCAAAACTGTAACTTCAAAAAATATAAAAAATTCACTCCTGATGTTACACATTCCCTTGTATTATCTTCTATAGCCACTGAAACTGGCTTAGCAATAGGGGTTTTTACAGTGTTTAGCAAATACCTCCCAAACTCCTTCAGAACATCAATTAAGTTATTGTCTGTGGTAATACAGACATTTGCCTTTTGAAATAATATCACAGGTGCCAGAGCTCACCTCATCTAAACTACAGTTTTGAAATCCACTAGTTACTATTTTAATAAACATAGCTCTTTGCTGCATAGTAAGCCTCATTAGGTGAAAAGAAATCCCCCAAACACAACAGTAAGGAGCAGGGGGTGAACGTACACAGAAATGCAGAAATTACCTTCTGAACTCTACTGGTTTCATACCACACTTGTTTCTGAAGAGTATGACCAATAATTTGACCCAATAATTGTATCAGAGATAATCTAAGCCAGACCTAGAGGACAGCATCTCACTACAAATTTGATTGTCTTCCTAACTAAGGACCTTCAAACACTGCACATTTACTCTCTCCTGCTTGAGCTAAGGCAAATTCTTGTACTAGTAAATAAAGGTGACTTTTCTGCAAAGTACACTAAAATTATTTTCTAAAATAATTCGAATTTTAGTGCTATGAAATATTCCAAAAGGAACAAACTGATTGAGTTAAAAATACAGAATATTCAGAGATTTAACTCAGAATGCTCCTTGTCTTTCACGTTTTCACTGTTACTTCTGCTTACTCAAGGCATACAGACAGGTGTTTTTCTTAATTGCTACCTCCTGATGCCCCACATCATTATGATGAGAGAATAGCAGAACAAAAGAGGAAAAACTTAAAAAGACCTTATTTTATCTTGCACTTGGTATTAAAACATTTTTTAAAAAGAAAAAGTATTAAATGCAAAACTTCTTCAACTTGGATTTGCCATTCTGAGCGAGTCTATCTGTGATTTAAGTAGGGAAATGCGACCAGGAGAATTTTAAGGGAAATAAGTGCCTTTCAAAATTTCTTTTAGTTGGATCAATTTTGTTATTGTATGTATTTTGGAGTTATGTAATAACCTTATCTTAAATTCTGGAAAAGCCAGCTGGTAGCAAAGGTGCCAGATGAGACACATTAGCCCAGCATTATCTCAGGCCACTACAACTGCCAGCTGTCTTTGTAACTCAACAATAAAATTAGGTTCATTAATATGCAAAATAACAGTTCAAGTTTTCTTCATGTACAGGGATACATTTATTTCAAGTACTTTCATTAAACTGTGGATTAACTTTTATTTCAGTTAAATGCTTCAGAGGTATCGTGACATGGATGAAAAAACCTTTTAAGAATGTTTTAGAAGGTAATGAGGCATGTCTACCCGTTTATGTTCTAATGGCTTTAAATAGAGAGGAACTGTGACATGAACTTGTTATAGCCCTACTTTTTCCTATTTTTGAATTCAAGGAGAAGAATCACAGGAAGCTCATAAGGATGTGCAGTGATTTCACCCATCTTTTCCTTCATATCATCAGCTTCTACCTTATCACTTAACTTTCTCTCTGTAATACTAAACGCTAACTCTTCATGTGCATGTGTTTTACATAGTTCACATGGACTCCCGCTGCTTTTCCTCACCTCTTTTATACTCTCAGGATAAACAATAAAATCAAACCTCGAATCAAAACTCTTTCAGGCGAAAAAAAACCAAAACACATATAAATCAGTTTAAACGGCTAAAATATTCATGTAGTAAAGAGGAGCGATAGATCCTCTTTATCACACTAGATCCTTAACTCCCAGCATTAGATCGTGAACTCCCAGCGGAATTTCCAGAAGATTGTGTTCCCGAGTCCCGAGCGCGGACTAACCCAAACCCCACGGCACTAACCGGGCTGCCTGGAAAACGCACGCCCGGGAGCCCCGTTCCGGCGGGGAGGCGGCAGCGCGATCTTCGCTTCCCAACGGGAGCCGGGACTTGCCAGTCATTTCGAGGGCTGGAAGGAGGGGCTGGCGGCAACAAATCACTTTCTGCTTCCACCAGCACGGGCACTTTCCGCACCGCGAGAGCGGCCGGGGCCCGGGGGAAGGCGGGTTCGCCGCAAGGCGGGCAGCGGCCGGCGGCCCCAGGGCAGCCCCACGGCAGCCGCTGCCCGGAGCCCCCCGGCCCCGCTGGACAGGGTGTGCGGGGCTGTGCGTACGTTCGAGTGCCGGGGGGATCCCGGCGAGCGCCGGCCCGGATCGGCCGCAGGGATGCCCGAGCCCTGCGCGCCCGGGCGGGCAGCGGCCTCACAGCCACGCGAGGGATGCGCCTCCGTCCCCCGCCTCCCTCTGTCCTGCGTCCCGTTCGCCGGCGGCAATCCCGGTTCCCGCGGCCGGAGCGCCAGCGGGGCGGGAAGCGCACGCGGGACTCCCGGCGACACGCGCCCGCCGCTCCCCTTCCCTTCCCTTCTCTCCCTTCTCCCCTCCCCCCGCGCGGCCCTCCCGCATCCACAGGCGGATCCGGCGCCCCAGGCCCCGCCGGGCCGCTCGCCGCGGGGCTAGCAGCGCCTATAGCAACGCCTCTCCGCCGGGGCGGCCGCTTTCCCTCATCCTCCTCTCCATACTCCCTTCTTCCTCCTCCTCCCTCGCCACTTCCACCCGGGCCGCTTCTCGTCGTCCCCGTCCCGTGTGTGTGTCCCCCCCTCCCCAATTCCCTCGCCCGCGCTTCTTCCTCCACCTCCCTTCTCCCCCTTCCCAAAGCTCCAGGGCGAGGAGCCTCCCCCTCTCCCGCCGGTCCTTACTCGGGCGGTCGCTGCTCGGGCTCGGCCGCGGCGGCCATTTTGAACTTCCGAACTCCTTCGCTGCCGCCGCCGCCGCTGGGAGGGGGCGGGGGGAGACGCGGGGCCGGAAGTGAACCCCGCGCGCGGGGCCGGGAGCGCGCCGGTGGCTCCGCCCCCTCGGGGGCGAGGCGGCGGCGGGAGCGGGAATGGGGCCGGGAGTCAGCGGGTTGCGTGAGGTACTGGGAGAGACTCTTCGCCGTGAGGGCCCTGAGACACCAGAACACGTTTCCCACAGACGCTGTGGATGCCCCGTCCTTGACAGCATTCCCGTCTGGTTTGGCCGGTGCTCTGAGCTGCCTGGTCCCGTGGAAGGGTATCCCTGCGCAGGGAATTGGAACTGGGTGATTTTTAAGGTCTCTTCCGACCCAAGCCATTGTGTAATTCTATGAAAGGCGTTGCTCCGCTTAACTTGCCTTTCCAGGTTGGGGGGGTTCGGGGCCGGGGCTGTGTCTGGGTGCGCTGCGGTGGCTCCTGGGCTGGAGGGTGCAGGTTTCTCACCAGCGTTCTCGCCTTTTAAAATTAATATTAGATTTAAGGTGACTGCTGCCTGACTCCTAACCGGAGCTGTTATAAACTTCACACAGAAATGCTGTAACGTTGCTAACGTGTATTCCATTTTTAATTTCAACAGGTGATTTGAGCAGTCGTTTATGCCATCATTTTTCTCACACCGGACCCTCACTTCTTTCAGATAGTTGTAAAATCTGCAGACATCCCTAGCGCTGGAATCTGAGTCTGGGTGTCAGTGCTCCCCAGAATTTGGATAAGACACTTGAAATCATGAAGTGGATTTTTACTCTTTTGTTTATTGCCTTTTCACAGATTCGCATAATATTCTGAGTTGGAAGGGATCCACAAGGATTCTCGAGTCCAGCTCTTAAGTAAGTGGCCCGTATGGGGATTGCACCCACCACCTTGGTGTTATCAGCACTGTGTTCTAACCAACAGCAACTGCAGAACGTTAACAAATTTCACTACAAATACCAATGTATTCAATGAACCCACACGTCACCATGAGGACATCACAACATCCCAGCTGTATACTGCTTTGCTTGAGGATTTTGAAGCCCACATTTCCTGGTCTGGTGCAAATATTTCTGGTGGAGTCATACAGGTGCAAACTCTGCCATTTAACAAGCAGGATTAAAAGTAAGATCGGGATACACTGGCTGAAATGCGTGAAACTGATACGGCATGTCAAATTCCAGGTTGCCCTGAAATGGACCAAGGTAAAAATGAGTTATATAGCATTGGAGATGAAAAAAATGAAATCAAAGAAAATCTTGCAAAAAAATTACTGTCTTGTTGCCTGTGTATCAGCCTTAAAATAACACTCCTTGCTGTTGTGACGTAAGCCCAAACTTGATCCTCATGTGTCTCACTCCTGTGAAATGAGCACCATGTTTGCAGAAGTAGCTTATTTTTAACTTCAGGAACCCTGCAGTGCTGACTTCTCTTCAATGTTCCAAGAGAAAGGACAGATAACTCCAGTCTGTGCCTCTTTAGTGTCTGTCAAGTTTCCAGCATTAGAACCCAGACATTTGCTGGGGAAATTAAAATACTCAATCAAGATGTGAACATCATAAGAAAATCAGTTGAAAGCTTTATCTAAAGGCTCAATTCACCCTGTGGAAGATACTTGTGCCTTTAAGCTGGGTTCTGAGAGAAAGCAGCATTTCTGAATGTGTGGAATGTAGCACTGGAGCTGAAAGATGCTGAGAAAATCAATTTAAAGAGTCATAATGTGGATCATGGCTTTGAATGTGTTTATTGTCACATGACTGAGTAGATCTTAATGGAAAATCATTGAAAATCACACATGTGGATAAAAGAAACCTACCAGTGCTTCATCTGTGAAAGTGCTTTTACATCACTTTATAAAGTGCCTGGAACAGAAAGAGCCATCAGAGGAAGCTTCATCTCAGTGCACATCGTCTGAAACTGAGCAGATAAGCAATCTTCACGACGCTTGCTTGGCATTATCAGGATATGGTTACGTGCCCACACAGTGATTTTACCAGTAAGTCAGATTTTATTTTTTCCTCTCATCCAGTTGCCTCCTCAGCTTACATTTATCGCTGCAAGTGACTTTCTGTGGTACATGCAAAATTTATTGGAGCCTTTCAGTATTAACTGTAAATGCTATTATCAGAAGCTACTATAAAACATCTTCATGATGGTTTGAGCAACGAAAATATAAGAACTGTAAAAGTTCTAAAAATGCGTTGTAAATGTTGACATTCTGATGATGTTCATCTGCAAAATCCTGTCTCATTTCGTATTTTAGATTCTGAGTACTTTTATGAGTAGTTGACCATCATATTCTAAAAATTTCTATATTAGTAGCTTTTTGATGGCTCTTAACATTACTGTGAAGGTACTTCTATCAAGGTAAATGCCTGTTATCTCTACATTTCGTTACACTTCTAATAGCTAAATGTTATCTCCATTTATAAATGGAAGACCTTGACTATCATAATCTGTCTTCTAAATTACAAAAGGACAGTGTTCCAGTATTCTCTTTCTGTTCCCCTTTGCATTAACTACAAATGTTGCTTTTGTGCTAATTATACTTTTTCCTTATTGCTTAAAGAATGCTTCTGTTATTAATTTCAAAGGTTAGGAATGTGAAGAAATGTGGAATGACAGGGCATCCTGTGTTTGTGGCCAGGCATCTGTGTCGTGGTGTAGAGTTTAGATTAGATTATCAAGGGGTTTGTTTGAAAGGTTTAGATTGGATTATGTGTTATGCTGTCTAGTTTTGATGCCTTTGTTGTCTTGGGGTACATGGGCTTCTTCTGAGGCTTTTACTGCTTGACAGGGCAGGAGATAGAATTCTTTTAAAGGTTATAGCAGAATTCCTGGAGGAAAAGTAGTTGAGGAAATGGTAATTTTTAGAACTAAAAGCACAACAGGTTTTTTGCTGCACAGTGACTTACAGTGTCTCCTTAATTCTGACTGCAAGCCAAGAGCAACACTGCAGTCCAATATAACTTTTTCTCTAAGAGGGTAGGAAGGAAAGCACATGGAAAGACAATTGAAATTTACAGTATTTCAAAACAGAGATGTCTACAGCAGTGAAAAGATTTATGAATGCTTATACAAACTATTGGTTTTTTAAGTGAAAGGAGAACTGCTTTTTATTAACAAATTATAAATTGTCTCTTGAATGAGTAATTTCATTCCTCTTGGGTGGGAGGCGTGGGGATCAAAAATCCATCATCCTTACAACTGTAGTGAGAAAATTGGGACTGGGTTTTCTGAAATGCTCTTTTGACAGTTTCCATTACATCTGGGGGTGATGAATTTTGAAGATTATAACTTACTATTCATTGTTATGATAACATGAAGAAAGTTTACTTAATTTTAGCTTACTAGTTAAAAAATTTAATAGGTTAAATACTTAACACTTTTTAAGATTTTGGTAGTATTGTGGAATTGTAAATATTTTATATAGTTTCTGAACTTTGCTTACATTTTTGTGATAAATGTGAGCAAAGGAAACCTTTCTAAATATTTATTTAACACCATGCTAATTTCTATACATTTTTGAGGTGCAGAAGAAACAATTAAGAAATTAAGAAATCTTCAACTTCCTAATGTTTTTCAGGTGTTTAATTCCATGAAAGGAAGTTTTACTGTAAAATTGTAAGAAACTGATGTCTGCTGATTTATTGTGCTTGTGGAGCTGATACAATGAGAGCCTTCCTGCTGGCTATGGGGATGGTTTTGGAAATAGTTTTAAACACAGCTTCGTAGTATTAATCTTGTGTTTAACTTAGTGTCAAGTTTTCACTGTAATTTCCTAACGTTATTCGGTACAACGTGCTTGTTGTAGCTTTTAACCTATGTGAAAGCCTACCTGATTAGTGAAAAACAAACTACAAGTTGAATCTTAAATCTTAAAAAAAAAGTTCAGAAATTGCTGCAAAGTTGACTGATTTTATATTAAAATCTTTACAAGAATGGGCTGGTGGTCTCCATTGCGTTTCCCTTTAAACAGAAGTCCTCTGTTAAAACCTGCAACCTCCTACCACTACTTTCTCCAGACTAAATTTAGACTGTCAGCAGATGTGCTAAGAAGAAAACAGACATGTGAAGTGTATTGTCTGCCACTAAAAATAATCCTTTGAAGCCTGGGTATTCTGAAGTCTCTGTTCCTTCAATATTTTTCCTGTGCTCCATAATTCACAACAAACTAACTCCACTGCAAGTGCATATTTTGTTAACTCATTTTTACTTGTGTTTTGAAATCTTTGAGAGCTCCTTGTTATCATGTTTTGGTTTATTTTGGTTTTTGTTCTGTTTTGACATTGGGAGTGAACTAAGCATTCTTAGAGCTGAGCTAATATTGGATTTGCTGCCAGAGTCCCCATGGTCAAATTATGTTTTCGTAATCAATAATTGCTCTTTCTTCTTAAATGCTGTCCATCTCAAAGCCAAATTCGGCCTCATATTGCCTATATGACCACGAAATACTATAAAACTACGTAAGTGTGAAGTCTGAACATTTTTCTTAGTAACTGTAATGTAGATAGATGTCTTTCTTCTATTTTAAATTAATATATTTGCTCTGGTTTTAGCTATTGTAACAAACTGTGGCTTTTAAACAACTAAGGACTAGATCAAGGTCTGCAAGCATCTGTGCAATCACAGGTACTGTTTCTAACTGTACTGAATGCAAGATGTGAAGTTTTTTTGCAGTTATTTTTCTTTTTTTCCTCTTTTGGTGCTAAATAATCACTTAATGCAAGTGTACGTACAAGTAAATTTGTTTTAATTGATGGAAGAAAGTTTTAAAACTCATTAAGATAGATTAGAACGGTGGTTTGAAGGGCAGGAAGGAAGGATTAGGAACTTCCTAGAGTTTGAAGGCACTAAACAAGGATCCCCATCTTTCCAGGGCAGTAGGTGGGCTGGGATGTGTCAGCTGCATTGAGCTTGCAGCTGAGCAGCTCTTTCCTAGGTAGAGGAGAAAAGAAGGCAACATTCAGTGCAGGAAATCTTATGGCAGGACATGATGACATGCTTGGGTTTTGAATACTTCTTAAGTTGATTTGATTTTCTGATGGGCTCATTTTGGTAATTGATGCTTGGTTGGGTAACTAGCTCTTAGTTTAAAAGGAATTCTGTGTTGTTAAGTTAGTAGCAGCAAGTCTGTCTTCCTTTGTCAAATGTTGCTTCATCTCACTGAGGCTTTATCTCCATCTGCAAGAGGTGGAAATCCTTGCTTCATGCAAGGACTATTACCTTATCATTTTGTTGTTTGTTGTCTTACTAAAGTGGGGGTGGGGATATGTTACTGCTGAGAATGTCAAAGCTGAAGGATGCTTCATATCTGAAGCTTTTCTGGCTTTAACTTTATGTCAATGTGACTGGAGTAACACCAGAATTGTAATACTCTTCATGATGACCATGCAGGTTCAATATTCAATGTAGATCTATTTTGAACCAAGAGTTTAGTTTCTTTCTGATTTCTTTTTGGATATTTAATGATGTCAGATGTGCAAATAAACCAAAATGATTCAGCCAATTTTCAGGAATGGGGAAAACTTTTTTTTCAAGTGGAACCTGCAAGACTGTGAATATCTTTTATCTAAAAAGCCCTAATAGTCCATGACTTGAGGGAAATATATAAGCATTTTTCATTTTGTGTCTTCTGTTAGAACAGCTGGAAGGCCACAGTTCTGATGGAAAAATCTGTTGAGATTTGGTCTTTTCAGTGTTTCTGAAAAATGCAGTGAACAATGACAATACCTTACTGCAGGAAGCTAATTGTGACAGACTGTTTCAGGGAGACAGGAATAAGAACTAGGAAAACTTGTCAGTTTACTTTGGCGCCTGGCTTGCAAAGTTTTTAATTCTTTTGTAGACAGCATATAAAAGATGTTGGATACTGAAGACCAGTGGGGCTGGAAAACCTGTGAGCTGTTGCCAGAGATAAAGATGAGATGAGAAGATGAACTTAAGCAGAATTTGACATGTTAGGAAAACGGATAATGGGTCATGGCAAAGTGGGCAAATAGTAAAATAATGGAGAGTCTCAGAAAATGAGAATAACTTGGACCACAGTTTGGTCTGAAGTGAACTGAAGGATTTAGTCTCAGACATGGGAACCAGCTTTAAAATAACAGGGTACACAATCACTTCTATTTGCTATTGCTGCCATTACTCAAATGACAATTAGTTCAAGCATCAGAGGGTTTTGGTGTATGTTATGTGTGTGTGTGTATATATATTTATATGTATATGTATATATACGTAAATATATGTATATATATGTGTATATATATATATATATATATATATATATATTCCCCATTGTGAAACCTGGCATTAATGTTTTAACTTCTTAGATATTTTGATTCCAAAAATGAATCCTAAAACTTGTCAAATGTTGAAAAGACAGCAAAACTACCACCAAAAAAAAAAATAAAAATTAAGAGGACTCTCAATACAGGTCAAAAAGCCAAGCACTCCTCTGTGTTGGTAGGTACACTTGCAAAATCAAAATCTTTAATTGCCTGATTTGCCTATATACAAATTTCCACTCCCAGTGATCCATTTGAAATTCAGGGTGTGGAATGGGTAGTGTTTCATTAGCCTCACTTTATTCTTTAGAGAGCAGAATAGATACACAAAAAAACAATGAGATTAAGGTTACCAAGGCAACTTTGATTTTGGCAATTCAACTTTAATTTTGGCAATACCTAGTTTTATTTCTTGTGTTAGCAACCTTAATGAGTTGAGGCTTTGTTTGAGTTTTTTAATACAGCTTTTATTTTATGTTGTGGGAGATATGTTGGGAATTTACCTTAATATACTAAAATGCTGTCTTCTTTAGCACTATGTACTGCTGTATATTTTGAGTTACTAGGTTCTACATTGCTATACACCATGTATGTGCCATACAGTACATGGCTATATAGAAGTTCATATATTTCTTCCTTAGGTCCTGTGACATACAGACCCTTTAGAGTTACTGGCTTCAGCTCCATCACAACATCCTTACATGTGTTGGTGGTGTCTTGACTGATCCATGCTGGTGTACACTACATTGGAGAGTTAGGTAAGTGTTTATTTATGCTTGAATACAGCAAATGAAAAAAACAACAAGATTCTTAAATATTTTTAATATGTACATGGTCACAAAACTGGCAATTTATCCTCCCTTTTCTCTTAATCACTACAGACTCCAGAATCCAGCAGTATTTGTAATGTGATGCTTGCTGTGTCATCACATTAAAAGGAATGGACAATTTGATAAATAAGGCTTAGTGACACTGGATGAGGAAAGAAGTCTTTATTTTTTTTCATTCATTAGACGGTGGTCTGCTGAAATGTCTCACATTATCAAGTTCTGCTTTTTACAAATTAGCTTCAGAGTTGGTACAACTGTTTTGAGATTGATTTATTTATATAACAGTATCAGCCTTTATATCTTGTTTGTAAGCTTTTGGGAGGATGATGAAAGGACAATATTTTTTTATTTTGGGAGTTTGTTGCTAATACAAAAGCACTTATATACAAACTATGTGAGAACCAAAAAAATGGAGTCAAATTAAGTTTTTCTGTGCCAAATGATACTTGCATGGGTGAAAGTATTTAACTTACAATGAAACAAACCCTGGGTATCATCTCAATCATGTAATGAACTTTTTCCCCCTAATTTTACAAAGTATGCTATATATTTAAAAGTGTATACAGCACTGTATTTCTTAAGGTTTTGTCTTCATTTGACATTTCACTGATCTTTGTATTAGTAAATTAGCATTTTATGTTATTTTAACAACTTTTGGATACTCATAGCATAATGAAAGTAAATCAATTCCTTGCAGCATAGTAGCTGTATTATGTAAAAGGGTTGGTTGTTCTTTATCTACATGCATTATAATCACTGGAAGTTTACCTGAGGAAACTTAGAAAAGATAGGAATGTTAGAAATGTGCATAAAGGTTTTATATGATAAATACATTTTAATCCTGTGAAACAAAGGGTTTCTCAAATGAGAAACCTGCTAATCGTGTTTCTCCTTCCTGCATTGTCACTTTTAAAAAGAAAGGGATTTTTATTGTCATGGTAAGTGTGTCAAACAGTAGTAACTTTTCAAATGCTGTCATTTTTATGATTATAATTTGTGCTTACCTAATTTTGTTTTTATCTTCCAGTGTGCTGAACAGCACTTTAGCATTTTATAATTAAGTGTGCATTTAATAATGGTAATCTGTACTGCCAAGATGTGTGTGAATGGCAGTTAAACATTTCTGTAAATCACTTGCCTTCATTGTATTTGCAGCATGCACAAAAATAAAACAGAGCAGTTCTTTCCTCAAAGTTACTTACCTGTAACTTGCATCTAATTTTGCCCTACAGGTTAAAAAAACCCCAAGCAACACAACAAATGAACAAACAAAAACCAACTCAAACAAATGACTGTTCTTGAGAAGCTCTATTATATGTGTGTTTCACAAACTTAGCACAGAATGAGGAGGAGGTTTATTTTCTCTACAATTTTGTGTCACTTGAAAGTTTCATATCTCAGATTTTTAAGTCTTTCCATCATTGATGACATTATAAAATATTGGTATAGTGTATTTTGGGTTTCTTTTTGAATTAGTTTATTTAGCTTATTTCTTATGTGGCAATCCAGAGAAGAGTTGAAGGAGCATATGGAAAACTACAGAACTGCTACCCTCTTTTGTCCTCATTTTGGGATCAAGTATTCAAAACCAGATATCAGTTGAGTGGACATCAAAAACTAATCCATCATGAAGAAACAACAAACCCACAAATGAAAGAGAGGAAGAGAAGAAAGAAGCCTGAAGATCATCCTGTGTGTTTCAACAAAAAAGCAACTTGGAAAGAAGGATTTAAGCTAGTTTAAATGCAGTATGTACAGTAGGTATGATCTGTATTATAGCAAAACTTGCTATTTTGTTTCTTAATTGCAGAATATTTGGTAATCTGGCAGATTTATTTATTTGCTTATGTATTTTTATACAAAAGTTGCTCTTAGATAGCCTGAACAAAAATTAAAATAGCTACCTTCTTGATTTGTGATAGTACCAGTTTTTGCAATCAATTAAGCATGTGCTGATCAAAAGATGCAGCTAAAGTTTTCTGCTTTAGTTTGTTAAAGGTAATAACAAAATACAGCCACTGAAATAGGCTCTTTCAGGAGCCAAGAGAAATGCTGTGAGACTTCTTGGAATTCTGCAAGTTAACTAGGTGAAAAAACAGCTTCCTTTGAGTCATGGCTTATTTTTAAGAAAAATATTAACTGAAGCACCAATTTTATCAGTTAGTGTAAAATTCTACTTGTCTGCACTTGTAAGATTTAACACCAAGACTGACCTCAAGTGCATCCTTTTTTCCAAAGAGATTTTGAGAAGGCATTTGATGCTTTCCTGTTACTCAGAAAAGATGTCTTTTTCTTTGGTAAAGAAGATAATAATCTCTAGCAGCCACCTGTCCATGAGTTGACACTACAAAGTATTCTGATAACTTTTCTAATATTTAGGTAGAGAAGCTTGGGTACATCTCTTTCTCTAGATTTTGTCTAAGTATGTGCTTTTGGCTTGGGGTGTTTTCTCTTTTTGTAGTTTTTTATGGCCGTATACATCTGTTGCATTGTCAGAAAACATTTTTACAATAGTGTAACTAGAGAAATCACTTTCTTACTTTCACAGTTGTGTGTCATAAATTATTTCAAATTGTCAAAGTTTGTTTCTCCAAAGGTTTCTGTGTCCCACTGGTTTCTAGTACTTAAATAATTTTCTATACTGAATCTGACTTTCCTTATTTGTTATTACTCATGTGGAAATAAATACATGTTTTAGTAGCTCTCTGAAATTAATATAATAAAAAGAAAGCAAAAATGTAGTTTGTGTTGGGTTAGTCAAAGGTCTAATTGCTTGCAGTGAGCTATTGCATTTTTGTTAGTAAGTAAGGAGCAGATCAATGTGCTGATGACGTGCCTTGCACATAGGCATCTGTCTTCTGGGCTTTTTTAAAATCAACTAGTCAGTTAACAAAACTTGTCTCTGTTTGAAGTGGCAGAAGTGTAATGTTAAGCATGTTACATCATTTACAAGAGTTACTTGTGAACCAGAGGAGTCTGACAATCCAAATTTTATCTAAGGTTATGTGTGAAATGTGACACCTGATGTATGCACCAGAGCTCTGTTTTGAAAGAAAAATGAGCATTTATGGACTGGTTTCTGGAGATATCCCTGGAACTGGGAAGATTAATAATTTTAATTTTTTATACCTACTTCTGACTTGTGCTTTGCTTGACTTTTGGACAGCAAAACAAACTTCATGTCAACACTGTTTCTTTTCTGCAGCCCCCTGAGGTGCAAACTCATAAAACTGGCGTTAGCTGTAGTCCCAGCCTGCAGCTGTCTTGTAATTCTTTCCACTACAGGCCCCATCCCCACAGCAGAATGGGATCTGTTGGGAATCACAGCCAGCTCAGTGGTGTGTCCTGCAGCACAGATGGAATAGCTGATGGTGCTGACTGTGACTCTTGAGAGCATGGGCTGTGCCCTGCACAGAGCTCCAGAGTGCCAGAGCGACCTGTCTCATTTTTTCTTTGTCCCATAATTGTCTCTCGTTATGCCCAGATTAACAGACACACATAGGTTGTGTATTTTAGAGTCTATGGGTACTGTAAAACTTCAAGGAATTCCTCTAAACTAAGAAAGATCTTTCTCAGGGGTTACCAGCAAAGTGTTGGAAGCCGGACCTGGAAATCCAGCTGTTTTCCTGTGCGTCCTGTGGTGCTTTTTTTGTTTTCCTCCAGGAGGGGGCAGCAGATGAACAACATCGGGGGCTGTTTTTCACTTTTGAAACGCTTTTCCAGTGTTCCTGTCTGCCTGAGAATCCCAGCTGGAGCTCCATACAGGTGGGAGAGTTTAAAACTATGATTCCTACCTGTTTGCTACAAGGATAGCTGGAATGTATGACTTGAAAGTCTTCATTCTTTTTAGCATTAAGCAGTAGAATTTCTTTAGTAAAATCTATCTCAAGTTTATAAAAAGGGCAGTTTTATATTGAGACTTAAGATTTTTATGACTATGGCATTAGCTGTATATATATTTTAAAAGATAAAATAACCAACCAACCCAACCCCATAAACTTATTAATTAATGTCACCTAAGTCTTGTTGAACATCTTTCAAATGCTTATTTTCTCTATTTCAAGTTGCATATTACAGTTCAAAGGCATGTTCTCACAGCCATTTTTCTCTGTTCATAAAATAAAACTGAGAATACACTAAATCTAGTGATGCTTTGCATTCATGTGTAATTAATGTGTTCATGTACCACGATGGCTTGTGCGTTCTGCTGACAGAGCATGGGAGTTGAAGGCCTTAATTCATAGGCAGTGCTAGTGGTGCTAAACAATATAACCAAAATTTATTGCCTTATTTCAGCCACAAAGTGCAGTTTTATCATTAAAACTTTATGGAGGTTTACCACATTCCTGATTGCAAGTATACTGGAGTCCTTTAAAACTAGGAAAATAGTGATCATTACCTACCATTGTGAATTTCTTGAAAGTGTGTGGCTGTAATTCTGTTTAAGTTACAGATCAAGTAGTTAACAAAAAGCTACAGAGAGAGGGCAGTCCAGCCCTTTTAGCTGCTGAGTTTTAGCCAGTAACTTATATAAAAAAGGGAAAACCATAGTAGCTGCTGAGAGTATCATCTGCCATAAATCAGAGTTCAGAAGCTAACTGGGAAGAATGAAACTAATTCCTAACAGGATTGATACACTAGTAGGCTTGCCTTGATGATTTTCATTAAAATTGTGTTGTAATGTATGTGGGACCTTTATGGAGCCTAAAACTTATCAAGTTACATGACTTTTTTTTTTTTTTTTTGTGGTGATTTTCCTATTTAAAGATTACAAATCTTTAAGAGCAGAAGAGGAAATTTCAAAGATTTATTCAGAATGACACAACTTGCCCTTCAGAGTTGGCTTTCATCTTGAATCCCACTGTTTAAATCACATATTTTTTCCATATAGGCCCCATGGTTCTACTCAGGTCACTGATTTAGTACCTTCTATGCATCAAACACTTCAGCAATTCCCCTGAGTATTTAAGTTCCCTCATGAAAGTTCAGAGCTTTTATTCTTTGACCAATGTCAGCTTTATTTTTCTAGTGCAGGAAAGATCCACACAAATAACTGAGGATTAAATTCTCTTTTGCCTCTTTCTTGTTTTGAGTACTCTTGCATAAAATAACAACTGCCTGATTCACTTTTTCTTTTTGCACTAATTAGCAGGAAGACTTTTACCAGTAGAAGTCTTGAGTATAGTATAAACAAATTCCATTGTATTCTGAAATACTTCATTTTCAGAATAGCTGGCCTTGAATTGCCTTCACAAATATGTCATGAAAATAGCTCTGATTTCCTTATAGAATGTTTAAAGAATGAGCAATCCTATTAATTACATTTAATAGGTGAATGTACTACATGTATTTTGGAATAGTATTTACTCAGTTATTAATTATTTACATTGTGTTTTAAAAGGAAATTGTTTCCTTTCATGGAAAAGCTGGTCAATAATCTGGATAGGTGTGTAAGCACTTTTTAAATCTGCTATAGTTAGTTTTCATAGGACAAGGATTTTAAAATTCTATGCTTATATTTGTCTCTTTGGAATTATTGTGTGTTAAAGATGTGACTTTACAGCATTAAAGATTTGTGTTTGAATTTGTGAAGAGCCAGTGCTTCCTCTGTCGTTCCTGAGGTATGCTAAGCATGGTGAGGGGGATAATCCAGAAAATCAAGGAATTTGGGATAGCAGATCTGTATTCTGCGTCTGCCTTTTCAAATGTTTGTTATTTCCCTTCCTCAGAATCTTCTCTTTGTATATTAGCACATGTCATTTTCATATGGAGTTTTTTCCCCTTTTAAATAAATTCCACTTGCAGGCCTGAAAGACTAACGGGTCATATAGCAGAGACAACAATTTCTAGAAATTTTTTGTGGACCATTCCAATATCAAAATAGAACAGCCCAATATGATTATGTTGTATTATGCAGTATTGGCTGCTAGGAAATTAATTCAACACAGCAAACAATGTCATTTTGGGAATATAAATAAATAAACAATTGAAAGATAATAAACTAATAACTGAAGTATTTAATTGGAAATGGGTCTGATAGGAATCTTTGTGCTCTTGTCTTTCCCATAGTGGTATCAGTCTTTCCTAACTAATAGCCTTAAATACTCATGATAAAAGCCATTAAAAGCCTAAATTAACACTGTAACTGAGAAATGTAATCCCTTCAGACCACTTATACAGGAAGAATAGATGATGATTTTCCAGCTGTGACAAGGTTCATTTCCTTTCTGACAGGAAGCATTCTTACAGTTAGCTCTGCAGAAACACATGGGAATGCAAGCTGGATTCAAAGCCCTTCATTGCCAGCTGTGGGAGTAGGGAACAAGGTCTCTCTGACCCAGCAGATGCAAACATATACAGGTGGATTGTATGGATGTCCTCTTCATGTTTCCACTTATGCAAATTGCTCAGGGAGGAAATAAAAAGTACTCCACAGCTGAGTATTGGGTGCTGTGTTGGAGTGATTGTTTTGTGACATGAAAAGGATTTCTAGAGAAAAGGGGCATTTTTTCCCTACTGGTAGTTTTCTATTAGGGATATTGATCTCTAAGGATATGTTTGATCCTGGTTTAGAATTTGTGTTCAGAAGACACCTATGTAAAGTTATAAATACTGCAAAGACAAGGACTGCTTATGTTCCTAGCTTGTTAGCTGAAAAGGGTGTCTTTGCTAGGTTCAGAGGAATGGGGGCTTTAACCACACCTTTTTTTTTCTCTTCTAGTACTCCATTGACACATTAAAAATAGGAATGTCTTCTCAAAACTTCTGATATCAACTTGCACCTATAGGCGTAGCTGAAGATTTTCAGTACCACAGAGTTGGTTTTCCACCTTGACTATATTCCCTTTCATTTTCTGGAAAGCTCCCTATGTCAGCTTTTTATTTTGAATTTCATCGAGCCTCTGTCAAAGGCCCAGTCTCAAGTGATTTGTTTAAATAGACTTTGCATTGCCATGGTTATAGTAAACTCATCATTCTGGAGTGGGGTCGAGGGGGAAGGCAGTTACATTAGAAAATCTGAAATACACAGAAGTACCTTTTAGCACTGTCTACTTAGAACTGTTGGATCCACTCCATCTTGTTGGTAGTATTTAAAAAGTGAAGCCTTCCTTCTTTCTTCTGAATTGAGCATTTTTCGGGATTAGAAAATAAGGTTAAGTGAATGCATAGGATGAAAACGGGCTATGTTGTGTTAAAGCCTTTCTGAAAGCTCCTACTTGGTGTGTGCAGTGAGTGGGTGGACAGGACAGCAGGAGCCAATTCGATTCTTGTGATAATACTTAAAATGAAACAGCTTGTGGAGAACTCATCCCATAGGACCTGGCAGCATAGTGAATAGGGAATATCCACCTTTGTCTGCAGTGGCAAAATTAACTTTCCACTGAGTTGAAGGAAGGAAATACTCTAGCAGTCACTTGGCAGGAGTGTGGCGCTCCAGTACTCAAGTGCCGTGGGTGGTGCTGCATCCCGCAGCGTTGGAGCCATGGCATCACACACGGTGCCACAGGAGAGTAGGCAGATGTCTGGCAGGAAACCTGGGTGTGAAGGCTGATAGACATCCCTTGCTACTGGGACAGATGGCTCTCAATCTCTGTAGTAGCAAGTGTGTCTTCAGAGACAGACATTTGCTCTATTAAATATTCTTAGCTTATGTAGGTGCCAGCTGACAGGGCTTCAAAAGGTACAGGAGAAGGAGAGTGATGAGCAAAACAACTTCTACTGAGAGGCTGACTGGGTAGTGTGGCCAGGCACTCTTAATGGTGCTTAGGTGCATAAGTAAATAAGTGTCCAAACCCCTGCAAAATAAATTAAACTCTTGCAAAAAAATGAAGGCAGACATTGTCTGGAAGAACAATTGCAAATCTAGAACTGTGTCCTATTCCTCATGCTGCTATGTGAGCCACAGCAAACACATGTAACTAGTTTTAGGAAGCTACTTATTACCTATGAAAATACAATTTACTATCTTGACAGCTGCTCGTGAACATGATGTCAGCCTCTTCCTGTTCATTTCCCCATCAACAGTTGGAGGTAAACCTAAAAAATGTTGGCTATGCAGTGGTCATGCAATGCATTAATGCTTGAAGGGTAAGTAGCAGAACTGGTACAGGAGAAATATTTGTAGTAATGCTGGAGTGAAATGCTGTCTTGTGGAGAATTGTTACTGTACCAGGGTTGGTCTTAGGCTTAAATTCTTAAAATATGTTCACTTTTCATTATTTTCCTAAAACTTAAATATTTTCATTGGTATGTTTTATTTTTGGACATAAAAATGAAAATAGGTTTGCTTATGTGGGACTTGTCCTCTATTCAACCCTGACCATTCTGTGATTGTGTTTCATTTTTTCAGTCTGTGCTTTCTTCCTGATTAGGTTTATATCAGGTTCTCCACTGTAAGACTAGTATTTCAGAATTTTCATACAAATATAAAATTAAACATTGTAAGTTTGTAAATTAGATTTTGTCAGTGGGAATGTAAATGGAAGGGGTGGCCTGTCCTTTAATACCTCTCGATATTTTTGGTTTTGAAAGTCATTCTTTTCCTTTGTATTTGTGACTTCAATGTTCTCCTTGATGACCCTACAGAAAATTCTGTGTGTGTTTTCTGCATTAAGTTAAAATTATTTAACCTTAACGTAATTTCCTATTGCTTTTAGAAAATTTCCTGTTCTGCTACATTTCCGTTTTCTGGAATTTGTTTGGTTTTAATTGGTGCCATAGAACACACTTGAATTTGCCCCTCTGAACTTCGATTCAGAGAAAAAGATCAAAACTGAATTTGGAAATTGTTCTGGCCAGGCTATCTTGGTTAAACATATGGTTGAAGCCAAATTTAGATACAGTAGGTCTGGTAAAACAGACTGCAACCTTTAATTGCCCAGAGCAGTTTCTAAAATCATGTTTCATTAGCAACAGGATCATGTGAAAGATGAGCTGTGGCTTGGAGGGCGTGCTGAAGATGCTGACCCCCTGATACTCTTCTGTATTTCCCACATACACTTGATGTTTGCCTGGAAGGTGTAACATCCTTCCTATTTGCTTTTCATTTCTTGATAGGTGAGAAGCTTTTCAGATGTGAGCTCTGCTCTTGTGCCACTGTGGTGGCACTTGCAAACACATGCAAGTGAGAGGCCCTACAAGGCTCTGCTCATAGAGTTGGTAAGTGTAAATAATCCCTCAGTCAGTCAAATTCTGTAAATCTGGTGGCTTTTAAAACAAAATCACACTCTTTAAGGTATACACTCCTACCCAAGTCAAGCATTTACATATATTCCTGTTGGGACCTTGGCTCTGTGCAGGCTTTTTTGCTTAAGGAAATTGCTTTCTGGCTCTTCTTTACAGCTCTCTGTATATTTAACTACCACGTAGACCCTGCTGGAACATGTGTGGAGCACTAATGGGATAAATACAGAAATATCCAGTAGGTGACAGTATCAGAGCATGTGTGAAGGGGTGCTGGGACAAGTCGTAGTAACTTACATAAAAAACCAAAAACGTGTCCATTCACTAATTTTATGTCTTAATTTGGTGGTTTAGGTTCACCACGCAGCCTTTTTCACAGATTTTGTCTGCAGCTTTGCTTGTTGTGTTTTGGTTCCATTGCCCCACCCCCGCGGATTGAGGAAATGATCGCATTCTTGATAGTGCTAAACACATCTCATTTTGCAGTGCTGGCAGGGCGTGTCATGTGATGAGTAGGAGCATTAGCTAGTCTTAGTAAAGCCAAAATACATGTTCCAAGTATGTACTTTAGCAGCCTTAGCGGGTGTTTAAATGTTCAATTAATGTCTGTTTAACCTCTTTACGCTAAATAAAGTATTCTTTGCTTCAGGTTGTTTTGTTGGTTTTTTTTCCTTAAAGCTGTAATATTTAAACTAAAATAAGCTAATGTCCACGGGTTCACTTCCTGAGGTATGCAGTGGTTGGTGGAGAGAAGGTTTGATTAGCTCGGGTTTGTTACTTACGTAACAAAAAATAAAAAGTTTTATCTAATCTGGTTCTTTAGCTGTCATAATAATGGTAGTTCTGATTACAAAACCAGTGCTCTGTTTGGAGAGTCTTTTGATGCCTGAACTGAAATCTGGAAATGCATTTACCAGAAATGATAAAATACCTTGAGCTTAAAGTAAGTTCCTTCTTCACCATGAGTTTTTCAATATCTGGTAATGGAATAACAGGCTAAAACACTTCTGCCTAGCTTTTGTGGCAAGTGTGCAAAAATGCAGAATTATAAACATTATGCAAATGTAACAAAAAATTAAAGAAATTCATATAATGGAATGATGATTTACTGATTTTGTTACAATTTCCTTAGTAATTGGATACAACTTAATGACAGGGAGCCATACTCTTTAAGACCCATGCTACTAAAAATCCTTTTAAAAGTAAATCGTTCTGTAATATCTGTCATGATATTTTGTCTCTTTTTGCAGTATTACTTTAGAAGCATATACTTTTTGATTTACTTGTAATAAATCAGTTCTATTTACAGGGACCAACTATTTGCAGCTATTTGCTTGCAAATTTTCAATGTACCTCCTTCAACCAGCTTGCTTTGCCTTGTTAGATTCATGTTAGCCATCATGGTACTATAAGCACTTGCATGCTGCACTGTGAAACTAGTTCCATGGAAAATTAATAGAATTTTTCTTTAATAAGTCAAAAACATATAATGACAGTCTATGAGATCAGGAAGTGAGTAATTTAACTAGTGTTCATTAGAGTAAACAATAACAATGTCTAAAGTACCCTTTTGTTCTATCTGTACTTAAAAATATTTAGTTCCTATCTGCATAATGTTCCTGACCTAAATAGTTTGGATGTTTGAAATGGCCGCTTGTGAAAGAGTTTGCCTGAATTGGGTAAATAGAGCTAAGGCTGGGGTTTTGTTGTGTTGGGGTTTGTTTTTTTTTTTTTTCTTCAATAGATTATTTCAGATCTGTGTTGGTCTTAAGATTTTTAAGCACAATAGAATGTAACACCCTCTACTTCTGGAATGGTATCAAAAGTACAATAAAAATTAAGAGTACTAAAAAGAAAACATAAATAAAAAAGAGAAAACTATAGACAAACCCAACCCAGTCTCCAAGCATACACTTTGCACCCACACAGAGCCTATTGACTGATTCAGTGGGCTGTATTCAAAAGTGAGGTGTAAAGAGCAGAAATAACACACAGATCTGAGTCTAAGCACGACTGAGGATGGCATAACTGCAGTGATGAAATATGCTGGAAAGTGTAATCTCTAAACCCATATAGTGTTCTCATACAGTTAATGAAGAAATATAAATTGTTTATTGATACTCAGAAAAGAGTGCATTTTTATGTGTGTTGATACTTGGATATATGTGTGAGTATGTAGCTGGACTGTTCACAACAGTCTTTTGCTTTAAGGCTTTTGTCTTACCAAGAGCTTAGAGCTGTGTAGAAGATGGGACATAAATTTGCTTGAGATATTTGCCATACTTAGTGACTTGGAAGAGGTGGATGACTACTTCTGATGACACAGAATCTGACAGGTTCACATTTTTCATAGCTTTGCTATCAAAGACTGCAAGAAGATTTCCTGAAAATTGTGTGTTTCTGATGATAGTATGAGATGGTGAGGGTTCTGTGCTGCTTTAATAATAATATATGGGAAAATGTTTCATCTTTTGTATAAATCTTATCTTGAAAATTGATTTTTTTTTTCCCTTTGCTAGATCAGCCAATTCAATTTTTTGTGAAGGAAAAGGAGGGTTAAGATATGCTTTCCTATTAAGCTTACTTGTAAGGAAGTCTAGGGGGTTTTTGCCATTTGTATCCATGTAACAACACCACCAGAAAACCCAGGAATATTGGCATCACCAGCCTTGAGGTTTTTAAACTAGTATGGTGTATACATCAGTCTAAAAAATTAGGTTTAGCCAACTTAATTGTCTAACCTGACCTCTCTGTGAGTCCCCTTCTATGCTCTTGGAGAATGATGGGCATTCCTACAAGACACCCTAATTTCATATAAGACATCACTTAAATGTGTGGGCTAATTCACCTGTTAGGATTTCTTACTGCCTGCCTGCAGTTAACTTTACAGGGGAAATCTAGAAGTTAATACACCTATTTGCTAACAGTGTGTGGGATGAATTCTCCTGTAGGTGATTGTTTTAGTATCTTACCTTGTAGGTCTGCAGAGTGCTGCCAAAATAAATGGATCCTTAATATTTGCTGAATGGAAACCTTAAATTCAGAGAAGCTTATGTTACCAATTGATAGGTTTTGGAGTCTCACTGTTTGATGTAAGGTCACAAGTGCTAAGACTAGTCAAATCACAAACTGGATTCTCTTGTAGCCTGTGTACAGCTGTATTCTTGGCTGGTCATGCATGAAGAAAGTGCCAGAACCCAAAGATTTAGGTTCTAGATTTGGTATTTCCTGAATCTGAAAGAACTGAGGTTTTGATTAATATCAGATGATCAGATGTTTCAGGGCAGGATTTTGACCTGTAGTAAATGTGTGGCAAATCTCATTTTTTAATATAGAATGAATTCTTGAGAGTATTTGTGTTACAGTTAAGTTCTTTATTCTGAGGTTATGTCCTTCTGTCGTAATGCAAAATAGGTAATGACAAATGCAAGTTCAGAGCAGCTTGCAGCTTTCACTACATTGAGCTGGAATTATCTGCACAAGCAAATGTGTGCAGCTCTGGTGTAGGTGGTTGCATGCTGGAGCAGTTGTATCTGAAGGATCTAAATGCATATAGATCCTATTGAAACTGAAAAGTAAATTGGGACACTTCCACAGCCACACAACTGAAATGTAAATACTGCTGAAAACATGGTGCAAACGCCACTAACTTACTCTAGTAGTAGGGGGAAAAGTGGTGAAAGGCATCACCTTGCCTGTGTAAAAGGCACTTTAGGTCTAGAATCCCTCCCTTGGGAATACAGCTAAGCTGTCAGTGAAATTGCTCGGGAGAGCTGCTCTGGGCCAGCTCTGCTGCTGGGCAGAGCCAGGAGATCCTGCTAGGGATGGCTCATCCCCTGACCCACCGTTTGGCTATTTTGGATTTGTGAGCACTACAGCTCGAGACTGACAGCCTGTGCTTGTGCAGTGCTCACTCACTGCTGCTGATGGTAGCCATCACTGTGACATTTCTGTTTTATCACAGCATTCAGAAGAGCTTGGACCTTCACATGCTGACATCACACTGGTGATGAGGTGTTTGGCTGTAGTTTTTGCTGCTCTTCTTCCCCTGACAAACAACTTGAAAACAACTCTGAAAATACATGAGGAAGTATCATGAGTTCAGGAATTTCATTAACCAGTTCCCAGGTCATCTTTACCCTCAAACCACTCCCTGTGGAACATTAGGTTTTAAACTTCCACCTAAACATTCCAGCAAAGAAAGAAGTTGTTGGCATTGTCAGGCTTTTGTGCTGAAAGCCAGGGATTATATGTAAGAAGAAAGAAATAGTTCTTATGTGGCAATTAAAAGCACTTAAGAGTGGCCTTTCCAAAGTGCTTTGCGTGGGCTATGGTACAGGTGGTAACTGCAATGTGCTGAGAGGATTCTGGGGGTTTGTCCTCTCCAAAGGGTGAATGTGCTGATTTCTGTTCTGGTTACCTCTTGCTGATACATTCTGCTTACTTACAAATGAAGAGTTTGACATTTCAAGGCAGGAGCAGTTGAAATGTGCTGAAGTTGACAGTGAACCTTTCAAGTGGTTTCTTCTTTTCATCTTTAATTTTTAGTACAGTCTCTATATAAAACAGTAAATGATTCAAGAAAATATACTGATGCTATAGCATTCAATGGATTAAACAAAATTCACTAAATTTCTTCATGGTCATTTTTTATAACAAAATGAGTATATTATCATAAGCTCATCCAATGTTGAAATAAAAATATAAACTAATAAAATATGATATCAAATAAACTTGACTTAAAAATTCAGTGGCTAAGTATAACTGAATCTTATTTAGTCAAATAGAAATTGCACTTTATAATGGTTTTACTCTAAGACTCCATATTTATTATTTGACTATGGTTTAAAAAACCTAGTATCACCAGACAGAAGCACTGTTGTCTGAAAAACAATTACAAAGAATGTACTACTACAACAGGATAAAAGTTTCCTTTCAGGTAAATTGTAGATTCCTTGATTTGCAGGCAAATGTTAGTTAGTTATATGGAGAGAAATTACTGGCAATTTGTAAGTATAATCTCCATGAAAGAATTAAAAAAAAAATTAAAGATAAGAAAATTCTCATGGTCTAAGAAACTGGTAAGTGTCCCCAGTCTCATCTTCCTGTTGTACATTTGGCACAGAAAAGGTTGGAGTTGCATACCAAACACAAACGCTTGGTCCCTCTTCATCTGGAAGAATAATAGTTGGAGATTTGCAACTGAGTACATACAATATTACTAATGGGAAATGTTTCTTTCCTTAAAATGCTGCCATGTGAATTGTATTAACTTGTTTGCACAACAATCTGATGGTTCTTTAATTTGAAATTGCTTAAGTGGTAAGTACTCATTTATGACAACAGCAGTACTCTATTCTGAAGGGTTCCAGTGGCTTTTCACTGACTGCTCTGGGGAAGTGTTTTGATCCTTGTTGATGTTGGGCCCAGAGGACACTGATGTAATGTGTTGGTTGTTTAATAACATTTAGCAGTACCAAAGGGATGCGAGGGAGATGTAGGTATGTGGAATTTAATTAAACAAGTTGGAATTCAGCCAAAACTCAGATCAACAGTCCCAATCTTGCAAAAAGCACAAGGAGACTTATAATAGTTGGTAAGTGAACTGAGCTTTCATTTTGGTGTCACCTTGACAATTGTGTTGTAAGCAATCTGATTTTCTAGGGAATTTATTCAGTAATGTTGTGAAGGATGGTCTGTACCACTTACTAAATTACAAGTAATAACTAGAGATGACTTCTGATAGCATCCTGCCCTGTTTTTACATCTTTCACATAAGCAACAAGCTCAATCTTAGCATTTGAGAACAGGCAAAAGTAGCTTGGAGTAGCAGAGCTGCAGGTATAACATGCTGCAGTTGCATGCCCACTAGAATTTTTAATATGCTGGGGGTTTTTTTCCTGTTTTTTTTCCCCACTGTTTTTCAAGCAGGCTGTATAGTAAGCTTGATAAGTTAATTAGAAAGGGGACCTTGAATACAAAATAAATGCTCTATCTCTTTTTTTGTGCATGTGTTTATTACCCTGTTGTAAGTAGGCAGAAATATTCAGCATTAATTAGTTTACTGAAAAGAGTGACTGCTGATAACAGGTTTTGTATGTACAAGGTATAATTTATAGAACCAAATTCTAATTTGTTCTTTACCCCAGGCAGCATAGTTAATTCTGAAGTAAAGTGACGGATTTTGGTATGTCCTTGTAGGTGATCTTTCAGTATGAATATGACAGGTTCTATCAGCATTATTTCTTTGCATTCTAGAAAAGGAAGAAAATTTAGGTGCAGAAATTAGTAATCCTGACTTATTTCTGGTTTGCTTTGCAAGACATCTTGGAACAGCAGCCTTTTATCGGAAGTTCACACGCTTTGGTATTTTGGGAACAGCTAGTAGTGGAAGTCCGATGCAGCTTTCATTGAACTAATGAACACTGAACTAAGTAACTATCATTGAATAATACAAAGTACTTTAAGTGTACCTTGACCAGTAAGCAATTATTTTCTAGTCCAATTGCCAGGTATAGTAGAAATCTTCCAGGTCTGCTTCTGACTCCAAGCCAAATTTTTCAAGGAATACCTGAATTAGTATGCTTTGTTTTCTCTCTGTGTAATCCAGCAAATAGGGATGTGTGTGGTTTTTTGAATGTTGATTTCTGTGAGTCTGAGGGGAGTCTGAGCTAGGTCTTAAGGTGTTAACTGTGCTTCCTCTTGAGCAAACTGCTCGTTGCATTCCCGGTCTTTCCTACTTTGCTGTCATGAAAGACCTTTCATAGAGCAGTAGCTCCATGAAGTGCAGGCTCAGCACAGGTTAAAGGCTGTAGCAGAGTTGACAAAAGACTCTTGTGTTATATTCAGGCAAAGGTTCCACTGCTATAAATAATGCATGCTTTAATTGGAAACTTCAAATGAAAATATCCGTCTCTAAAGGCTCATTGATTTCAGTATAATCTCTAGGGGCAGTCTGCTTACGTCCTGAACATGCAACACATTCCCCAAATTTGTGGTTTGCTCTCTTCATCACTGCTACCTGCAAGTGAGCTTCTTCCTGTAAATTAAGACAAATGTCATATCTACATAATCATCTGGGAATTTTTATCACTGTATATTATAAAAGTTGCATGAAACACCATTACAAGACAGAGTACCCACTGACGTTGAGAATTCTAGTTTCCTTTTCCCTTGGTTGGTATTAATTGGAGGGCACACCATACCTATTGAATTTGATTATTAGTAGGGAAATACTTTAAAAGCAGGTAATAAACATAATTTCTTGACATATTTTCATGGGTTGAATCACACTATGCCTGATGTTAACCACAGGCTTAGGCCTCCATGTACAGCCACAGTGGCTAGGCTGATACCTGGCTAATTCATGAACCTGGATCTCTAAGCCCATCCAAAAAGATGGGCACAACTTCTGGTACTATTTTAATTAAATTAATTTAAAACCACACCTTAAGGCCTCTTCTAAACATAACATCCTACTGACTTAACTAAGGGTGTCTGACAGTTACCAAAGTGGTGTCTAAGTGTGTAAGTACAGATCTGTGTGAAGGCTAGTAGTTTGCTTTGGGCTGGGTTGATTTTTGCATTAATTTGGATCCTTTCTATTTGCATGTATTCATCAGTCTTGTTTTAAACTTTTTAACAGTGTCAAGATGAATTTTGCAAATTATATTAGTAATTTATGGGTATTAAAATAGTAAATGAGCCTCTGCCACACAGCTTGCAGTATTGTAGAAAAAAGAGAAGCAGGTTAGGGTGGCCAATCTCATTTTATTGCTGTCCCCTTTGGGCCCCCTAGTCTCCTGTTGTTTGTGGGCAAGCCTGAGTAGCTTACACCAATGCATCTAAGATGTAGAATTTAGGAATATAATAGGATTTAGGTGTAGAAGTCCTGAGTGATGTGAAATCCTTCCAGAAGTGCTCGAAGGCTGATTTCAGAAAAGGCTGTAAGAACACCAGACCCCAACCTCTGAGCCCCTGTAGGAACCCAGTGTTTCAGCACAGGTGTGCTGAGTTACAAGTGAGCCAGGTGCCTGAAAGTGCTATCCAGAAGATGCTGATATTGAGTAGGGAGCCTTCAAGTTAAGAGGCAAGGTTTTACATAGGATTGGCTTTTTACCCCAAATCTTCAGACAGAAGTATCTCCAGCTGGTCATGATTAACCCATGAACTCTTACCTCTTGTTTGATGGCTGGAGTTTCCTTTGACAAGACACAACCTGGGAAGGTCCTGGTGCTGCTACTTTAATTTGTTTGTCTCGGTGAAGATACTGTGTCATGGTTCAGAAGACTTCTTTGCACAGTAAGACAGTGTTTTGTATTCTGGATTTCCCAATAGAATGCAGAAGGTTTAAAACCCCTTTTGGAAATGAGGTTTATCGAGTGCTCCTATGAAAGTGTTATTTATGCATGAGTAGACCAATTTCTATTTCAGAGAATATTCAATTATTCTATACTAAGTGGAACAGGATTTATGTCACATCATTCTGTGTAACATGTCTTAAATGTTATGTTGTATAGACTTTCTTATTCTTCTAATGGCTAATACTGACAGAATTAGTCTATTAGCAGTGGTTTCAGATATTCTTCTAGCTTCATGGTCAGATCCCTTCCTTTAAGGGTGGCAGAGGTAGCATAATGCAAAAAAGAGTTTTAAATTTTTTTCATTGAGGCTTCAAAGTAAGTCTAGGGCACAAGTCAGGCAAGGAAAAACAGTTGTGTCTCATGCATGTATCTTTTCAAATATATCTGTCCTCTTTAGGACAGTAGTAGAAATAGAGAAGAAAGATAACTTCCTCCCCTTCTTTCCCTAGAAGATTCTTCTTGAAAACAAATTCAGGATAGCTATAAAAACTTAAAAGGTAGGAAGGAGAACCAGATAGAACTGCTCAAATCTGACTTTTGTTGAAGAATGAATAGTTAATGCTACTATATGTAGTTGACTCTGAATTCTGCAAGGCAGTGCATTGTATAAGTACATTATTCTTTTCTGGGTCATAAATATACAGGACTTAGTGGTATACATGATATACACTCTTCGGTGACATTGCACTTATATCGTGTTTTTAACTCCACATTCCTGTTCCAAGGTAATTCTACATATAATGGAAAATCTGAAAGGCTAACAGAAATAAATTGGCTACAAACAGAGCAGCAGTGTTGGCAGAAAATATTTATGGATTGTGTTTACTCGTTTACACTGTGTTTGCAAAATAAGAAGCACCCTGTGGACTCTCAGACACAGAAAACATGTGCTAAGAGATGGCATGTGAAGATGAACCAACAGAGGTAGGGTAGGTGAAAGTCCAGTGTTGTAAATGTATATTCAGCATTCTTTTGGGTCATTGCCCTGGTAACTCCACACCCTCTGAGTAATATGGTCATACAGTAGTGACAAACCACCATAGCCCCAGGAGAGGGAAGCTCTTTTTGTGTTCCCAGCCAGAAATATCTAAAGGTATGCCCATAAGCTATTGCTGAAAGCGCTGATTGCATCTAATTGGTGTTAATTTATTCTGGTCTGAATTGTACCGAGTAATAGCTGTTAGCAGGAGCAGAAAAATTTTCTTCTGTATAGATGTTGATTCAAGTCTTGCTGAAGAACAGAGTGTGCTGCTGTGTTTATTAGTAGTTCTTATCCCCGAGGAAAAGGATCTGTAGCACTCCTTCTTTGTGTCATGAAGAATACTTTGGCCAGAATTTCAATGTTCTTGCCAGCACGGGTTGGCAAGAAAGCGTGTCTCCCCGTCCTCTCAGTCTCTCGGGTGGCCCTGCCACTGAGGTTACATGTACTAGCAGCCCTTGTCCCCAACCAGATTGCCTAGGGAGTCGTTCCCAGATTTTTGCTCCTGACGCACTTGCTGTGAAACTATGTCTCTCTCTGGCTCCCGGTTTATAGGAGTGGGTGTGTCCAGTGCTAGAAAAGGCTGTGCACTGGTAAATAGCTGTGTTACTGTTTCATTGTCCTTGTTCTTTCTTGGTGCGCCAATACAAGGAAGCAACAAGCTAATAAAATGTTATAACCTAATAATAAGAAAGCTTTATTCCTCCATGGTAGCCCACGCAACTGGCTCAAGGCGTTTGATTGTTGTCTGAATTTCGGAAATGATGTCTTGGTGACTGGAATGCCCTTTCTTCACTTGCCAGCTGCTGTGTGGAGGTGCCCCAGTTCCATTTTCAGGTGGCAGCTTTAATTTGTTTCCTTGACAGAAAGTGAGCAATGCAGCACACCTTTCCTAGGGTGCAATTAAACCTGCCTTAGTCACTGCAGGCAGAACAGGCAGAAACAGATCATTTGATAGAAACTGTCTCTAATTAAACTGAGGCAAACATATCCTGTTAAAGGTTTGAGGAAATCTCTTCAGGAAAAGAACATGCTTCCTAAGGATGGACTTAGCATGGCCTTCCTTGTATTGTACTTTCCTTCCTGCAGATGACAGATATGGTTAAATGCTGGTACTGTTTCTGCAATCAGTGGCTTTCTTCCACACCCTGTTGTGAGGGATCACACTAGCTGTGGCTGATTCTTCCCAACCTGGTCTTGTACTAATTTCAGACTTTCCTGGAGCCAGGTGTGTGATTGAGTTTTGCAAGCTTTAGTGGCCTAAGAAGTAGTGTATTCCATCTAAACTTAGGTACTTGGGTACTTTCTAGAGCACATAGAGACAGTATTTTTTTTCCTGGAAGTAATCATTCCCATTCTGATTGGGGGGATGGGGTAGCAAGTTGTTTGCTTCCTAGGTGTAGCCACAGCAGGGAGTGTTCTAACAAGTGATCTAACATCTCTGCTCTCTGCAAACCCAGCCTTGCAGGAGGATCTGCCATGGGATACTTTTCAGTATATTTATAAAAATTAAGTGCTGTCAATAGACAAATTCGTTGTTAAAATTATTTTTTACAATCATCTGAAAAATGTAATGGTATTTTTAAAAGTCCAGCCCCTGCAGTCTCATGTTCAATGTGGAATTTGGCTAAGTGAAAGCAGTATTGTCCATTGTGTTTTTCTCTACTATATTTTAGAGAGCTACTCAGACTAAGATTGGTGAAGGAGTCCTGCTAATGGCAGATTTGAAGAAAAAGTAACCCAATGGTATAGATCTTAAGGCTAAAAGAGATCATAACAGTAACATCTCCTAGATAACTTTTAAGATAAATATGGCCTATGGGCTATCTGTAGCCACAGCACAAAGTTGCTTTTGTAATAGTCTCACTTAAGCAATTTCATGAACAGCAAAGGTACTGAAACCTTGTTCCCAAAGTGTGTATATGCATGTTTCATGTCCTCCCATGTGGATTCTCTGATGTCTAATTCTGTGGTCCATTCCTTTGTGGGGAATAAGAGATCCATGAATTAAGAAGGTATCTTCTGTATTAAGGACTGGCTGGGCTGTTTGATATCTTTATTGATGATCTCAATGAGGGGACTGAGTCTACCTGTAGTAAATTTGTGGACATTACCAAGTTGGGCAGGAATGTTGATCTGCTGGAGGGCAGGGGGGCCCTGCAGAGGGACCCCAACAGGCTGGATCAATGGGCTGAGACCAACAGTATGAGGTTCAACAAGGGCAAGTCCCAGGTCCTACACTTTGGCCACAAAAATCCCATGTGGAGCTACATCTGGCACTGGTGAGGCCACACTTGGAGTACTCCATCCAGTTTAGAAATCCTCACTACAAGAAAGACATTGAGGTGCTGGAGCAAATCCAGAGGAAGACAACAAAGCTGGTGAAGGGGCAGCATCACAAGTCTGATGAGGAGCAGCTGAGAGAGCTGGGGCTGTTTATCCTGGAGAAAAGGACACTCAGAGGTGACCTTATCATAGACTTAAGACATGTCAGGGGAGGTTTAGGTTGGACATTAGGAAGAATTTCTTCCCAGAAAGGGTGAATAGAAATTGGAACGGACCACCATTCCCATGCACAGGAAGGTGGTGGAGTCACCGTCCCTGGAGGTATTTAAGGAAAGACTGGATATGGCACCTTGTGCCATGGTCTATTTGACACAGTGGTGTTTGCTCATAGCTTGGACTCAGTGATCTCAGAGGCCTTTTCCAACCTGATTGATTCTCTGTGTGGTTCTGTGGTCCTCTCTCTTTTGGCTCTTTTCACAAATTATTTAAGCATTTCATATTTAACAACTTCCTACTTTTTGTTGAATTTCATTAAACTTTGCCACTGGACTAAGAATCACTGGACAGACCTACACCTATGTAGAGCACAAAGCCAAGTTTTCTTTTCGTAGGAAACTTGGCAATAAATTTAGAGTAAGGGGTGTGGTGATGTGGTAAGGGTATTGAGAAATAACTGATTTCATAGTGTGGTTGGCCCCAAAAAACACAGAAAGGTGCCTGTGTCCAATCTCCCACCTGGCCTGTTCTCTGTAGTCCATTTCACAGAATTCCTGCTAGACAAGGGATGGCCTTTTTTTTATTAAAATACTGTATCATTTAAACCTAAAAAAAAGAAGTTTATTACTTCAGCTCATAATTAGTCTTAGCAATGGGTCACAGTTGAAATGTTACTTATTTCTAAATTGGTGTTATTTTTTGCTTTAACTTTTTGCTATTGATTCTTACACTGCATTTCTCTGCTAAGTTAGACAGCCCTCTGAGACTAACTATTTTTTACATTTTTTTATTTTTTACTAGATATTTTTTTATTTTTGAGGTGTGTGTGTGAGCTGTAATTGGATCGTTCATGATTTTGTTTTTTAATAAATGAAGCGCATTGAATTCTTTGGGCGCTTATGATAAGGCATTTTCTCTAGCCATCATATTCTGGCTCCTCACTCTGTAATTGCAATCTGTGTGGTCAGAAACAGTTTCTAAATTAATTGTCAGGTTCTGACTATAGTATGCTTTCTAGCTGGCACAGATCCTGCAGAAGGAGAGCAATATCCAGTTTCCTATCTGCTTTGCATAATAAAAATGCATGATAAAGTAAGGATGGCAGCATCAACTAATTTGTTGTGGGGTTTTTTGTGGCTTTTTTTTTCTCTGTGGCTGGGAAGATGCTACTTCAGTACAAGCTGTAGAACCAGCTAATTTGAAGTTTCATTTTTATACTTATATTTAGTTTTCTTTTTACAACTCTCGCATTCATTAGCAAGCATTTGTCAAACTGTGCTGTTCCTTTGAGATCCTCGAATGCCCTGCTCAAAGCCAAGCACTGTGTGCATTCAGGAGGATGTTGGTCTATCAAGACATGTTTCCATTTTTCTCTCTATGAAGAACAATTTAAATTTATTATTGCCAGCTGTTTCTTTCTACGATGTTGTGCTGTGGTTTTTTCTCATGTGATTAGTGATCCTGATTGATTCAACTCCTTGCCCTGCACAGGGATAGCATCAAGGCTGCTCTGTTATGTTAAATTGCCTGGCAAGCTAGCATCACAAAAGATTTAAAACCGTAAGCAGAAAGAGCATGTGTTTGACCTGATTTTGCTCTTTTATAAATTTCCTCTGAAGGAGTAATTTATTTATTTATTAATTACAATAATAAACAAATGTGATTAAGTTTACAACCTGTCTCAATTTGATCTAGTGTGGTCGTCCTCTTGTGATTTTCTTGGGTAAATATTTGCACCAGTTTTGTTTGCTTGCCCCTATCTGACATATGAGAGCATCATCTCACACTGATTGCTGAAAACCTCTTGCTCACAGCCAGTTTCATGCAGACACAGTAAACTGCTTAATCCTCACTCTCTGAGGGTGATCAGAAGAGTCAAGTTAAACATTTCACCTTATGGCTAAACATTAATTACAAAGGGTGCACTAGTATCCTTTTTCAAGAAACATTTTAACCTAAAGCATTCAGTGATTAGTGCTGGCAGGTCATTTTTCTGTGCTGCTGCAGAGCAAAAACTTCACTGGCTGCAGCTGTCCCCCTCTACCTGGGTGATGAGTTGTATAGGTTTAAGACAACACTACTGACAAAATGGACGGGTTGAAAATCAGATTCTTCTGTTGTTACAAAGCAGCTAGGCTAGAAAGAAATGGCAGTGGTTCAACCTCATGCTAGACAGACCATATGGTCCTTACAGGGAAATGAAGTGGTGTTGCATATGTGTATAGCTCCAGCTTTCAGAACTGCTGGCAGGAGTCCTACATAGAAGAAATATTCCCTTCCTCTACCCCTTAAAAGTCATTTAGTAGTGAAGCCAGTGTCTTTGCCTGTCTTATGCTAGAACAAGTTGTACTAGGAAAACTTGTCTCTTATAAAGTAGTGGACATCATTAATATATTTCAACTATATATGCAACTAGGTTCTCAAATAATCAGCTAAAATCACCACAGATCTATCAAGTCTGAAATACAGGACTGCAAAGGATCGCTTGGATGATTTTGTCTTACCTCTCTTTTCCCAATAATTAAATGAATGCTGATTAATTTATCAAATTCAATTTTGAGAGTTTGTCATTCTCCTGCCCTTTTGTTCCTGAGTTCTGATTCTCTCCAACCTTTATTTTCTAATTCTCACCACAAATTCTATACTTGTGTGGTGATGCCATTAACAGCATTTGAGATTTTTGAGAGAAATACCCAATTGTTTTATGTCTGGGAGAAGAGTTTGAGATGACAAGTGTGTTTTGAGTAAAAAGTTCTGGTTGAAGACCTAGCTGTTGGTGACAGAGCTGCATAGTAGAAATAATAATTTTTCCAGTGCGCAAGTGATGAGTGAGCCAAGTCATCCTCAGGAGAGGAGGTAAACCCCGAGCCTTCCAGGAAATCTACTTCTACAGGCTTCTCCCTAGCTTTACAATTAGCATGAGTGACTCAACATACCTGAATTGGTAGATCTCTATAGGAGGTTTTCACAAATCCCATTGTCTTTTATGTGGTGCTCTAACTAAATCAGAACGGGGATAAAAACAAATAAGCTCTTCTGTGACTCAGGCGTGGGTAATCAATGGCAATGCAGTCATATGCTAAAGCCAATTGCTCAAGCTGTGGGAAGTGTATCTCTACACCCTCTACACCCACTCTCACCCCTGATCCTTACACCCTGTCTTTCATCCTCTGGATCTTTCTCTTCTCTTTTCAGGTCATGGTGATGTTAGTTCTGGTGCTGCACTCTGCATACTGGGTATAGGAATGAAGTGTGTGTGCCTGTCAGCAGGGAAATCTCACAGGTTTGCTTTGGCTTTGCTTTCTGACTTCTGACTGCTGGATTTAGCTATTGATGTCATTTACTAAAAAGCAGAAGGGATTGAGCCATTAGCAATAAGGCATTTTCTTCAGGTGTTTTTTTTTTTTAATTTTCCTTTCATTAAATGCTTTCATGCTCTTAAGCAGAGCATTGTTTCTGCATCGACCCTGCCTGAAATGGTATATTATGCTGGCTGCCATCCAGGAAAGGAAAGAACAATTTAAATACCTCTTCATGCAGTGATAACTGAAAAAATTGGGAACTACTACGTAAGTCTGGAAAGTGTGGTAGGTCACTGGAAAAGGCTTAGTGCTGCTAATGAATAAAAGGGCCCAGTTTTCCTCCCAGCACGGTATATATGAGGCAGAGGTAGTAGGAAGCCCACAGAACCAGAAGAAACTAATATCTACCCCAAACTTTCTCACTGATGAGTCTCCCAAGACAGTAAGAGAAATACAGTGCTGCTAGGAGAGGGTTTAGGACTGTGAGAAATAGCATTGTGTTGTGCAGTTTGGCTTGCACAGTGCCAGTTTTTGAGGTCAGGTCTGCAGTTGGTATAAATCTTTACAGTGAAAACAAATGTTGATGCAAATTTCACTTGTAATCTTTAATCAATTTTTTGGAAATAATATGGCAACAGCAAAACAATTTCTTTTCATTAGCATGAAACAAAAATCCTAAATACTGTGATTAATTAAGCAAAAAAACCCCACCACATCTTCACATGAAGATGTATCTTAGATCCAGCTGCAAACCACTCAACATTAGTGGAAAGTAATTCAGAATTCTTTATCACAGGTATGAAACACTGCAGCAACATTGGATTTAGAGCTGAGTGTCTTCTGTTTCTGCACAGGTGTAAATTTGGATCATATCCAAAGACATTAGTGGGCTTGCACTGTTTCTGCACTGGTGTAAGGGAAGAAAATTGTCTGCACTGGAGTGTCTGGGCCTCTCCTAGAGAATCAGAACTTTTCTCTAGGAAGGGATCTATGTTACAGACTTCTGTTGACAAAGCAGTTTGAGCCAGGGATATGAAAAGGTGTCATCTCTGGCTAGTGGAGCCAGGCCAGGAAAATCTAATACAAATGCAATTACCCCAATGTAACTGTTATACAGTTACAGGGTGACTTTCAGAAGGGTTGCCAAATGCAGTGGTTCTGCTGCTCCTGAATTACATCCACACAAGGGATGCTCTGCTGGATGCTTTGGCTGGAATGGTTACTTCAGCAAAATGTCCTGTTAGTATAGATTAGACCCCCCATGTTTTAAAATCTGCCTCCTTTAGCAGTTAATAATTAGTAAGCTTTAGGCAAATGGGGGATCTGGGTTTTTAGGCAAACTGTGGAAGACAGGGTAAAGCTGCCCAAACCAGCCTGTATTACATGACACCTGTGAAGCAGTAATTACAGTCCCCCCCTTGCAAGCACAACATTTAGGAAAAATTTGTGGTTTATTCATAAGATTTGTTGTTTTGGGTTTTATTGTTGTTATTTTATTTGGGTTTCTCTTCTTGTTTTGTTTGTGGTGATTTTTGTGAAGAGATACCAGAAGACATAATATTCCCTTGGTATAATACCAAGGGAAATAGAAATGTTTTGCAGGGATTTTAAATTGTAACATGATGTTTGGGTTTGAGTGATGAGGGAGAAGCAAGACAGCATCTGATTTGGATATATGTGTTTATCCTGCAACCTAACTCCCAGGGCTTTTGGAGCCCATCCATGAACTTGATTCCAAACCCACATACCTCCCTGGGAACAGCAGATGCTTCACATCTAAAAGGGCTCTTTTCTCTCCCATTCTTCTTATTTATGGGGCCTTTCTCCTGATCTGGTGATCTTTTGCCTAGTTAAAAATAAATAGGGTTTGAGAAATGAATAATAAACAGGGCTAATAATAATATTAAATAAGCAAGCTGCTCTCTTAGAGAAGAAAAATAGAGAAAATCTAACTTTTTCTAGCTATTTTCTTTATTTTAGCAACATGACTTGCAGTAATGCTTCCACACCTTGATTCTTAGAGGGTCATAATTCTGCTTTGTATTTTGTTTGTGATTTTGGTAATCTAAGCATTGTTGCCAATGGCAGAATGGGGAAAGTGTTTGTATGTGTACATTAGCACTGGCATTCATTCCCTGGCTTATACAGGCCTGGAAGGATTCACATCCCTCCCCTCCAAGTATATGGCCTCCATGTGTTTGGGATTTGTTACATTCCAGTCAGTGCAGCATAAATCCTTATTAGGTAGGCCATAATGATTCTTACTACTCAGCTGGGCATGCATTTGATAACTTCAGCCTTTTGCCAGTAGAATTTGGAACTCACTTCTACTGAAATAAGTAATAAAGCAGCCTTTGAATTTTTAATATCTCTGATTGCAAAAGTTAGTTTAATTAGTTCTGCCCCTTCACACTGACTTGTTAAGACATCTCCCTTAATATGTTGCCAAATTAACATATTGCAGAGAAAAATACTAGAAGAGAAGGAAAAAATCTGTACAGCCAAAGAGCAAGAGAAGGAAGTTTCTGTGTGTGTGATCTGAAATGAGGCTGAGAATAAGTGAGGTACCACCAGGAAAACTGCTGTCATCAACACTGCTGAGAAGGGCTGTGGTGGAACATCTGGTTCTTGAAGCTGTGTTGCTCTGCAGCACATCTGGAACACTTAAATGCCTTTTTAATGGCATGAATGCAAAATGATGGAAAATAAGGCTCAGCAGTTTGTTTTAGTGTAACACATTAAATTATCCAAGGGTCCAAACCAGCGATGTGATGAGCCTTCTCCAAATTCATCCAGTAAAAGCAGACAAGAAAAGTGACCTTTTTCCACATGGACTCCCACAGATCATCCACTGTATGTCCAAATATTTCATAGGCAAGCACACCAGCTAATGATGAGCAGTAGCAAGATGATGAGCATCCTTTGCTGATCCAAAATTATAATCTCTGCTGTGTTTTAAAGAAAGTCTTTCCTAGAATTTCTACCATGCATCTCTAAAGGAAATAGCTATTTTGTGGGGATGAATTCTGATTTTAGCCTTCAAGTTTTCTTTTTGTTGTTACAATGTCTCTTGTGAGAACCAGCTGAAAGTGATTTTGAAATTGTTTAGTATGGACCATCCACTGTGGTTTGGCATGTCTTGTGTTTCTGATCAGATTAGCACTGCTGAAGGGTTTTACTTGCCTATCACAGGAGACAAATAAGCAGACTTCTAAAAGCAGGGGAGGTCTTTAAACTTGTAAAAGACAAGCCCTCATTATGTCAGAATGGGCTTTATAGTAAATATTACAACTTCACACAATTATTAGAAAAAGAGCTTTTTTATTTGAAAACTGGAGACTTTCACCTGAATCTTACCCATTGGTCAATGTGGTTGTCATGCTACATTAAGAAAGCCCTGCAGAAAATAATTTAGTTTTGACGGCTATTATGTGATTCTGCCTGCATCACAAATACACCTTTAATTCAGAACTTACTCATAAAAAACCAAAAGCACCTAAATGTACATGGTTGAATTTGCTTCTTTCCTGGCATGAAAAACTGAACAGCCAGCCTCTTGCTCCCAGATTCCACTGATTTGGAAGATGCTCTTTACTCAGTGTGGTGAGGCACTGGAACAGGTTGTCTACAGAAGTTGTGGGTGCCCATCACTGGAAGCGTTCCAGGCCAGGTTGAAGGGATCCCAAGCAACCTGTTCTAGTGAGTGGTATCCCTGCCTGTGGCAGGAGAGTTGGAACTAGGTAAGGTCCCTCCCAACACAAATCATTCTATGATTGTGGCAGTGACCTCAGGAATTTAATCCTCCAACAGAGAGGGTGAGTGAATTTTATGAAATCAAATAAGTGTACAAGTTGGAAATCTCTTTATTTGCTGTTGAAGTCTCTAAAATCTGATTTACTGTCAGCCTAGAAAGTTGTATTATTACCATACTTACTCCCTGCCTTGTTATTGAAGGAGAGACTTGAAAATAGGCTCATTCTGGAAATGTAAAGTAGAGAGCTAGCTTAGAAACCAGCTACCTGTCATTGTTACCAAATCTCTGAAAACTGGAATAAGACCTCTTTACATCAATTTTTCTTGTTAAAGAGGGTATCATTTTTTTAGAGCCCTGGAAGGCGTGGGGGATCACTCCTCCTAACATGCCCCCCAATTTCTGCAAGTGTGTTGCTAATGTACAGCCACTACAAGCATATTATAATTTGTTCATTACCATAAAAACCCTTCCCATGTTCCCCAAGTTCCTAAACTTGGTCCTTGTTTTGGCTGTAGCTTCATTTCTGAGCCAGATGTCTCCTCTTTTTCTTCTAACATCCTTACTTGGAGAACAATTTCTGCATGCCTTGCTTCTCTGCTAAAGGTCTGCAGGCACAGTGTCTTTCTACTAAAAGCTCACAATTGCAGTAGAAATTGAATTAACCTTTTTTTGTATCAGGGGAGTTTTAGTGAGGATGAGACATTTTACTGCACCAAGCAAAACAAAATACAGGATTTAAAACTAACAGCAGGAAAAGCTTTTTAAAGAGAACTGCCAAAGCTTGTGCTGATCTAATATGATGACCTGACCAGCTCACCTGCAAGTGGAAAGCATCCTTAAATAAAGTTTAGGAGGCCACTCCAGTTTACTGACTATGAAGATCTGTCCAGATGTTTGAGCTATTTTCGCAGCATTTGAGAATGTGTATTTTCTTAAAAGGTATAGTGTTGTCCTAAATTACTCTGCCTGGAGGAACTCTGTTGTTCTCATTAGTTTGAAATATGGATAATGCAAGGTGGACATGATACAGCCACCTCTCTGAAAGGCCCTGATGGTTCTTTCACAATGTTCAGTAACCCTGTTACAAATGCTCTCCTGGGTTTCTCCTTTGGGGACTGTTCCTAGCTCACTTAACTAGCTGAAATACTTTGAGAGCATTTGCTGTGGCTTTACAGGCCAAATGGAAGACCTATGCTGGGGATTCTTGTTAGTTTTTTTTTAAGTTTGCATTGGCAAAGCCGTCCAGTTGCTCAGGGTCACCCTAGCAGCCCTGCTTCCAAATCCTGCCCTCAAAGTCAGTGCAGTGGGATGACAAGCTTTGACCCCACTAAGCTACCACAGTGGGTTAGGCTGTGTCAGAGCAGACCAATTTTCACCATTTCAATTTTTACTACATACTTGTGGGGCATTTGCTTTGGTGCTGCTGCACTGGGGGAGAACAGAAATGGACAAAAAGCCAGGGTAGAGTCATTGCTGGCCTGCATCTGTCCTCATGTAAGCAAGTAATCTTGTACCAAGGTAAAACAGAGCAGGAGATTCTGCAGCATAAGGCAACACCAGCCTGCCCTTGGTTTTCCCAGCTCACACATTTGTTTAAGTAGAATAGACAGTTGCATGAATAGCCCTTCACTGCATCTCCTTCTGATCTTAAAATTTGTTTTTAAGTACTATACATCAACCAGCTTACTTCCTGACATGAAATGCGTTATGAATTATCACTCTGGAATTGTGGGATTTAGGGTAATTGAGTTTCAAGCTCAGGCTTTCTGATCCAAAGCTCTTGGAGTGATACATATCTGCCTTTACAGACAGCAAAACCCAAAGGGATTAGAAGCAGAAGCAGCTCTACTCGTGTTCTCTCTCAATTTAGTTTCCTGTCCATGTTAATTTGAGAGTACAGTTGCAAGGAGGTGCAATAAAAGGTAGTTGGTGGTTTTGAGCATTTTGGGGTCCACCTCCAGACAATCCTTATTTTCTTGTTTGTGCTGAAGTTGTTACAACATGTCTGGATAATAAACAATTCCAGAGTGAAAGGCAAGCAGCTTTCAAGTGAGCTAAATACAGTATCAGTGGCAGCAGAGTGGTGATGGTGCCTCCACTGTCAGACTGTCACTTTGAAGGCGCCTGTCTCCCTTCAGTACTACATGTAACTTATTCTGGGAGCCCCATTGCATGTAAAATATTTTCTGTAAAGAAACTTGGTTTGCAAATTGCAGTGGTCAGAGCTGAGACTCACAGTATTAAATTCCAAGCCCTGAAGCAATGAGAGTGTCCTCAAAATGTATTGGTCCTCTCCAGAGCGCTCTTTGTCTTACAGACATTTGGCCAATGTTAATTGCTGCTGGGCAGAATGCTACAACTATATTAAAAGATCAAATTATTCAAGATCCTTAGTGTTATGCTGGATATTAAATTATATTTGTTCTTGGTTTAAAGCAAATTTTTGTAATATTTTTGCTCTTTGGTGTTACTTCTTTTCTAAAAACTTGCAGTGGAAGGGAATGTAGAGTTTGAAAAATCAGGAATGGTAGAAGTGGTATTTACTGAAATGTGGAAAATGAATTTTCTATGCTGGGCCAGTTTGTTATGACATCTGGGAGGATGCAAGTTCTCAGCTGCTTTCTAAGCATTATTTCATGGTTCTCAGTCTAATCCAGCATACTTCTTACACTTGTTTTTAGTTCATTAACATCTTTTCTCTTTCTCTCTGGAAGTTCAGCAATTTTTCAAGAATAAAAATATTTTATTTTCTTCACTAGAAAAAGAAAAAACAACAAAACAAAACCCAACAATCTTTTGTAGCATTTTTATAGAGATGTTTGGCCTCAGCAAGAAACAGTGAAAACATATTTGGCAGAAACAAAGATCCTCATTAAGAAAAACTTCAAGTATCATCTGAAAATTTGGTTTGGTTGTAGCTGGACTGGCAGAACATTAGCATAAGCACAAAATTAAGCATAAGCTTGAAGCTTTTTACTGAACTGGTATATTTTGGTGCCAGGAAGGAACAAGTTCTCAGAGGACTGAATTAACAGTCTCATAAAAATCTGTTTCTTTTGCATATACTGTTGCTGGTCATACAATAAGCCAAGTTCTCTCTGCATTTCATTAGCTTTGCCCATGCATGCGTATATAAAGAGTGTGGCAGTGCCCATTGAGCAGACAGGCTCTCAGTGCTCCATTGTGTTTGCACATGCATGCATAAGAATGTTGCTGTTTAATATAGAGAGGCTGCTGTTATGTGGTCTGTGATGATGTTTGTGTAAGCAAGCAAGGCTTCCTGGCTCATCCTGTCTCCTGCTGCCAGCAGCCCTGTCTCACTCTTTGTCTGCATTGGGCAAGGGGGTTTGGCTTCACAGATCCAAAACTCAAGTTTCTTATCATGGAATTTCTATCCTAAAAATTATCTGCTGAGATTGTTCAAAAATAAATAATTTTTCTACCATTGTGATGTGTGTGTTATGTTCAGTCTTTTTCACTTAGACCCATCATTTTAATTCTATAGAAAAAAGTACTCAGGTGGGACAAAATGACACAGATCTGTGCAGCAAATGGTGTTTGCAAATAGGTATTAGTGTGACAGCCAAACAAAGAAATTAAATTATTTTAAAATATTACTGTACTTGCAGACATCTTTTCTGCAGAGAGAACAAGGCCAGGTCCTTGTGTATTAAACAGCATATGATCAAATCATTAGGAAGTCTGCTGCAGTGTACAGTCTGGAGGAAACATGATTAAAAACCCTGTTGAGACTCCTAATGTGGATTTTTGTGGACACAGGTGGTATTTAGGAGCGTGAACCAGTAATTAAAAGCTACGTAATATATACATGATTGCACATATATTAAAAGCCAGTGTGGTGGAAACAAGTGATGGAGATAGCCAGCAGAGTAAGATGATGCCAAGTAAAAAGAGTTCAACTTTCCATGAATTGAATGTGCTTTGGCTGTGAGCTAAGTGATTCATCCCTCCTGTTCTAGTTTAGAGAGAGCAGTGGAGTGATGGTGACCTCCCTTGTTTGTGTGATAGAGCGAGGTGTTATCGGTGGAAAATTAGATCAGTACTGCCTTCTTCAAGTCACACTTTTTTTTAAATTCCAGTTTAAATGCCTGTAACAAGAGAGAAAAACATTTTATTGAACTGTTCAATCTGAAGTCTCTTCTAGACATCCTTGCAGACCAGCAATTCCATTCTCCCCCAACTTTCTTCAATATCTCACTTTGCTGTGGGATATTTCTGTTTCTCCCCTGGGGAAGCTGGTCATGCTGACTCCTCTGCAGGAGCATGTGCTAATGCCTTCTGAAGTCAGTAGGCATCTGCTTATTTAATCAAATGATTATCAAAGCAAACCCTCATCTCAGGCAATTGCAGTGCTTCCTATAGCCAGTGGGGAAACATTAACTTCTGATCTGGCAGGTTTTGGTTACCATCTGCCCTGCCAGGCTGTCAAAAAGTACAGCTCAGTAACCCAGCTGGAATTGTTTGAGAATATGTCATGGATAAATACAAGCAGAACGTGATGGTTACTTCTCCATCCTCAATTATTGCTCTGAAGCAGGCTTTCAGTAGCTTTCCTGCTGACACAGAATAATCTTAGAGCCCAAAGTAAATACAACAGGAAGTGGTGACCCTCCACATTTCCTCTCATGGGCTCCATTGTTATGAAGACACTGCTCTTGTAGGGAAATGACCAGGTAAATCCTGATCTCTGCCAAATAGAGTCCCAGGCAGTGACACAGATAAATGAGCTGACAGATAGTGCTTGACTGACCAGACCAGAACTGATCCTTAAAAGTCAAAGTTGCAATGACCATACAGCAGTTTCCTCTATCTGAAATGGAATTCTTGAAACCATTTGGGTTTGAAGTGCTCAGGAAATAAGGTTTTATCTGCCTCTAGAGAGCTGGGAGCGGGTGAGGGAAGATCAACGGGTGTGATTATTTCTCTGCTTTTAGCTCAACTATTCTGTGTTATGAATTATTCATGGCATCAGTGTATGGTACTGCTGACATTTGTAGTTGCAGGTTTCATTATATGCAAATGTGCAAGTCCCTTTTGCAGACACTACACGAGACTTTTTTTTATTATGGGAAAGAGTGAATATATAATTAACAGTATACCAGTGAAACCAGCACTTACTTGGCCTATCATAACAGGAATCTGTTCTTCTCTAATAACATTTTCAGTTCATCACACACACTGTATCTCCTTGCAATATGAGTTATAACCTTGCCTTTCTTGAGTCAGATTCAAATGGTGCTTTTTTCCCCTCCTTACTGCTGTAAAAGAAGTCTGAGCACTGTAGAATACAGTAATTTAAGTTACTCCTGTTCAGATATTGCTGGCCTCTGCTGGTGCATAAACATCAGGCTTTCATTACCCATAAGCATGAGAATTTAGCTCTGAATATGGTTATCCTGACATATCTCTGGAATATGGCCATTGAGAGTCACAGCCTGACTGCAGATGTTGAGTTGTACCTGGGGTGCTGGAGAGATCATGCCTTGGGAAAAGAGTGAAGGCAACTGGTACTCTGTGAATAAGGCCTAGATTTATGTGTAAATAAGAGAGGATTTTGGCTCCAGAGTACAAAATTATACTCAGGGGATGGTGTTTTCATTGCATTTATTTTAAGAAAAATCTGCTGTTGGAGCAGGAGCGATTTAACTCTTATTATACTCATTTCTGTGAGACTCACTGAAATATTCCCTGCTGGAATATTATTCAGAGGGGGCTTATTCTGTATAAGGCTCTTCATCTATTTAAAGTTTCTTAGCTTAAAACCTCGTCTGCTAAAGAAATCATTATAACAAGCATTTTCTATATGTCAGAGTTCACCCACATTTTCAAACTAACAAAAGAATATTGCCCTTTTCTCTGCCCCTTTTTCTTTAGGTCCGTGTTCACCCTTCCACCACAGTGCTCAGATAAATAGGTTCTGTTTGTAGCTCTTTGCTGGAACAGCAGGGGAATACAGAGAAAATGATTTATCCAAGTTGTCATTACTTCAGCGTGGAGGGAAAGAACTCTACAATGCTGTGCCTGAGAATCTTTCTGGGACTGCTCAGTCTGTGTCAGGGGCTGAGATGAGGACCAAGCCAGCCCATGAGGAGCACAGACACACACTGCAGGAGTTTTCCTCCCCTCAGTATGTTGTTTCTGCAAGCTCAGCAGTAAAGGGAGTCAGAACAGGGAAATTTAAATGTATGTTTTTTAAAACATTCAATGTATACTGTCCTAATATACTGCTTATACTGTATACTACTTATACTGCCATGTCTGTGCCAGAAGGCAAAGCTATCCCAGAATATTTGAAGAAGTTTTTCAAAACCTTTTTTCCTTCCTTTCTCAGTTGGAGTGCTTTGGTTTTCACCAAAAAGGAATTTTTCAATAAAAAGGAAAGTCCTTACAGCAGAAAATTTTTTTGTTTCTTAAATTAAAAACAAGCTATTTTACTCCAGAAACCCCATTCTTGACTTGTTTAAAATCTCCATGGAAATAATTCAGGATTTTTTTTTTTTTTTTTGTTATTTTCAACAGCTAAACTAATAAAATGCAGTAGACTCTTAGGAATATTCTATTGTTAAAATGTCTTAGCAAATGAAGCATTTGCTGATCTGTGATTTCATCTCATTACCTCTGCACACAGTAACCTCAGCAGTGCTCAGAAGCCATTCACTGTACTAAAACCAGATTGAGCCCTGCTCTAACTCCTGCAGCTCTGTGGGTAAATTTGCCCTCTGAAATCTCCAAGGCAATTTAGCAAATCTTATTTGCAGAAGGGATCAGATGAGAAATTGCTGCTGTTTTGTTTAATTTCATTCAGTTTTCCAGTTGAGATGGGACTGTTTATCCCCTGTTCAGCAGCAGAATTTTCAGTGCATTGTGGAGTTCAAGCATGTGAAGGTCACACACACTCCACCTCAGCTGCATTTTTACCTCCAGAAAGAAGAACTTCTCAAAAAAGACACAATTGTTATTGCTACTTATATTTATGCCTTGAAAGAGCTGCCATTATGTAGTAAATTACAGTGTTTGTATATGGGTTTGAGACCTTGAACAAAAATAGAGGGTTTTCTTAATCCTGTTTGTCAGAGGCAAAGATTAAGTGTAGATGATCCACTAAAAGAAAAATGGAAAGAGTTGTCTGGATTTGATCCTAGCCTGACAGAAGTGGTAAGCTAAGGATGGAGCTGCTCACTCTTAAAGGCAAGACAGGGATTCTCCTGGAAAACATTATGGCTATTGATAAATTCCATAGAAATCCTCAGCATATGAAAATATAGCACACACAACTTGCAGAGAGATATAAATGAAGCCAAGCAGAATTCCTAGACATTTCTGGCACTGTTGCACAGAGAAGCCTTTGTGGTGTTGTGAATAAAAAGTATTTAACCTCTGGCAAAAGCAGAGTACATACATTTCAGAGTAGGCAAAGACTCTGCAAAATGGCAAAGGGAGAAAATGTGACATTCCACCCACTGTAACCCCAGATAGTCTCCAATCCCAGATATTCTCCAGGGATTGGGCTGTGCATCTGGAACTTCTGAAGCATTTTTTGCATTGTAGCCTGAAATCTAAAACCCAGAACTGTTTAGGTGTCTCTGAGGTCTTGCAAGCTGCTCAGGCTGATGTGAAAGAAGCTTCCTACTAGTCCTAGTACACAGTGGGTTTGCCATATCTGGCTGTAGTGGAAATTATCTACAAAAATTTACAGCATCTGTCTCAGGGCTCAAATCTGTTTGACGTGTAGGAAGAGCCTGGGTGGTTAAATGAAGCTTCAAAGGTGACAAGTGTGTTTTGAGCTTCAAAGCCAGTTGGATCAGCTGTAGGAGAGAAGTAAGTCTTCTGCTCAAAGCATTTGAGAAACATAACAGAAGAAGGTACATGATTAAGTGTTTATTAAGATATTGCAACTTAAATTTGCACACCTATGACAGAAAAGAAAATGTGTTGCTTGCTTATAGCTGAGACTGTTAAAGTCTTACTGTCAACAAATGCTGAAATGCAGCTTATTTTATTGCCTCTAGAAGTGATCACTGTGAGAAGTCACAGTGATCAGCAATATGTAGCCTTTCTCCCAGCAGGAAGGGGAAATGCACTTTCTGCTTTGAAAAATCCGAGAGTTGATTTCAAAACAACTTGTGGTACATCTATTGCTATGCAGGAGTCAGAATTTGTCTACCACATGCTCTGTAAAAAGCCCCAGATGAATTTGCTGAGATGCTCTAAAAATTTCTTTCTTTCCAATAAAAATCTAGTAGTAAACACAAGCAGAGCAATACAGACAGGCCATGCAGCGCTGCCAAAATTGTTCCCTCTTCCACCCTGGGAAAGGAGCAAAAGGGCAAAAGAGTTAAAATCTATGCCAACCTATCAGCCAGTCCTTGAGTACTGCTGCTCCATACAGCATAGTGTTCTCACCTCCCTTTCTGCTCTGGTTTTCTGCCTTTTTCTGCCATGTATAGAAACAGACCCTTACTTACACTTAGGTGTTGGGGAATAGATTTATGAAGCAAATTGTAGTGATAATGTGCTGCTTTGATACCTATAACCCTTGAAAAGGGAATTTCTTCCAGAAAATAATATGATATTCTGCCCTGTGCCCCAGATTTCCCTACTCTAAAAGTCAAGCTAAAAGTCTCCAAACAAAATCAAGTTCATAAATAAACCTTCTCTTTCTTGAGAGAAATAGGAGCCAAGTGCAGCTCCTATACCGCAAAGACCACTGCTGACATTCTTGAGTGGGCACTGACATGATTTGAATGTCTTTTAATGTGCTTTTCTATTTAATTTTCTTTTTTTCTTCTGCTGAGCTCTCTCACTATCTGTGGCTCTGGTCTTGCTCATCTGCATTCAATTTATTTTGTGGTTTTGAGAACTGCAGTAGTTAAAGCTGTGAAGGCTGATAATTAATTACAAATCTTCTCAGTGAATTCTTCTGAAAAGAGCTCGGTGCTTGAGAAAGGTTGTGAGAAAACAGAACTGGGACCCAAAACCCCTTCCTGCCATAGTTAGTGTAGGAAACTCTACCAGGGCAATATTCCCCTTATTTTAGTGAGATGCTCCCTTGCTTGTGGCTGACTTGATAAAACACAGAGCTTGATGCACAAGGCTGCTGTTCTTGGCTCCACCAGTGAGCTGCTGGCCAGCTGCTCTACCTGTGCATGCCTTGTCCTCCTCTGAAGAATGGGGATGGTGCTGCCAGCTATCATGGCATGCCTTTGGAAACTGCTCTGAAGAGAAAGGGAGAGCAGACAGATGGTTATTCGATAAATATATGGTGAATTATCCTTTAAATGATAGGTTAATGTTAACATTTTTCTGGTGTGCTTCAGTGTAAAGCTCAATTAGCTAGTAGCCTGAGCCCTGCAAGGCAGGACTGATTCTAAAAGTGCTGCTATTAATTATGTACTATCATTTATTAATAATTGATACTGCTTTCTTAGGCAAAAGGGCTTGGAGCTAGTTAAATATGCCTAAGAAAACGATTCCTCCATTGAGGGGTTGAAATTGGCAGGAATTGCACTTGGGGATCAGCATGAATGCAGTCCTGCAGTTTGTTGTTGTTTCTGACAGTGAAGCTATTGTGGGGCAGGAAGAGAGGGAAGGGGAAACAACCACAGCTGGAATTCTCCCTTCTGCACACTGCTGCCTCCCTCTCTGTGCCTCACAGCCAAACTGCAAAGCTCTCTAGAGCTGGCACAGCTACTGCAGAAGGAAGTCCTGGGTGCAGTACTGTCCCCAAGGTTGCTCTGTGAGGCTGAAATTCTGACTGACCCTTTTGGGCTGGAGGAGAACCCAAGCTAAAATCCCACTTGCAAGCACTGTCCACTCTTAGTCTCCTAGGGCCTGGATGGAGAGAATCTGTGTCTCAGACATTGTGGAAGTGATGCCTCTAGAGCTCATTGTGATTTGGCTCATTTCTACATTGGTTTTAGCAGCCAGCATAATTGCTGAGGGGCTGAGCTATAGAAGAACCTAGATTATTGTAGGAATTTGAAATTTTAATGCTGAGAATGGGAGGTAAATCCAGAGATGTTCCTGTTGTCTCTGTCTAACAGGCAACAAATAGTATCCAGGGAATCTCACTCAGGCACAGAATTCAAACCCCCCTGAGTGGTTTCTCATGACCTTTTGTTTTGGATGGTGACTTTTAGCCATGTGTTGGTTAAACTTCCTTTTGAGTTTAAGTTACCTGTTGCCTTTCAAGACACTCAATGGCTTTGTGAAACTATCAAATGCATGACAACTCTTAAAGTCCCTGTTCCTTTTCCTCTGTAAAGCTCAATGATTGTTAGCAATACAGAATACTGGAAGAGGTCACTGAAGGCTTCACTAATCACATATCAAATATTCAACATCCTTTCTTCCTGGAAGGAACTGACAAGAGTGTCCTTCAAGTTTGATTGGATAAATAATGAGAACATTACTTCTATTTTTCATGAGTCAATATAATAATGTGTCAAAAGATAAATATGTTCTCTATAAAAAATTTATTGCTTGTGCTACAGGGAATTTTTTACTTCACTAATAATAATATTTAACTGATGTATATGCTGTTTTATAATTGCATAAAGTGAGATAAAATGGCAGTGCAGTGAAAACAGTTTTTCAGGGCTAAAAGAGAACTGTGCCATAAGAGCTGAAGCAACAGTATTATAATGAGACATCAATTAATGCATGTGTCACTACTAGAGGGGGGATTGGAGGCAGAAAACATGTTTTACAAAAGCCAGTTAAAGGCTTACAGAGTTTTAAGTTTCAAGCAGAGCCTGAAGAAGTTAGCATGGATGACAGATGATAATTCTGGTTATATCCTTTCATGGAGGTACAGAGGTGGCTTCATGAGTTATCACAGGGCTTTGTTACTCAGGTGAAAACTCCCACTCGACACAAAAGTATTTTATAATGCCAAAAAGGTGGTCCCTGCAGCCCTTATGGTTTATGCTGTAATAACTTCAGCATGCCTGCAACCCTTTCCCTGTGTGAATCACTCCAGCATCCCTTGAGGACAAGTATCATGATGTATGGCTGTTCACAAACCTAAAAATGGTAATTGCTGCTATAGCTGAAGATGTATTTCTTGTGTTTATCCATCCTAGCTAATGATTTTGAAGGGAGATAATTAGGACAGAGAATAAAAAAAAAACCAAAAAAAAAAGACATATGTGTTTTAAAATGTTTGTAGCTTTCCAAATTTGGGGTTAGAATTGAAATCAAGATTATCCTTTTATTTTTTTAATTGTTTTAATTAATTTTTACTCTAATTGGCAGCTGCAAATAACTGAACAAGAAAAGAACTTAAACAGAACAGAGAGCTGCAATAGGCAGCCAAAACTGTGGGTGGGCCTTCCACAGAGCTAAAGAAATGAAGAAAAAAATGGGAAAGTCAGCTCCCTCTGAGGGATTTTCCTGCAAAAAGCTTTTATGAGATGGGAATTCAGCTACCAGCAATTGAGGAGGCAATAATCTGAATGACAAACATACTGCAAAAAATCTGTCTCCACTAGCACAGCATTGCTTTCTTTGTGCTGGATGCCTGAGAGACTGAATTCTGTAATGTTATTTTTTGGAGGCACTGGGCTTTGTTCACCTGATGTACCAGAATTTTCAGCTAATTTTGGAGTAGTAAGATTCATGCTGGTGCAGTGCCAGTCAGGGTCTGTGTGTGGTGGCATCATCTTAGGGCTGTTGGTTCACTGGTGTTGCTGATAAAATCAAACAAAAGGGATAAGCAGAAGCCATCTGAAATAGGAAGTTCCTTAGAGAGGTTTTTGATTAGTATTTATTTGGATTATGGTTGCTTTAATTATTACTATGTTTTTACTCTATTAGTTTCTTGTCTAGGACTGCTATTTTTTTAAAAGCAGTCTTTTAGATGTCATATTACATGTCAGAGATTTTAAGACTTGGGAAGTAATAAGGACCAATAAAACTCCAGTGTTATTGCTTAAGTGCTGAGTTTGCAGTTTGATCAGATTAGCATTATATGGGCCTTTCTTTTAAAACACTGGCAGGTATGACTGCAGTGGTGTATATCACAACTGGGTTGTATCCCAGAGATCAGGACACATCCTGCAATATTTTTGCAGCATAGTTTGGACCATTCTTAGGGGTGATCAAGCGCTGAAATAGCTTTTTTTAGTGTAATGGTTTATGTATGAGTCTCTGGCAAATCCATAGCTTAAAGCTAGGCTTTTCCTGCACTAGCTGTGCTTCTAAATAAACATTTTGAAGGTGCTGAGTTGCTTAGGGGACCTCCTGCACTTCATGTGAACTGGTGACATTCAGCTGAACTGACAGCATTAGAGGAATTCTGAAGGCATGTTTGTATGAGTTCCCCTAGTGCTGATCTTTGTTCTAACACATACAGGTTTTAAAATCTTGACTCATGTTATTTTTTTCCAAGAGTTAATTGCTTTACTATGAAAATATCAGAACAAAACGTACTCTCTACATTATCCCTGGAGAAAAGCAGAATACACTTTTCTTGATGTACCTTTCTTTTTCTTTCTTTATTACTGATGATGTTGTTGTGTTCATTTTCTTCATTGCTCACTGATACAGGTGAATGAGAAAGGAGTAATGACCCCTCCTCAAAGTTGTCTTAGGATATCTGGGCACTTAATAGAGCCATGAACTGACAATCAGAAGGCACATTTGTGGAGTGGCCTCTATGACTGTGGACACAAACAACCCAAGCAGGTGGCCACCTATGCAGGACAGCTCACTTCCAGAACAGGCTTGTCACAGGTGAACGCTTTTCCCCTCTTGGGAAGGGTCCATCAGATCATTCTAACTGCAAGATCCTGTCTGATGATGGTTTAGGGAGAGTGCAGCTGAAACTGGTAAATCTGTGACAAAGAGGATGTTCAGACAGTTCAGTGGTGGAGAGAAACATGTTGGAAATGCTTTTGGACCTGGTTAGTCAATGAGGCCTAATTGGTTAGTGTGTGCTTATGCTCTCTGCCACATGGTAACCCATCATAAAGGACAAGAGAAGTCAGAAAAGCTCATTTCTAATTCTTCCTCAAAAGCAGATCTATTGCTTGATCCTAGTCAAGGTAGCTGTCTCTGTACCTTTGGCTGAAAACCTGAGGAAAATTACATTTCTTAATTGTCTTATTATCATATTGATGTTACTGCTATTACTATGATTAGAGCAGCTCGTGGGTCTGCACAATCTGGCTGTAGCCACTACTGCTGCTCCAGACAAAGACTATTGCAATTTCAATGTCACCTCATGGGCAGGAAGCCAGTTTGACAATGTTAATTCTCAGAAGTTTGAGTACTCTTTCCATTATATCAACACACATGAACGTTAGTAGTGGTTGTAAAATTATGCAGCCTTAAAAAAAAAAAATCCACACACATGCCAGTTCTATTATAGACCCCATCTGTGCATCTACTGGTTCAAAACAGAAAAAAAATCCCTTGCCTAGCATGTTGATCAACTCATTATTATAAACTACATCTTGCAGTAACATTCTGTTTCAATGGTGTACAGCTGCTTCTGTGTTTCTGTTGCTTTTTCTATCTTTTCCCAGTCATCTTTCTTAATGCTTTGTAGTCAGTGGAAGAACTGATGAAGTCTTTAAAATACTTGATTTGTAGTCTTGATCAAGAACAGTGCACTCAGTCTTTCAAATGAACTCAGTGGACTTCAGATCAGTATCTAATCATGAAAGCCAAAGAGCACTGAAACATACCCTCTGCTTTTACCCCCACAAAGCTATGGACTTCTTGTCTTCTTTTCAAGGCCCACAGGGATTTAACTCTGCTTCTCAGGCTGTCCTGTGATGGGCAGGACCAGATGGGTATTTCAGCAGTATCAGAGCTGGCTTATGGAGCTTGGTCCCTGTAGAGCCAGGTCAAGGTTCCAGGAGCTGTTGTGCTCAGCAGCTAGACTTGCTCCATCTCTGCCACTTTCCCCTTCTCCTTTCCAGGCTCCCCACTCGGTAGTGCTAACACAGTGGCTGGTGGAATCCCACCCTAAATGGGCTTGGGGAGCCCACAAGACAATACTCCTCATTTCCCTCTCCCTTCCCAGATTTCCATGCCCCTTTTTCCAGCTGAACTCTTCCCCAAATTGCTTTTACAGTTTGTCCATGCAAAGGGAGATATTGGCAGTGCTGAAGACACTGAAGCAGGGCAGACAGGAGAGCTATTTGCAGGGTGTTTTGTCCCAGCCAGTCAATGCACAAGCCAAGGAAATGGAGTTAAGCCAAAAGACTAAATTGTCAGGCTCAGGGTTCAACGTTTACTCTGAGTATTTCCACTGAAATTGCTGCTGCTGCTCCCAAGAAGTGTGAGCACTAACTCCATCAGCCCTCATCTCCAAGGCAGGCCCATCTGTGATGGATCTCTTTCAAACATGAAATAGATTTGGATGCATTTATACTTTACCTAAAAATCATGCAGTACTTCCAGAGCTGAATGTTCAGTTGACTCTGAACCAGGCAGCATTAGAGCTATGTTTATTTTAGTTGTTTGTCTTTGCAAATCAGCTCAGACTGAAGGCAGAGAAAGATCTGCATGAATGATTGCAAACAAAAAACTGCTGATTTCCCCAAACTCTAGTTAATTGACCATCCACCAACTCTAGGAAAAATAGATGAAAACTGTGGCCAGAAAAATAATTTTTAAAATGAAGTCCTTGAAATAGCAACAAAGATTTGCAACACAAATCTGTAGCAATGGCTTCTTTTGGGAATCTTTAGTATTCAGTCAGAATACTAAAGTCAGCAGAGCAGGGCATACATGACCCTTGGACCTCACTTCATGTTGGCTGAGAGCCACCCAATTGTTGCACACTATAAACATTGCCTCCTCTTGCCTGGCACTGACAGGATTTCCCACGGTGGGAAACACCAGCAGCACTAAATGTTTTCTGAGGGTTTCTCAAAGAAAGAAATTGAATCTGAAAACTGGAGTCTAAGTGGCAAGCCATGGAAAGGCCTCTACAAAAAGTCATCTAGAAAAGATAGAAAAGCCTCTGTCTGAGGAGGAAGCACTTTGCCCTGAGTGTCAAAGAGTATCTCTGAGGAAATGCCTGTCGAGTCTGTGAATGTACCCACGGAATTTTTCTGTCATATTATTACAATCTGGATTGCAATTTTATTGCAGTGTACAAACTAAATCCAAGATCTAAGACTGTTCCCTGTCAGTCTCTCAGCTGTTCACATGAGAGGGATGAGGAGAGAACATAGAAGTGTCCCCATTTGCACTTCTTGTTTCAAGGCTGTATTGTGAAGTCTAGACAATGGGGAAGATTAGTCTGCTCCAAAGATGTTGTATATTAAAGATAATCTTTGGCTGGTCTTGAGGGAGGGATATGAGGCCTCTGTCAGTGTCTGAGGAAGAGAGAAATGTTTGGTGTTTCACTGGAGACTAACCCTCACATTCAACTGCTGGCCCTGATCTCCAGGCTGATAATGCAATACACGTTCCTCTTCAACTGCTGGAAGGAAAAAGCAGCCAGTGACTGGGCTGGGTTTGTAACTACTTCTGAATATAGTGAGAAAAAAAATGTTAAATTGATAGGATACTATTTTTCAAACCTCTGCTTTCACTGTTTCAGGTAAGAGTTTGCCCTGTAAAGTGAGGTCTCTGAGTAAGCCTGTGCACTTCAGCCTAATGATTCTTTTTTTCCAAGACAAAAGTTATTTCAGATGCCCTGGGGGCATCTGAACATTGTTTTTACTTGTCTTTACATGTCATAGCTTACAGAAAACTTCCCTTAAATTAAAGATGTGAGAGCAAACATCAAAAGCCATGACTACCATATGTGCCTCAGGAAGAGAGCGAGACATCAGGGGACATCTCTTTGATTATTTTTTTTCCCAACAGTTTAAAAACACTTCACAGTTTACAATTGCAGAGGTATTCCTGCAACGACTGAAAATACATTAAGATACTTCCTCTATGAAAATAGTGATATTTTCTCCCCACCCCTTCAAAGTAGACTCAGATCTTCTCCCCTCCAGTTCCATGAGCATTGTAGCTGGCTTAGATTTCACAGGGAGCTTTTCTTCCTCTTCCTTCTGTCTAAAGATATTTCTCTATTTGAGCTTCATAGATGTAAGCTTCATAGCTTCACCATCCAGAATACATATGTAGCAAGTGCTCACCACACCAGGCAGTGATTAGAAATTAGATAGATTCATCCTCAGCCACAAACCAAATGGCGTGTATGAGGAGAGGCATTACACATTCCACCGAGATGCCAGTCACTCAGGAAGCACACCACCTTCCTTTATGCACCTTTTTTCCTACCTCAGGCTTTAATTACTCACTACACCTTTTTTAAAGCTTACAGGTCATTGCATGAGTCATGCCTTAGTTGAGGCCTCCCTTCTTGAAGAAGGATGCTGTTTCATCATGGCTGAAACCAAATCCAGCTGGTTGTCAGCTGATGCTTGTTCCCACCGCAGCTGGTTCTGTTGTCAGGCAGTGGTTCAAAGAATTGATCTGGCTAAAAAATAGTTTGCCAAAAAGTAAACAAATAATTTTCATCTCCTTGAAGTGGCTTATTTTCTAGTTACTATGCTACTTATTGCTGGTACAAATTAAAAGGTGGGGAAGCTGTCTACAAAGAAAATCTGGGTGATTCAGCAACCTGCAGTATTCTTAAGGTTGGTTAGACACAGTCAGACTGATTCCACACTGGCTGTTGGATAGGGATTTTTCAAGAGTTGTGGGCAGAGTTTCTTTCTGAATGATGATAAAGGAGCAGTATTCTGTGGGGAAGCAGAACTAAAAGTCTTTATCCTTGCCTCCATCAGTGAGAGCTGCAGGAATGTCATGGAAGTCTTCTGAAGAATGAAAGCACAGAATCATAAAATCATAGAATGGTTTGGGTTAGAAGAGGCCTTAAGGATAATCTGGAAGGGGAGGGCTACCTCCCACTAGGCCAGGCTGCTCAAAGCCCCATCCAGCCTGGCTTTGAACACTTCCAGAGATTGTGGCATCCACAACTCCTCTAGGCAACCTTTTCCCATGTATCACCATTTTTAAAGTAAAGATTTTCTTCATAATATCTAGTCTAAATCCACCTTTGTCATTGTAAAGTCATCATCTTTGTCTTATCACTCCATACCCTGGCAAGAAGTCCCTCTCTAGCTGTCTTGCAGGCTCCCTTTGGTACTGGAAGGCTGCTCTGTTGTTTTCCCACAGCATTTTCTTCTCCAGGCTGAAAGACCCCAACTCTGTCAATCTGTTGCCTCTGTTCTGTCTTTAACATGAATGATGCTCTGTTTGCAAAGTTCAGAGCAGAAACAGCCAGCTTAGGAATGTAAGTTCTGATATTTTGTTCTACTCTGGGAGAGCTGAAGCCATTCTACTCACTTTTCTAACTTCCTGAGCAAGCATGGTGTACTGGGGAGCTCGCAGCACAGACAGCAGCTTGCTGTAAGACAAACAGGCAGGAGAGCAGCTGGGGCTTGCTGACTCAGCTGTAGCAGCTCCAGTGCTTCCTCACATCCTGCTGCTTTGCATCCTCAGCTCTGGTGTCACAGCTTTCAGTCACGGGTGTGTCACCTCCTGCAGTCATGAAAGGCAGAAAGGGAGGTGAGCACACAGACAGACACAGAGACACACACGTAAGGCTGCAGCAGCCACAGCAGCAGGTGAATCCTGGTGCTTGCACAGCAGCAGTGCCCTTATGGCTCATGCAGCTGCTCTGCATCCAAGGAGGGATGTCCCCTGTGCTGCCACGGCAGATGTCAGACACGGCAATTTCGGGGTCAGGGTGCCACCGCAGCCCCGGCCAGGAGGTCAGGAAAGAAAAGGCACAAAGCAAGGCTGCATCTGTTCTGAAACAAAGGACATCTGTCCCTGCCCCGAGCTGCTTTCTGGCATGATTTCACAAGGACAAAGGCTCAGGTTGGCCGATACAAGGCTGGTGCTCAATAAAACAAGCAGTAAGGTCTTAGGCTGTCCAAATGTGTGCTGACAGTGAAACGGCACTCTGGCAGGAGTGAGGTTTTGTTCTTCCATCTAAGGAAGTGGGTAGCACAAGATGGGGATCATCCTGTGCACTGCCTTTAACCACACATCTGCCCATGTGTTAGAATCTTTTTGCGCTGTTTAAAACCTACACTACTATCAGGTTATAGACAACAGATGTTCTATTCAAGTACTTTCATAGGGCAAAAAGTTCTTTTGCTCCTTTAGAATTTGGGTTTATCCAGTCCTTTCTCCAGGCTGTTAAATTTTACTTATAGTAACAACTTATTTATTGACAGGCTGCAAACCACAGATGTGCATTTGCCTTCTTCATGAATGGGAGTCTTACAAGAGAAAATCATTTAGAAAGGACAAACTTCAATAAAGTGTTTGGGAAAGAAGCTGACAATAGCAAATTCCAATTATTAATTTGCTTAGCATCATTGTTAAACAGTATGCTGTACCTCCTTCCCTTCTCTGCTGGTTCAGTAGTGGCTGTAATGCTTTTTAGCTGGGGAGAGTCACAGCACAAAATTTTGTAGCTGAGTGTGACTGTACATGAGCACACAGTACAATGCAATGGAGATTTAGTAGAACAATATCACAAAACCATAACAGCCTCAGATTGCATTAACAAGATGAGTCTATTTAGTTGTTATATACTGAAAAACAGAAGCAAATTTCCATTAACATTTTATGAGCTTGTAACTTTTCCCTGTGCATTCCTTTTTATGTTCAGCCCAAGCTGCTGCATGTAGCTACTGCATGCTGTCTGTGAGGGTGTGGGGAACAGCCAGCAAAATCCTCACAGCTGGGCTGCTGCACAAGTACACAAATGCATGAGAACTCTGCAGTACATTTAGACATTTAGGAAAAGCTCAAATCTATGGAAACCTTTTGCTTGATACTTATTAGTTACATGCTGGCTCCACTGTGCTTGCACATGCTTGACACTATTAAGGCAAAACAACATCAAAAAAATTTTAGCCTGGTTTATAAAGCTCTGGGGATATTGTACTCACTGTCCTGCAGGTAGAACCCACTGACTTTGCATCTCATAGTGATAGCTGTTGATACTGTTGGCTTTGCCTGGCTGTTAAGGAGCTGATTTTCTCACTACATCTTGAATAAAAAAGAAAATAGAGTGTATTCCCGGGAATGAAGACCAGAGGTTTGTATACTTACTCTGGTCCTTGAGTGTGAAATATGACTAAGAAAAAAAGGAAAAATTTCAGAACTGTAGCATTCTGCTAGGTGGTTTGAAACTTTACACCTACTGCTGCAACTGCTACATCTGCAATTTTAACAGGGCAGTGTGAGGCCTAAAATTCACACTGGCATTGAGATGAAATCTGTATGTCACAAAATACAGAGGTAAAATAAAGAAGATAGAAATTATTCTTGTGTATACAGGGGTATCCAGATAGAATTTCAAATGTCCAGTAATGGTATGAAAAATTGCAATGAGAGAATAGTTTAAAAATGATCTAATTTTCAGCTGCTAACTGATTTTCTTCTACAGAACAATATGTTACATACTGCCATTTAATGGCTTTTGAAAACACAAAGTTTGCCCAGTTCCTGGCCATCTCAGAGGCATGGCCCCCAGCCAGCATATGCTGAGTATAGGAGAAGGCAGAGCCCTCCTCCAGATCAAGTTTTCATCTGAACCCACTATCACTGGCAAAGGATGAACTCCTTGAATGCTTTTACTGACTCCTGCTTGGGAAGCTGCTCTTGAATTAAATTCAAGGCCTCTGCAGATGTCAATATGCTGCACCAGCAGATGAGATAAAAACATCAATTTGGGCATAAAGCCATCAATTTTGTCCTAAAGCAGCTTTTTAAAAGTTTGGAGGCCTGGGAAGAAAGTTTAAAACATCTATGGATGCTCTTGATGCTAGTGCTACCTTCGTCACCATCAGTCTCAATTTTGTTTTGTTCTTCAGTAGTTATAATGAATCAGATCTAGGAACTTATTTGTGTCAAAAATATCCTGATTTAAAATCTGGAGCAAAGTTATACTACCTGAGATTTGTTCAAACACGAGTTTCTATTCAGTGTGTGTCCTGGCACTGCTGAAGGAGTGGTGAAGAAGTGGAATTGAATTGCTTTGAAGGGTACAGGAGCTGATGGAGGTTCAAGTGAGCATGGCCACTAAAGAAGATGTGCAGCAGCCGTGGTCTGGGTGAATCGTAGATGCAATATATGATGCAGAGGCAAATAAAAAAATATATTCTTGGATTACTATTAATTAAGAAATATAGTGATAGGGCTCAAGCTTCTACCATAGACCTGAGCAAATTATTCCACTGGAGATTTTTCATTCTGCAAATTCCTCAAACACTCCAGTAGTTATATATAGCCAAAGGTTTTGGAGAGCTGCCATTTATGAGGAAAAGGACAGTATTTAGCACGTACTGCTGCTGTGACTGGTACTCAGAGAAACTGATAATACACAAAGTTGAAGAGATGTTGTATTTATAGGCAACAAATTCTTCAAGGAATCATCATTATCAAGTGTTCACTTAAAAGGATGAATATATGTTTATTTTAACAGCAAAATAAGAAAAGCTGGACTTGATTTTTTCTGTTTTTGTACTGTGACTTGGCTACTGTCTCCAGCTATCTGAAACAAAATAAGAGGCATTGTTTATTTTACTGGTTTAAAGCCAGTTTCTTGCACTGAACTTTTCTAAATCTTGTATTGTAAGAATCTGTATTTTGTAATGTGTATTATAGCCTATTGACAGGCATTTTAGGTTGTTGTTTCAAAAATAAGCATCTTAAGTAATCACAGTAATGGCTGAGAAAGATTAAGAAGATTCATCTCTTGCAAAATGTCATTCTGACTCTTCTTACTTAGCCTTAGCCCTCAGCCAAGATTTGTATCCAAGTTATATACCACACCCCAAAAAAATACGAAGGTTTTCATAAGAGGAAAAGAATGCTTTAGGATCGCCAGAATAAAAGCTTCCAAAAATATCTTGGCGACTGAGTCATAAACAAAGGCATTGTGTAATGGAGGGATAGAAGTCATTGGGATTAGTACCAGGCCTTGCAAGTTTGTAACTGTTAGGACTTCTCCAATCCCACAGTGGAGGTGAGCAAATGCTCCAGATGTGAGCTATGGGCATGCTGAGTCCAGAGATGTCCAGGCTTAGCCTTGGCCCTGGTCCTTGTTGCTCTCTTCTGTCCCTCCAGGCTCTATAGCCAAATATGTCAGTTCCCTAAATTGACTCAAAAGACCCTGCTGGCTCCTGTAAAATCCTGTGCCCTTAAATAGTGTCAGGATGAAGCTGCATGGAACAGAGATTGTTTATTATTGCTGCAAGTAGCAAAGAGAACCCACTGTTTCTCTGTGAGACTTAGCACCTGTGTTAGTTAAACAGCCTCTGGGTTGTCCACTGTGATGGAAGAGCTCTCCTTTGCATTGGATGAGGAAACTTGCAGTTATCTTGCTCTTTTCTTGACATCGATTTTTTGATAATATATTGAGACATTTATTTTCTGGTGGAAAGTCTAAAAATGAACACTGGAAATTCTTAAATAAAACCTGCCAATTTAAAAAATTTGAGTGCACTGTCCACCTGCCCTAAATACTTCATCACTTACAGCTGCAGATGGATGGTAGTCAAAAACACACTATTGTTGTTTTCATGTTTTGTCTTTAATAGATCTTTCTCTTTGCATTTAATTCTTTGGAAATTTTCCTGATGGATATGACAGAAATTTGAAAGCTGTAGGCTGCCTACTTACTTTGCCATTAAGCTCCAGGAATGATCATTTGCTTTCCTCTGAGAAGTTGTTCATTGTAACATTAATTATCCATGGTTGTAGAGACTGCAAACCCTCCAGTGGCACAGTGGCCCCTGTGCTAAATGGTGGAGAAGCCTCATCATAGTTCACATTAGCAATATTTTAGTTAAGAACTTGTCAGCCTCCATTAAACCCTCCCATTATTAAGGATTTCTGAGCAATCTATAAATATTTGCTCTGGTACAAAAGAGCTCAGCTGAAGAGCTCCTATTTTTAGCTGGAGGTTAGGTTTGGTTGTTTGTTGTTTTGGTTTTCATCTCCTTTTAAATAGATGCTGTCAAGGTTAATGGAACCATAATTTGACCTCGCTTTTTAATACTGTGCCTGTTTGCCCTGTGTATTTCCGTGTATGTGACCATTCCCCTGACAAATGTGTCACAACCAGTTGCTGCAAAAGGTGGACAGAAAAATTAATTGGCAGCTTGTACAAGACTGAATGCAGTAGTAGTCAGGCACAGTCCCAAGGTTTTGAACCTTTGCTAAAAAAAAAGATCCTGTAATTAATCCTCAGTGCCTCTCTTACGGCTTAATCATGCAATGGGATGTGCCTACACTGCCCTAAATGCTCAGTGAATGGTGTCATCATCTCCTGCCCTGACCCAGCAAGGCACTTCAGTGTGGTGGATAGCTCTTGTGACACATGGGTCTGATGGGTTTGTCTTTTGTTAAATGGTGTAGAAGTTCTCCTAATGAACATAGTAGACTGTTTAGTGCAGCAAGCCTCCTAATGGAAGCAGAGTTATCATCAATCATGGTGAACCTGACTGAGCTCCACTGGCCTTCTGAGGGGATTGGAGCAATTACTTTGAAGGCCAAATCACGTCTCATAAAACTCCTCTGGTGAAGAATACTGCACATTTTGATTGGTGTTTATTGGTGTTCATCTGCATAGCTGGTGTTGTGTAGATACATAAAAGCACAAGGAGGGGAATGCCTGTTTGGACCTTGCTCATCTGTCTCTAAATTGGGAAACAGAGCAAGGGGCAGGCTTTTAGCTGTCAAACTTTGCATTCTACATGTATTTTGTAAATATCTGTTAAATCTAATATGGAAAAAAAAAAGTATTGCTTAAGTTTTGCCCTTGGGATATGAGAATACCACAAATTAAGGTCACAGTTCATTTTAAGTTTGGCTCATTTGGGCTTATAGAGTAGAATATAATCTTTGTTGACTCTTATGATTTCAGTGCACATGACACACCAGGGACATGTCTGGGGTTCTGGGTTGCCCTCAAGGCTTTCTAGTTATCCCTGGCTGCCTCAACAGAGTTTTGGGCTGTCCTCAGTGGTTCAATTACTTCCAGTTGCCCCTAGATGCTCCTAGAGGTGCTCCCAGAGTTCCCAGTTACTCACTGGTTCCCCCTGAAAGGGTTGTTGGTTGCCCTTAGGGGTTTTCAGTTGCCCCCAACAGAGTTCTGTGTTGTTACCATGCCACAACATGGTAAATTCTGACTTTGTATAAGGAAATTTTTCTGCTGTGAAGGTGGACAAACACTGGAATGTGCTCTTAGAGAGGCTGTACACTCTCTACCCTTGGGGAATCTTCAAACCACAGCTGCACAAGCCCCTGAGCAACTTGCTTTAACTACATCTGCTTTGAGCAGGAGGTTGGACTGCAGTACTCTAGAAGCCCTTTTCCGACTGGAATCACTGCATGCTGATTTTGAAAGAAAGAAGTTATTATGTTCATTTCAGTATTTAATGGGACACCCTAGATCTTGTGATAGGAGTTAAAAATAGAGTTTGGAGTTTTCCCAGCCTCCAATAGATCACATCTGTGTTTCCAACTTCGCTTGCACAATAGGAGAGCAGTTGCTTTCTTGGTATCAGCTTAGATGGATCCTGGCTGGAAGAGGTAATCACAGTGACACAGCAAAAATTATGATGAGATTGTCACATGTAAGAAACATTCAGTGATTGCAGCTTAGGTTGTGGACAAACTTGACCTTAGAAAATCTTCTTTTTAGTTCTTTTACCCTTGTTATTCCGAAGGAATAACTCCTTGCTGGAGTTCTGCATCTTCACTGTTAACTGTGAAATTGTATCAGTGTATTTAACTGGAGCATGGGATAAGTGCAGTGAGCCCAGAATATGCCAGACACTTGCAAAACAGCACACAATTAAAACCATATGTATAGCAGCTTTTCAGTGACAATTTGATTTGACTTCATAATTTTGTTAAAAGACGTAAGTTGGGTTTGTATCACTTTATTAAACGTGCCTGGGAATGGTCCCAGCCAGTGAGGCCAGCTGGCATGGAACACCCTGCATCTATCTACACTGGTGGACTGGCTTGGCCTGTGCTAGGTGGCTGCAAGCAAATTGCTGCTTGGGTGTGGCTCCTGGCAGAATCCCACTACCAAAGCAGGTCCAGAAGCTGCTTGGGAAAGTTGGAGCAGGCTGCATTCCTGCCAAGGAACTCTCTCACAGTTTATTAGCATAGGCAACAGTGTTGGCCCTTTGTAGGCATGCTTGAATTTACTTTTTACTGAAAGGTAGAGGAGCTTTTGTGCTGCAAACAATTTGTATATTTCGGATAGCTCCAAAGGAAAGGATCTAGAAACAAATATTTCTTGTTGCCATTGTCATATGAACCAAACTGAGCATGAACCACAGATCTTAGAAAGGCTGAGAAGTACAAAAGTAAAACTCATGGATGTTAATCTTTGCAGTGTGTGAGTAGGGCAATAACATAGGTGTGGATAAATCTAATCTACAAACTATGGTGGGAATTAACCTGGTCCAGTGTGGACAATACCTGTTCTTAAGGACTGCAGAACTGGAAATGATGACAAGTGAAGAAATTGCTTGAGTTAGCCATGAGGCATTTTTCTGTTCTGAGCTTCATTTCTGTTACAAATAGGGAAGAATCCCCTCTGTTCTGATGGCTTCGAAAAACAGCCTGCAGAGAAGATCTGGCCAATAGTCAGAGGGTGTTGCTGACACTGTGGTGTGAAGGACAAAAATCAGATGACAGTAGAAATCAATGGGCTTGCCCCTCTTCCAGCTTGGAGAATACATCCATGCAAAACGGAATGTCATCAGGAGATGATAAGCTTTTTTCCTGGAAGGACTCCTAATATGGCAGATTGGTTGTATCTGCTGTGGTTGCATTGTGCTACCTTCAGAACTGAAGGAATTCTTCCTGGGGCTGTGGAAACAAAGTCACTGAAATGATTGTCAAGTAGGGCCATTTTGATTTTCATTATGAGGTTATTTCTACATCTGAACTGAGAAAATATCTCCATGAACTTTCTTTCATGGACTGTCTTTGAAAGCTTCTGCACATGTCCAAGGATGCTCACAGGGAAGGGCTGCACAAACTTTGCTCCAGGGAAACACTCTGTGGCCAGAAGGCTACAGAAAATAGTTTTGGCTGCTTGCAAGGGTTGCATCAGGGCTAATGTGGGATGCATCCTGGTCAGGGGCAAACACTGGGGCTGCAGGGATGTGAAGCCTGATGTTTGACAGGCCGCACACCACGCTCTGCTCCTGCCTAAAGAAGGGAAATTCTATGGATTTGCAAAGGTTCATTGGTTCTGAAATATGAAAATAATTCCTCTGGAGCTGTTTTTCTGGCTGCTGAAATCAGTGCATAGGCTTCCACTTGAGATCTCCATCTTTGCCTCAAGCTCATAGTCCCAGGTTCAGGGACAGAAGCAGTGTTACCATGACACAATGGAAATCCCATGAACCTTAAAATTTATTTTCTATCAACCTCTTTTTGAGACTGGTATCAAATTATGATACAGTTGTACAAGATATAACTTGGACAGAAGAGCCACATAATGCTGCTCTGAAAATCTTTTTCCACAGATGTAGAAAGTGAGTTTAGGTTTAAGGTATGCTATAAATCTTTACAAGTTTTAAGCTGGTCGTCAAAACTGATCCTTTTTCTCTCTGTTTTGTGGTAGTTAATTTTAATTCCAATACCACATTATATAGTTGTGACCACTGTCTCTGCAGAAAGGTGAATTGAAGCTGGTAGATGAGAAAAGGGCAGTGAGAAAGATCAGCAGAATAGGGATCCTTCTTTACAGTAGGAACTTGAAAGGAATACTTTGTTTAACCTTGGAAAACAAAAGCAGAAATGGGATATGTTTGCTGTCTGGAAATGTATCAGGTGGGTAAATACCAGAGAGGAGAAAAGGAGCCATGGATGCCTTAGAATACAAATGACCAAGAATAAATTTAGGCTAGAAATTACTAAATGAGTTTCAGGCATTTGAACAGTAGCTCCACAAGTGGGATTCATGACTGCCTTTAAGATGAATCTTGCTGAAGTGATGAATGGGAAAGGGTGGTGTGGGCTTGTGTATTACTAGTGGCCTGGACTGAACATCCTGGTGGGTGCCTGCTCATTCTGCCTTCCTGCCATTATTGTGCTGAAAAGTTGTCTTGGAGTGGCAGTAAGATAGACATCCAGCAGATTTCTTCCTTCTTCATCTAGAGTTTCTCTCCCTAATTTTAAATTCTCTTTTGATATGGGTTGCAACATTTCCTAGTTTGAATGTTTGCCTCAAGGAAAATATCCTAATACTTCTAGAGATGGGCCTGATAAGTTTTGAGTAAAGCACACACCTGCTCCAGGGTAAGAAAAGCAGCAAGGACAAGCTGGGAAGGATTTTTATTGGCTCTGGTCCAACTCAATCATCTCAATGAAGTCAAATCTAGGACTTGCATCACATAAAGATTTTTTGGGGGGAGAAACTCACAAAACTTTTCCATGCAGATTGTTTGGGCTAGATTTGCAGGAGCAGAGAATCTGCTCTTCCAAGGTGGTGGGTGCAATTGTAAAGGGGAACAGATTTCTTCTGAATATGAAGAGTTCATGGGTATTTGAACAGATATTGTGCTCTAATGCTGATATTTCCCTGCCAGATTTTCAGCAGCAGAATTGCTAGAGGCAGTGGCATCTTCATGAAAGCAGCTCTTCTGTATACCTGAAGATTTCTACACAAGGGAAGCCTGAGATGTTTTTTTCCCCTCAGATTAAGCCATACTGGTGAATTTCCAACCTCATATGAGCCCAAGGCAGATTATTTTGCATTGTGGAAGTAAAAAAAGAACAAAAAGAGTAGGTTGACACAGGCTGAAAGAAATTAAAATCAAAGAGATAAAGTACATTGGAGACTTAGGCTGCCCTAAAAGCCAGAAGAATGGGATCCACTAAGTCCAATTTCACTTGATGTACCCAGAAGCGGTGGGAATAAATTATCCTTTGTGGTTGGTGAGAAATCTGGCCCTGAATTCCACTTCTTTCCTTGCTTGTTTGCTTCCTTGCAATATTATTCCCACACTTTTTTATAGTGTATCGAAACTCCATGGTACCTCTTCCTGCTCCTGGTTCTTAGATAACACAGCTTTGTGTGTAGTTCATCCAATCCAACTAACCTTTTCAGTTGAATATACATCACATGCCAGACAAGAAATGAAGCCCTTTCATTCTACTCATGTTTTTAGTGCTGACTTCTTGGTTATGTTGGCATTAATATCTATTCTTGCCCTTGTCTTTTGTCTTCTTTTTGAAATAGAGATAAAATAGACAAAGTTTCTACTTCACAGGATTTGGGGTTGCTTGAAGGTTAATTAATATTTGTTAAGTATTAATGGGAGAATTCATAGGGATTATTCTGTTCCAAGTGAGGTATTTGAATGAATACCTGCAACAGCCCAACATGAAGCAATCAGAGGAACTTTATTCCTCTGGCTTACATTCAGTCAAACCAGCTTAGAATCCTCTCATCCCAACTTCAGTATAAGGCTTTGAAGAATATAAGAAACTGGTGACATAATCTTGGCCCACTTCAGGAAGCAAAGCATGCATTGCTAACTCCTGCTAAATAAAGCAGATGACTTTTTTCCTTTGTAAAGAGCAGATTCCCTTATGGAAAATTAAAAAAAAAAAAACAAAAAAAAAACCACAGCAAAGCACCAAGGTAACCAATCTCATTCCTGCACTTTAAGGTTCTGTTTTTATTGCTCTTCCAATTATTTATGGAAGCTGTGAGTTGCATGGTGGAGCTGGAATGATTCAGGAGTTTGTTAAGTGAAGAGAAATAGGAAAAGAAGGGCCTGGCTGTTCAGACAAATGACATCAGTGCTTCGGCATCTCAGCATTGGAAAATGCCGTGTCTCCACGAGAAGGATTGCAGAGTGATGCTCAGAGTGATTTGGTTTCTTGGCCAGCATGCAAAATAACACTAGACATAGTCTCTTGAGATTTATGGGTAACAACAAGTCAAGTGGGAGATATGGCTGTGTAAATTGTAGCAAGGAAAACAGCTTGCAGTAGTGAAGAAACATTTCATCCAAAAGGGTTATTGTGCATCTGCAGAAAGTACAGAGACTGTAAGGAGTGTCTAATCTTCTTTACATTTCTTAGTTGACTGCCAGTGCAGGTTTGCTTGGCTGGATTTTCTTTTTTTTTTCCTTCTTAATAGGAATTATACCTGTGTGATAATTCCTGTGAACTCTGCAAGCAGAAAGCTAGTAAATATGTATCTATTTCCTAGGATAATGAAAAGGGATCTTCCAGGCACTCATTGCAACCCAGTGCTCTTTAGCCATGGGTTCTTGAGACTGTGGTTCTGGTACCTTGTGAGAGATTAGCTGGAAAATCTTGAGATGCTAAGGCAGCATGTTTGCATTGACATATTTCCCTTTCAAAGTGGGGCTTTGGCTTAAGGACCACTCAGCGCAGAGCTGATAAGAGTCTCTGAAATCCAGCACATTGCTATAGCTCTGGAGACAGTGCCAAGGACAATGGTTGTCCCTTCAGCTACTACAGTACAAGAATAAAATAAAAACCAGTGGCAGTATCTGGCAAGAAGCATGGAAAAGTGATGGAAGTACACCAGTGAGGAAAAAAAATCAAGTATATGCTGATTTCAAAACTGTTTTTTAAACTTGATTTGTACTGTTAACCCTGTCCATTGTGTCCTCTTTTAAGGAATGTACATACTTAATGTTAGTAATGACATTTTACAGACATAGTGGTCTGAAAAGTCACACCTTGTAGCAAGCTGGTAAAAAGAAATAAAATTACATCAATAGGCTTGAAAGGTAGAAAATCATTGACAGGATCACATTGATGCTGTTTGCAGCATTGTGGTCTTGTTGCTGAAAGGACTGAAAAAGCCCAGCTGTAGCCTCTGCAGCATGACCCAGGTGTTCAGCTGCAGTCTAGGGACAGGGAAGCCAAAGCACAGACATTGTGCCAGGCAGAGGGGTTGTGTGCTCCCAGGGCTCCTGCTGTAATGCCTGTCCCTCTTCCAGCTTCTCTATAATGCACTGGAGGAACATGGTGTAGGGAAAGCTACAGAAAAAGGAGGGGCAGGCTGTTAGACTGCTCCTCTGGCATGTGATTTCTCCCTAACTGAGCTCATTTGCAATAGGCACAAGCAGTGCTGGAAGTGAAGCAGGCAGGTCAGTGTGCAATGTCACCAGCACAGCCCTGGGATGGAGCCAGGGAGAAGGCAGGAGGGTGGAATCAGGCAGTGGCAATCAAAGCTCAGCAGCAGGAAGGTGCCAGCATCCCAGTCTGCTGGGACATGCATGTTTTGGGGTGAGGCTGTGACAGCTGGTGGGTGGCAAGCAGCAGCTGTGGTTTGCTAAAGTGAGCTTCCCTGGCAGCTCTGGTGGGCAGCAGGGCTCTGGTCATTGCCTGCAAAAGGTGCTTTAGGAAGCTGGTTGGTGCTCTCACAGAAAGAAACCCCAAAGGGGAAGTCTCTGTTTTCCTCCTTTCCCTCCCACAGTTCCCTCACAGACCAACACTGGTTTACAGAGGAGCTTTCTGCCAGACAGCAGCCCCTGTGGTGTATTCAAAGCCACAGGCAAAGGGACCCTCTCTGCTCAGTGCCAGCCAGCAGCCCCAGGCACTGCTTTTCCCTTTTCCACCTTCAAGATGTGGTTCAGCAGGAAAAAAAGTGTGGCTTTTCAAACCCACAAAGAGGATAATGAATGCCATCTCTTTTGGAGGAGAGGTGACAATCCCCATGAATCCCTTTTCTGCTAACAGCTCCAGTGCCACTGCAGCAGGCATGGCTGGCCAGGGAATGAAAACAAACTCGTGAAGCACTGGGAGGAGCTCTCAGGAATGAGAGTTTAAAGTGTTTAAAAGCAGCTTGATTATAGCCTTATTGTCTTCTGGCATTATAGATACACGTCCAGATTACAACAGTACTGTTAGTACCAGTCTAAGGCTGAGGAGGGAAATGCTGCAATAGTGAAGGGCTTTATTACGGGTGGAAAGTTGTATTTTCCCTTGGGAGTCCAGGGAGTTAGCAGAGGGAAGTAGTGAGCACTCACTGCAGCAGCAGCCAGTCAGAAACCACTAGACCTTATGTGGGTTAGTCATGTCAAGTCACAAGATGTGACATTGACTGGTGACTCCAGAACACACTGCAAACTGCTTATTTTCATATGCTGAAAGCACAAATAGAAGCAATTAATTTCCCTTTTTCTTGGTAAAATAAACTGAGAAAACAAAGCTGTTTTGACTGGATGAAATATTTTGGCAGCAAACAAGTTTTGTTAAGGCATTTACATTTCTTCAAAGCTCATTTAATTCCTTGCTTAAATTATATTCAGGCAATTGTAAAGATACAAAAAAATGGACATTTGAGGATGTCAACATAATTGTTTTGGCTATCCTAGTTTTTCCCCCATTGTTTTTAACTTAAACTGTCCTGTGATCTTGTTCCAAATTTGTAGGTCACTTTCCCCTTCCACAAAAGTTCATTCTTCAGCGAAGTTTTATAGTATATTATATTACATTTATTAATCTTAATATACTTTGGCTATTTTAATCCTGAAGCATGCCCAGATCCAGCGTGACCAAGCAGCATTGTTATTTCCCTGTTTAGTCATTCTTTCTCAAACAGGAATTCAGATTGCTATACATGCCTTTCTGCATAATTTGTCTTTACCAAAATCATCCACTCTGAAATTCTTACAAGCACTTGCCTTGCCTATTAATTTTAAAAGTTTGACACTTTGCCTACAAGTGTCCATAGTCCCAGGCCTTTTTTCTTCTCCATGAAGCATAGTAAATAAGGCTATTTCTAATGAAGTCTGTGAGCTGGCACTGATGCCAAATTTAGATCTGTCTGCAGAATCTGTTTCAAAGGAAGGCCCTCAAAAGCAAAGTGATGGCAATTATTGTTACTCTGAAATTAATGTGAGTGCTTTGTTCTTACATGAATTGAAGGTCCAACCTGTGTTTAAGACCATGGGATGATGCAGATTCTGGACATTTTGAGTGTTGTTACATGTTACAGCTTTTAAGGTTTTGTCTAACAGCATTTTGTAGGGAGAGCCATAACTACAGGGGGTAAAAAGAGAAGCAAATAGTTATTTTGCATTTGAATCCTGCCATCCAAAAGGAACTGGATTCTGCCTTGAATTGCATACATTATTGGAGGAAGTCTGCTCTGAGTTAAAAGAATAAAATGTCTTATGAAAACTGAAGAATATGTACAAATTTCACATAAAAAAAAGAAAGAGAAGGATGGAAAATTAATAGTTCCTGTATTTTCAGCCAGGGTCCAAATAGCTCAGAAAATAAATGGCTGATCTAGTAAAGGTGAAGTTGTTTGCAATGGGAGAATAATTGCAATTACCAGTAGAATACAGAGTTTTCATACAAGGCATACAATTAGAGATAGCACCACAGCTATTTTTAATTAGCCATGTATGTGGGAGAGATATTAAAAAATCTTCTATTTAGGTACATTGGCAGGAAAAATTCAAGAAGCATTAGCTACATGGCCTTTATTCCAGATGAGTAGTTTTGATCCTTTCCCTCAGACAGCAGTAGGCTGTAATGAATTTCCTGTGGCCTGGGTTTTTACTTTGTAAAGGCATTATTGATTTTTTTCTTAGTGTCAGCTATTGGTAGCTTCATTTTCATCCCAACACATCCACATCCTTTAGACATCCTCTGTGTTCCTAAAAAGCCCAGATTTGCTTCTGATGGATGTTGTGCAGCATCTGGTTGAACCTGGGGGGTGGATGACCAGCTCAGAACACCCCACACACAAGATTCTTCTCTCTAATGAAAATGCCCACACGAGAACCTGGGGAAATTTTATATGGGCAATCACTCAGAGATATTTTTGTTTCTCATTTCATTGGTTCATGCTGCTTCTGCAACCTGTTCCCAGGAATATTCAGAGGGCAATTTTACTGCCTTGCATGCCTTTGCTGTAATGCTGTCAAAAGACACAGTCAGGACCATGAATTAAAATCACAGAGTAATATGGGTGCCTAAATAGCTTTGTCTGAAACAGTGGCCATTTAATGGTGTAGATGAAGATCTGTCCACAGCCTTTCATCTTTCTTGACCAGCTTGAATTTATGCATGCATTCATTTTGAGCAGCTACATGAATACAGAGAAAGAGTTGTTAAGAATGTTTGAAGTTTTGTTATAGGATGATTCCCAAGAAGTGAAAAGATGAACGCAATAAAACAATACTCCAACCATTTTACTTTCAAAGTATTTAATAAACACTGGCTTGTTCTCCAAACACTTTCTCCAATTGAACTTTGGTCAATTAGAGAAACTTCATCCACAGTTTACAAAGGAGGGATTTGAAAAGCAATGAGCTGGAAATTTCAGTGAAACTCCCACAGACTTTGCTTGGCTCAATACACTTGAATTTCCTTCCAGGCACCAAAATGTTTGGTGCTTCCTATAAAAACTACACTGTAGGCTTTTTAAGCCTGTAAAACTGGTGTCTCCAATGCAACCTTGACTATTGTAACAATACTTTTTATCAGGTACTTGGCAGATGCTTAAGAAGTTATTCTTCACCAGGTGATGATGCTTGTTAGGCTCTCTGCAAAGAATAAATCTGTCATCTTTGCCACGTTGAAGATTCCCCCAGAATCTTTTGCCAGGTGCAGAAATAACCTCCACGTGAGCAGAAGCTTCCTAGGTTGCCTGTCTCCATCCCTTCTTGCTCAGCAGTGTGTTGCTCACAATTCCCACCACAGATCTTACTTTCCCTTGCATGCACTGGTATCCTTCAGCCTGTAACCATAAGCCTCTTGTTAAGTGAAAATGCATTTGATTCCAGTTACTGACATGGCTGGAGCTGGATTTATGTTGTGAGTCAGCCTTATCTGACCCCTAGAAATGCATGGGGTTTGCAAATGAAACCAAATGCATGTGGTAGGCCTATATGGGAAAGTAGACACTCAGATTAATTTTGCCAGATCTGTTCAGGACCAAAGCAAAGTTATGTGACTGCTTATTTTAGTATGGTCTGTGTGCCATATGGAAAATAGCTGCTGTGGGTCTGGAAAATAGCTGGAACTTCCTAAGCATTCATGAAAAGTTCATTTTCCAGGGAAATAAAATATATTCTGGCAGCTTCAGATTTTATGGATATAACTTGGGTTTTGTTATCAATTTCCTGGTAAAATTACTCTTTTCCAAGACATACAGTACCTTTCTTATGTCACTGCCATTACCAGGATCTGCATCATTGCCCCAGGTGGCCTTTTATTCAGGGCTTCAGGCACATGCTTAAAGCAGCAGGGTTCTGTGAAAATGACCTGAGCCTTCATACCTGAAACCAAAGCCAAATCATATTGCCTGGCTCTTGTACCTCACTGCAGTCCTGCACTGTGTGTGTCCCCACTACAGCTCCATCCTATTCCCTGTTGCATGCCCTCAATTGGGGTGCTCCTCTTCAGCAACAGCCTGCGTATCTCTGGGACTGACCTTTTGCAAAGGATCTCTGTTCTAGCAGGGGTTTCATACAAAAGGCTTCCAGGGAGTCTGGCCTTCCTTCCACTGGAAAACTCTATGGAGCTCTTGAACATTTCATGGCATTGTTGGGAATCTTGAGGAATGTGGGGGAATCATTTCATCTTACTTCTTGCTCCTTATACATGATCTACAGTAGAAAACCCATGAAACTGCAACTCTTTTGAAAGCAGTGCCTCTCAAAATCAGGACCAAATACTTCCACAAAGGTAGCAAATTTTCTGTAGCCTGAGGTTTTCAATGAGATTCTTTCTCAAAAGAGTTTTAAGATTCTTTTGCTATAAATCTCATGTTATGATCATATTATAATGTTCCTATGGCTATTTTTTAATCTACGATCATTTTGCTAGAAAAGTCATCCTTTATGCTGCAGAGCTCTCCAAACATTACTGAGGAATTCATGTTCTATTTAATAACTTTATTGCCTGAGTGACTGTGCTATTTCTCATGTACCCCATTTTTCCTTTGATCCAGGCACATACAGGCATGTTCTCCAAGAGGCCTTAGGAGATGACAGGGATATTTGAAGACACTTAAAGAATATATAAAAATAAATTGCATTTCCTTCCCAGATAGTTTCACTCCAAGGTAAATACTTTGTATCATTACCAGTTGGCTCACTATTTAAAAGACCCCTCTGTCTTTGTGTTTTGAAACAAACTGGATTTGGTGGATCATTTGCAATCTGCAATAGTTTATCTGTATTGTCTGTACCCTCCTGCACTTAATCAGCTCTTTGCTCCCTCAGCTCAGAAGAGTAAAGAGGTGAATTCATTGGAAAAAAAAATGCAGATTGCTAAACTTAATAGTGCTGACATTGAGCAGGGGCTCAGGCTCAGATTTTACAGGTGTGTCCTCTCTCTATTAGAACATCTGGTGTGTTATGGAGGTCTGAAATTTACCTTAGGCTGTGACTCAACTGAAATCCCCTGACAAATCATTGACACTTTGCTTCACAAACTTTTCACAAGGAAATTACTTTTACTGCTCTCAGTACCATGGAAATATCATGTAACTACCTTTAAAATTTAAAAACTGTGATGCTTTTCTCTGCTTTGTTCTCAGCCCTCCCTCCTGTAACTGGATCCACTAGAACTCAATTAAGTTCTCTGTGTAAGTTATGAAGCCACCTCAAAGCTTGTATTAGTCTCACAAATAGCAGCTGCAGTAGGTAACATTTACTGATGACTCCTTTCTGCCAGAGGGAAAGATGTGTTTACTCCACTCTGGGAAGGCAGCTGAAGCCCCTCCAAGAGGTATTGTCACTCAGCACTGCTCACCAAACCTGGCTCTCCCGCCTCTCCCAAGCAATTCCTGTGGTTACCTGTGCAGGCTCTCTCACTGTGCGCTTGCTTTGATGCTAAGAGACAGTGATAATTGCAGCATTGTGAAATACTGAAAAGATTGGCTTGGCTGAAGGACATAAATCCAGGAGGGGAAGTGCTGGGATGATTAATGGATTCACAGACCAAAGGATTCCCATGTTGACGTGGTAGCAATAAAACTTCTTAACTCCGAGCGCTGCAATCTCAAGTGAAAGCAAACCCTGGCAGTCTTCCATGAGTGATGTGTTCAGACCTTGTTGTTTTCCCTTTGCTTTGTGATCAGTGCAGAGGATGGAGACCAGGGCTAACCCTCTTCCACATGAGTCAAAGCAAGAGCTTGTGTGGTGGCTGAACCAGTAGATCACAGAAGGGCACAGGAGAAGCTCGGGGTTATTATTTCACCCAGCTGGCAGATGCCATAAAGATCACACGATACAATTATCTCAGCCTCCAGGAAAGAAGCAGACACTTTGACTCCCCACTCTTGACTGTGTAGAAGTAACACTGGAGACATTCTTCTTTAATTTCTTTTTTTTTTTTTTTTTTAAATTTCTAAGAATTATAGTATGAGTTCTGCATCCTGATGAAACTTCTAGGCTTATTATTTCACACTGAGTTACTAAAGTCAATTGAGAACAGTGGACAGAGAAAAATACTTAGAGAACAGAAGATGTTCTTAACTTGAGAGTTGCTTCCCAAAGTAGAACAGCATGATCATGAAGTTTTCTGCTCACCTGCAAGCCTCAAGTGGGGATTGAGGTTCTTTGAAACTCGCATGAACTGCTGATGAGAGACAAAGTAAGGACAAAAAAAAAAAAAAATCACAGAGAAGAGTTTAAGTGATTAGGTTCAAAAAATTTACTGTGCATCACATGGCTTTTCCAGCAGCTGTTTGCAGTGTAGCTGACTTCATAAAATCATAGAATGGTTTGGAAAGGACATCAAAGATCATCCAGTTCCATCCCCCCTGCCATGGCCAGGAGCACCTTCCACTAGACCATGTTGCTCCTAGCCCCATCCAACCTGGCCTGGAACACTTCCAGGGATGGGGCATCCACAGCTTCTCTGGGCAGCCTGTTCCAGGACCTCACCATCTTCACAGTAAAGATTTCTTATTAATATCTAATCTAAACTCACTCTCTTTCAGGGTAAAAAGCCATCATTCCTTGTCTTGTCACTACATGTCCTTGTAAGAAGTCCCTCTCCACCTCTCTGGTATGCTCCCTTTAGGTACTTCTGGGCAATGTGTAGAGAAGTTAAATCCAAATGCACCCCAAAATTCTTCCTGGAGTGTATTCTGAAGTTCAGCTTAGGTAATCCAGGAGTCTGTGCTGACAGTTTTTATTATAGTTGTCCCTGGTGACTCTTTCAATTACAGGAGTGCTGTTGCTACTTTAGCATTGTATTTATCACCATCGTAGGGTGCTATGCAGATATTGCACTAAATAATATAATGGTAGCCTCTTTCCCCAGAGATTTAGTGGTTTTGAATAAACAAACAAATTAACTAAAGGGGGGAAAAATCAGCATATATAAAGATTTATCCAAGGCAACAGTCCCAAACACAGAGATTTCTCTCCCTTTCTATAGCGCAAACAAGCAAGTCTCATGTCTTCTGGGAAGATGCAGGGTACGGTTAATCATATATTTTGTGCATGAGATAACAACTCATATTAATGAACCATTCAAAGGAAGTGGCTGTGAGAACTTTTTCTATGCTGGTGTGCCTGATTTAGGAAGCTGTGGGTGGTGGAATGAGAAGCTTCTTTTAGATTTCATTTAATTTGAGAAAAATTTTGGATGCTTTCTGTTCCTGGTTCCTGTAAGTAGTAGTCAAAGTATGAATATACACCATGATTTTCCTCCCCTGTGGAAATACTGCTCAATCTATGTTGGAAAAGCAATGTTCAAGCTCTTGCAAACTATTCAGGAGAAGGGAGTAGTTGTTAGTTTTCCCATGAAGAAAGCATGGGATTTTGTGCTTGAATCTGGAGATGTACAGGAAGAATCCTCAGAAGTTAAAAACATTAGAAGCTGAGAAACAATAAAAATAGGGGGGTGCCACACCTCACTTTTCCCCTGTGCAGATCATTTGCTATAGAGAGCACAGTTCAAAACCGGTGTGGCTGTATGGAGCTGTGACTATGTCAGATGTCATTGCCAGCCCTACCCTGTGGGGTTCACTTGGGGCTGAGTCACTACTGAAATTACAGTGGCCTCTGGACTGCCAGAGGAAGCACCTGCCTCCTGCAGCCCATGCTGGCTCTGCAAAACAGAAAAAACATTCAGGCTGCAGGGCAGGAGTCAAGGGTGATATATTTCCATGAAGTTAGTGTTTTGAAACCACAAGATCAGGAAAGAAAGCAGAGAATAACACAAGGGAAGAAAAAATGAAATCAAGGTTTCCCCAGAGTTTAGTTCTCAAGTATCTATTTCTTGATTTTTTTTTTTTTAATTATTTTTGAAATGTCATGTGGACTTCTTTACACAAGTTTGTATTACCTGAATGTTAACTGTATTGATTTGAATGTGCTTATCTAAATCATGAAGATATCAGCAGGCTGGTATCTGACTCTCATGGGGAGGAGTCCACAAGAGAAGAACCACCTCAGCAGGCAAACAGTCTGAGAAGGGTATAATCTTGACTGCCTGATCAGAGGTTCATAACAGAGGGTACATGCCAAAGGCTGTTGGTTGCAAGACTGTGTGATGAATGTTTATTTTGGCTTTCTCTCTGGAGCTTGATGAAGAGACATGTGGCTCTTGATCCAAGAGTTGATAATAGTGAAATTATTCAAGTCAACTGACAGTAAATCAGAGGAGGAGGGGAAAGGAAAAGATCCTGTGGTGATGTAAAACCTCGTCTTTGTTTTGGGTGGGATAGAGTTAATTTTCTTCCTACTAGACAGTATGGTGCTGTGGCTTGGATATTGGATGACAATGTTAATAACACACTGATTTTTAGTTGTTGGTGAGTAGAATTTACTCTAAGTCAAGGACTCTTCAGCTTCTCAGTTGATTCACACTGGCCAAAGAGATATTCCACATCATATAGAGTTGTGCTTTGTATTTCAGAACAGAGAAAAACTTGTACAACATAGACAACAAAAGCTGTTTCAGTGGCTTCATACTAAGATTTCAAACAAATGCAGAAGTTTGTCTTTACTTTTCTGCCTCTGTGTAAGAAGGCTCCAGGGGAGCTATGCAAGAAATGTTTTTCTGATGGAGGTTTATTCAAGAGAGTACATTGCCTGGGGTGGGATTAAAGACTCATAAAATAAAGATATTTTAGACCATGGATGACCAAAGTGAAATTGACTCCAAAGACAGAGGGAAGGCTTCTTGTGGACTTTGCAGTTTGTCTTGAAAGACAACTCTTTTGGGTTGGAGATATGAAGACATATGAGAAAAATGAGGTACTTGATGTGGGTGAGAAGGCACAGCAACAAAGAGAGTTTCAGAAGAGCAGTGGCAAAATAGCAGTGGATGCTGCTTCTTTTCTTGTAAGATTCCTTCCTGCAGTATAGCGAGTTAGACATAAGAGTTGCTTGGAAATAAAATTTTAGCAGAGATCTGAGGTTTCCAGGTAATACATTGCAGCAGAAACAAACTCTGTGAGGGACTGCCAACACAGAGTGAGACATCCACTGAGGTTATCAAGCCAAAGTTTGGCCTGGTGTGCACACTGTTCCAGCTAGGCTGTGATTTACCCTGGCATATGCAAAGTCCTCATTGTGCTCTATTCAGTAAACTTAAAATATCTCAGGGAAGAGGAAACATGAGAAACTCCACACTTTATTCTTCAGCTCAAGGAAAGCTTGCCCTATACCAACCTTCAGCAAAGGCTTGGCTGCACTGAAATTAGTGGCAAAACACATGATTTTGTGCTGCTTCACATCTGATGGCTTTTTCATGGCAATTAACCTCTCTGACTTCTGTCACACCTTGATTCATGCTCATGAATGCGTGTCTATTGCCTCCAAACTGGAAAGTGCTTTTCATGGGCTAATACATTCATTGCAACCACCTCCTTCCTCTTTCTTATTCTTCTTGTCTCCTTTTTCCTTTTTCCCAGAGAGAAATTGTAGTTGCACATTGTGCTTTTCCCCTTTAGTGTATATGCATGTATTTTCTAGATGTCAATCCTCAGGTGGACATGGTAGTTCTAGGTGGGGTCTGAAACTCTAAGAAGCTGGTCCACCTCCTCTTGGAGTTGGGGTCTGACAAAAAAGCCTTGAGGCAGCTCTGGGAGCTGTTGCACAGTGGTTATTGCTGTCCTGGAAGAATTTTCTGGAAGTTTTTGTAAAAGATGATCTAGGGTCATATTCAGATTTACTCCTTGGTTTCCAGCTCTACAGCTCTGAGGCCTTTGTGAGATGAGATGGAGTGCAAATGCTCACCCTAAAAGCCTGTTAATCTAAACCTCATCTGAAACAAATGCATTCTTTTGAAAAGGCTTGTCATTTTATATCCAGTCACTGGTGCTGGCTCTTCCTTTGCACACAGCTGTCTCATCTTGTTATGTGTGTGTATGTACATTTAAGAGGTCACCTACTAAGAGCTGGCATCATTTGGTTTTGCATTTGACCTACAAGGTTGCATGCTTTGTTGCTCCCAAAGGACCTACAAGGTTGCATGCTTTGTTGCTCCCAAAGGCTGTATTCCCTGGGTTTTGGGAGGAAAGTATTTACTGCAACTGCAAACTTTCTGTGTGTCTGACCATCCTCCTTTCCCAAGAACTTGTCCTGCAGCTGCCTGGCAGGTGCTGCCCTTTGCTCTCTGCTCTCACTGGAGGGGAGCATGCATCTCACTGCTCCTTTTCTCCCTTCCATCTTCTATTTTGCCAAGGGAGTCTGATGTGCTCCAAACTGTCCAGTCCTCCCCTCTTCTAGTTGGCTTTTCAGGGTACTTTTAAGGCTTGCCAGGAGACAAGCAGAACTCAGGTAGGTTGGGGAGATGTGGCACATTGGAGTGCTAAGGATTGCCACTGTGTGATCTGCACAACTGCAGAGGTGGCCCAGGCTGCCAAAAAGGTACTGGCCATTCTTTATGTCACTTCTTGCTGGGAGAGGACATCAAATCCACTACAACTCAAATCAATAGATGTCTCTGGCTCTTCTTACTGTGTTTGAACTCATCACACAGCAGTGATGGAAGTAACAGAGTGCCCAAGAACATTAGCTTGATCATGGGAAAATTGTTTCTGTGAGCTCTTCTGCCTCAATAGCTCTCAGTCAGTCTCCATTACTTAAGGTATCCAGGGCTTTTCCAGAGACGTTTTTGGTTTTAAAGCAGCAGTAAGAACTTAATGCTTATGGATGATGGATCTCAAAAGGACATGCTGGACAGAATAAATGTTTTCTGTTAGCAAAGTTTTCAGAGAAGGCATTCCTATGGTCTTCCTCTTGTATCCTACAACTAAATTGTCCTATTTATGTTTGCAACAAAAGAGTAGGATGTTCAGGCACTAAGAATGCCTTTTCATAGGCTTTGTTAACCTTCCATGTCTTGTTTCTAGCAGTCATCTTTTTTCAGCATTGTAAGCTCTGATGCTTGCTGGCATTACTGTATTTACCAAGGACAGGTTTTCAGCTGATGGATTTGCAGTTCTGCAGCTTGCAGAACTTCCCAAAAGCAGTGGGCCCATATCCAGCAGTACAAAGGGATCTTTCTTATCTCTCTTCCTTGTTCCAATTCCCAAAAGTACACACCAGCAAGCCCAGTGCACTTTGTCTGGTATTTCCTAATAAAAAACAGTTTAGCCTTATAACTGCAAATGGTCTTTACATGATGGTATAGTTGTGGTGTCCCCTTACATGATGGTGCAGTGATAATGTCTCTTACCATTAGACTTAGACTTTCAGAAGAGCTGACCTGTAAATAAGCTCTTTTTTGGATGAAGTGTCCAGAGCTTAAAGCTAAGTCTGCCACTGTTGTAAGCCCCAGAGCACCAAGTGCATTTGGTGGCAGCATCTCAAGTTGAAACACTCAAAGTTTGTTCTTAAAACCTCCAAACTTTCTGCATTATTGTATTATTATGCTAGTTTAAATTGGATGTTATGTGATGGCTGTCTAGGAATTATCTGAGTTGTGAGTATGAGTTTGTCAAAATGCATCAATTCATCTTTTGCTGGACAAGAAGGAAGTGACATAGCAGCTATAAAAAAAACAACTCCTAAACCTGTCCTTGCAGAGTGTCCTTAAAAGAACCCTTTTCAAAATACAAAAATGTGGTTTGTATACATATGAAGAATTTCCTTTTCCTTTCCTCCTCACAGAGGTGTTCATTATGTTTCAGTGTGCCCAGGTTGATTCTGTGCTGGGCTCCTCTTCTACCCAAATAACTCTCTTGCCCCCAGTAACTAAGATTCAATTTGAGAATATTTTTATTGATGTACATAGACCAAATCCCATCATCCTACATGGGATGTTAACTCAATTACAGGAATACATGGCTTTTCTCTGGATTTGAATTCAAGAAGTAAAGACTGTGCCTGACTTTGAAGATATCCCAGATTCATTTCTGATGGCAGCCATCATGCTTGGCAAGAGAGAAATGACCTCCTTGTTGTTGAAGGCAGGTATTACCCACTAATCTTGACTGAACACAAACCAACCCATGAAATATGAGCCCTTCAGTTAATTTTTTTGAACAAAAAAAGCAATAGAAAAAGTTGAATTTTTCCTGTCTTATTGATCTGCTTCAGAAGAGGGCTACACTGTGAGTGAGAATGCCAGGTCTAACTTCTGTGAACAGGAGCAACTTCTTATAAGGTGTTCTGCCAAACAAACTCTTATAATGCTTTTGCTCTTATAGAATCTGAAAATAGGCTTAATTTTCTGGAAACATGAATAAAATCATGAAAGGAAATTAATAGAGTAATGAAATGTTTATGAAAGTCACAGATTTCTAATGGAGAAGATTAAAGAGTCAGTGTATGTATGGGTGTAAATAGACCATAAAGAGACCTTTATTTCTTTTTTATTATTTTTTTTTTTTTTAAATCTATTACATTTCATGCTCTTTTCTCTGGAAAACATTCTGGATATGAAATTGAGGAGAAAAACTTTTGTCTAGTTTCAGAACAACCAGCCAAACAGAGAAACTTGTTTTTCTGCTTCTTTTTGTAACACATCTTGAAATGAAAATGTAAGCAAATGAAAGTGAGAGGAGTTTAAACAAAAATTAATTTTTAAACATTTTTCTTTGGACCTACAAAGACAGGGGAGGCTGCTTCTCTGTAAGAAAAATGCTGCTTTTATCCTCCTTTTAGTTTTTGAAGGGGAAGGTCTTTGTAGCATTTACCACACAGGAGGGATTTATTGCCCAGAGCTGAGCACAACTGAGAAAATAATTTTGACCTGATACATAGAAGTTATGTCTAGACAGAGAGCACTGAAGTGCTCAAGGGGAAACTCAGAGTAGGAACCAGTTATGACAAATTGAGCTTTTGAAGTGACAAATAGAAGCAAACATGTAAAAACCTGAAGATTTCATAAAGTAAATGTGAGATTTGCTGCTGACCTAAATCAAACTGGAAGACAGGACAAGCTAAATCAGAGTGTATTTGTTTCTGCTGCCCTCCTCTTCCAAACAGGAGCCAGAGCAATTGCTGGTGGGGCCATGCTATGCAACCAGAGAGGTGAAACCACCTTTTTTGTTTGGGTTGGTTTTCTAAACAAAGCCAAGGCTTTCTTTCACCTGGTTCAGTTGGAAATCTGGATTGATATCACAAGAATTTTCATTAGGATGACCTAGAGGTTAATGAACCACTTGGTGTGGGCAAGTATTGTAATTAACTGGGCTGAGCTCTGTAGGCTGCTGAAGGGAGCTGTATTTGTGAGGTCCTGAATGTGTCAGTTTTGGGGGCATTTTGTGATTTAGCAAAGCTAAATGCTTATTTGATGGTATTATGGGTTGTAAAGACACCAAGTTAAGAGTCACCTGTTCTGCAGGAATTGAACTGATGAGCGATTTCAGATTATCTGTGTTTCTAGAATGTTAGAAGTGGAAATCTGGTATTGGGATGAGAATTTTGATTGCAGAATAGAATTATTGAAGGGAAAGATTTATAGCACATTGTCATTTGCGCCCCCACAAAATATCCTGAGTTCTTGATCTGTATCAAAGCATTCAGGCTTTCTTTCTGCTAATCCACTAAAGAGCCTGTGGCATTGAAATTGACTCCAGAGCCACAAACTAAGGAAAGTCACTTAAATACTGGAGTTTTCTTGACTGGAGAACATAAAAATGAGGAAAGAGCAGGGGGTTGTTTATATTTAAATAAACACAGCAAACAGGAATTTTCTTTCTTTGTCTAAACTTTGATGGTTTTGTTGGTGGTTTTTTTTGCTAGAAAACCTCTGAATGTTTACCAAGGCAAATAATAAATCCTCATGATCTTAATTAAAATGGCAACAAGAAGCATGCAATAGATGCTTCTCGAATTTCTTTGAGACCACATTTTTCCTGCTGCTGTGTGGTACAAAAAGTGTTTAATTTTGAATGGCAGTAAATTATTGAAGTTCTTGAGTTCTGAAGTGTTCTCAGATATCAGCTTTAAGACTATGTGGATATATTCTACATGGTGGAATATCTTGCACCTAAGGTTTTTGGTCCCTTTCCTTTGGAGGGAACTGGAGCAGCAAAGGGAGAACGTGCATCTGGAAGTGTTAGGTGATCCAGTGCAACATCCTGTAATAATATCCTATTATGCTTGTCTGAAATGATTTGATCTCTCTATTTTTTGGTGGGGTGGGGAGGTGAGGAGAGTGAAGTAGATGTCAAGAAATGATCTTCCTTCATTTATTAGGCCAAATGACTCTGGGAGAGTTAGCCTAGTCCAAAACCTGGATTGACTGACAGTTAAGTGACTGCTTTATTGCTCACAGTCAATGACCATAAGAGTTACACATTACTTAAAGCATGGCAATGGTTTTAACAGAACCTGTTTCCAGCTCACACTCTCCCATGGAGCCAAGAGAATGACTCCACCATGTATCACAGGACAGAAAATGACCATAAATGTGGCAGAAGAGAAGATGATGTTATTGCAGGCTTTTGCATTTCTGGTATGTTTAATTTTCTTTGCCTGCAAAAAGGACATTTTAGGTTTAATCCCTGAAAGCAGGTTCATAGAAAAGTAGAAAATGGAAGTAATTGATGGGACATGAGAACAACACAAGGGGAAATGTCTGAGAATAAAACTAAAAGGGAAATGTTTGCAATGTCTTGCTTAGGGCACAATGTAAATTACTTGGCAAGTGCAATGCACTCTATTGATACATTTGTGTTCTTGGGTTGTAGCTAGAGTCCTGTATCAGAAGTGATGAGAGATAAGAATTACCTGAGAGGCTTCTAAAAAAGCTCTTCTAAAAGCTTCTTTTGGATAGGTCTAGGTAACAATCCATGGCAGGATCTGATCCAGCCAGAATAACAGGGTTACAGGCATGATAAAAACACAATTTGCAAGCAAGGTATGAATGCCTAACAAAATACATGTGATAAGACTTGATAGCATTAGCATTAAAGTATTCCTTTGAACCAAGTGGTAAATATTTATCACATCTGAGCTGTATCAGTGATCTCTAGTGTGACACAGAGCATGCCCACACAGCCACATGATGCTGTGTAGGCAGGACAGTCTGTTGTCAGGAGGCATTGCTTGGGAAAGTGTTCTCTTCTAGTATAAGGAAAATCCTTCATATGCTAATAGTTCCTTCTTACATTTTTGAGGATGTATATACAATGTAAAAATACTGGTTTTAATTTTTGTCTCAGACAATTGTTTATGATAATCCACCTTCTTTCCCATAATAAACACTAGATTTGTTTTTGGCACATCTTTATTTCTGGCACATCTTTCCCTGTCTGGAAGGATATATTGGAGACACAGAGCACTCTCCTGAAAAGCACTTAGTCCATATATGTAATAAATTCTTCATTAGCCCTATTTACAAATTTGGTTACAGTGAACAATATCACATTTTCTCTATAGTAAAAAGTCTAATTATCCTTCTGTTTTACAAGGAAAGCTTTGTAAACCTCTTGTAATTACAGGCTGCTAAATATTACCTAGCATTGAAATTTATTCTCCTTGAACATACAAAAACTATTTTCTTTTTGTTGAAAATTCCTGAATTATTTACTTAACTTGAAGACTTGAATGCTTAAGAATGAGCGAAGCAAAGGAAAAGAAGTCTTTTTCACCCAGAGATTTTCCTTTTAAATGTGGGAATTGTGTATAATTTCACACCAACATTAAAACAAGGCTTACACTAGTATAAAGCCAGGTTCAAGCCCATGGAGTAGAATTCTGTGTGTGAAACCTTATAGCAGAGGCCTTGACAAATTCAGCAAAGCTGGAATTTTATCCTGAGGCTTTACCATCTCCTTCATGGTCATGACCATTTCAACTTTAAAACTCACAGAAGCTTGAGCTTTTTATTCCCCCTTATTTTGAATGATGGAGCATAATTACAGTCCCTGTGCTCCACATTCAATTTTTTCTATTTTGCAAAAGTGCTAAGACTTCAAAGCAGAGAAGACTCATGGGCAGGGCTTTTTACCACAGAACTGCTGAAGAAAATGCCAGTTTTTGAAAGGCTGTTTTTTTGAAAAGGCATTATAATACTTTAATATTTTATTCTGCATTTTGTAGTTAAAGCTCTAATCCTCCTACAAATTCCCCAAAGCATTTTTCTTGCAGGGTGGAGGGGGTTCATTCTGGAATGCTTTTTAAAATACAGATGTGTATGAAGGAGTATTTAAACTTGCATGACCCAAGCAGGAATGGGAGTTAATTTGGAAACAGTGTAGCATTTCAAAGCATGGAATGAGGTACTTTTTCAGCACTGAGCTTACTCATCAACCCCCTAAGTTGCCATATAGATGATCTTTCCAGATCCAAAACCTTTCAATGAGCCCAAGAACTAGTTAGAAACTCTTCTAAATTTGGAAGCTCATCCTGCACATCTTTCACAAGTTGGTCATCAGCAATCTAGTCTATTTTGAAGAATGTTTGAAGAATGAAGCCAGGCCCATGGGTTTGGATGTTTAAAGGAGCTAATGGAGCTGTGGTTTCAGACTCTGTTCATCTAGGAGGGAAGATGGTACCATGTTTGAAGGGACAGGCAGTAACCATTCTGGACATCTAATGCACACCCCCATACAGCTGAGAGGACTTGTGCAGGTGGTGGAGAACAGCCTTCCCTGTTCAGGTTTCACAGCCCCTTTGGCCACCTCATGGGACACATAAATCTGGGAGCTGAGAGTGTTCTGCAGCTTCCCACATATACCAACTGCCTTTTTTCTTTTGATGCCTTTTCCTTCTTTTTAAGCAATATCTATGTTGATTGCTTGCTTTTCTTGTACAGTTGTTTATGCTGGGATTCAGCTGAGCATGCATTTCTCAGCCCCTATAGTGTAGATTCAGAAGAATTTCTTTCTTGGGGAGTTGTTCAAACTTGGGCCAGTGTAAACAGGGTAAGAGTCTCCCTGAACAGCACTAGTGGATTTAGTCTGGTTTTATATTTGTAGAGCAGATGTTTTCTTGGAAGGAATGGGCAGAAGTTCTATTTCAAAAGCTTCAACAGCAGTTAAGCTTTGATAATACACTCCTTTCTTTGTTTTGTTATGAATATCTGCCAGAGGAAAGGAAAGGGTTTCTTCCTTCTGGATCCCAAGTACATTAATCTCTGAAGTGACTGGTCAGAACAAAGTTGAAGTGTCAGATAATGATATCTGAAGTAGATTTTAGTGTAATTGCTCAATATTATGTGTTGTTGAGGAAGATGGGGGAGGGTTGGTTTTGTTTTTGCACATTGCATCTGAAAAATTCTGCTTCCTAAAACTTTTTAGCTCTTCTGTGGCAAGGGGTGAGTTGTGGTTTTTTAGAACTTTAGGGGGGTACATGCCTTGTAAATGTTACTGCTTATTAATTTGTTACAAAAAACCCATTTAGGTTAGAAGGGACCTCTGGAGATCTGTAGTTCAACTTCCTGCCCAAAGCAGGATTAGCAGTGAGATCAGACCACGTTGATCATGGCTTTATGCATCCAGACCCTGAAATCCCCCAGGGACTGATATTGCACAACCTTTTGGCAACTGAGCCACTGCCTGACTGTCCCAATGGGGGGTTTCCCCTTCTGTCCCTGTTTCTGTTTATGGCCATTGTCTCTCTGCTGTGTAGCTCCCTTCTTATCTCTTCTCAGAAGTGCAGGATGTCTACTCTCAGGCACCCAAAGCCACCCCTTCTCAAACCTGAACAAGCCATGGTCCACCAGTGTCTACTCACACACTTGTGTGACAACTTCCAGCCCTCCTGGACTCGTCCTGTCTGACTCTGTGTTCTCACCCTGGGGCCAGAACTGGATGCCATATTCTAGCTGCAGTCTCATGAATGTCAAATACAAGGAATAATTGGTGATCTGTTACCCATGTTACCTTGCCATGTTACCCTGGCTATCAAGCAGGCTGTGGCTGGTGCCCAGGTCCTGTTCACCCCCACCCTGAAGTCCTTCTCAGCAGCACTGCTCTCCAGCCAGCACTGAAATCAGGGATTTTTACTCAGACTATTCCTCCCTGGTGCAGAAGCAAGCCCTTGAGCTTTTTTGAAGACCACCTCTTAACAAGTCAAAAGCTTAGGAACCCTTTCTGAGTACAAGAAACCTGTGGCCTAATGACTGTGATGAATTCCTTCCAGTGGTCTTTCCTCTCCTTGGGAACAGAAGGTTGGTGATGATGCTTCTGTTAAACACACACACCCCGGTAATGGTCTCTGTGCAAGACAAATATGCACAACAGGGGTTTCTATGCCACACTGTGTTTCTTGAATCCTATTAGGGAAAGCAAAGCAAAGCATTGCTTCTGTTTCTAAAATCATCATTAGTTGTTAAACCCACTGTTACTTTTCAGAAATACCATGGTGCTATTAATAAGGCAAAAAGTACAGCAAAAAATGCCCTTTAATTAGTTATGCAGAGATGAACTCTTAATTCTGTAACTGCTGCCTGTGCTTTATTTTGAAGGAGCAGGAAGGCTCCCTGAAAAGGAATAAAGAAGAATGAAAGTCTGAATTCTGAGCTCAGTTATGCCAGCTAGTATGCAGGCCAGCTTGCATCCAAATCTGTTTTAGGAAGGACTTGAAGATTTAGCTTGTTAAATCTGTACTAAATGAATTACTGCAACAAAGGAAGAAAGCAAGCCTTGTGGTAGTAGGACAAAAAGGGTTTTATTCCCATTTCTTCACAGAATTTCCTTGGTGAACTTGGTATTTTTAGGCTGTGCTACTTGGTCAAGCTTGAGTGCCTGTGGGTGGGCACCAGACAAGAATATGCAGGTAATGCTTCCAGTAAGCAGCCTGATTTTGAGAGTTTGGTCATCAAACCTTCTAGTTTGATGTCCTCTGCTTGGCCCCCCAGTTTATCTGGTATCCTGTGGTCTGACTGGATGTCCCTGGGTAAGCAGCTGATGCTTGCACAACCACATTTGTGCTTCATGCTTTCCTGCAGGAAAGAAGGACTGATTCAATGCATGGATCTGCCTTAAACCCAGACAAACAGGATTTGGACCTCCAGTCCTGTGTGCTGTTTTCTAGTTTGGTTTTTTTTCAGATTCTGAATCAGTGGACACAAGATATCAGTGATATCTTGGGTTATCCAGTTCCTGAGTGGGAGACTCAACTGAGTGTAGGCAATCTGAGAAAAAAATAAAAGATGACACTTTATCTTCTCAAAGAGTTCAGCCTCAAATCTACTAATTTTTTAAATGTCCCTTGGCATCTGAGGAAATTGAGCATCATTTGAAGAGGAAAATCGTTATAGGGAAGGTGTGATCACATGAAAATGAGCAATCTGGAAAGCATTGTGTATTTTTAATCATTTTATACTGACAATGGTGGGAAGCAAGCTGGGAGGCAATGGCAACTTTATATGGTTTATGTATTCTGATGTTTAATTCCCTCAGTCGTGAGCTGGGGTCTCTTGTCTGGTAGTGGCAACCTAGAACAGAGGCTAGACAGAGTTAAAGAAAGAAATGAAGTAGGTATTTATTAAAAGGCCTTTAAAGGACACACCTTGGGCAGTACCAGAGACCAGCCAGGCTACACCAAGATGGACCCAAGATGGACAATATATGAACTCTGAGTCACAATTTCACATTTTTATAAGTTTTGGTCTGTTTACATATTGGGGTTGATTGTCCAATTACAGCTTCAGGTTGTGGAGTCCCATCCTCCCATATTACTCCCTCAGTTCACTTTATATATTTTTGGGCTGAAGCTGAAATTATATCCTTGGTTCTCAGGCTGGAAAAGGATTGTTTTGTCTGACTAAACTGTGAAGAGAACTTGCTAACACTTTAAATGAAGTTCAGAGTCAAACACCAATACAGTAGAGAATCTGGAAAATATAAAAGCTAAAACTTAAGACTTCAGGGTAGCTACTCAGGCTCAGTCTTTCATGCTGGACAACTTTGTCATTGCTCCAGAAGGCAAAGAGAGGTAGCTTTTCCTGGGAAAATTAAGACAACTCATTTGAGTACCAAATATGGCTTTGGAAAACTACTATGGGATAGATAACTTTTGGGCTTACACTGGAAGAAACTGCTTATCAGTTTTGAAGGTTGTGATATAGCATTGAGGGGAATGTTAAGAATAATTACTCAAGGGCCAGCCCGTTTTGCCCTCTTGGGTGTTATGGCATCACCAGCCCTTGGAACTAAAAGGAGGATGAACAAATGCACTGTTGGTGGAAAATGAGCTCTTCTGCTTTAAAGCACACTGCTCTTGAGCTGTACTGTAGTAAATTCCTTTGCAGACCTTCTATCCATCTGGTTTGCTTTTTAAAGGAAGATAAATCCTGCTAGCAATTGTCAGAGAAGCTAGAAAATAAATTAGTGTGTGATTTTCAGCACTTAGCATTACTAATATTTCTCTGCTGTGACTGCTCTGTGTGGCTGCTACATACTGGCATTTCTCAGCAGAACACAGCAATGCAAACAAGTATTTTAACAAGTCTCTGCTGCGACATCATTGATTGTAGCCAGCTATTGTTCTTCTGAATCCTGCCTAGAACAGGAAAGCTTCCTGGGATTTTAGGCCCAGACCTTTTTGACAGGAAGCTGAGGAACAATAAAGAGGCATTGAATCTCTTCCCTCCCACACATACACTTTTTAAAATCGAAAACTGTGGAGAAGAGGAAGTCAAAAGAGTTTCCCTTGTTTTACTCAGGTGCTGTGCAAGGGGCTGGCTGTATATAACACAGTTATGTTCTGAACTGCTTTGTAGACAGGGATTTTTCTGGCTTGGGGTGGTATCAAGCCACTCCAAAGGGAGTAGTTGCTCAACTCCTCACTCAAAAGAAGGTGACATTTGTGAGCTGTGGCAAGGCAGGAACAAAAGCTTGCTGCTGCCCCTCCTACCAGGACAGGCTTGTATGTGTCCATCAGCTGTTGGAAAGCACAGGACTGGCAGCTCCCCACAAGCAGATGGCTGATACTTGTGCTGCTTTGCCTTTGTGCTCTTTGCTTCCATTCAGGATTGGAGGATACAAGCCCCTAGTACTGACTTTTTCTGTGCAGCTAAAAAGACATGAAAGCTGCTGTGCTTTTGAGGGCTTAGACTGTCAGTTTTCTTATTCCCTGTAGGTCTTCCCAAGGTCTCTCATCTCTTTTTCATCTCTGCAGATGCCTCTGTTTTCACTAGATTCTTCCTGGTGATTCCTTTTAGGGAGGAATAGAAAGCTGAAATTCTGGTCCCACTGAAACATTTTGTTCTAAAGCTCCAATTCTGTGCCTAATTCTGTGTGAGCTTCATTGGCATCTTGTTTAATTGTGCTGACACATAGCTGTAGATGGAAGTGATCAGAGTTCCCTGGTGGCTTGAACCAATGAATCTGTGCTTGTGGAGCTACAAAATTTTCAGAAAAACTTTCAAGTTCATGGGGCCTATCTTTGGGGATGAGTGAGAAGGCATCCTCCATTGTCTAAGTCCTCACAAAGACTGTTACCCCTCTACTCCCATCCAGCCCCCAAGCTGAATTATTAGAAATTTCTTGGAGCAACCAACAAAATTTGCTTTGCATTTGGGACCCTCTCAACAGATAGTATCCTTATAATATTAATAGTTCCTTTAATTACAGATCTTATGGTCCATTTCACAAGCAGCAATATGAGATTTTAATCAAAATGTTAAGAGAAAGCAATCTACAAGCAAAAAAAATCCCCAAAACAGATCCTCACAAAACTATTACCTGTTGTATTTTTTAATAAACAGAAGATGCACTGGCATATACATTGGCAAATGAGTTTCCAAAAGCAAATACAAGTCAAAGAAAATTGCACATCATAGTGGTGTTTAGCTAACTGTGCATACCTCTTATTTAATCTGAACACATTTTTAGTAGCTCTAGCTGCAGTAGTTACCACAAGATGACATAGGATTGGGATTTAGGTCCAGTCCTTTTTGATGGGAAGAATAGGATCCCCATAACACAGGAAGTTCACCAAAGATTAGGGGGGGGAAAACATAGTACTAGTTTAGCAGCTACAAGTAACAATTCTGGGCAGTTTTTATCACCTCACCTTGAGTTAGCATAATAGGAAGTAAGAAAACTGAGAAATCTAAGTGGCAGGAGTGGAAAAACAAGCCTTAATATTTGTCAGGCAACAACTGACAAGAAGCAGCTTGATCAACAGGCTAGCCCAGAGATGCATATTTTACCATATGTTTAAGATAAGATGGTGTTATCCTATCTCTTTGCCTTAAATAATTGAATCACTGGATGTCAGTTATGGCACTGTTAGGTCTGGCATAAAAGAAGAGTTTGGCACCAAGATGGTGTTCCTACCACAAAGAAACCCTTTGTTCATGAAGAGGTTCCCATCTGTTTGTGAACATGTCTTTGATAATTAGGCCCTGAATTGAAGTAAATTAAGGTTTTGAACCCTCATTGGTAAATTCCCTACTAAACTTCAGAAACATATTACTTTTAAATTTAGATTCTTAAGAGTTCTTCTTTTGCTAATTTTTTTGTTCCAGTCAGACCATATGCATTTTCCATCAGAAGTCTGTATTTCATTGTTGCTTACTCATTGTATTGAATCTTTAATTTATTTAGGTCAAATTGTTTTTAACTTCTCTCATTAAAACCTAGTTCTCCTTCAGGAAGGCTCTTTGAACTCTCTTCATGTCTACTTGTTTTCTGGGATCACTGATTGTGTGTACAGCTGCCAGTTTCTAATACAAGTAATTTCTATTTGCAGAAGTTTCACTGAAGCAGCAGAAGAGATGGTCTTGGACTGAGGGCTGTGTTGGGATCGTATAGTGATGACAAGGGATAAACCTTTGCTGGGAAGGCCTAAAGAAAACATATACAGTAATCCTGTGGTAGGATATTGCAGCAATTCCTGCTGCATAGCCTTTGCTTTCAGCAGAAATTGGGGATTTCTGCTTTTGACATTGACAGTAAAGACCCTCCCTCTCTCACAAGATGAGTTGGTGCCCTGTGTTGCATTGTTTGTTGGCTCTGACCCATAGGATATGAGAGCATTTTGTGCTGAAAACTGGAGGTTTCTGTAGAATTTTTTTAGCTGGTCTAATTTGGAGCTCACTGCACTTGAAAATTAAGTTGGTGTTCAGGGGGATTTGCACTGGAATACAATGAGCTTTTACCTGCATCATATAGAAACGAAAACAGGCACTGGCTTTGCATCCCATCTTCTCCCAGATAAAATAAACACCATATAATTAATGCTGAACCTGATAGGTTTTTGTACTTGAAGCATCTATGCAGTCAAGACCAAAGTCTTTTTAAAGTGGGTAGAGGTTATTTTTCCAGCAATTTACATGGCAACCACTCTATGTCTTTTGCTTCTCTCTTCATATTTATCTGAGGCTTTACAGTGGGTTCAATTGAGGGTCCTAAGTTGATGTTTCAGAAAAAATATTACTGTCCTATGCAAATACAAAAACTGTGTAGGTTTTTTTATTAACCTCATTATATTTAAAGTGACAAGAGTTTGCCATCAGATCTTGTCTTTATAAGGAGAAAGTGCTCTGCTAACTTTTGTGACCTTTTTCAGTGTGTGTTGAGTGAACATGAACCCAAACCACATGAATGTTTCAGGTCTCTGGCCTCTCTAAGGTGACAAATAATAATAAGGATTTTAGGGAAAATGTTTCTCATATGTCTGCTTGGAAGGGAAAAAACCCCATAAGGCCAACACAGTAATTGACTTAGAATGCTATAAAGGGAAATATCTTTCCTCATAGAGATAAAAAGACTCGATTCACACATGAGCTGAGCCAAGTAGAACTGATGAATATAGCACAATAGTCCAAACAGATTCACTACAAGCCCTGTCCTGAATAACAAAAAAAAGGAAACAAAGAGGAAGGGGGCAGGGAATGGTTACCTTCTTGCTCTTGGGAAGAGTTAAGAAAATAGAGTGCTAAGCAATATAGGGAAAAAAGGAAAAATAGTCACATATTATTCATGCTTCACTTGTGTTTGATACATTCACACAGGCATATTAAGCATGAAAAGAACTCTGAAATGTAAATAGAGACATTCATTGTGTGGTTTTACTTTATATTTTAAGGAGGAAGGGAATAGAAAAAATGGACTCCCCACCCTGCTCTTTCTCAGAAGAAATCTCTTCTGAAGCCATTCTGATGAAAGCATAATTAACCTTGTTTTCATTAATGGGTCCTTCCTTTGTGGCTCAGATGACAAAAAATGGAAGAGAGCATGGGCCACCCTTGGCGATCAAGGAAACATAAAAATTGAGGATGAGGTTGTTGTGCACAAACTGAACTATCAAAGGTATGATGGGCTTGAATTCAATTCCCGTCATTATACTAATGATGCAGAACATAGCCAGGCCAAAATAACTCAGGTAATTACTTAGCATATTGCTCTAGTTTCTGCAGTGGCAGTTATTGTTTACATCTCTAATTATGCTGTGTAGACACATCAAATCACTCACGCTTGTTTTGACTTGAAGTATCTTATGGATGCTGCTGTGTGAATGAATGCAATTCAGCAATACTTGTTCTTCAGGCTCAGGGTCCAATCCTGCATGTCTGTCATACTCAGAATTCCTGCTGCTGTGACTCCCTTGTGTATTTCTTTCATTGAGAACTTCTCCTTGCCTTAAGCAGATGTTGAAGGGCTCCTTATTCACATAGCTGAGCACTTTGTGTGCCCTTAATTTTAAGAGCATGAATAGCCTATTGCAGGTCAGCAGGACTGCTCAAATGTTTTACGGGAGAGTTACTGCTCGTTAAGATACAGAGTTTTCATCTAAAACAAGGGCAATTTCTTCTCCTGGGCTAGTGTAGCAAGAGCAAAGGAAGAACTCATTACTAACAATAGCAAAAAAATACCTCGTTTGTAGTTGTTATCTGCTGCCTACCATTTTTAAATGGAGTGATTTTTTTTCACAGAAATGAGGAGGTAAAAATGAAAGAACATTACAACAGTTCATCCTTAAAAAACCCCAAAAAAGGATTTGTTAGTGTATGCAAATGGCTCTGTTGGACATTTACACCTCTAGTGGTCATATGCAATGTGATGGGTTTCTTTCCCCTGCAAAACAGTATGTTCTCTGAAGGTTGTCTACAAGTTCACATGCCAAATGCTACAAATACTTCAAACTTTAGGATGACCTCTTATTGCAGTCCTAAGTGAGCTGCTTTCTCTGCTCTGTGTCTCCCCTTCTGCAGACACAGAATAATAATGCTCATCTATTTTCACACTTTAGGGCTTCCTATTTCAAAATGCAGTACAAATTTGCAGTGTTGGGCCATTTGAAGGATCATTACAAGCCATACTGAAGGCCAGCACTGTGGAATTTTTTATTGCCCAGATGGCTGATTGCACTACGCTGAGTCTGAAAACACAGATAAATTTTGTCCTGTATATTTTTATGCCAATGACTTTCTTAGCAACCTGCAGGCATATTTACTTTATTTTGCTCTTCTAGAGAAACATAGTGAAGATATAATTTCTATGTTGTCTCTGGGGAAAAGGCTCATAAAGGGTAAATTGTCCCACTAGAAATATTCTCCTATTAGATGAAGTTAGTTTACCCTTTGGCAGGAATATACCTAGCTTTCAACTGCAGTTACAGCTCCTTGAGCATTTATAATACACTTTTTAATGGAAGGAATTTCAGGCTGTTCTATTAAATCCAATTCAATGTCAATTCTGAGAGAGAAGAAGTGGTCTTTCAAGCATTTTTTTTTTTTACCCAGAAAGCGTGCTACAGATTCTAAAAATAGGCTGTGCATACATTAATGCCTATATTGTGAGGTAGCCAAAACTGGATAGATGCTGAGGACTTTTTAAACTCCTGTTGGCTCCAGGAGGGCTCAGTACTGCACAGAATCTGCCTGAGGGAGAGGAAAGGAGAACAAAGTGAGAATACACAGCCCCAGCAGTGTTTGCTATGCATGCAAACCTTTTGCAGTCAAAACTCCACACAGGAGCATGAAAGGATGTTTCAGTCTGTAGCTCATTTAATCGAGGGCTCCCCCTCAACAGAGGTGTTCAGAAGGAATAGATCTTGTCATGTGAGCTAGAGGCTAAAACAGTCTGCTTTTACTTTGGCTTGTACATTGAAAAAAACAATTTTAGCAGAGTAGTGCATATTGGGGGAGAACAGAGAAAAAAACCACACCCACCCCATGTTGTTTGCAGGTATTACAGAGAAGAGGGCTGCTTTTTAAAGCCCATTATTTTCTTCCACTTCTTGAGTAAGTGCATAAAATTTCAACCCCTCTTGCTTTACGAATTATTTTGTTGATCAGTTGATGAAGATTTTCATTACTCCAATGCTGCACTTGAACAGAGCCAAATGAGCTAACTGAGCTTCTTTGCTAAGACTCCCATCTCCTGTGTTTCCAAATCTGATAGCTGAGGATGGAAATGTTACCCTATTCTTCACTGGAGTGTCCAGGCCATCCATGTTCTCATGAAAGAAAGATTTTTAAAAGGCACCAGACAAGAGCTGATGGATGGCTCCAGATCTGGGAGTTGTGGTGCCCTTTTGACTTAAGTGACTTCAGGTATTGAATAGTAAAGGAGCAATTATTAATGGAGCCAGGCACCTTGGATACAAATTTTGCTTCTTTGTGCAGAGGAAGCCTTGCACAACCAGACAGCCTCTTAGCCCACAGAAGGCATTGTCACCTTCCTGCCCCTCCTGGACTCTTTCCAGGGTGATGCACCAAAGCTATTTAGACTGATTTTTCAGATCAGCATTTTCCAGCCCTTGAGTTTTGGTGGCAGTGTCAGCTAAGGGAAATACTCCCTTGTCTGGTTATTCCTGCTCTGTACCTCAATAATGTGTTTTTAAGTATGGTAACCTTGGAGGGGTAATGTGGTGCAGAAAACATAATTCTGACAGTGCTGCCAAAGCCAGGCTTCCTGCAGTTCACAGCCTTCCTTTGGCCTTGAGTTCCATGAGAAGCCTCCCCTTTAGGTGTCCCTGTCTCAGAGACACACGTCTTGGTTTCAGGTGGAAGTGCATGTTGGCTGGTTACAATAATCTGTTCCCTTTAAAGAGGTTAATGATCTAAACTAAGGTAGTGAAATGTGCCAGTTTCACTGGTCAGGTCATGCTCACAAAAGATATGGCTCATATTCCTTATGGTGAAAATTTTCTTTATTCCTTGTTTGCAGTGGCCAACACTCCTTATTACTTAATATAAAGCCTACTGCCAAAAATGAGGACTTTAATTATGAAAATAGTAGAAAAGTCTCTTCCTCCCCTGAGAAGTATATACTTCATGGATGTGGACAGAAAGAGTGTGAATCATCATGCCTCTGTGTTAAGGGTGCTGAAGCCACAATGGTAAAAAAAGAGTCCTAAAATGTCTTTGAAAAAATGACAGGGAGAGATCTTCTTAGATATTTAGATGAAGTTCCTCCTGAATGGAGATGCAGTCTGGGAGACAGCAATTGTTGGGAACTATAACTGGTGAGGGCAGAAGAAAGTGCTGCAGTGGACTGTAGGCTGTAAGATGTTTGAAGAAAAATTTAGATAGTACAGAAATAGCCTTTAGAAGTCTTCATAACCTACTTTTATATGACAGAAGGCAAGTATCCCTATAATTTCCACTACATTGATGAAGAAACCTGAAAAAGCAGGGCTGACATGTCACAGCACAAGGTTAGAGCTACAAGCTCATTTGACTTCATTTGTGTTTCTAACCACAGTTCATAACACAAGAGCCAAGACTTACCTGCCCTTGAGCTTCTTTAGCACTGTGATTTGGCCCTGGCCTCTTTTCAAATTCAGGCAATTTTGCTGCATCACTTCAATTGTGTTTTCATTGGTTTGGCCAGAGCAACCTTTACAGGGCCTGAGTCCTTTCAGCAAGGTTATTAACAGTGTGTGGTAGATACCCTGCATGTATTTTAAATTAATGAAATCCTTTAAAGTTTGTGAAAGTAAAATGCAAGACCATAAAATTGATAGGTTAAAATCAATCTAATAAATGGTCAAGCAAATGCATGCATTCCCGTAACATTTTATGACTCCAATGAGACAGTAAGATCACAAAAATGCAAGTGGATAAAACATAGGCTGTTGGCATCTTTATTCTCTACAGTACAACTGCTAGTAATGGCTTTTGTCTCAAAACTTAAATATGGATAGTAGTAAAACTGCATGTCACACAAGAAGGAATAAAATGTATTTTAATAAAGCACATCTTTCTACTTTATTTAAAGTCAAATACATTTTTCCATTTTCTACTGAAGAGTCACCATGGCACAGTGCTTCTGACCATGCTGCATACATGTAAAAAACTTGTCAAAAGTAAAGGCCCAGTCTCTCAATATTTTTAAAAGCACACAAGAGATACAAGTTGTACTGTGGCAATAAAAAGAGCTAACAATAAAAGATACTTTCATCTGAAAGATGTCTATGTCCTTTGGGATGACATGGCCTTCCTGAATATCCATTTTACATTCCATGAAGCTGATAAGCTTGTGAATTCCACTATCCTCCTCAGCACACTACTAGTCTAAAGCAAACTTTTCTTTTCCACGTGTAAGCATTTTCCAGGAAAACTTTTCTGGAGCCACACAGTAATAGGGGCTCTCCTGACCCAGGGGGAGCAAAGACATATATACATATATATATGTGTGTGTGTGTGTGTGTATGTGTATATATATGCATGTCCTGTCACCTGAGCTGAGAATGAGATTAGATTGTGGTGGGCTACCAACTTGGCCCCAGGCAATGAGTGCCAGAAGTGCTCAGTGGCAGGATTAAAGCTGTGCACAGTTCTACTTTTCACTCCAAAAAGGGGATGTTGTACTTCTGGACTTACTGGATTAAGGTTTTTCTGAAACAGGATTGTACTCATGGGGGAATAACAAACTGACCCCACACTTTCAGCATTAGGCATAGGAGTAATTCTACCTTTCATATTCAGAAAATTCAGCAGCATCTGGCATCAGGATGACAGTTTCAAGCCCTTTAGGTATAGAATTTTCAGCTTAGGCTCATTTCCCACGAGCATGCAGTGACAGGCACACAGGGGTTTTTGTGACTTGAATATTTTTTATGTAAGTTGGAAGCATGGCACCAGTCAGACTAAAAGAGAAAAACAGAACCAAATACTTAATGCTGTAGGATGGCGCATGCCAACCTTAGTCCAAATTGAGAACCCCTGGCCAAGACTTTGAGGTGTCCAGCTGAAGCCAAAACTCCTACTCAGTGTTGAGAACCTCAGAGGTTTATTGAGTGATACACAGGTGGTGGGAAGGCCAACAACAGCAAAAATCATTCTACTGCAAAGGCAGAAAATATCAGTCAGAATGAGCATAAGTCAAGTGCTTTTGTTGCTTAAACAGAAGCAGTGCAAGGGTGACATCTTTAAAAGAGGAGGGGTTACTCTTGCGGTTCTCTTCTTAGAAGTTTCACTTCCTTAGGTTATTTCAGGTAAGCACAGCAAGTGCCAGAAGAGGAGACAGTTTATTTGCTTGGGTTTTTTTTATATTGAAGAATGGTCAAGACCACCATGTACTGGAACAAGAGGAGGGATTACAAAAGCCTACCCTGAACAAAAGGAGCTGCGTGTGGATCTTTCTATAACACAAAGGTTAATTCCTTTCCTGTGAAGCCACACTGAACTCTCTGAACAACTAATTTGTGATACTTGGGACGTGTCTAGCCAGACAGTGATGTGAAAATTCTTTTTTTGGTGATCCAAGGTGATCCTCTGCCACATGCTTTGCTCTGTGAAAGGCTACACAACCTTTATGGGAAGCGAGTGCCTTCAGGTTGTTTGCTTTTTCCGGTTTTGTACCACAGCTCTGGGCCAGGTGCTGTTCTCTGTGAAGTCGATTTTGCAGGAATAGGATCTGCTCTGTCATCTTGAGTATTGCCCACCTGTTCTCAAAACCACAGATTTCTCTAAAGAAATGTCTGCAGGTGCTATAGAGCAAGCTGCAGCAGTCACGTGCCTTTCTGTTTGGAGAGATGAGGCTCAGTTGTTTGTTTGAATTTTTTATATATGACTGGGCTTCAGAGAGAGCTAAACCCAGTTTTATTATGTAGAAGCAAAGCAGAGAAAATATACAATTAGGACATCATTGCAGTTGTTGGAGTTGCTTTAATGTAGAGGCATTTGGAACCTGAATGATGTAGGCAGCTACTTGCAATGTTATCTATTGAAAAGAATATGGTTTAGTTATTTAATTATGCATTTTACAAACAAAAATATTACCTTTGAGACACCCCATTGTGCTTATTTGTGTTACCTCAAGCTGATCCACCTGTGATGCTCTCCAAACACTGCTTTTTGGCTGATCCTTGTAACAGTGGTCTTTCCTGTGGGTTCTGCTGTTTTTTCTGAGAGATTATACAGCACCTGAATTTTTACCATGTGAATTCCTGATCTCCTGAGCCACAGATGTCACTCTGGCAGAAACTGGCTTAAATTTTATTATACATAGTGTGAGTGTAACGACCCCTGACCTCCCCAGGTTATACAAACAGGAAGGATCTCTCCTGCCTCGGGCCATGGCATGACCCAGGGAAGTCACTCACTGCCTCCCTTTGCTCTGCAGAGCCCCTCTGCCTCAGAAAGCCTCATCCCGGAGGCCACTGCCTTCCAGCAGAATCTCTTTTTGGATGATGCATCCTACATCACTGCGCTGTCATTTGCTTCACCTTTATTGTGTATGTCTTAACCCCGCAGCTCCAAGGCATTTGCAGGCATCCAGGCATCTCCCACACATCTCCTTGCTCTACAGTGCTGCTCCGGTTTTGCCAGATGCCGACTGCTGCAGCTCTCCCCGTGCCCCTTCTCTGGGCGTCCGGGCACTGCACGGCACGGGGTGGGAAGGCGGGAGGGTGAGAAGTCTGCACTGTATTTGCAGCACAGATCTCCCCATCTCCATCCCGTACGCGATGCTGCTGGAGGCTCCTTCAGGGATGCCGTCCCGCCAGACTAGTATTAAAAGGCCGAAGGAGTCCCAGGCACCAGCTGTGTACTCCCCTTTTCTCTCTGTGCTGGCTCCCCTTCCCTCCGGAGGTGCAGGTTCCGTGTTCGGGGACTCCATCCAGGTTTCTCAGGGCACAGTGGGAGCGCTGGTCCGCCCTGTGAGCTGACAGCCCGGCAGTCTCCCTCTGCCTCCCTCAGCTGGCCGGGACGGAGGCTTAAAAAAAAAAAAAAAATCTAAAAAAAACTTCTGGGGTCACTGGGAGGAGAAAAAAAATCCTCGTCACGTCTGCGGAGTCTACGAAAACGTCCCGTGGACGAAGAGGAGGATCCCGCCCCGCGGGGACCGCAGGGCTCGGCGGAGGGGCCGGGGCGTCCCCCGCCTTCGGACGGGAGGGGCTCTGCCTTCCTGCGGAGCCCAGACGAAGGGGCCGAGCCACCCTGCTCCCCGCCCCGGAGCGGGTGAGAGCCGTCCTGCTCCCGGCAGGGCAGGGTGCCCGGGCTGTCCCCTCGCTGCTGCCGCCGTCTATGAGGCACTAGCGAGCCTCTCTCCAGCGCCGGCAGGCGACACTGCCCCGGCGGGCAGGGCAGGGCCGGGGGGGCCGTGCGGCGGGTGGCACCCCCCTTCTCTCTTCCTCCTCCTCCTCCTCTTCCTCCTCCTCCTCCTCCTCCTCGTCTTAACTTGGCCACGGCGGCGCGGGGCGGTGCGCTTCGCCCTGCGCCGGCGGCGGGGGATGTGCGGGCGGCGGCGGGATGGCCTCGGCCGTGTTTGAGGGCACCTCGCTGGTGAACATGTACGTGCGGGGCTGCTGGGTGAACGGCATCCGGCGGCTCATCATCAGCCGGCGGGGCGACGAGGAGGAGTTCTACGAGATCCGCACCGAGTGGTCGGACCGCAACATCCTCTACCTGCACCGCAGCTACTCCGACCTCGGCCGCCTCTTCAAGCGGCTCCTCGACTCCTTCCCCGAGGACCGGCCCGAGCTGTCCCGCTCTCCCTTGCTCCAAGGTTTGAGCAGCGGCCCTGGCGCTCCCCGCTCGGCGGGAGGGCGGGTTTCGGGGTCCCTCGGGGGTGGCGGTGGCCGGGGAGGACGGGCGGGCGAGCGATCCCTCTGGGCGGAGGGAAGCGAGGAGCCGGAGCCGCTGAGAACCGGACGGGGCGGGGGGGGAGCAGAAAACTGCGGGGGCGTTTTGCGGTCGGAAACTCCTCCCGGGTTGTTGGTTTGTGATTCTTTTTTTCTTTTTTCTTTTCTTTTTTTTTTTTTTTTTTTTTTTTTTTTTTATTTTTTCTTTTTTTTTTTTTTTTTTTTTTTAATTGGCTATGCGTTTGGGAGCGAGGGCTCCCGCAGGAAGGAGACCCCAGCATCGCTGGGCTGGGGAAACAGAGGGATCCCCGTTGGCGCTGTGTCTCTCCTCCGGTGCCTTCGGGCTCCCCGAGGAAGGGATGGGGGGTGGTTGGCCGGAAAAAGGGTGTAGCTGAAAAATCTCCGCATGTTGGTATGTTGTTTGCCACAAGGAGAAGGAAAAAAAAATAAGCTGCGGCGCTTGCCAGGGGACGGAGCAACTCTGGGAGCTGGCATAATTCCTCGCATAACTTCTGTGGAAACGGGAATTACAGCAGCGGTTAATAGAGGAGTCTGTTTTCTTCCAGTTTCTGAAGTGGATTAACCAAACTCTAGGGATGTTGTCCATGCTCAGGCCTTGCTGTGCAGAAGCAGGATGTACCCAAGCTGTCTTGCGGGTTGGGTTTAGTTTGTTTAATGTTTGGGGAATTTTATAGATAGAGTTACGAGTTCTACTCTGACGTATTTGAGGTGTGTAGAGTGGTGAGGAGCATCCAGTCATCTGAAAATGGGTGTATGCCTAGCGCTTCCAGTCTCCCCACTTGTTTGAGTTACGACGTAAATGATTTGATTGAGCAGGAAAGGGGAAAAGCCGATATTCTGTGCATGATTTCCTCTGTGAGAGGATGGGAAAGTTTTCCCCGGCTCTCACTTAGCCTCTCACCTTACTAGTGGGACCCCCTTGCAGAGGGTCTGCGTTTTGCTGTTCTCGGAACCGGGTCTGCACCGTTCATACAGGTGTCAACCCACCGGTCTTCATTCCCCGGCCGTGCCCGTGTGACAGCGGGCTCTGTTCCCTGCCAGTGGCAATCTCTCCCGGGCTGCCTCCTCAAGGATGTTTATAGGAAGACAGGTCTTTTTCCATGCTCCTAACCTCCGGTGGTGGGCTAGGCTTGCGGTTTTTATGTGCCTCACATCAAAACGCTCGTACCTTTCCCTCCCCAAGCTTGCTTGTGCCGCGGGAGCCGCAGCGCTGTCCCCGCCGCTGTCCCCTGGCGCTGGGCTTTCCCGTCCCCGCTCCCGTCCGCCGGGAGGTGACAGCTCGGCCCCGCCGCCACTCGCGGGCCCCGAGTGCCCTCTGCAGCCGTGGGCCGGGACAGCCCCGGTGCTCGGGAGATGCTCGCAGGGCTGGGTGCCGGGCTGTCTCCTCCTGCTGGGAATGGGGCTGTTCCTGCGGTGCCGACCCACCTCTCAGCCCTGGTGTGTGTCGGCACAAGCACCGCCTCATGCATTTCTATTGCTGACCAGGAATCTAAAGTACTGCAAAAGCTTGTAACCCACCGCGTGTCCTACCCAAAGAACTGCGGGTGTGATTTTAACTAGTGCTGAGTGGCAGTCAATTCTCGGTAACACGTCCTTCAAGTGTATGTGGCAGCTGGGCCACGGCTTTTGAGGATGCTGGGCAGGTTTAGAGCAAGCCTGCCTGTGGCTTCCAGGGCACAGCACCTGCCAGAGTTGCTATGACTAAAAACTGACATCCCAGGGAGCCAGTAGTCCTTGCTGGCTTTACAGGGCTCTGAAGAATAGCTTGGCAGCTGGACTAGGGTGTGTGCTATATCTGGCTACAAATAGACTCGATCCTTGGCCTCCTGCCCCTCCTGACACTCCTTCCCCATTGGTTACACACGGGAGCTGCTGCTTTTCCTAAAGCCCTTCTCGTTCCTCAGTGCCTCTCCTGGTTCCTCTCCTGTCTCAAGGCCTGCCAGAGCTTTTGCAAAGTATTCAACTCTTTTCACTTCTCTCTGAAGCATTATCTGTGCAGTTCGAGCCAGATGGGATTATAGTCCCCTGCACTGGCTTTACTTGACAGTCCCAGGTAGACAGGCCATTCATGCATGAACAACTGGGAAAGATTAACCATCCTCAGCCTGCGTTGCTCAGTCTCTGCCTAAAACCTAGAGCCAGCAACCTCGACTTACCTTTATCTCAGGAGCAGGCACACTGACTTCAGCAGCATGGGGAATGAGCAAAGCATCAATTCAGGATTTGAAAAGTCGAAACCTAATATAAGTAGATTATGATCTGTTTAGCTTGTTGAGGCAGTGGGGGTTAACTTTGCAGCAGAGATGGAATAAAAATCAGGAGTAGTTTCTAAGCAATTACAGCGTGCGTCACAATTTCAGCAATACTCTGTTCAAAATTATGCTGCTCCTGCTCTAAAGAAAATTACTTTGCAGAGTATGCTTCTCTGCCTAAAGAACACTTCATCATACCAACATTTTAAATTGGCTGGCCAAAGCCTCTGATAACTTGACAAAGTTGAAACACAAAAATCTCATTTAACTAAGTGACAGTGATGCAAAGGTTCGTATGTAAGAAGAGATTGCATGGGGCATGTCTAGTCTTTACAAAATTAATGGGGTAAGCATGGTTTCTTAATGCCATGTTTGAAAGCAGATGTCCTGCTGTCTGTGAAGCTCAATGTACTTAACCCAACAAAAACACCTGACAAAAGCCCATTCTTCTGTGTGTTAGCATTTAGTCATATACATTTGTGTGTATTTTTATATATATACAAATGTATTTGCATATATATGTGAATTTGTATATGTATGTTCATGTATGTGTTTATATTTGGCTTCCTGAAAGAAGGTGAATGTCAGCTGTGCCTTTTATCTGGAGGAAGTGATAAAGTGTTGCAAACCAAATTTGCATTTCATTGAAGGACTCCAAAGTCCCTATAGATTTGCTTAAGGAGCATTAAAAGGACTAGCATTATCCTACAGCTCAGTCAAGCTGCAGTGTGTTACATTTAAGGGATATGACTGAGAGTGGAAGCTTGAGCTATTTGATGTTATTAACTTTTTAAATGAAGGTTGTGGTTATTTTAAAAACCTCAGCAATTTTAGGAAGAGTTGGTTGTTATCTTTATTGCTGGTTTCAGCAGACAGTTCATGCTGAGCAGGAGTGTGCTCCTTTTCTTGCTCAGCATGAGGAAACCATCCTCTCCATTCCTTTCTTGACCCCTCATCCTCCTGGACTGACTTCCCCAATGCTCTCCCCTTCCTTATTTGTTGGAGCTGCTGAGTGTTTTGAGATTGCAGGGGAGAGAATGGGAGGTGTAGCTGTCTGCAGTGGCTGTTCATCTTGCCCTTCCTGTGATATGAGAAGAAGTCCCATGGGGGAGTAGGGCATTCCCACAGTTTGCTCTTGTCTTTAGTAACTAATAAGAACATGTGGCAGAGTGCACTCTCTGCATCTGGAGTGTGCAATGATGCTAAAGACGTTCAGCAGCACAAGGCATCTCACTAGGAAGTTGGTAAACAAAGTTAGGTATGTGCATACCTGCAGGGTGACTAAGTATGATTCACTGTGATGTTATCAGTGACTTGCTAGTATTTTATTATTTGTCTTTGAAATCTGCCTGTCACTTGCTCTAGGCAAATGTACAAAAGAGGATCACAGGAAAACACAGGTTCGTTCACTCCTGAAATGAACACAGCCTAATGTTAATAAAAAATGTTTCTCTATGCAAAGTCTACTTTTGAATTTAATCAGTTTTCTTGAGAAAGGCAGAGCTATGGACTTAGAAGTTGACTTAAAATTGATGGAAATGGAAATAGTGGCAACAGATCAAATAGACACCAAAACTGAGGTGTAAAACTGGGAAAGGACTCTTCCCCCACCCTCCTATTTTCTCTAAACACTGCTTGTGAGAAGGTTTCATGTAAGATTTATCCTAGAACTTGAGCCAGCTTAGATGCAGTCAGCAGCCATACACCTCCCTCACCTCTGACTTCGGTTCGGGCAGAATCAACCCCTTAAGGGAACCAAAAAAGCACATTAGCAGCCTTTCAAAACTGGGATTTGTTTTGCCTTTGGAGTGGCAGGGTGGTTTCTGGCAATCCTCCTCTGCACTTGTTTGTTGCCTTTGTTATCAGAACAGAGGCTCAGATACTCTTCCAATGTAACTGTTCATATTGTACCTACCTGTAGTTCCTGGTACTGCTCTGATACTCTGAGCTGCCAAATCAGAAATTCTGAGAGATTTTTTTATTACTAGATGGGCCTGTCTTCCCAAAGTTCTCATTTTCCTCCTTTCTGCTCCTCTGACTCATTCCGCTTTGTCATGGTCTTTTTTTCCCCTTGCTCTTCTTGCTGTTATTTCCTCTCTGCTTCTCCAAGTTACTTTCCCTGAGCTGCTTTCTGTTCCTTTTCTTTGCCTCTGGTTTTCCTGACCAATGTGCTGCCATCCATGGTCATTTATGGCTCTGCAGAACTTCTCTGTTCCCTTCCACCTTGCAGGTGCTCAACCTCTGTCCATCCATAGAAGTTTTCTAGTAGTGGTCGTAATTTGCTATAGAAACCTTGCAACTTTATTTTGCCTTGTAGTGTTGAAGCAGTCACTTCACCTGCAGCAGACCTGAGACTGGGCTGACCTCTAGCTCCAAGCCTTGTGCCTGCCTCTGGGGTGCCATCCTCCTGCAGGAAGCAGGTGATCAGCTCTTTTCCATGTCTGAGTGGCTGCCATTGGAAGGATGTGCACAACACAGAAGGCAGCTCCCAAAGGGCCAGCCCAGGAACATTGCTTACTTGCAAATGCTGTGCTCAGAACTTAGTTTTGTATATGCTGCATTATAGCATTGTTGTTGTTGTTGTTTACAAGACCATCTGGGAGTGTGATTTATGAGAAGAGGGAGCTCTACAGAAGCAGCATAGTGGTTTCCACAGGCAGCAGCTGTTTCTCGGTGCTGTGACAATACAGATAAATACACTGCATCTATTGTGCTCTTTTCATTGTTGACACTGTCAACAGTTCATTAGTGGAGCTTGCTCAGAGCTTCTGTCTGGCAGACAAAAGATGCAGCTCTTGGTTATCAGGCTCTAGCAGAACTGTATAACCAAAATTAAGTTTGTGGCTTCTGGGTTTGTTTTTTTTTTTTTATCAGCTGAATTTCATGGTTCATTTGTAATGATGGCGATTAATGAAGCTGACTGTGTTGTTACAAAGCTAGATGCAAGTTGCATTTTTGTGGTGAACCAAGGCAATATGTCAAGGAAGTTTTGTGGTGGAAAGGAATAGAAATGAGGTGTGTTTTTCATGACAGCTCTCACCTGATAAGAAATCAGCATTAGAAATTGTTGTAGGAGTTTGCATTTTTCATCAGGTTTTGACTGCTTTGTTCACTCCTATCTCATGCTTCTTTGACATCTTTTTCTTTCTTGTGGCTCATCAAGACAGGGAGCTCTGTGGGGAAAGCCTGTCTGCTGTGTTCTGCCACCAAAACATGCCTTCTCCATTCCAGATATCCTGGGAGATCCCATAAATAATAATACAGAAAATCCCATCATTTTGAGGGTCTGGGTTTCTCAGCTTTTAGCTTGCCTCCTTTTTTTGCATGGGTATTTGAGTGTGCCAGGGTCCTAAGGTCATGGCCACTTTTTCTCTGGGAAATTTCTGTCAGACAGTTATTTGGACAGGACTTATCCCCATCCTGCATCTGCTTCATATGAGCTGCAAAAAAGAAAGGTGTGAAAGCTCTCTCTCTTTCTGCATTAAACAGATTTATCTCAGTATCTTCAGTATGTTTGGTACTACCTAGTGGAACTTCTGAAAATACAGAGTGACTCACATGCATTTTGTGTACTGATACCTCTTTAAAAAATGTTGGTCCTCACCATCAAGTTTAAGAAGGGTAGCACAATGTGATAAATGCCAAAAGTCCACCTCCCTACACCCACCCCTCTTTTCAGCTCTACTGTGTCCTTTTAGTTGCTCCCTCCCTCAGTAATGCCTGCAAGAGGGATCTTGTCAGGGATATTGCATCAAATCCTTTGTAAAGGCTGTAGTGACTCCTGTCACATGAGATGGATGAGCTTCCCCACAAGGGGAAGGGGCAAGTGTGTCTGCCCCAAGAGAGAGGGGTTGTAGAATTAGGCAAGGGGCATCAAAGAGGAGTTGCTAGAGTTGCCAGACTTTAGTCAGACCAATGCTGTAGCTAGGTCTAGGATCCTGTCCCTGGTGATGAGAACCAGATGCTGCAGAAGACAGCATAAATAACAGGCAGAGAACAGAAAAATGACAGTCCTGGTCTCTAGTAATTGAAGATCTGACATCCCTGATTGCCTGTAATTATCTGCCCTTCTCTGGATCTTATCAAGTCTGTGGACTTAAGAGATCCCTGTGGTGTTATTTCTGCAGTTATTGAAGAAAAGTTGTGTGAAACAAGCTTTCCCATCTGCTGGGGTTTTTTCATTTCCTGCCTTTACATACCCCTGAGTATTCCCTTGCCCTTCTAGCAATCTTTTATCCTCCTCTCCTTCATCAGAGAGGAGGCAGCTGTTAAGGGGAGCTGGTTTGGCCTTTTGAGGAGGCTAATGCCATAGTTCCCAGGTGGCAAGGTTGAGAGAACACGTGTTTGCAGTGAGGAGGGATCCTACCTGGGCAGGAGGAGTGAGGTATGGTGGCCACAAAGCAGGGGAAAAGGACAGTTGAATGGTATTGAGGAGACCCAGTTCAGCAGAGGGAGGAAGTAGGAAGAAGTAAAACAGCAGGAAAAAAAGGGGCTGAGTTGTCTGAGTTGTCATCTTTCAGCCCTGATTCATGTGCCAGCTGAGTAGCTTCCATGTTTCTGTGGAATATCTGTCTGTGGATCTGTTTAGAGGTCAAATAGATACAATCCCTAGCAGCCTGATCTGACTTTGGACCTGCCCCTTCTTTAGATGGATCAAATGAGACTCTTTTATTTAACATTATTCTCTAATGACTAGGACCTTCCTTTTATTTCTCCATCTACATCTTGGACTGTGTGTGTACACAAGGCCCAGAATATATCTGAGGGACAGGAGGAATGAGGGAAAAGGATAAAAAAGTTTTAGCACTGCAGTGGTAATGAATACTGTAACTGGGGAAAAGGGGCACATCTCCCATTGAAGTCTGGTCAGGAGAGATAGCAAAGTAGCAGTCTCCCATGCAAGGCAACTTGTATGTCTTCCCTAAAGATTTGAAATCCCTAACTGCTGCCTGGGGTCTTGTGCAAAGAGAGAAGGAGGGACTCATGATTTAAATCTATAAGCCTCAAATCTTTCTTACAGTGTAGATTAGCAGAACACATTGGGATTTCTCTCTGGATTTATTTGTTACTCCTTTTTTTCCCTTTGATACCTACTCAGCAGTCTTCCTATAGGGAATGGAAAGAGAATTAGGTAAGAGGGGCTCAGAGTAACTTTAATCCTCATGTGCATACTGGAACACACACCATTTAGGACTACTGGCATTCCATCTTGCATGTATCTTCAGACAGTACATCTTGGCTTCTGCTCTGGCTCAGCTTCCTGTATGTATAGCACTGATTTTGAGAGAATAGGGTATATCTTGGACAGTCTTTTCTCCTGTCCTGACCACAGACATGAAGTGTAGTCCTTTAGACTGGAGAGATGGGGTTTGCCCACTGTTTGGTATCATCTGTACATAGTGACTTGTACATAGCAACACATCTCCAGAAGAACAGACTTCTGTGTGTCATCAGTGATGTGACATTACAGACAGATACTTGACTTGGGCATGAACTTACTCTTCCTTGGATTTTTGAGAGGATTTTTGAGACAATGCTCATTGTGTATGCTGACTGTCAGGACTGCTCTGTGATTTCATTATGAGCCATGAAGCACATGCTGCAATTCCTGTCCTGCTTCCTGTGGTAGAAACATGCAGTGCATTATCTGTGGTTTTCAGAATATCATTGCTTGCAGATTTGGTGGCTCACATAGCAGTAAGGACAGCCCTACCAAGGCTTGTGTGTTTACATCAGGAGTTGGCTCTGAGTTCATTCTCCTCTGCTACTGAGCTCCTTTCCTGCCTGTGTGCAGCTCTGGGCCCCTCTCCCACGCTGTGAGCCAGTGTGCCAGGTACACAGCTGCTGGCCTGCTCTCCAGCCTCCTGCAGCTGCCCCAGCACCAGGGACCCAGGGCAGGAAGAAAGCTGCTGGCTTCTGGTGCTGTTTGTGCCATACTTTTCCAGACACATGTTGCTCTGTGCAGAGCTGCTGCCTACACTTGGTCTCAAACTGAAAGCAAATCCTTTTCAGCCTTAAGGACTCTGCCTGAGGCTCTTGGTCTGGAAAGGGGCAGAAAAAATGTCAAAAAGGACTGAATGAGGTCACTGAATATGTTATTTTAAAAAGCAATCTCCCAGGCACAGATGAGTGCCACGCTGGGTTAGGCAGTGTCATCCCTCCCATAACCCAGCCTGCTGGCTTCCCTGTGTGCAGGGTGAAGGAATCTTAGGAGTTCGTGGTATTTGGCAGCAGGGCTTGTGGCAAAAAACAAAACAAAACAAAAACACCACAAAGAAACAAAACAAACAAAAAACAAAACAAACAAACAAAACAAGCGAAGAGCCAGTGGGACTACAGTTTACCTCAAACCCTATAAACACAGGTATTTATAACATTTAAATCACTTGAAATAATAGATAATTGTCCAAGTACAGTAGAGGTAACAAGACAGGGAGCAAAGTTTTCCTGGGAGGAGTTTGTGCATGTTTTCCATTAGCAGTCCAGACAAGGGCCAGAGCTGAGAAAAAGGCATGAGAACAGCCTTTCACCATGACCTCACTAACACATTTCCCAGCTCTGAGTTCAGCTCTGTTGCATGACTGAGCAAGTGAAGAAAGCACAACTGGTATAGGATACTGGTTGCTTTACTGGTATCTTATTTTTATTTTATAGCAAATGGAGTAGATTCTTGGTAGTAAAAGCCCCAGATGGAAATATAGGCTAGACATGTATTTATGACCCATGGGTAGAGACAACAGCCTGGGGACACGTTGTAGCTGCTGTATGGAAGCTTCATATGTGGCCAGGGGGTCCCACACTCTCCAGATGCATCCATATTTTGGTGCATTTGTGTCAGGGTTAATGAATGGTGGGGGTGCTGGGCTCTGTCTGCAGTGTCAGCTGGCATGTCTGTGTGTCTGTTTGTTCAGGCTCCAGCGTCTGGAGACCCTACATCAGTCTCTGGCTTGTTTTCTTCTCCTTCTTTCTGCCTTGACAAATCTTCCAAACAGGAGAAAGAAGACAGGCAAAGGAGAAACTCCCACAAACTGAAGAATAGGCCTGGATACTTGGGTGCAGTTCTGTGACCCTTCTTTACACAAATTCCTGCTCAAACTTATTATAGTGCCTGGGTGAGAAAGGAGCTTGGATGGGGCATCCTTGACTGCAGTCTCTTGCTTCTTTGGAAGTGGAGTCTGGGGTTTCCTGAGGTGAGGAGTGGTTTGAGATATTGCCTGCTGCTCACCTAATTGTGCTGGCAAAGCAGAAGCAGCTCTGTGTTGTGGTGTGGGAGAGGAAATGAAGTGCAGGGGAGGGTGGGAGCACCTTGAGCCAGTGTTGACACCAGAGGCTTTACCCTGCAAAACCCCAGATTTCCTCATGCACATAAGTGCTGTTAGAGAGAGCTGAAAGGGATGCAAAGGAAGGACCAGGACCTCCTCTCCTCCTGGCTGCTTGTGCAGCAGTGCCTCACTCTGGTTAGCATGGCTGTGGGGTTGGGAGCAGCCTCTCAGGTTGTGGGATCATGGTCTATGACTAACTGAAAACCACAAGAGCATCTGTTAACTTTTAGAAACAGAGACTTGTAGAATTAAGATAAATGAGGGCCTTACAAGCTTTATGACAAATGCAGAAGAAATTACAGGTTTAAATGTATGTGTTTAAGGCCAGTCAAGTAGTTTCTGTTTGTTTGGGTTGCAGATGTATGAAAAGAAAAGCTTTAGCCTGGCCAAATTGAACTCCCTGTATGGGGAATTCATTTAAGGTCAGCAGCCTTATGCCAAAGCTGTGCATCTGCTATCATTAAGCTCATATATAGGAAGCTGTCCAGGCAGATGTATCACCCTCCTTCCTACGCTGTCTGCTTTTTGGTTTTGATATTACTGAAAGCTTCAGTAAGAAACAGTTTTTATGGTGCCAGATGTTACAAGTCTTCCGTGCCAGTTTCCAAATTGGAGTGTGGGTTTGCATGGCTGATGTTTTTCCAAGAGGTGGAAGGAGATAATATACCAGGGCTGGAAATTCCTTGTGCATGCAAGAAGCTGTAAAACCTCCCACAGGGCAGTATATGACAGTGCAACAGGCTGACAGCCTTGTCTGACTTCTTGGTGAAGCATAAAAAGGCTGTGTGGAGCTGCAGATGCTTTCCCTGATTACTAATGAGAGAAATCCTGACCACTTGGCTGATTTTCCTCATGGGATGAATGCTCAGGGTGGTTTTGTTTTGTTTTTTTTTTTTTCTTTTTCTCTTCCTCCCACTCTGAATATCTTCATTTGTTTGAAAGTATCCCTCTTCCTGATAAAATACTAGTTCCAACAGTGCATGTTTATCTGGGAAAGGGTCTGAGGTCGAGGGTAGGTTTGAGAGGGAGCAGTTGAATGCTGAGTCCCTGGTGGATGGGCAATGAAATGGGAACCACAGCTGGGCAGTTTCTGCTCTGAGTTTATGCTGAGTGGATCAAGAGCAGCAGGAGAAGAGGAAGCACCCCATGGCAGCTGGCACCAGGGTGGCTGGCTCTGTTTTCTCTGATGTGGGCTGCAGCAGGGCCAGCAGCGTGTTTCTAACATCATGGATGGGTGTCTGAGCTGTGGGGCCACTGGCAGCTTTTTCTTTCTTTTAGGGAAGATGAAACCCCTTTCATTGAAAAACCTGAACTTGATCCAAGTGTGGGATGGGAACATATTTGTGGAGGAGCGAACCAGACCCACCCATGCCTGCACCCCATAGTTAGGATGATGAATGGTGCTGGTCTGCAATTCAGGTCTGTAATGCCAAGCACAGCCCAGCCAGTATGCAGTCTGTGGACCCACACACATGAGTTTATTCACATTTGCAGCCTTTCAGAGAATTTCCAAGCCAAGCTACCTGACTGTAGTGTCCACCAGCCAAAGCAAGACACACACCACCTCCCTTCTCTGCCTGCCGTATGCATTGCTCTGCTGTCAGGAGAGTTGTACTGGGGTGAGGTGATAGCCATGCTGAAAAAACAGGCAAAATGAATTATTCTTGAGCAAGAGAAAGGCTTATACAAATAGGGGACTTTTGTGGGACACCTGTCAAATAAACCCGGTTGCTTTGGAGACAATCTCTGTTTTATTTGGAGCTGTAACTGGAGGAGGGCTGGCAGCTTCCAAGTCACACTTTTGTCTGGAAGGTTTCTGTGGGATTGTATCTCATTGGTAGCAAACAAGGACTGGTGCAGACTGAAACTGTTTGTGGATGCTGTTCCCACACTCTGCAGGTTTGATGGCTCTACGTTTGCCTTGTGAATAGGAAGATGGAGATACACTTACTTTAACACAATTGTAGTATATTGAAGTGCTTTCTCACAGGCTGCTTTGCAGATTTTTTGATTTATTGTGTCTTTTCCTGTTCCATCTTTTTGATAGGTTGTTTGTTTGTTTGTTGTGGCTTGTTATACTTAACAATTTCTCTGAGATATTTCATTTTCATAGGTGTATCCTGCTCCATGGAAAAGATGCACAAATATTGAATTTAAATGATGGTTTCATTAGAAAAAGTAGATTGCAAATATCAGCAATAAAAGGCCCCACTAGAGGGATGTGAGATTTTGGGGTTTATTTCTCCTCATGTGCCCTTTACATGCATCAAACCTGTAGTGTATTTCCTTCAGTCTCCTAGAGGAGGGGGAATTTACAGATGTCCTGCAGGTTATACCTACAAAATACAGTATTAAAGGTCACCATACCAAGGAATTCAATATTACATTGTAATGTATCATTCTGCAATTGGGCAGTAAAATGTTTGTCTTAATCCCTTCTGCAGCACTGTGATAATTCAGTGGCTGAATAGATGAAAAAAAAAATCTTAATAGTTATCTTGCACTTGAAAAACATGATACTGACAAATTTTCTTTGGACCATTCACTGAGGCTTACAGTCAGAGAAATACAAAACTGCTCTCAAAGCCTTTTGTTTAGCTTGTGTTTATTTTTTCCCTCTCTTATCTGTAGGATGTGTCTTTTGGTTATCTTGGGCTTTCTTTTGCTTTTTATTTTCAGGAAAAAAAAAGATTTAAAAGGATGAATAATGGTTCTTGGAAGCAGAAAGTGGGCTGTTCAACTATCCCTGCTGGGAATGCTGTGTAGTGAAACTGTGGGTGAGGGAGTAGGTGGTTCTACTTCTGCTTGTCTTGCAATTCCTAGATATGGTCATAAACAGCTGAGTTTGTGTCAGGCTTGAACTCTGCTTGTAAACTACACCCACTGCAGTTTGGGGTGCACACTGTCATCAGTTGGTTTAAAAGACATTTCTGGAAGGCATATTTGAGCTTGTTCCACACCTTCCTGAGGGGCTGCTTCTGGCTGCTAAAGTGTGCTTAAGTGTGCTTTTGTTTGTGCTTATGATCTGTATACTTTGTTTCTAGGGCTCATCACAATAAAAGAAGCCCATGATATAGAAGCCAGACTTAATGAAGTGGAAAAGCTTCTGAAGACTATTATAAACATGCCCTGGAAGGTAAGCCAAGTTCCAATCCAGCCCAGCTTGACTCCTCCTTCATGGTGACATGCACTCTCATGCAGATTAGAATGTGATGGGCTTTGCCAAGTTCTGAAAGAAGCAGCAATTTATTGAGTAACTTGGAGAAATGCTGAGTGCCAGAACTGTGTAATGATGCCTCCCAGCTGTCACTTGTAATAAGTCTTTCTGTCATACTATGGAGGGGTGGAAATGGAGAAGGGAGACAAAGCAAACTACTGGTTAAAAATTGAAACCTGTTTTTATTTCTCTCTTTTTAAGTATTCAAGGTCTGAAGTTGTCCTCACATTCTTTGAGAGATCTCCTTTGGACCAAGTTCTAAAAAATGACAATGTCCATAAAATTCAGCCAAGCTTTCAAAGTCCAGTTAAAATATCAGGTAAGAGTTGTTATCTTCCTGTGGCTGACACAAGAACTGAAGAACAAAAATTGCTGCATTTTCTGTTTCCATTGTTATTTATCTATCAACAGTTCAAAATGTAGTTCTCAATAGTGTATTGTGATATAGAACATATAATTTTCCTTGATATACTGTGCAACATGCATTCAGGCAATAAAGTGGCAGGTGAAATGGGAGACTGACAAATGCAAAGCAGTGAATGTGAGGAAAATGCAGTACTTACTGCATATCATCACATATAATAGTGCTGTTACCACTTAGGAGACTTCGAGGCTATTGATACAGTTCTGTAAAAATGTAAGCTTGGTGCCAAGTAATGGGCAATATTAGCAGTGAGAATATTAGATCTTATTAGGAAACAAAGAAGAGGAGCATAACCCCATCTAGAATACAATATGCACAATTTTGGTTTCTTCATCTCAGGATATAATAGAATTTAAAATTATACAAATAAAAGGTTAGGATTCAAGTTGTTGAACAGTTTCTCTGAGAAAGGGTATAATTAAAGAAGGACACTTCACCTGTGAGATGACAGACTGGTATGATGGAAGTTGATAAAGCTGTGAATAGAAGGAGGTCAATTACCTGTACTTCTTGTGAAACAAGATCTATTGGTTATCTTATATCATTGGCAGACAACAGGCTTTAAACAAACAAAAGGAAGGTTATAATATTGTTTTGTTCCCATACAAAGCATGATTAAGGAGTGGAACTCACTGTCATAGGATATGGTGACACTGAAAGCAGAAGTGGCTTCAAAAGGGAATTAGACAAGGAAGTGGAGGAAAAACACATTGAAACCTGCCACAGGTGGAGACATAGCAAGCTCCTAATCCACAGATTGCTAGTGGGTAAAGTGGAGAGCCTATCCTTACCTATTCTTTTAGCCTTTCCCCTCTTCATCTGCTACTGACCCTTGTGAAAAGGTCTGCAAGCTTCTGATGTGACTGGTTTTGTATTTCTGTACTGAAACACTTTGTTTGAATCTCAGGAACCAGGAAACTCCTGGTTTTATGTCACCAGAAGAGCTTATTTGCAGTTAATTGAAGCAAAATACTACATAGTCCTCCAAGGTTTATAGTGTGGCAAGGAACTGGTATCAATTTTCTTTGGTACTAACAAAACTATCTCAGCTGGATAATACTATGTTTTAATTCTAAATTATTGTTGGTAGTGATGAGTCATATCTAATTAAATGGAGGAAGATTCTCCTACCTATGCAGCTATCCAAAAGGATCTTGTGGTAATTAATTTTATCATTCAAGTGATTGCTGCCATTAATGCTAAGAACATAGGTGGAAATCTGATGTTAATTGATACTTGCCTCATCTGGATGTTGCACAATGGAAATGGTTCAGTGTCTGGCAGTGCTGTCAGTAGATGGCAGTAAATGATAGTGGGTAAAGCAGTTCATGCAGCAGTGAAATGCTGTAACTCTTAGGTCAAGTCAAGGACACTAGGAAAATAATGACAGTCCATTTTAGTCATAGTGCAGCTTTCTACCTGGCTCAGTCTTGGAAAAGCAGGCAAAAATGTTTTGTGTTCTCTGAAAAAACAAACTGTCCCCTTCATTGTCCTGCTCAGAGTGGTAGGTGATGGAGAGAAGAGGCCACCCTCTAGGATGAGAGCTGAATTTGAATTTGTGGTATAAATCTTATTTTACTATCATACCATACTGGCTCAGGATGAGTCACATGAAGTGTGATTCTGCTGGGGTTTGGTGTTTTCACTACCCCCAAATGTATTCTGCTAAAGTGAGTTGCAGTAAAGTATGGAATGAAAGTCAAAATGACTCTCAAGAAAAATATGGAAGTGAGTTTTGGCTTTATCTTAATGCAGGAGCATGTAATATTAAAAAAAAAAAAAAAACCTCCTCTCTCCTGTCACGTCTCCTGTTCATTGCTTGAACTGTACATAAAGCTGAAATTTGTTGGTGTGTTTTCTGCCTACCATATTTTCTGCCACAGACTAATTTTTTGGGTGTTTTGTTTGGTTGGTTGGTTGGTTGGTTGGTTTTGGGTTTTTTTGTTGTGCTGATAATGCAAGGCTGTAACTCAAGATCATAGTGTCTTGAGGCAGACCAGGAGTTATCCTACTTAAGTCAGTGCTGATTTTTTGAAAAATCATTTTCAAAATGATTTATTTTGAAAATATTTATGTATTTAAAGTGCATTTATTTTGTGCTGGTCCTAGCTTCATCTAAAATTGTGTGACTGAAAGAAAGCCTTGTGACTTGCCTAGTTTGACTTTCCATAGAGCACAGATGTGGATTAACTTCTCATTCACATCAAATACTGTTCTTTAGTTATTAATTCCCCCCATGGTAGTAAGTCAGTGGAATTAGATATAAATTTTAGATATTAGATATATATATTAGATATTCTGTATTGGAGGCTTCTAACACAGTCAGAAACAAGTATCAAGGGCAGTGTAAAACATGGTGTTTCTTTACACAGCTTAGAGTTGGTGGTTGAATTAACTTGTAAGGTCACTTTTCTTTTCCCTTTTAATGTTTTTTTTAATTTTTGTTTAAGCCTAGGACTGTCTAAGAAAAATACAATTATGATTTAGTAGTGGTAGTTGCTTCAGATGCTCTGTGTCATTAATTAGTTAGGTGAATAAAATTGCTTGAGAGCTGTCAGCTTGCAAATGTAAGAAGCTGTGAAACCAACTCTTCATTCTTGCTTTTCTGTGTAGGTTTTCAATGTCATATACACATCTCAGTTCATAACCATATCAATTACATATGATACACAGTTGTTTTGCAGCTTTTTTTTTTTTAAATCTTGTTCTCTTTCTTCTCCCAATAGAAATCATGCGATCAAATGGATTCTGTTTAGCCAACACTGAAACAATAGTCATTGACCACAGTATACCTAATGGAAAAGAGAAGCACCTGGATGTAGATTCAGCAGAACATTTGTAAGTGGAGTTTGAGGAAAAGCAATGCTGTCACCTTCTCTGTAGCTTTCCCACCCCCTAGAAAATGTTATTGTCTGTCTAAGAGCAGCACTGGTACAGCTGTCATCCTGACTGGTTAAAGGTTACTGGGCCTAATTGCTAACAATTCATAGCAATTTCCTGTTAAAGTGGGTAAAATGGGAGAATGATTGACCCCAAAGTGATCAATCCTCTGTGTATGAAAAAAGAACTGAGGTTGCTGTAGGGGTGCTGCAAAGGGAGAACAGAACTATTTTCTTCTCATGACTGTGATGAGTGCTGGTTTGAGCCCAAACTTGGAAACTCAAACAGCTAACAAATGGCATATCCTGCTACAAAGGGCAGTAGAATGTTCTGGAAGCAAAACACTGTCCTCAGAGAGGAGCACATTCCTGAAAGTAATTGAACAAAGGCCAGTTGTTCAGCTGGCACTTGGTGTAGCATGTGTAAATCCTTAGGGAAAAGGCAAGTTAGTCTGCTTTCATTGGAAAGTTGTGCTTCCTAATTCATGTAGGTATTCTGGGGTCAGAAAACTGTAACTAGGAGGGCTTCTGTGGCCATAAACTAAAGCACAAGGAGTTCCATCTCAACATGAGGAAGAAGTTCTTTATGTTGAGGGCATCAGGCCCTTCTGGAGGCATTCCAAACCCACCCAGACATGTTCCTGTGTCACCTGCTCTGGGTGACCCTGCCTTGTCAGAGGTTTGGAGTGAATGATCTCCAAAAGTCCATTTCAACCCCAACCATTCTGTGATTCCTTGATTCATGTAGTGTTAAGTCAGTGACTGTAGTCAGAGATGGATATTGATGAAAATATGCTCCTACAGTTTTCTGTCATGCCAGGTGATTGATATTTCAATGAACTCCAGGTAGTGAACTATTTAAATATTTTTGATGGGAAATGTTGACCTACTTTTTCATTAGATCAGTTGAATGAAGGAGAGGATGCTAAAACACTTATGGAGCTTTTATCTTTGAATGCAGTGATCTGTCTTGTCATACTTGAAATGCCAGTCTGTAACAAGGTTTAGAGCTTGGCAACATTTTGTCAGGGGCTGGAGAGTATGTCCGGCTCCAGTGTAATTTCTTGAAGTCTTTTTATTAACTTATCACTTAGTGTTTTGAACCTTGACCTTGATAACAGCACTTAAGCTTATAAGCTTGTAATAATGAGGCTGAAATGGCACACTAGAGGTAATTCTGTAAGGCCAATACCTGGAAATTAAAATTGCTATAGTTCACAGTGGATCACTCTTTGTACTGAGAGTGATATATTATAGGAGAAAATTACCAAAGAAAGCCTTTTCCTGCCTTACTTTGATTTTTTTTTAATTATTAAAAATATATTTATAGCTAGTATTGATTTTAAAAATGTCCTCCAGCCCAAGCAAAACTTAGCAGCCTAGAATCAGAAATTACAATCATCTAACTGTCATCCCAATGAAGTCAGAGACTGTTAAGGTCAGAAAGTACTAATGTGATAAAAACTGAATGGTAGGCATAGTTTCCCATAAACTGTGGTGGAAGAAATGAACCCAGGGTAACAGCCTAACTTTGTGCAGCCTGACTTAGTCTAACTTTCCAAAGGATGTGAAGTCAGAAGTCAAGAAGTTAATAAATTTCAAATGTGTGTTTTATATGGTGCCCTAAATTTTCCCATCCTGCAGCTGTATTTTATAGCCAAGACATAATAGCCAGGAGATAATGGAACCAGTGTAGCACAGCTGTTTTGTAAAAATTGAACATTTTTCAAAAGCAGAGATTTTCTGTACTTTTGGTTTAAATGTATGTTATTAGCCCAGAAAGGAAACTTTAAAATCTTTCAGATTCTAAGCTGTTCCCTTTTGGTCTCAGTAAAATTGGATTTATGGTATGTTCTACCCTGAAATCAGTGCTAATTCCTTGTGGACTTGACATCCTCAGATGGGAATTTTTTCCTTTCAGCTGCATTAAACTCTTAATGGCTTCTGCCTTTTGCTGCTGATGGACTTGAACGAGACATTTTTCAGATCAAACCTGTATTTTTTGGGAAGAAGTACTTGAAGCTTCAGCAGGAAGTGCTCATTCCCCATACTGGTTAGCTGTGTAGCCTGCAGTGCTATCTGCCCAGTGATCCATCAGCTGAAAAGTCTCACACTTGTTGCAAAGGAAACCACAGCATTTTCCCAAGTTGCAGTTGCTCACTCTGTTGTTCTGAAGTAGGTCTGTTCTGCTTCCTTCGTTTTCTCTCTGATTCTAGTTGAGCACTGTTGCAAACTGTGGTGAAGCCAGTGTGCTCAGCATCCATGTGGCATAACCAGTCCTTTTGTGTGTGGCTCTTGGAGAGTAGTCTGAAGTGCTTTGGAAAGAAAAAGGTGGTAAATAAACGCATTTGAACTTATGCTTTGGTTTACAGAGGTACCTTTCTCTGCAAAGACTGTTTGCACTTCTGTCTTCTAGGCCAGCAGCAGAGTCTGTGGCGTTGGATAAGCTGCCTTTTTGGCAAATTCACTCCAGTACCTGAAGCAGATGTAGAGGGAATTTTCATGGGAGCATGTGATAGGATAAGGGGGATGGCCTTAAGCTGAAGGAGAGTAGGTTTAGATTAGCTATTAGGAAGCAAATCTTTAGATAAGGGTTGTGAGATACTGGAACAAGTTCCCCATGTTATGGATTCTCCATCCCTGGAGGCATTCAGAACCAGTCTGGATGGGGCTCTGAGTAAACTGACCTAGTGGAAGGTATCCCTGCCAATGGCAGGGGGGGCTTGGAACTAGATGATCTTTAAGGTCTCTTCCAAGCAAACCATTCTATGATATGTACATCTTTTAAATACTCCCAGTGGTGGTGACTCAACCACTTCCTGGGCAGCTTGTTCTGATGCTTGATAACCCTTTCAGTTAAAGAATTTTTTCCTAATATCTAATCTAAACTTTCACCAGTAGAACTTGAGGCCCTTACTTCTTGCCCTGTCACTGGTTACCTGGGAAAAGAGACCACCCCCCACCAGCTACAGCCTCCTTTCAGGCAGCTGTAGAGAGTGATAAGGTCTCCCCCGAGCATCCTCTTCTCCAGAATAAACACCCCCAGCTCCCTCAGAGGAGCTGCTCATCAGACTTGTGCTCCAGACCCTTCACCAGCTCCATTGCCCTTCTCTGGACATGCTCCAGCCCCTCAATGTCCTTCTTGCAGTGTGGGGCCCAGAACTGGACACAGGATTTGAAGTGTGGCCTCACCAGTGCAAAATACAGGGGGACAATCCCTGCCCTGGTCCTGCTGGTCACTATTTCTGATACAGGCCAGGATGCCATTGGCCTTCTTGGTCACCTGGGCTCCTGTTCAGGCAGTTTTGGCCAGCACCCCCAGGTCCTTTATTGCCAGGCAGTTCTACAGCCACTCTGCCCCAAGCCTGTAGCTCTGCATGGGGTCGCCTGTTGTGATGCAAGTGCAGGACCTGGCACTTGGTCTTGTTGAAGCTCATACAATTGGCTTCAGCTGATCAATCCAACCTGTCCAGATCCCTTTGGGAAAGCCTTCCTACCCTCCAGCACATTGGCATTCCCACTCAGCTTGGTGTCATCTGCAAACTGACAGGGGATGCACTTGATCCCCACATTCAGACCATCAATAAAGATATTCAACAGGACTGGCCCCAGAACTGAGCCTTGTGAAAGGGTACCAAATAGATTTAACTCCATTCACCATCCCTCACTCTTTGAGCCCAGCCACCAGTTTTTTACCTAGCAAGCCTGTCCAAACCATAAAGCTTCTATGTTGTTCCCTCTTCTTCCTGGCAAATCTGAGTATCAAATCTAATGCATTAACAGAGGTTAAAATGATAAAGAATTTTGTCTTACAACACAAGAAGTAGGCTCTCGCAAAAGACAGTGTGTCTGTCAAGGTACTTTGGGGGAAAAAAATTAAGGGCAGCAGTTTGGGCATTTAGGAATCTGAAGGTCCATAGTAGAGTTGCAGAATTTCGTTTGAGAGAAAGACCTGTTGGTAACAGCACAAAAGCATTTTGGCTGTTGATGTAATACCCACTGCTGACTGTGGTGAACAGTCCTGGTTTACTGAGTTTGGTTTTGTGTGAGCACTCTAGAGCAGTGCTTTGCAGACTGCTGTGCACACACTTCCTTTTTGGGGGCAAGAAAAGCTTTCTTCTTAACCACAGCATCTGTCTTCCACTGCTTTGCACCTCAGATTCTGCTTGTAGTAACCTATCAGTGAGGCTGGAGAACCACAAAATCTGTGGGACCTTTCAGATGTAATCATGTAGCTTTATGCTGATAAGAGAAAGAGAGCAAAATCTGAACAGCCTTCTTGACTCCTCTTCTGCTTTCTTCCTTCTATCTGCCCCACTGGTATTTCATAATCTGTTATTTCTGGATCACTTGCAGTCCATAAGACAGCACAATGTGATCTGTGAAGTGTTTGCAAGATACCAAGTCAGCTCCCTTCTGTGCACGTTCCCACACATGCAGGCAAGTAAACAGCCTGGAGGGACTAGAGGAATGAGGGTAATAAACATTCAAAGTTCAGTCTCATTGCTGTTTCATTTGAAGTGAAGAGCAAAGCAACAGCGCCGTGGGAGAAAATCCATGAGTCTCTGCTCAAAAAAATGCCCTTTATTTTGGTTGTCATAGTTAAAAAAAAAAAAAAAAAAAAAAAAAAAAAGATGAGAAGGACCAGGAAGGAGTATGGAAAAGACAGAACTTGTGTTGCAGGATGTATAGACTAGGCTATCCAATAATCCATGATACTTCTAAATAAAGTTTTCAGAATTGGGAGTGGGAAACTTACCTGGTTTTTTCCCCTACCACCCTTCTCCAGGTCCTCTGAAATACTTAACTCTCAGGTCACCCTCCAGGGTGAGGTTAGAGGGATGTCTGCAGCTGTTTCATTTATCTAAAGAGTCCAGCTAGTTCATGTGTAGATGAGATGCAGTTTTAAATATTAATTATTTTAATCATCTGTTTATCTGCCATTCAGAGAACTGCAGGCCAGCTAGGCTGATAAAGGTGTTAAGGACATGCTAAAAGTGAGAGCTAAGTTAGAATTTCTTTTTCCATCTTGTGCAATTTGTCAGTTTCTGCTTCCTTTTATTTTTCACTCCATCATAGTCAATGAAATTTCTTTCAAAATATTAGAGAGAGAGTTTGAGAAAAAGAAATTTTACAGTTCTTCAAGCCCCTTTTAGAACTGAGGTGAAATTTAGTCCTTGGCCTGCAGTGAATGTCTTTAACTGCTGGGCTATCTAGGAAGAAAGTAATGTTTCCTACCACAGAAATTCAAGCCTTCTTGGAATGGGAATGTGTGTAACTGAGAGAAGTGTAGGTTTTAGCATGATGCTTCTGGTTGAGAGTAGGTATGAGACAGCTGGAAATTCTTGCAAAAGTTCAGGTTGTGAAACAGGTGTTGGGAAGTGGGGAGGAAAATACCAAAACTAAAGTGAAACTAAATTTGGGAATTTTATTATATTTGGAGATGCTTTGATTGTCAAAATCTAAATCTTGTACCATGGGAAGGACAGCTAGACTCTGGAGGAAGGACACTGTAGTCATTTTTCCTACCTATGTTAGACACTTGGCCTCTCAGAAAAGCCAAATCCACAGAAGGTGCATGTGAAAAAGGCTGAGCTCAAATTCAGATGGGAAACAAAGGCAGTTTTGTTTCACTTTTATGTGGGAATTGAGGTGTTTTGTGTTGCTTACACATGCTGTGGGAACAAAATAGAAGGATGTTGACTTCAACTGCATGTTTCACTCTTCCAAGACTCACTGCTGCTTCCTTCCTTTCTTCCTCACTAGTAGCTTTGAAAGTTAGGGGTGACAAGATTACTTGCTTGCATGCACCGTGATTTTCACTGGCCCATGGTTAGTCATAAACACATGAGTACAGGAGGAGAAGGAGGTGTGGATGGAATCAGCTCCAAGTGCTTCTCCCACTCCCTTAGTACTTTTTTTTCCAATCCCTTTGATTTTCTAAACTACTTAATGTGTTTTTTTTCATCTCTCCTTAGGTTTGAAAGTGTTAGTGACTTTACCTCAGAGCTGGAAGACAGTGATGATCCAACAGCTTATGTCACCAATTTGACATATTACCACCTGGTCCCATTTGAGACTGACATTCTGGACTGAGGCTGCTCAGGGGTGCAGCCAGCCAGCATTCAGCCAACCTTTTCATCCATAGGTTCTGCTATCTCTGGCATTGCATCTCTGTGAATAAGGCTGTGCAGACAAGACCAACAGCAGGGCAGCTGCAGCAAGAGCACCACAAAGCTGGTTTTATAGGTGTGGTCCTCTGATGTGTGTTATGGAGACACCTTGTAAGGAGATATCTGCTTTGCTGCTGACAACAAACTCACTGGCAGCAGAGCCTTCCTGGGGATCAATGAAATCTCTGCTATGTCTGTGGGAATTGCCACCCCAATGCAGCTGTCAGAAACTTGTGCTGTAGCAGCCACAAGCTCCTGGTGGTGCAAGCTGAGTTCCCCTTTTAGGATACCACCAGAAACTTCCTGGGATGGCGTGACCACACTTTTTATGCTTTGTAAGCAAGAAGACAAGCAGACCAGCTGAACTTTGTCAGTTCCCTCTGCAGTTGCTTAATGGAGGTCTCGTGGGTCGCTTTTTGCTCAGCTGCCGGATGAGCGGTGCCTTACACGAGATGTCAGAAATACCATTGAGTGCCTCCAGGAAACAGAGCACACGAGCTGACAGCTTCACTCCTTTCAATCATGGGCTTTTGTATAATCACTGAAAGGGCAACTGCTCTTCCCTGGAATAGCAAAGCAGACAGCAACTGGCATTGCAATGAACTGTGCATAATGTTTGGATGGTTTCAGAAGTCTGGAAAGCTGAGATGCTCCACTAAGAAGGGTCAAGGCTACAGCAGGCACTTGGATAATATTTTTTCTTTTCATGTGGACCAGCAGATGTGAATGGTGCTTACAGATGTTTACATCAGAGAGATAATTCCCTATGCATATTTCTTTCCAGAGAATGGGAAAGAAGACACTGAGATTTATGTTGTGTTTGGAATGAAAGAGAATGATAAGCTGCAGTGTGCCTACAGTGGTAGGAAAAAGCAGTCTCTCCACTGCCACCCTGTCTCAAGGAGTTTGTCCAGCTTTCTGAGACCTGCCTGCAGGGGTTAGGTGCAGGCCTCCTTGTTGTGTAATGCCATGGATTTCAGCAGAGATAGAACAGTGGGAGCAAGAGTGGGATTGGGCCCTGCAGCCTCTTGACTATTGAGTAGTGCAATGTTAAATCTCCTGGGGGTCTCTCCCTTGCAGAGTGCTCCAAGTTCCAGGCTCTCACTGTGAGTGCTCAATATTCACCAACATGACCATTCATTGAGAGTTTTGCCATCTGTTTGCAAATATAAATTTGAAGGGACTGAAATGGAAAGAAATGCAATTTTGGATATGTTTCTTGGAAAAGAGGCTTGCTTGGTCCAGACAAAGCTAATACAACTCCCTTCTGCAGACTTTTCATTTCTGTCTATAGAATAACAGTCAAACAGAATTTGTTAATGTAAATAATAAATTATTGAGAATCATAATTCTTTTACACAGTATGTTTTTAAAATATATTTTAATGAAATAAAATAAAATATAACTCACCATCAGTGCATCTCTGCAGCTTCAAACAGTGCCTTCGTTTGTTTTTTTTTCTTGTTTTGAGTACACTTTCCCAAACATGTCAAATCCTCTTTCTTTTTGAAACATGCTGAGTAATAGCAATTTCTGTGCTCCACATGTTACTCATACTGTAGACATGGTGTGTATCCACATGAAACCTCTGCCTAGCTGTTGAACTTGGGTATAGGTGTATGTGGCTTAATGCCACTCAGCTTAGTGGAGGATTTCTGTATTTTGTATTTGAAATCAAATTTGGGCATTATTGTTTTGGAAAATGAAGCAGATTCTTATAAGATAAATTTATGCAGTAGAAGGGAATATGTTACCACTCAGTCTTTCTGAGTAGCCTCTTAAATTAGAGTTGTGAAGATTTTATGTTTTATTTGTTTTATTCTCATTAGTTTTATTTCTTCTGCTAGTGTTCTTAGTTAACCATGATAAAGTAGAAATAGCATCTGGTAGACATGTGTGTTGGACTGGATATTGGAATATTTTATTTCAATTACTGACCTTGCTGCCAGCCTACCATGTTGCTTTGGGTAATTCTACTTCATCTCCCTATCTCTGAATTTTCCTTGACTGGTATTTTGGAAAGCAGTGCCAATGTTTTTTGATGCAGTGTTGTCCCCTAATTAATTTGAATTTTCCTATGAATTATTGACCACACGGTAACATCTTTTAAAGAACTTTAAACAGCATGAGTTAAAAAATAAATACATAAGTACTGCTTATTTTTAAAATGTACAGCCACATTCCTCAAATGAAAGCCAGCTAAGCTGTGTGCATTTCCAGTCTGTCAAGCTGAATATCAGGGCTCTGTGAGGGTCAGTGGAGCAGGGGCTCCCATGGGGCTGTCAGGGCAGGGCTGGGCAGCTGGGTCCTGTCCCATCACCCTGTCAGGAGCAGGATGCCAGGCACCAGGGTGGCATCAGGCACCTCTCTGAGGATGAGGCTGGGCCAAGGGCAGGCCAGGATGTGGCCCTGCTCTGGGGAATGGGAGAGCAGCCCAGCTCTGGTGTTGCTGGGGCAGGGGCTGATGGGCTGGGGGCACTGACATGGGATCCTGGGCCATGAGTAAGTAGCAGAAACCCAAGGGTCAGTGGGGGCAGCCAGACCTGTGGGTGGCCTTGGGGCCCAGATTCTGGATGGTCAGGATTTTTGTCATGTGTGTTTTGGAAGTTCAGTTATATTTGCTGAGGACAGTGCAGAATTCAGTTCTTGCTGCATTATTGGATTTAAAAAAAAAAAAAAAAAAAAACAAACCAACACCAGTCTTTCATCATTTAAGGAAAATGTAGCTGAGATAAAATTCCATGGTTTAGATTTCATAAGTGGCCCTCTCCCCTGTGCCCCCATTGTAGCTGGTAAAACCCCCATGCCCAGGTCTGCAGAGCCCTGTGATAAGTGTCTCAGGGGGTGCAAAGTGCTGCCATCCAGATGGGTGTTGTGTGTGGTCCTCCAGAAATGTAAAAAATTAGCATTGTTATTCATTTTTGTCCCCAAACCCCTCTCCACACAATGCCAAGACACTACCTAAGTAAGGCTTGTCCTTGCAAATCTGGTCTGTGTTTTCTCTGCAACTTTGGCTTCTGCCCTTGGCACAGTGGTGGGGATCATGTGTACCAGTCCTTGCTACGAGCTGCTGAGCAGAACAGAGCTGGAGTGTGCTGGTGTCCAGGGAAGGAGCAGGAGGTATGTGTCTCTTGGCAGGAGCAGCAATGACAGAATCATTTGGTTTTTATTTCTTGGGTCATGAAATATGCTGACATTATAGTGTTGCCAAAACTTAGGAGAGTTAGGGAAGACAAAGTGTATGACACTATGCTATGTTTTGTCCACCAGTCTCTTTTTTACTTTTTTCTTTTTTTTTTGTTATATCAACTACATTTTAAAAACTCAGTCTTGGATCCCAAGTCCATTATTCATAGCAGCAATAATCTATAGCTCAGTATCAAACTCTAAAATAAAAATGACGGAAAAAAGAACTTTTTCTAATTGTTTCCTGTAATATCCATTCCTATCAACTATCTCTGAAATCCCTTCCCCACACATACACAAATTATTCAGGCTATTTTACTGATCAGCTCTCATCAATGTAATTGCTTTCTTGTGGAAATATTCACACCCTGAAGCGCAGTTCTCAAGTTTTACAGCACACAAACCATTCCCATTTTCAGTGCTGTCAGATAATTTCTTCTTGCTCTAAACCCATTCTCATTCTAATTAACTCTGTTAGTAATACATACCTTGGGGGATATAGATAAGGGCAAAATACCAAGGTAATAAACATAATATATCTAGATCTGAGAAATGGAGAATTCCTATTTACCTAAAAGCAGCAGTGAAGATTGGTGGGATGCAATTTCCAATTGAGCTGTATGAATTCAGACTTTCCTGGGCTTTCTCAAACCCTGTTAGCATGCCTCTGTTTCTTACAATTAATGCATATAACCCCACCCTGCTCTGTTGAGAGAAAGAACAGCTTGGATTTTGGTATCACGGAAGGGAAAATGGAACAGCAAGAGTTGGCTGAGACAGAATTTTGCAGTGCTTAGTTTTTGTCCTAGCAGGACATCTAGCATGCAGATGTCTTGCTCTTCAGGACAGGACTTTCTGCAGAGGTTTGGGTTGTCATTCTTCACAGACTGCTATTAAGGGAACCTGCTCAGGTAAGGATTTAGAGAAAAGCTCCTTATTTTCTGAAGATGCCATGTCGGACATTTCAGAGTCATAAAATTGATTTTCTGTTTTCCTGTGAGGCTACCTACATGACTGAACTGAAGAACTGGCTGGTAGGAAATAATTTTCTGAGCTGCACAAGTGCCCACTTCTGCCAGAAAGTACTGGATTAGAGCCCAGCCTGGCCTGGGCTGTGGAGATGCCTTTAACCATTGTTCTTTAGTCCACAAATTCTGCTAAACAGTTTTCAGAAACTTTTAGACAGAAATGACACCTGATATACTGGTGAGAAGAAAACCCAAATGTGAACATGGAATCTTGATTAAAAGCATCCCAGCACCTGCTCTGTGTATGTATTTTCCAGTGAACTTCAAAAACTAGAAGATTCTTCATTAAAGTGTTTTACAGCATCTGTATAAGGCCTTGCATGTCCCTCTGGTACAGCTGTTTCTGATACAACCTGCCAAAACCAACACTGGCCCACAGTTGCAGCATGTGTGCTTGTAAGGTCTGTGAGGTACTGAGCTTCCTTTGGATCCCCTGGCAATTCACAGGAGGCTCTCAATTCCTTGGAGGCACTGGTCCTCTCTACAAATCTCTGTGAAGTCACATTAAAATTCCTCCAGCATTCTGGGGGTTCCAAGCAGCTTTGATAATTTCCATTGGTAAGTTATGTCCATTTAGCATTGCAGTTCAGTTTGGAAACCATCTGCAAGTAATCTTGTTTAGCTCTATCACCTTGTATTGGGCAGGCTGGAAATAGAAATAATTACATGTACCAGAAGCCAACTTTGTTATGTAAAATGGAAAAAAACCACCATCAGCACCACCACCAGCAAAACAGCCATTGCCCATTGTTTTCCCTTGTAGCCACTAAAATTAAGTTGAACAGATTCCATGACTTCTAAATGAAAATGGACTCATTTCAGAAGAGAAATGTTCCCAATTTTGCCAAGTTTCCCTTTGTCTTATTGGAGCTGGCTTCATGAGCACTGGTACATCCAGCCATCTCAAAGTGACCTTCAGATAGGAAAACAAGCAGAGGGTGTATGCCAAAGGGAGGGCGGGAGGCAAAAGGATGGCTTGTGAGGAGAGGGAATGAGAAATAAATGAAGGATTGTAGTGCAAACAGAGATCTCCAGAGACAGTTTCAGTCTTGAAGCTGAAATAACTCATCTTTGTCAGAGAGCTCTGGTCTGGCGGTGTCCAGGTGCTGAATCAAACTGTTCCTCATCCAGCATCCTGCAAGGTTTGGTTGAAAGGAGGAGATGTCTGTCTCCAGGTCTCTCTTTCTGATCAGATGCCTTTGTATAGAGTGAATATGCTGAACTTTCTGGAAACAGATATTTTGAAGCAAAAAAATTGATTGTGGTTTCCACTTTAAAGCATCTCACAGCTCGTGTAAACGACTTGGGAATTCAGCTTCTGTTTCAGCTATTCCCACATGCACCTTACTCTGCATGCCTCATGCCCATGTGTGTAGGATTGAAAGTGCAGATGGCTGCAGGTGATGGCCATGAGGGCCCTCACAGGCTTGGATTGCCCTGATCATCCACCTCACCTGGGACTCACCCACACCCTCCAACCAGGGGCTCTTCTTCAGCTCTGTCCAGGACCTTCAGCAATTTTAAGGTGGGCTACAAGAGTGGCTGCCTCTAGTCCTGCTCCTGAGTTGTTTTGGAATCCCTGGGGTGCCTTCTGACACAAGTTGTGTCATGCCTGATGCTCACTTGGGTGACTGATGACTACTCTGCTTCATTCACAGTGAGTTCCTCTGTTTGGCTTATTATGATAAGCCTTGTCTTTACAAGCATTTCCTGATATTAGCATGATCTTTCCTGTTTTAGAGAAATACCTTCCAGAAATATCTACAAAGGCTATATATGCCTGGGGTTACATTTTTTGTATAACAAGTGAGTTAAGAGTACAGTTAGTTTGTTCTGGAAGGTACAGCTGCTTGATGGCTCAGCTGCTAGACAACATTGATGTGACATTGGTATTTATAATGAGTTAATGTTGCCCTAGGTTTTAGAATAAAATAGCAGCATTTATTCATGTGTAGCTTCCAAAAATAAGTTGCAGGCTTTGATGGCTGGGGGATTTCCTTGTGTTTCTTCTCTGATTCCAACCATTTTTAGAAGTCAGTGGCCAGTTCATGAAATGATCTTAATGGCATCATCTCTCTGTAGAGTTAGTGAATATCTAATCCAATAAAAAAGCTGACATTATAATAATCACAGATTTGAACCTATATTGGCCATATAACCTGTGGTTCTAGGTGGTAAATATGATCATTGCCAGAGGAAGAGTGGAGGTGCTCCCTGGCAGGAGACCCACAGAGGTCAGGGTTTGATGGGTGTGGTGTCACCATGGAGCCTGCACACTCACTGGTGCTGGGCATCTTGAATGTGCAACCAATAAGTTTCTCAGAAAGAACCATTTTTATCTCCCTTCTACTTAATATCATAGTATCCTTGGGTTTAGCTGTGGATAGGTTAAGAGGGCTGGCAGCCCCATTCCTCAAGCTGAGGAGACAGCAGGGACATTTACCCAGTCTGCACTGAAATGTGCAGAGCTGCAGCTTCTGAACTGTGAGAAGACTTGTAATTCAATTTGTCTCCTTCATGCTTAACAACCTGAGAAATTATGAAGGTGGCAGGCCAGCTGTGGAGGATGGGTGATTAGATGCATGACTGAGGGGAGAAAAGACTGGCTGCTAATGGGTATAAGCAGATAACAGCTGAACAGGAGCAAGAATTCCAGTCAAGGAACACAGTAACAGGTACTGCAGCAATATATTGTGAACCTATGGGGCTTTGGCTTAAGACATCTGAGGCATTTAAGTGGAAAACTGGCATTATTTTCCACAGGGCTACAGTGCCAGACAGGGTTTTTATGAGGCATGCAGCAGGGCAGAGAATTGTATATCTCAGTGAGTCAGAGGAGAAGTGCAGAGCAGTTTCATGCACACGATAAATAGAAAAGATGGAATTACCACTTTAGGCAGCTCTAGGTGTGCAGGTCCAGACTTAGGGTTTTAGTCTGATCAGGGAGTATCAGACACTGTAGTGCTTAGTAGAAGAATAGGGTTTTTTCACCAATAGAGTGGTTCAGGTTAATGAAGGAAGCAGGATGCTATTAGAATTTAATGTGCAAGTTTATTAGGCATCCAAATGGTGATTCATTAATAGCTGCAAAGGAAGATTAATATCTTTCATTTTATATGCAGTTAGATGCTCTCAATTGGAAGCCTCCCCTAGCAGACTTAATTAGCCAGAAGAGGGAAATTATGCTCTCCATGTACAGTCCTGTTATCATTCAGGTCGCTGAAGCAGCCTCCAACCTAACCCACATCCTAAGGGACTGCTGTGCTGAAAATAGACACCCATTGATACCACTGCAGCAGAGGGCAGGGCTGCAGATTACACAGACACCTACAGCACTGCTGGATGTGGAATTCTTGGTTAAAGCAGATGTGTGCAGCACACACCTGAAGAAGTGTTACTCTGAGCAATTAAAGCATGTAGTGAGAAATTAAAGCCTGTAGAGCTGTCTAGAGCATAGCAGTGATTTCCTCAGGTGGGAAAAGCAGCTTCCCACCTGGCTGTTACCACACTTCAAGAAGTGTTGAAATTGAATTTCTGCTTAGATCAGGACTCGAGATGACTTTGCTCTGCACAGTCCTGCATGGTATTTATAAACCAAGCTATTCCCAAGTTACTCACCTCTGAATTAGTGTCAGGACAAGTCCTGTAGCAGGATCTGCTACTCACCCACTTTAAATCCATTACCTTTCATGCATTAGCCTGCAGGTTTAAAGTAAGGATTTTGTATCTCTCTCTTTAGATTCAGCACAACAATTTAAACCTTTTGAGTGGCAAGGACCTGGAAGAAAGGATATGACATGCAACAAAAAATACTGACTCCTTAGGCCTCTTCCTTTGACTATGTCCTAGGTTTATGTAGCCTGAGGCATTTATGTGGAAAAAACCCTCTCTGGCAACCTTTTAGACCAGGATTCCAAGTCCTTATTCCATTTAATATTCAGAGCTGAGGAATGTTTTGTGGTCCATTGTAACCATTATCATCAATAACCTTTCTCATACTCTGGGTGGATGCTGTATGAAATTCCCTGTTCAGAAGCCAAGTCAGGACATTCAAATGAAGGATTAATGTTAAAAGCTGAAAGTGAGGCAATTACTATGTTTGTTTTCATTTTACCCTGTTAATACCAGTGCTGCTTAATCTTAGAGATGGCACTGGAATCTGATTTAAGATAAATATTTTAGGCAGCAGGGGTAAACATTAGTAGACATGAATGTAGGTATGACAACTTTTTTTAGGAGACAAAAGTTGTAGAAAGTTAGGTTGTACTAATAAGAAATTATATGGATGGGAGGGAGAAAAGGTGAAATTTTTAGATGCAGTCTTCCTTCATAAGATTTACTATGTTCTTATAATCATTACCAACATAATTATTGTAAAACTAAACAAGCCACAAATCTTGTTTCAGCCTCCAGGCCTGGTTTTCCATATATTTCTCTACATGCCATTATGGCAAGGCTTTTCTTAAAGCAGTTTTTACCCTGAACAATTTTACTATAATAAGATATATATTCTGATTTTCCTTTTCTTCCCCTGGGTGTTTGTATCACTGTTTTTCCCCTGCTCCTCTCTTGTCACTTTACCACCAAGGAGGCTGCAACAAAAGAGAGAAAAGGAGAGAAGGGGAAGCACTATAAAACTGCAATAGTTTTCTTAAATAGAATCAGGAGAAATGATATGTGAATACCACAGGTGGGTTTTATGCCAGTAAGACCTGGTGTTTTGAAAACCTGTCTTTGTGGCATGTTCTTCCTGCTTCTGCTCCCCTTGCTGTTCACTTCTAGCTTGCTGAGACATGACTACAAAGCTTAGATTGACTTATATATACAAAGGTACAAAAAGTTAAAAAGAATTCAACACAGATTTACCAATATTGCATTAGCATTCTTTTTGAAGGCTATTTAATAATTAGTATTGAAGGGAATTTTCTAAAGCACAGTCAATAGAAGACTATATGTGATGTCCTTTGTAGATGGCATAGTAAAATTGTTGCCAAAATACAGATTTTCAAAAGTGAGGATGTGCTAGCTGAGGCTACAAGCTGTGTATTGTTTACACAATGTAATGCATTATATTCATGAGTAATTCTAAGTGCTTCACATGAAAAGCTGTTCTATTCAAGTTTGAGTGCATCTTGACAAGTCTTAGGGATATCTGGTGCCCAACCACATGCCAGTTTGTTTATACATGTTGAACACAGAGGAGAACCATTATCTTTTCTGTGGATTTTCTACAGAAAAGCTCATCTTGTCCCTGCTCTGTAAATGAAGCCTCTTTCTTGACTAAAGTTAATGGCAATCTTCCAAGTTTTCCTAGCTCTAGTCAGGGCTGTTGCTGTTGACATTTGTTACAGGGAGAGAGGAAGGAAGGAAGGAGAGTTCTTTTGTTCTCAGGAGAAAAGTTTAACCCCTCTTAAGCACAAGAGGGACTGCCAGGGAGCAGTTAAACAACCAGATCAAGGTCATGCACAGAAATTCCATGTGGTGTACAAAGCAGCTGAGCCTCCTCTGCTAACACCAGAATACACTGGAGGTCCCTTTTGTCCTCCCCACATCTCTTTCCAAAGCCATTCCTCAGGTTTGGTGACCATGGGTTTGGAATTTGATGACAATATAATACAAATATGAGAATCAGATAGGAAAAGGACTTGGTCATCCTTCCAGCCTGTCTGCCAAGCAGTAATGGGGCTGAGGCTGCTGCATGGGGGACAGGGAGCCTGGAGGGAAGGTGAAGCAAAGTAGGTAGGACAGTGTGGGTCCCAGGCAGAGAGAGCAGGGTGGGCTGGGTGATGGTGGCCAGGGGCAGCCAGGAGTCCAGCTGGACACAGGAGTCTGTTGTGACAAGGAGGTGCAGGGTTGGGAAATTAAATTATTGAGTCAGAGTCAGGTTTGTGACAGGAAAGGGTGGGCTCAGGGCCACCTACTGCATAGCTTGGGAAGGTACCAAGAGCAAGGGCTTGAGCTTAATACACTGGAAGGTGCAGGGAGCCCCAGCAGGGGCTTCTCCCAGCTCTGCTGCCAGCAGTCAGGTCACACAGCTGCACCATCCCAGAGCCAGCCTTGAGCAGCGGCCCTTGGAGGGGGAGGAGAGGCTGCAGGGCTTAACAGCAAGAGCAAAACTTCCACCAGAAGGTTGCTAGGGCCATCTGCTAACCATGTGGCTAAGACTGCTGCAGAGATGATAATTATTTGTGTCAGCTTACTGTAGAAGAAACTGGGGAGATTCCCTATGCCATTCTTTTTAGCAGTGATTCAGCAAATGCTCAACCTAAAATTTGAAGTAATTCTGGAACAGGTTGAGGTACAAATAAACAATGTGAAAGTTAGCAGATTGCCAGGGCTGGTACTAATCACCCATGTGTTCTGGAGGAGCTCAAGGGTAGACTGAGGAATTATCTCCTGAATTTGAGAGATGGATAGCAAAATAGCAGATAAAATTCAGTGCATATAAATTTAACTCCTGGGTAAAATTAATCCTAACTTCACATATGATATTCTGAACTATTTGTTATTCTTATGTAAGAGTGAAACTGTGGGTTTGTAATAGTTCCATGAAACCATTAGCTAGTACTCAGTAGCAATTGAACAGAAGATTAAATGCTATTACTTTGTGGAAAGAGAACAGGGATAAAAATGTCTTACTTGAAGGGTTCCCCCCCCACCATTTCTGGTCTCATCTTGAATATATCACAGCAGGAGGAAGTCTGAAGAAAGGTAATTCATTTGAGCAATGGTAGGAGATGACATCTTCCAAGGAACAGTTAAGTAGGCTGAAATTTACATTGTCCCTTTCCAAGGATGGAGGGAAGGATGGTGTGACAGAGACCTACAAAATCATGAGTGGTACAGAAGAGGGGAATAGAGATTGACTTCTTATTATTTCTTTTTGCATGAGAGCCCATCAAGTGACACTAGTAGGAGGCAGGCTCAATGCAAACAGGAGGTGGCTGTTCCTGTGGAGTGAATGAGGCTTGTTGTACTGCCTGCCAAAGGATGGTTTGGAAAGGAGCCTGGAAAAGTGTTTGGAATAGAGCTTCTTTGAATCTTACTATCTAGATAAACCACAGCAGGCTCAGGGAGTCCTTAAAGCTGGGGAGAGTATTAATGTGAAAGTGACTCTCAAGTGGTGCTTGTTTTTTACCTCGTTTACAGACACTGTTGGAGGCAAAAAACTGAACTAGGTGGACCAAAGTCTGCTCAGATATACCTCTACATTTTCTGTGATTGTACTCATATCTTTTTTTTGTTGTTGTTGTTTTTGGAGACAGAAGTCTAAGTTGCTATTTTGAATTCAAAGTACGTCTGTCCTAGGCAAGTTTGTCGTATGCTGCCACGAAAATTCACTGCTGTGTCCTTTGATCTGCCAGATCTTGAGAAAAGCTTTGACACTGTGCAAATCTTCCCAGAGCACAACAGCAATGTTAAAGATGAAACAGAGGACTTTGTGTAATGCCAGCTGTCCAGAGAGCAAGGTTACCAATCCAGTGGCAAGCCCTCCAGCATGAGGTTACTGTGTTTTATCCTGTCTTACATCAGTGACAGGATGCTGCCTTCCTCTTTGTGTGCAACCTTCTTAAAATATTTGTTCCTTTCCATCCTTCTGCTTTTGCATTTTGAGGGAATTTGCCATGAGGGGTTTCCATGGTTACGAGGATAGGGCTGCTCTTGGAGTGGGAAATCTGCAGAGAGCAAATAGAAAAACCATTGCATCTGGGACAGGGTAAATGTGCTTTGTGTCCATAATGGTCATTCCGCCCCAGTTAGAAGCCAATGCAAAATTGGGAAAAGAGATGCTGTTCTTAACTCCCTTGTCTTACAGTGAAATGTAGCTCTCTCCTTTACCATGAAGTCTTCTTAGATTGCTGAAAGCACTCTGATTCCTGTGCTCCCTGGAGTACTAAAGGGCAGGAAACAGGTTAAGTTGCAAAATACACTGTTAACCAAGTTGTGCGATTTTTCTTGTGTAACAAGTTAAAATCTTTAGAGTTGTACACTTCCATTTTGTTCTTTCCTCCAAATAAAATGGAGGAAAAGACAGGAGCAATGGTTCTCTCCTTGTCTTTGCAGTCTTTGGTAGCATTGTCAAATATTTGTGCCTCTGACCAGCTCTGTAGAGCACTTGGTTGAACCCAGGAATAATGCTGGGCACATTTTGTGCAGGGCATGCACAAAATCTTCTTATGAAGTAGCTGCATTGAAACTAAGTTTGTTGCAAACCTGAAGCCAGCCTTGTCCCATGACTGGCACTGAAGAACACACTGCCCCTGCTACAAAATTTGAGGAAACCTTCACCACAAATGCAGAGGGTGAATTAGCAGAACAGAGCCTCTGCACACACTTGTAGCCTGGTGGGAAGAGCTAGGACATAACTGAGCCACCCTTTACAAAAACTTTTTATTCTGGGGTGGTAATTGCCAATCAAGTAACTTTGATTAAGGATCTTGTGCAAGTCCTGGCTGCAGGGAAGAGAAAAGGGAGAGAAAAAGCAATAAAGAAAGGAAAATCCTACATTAAAAATTCAGCTTGGTGGCTTCTCTTGCTCTCTTCCTCCTTAGATTCTAACTGTAGTTCTTTGCCACTTTAATGCAGAATTGCTTATATGAGCAAGTATCAACATAAGTTTCAAGGTGAGTGCAGATGCATCTCACAAATGCTGAAACACTCAGGAGTGTCACTGATGCTCCAGGCAAGACTATAAAAGGATTTATTCTAATTTGCTTTATTTTCATTAATTGTTGTAAATACTTCAGTAAACTACAGTAAAAAAATGAACCTTTTGGCTAAATAAACACAAAAATCCACCCTATTTTTAAAATGTATTTTTCTTATGAAGCCCAAGTTGCAGATGTCTTCTTGTTTGCAACTTTTACAGTGGGTTTCTGCAGTACTTGAGGAAAAAATAAATGAGTTTTTGACAGGAGAAGCATTTATGGAGCTTACCAGTAGCAAGAACATTGCAAATGGCAATAAATATTCAAATCCCAAAGCAAGATATTTCCAGGCTCCCATATTCCAATAAAATGATGAAAATTAATGCCTTGCTATTTATAGAGGGTGGCAGCTTAACACCATAAGATATTCATATTTAATAGCATGCTCTTGTACTGCTGCCAGTGCTGAAGAGTTGAGGGACTGCTTCCCATGATGGATGAGTTTCAGCCAGGCAGAACCTGCTGCTGATGCTTGACCACAGCAAGCCACAAGGTTCTTCTGACAGGGCAGCAGCCCCTTGATGGGGAGAATCTGTGACTGATATTTGTTGGTGCTCTGAATCACCTGACAGATATCCATGTGGTACCACTTTTCAATGCTGCTGGCAGTCACAGGGCACAACTGCAGCCACACCCAATTTGGAGAGAATTTTGAGATATGCAGTAGTAATTGTGTGTGTGCCTCTGTCAACTAGCATTTGCCTGGTTCTGTGGTTTTCTATCCCTTTTACTTCATAAAAATGGTCCCTTGCAGCTTTGCTTTCTTTGATAGTCATTCAACAGTCCTGAAAAAATGTGGGGCTCCTCTAGTTCCACAAAAATTAAGCTGGACCTTCAGGAATAAGTGGAGGAGGGTACAAAAAAAAAACCCAAGCCAGAAACATTTCTGCAAAGCACAGTATATTGTAGCTGGTTCTTTTTCTCCATAGTACTCTGTGAGAAGTTCTGCCAGCTGTGTGTTAAATGAGATGAGTAACATCTGCCTCATGCTCATTAAGCATCACACACATGATACTCTCTGCTGTATCTAGTGCTAATTAGGATCTGTAATGAGAGTTATTCTCCTTTTAATTAATATGAACAGGGTAGATTTTCAATAATATCTGAGTAAGTGAGGATCTTACATCTGCTTTTCCAAAAGCAGCTTAGAGAAGCATTTCACTGGACTGAAATGTCATGCAAACAGTAGTAGCAGTGGCTCCTTTTTAAAACTGGGCCACAGGCTTGGCTGCACTGGAACTGTTGACTAGCTTAAGTCTGTTAATTTGGTGAAGGGAGCTTGGTTATCAGTGGGGTGATTTGATGGAATCCCTTTCACTTTGCTTCCTTTCTTCTGGCTTGCTTTCTCCCCTGAAACACAGGTCACTATTTTGGAGAAATGTTGCACTTGAAAACTGAGTCTTGGATAAAAGCCAAGGTCTTGATCCAGCTCTTAGTGCAGCAAGTGGAAAGATACCCTCTTATGTGAGAAAAGCTTCAGATGGCCCATGACAGAAGATTTAATGGAGCCTTTTTTAGTAGTTAGGTTTGCTCTGATTTCTTTGCCTGTGTAATGACTTTGTCTTCTAATGTGCGCAGTTCAGAGTCTGACACCAATGCCCTTTGCAGGGGACAGGAAAGAGATGTTTTTAAAATAATCCAAATATGTGGAGATCAATACTTCTGTACAATCCATTAAAAACAATCTTTAGGAGAAGTAGTAGAGACAGGTTTTCTAAAGGCAGGTCAAACACAGGCTCAAGGAGTGGGTATTAAATGATGAGGAAAAAACTGCTCTGTTAGAGCCACTAGGGATCTGTACCATCCATGTTGCAGCATATGGCCAAGGATGCAGCTCAACAGTGGGAGATGCCAGGCAGAGATTTGCCCCCACTCCCCTGCCAAAACACATCCCAGAACTCTATTCCTAATGCAAAGCCTCCCTGTCATGGGAGCTGGAAGCTGTGTTCTGGAAGCTGGGGATGCCCATGAGGTGTGGCTTAGACCACTTAACTGGGAGCCAGTGAAGTGAAGACAAGCTCTTAGTTATAGCTGAGAGGCAAGACTGCATTTCTTGGGAGAAGTTGGCTTCAGCAGGAAGAAAGAGCCCAGTTCCTTCTGACACCATGCAAGAAGACATTCTGCTGCCTTACCCTGCTGCAAGCTTCTCCCAGGGTCCTGCTGCTGCTGTGGATCAGGCTGTCTCCTCTGCACATCACTGCTCCAGGCAGCAGCCCCTTGTCCCTGTGCAGGAGGGTTGGAACCTGCCCCTGCAGCTCCCATCAGTGATCAGCAGCTCTCCTGCAGTGAGGGGAGCACAGCACAGGAGCCTCAGCTCAAAGTGCTCTGATGGGAAGAACTCCTGGTCATCCCAGGATTCACAAAGATGGATACACTTTGTGTAGACTATGAGCAATGAAGGTAAATAATCCTTTGCAATAGGTTAAAAAATGCAAAAGACATTGAGCTGAAATTGGGTGCTGAAGCAGAGCTGAGCATGTCTGGTGCTGAGCTGATTGGAAAAATCAAAAATGCATTTCCTCTCTCTGGCTTCAGTAAGTTGCTACATTTGGAGAGGCTTCAGAAGCAGTAAGAAAATCCACAGAGGTAGAGCACGGTTTCAATGTGTCAAAAATCAGATCTGCACAGCTATTCCCATCTGATTTTTTTTTTTTTATTGAATATTGTGGAACATGTGGTTATTCTGTAAGCAATAGCAACTGAATTACTAGTAGAGCCTGTTTTGAGGAAAATAATGAGATTTTGATGCTGTAATAAGGATAACTAATTTTCAGTTTAAGGTAGGCTTAAACTAGCCTGGCTAAACAGATCTAGCATTTCCATCTAGAAATAAATGCCAGAAAAAGCCCTGATGTGTTATCTTTCAAATGAAAAGGATGTATCTCTGTTCAAAGGGATCATAGCTACAGTTTTGATTTGGTCTACCAGCATTAGCTGAGTATGTGCTCTCTAGAAAATAGGTCACAGCAAGAAAGGCAGTTAAATTTAAAGGAAAGAAATATGAGTGGTAGTGACTAGGGAGATTAAGGTGTTCAGTAGAGGAATGGCACTAAGTGACAAACAGCCCTCTTTCAGTTGGGCATAAATATTAATACCTTCCACATTCATGCTAGACAGAGCCTTTTATTAAAACCTACTAAATAAGAAAATTGTAATCTGCATTTCTTAGGTTGGAGGCTTTGAGCCTACTGTGGCTGCCTAGTAGGAAAAATGTAAAGCTGCTCTTGCAAATAGTCATTTTTATCACTTGTGAGAGTGGGGAATTCCAAATCTGATTTGATATGTGGCTTTCCAGGACAGTAGCTTATTAAATAAATATAAAATAAACACTAACATCACTTCCTGGCTGCAGGTATCCATATGTTCAGTAGTTGTATTCCGCATTCCAGGTTCCCCTCCAGCTTTGTTTCTGTGCCCATGCAGTGAGAATAGCCAGGGATCATGCTTGAATGTTCCCCTTCCTAGCTAATACATCATCTCATGTTTAAGAAATATAGTTTTGAACATTTTAGGTGATGCATTCAATATTGTGATTGCACACTGTTCTTGTTTGCAATTATACCATCACAATTACAATATGGCAGTCTGGAAAGAGTCCACCATGTCATTCTTAGTGGTGTAGTGCTGTTACTAGGGAAAATTTGTTTGGGTTTATCCTTTTCTAGTGTGGTTAAAGGAATTAAATGCATCATAAAGTCAGATATAAATATTTAAGTACACATACATGTATATTTGTATGTATATATAATATATATATGTATATTTGAATATTCACCAACATTTCCATATGCTGACGAAGCTTTACACTTTAAATGAAGATTTTGAAAATTTAGATACAATTTCTGGGCCAGGACTAAATTCAGTTCATTTCATTAACTCTGTCCCTGTTCGTTTCTTGTCTGCTGCTAGCTTTTTATCCTTCCCTGTGGAAGGGGAGCATAAGATTAACCATTACACTTCACACGTTTTTTTCAAACATGAGGCAAATCAAGGCATGTGCCTGATGGAATTTGTCAAAGGTGCTGCTTTTGCTGAGGTTGTTTGTGCTCTTACATGAAGCAATAGCAGTGTGCACTAGAGCACTTTGTGCAGGAGCTAGCCTGGAATTTAACAGACACTTTTAGAGAAAAATTGTAACCTTTCATCAAGAATCAAGCCTGTTTCTGTAGTTTTCTGCTGGCTGATGGCTCTTTATTAGTTTAGACTGGTAATATTACTATGAAAGGAATTGGTCTTTGTGATAGCTTTAGGATGCTGTGAATGTAATGGGAGTTGTTGGAGGAAAAGCAATCATCTCATTGATTGGAGTAATCAATGAAATCATCCTATTCATTCCAGCTATTTCAGTGATAAATGAGACATTCTCTCCATGATCTTCCAGAAACAGGTATTTTTGTGAGCATTATTCAGAGGCTTTGTAGTAGGTCATGCTTCTATGTTGATTACTGGTGCACTCCAAATTCTGGTGTGCCTGTGCAATAGCTGATTTGGGATGGCAGGTTATAGTCATGAGGAAATGCTTCCAGAAAATGCCTGTTTACTCTGAGCAGGACCAGAGCTTTGATGTTTAAAGTAAATTGGATAACAATGAAGATCAGTGTCAAACTGGGTGATGAAAAGGGATTTACAACCTCCAATAAGCAAGATGGCCTCAGGATGATGTAAAAGGGAGCAAAAAAGGAGACATACCCTGGGAAGTCTGGTTCCAGCTCTCCAGGCAGAGAAGTCAGTGGCAATCTCTGTGTACTGGGATCTGTGACCAATTGCTGTCCCCAAAGCAGCTGTCCTGAAGGGAGGGGAAGGCAGGCATAGGAATGGTGATCTTGTATTCTGGTTTGCATCCAGCAGACAATCACTTTTAATAGGGAAAGCATAAGTGTGCTACAAGAAAATGCCATCTTCTTTCCCCTGAAATGCAAAGAAATCCTACTAGATTCCAGAGATAAGCCACCCTCCTATAGTCATTGGACCAAGCCAGAAGAGTTCTTTAGAAACAGTTTTCTCTCTTAATCTTGCCAGCAATTTTAATTCATGCAGGCAAAAGAGTTGGCATTTGCTGCTAATGTTGACAAGATATTTCTCATTTGTTATACTGCTTTTCAAAAGCATAACCAAGTAAGTCCCTTCCCCTGTGGTTTGGGATTTTTGTTGTTGTGGAGTTTATTTTGGTTTTCTTGCTAGCCTGTCTGTTCAATAATTTAATGACTCATTAAGCATCTTGGAGGCAGAAACCATCATATTGTACTAAAGCTAACACAAGTCAGTCCTTCCTCTTGGCCAGGACATCATAAAAACTGCAAAATACAGATGTACCATTTGGAATACGAGTTTCCAAAGAGCAACTCTGACATTTTCTATATCCTCAGAATGACTCTTTTGTGCTAAGCAAAATGTTACAAACACACACTGGAGCTGTCATTTCCTAATACTCACTTTTGAATGCTCTAAATACTTTCTGAGCTGTCCCTTCCACTTAGTAGTTCTTGTTTGCTGTTCCCTACTGAATGGCAAGTTAGCAATAGAAGAATGGATAGATAAATTGTCATGGGCTGTTGTCCAGAGAGTGTTTTTGAACAAAGCTCTGCTCAGAATTAAAATCCTCATATATCATGCCCACAGCTACACAGACTGTGTCCAGGAGGGCTGCTGCTGCAGTCTCTGACGGCACTTGGATCTTTTGGACACAGGTAAAGCTGGAAATCACCTTTCAATCAATGGATACCTCCTTTTATTAAGAGGAAGTTGGATTCTTGATGGATATGTTAAACTGCCAGTTCTGGGTGTCTTACAAGACAATGGAGAGGACCCCCTCATACTGAGGAGGTTTGTGAATCAAAAGAAACATATACATGCAACCTGCTGTCTACATGTCCAGCTGTCAGAGCATGATGGTATCTTACCTGTCAAGCCTGTTTAGAGACAGGACAAGCCCATCAACCCAGCTATGTGTCTTATACAGCCCCAGATTGAAGGCTGGTGTCAATTTAACAGCTTGTGTGCCTGGACATGTTGTCCAGCATCACATCATTGGCTGGCAGAGTACATTTTCTGGATTTAATTTACAGTGAAACCAGAGCAACAGATTAAATAACAAAGATAGTTGGGTAAATAAAGATTCTGCTTACACAGGTTTCCTTCCCCCACCAAGTTGTTTCCCCCCAAATTGAACCTTGGCACTTTGATGGAGTTGCTCTGCTTGGGCTTGTCTGTACCTAGATCTGACTGCATGAGGCTGCCTGTGTTTCAGACCACAGCTCATTCCCTTCATCTTCCTCATCAGCATTATTTGGCCTCTGATCAGTGAAGTCATTCAGCCACTGATTTGCACCACTTGTGGTTTTAATGCCAAGGGAGGCTTGTTGCTGCTGCACATTCCATTCAGGGATTTACTTTTTTATGGAAACTGCTTTAAAATTCTCTCACATAGCACTAGAAAGTGTCTTTTCTTCCAGAGGTATGATGAAAAGTTAAGTAGGTCATTTTTTATCTTGAAGATATAAAGCTCGAAAATGGAATCTTCTGAAATAGTATCCACTTGGTAAATGTAGCAAGGAGTATTTTTGTCATTGCTTGATGATGCCATCAAAGAGATAATGCTACTGCAATTTGGGATTACTCTGTGGCACTGGGTCACTGTTGGCTCTGGGTTTGAAGTAGGCTTTCAGTGATGTCAGCTTTCAGTAACAAAGTGAAAATATTGTGAAACTACAGTTGGTCTTCTGTGACTTTGGAGAGCAGCTGAATGTGTATGTTCACCTCCTGCTCCATGTTTGCTTCACCTTCCCTTTTAAAAGGAGTCAAGGCAGAGCAAACTGGGAAATGGCTGAAAAGTAAGCCTCTCATTTGACTAGGAATAGCCTGAGTTGCTGGCTGCTGAGCAGTTTCCCCTGAATCCCTTACATCCCAATGGTCACTTCTTTGTGTTATGTGCTACCTAGATCTGGATGCCTGGGAGATGTGCTTTTCAAACCCAGCTATTTAAGGAGCAAGGCATAAGCTTATCTTCTGCTCCTCAGGAGCATAGCAGAAGGCATGAAGCATTCCTTTTCTGAAAAAGAACCTGTTTATATGTTTATCCTGACATTGTAATTTAGGTCAGAGAAGGTTGGGCTTTGCTTGCTTTTTCAGAATCTGTGTCTCTTGTAAATATGATATTGTTCATAATCTTTTAAGCAACATATATACACACACAAGTGTATGCATGCATACACATTGTCTTTAGGAATAAATTCTTCCTCCTTCTGCCACTGCCTATTTCTAGGGGTCTTCCATACATCCCAGGATATGGCATTTACCAGCTCTTGTCCCTGCTGCAGCTCAGAGCTGTGTGCCCTGCCCAGGATGGGGAAGAAACATTCCAGCTATTCCTAATTTTCTTTCACTGAAATAACTCATAGAGGCTTAAAGCTGATGTTAATTGTGGGTGGACAGATGAGGGATATTTGGACACCAGGGCTCCCATGAGACCTGGATAAGTATGTAGTGTTCCCCTTGCATATAAGCTGGTCATGGCCTAACACAAGGACAGTTCCTGTCTGCATTTTTATTAGGGCTGTGCCTGCCTCTGTGTAGCACTTCTCCATTCACAGTACCTCTGGTTTTCTGGCTGACCATTGATTTCCAGGAGCTGCAGCTCCAGCTGTACAGACAGCTCTTTCTTTCACCTCTACATCCTACCATATGCTGAGGTTTGTGTTGCAGTAACAGCAGCAAGCTCTCCTAGAGTGAAAGATAAAGATAACTCATGACAGCTTGCAAAATCCCTGCAGACATCTCTTAAACCAGACTGCTTGCTCATTTCAGTTTAAGCAAGCACAGAAGGCCACAAAGGGAAGGGAACTGGCTGTCCAGGTTAAAATGACAGGTTCAATCCCACCTCCAGCCCCCACCTTGTTTTTGTCTGTTCCCCCTGCTTGGCACTGTTGCCTCTGCTTCAAATCATGAACCCACAGGGTCTTCTTTGGATCAGCAGCCAGTGATGTTTAGACCATCAACATGAAAGGCATGGTCTATCCCCAACTTTGTTCTGTCCTGCAGTATGACCAGGAAGATCACTTGGCTCCTGTGCCTCAGTTTCTCTTGTGAGAAATGGAAATGCTGATATTTCTGTGAAGTGCTACATGAATCCATGGGCAGGAAATGCTGAAGACAAATCAAATCTTATTGTTGGTTACTAAAGTCTTGTAGGCAAGAGTGATGAGGTTGCAGTAGGATCCATTGGTATAATGCAGAGATTTCTAATTCCACTGGGTGGCAGCTGAGACTGAGCTTAGGTGAGGAGTAATAATGCTTTCTCCTTTGGGCTGAAGAGAATAGATCCAAAACCAAGCTTACTGCAAGGTCCCAATGCTGTAAGCCTCTAAGATGGCAATTTTCTTTTTGTTTATATCGTTTGAATCCCCTATTTAATACAGAAAATAAAAAAAATCTTTTGACCCATCAAACCTGCTGGGTTTGGATTACCAATCATTTACAATACTTTTAAAGGCTTATAAACAGAAGTCATATCAGCAGAAGCCCACCCATTTTTCATTTGATATATGTCCTACTGCAATCTGTTTGAAATCCAGGCCATGAAAAATTATGTCTCAAAACTGCATTTGTTGAGGAGGCAGATAACCAAACAAACACCTTCTGTGTGTGGAGTGGATCATATTGCCTACAGCCACCTTTCCCCAGCTGTGTCAGGTCCTGGCAGAAACCAACCATGGTATAAAGAGCCACTGAGCCTGGAATGGTATTCTGGTAATCCTGTAGGGTGCTGTGCTGGGCACTGGCCTGAAGGCACAATTCAAAGGGCTGTGCTGTAAGGGAAGGCACTACACTTTATCCTGTGCCACCTGGCACTATCTACATCCTCCAAACAATCTTTGAAAGGTGTCTCCCACTGTCCATTTCTATGCTGGTCCCCTAAGAATTAGTTCTCTGGTGTCTGTTTCTTTCTTGGTGCTTTGTACTGTTTGGACCTAGCAAATGGATACCAAGCAATGCAGGGTACTGCACCATTTAGCAGTTGGGTCTTGTTTTTCTGTTCAAGAGGTAAAGAAAAGCCTCCTGTGAATGATGGCAATCTTATGAATTAGGCTACAAAGCTGTGGCAAGAACTGTTCAGAGCTGGTTAAATGCTGTATTGGTGTTTTGGGAGGAACTGCTGTTTGTGTCTCCAGAGAAAAGTTAAGTCTTATCCTTGTTTGGTGGCTTTTCTCCTGTTTCTTGAGCACCTTGTCCTTTCAAGGAATTCTTCCACAAGCCTAAGATTTCTTTGCATTTGGGCTTTTGGATGAAAAAACTCTTTCTCTCTCTCTTTTTGTGCTGCCTCAAAGTGGATCACACCATGGACTTTGACATAGAGTTTCTAATTTTTTTTATTGAATAGATACCTGCAAGTACCTCACTTAAAGATTTTTTTTTTTTAAATTCTTTCTTCTATTCTTACCTCTTATGTTCATTCAGGAAATGCTGTTTCTGTGGGTGCATTGGGTAGGAAGGGGCTGCAGAAGTGCTCTAGGAAGAATCCCTGCTTCAGAGGAGTTAGCACAGCTGTGCAAGGCTGGCAAAAGCAGCTTTCATAGGAATTGCCTTCAGGGCAGGCAGAGGGCATGACAGGAACAGCAAGGCTGTGTTTCACCTGCCCCTGGAGAATTACTTATTTATTCTACTGCTATAAAAGGGCCATTCTCAACCTAATCTTAACATTAGAGAGATCTGACACCTGGGCTCTTCACTGCCCAGCAGATTTGGGCAGTCTGGCTTGGGTGTCTGTGTATTTGCTTACCAGCATGGAAGGGTGAGAGGGAATGCCATGTATAATTAGAGAGTGAGAGAGCATGGAGGCTCATTCTTGGGGACTGAGTGTTAATAAGGTTTGACAAGAGTCACAGCTGAAGGAAGAAATGGTTGCAAAGCTGAAACAATGCTGGCTTCAAAGATGAGACATCTTGCATGTTCCTGCTGATGACATGCCAATGAGCATGCAAAGTGAGGGCCCCCCTTGTTTGTGTCTGATTTGATTTTTGAAAGGCATTTGATGGCTGGTATGGATGAGCATGGGACCATCCATCAGGCCTTCAGCAGTACAGCTGCAAGAGTGTGGGGATGTGGAGTGCAGTGCAGGAGCAGGTGCCCTGAGAAAGGAGTGGGTTTAGCTTTAGCATCTCTTTCTTTACTCCCCTATGGTACTGCCTGGCATCAGGTGAGTAAGAAGCAATGCAGGCTCCAGCAGTGCAGGCTGACATTGTGTAGGAAACAATGAGGATGGTCTTAGGCTTTATAGACATTTATTGCTGCTAAGTGACACACTAAAACTAAAGAACAACAAAAGCAAGGTTCTTGGATTTGCATCTGTTGCACTCATGAAATGTTGTGTCAAGCAGAACTGATACACTGGAAAGCAAAAAGCAATGAAACTGAATTCTCTGCCTGGGCAGCATAAACTGTCCAAAGGGAACCCCAGAAAAAGAAATTAATCCAGGAAAAACTGAGGCTATAAAGAAACTTAGCTGAAGCAAAGTGATTCAACATGGCTTGGCATATAGCTGTGACACCTGGTGCACTCCCAAAATAATAGAGGACTTTAAAAACTTTTGTCCATCAAATGGAAAAAAAAATCCTCCACTGGTGATGAAATTGAGGAAGAACCTACCACGTATTCACTGAGCTGAAATACAACAGAAGTGCAGCACACAAACTCCCTCCAAGAAGCTGTCAAACACAGCCCAGTACCTCATGAGGAACAGAAAAAGCCTAAAAACCTTTAGAGGGAGAAGTAAAGCAGGTTGCAGTGGAAAGCAGGCAGAGACTGCACAGCAGTGCTGGCCTGGGGCAGGTACAATTTAAATGTGATAGAAAAAGTGTGAGCAGAGTTCTTCACCTCTTGAGAAGCAATTCAGGTTCCTTGTGAACATCAGCCTGTCCCCTGCTTGGTGCAGCACTGTTCCCTCACTCCACTTCAACCCCCTCCTCCTTGCTTTCTCCCTCTGCTAGCTAAGAACAGAGCAGTAAAGCAGAGCAGCTGGAAAAGCTCTTTGACTCCCTGCCCTGAGCCTGGCAAGCAGCAGGGCAGTGTCAGGAGCCTGAGGTGTGCCAGCAGCAAGCTCTGCTCTGCCACCCTGGCAGCACAAGCTTGCCTGCCCCATGCACCCCAGCCAGACCTCCTCCCCAAACTGCTTTGCTGAGTCTGCAGCAGCTGATGGTCTGATTAAACAATAGATAGATAAGCAAAAGGGTTTGATACCACTTGTTTTTGAACTGGCAGAACCATCAGGTATGAGCATAGGAGCTGTCTTCTCTGGTGCTCCTCTCCCATCCTAGAAATCCTAGAGGAAATATTTTTTCTTTAATGTTATTTAATTTTATTAAAATTAATTCTATTGACTTATTTAACTAGGGTTTATAGCTAATTAATCTGAAGCTGGTGGTTAGAAGTAAAACTAGTTTTGCTAGTGGGATGATCACCCTACCAGGAGCACTAGCATTTAGTTGAACTGCTTCTTTTGTTTCAACTTGTTTTCAGCAATGCCAGCTCCAAGCTTCTGGAAACATGAACCTATTCCCATGTGTATCATAAGAGTAGCCACACCACACAGACAAGGCCATAATTAGTGTCTGGCACAGCCACAGGAGAACAATACATGCATGAAACCAAACACTTGGGAAATGCTCTGGACTTTAAGCTGGGGGTCTTTGAGGAGCTGTGGGATGATGGACTGCAAGGCATATCTGTGTGTCAAATTCTTCACTGCTGTCATTTCACTCCGATTCCTTAACCCATTTTCTGCATGTTGAGCTGTTTTAAAAACAGGGTTAAGTACTGCCTGCCTTACCCTTTTGTTTACCACAGGAACAGATGGATCATTCACTTGTGCATTGCTCAACATTTGAAACCAAAACCCATGTAATTGGAGCAGGGGATTTTGGGCTGATCTGTACAAATAGTTGAACTGTAATCAGTTATGGAAAACATCACTTGGAAACACAGTGTTTTGGCTGATAGCAATTATGTCTTAGCTTGGTAGTTTATGAACCAGAAACAAAATTTTAAATTGATATGGCATCTTAGCAACTGAAAGGTAAATTGCTCTAAGTCATAACTGATTTAAGTTATTACAACTGTGTCCCCAAAGGAGTTTCTGAGGGATTAACTGAATCACCTTAACTGATTGTAGTTAAACTGGTGGGAAATATTTTGTGCAAACCAGTCATTGGGGCTGGGAGGTTTCACAGTGAATCAAGTGAAGTGTTGCACAGCAGCACCTGAGGAGAAACATCAGCACCTGTTTGGAGCTTCACATACAGATCTGCTCTGCAAGGAGGTCAGTATGTGTCAGCAGAGCACTATTTCTTTTGCTGTTGTTGGAAAGACACAGAGATCTTCCTAAAACTAGTTCAAGTATGCTTACAACCAAGTATCACAAACTGCTGGTACAGTATGGTTAAATTATTTTTCTTCCAGTTTCCTGAACACATATCAATGTAATACCTAATTTTCAGCAGGCTCTGGTAGAGCAATTATTGCTTATCTTTGCCATCTGGCAGGATGCTTCTGGATCTAGTTATCCTGTGAAGTGTATAAATTCTGCATTGTGTGCACTAGCTCCTTCTGAAAGAAATGTGTTTCCGTGAGCTTGTCTAATCTATACCAGACTTGCTCTGGGCATGGATCAGTATTACTGATTTTTGGATCTTAGCTTAAGAAATAGCAGCCAGAGTATGCATTATACTTCTGCACTGTCCCTGACTGAGGTTATGTAGGTTGTGCCACACACATACTGTGGTGTGGCATAGTTTCCTTGCAAAGATAACAGGATTTCAAAGAGAGCCTTGAGTCTGTCATGTGGAAGAGAAAAATGTCCTCAGTGCTCCTGGTCTGTATGGGCAGAAAAAGTCAGCAAATATTTTAAGGCAGTGGCAGTGAGAGCACAGATCACATTTGTAGCATCTTTGGAGAATATAGCTCAGATAGCGTCCCTTAGGGTTCAAAACTTCAACTTGAATATTGATGGTTATGGGAACAGCCCATACCATTCACTACCATGTTCTGGTATAAACAAAGTGTAGTTTAATGGGCACAAAATCATGTTTGCAAAGAGCAATCTAGCCTTCCCCACCAGATGCAAGCTCCTAGGGCAGGCTCCAGCTGAGCCTGGCATGTGAACCAGACTCAGACTTGCTCTGGCACAGTACCCAGCCCTGTGCTTAGCAGCACCCAAAATGTGGCTTCTTGGGCCTGACTTCCACATCTCAGGCTTGGGCTCTACAGCACTGTCTGTGCACATGAAGCTGAGTTTGACATCACATCAGTTGGCACAAAATGCCCTAATCTCTCTTAGATCATGAAACACAGATCATACACTGATCAGTGCCATCTGTCACCTTTGACAGTCCTCTTGGCAGAGAGCTCTGTGATGGATTCAACATAAAGATTAATTTCTGTTGAGTCAGGAAAGGAGTTATGAGAATCTGGACAGCTCACACTCATTCTTTCTATAGTGCAAGGGTTTAGGGGCTTCTGGTCTGCTTTGATTTCATTGTTCTGGTGGTTGGTTGGGGTTTTTTACAGTTAAACAATTTCAATGAGCAGGATTAACTTCACTACAGTAAGTAAAAGACACCATGCCCTTATTAACAGTCTGTCAGCCTGGACTTTCTTCCTAAATTAATGTCTGACAGGATGGGTGTCAGTTTCTGAGGAGTCAGGAATAGAGGGTGGGAAGCAGTGTGATGCTCTCCCAGTTCACCCTCGGTAAATTCACTGAGCTGTGTATACATTGCACAGACAGACACTGTTTGTTCAAACAAGGCTCCACTAACTCTCACCACAGAACCAAGCTCATTAGGAGTTTGCAAGCCTCAAAAGATAGTCCTTTATCTTCTTACATTATTCTGTATTTCTTGTGTATTTCATAGTTAATCTCTTGCTATGGAACACTGTCAGCATCTGGTGTTTTTGGGGGAAATGCCCTGGGCTTTTCTCCTGTACCACTGGTGGTACTGCAAAGTTAATAATCTGAAGTTGTGTGTTCATCATTGCATGTAACAAAGAATTTTAATGACATCCTATTTATATCGTAAACGATTCTGTGCATGTGTCACCCTTGTGTTTTGATGTAGCTGTCTCTCAAATACTTTCTGATAGACATCTCTGCCAGTCATTCTGAGGCAGTGGGAGTAAAATATGCTAGGACATTTAACACCATACATACACATATTTTTATTTGACTTGTATTCCTGGCTGTGTAGTACTTCAAACTACACTTCACTAGTCAGGTTTGGGAGGGCTTTTCCTTGCCAAGAAAAGGCTATTCTTATAATTAGAGATTCTTATAATTATCTATTATCATGTGATGTGCTACAGCCCAGAGACCCCCACCCACACATTGAATACCAGCATTTGTGGTCTGCTTGGGCCACACATGACAAAGAAATACTAAAAATAGAAGGGAGAGCTGGGGCAGAATGACAAGGATAAGAAGAGTAAGGCAAAGGGGTGCATGGCTGTGAACCCCTGCAGGGATCTATGCTGCCTGAGTCACCTCATGCAGTTCTTTGGCTCCCACCATGACTCAGGGTTTAGGAATGAGGATGCAAATGCAGGCAGGCAGTATAGGCCCCTTGTGGCTAGTGAGCTGTTGTGTTTCCAAATCATCAAAACAGAGAGGAAAGACCTAGCCCTGCCATTAGTCTTTTGTTCCAGCTTCTAACCCAAAGAACATAAATGAGAACAGGAGATGATTGTTCTCAGCAGATCCCACCAAACTGGGAAAGCAGCAGGTGAAACAGCTGCACAGATATCCAGGATCCAAAAAGATAGTTCCTATCCCAGCAGTTTTTAGGAAGGTTGTACTTTCTTCTTCCATATCTTGAGATTTCTTTCAGTGACATCTCTGAGTATGAAATTAATTCTGGTGGATACAGACAATAGTTTAGTTTGCAGGTGCTGTAAATAATTTCATTAAAGAATAATGATATATTATGTTTACTCTGAAATTTCCAGGATGAAGGTGACCTTGCTGTGGTACAGAGATTCTACTTACAATAATATCACACAGATGGGGAAATGACAGCAAACCCAATATCACACAAAATCTCTCCATCACAGCTGGGAAGAAAATAGTAATCAGTTGGTCCTCTGTTTCTAAAATGAGATCCTCCTCAAAAAGAAATATTTTCAGGACTATTGAATGGCTAATAATCTCCATACATCTTTATACATTAGTAGCTGTCTTCTACACAGTCTTTTTTAATGATGAGTTTGCCTCAATTGATGGAGAATTGAAACTCTGTATCAGGTGTCCTGTACTCGAACATAGTTTTTATGAGTTTTATTACTGCCCTGTCCCAGCTTTCATTTTCATTGCACTTTGGGGATTTTTTTAGGTTTTGTAAGAATAAATGTGATCTGCCCTGGGAAGAAAAGACACAAATTAAACCAAATCTTCACTGTACAAATAATCTGAAATATCCTATCCAGTATTCAAGAATGATGATCACTTTAAAGAAAGATGTCCGTGTCTTCCCAGCCCTCTTTTTTTCCCTTAGTTTTCAATTGCAGCTAAAGTTAATGCTCTTTATTTTACATCTCTGTGTAGGCATTTTAAAGCTGTACAAAATGAGTGTATTTTTAAAAAATCCTCCTATTTCACCCTGACAAAAATGGCCATGCACAGTGTGGAGTGATACAGAATTTTTTTTCTCAGAGCTGACTGGATCTATCAGTGTGGAAGATTGAACACACTGGCATTCAGTTCTGTCAAAAGCAAAATTCCATAGTGTGCTCTGTTTCAGCAAATACTGATCTCCTTTGTTGCAAGTCTTTCTGTATGCATCGCTAGTCACTTGACATTCTGTGTACCCTAGAAACCCAGAAACAGCAGCATCAATGCTCATTTGTTTATGTATTTTAAGAAACTTCATTTATGGTTTGACTTCAGTCACATCACTTCAAAATTATCTTTCAAGAGCCTGTCTCATCAGAGAATAACTGGAGACTGGCCAATGTGCCCATGGCCTTACCATTTTTATTCCTTGCTCCACTGACTCAACTCACCCACACCACTAGGACCTCCATAGTACTCATGACCTCCCTGAGGGCTGCTAAAACTATTCATAGCTACAATTCACAGCCTGACTGACACAGAGGACCACATTCATGAGACATGGGTAGAGCTAAAATGCTTTAGCTGTAGGCTTAATCCAGCAGATGGAGTAGCTGCCTGACACTGTGGAAATAACCTGTACCTTTGTCCAGGGCAGCATGATCTGGTGGCCTGGTGCACCTGGTAATTATTAACTAAAATGTGGTCATTGTTATTTGCTAGCATCCACAGGCATGATAGAGAGCTCTGCCCCACTGGATATTTTGGAAAACTTTTGCTACTTCCTGTGCTTGTGTGCTCCCATTAAAATAGTTTCCAGCTTCAGAGTTTGTCATTAGGCTCTTAGAGCTGGCAAGGCAAATGGTGATCTCTGCTGTAAATCTAGAATGTCATCTGACACTGGCTTGCCTAATGGAAATTGATCTTAAAGCCCACTGTAGGGCTTAAGAGAAACCTGCTCATGCTCTATAATTACCAGTGACTGTAGGCAAAGGGAGCCTGAAGCACCTTGTGGAGTCAAGGACCCCCAGGTAGTAATGGCAAGACATGTGGGTGCTTTTTATCTTGCATATAAACTGTTCCACATCATCCCATGGGAATGGGAGCACAAGGCACACCTAGCATTCCCAGGGTGCTGCTATTACATATCCCCTACTCCATCCTGGAATGCTTTTCAGCCTTGCCTCCTTTTTCTGTCAACCACCTTAGATGGTGTCATGTTCTGTCAGCTGGGTAAAGTGCTGATACATTTATTTCAATCTTGACATTGTGACATGTGCTTTAGAGATAATGACAATTTCAGACAAGCCATGGCATGACAGGCCCTCATTCTTATGCTATTTAAATGTGTACTTCTGTAGGAAGCCAAAGAGGAGTAGATAATGATGCCATCTGTGCCCTAACTACAAATCTGGGGCTATGAATACAAAAACTGGAGCTGCCCTGAATGTGGGAGCTACTTTTTGTCATGTCACAGCTCCAGGCAGGGGGGCTGCCTCCTCACACAGAGCATAGGGCTGTGTTTTTGCATCCTCTCAAGCCCTGCTCAGGCAGCCAAGCAGAGCTCATGGGGCACTTGAGGTGTCACAAATGCCTTTATCCACAGAGGCAAACTTGGACTATCCCATAATAATATCTAGCCCACTTGTGCTGTTTAAAGCTGCTCCATGGACATGGAGAGCTGTTGCCAGGGCAATAACACCTTACAGAGAGGCAAAATTACTCCTTGTTTTTCCTTTCTATGGCACTTCAAAATGGGCAGAAGTCCTTGGAGTTGTGTCTGTCTGTCAGTTTGGCAAGTTTCCCCAGCAGAACCAAGGGAAGTTCTACCAGGCAAATCATTCTGCTGTGACATCATTTCTACAAGCATTTGCTAACACATTTATACCTCTATCAAACATAAAGGTCATGCAGACCATGGATTAGTTTTCAGTTACAAGTGGCTGGTTGTAAATCTCCTTTTAATGTGGAAATGGCTTTTGGCAGAATCCTGGACCCATTTCCTGCTGGTTTTCTTGCCATGAGTTAGTGGATGCTGGGGGCTTGTTTGAGCCCTCACCCACAGAATCCTTGCAGGAATTCAGGCCAGTGTCAGAAATGAGAGCACTTCCTGGGCTGCTTCTGCTCTTTCCAGGCTTGGACTTGAGATTTCCAATGTGTCTGGAGGTGATGCCCATTTTCTTCTGCACAGAGCAGAGCTCTGCTTCCAGAGACAGTCTGGCCCTTTGTGATTAATTCTTTGGTTAAAGCCTAGGTGCCTTTGATTTAGTTTCTTTTGCTTCTAAGACGTCTTCTCATGTTGCAATATTAAATATCTAAACCCCTCAGGGATTAATTAGCAATAAGTGATACAGGATGTGGTCTGAAAGCTGGAAAAGAGATCTATATTGACAATATGCAGAGACCATGTTTGAGACAAGAGGCCAGTATTTGATGGTGCCCTGGCTCCTACTTGGCATTCCTGAACATCAAGATAAATTCTTCTTAAAATACATCCTCCTTTCTGATTTTCTGTAGTGTAGCTGTACCTTGTCTTGACTGGTCATAATAGAGAGTCTACTTTAAATCCTGATTTTCAAATCTCTTTCATCTTCATACAGTAACATCTTAAAAAAGCAAAACTGATGTCTACATTCAAAATAAGTATTGTGATTTGGCTGTGTAGCTTCTGCTGTTTTGGTAATCTCAAAAAACAAATTCAGAGTAGATATAATTTCTTGATTATCTAATTAACTAGCTACCTTCCTTACTCTTGGCAAAAGGAATATATCCCTTGTGGGTGTATCAGTGATGTTTCTCTCTGACACTCTAAAACCTAAACTTTAGTATGATCTCAGTACAAGCAGTACTAAAATCCAGTCTCTGCATTTTTGTCAGCTATTATCTAAGATGTAGAATCAAATTAAATGCAGTGGACTGGACTTCTCAGGGGGAGCCTGTCCTGCCTCTTCATGTCTTTATTCACTTTTCTGACCAGCCAAGGTGCCAGTTAATGCTAACTGACATTATGGAAGCTTACCCAACCAGAACCAAATGGAGCCTAGACTGCCATGAGGTGCCACTGATTGCTTTAGTGAGCCAAGCAACTCCTGGAAAGGTGGTGTTGACCAGGTGTGCATCTCCCAGCCTTTCTCTATGGGTTCCCTCTTAACACAACTTTTCATTTTGACCTCTGTCAAGTAAAGGAACCTGACGAGGTTCCTTACAAGCCAAGCTGTAAAAGGATCAACCGTGAAGAAAATTCTCCAGGAGTTTTCTTAGGGGAACAGTAATGGCAAATGTCTTGTCTTCCCTTCTCCCAAATGATGCTCACACCCTGTGAGGGTAAGCAGATACCTAGTGGATATTCCTGGGAAATGAGCCTGCACAGGAGCTGCTTCAGAGAAGTTTGAGTGGCCAGAGCAGATCAATGCCATTTCCTACCCAGGTCATGTCCTGGCAAGATGAACTCTCTCATTGCAAGGGCAGGATGGCTAATTCTCTTGGAATGAGAAACAGGCATACAGATTTCCCCCAGGATGAATGAGAGCTCTGTGGTGTATACACAGATGTTTAGGATGAGCTGATTTCCAGCCTGGTTTTATAATCCCTTAGCAGACTTTGTCACACATCTGCCTGTGCAGTGAATTACTGTATTTCACTGGTGAGTAGGCATTTCTGAGATGCTGATTCTTGCCAGCTGAGGTGACTTTGCTTACCCTGACATGTCTTGTCCTTTCTCCTGGGGAATACATATCATTTTAATTGATTTATTTCTTTCTGATTTAACATAAAGAAGATGAAAAACTTCAACTTAATATAAAGGACTTCCATAGCAGAAATTGCAAACAGTTCAACTGGATATTTTTGTTCTTGGAGTTTTTTGGGGTTGGGCTTGATGGGTTTTGGTTGTCTGGGGGGTTTTTAGTGACATCTAGCTCTAGAAACACCAGGTTATGGATAGCAGAAAGGCACATGGAAATAAATGTTCATTGGTTTAAGTTCTGCAATTACTTAATTCTGATGTGTTTGACTGATATTCTGATTGGCTTTTCTGGAGCTCTCCCACTTGGGCAGAATTTCTGATCACTCCCATTCTCTGCAGAGAGTGGAAATGTTATGGCCAAAGCCAGGAGCTGGGGTGGGCTATTTTTGTGGTGCCATGTGTCTCTATGAGCTTTATGGCTATATTTATAGGCAACCATCTATGTCAAGAGCCATTTTGTCTTTTGCCTGTGACTTGAACCCAAAATTTCCAAGGGGAAGAGCAAACTCCAGGCTTGATACTCTTTTGTGTGTGCAGCAGGCTCAGATCAGACTGTGATGTCTGTGAGTAGGATGAAGGAAAATCTATAGGATAGAAAAGAGGTTATTAAAAGCCTTGGCAGGGCTCTACAAGTTCACAGCTCAGGAAGGAATCTGTTGAGAGAAGAGACAGGACACTCAAGCATGGGGCTTTTCTCCTGAAAGAAGGTGTGAGGCAGGAATGAGAGAGAAGCATTTGCTCATGGAAGAGCTCTAAGGAGGAGGTGAACATGTTGACTGTGAGAGATCAAGAGAGGCTGAAGGAGCAGTCAGGTGAAACCAGGTTAGAAGTGATGCTGAGAGAAAATCTAATGCCTTGCAATGCCTCACCAGCTAAGTCTTTGCTTTGATTGTGGTTATTCAGGATCAGGCAGATCCCTCAGCTGGGGAGAAAAGCCCCTGCTGCTGGATCTTACACTGTGGATGCTGTGCTTGTGGTGCCTGCCCTTAAACTTTGTGTTTGGAAAGAGTTTGGAGCTGGCCAGTGGACTGGTCTTCCTGCTGTGTTAGAGCCTGGTGGATGGAGAGAAGCTGAGGTAGGAGCTGGGCAGGCATAAGCTGTGCCCTCTCCAGGGGTCTGCTGACCTGCAGGCTAACTTTCCTTAGATTCGATTAAGAACTCTTCCTTTCTTGTATGGTGAGCAGCAAATTTCTGACCCCAGACTCCTCTCTTAAATCATTGTGGTCAAAATACTCCCAGTCCAACACAAGATTCAGAAATAATGTAATCTTCCATAAAATATGGCTGAAATTAATGCAGGTACTATTTTGAGTGTATGATAGTAAACACATCCTTAATCAAACAAGTTGAAAGGAATCTCCTTGTTTAGGAGGAAAATGTTAATGGAAAGCAGCTAAGGTGAACATCCAGAAACACACCCTGCTTCCAAAAGGAAAACATGTTAGTCTACTGCTTATTTTGAAGAATACATTATCCAGATTGTTAGCACTACAGTAGTGGTCCTCAGATAAACTTGCACATGCTACCTAGTTTGAAATTACTTTTCCTCTATACAAATGTGTCTACATGTAGGGCCTAGCTATAATATGCTTTTTAAAAACCTCTATTGCCTTACAGTAAGCTGAAAATTGAATAAGTGAATCTGACTTTACAGTTTGAGCAAAGGCTCTTCCTTACTTCCCTATGATATAATGAACTATTAAGTACCTGGATCAGTTTTGCTGACCTAGTAAGTTCTGAAATATCTTCATTTCATTGTGCTGCCTTAGAAACATCTTACTTCTGTGTGAATCTCAAAGATGCTTTAATTTTCTGGGGTATCTTAAAGAGATACAGGCAGACCAGATGGTAAAATATTTGTGTGCTTGACAGTGTCATCAGCACTCCAAGAATGGGTGAATATCTAATGCTCTATTAGGGTCTATGAGAAATGACTCTCCAAGTAAATATTAAATATGCTACTTTCTGCATGAATAAACCAAAATACATCATTAAGTTCTGAGATGTCCAAAGGCCTACCAATAATAATTATAATTTACTTTCTGATCTAGATTTCTTTTCTGAAAGCCTTTGTTACACAAATTCCTTTGCAATTACTGAGAAAATCTGCTGATAAGGAAGGGCAGCTGGTTTGAGTCCTCCCGACCACTTCTTACTTATTTTTCTTATCTCTCTAATACTGTGTGGCCAAGTGACAATCTTGACTCCTGGTGGAAAGAAAAGCATGTTTGTTAGAATTTTTTTTTTCCCTTCAGGTTTAGTTTCTAGTTTGATCAGTTATGGTGCCACTTGAATGTGATTGTATATAATTAAGCCTCTGTGTGTGGTTTTGTTTTATTTGGGTTGTATATTTAATGCAAGGCCAGTGGCTATCTTGGATGTGGCTTGGCTATATTGGTTCAGCAGCTTTGTGGCAGAATCCTGAGAGCTACTGACTCTGAGGAGAAAAGAAACCATGAAAGTTGCAGTGTACCAAACTGCATGTATTAGCATTCTGCAGCATCTCTCTGGAATTAGGCAGCATCCAGAAGCCTTTCCCAGGATTAGCTGGCAATGTGACAGTGGAGAGTGCTCTAACCTGCCCAGCACAGTGCAGTGATTATGAAAGCAGGTCAGGAATTATTGCCTTGGTTAGTGAGGCAGTCTCTCAAGCAGAATCTACTACTTCAGAACTCAGCCTAGCTTGAAGTCAAGGCTGCATAGAAAGCCTGGGGTGCAGAAATCTTCCTCAAATGTGTAGCAACATTGAAATGTTTAATTCTTTTTTGTTAGGTTGGTCCTGAGGAAAGAAGTAATACTGCAGGGATCTTCATAGCTTAACTCAGATGTAAGTAGTCGTGAGAGGCTGGAACATATCACACTCCATACAAACATTTTTAATGGAAATTATTAGAGGCCTATTTAAGAACTCTAAAATTATTTATTGGAATATGTTGGAATGGAACATTTTTCCAGATAAAAAGAAGATAACTGTCACAGAAAAAGAATGTAAAAAAGCTTCTCTGGATTGTAACTGACTAAAAATGGTCCAAGATCTGGATCTCAGTGTGAGGGTTGCTGTTGAAATGGTCAGGGTCAGACTGTAGTACAACAAATGCAAGAAGCCTGCTTGCTCATTAGCTTTTAATGCTCTCCTCTGTCACTGGTTTGTAGGTACAGTGTTTTACTTATTTATACCCAAGGTGATAGAAGTGAATGAGAGCTGGCAGCAGCTGCTGAATAATGGATGAAACACCCGAATTCTGCTGGTGGCAATTTCTGCAGAATGGGGAGTTGTGCTGAGGGCTTGCTGCTCCCCTGGCTGAGCACTCTGCTATTGCTTCCTTGGCAATGGCAAGAAACTTCCAGCAAGTCCTCAGGTGCCTCAGTGAAGGATGTCTTTCTGCAGAGTGTACCTTGACATCTTACATCACGGTCTGTTTCATTTTCTAGCTGATTGCTCTCATTTCTAATGAGGGGTCTGACTAGTACTGGTATGCAGGAATAGCAATCTCCCCTTTCTGCTACCTTTTGCAGAGCTTTCAAGGTGCATCCTTAAAGCCTTTATGCACAATTTCAAAAGAATAAGCCTTGCTAAGAAAGACAACAGAAATGTTTTAGTTAGAGTAACCTAATGGACTGGATGAGCTATGAATACAACAGTGGCAGGAGATCACTGAAAAACTTCTGCCCTTATCTGGCCTTAATCATATATCTTTGTTTCCAGGGCATTTGAAGGCTTTATTTTGAATGCCTCACAGATTACACTGACTAATACGAGAACAGGGTCATTAGTGTAATAAATCTTAGGTAAGTGTAGAGCTAACCTTAGGAAACCTTTCTATATTTGGCCTCTGATAGCTCTTGTCGTACAAGTCTATAAAAAATAAGTGTTGACATATGGTGTAGGGACTGGTACACACGTGTCAAATGCTAATGCTGCCATTTCTGCAGCAAAGTGAGGCCAGGCAGTCTTAGCTCTGGCAATATGGCTCTGTGACGTGCCTTGCTTGTCCTGGAGGAAGCCAAGCTCCTCCTTGCTGGGCACCTGCCTATACAAGACAGACAACACCAAAGGTCTGATTACAGTTCAATTACTTGCTCACAAAATGTTGGATTTTTCTCTCTTCTAACTGAGGAACTTGAATCTATAGCACAGCTGACAAAGTAGGTATTTATAATCTCATTTGTAGGAGGGACAGGAGTTGATTGAGCTACAACAGCCTGGTTAAAAACATCTGACCATCCCACAAGCTGTGGTCAAGGATTCACTCTCTTCCTGTTTTAGCCAGGGTTTGACTCCAGTGGGATTTCATTTGCCTCACCCATCTGATGACCCCTGGGCTGCAGGGTGTGTGGGAGTGGTGCTGGCTGGATCCTCTGTCTATGTTTTGCTCTTCAGTCCTGAGGGCTTATCTCAAAGTGCAAACAGGATAGGAGGGGCTGGAAAACGTGTGGAGAGGAAGAAGAGGAACCAGATTGTGGTGAGACTATCAAAGCTACAGCCAGTGACATTTGCAGTAAACCAGCTGCCCTCTATCTGCAGCTGGTGTGCTAGGCAAATTGGTAGGGAAGGGATTTCAATCCTTACCTGCCCCCTTACTCTGGGGATATGCTGTAGTACAACAGTGATGGAGAAACAGCTACCCTGCCTCAAGTAAAGTTATAAAATAACACCCAGGAATGTTTGAAAGCACACCAGCAAGATTATTTAGCAGCTCTGTCTTTGGGCAGTGTGATTAAACTGCATCCTAATGAGTTTGTTGCTGATTCCACCCTAGCTTGCTCTGTTGCTGTAAACTGATGGAGATATCTCTGCTGGCTCCCTTGCTCTGGCACACAAAGGCTTCTCTGTGTACATGTCTGCAACAGTGTCATTATTTTCTTTCTTTCTTTTTTTTTTTTTTTTTTTTTTTTTTTTTTTAATCCTTCACTCCCAAATGATTCTGGACAGATTGTTTTTCCCTCTGTATAGCTTTGTAAGGATAATAAAGTAGCAGAAGCAGCAGGGGGCTGTGGGGGAGAGAATTAACACTCTGTTCCTAGCTTTAGGATGACCAAAGGCATGAGGAGGACCTGACTCAGGGAGGGCTGTTCCCCCTGCAGTCCCAGCACAGCTCCTGCTCTTAGGCTGGGACAGAGCTCTGCTTTGCTTAAAAACCAGAATAGCTGAAGGAGGCTGGAGGGCACAGTGCTAAATTGTGCATGTGTCAGTGGGTAACCTCAGAGGGACAAATTTAGAAAATCCAGCACAATGATCCTACAACACAAATGTTGCCTCTTTGTGCCTTGCCCAATAGTTTTCATGGGTCTGGAGAGGTAACAGCTCATCTCTGGGTTTGACAGCAGCTGCTCCCTGTTTTCTCCCTCTGGCATGTGCCCAGCCCCTGGGGGGATGAAGACAGTGGGGGTAGCTCCTGTACAGTGTAGCAGCACCACAGGGCTGTGTGAGGTTCAGCACTGTGGCAGAAAGGTGAAGGGGCACTTTTAGTGGTGCAAAGTCATCTTCTGTGAAGGGGAAATGAGGCATAGGGTTTGGGGAGGGGCTGTCTGAGAAAACTGGCTTCATTCTCCACTAATTATTGCACGAATGAGGAAGGTAAATTATGTTTGACCTGGAACAAAACCTTTGGTGTTGGAAATGCCAGCTTCCTCAGACCCTCCGGAGGCTTTCCTTTGGTTGCAAAGATGTGTCTTTCCTACTTACAGTCTGAAATGTCTTACTGAATTTTTGACATCTTTCAGAGCATCACAGACCCACTCTCTTCCTCCTTGCTGTGGAAAATTAGACTCCAGTGTCTTCTATTCAAGACAAAACTAGTTAAAAGTTATAGGCAGTAAAGCCTGCCTTCTGGTCCCTCTCTTGCATGCTGGATTTATTGTTCAACATGTCTGTTTTTAATTATGGTCTCCCTTCCTGTGGAGAAGGTGGCTGCCCACCAGCCCTGGTGGGACAGGCTGCTGTGTCCTTGAGAAGGAAGCTGGCTGCTCACAGATACCTGGCTCACACTAGGGCTGCTAGCAAAATATTTAGATTTAAAAAAAAAATCTTTAATCAAATATTTAGCCAATGTCCAGAGCTACCTGTGAGAAGGATGTTTCTGAAGTGGTTTAAACAATTCTGATCCTTTACAAGGTAGTGATTGTAAAGGCTGGGGATATATTCCAGCTCCTCCATTACAAAGTATTGCTTTCATTGTGGTGCATTTCAGCAATATCCCACCATGTGTGGCTTTTTTCTACCTTTAAAATTGTCCTGCTCACCTTTAACCCACAGTGAAAGTACTGATTCAGCATATAACCTGTGCTGTGGTGTACCTTGCCCCTTAAACTGAATCAGAGCAAGAAGAGCACTTTGGCTTGCTTTACCTTCTTAATCTCTCCAAATAATAATTTTGCTTTAATCTGGCTTTCCTGGTTACCCAAAACATTGACTTGTAACAGTAACTGGGGAATCCCACTTCTGAGTAAGAAGCTAGTTTTATTTATATGAAACATGATTGAGGGCTTTATACTTTTGTATTTATATTTTGGCTTTTGTATTTATTTCTGCTTGCACCCACCTGCTTCAGCTTTCTGGAGGGAACTAGACCACTTGTTCAGCAGGCAGTTGTCTCCAAAGCCCAACTGTAGGATTGTCATGAGGCATTTTTGTGGGACTTTCCTCCATGGACTCCTTCCAAGCCTGCCCATGCTGTTCCTCCCCAGTCTCATCTGTTTCACTGCAGAGTTTGCTTTTTATCTTCAGTATAAATGGTCATTGTTCACCAGTAGAAAATAACTGGGCCAGAAAACCTGGCTTTGCTCTATCAAGTCAGGTGCTTTTTTTATCCAGCTTGGAAGAGAGAGTGGGAGGGGGAGTGGAAATGAACCCCTCTAGCTTTGTGTTCCAAGTGCTTTTTCAGCATCTGTGGTAGTTTTTTGCCTTATGGATGCTGATAGTTGTTGCTGGAGGAGGAAAACATCTTATCAGTGCCTCTCAGGGCTGCTCTGAGGGAGAGATGAGGCCAACCATGCTGGCAGCTGCCTGTGCACAAGGGTACATAAATCTGCTGCAGCCCTGTACACGTGCCACACCACAAAGGATGGTTGCTTTTTCCCTTTGGGTAAAACACAGAAATGCTTCTGAAGTGAAGGGGAGGAGCTATGGCTTAGGGGAAGGGTGATATTTCCAAAAAAATATCTCCTATTTGCTAATAATATGGCTTCTCCTAACAGATGTAAACAATATCTGAAAGTCTTCCAGCCTCTTAGCTTGAAAATGTCAAGAAAAAAAAGGGGACAGTTTGGCAGCAATGCTATAGAGCTCTTGCTTTACTTTCTGAAGAAGCTGGGGCAGCCCCAGGGACACTCATGTAATAGTTATTACTCACCCCCTGCCCTCAGTCTCTCAGAGGCTGTTTACCCTCTGAAGGGGAAAGTCCAGCAGCAGTAAATCTGGAAACATGAGCACATGCTTTCACACTTGCTCAGGGCTTTATTCTGGGTTGGCTTTTCTGATGACATAATAATTAGACTCAAGTGCTCTGCATAGTTAATCTGCTATTGTTTACTGATAGATAAGACCTTATTTAACAAAGATCTTATTTTCTTCCTTGTACCTACATGTACCTACCCTTTCCCTGGTTTTTAAGTGCCTAGGGTTGTTTTTTAACAGGTCTGTCAGCATTTAGAACATAAAAGAAACACAGGTATTAACAGTTGTTCTCATCAAAATTAGCTGCTGCTTTTTTCAAGCATTCTTTCCTCCTTCTTTATTTAAAATTTAAAAATTTGTTCATAATGTCTCTGCCTAATTACCTGAACTACACAGGTGTCTTGAGGCATGATACAGGTCTGAAGGTGTGATATTCTTCCCAGTGGGACACAAATTAATGCAAGCAATGCAGGCACTGATGCCTCCCAGGGCTAGTCCTCTGGTGAGGGTTACTAGAGTACAGCTAAAAGCCCTCTGAAAAGGAGCCAAGAGGTTGACCCTGTAACTTCAGTGTCATGTCCAAGAGGAAGGTGCCAAGAGGATTAAACTGTCTTTAAAATAGAGAATATCAGTATTTTTGGAGAATCAGGCTTTTAAGTCACATCTGTTTTGTACATAAACTGACTCTGCTCTGATATTGCAGAAGCTTGACTGTTAATTTTCCTGCAAAGCAACTCTGAGCCTTCTCACCTTGTAAGGTTTTAAAGCACTGCTGTGTTTGAACATGTAGCTCATGTCTGATAGGTCCAAGCTGAAGTCATTTTGTAGGCTGGATGAGTTTAACTATCATGAAGATGGGGTAAACAATTGTCCCTGATCCAGGATTTTCAGTAGCAATAAGGAGTTAATGGCAAAATCTGAAAGTTCAGATCTTTCAAATGCCTGTTTTAGCAATTCATTTATACTGTGTGGAAAACATACACTGAGCATTGCAGCTGCTAATTTTTGTTTTATTCTGTATAACAGACTTATCCAGTTGACAGGGAGTGAAGTCTTTTATTTGTGCTTTGTAAGATATTAGCAGATGAATATCCAAAAGAAGAGGAGGTAAATATCAAGATCAGATCCTCACGTCTTATTAGTCATGTGAGCAAACAAATTTATTTGGGGGGTAGGAATGGAATAAAAGTAATAATTCAACACTAATATTAACCTGACTTTTATATGGTGCTACTGAAAACTGTGATCTTGCTCTGTAAGACTTTTTCAGATCCTTAAATACTTCCACTTAAAAGGGAAAAAAAAAAAAAAATTAGGAAATGCTGACCTAGCTTGTATCTATGAATAGTCTTCTCGGTAAGCATTCCAACTTGTGAGCAAAGGCTTTGAAATCTTCCCCTGCTTGTAATGGAGCTGAATGAGTTCAGTGGTAAATATGCAACAAGTGTAATGCCCATTTCCGCTCTTTGTTCCCCCGAGAGTCATTTAAACAAAACAAATTCTGTGCACACTAATAAAGTGGGTAGGTAGCTATTGCAGCTTAATAGCTTGAGCTCGACCATTTTCCTTGGCAAAGAGCTTAAGGAATATTTCCAGCAAGGTCATGATATCTTCATTATGCACTGTTATCAGGAACTGTGTTTCCTGGTGTCAAGTCCCAGTGCTGAAGATACACTGCCCTTTGGAACCTTGGGCTGCTCAGGAGACACAGAGTTAAACACACAGCATTTCTGCTGCTCCCCACAGCCCATTGTTATTGCTTGAGTCTTCTCCACTTGTATTCAAAATGTTTTCCAAACAGAATATTTGTTGGGAAATTTTCTGCTTGCTGGTTTTTGTTTTTATTTTTTTGTTTGTTTGTTTTGTTACTTTTTTTTTTTTTTTTTTTTTTTTTTTTTTAACTATAACTGGCAATTGCTTGCATCTTGGCACAGAATTTTTTGGCAATGCTACCTCCTCCTTTCTTCAGATTCATTTTAGTGAAGTGTAAGATACAAGTGTTCTGCTTGTGGTACCTCCTGAATCTGGTGCTCCATCAGGTCCAGTGCAGCTACCTGAATAACACACCTGAATGTTGAGCAAATTTGCTGAGCTGCAAAGAGTGATGAGAACATTTCCTCCTTTGGGTCATCTCTTTGCCCAGCTCTGCTGTAGGAAACCAGATGAGCAATGGGATGGATATGGGGGTGGGGTAGTGCAGGAAGGTTTAAAAACGGTTTCTTGCTACCTGTAAGGAAAACAAGTGGGGACAGATTTGGGGGAAAAATTGATGGTTAAGATAGTTGTACAGTATTAATGCACCTTGAGCCATGAGCCTGTTGAACACTCCTCTGCAGAAGAGGACCTGGGCCATAATTTGGCCTGACCTTGTGCCAGTGTTGCCTCAGCTGATCTGAGCAGTGCCCCTAACCTAGAATTGCCACCTCCTCTGCAAGTTCAGGGACTCCTTGGTGGAGGCTCCCTGTGCAGGCAGGAGGTGGAGACAGCAACTGTCTGAGCCAGAAATACTGCTGGGATTTACTCAGTGAGCTGTGCTCTGAGTTCCCCTACCCACCCCCTGAGCAGATCTTTTGCTGAGTAAGTGTTAACAGTGTAAACCTCCTAAAAAAAGGAACAGAGTCATCCTTCATCTGCAAATGCATGAGTGCATGTTATCTTTTTGGTCTTCTAGGGATCTTTGGCAAATGGCAAAATAAAATAGAAATAAATGCTGTGGACTGAGGAGCTGATAGTACCTCACCTTCCAAAGGGTTTGCATTCATAGCTTGGCATCTCTGAGCTTTGTCCTTCCTTTGATGGTTCTCCATCTACCAAGGAGGGAGTCTGCATGGCACCATTCTCCATTCTCATTCTTGTGGGTCTGCTTAGAGCATCTCCACCTGTTTGGACCCTTACTCTAATGTTATAAGTATAATAGCCATATTGAAATTTTCTGAAGGAGTCCCTAACTTCCAGAGATTGAAGAGGAGATAGATAGATAATATATGCCCCTTGCTTAGGGAAACCATAATGCTGATAATTTGCTTAGTGTCCTCTGATGCTCTCTAATGATTTTCTTTCTAGCTTGGTATGAATGCATGCTTCTCCTCTAGAAGATTGATTATCTAGAAATCATGCCTGAAAGGCTTCTTTAATTTAGCTTCAACATCTAGAGGGGACTCAAGTTCAGATGCACAATATGATTAAGTGCAGTCTAGTTTCAATTGCAACCTGTTATTCTTGCCAGACAAACTCCAAATTGAAAAGAAGCAGGGGGTTTCTGATGAGCAGCAGACTAATGGAGAAACTCAGAACATAGTTATTCAGTATCCTGGGTCAAAATCAGCCAACGGCTGAGCTGAACAAAAAGATTTTAAAACACATTTAGAGTATATTTTAATGCTTAATTACTTATTTCAGAAAGCTTCTAAAATTGCTTAAGCTTTAGGAAATCAAGTTAAGCCAATGCAAAACCAGAATTTCTCCATTACTTTGCTCTTGTTATTTTTAAGAAATAAACATTTACATCTGCAAGTTTGGGCAAGGAGGTCAAGCTAACAGGCCTGTAGTTCCCCAGATTCCTCTTCCCGCTCTTCTTGTGAATGGAAAATAATTAGCAATAATTGTGCCTCTGGTTAACCTCACGGGCTTTGACTCTGACCCTGGCAAAACCCAAAACATTGTTACATGTCCAATGCTGCTACTAGTAACTTGTTTGAATTTTTAAACGTGGGTGGCTATTATTTATAACAGTTTCTATAGCTGAACTCTCAAGAGTTACTCTTTTGTAACAGAACAACAGTATCCAAAATGCTGAGCTTCGAGCTCTGCTTCGGAGGTGGGTTTTACGCGCCCTGCATTTTGGAGAAGGTAACAGGTTTAAGGAGTTCTGTGCAGTCCTTGCAGCTCCTGAAAACCCGGCCATTGTCGTCAATGCTCACTTGTGGATGCAGAGTATTAATTTTTTAGCCAGGTAACTTAAGTGTCTGCATCACATCTAGCAGCATATTTCACATTAGCCTTGTCTATTTGATGCATCCTGCTGCTCTCCAGGCAAACCCACAGCTACTTGGAGCCTCTCCCCAGAGCCATCAGGCTCCTAGTTAATGGTCTTCAGCCACCTGAGAGCTATGGCAAGGGTTTTCCACTCTTTACACTTGCCCTGTAGGTAGCAAAGTGCTGCCTCTGCGTGGCTATCCACAAAAAGGGTTTTCCATCAGTGCTCCCTTGGTTCCACCCAACTGTAAAGGAGCAGGAAGCAGTGGTGGGCTGTGGATCTGGGTGCTGCACCCTTCAGTGTGCTGACACTGAGACCACACGTGGTCTGGAGTGAGCAGGGAAGAAACAGGAACGGGTCCCCATGGTCTCAGCAGAGAAAAATGCTTCAGAGGTCTGTAGCACATCCCACAAATTGCTGCAGTTGTCAGGACTCTGTCAGCCTGCTGCTTGGTGGTCTTCTGTCCTGTTCATGCAGGCTTCAATGGGCTGCCTATTCCATGCTCAGAAAGGAAGCCTGTTTTGCAGAGGACATGATGCAAAGAGCCTGCAAGCTTGAAATATCTGGATGTCTTCCAATTTCTATTCCCAGAAGTCTTGTTCTAGCAAATGCTGTTAATGTACACGCAGTACAAGGGGGTATGGGGAGAGGCTCAGCAGGAGAAGGGATCATACAAAACATCATCACTCTTGGACTGTCACAATTAAATAGTCTGCACTAGATGTTTTTAAGTCAAGCTAGAGTGATTCATTGTTTGTGAAATCCATTACCTGACTAAGGCTCCAACCTGACTCAAATTTTTGATCAGCTACACTTCTGCATTTGGGGGATTATTTTCCAGTCTTGCTGTAGTCTTGCATTTGGATTTCAGGATGCACCTAAGCAGGAATACTCAACTTGTGTGACAGACACTGGCAAAAATCCAGATGTTGGGAAAATCCTCACCAACTCCAGCAGGCAGATAGTCTTCATTTGTCAGTCTAGCACAAGGAAAAATGAACAAAACTTTCCCCCTCTCTCAAACACCCAAAATTTCTGCTTCCACTGAGTTCATGACAGTTGTTAGTCCCTAAATTGTCCACGACTGTAATTGTTTCCTGTTTATTTAGGTTTAGACATTCATAGACCCAGTTTGAAAAATTATTATATGAGAGCCAAGCAATGAAGTTTGCTAAAGGAAGTCTTGCAAGAAGAAACTGGAAAAAATTTTCCCTCTGCTTTCACCAGATGGAGGTCAATTATTGACAAGTACAACAGAGCCAGGCTCTCCCCAGCCTCGTTTAATCTCTTTAAACCTCAGCATGCAGAGCTAGGCTCCTTACCCATATGCTCCTGGGAACAAAAGCAAATGCAAGGCATATCAGAGGAGGAATTAATGAACTACCTTGAAAAACCAGCAACTTGGAAAAAATAAAACATAGCAATATAAACAAGCAAAGGAAGATGAGCAAAAACGTGTTAGTCATGTTAACTTCTCTCAAAACCCTGCAGGCTTAACAGTTTGAAACAGAAACCTCAGCATTTCAGCTCTGAACATTAGCAAATTAAAAAGAAATTAAGTGAGTTGTCCTGAGAATGAAATTATATATATCTAATCATATGGTCAAATAAGTATTTTTCCTGTTTGCAACCTCTCAGCTTATTCCTTCATACTTTATTGTGTTCAGGACTTCTAGGCAAATTCTTTTTTAGAACAGTGGGAAGTTTTGCCTTCAGTTTCAAGAGAGCTTATTTCACAGAGCATGACCTGAGTGTGCCAGCGTGCTTTTAATTTAAGAAAACTTTTGAGTGAATAAACTTGAGAGCTGAACAAGAGCTCTCAGGCTTGAATATTTTCTTGCTCCAAGAAGCCATGCATCAGAGGTGAAGACACCTAGAGAACCATTCAATCCAGCAAAGCCACCAGGTGTCCATCATCAACTGGGCTCCCATCTTGAAAGCATTTTCATTTCTCAGCTGTCAACAAAATCTGTAATTTTTCATGCCATCTCTTCAACACTTATCATCTCAACTCCCTTTCTCCCCATCATGCAGTAAACATAAAGGAAATAGTCATAGTGAGATTGTGTGTTTTGCATTTAATAGATGTTGTGATCTGACCACAGGTCCCCAGTGGCTGCTCATTGTTCTCATTCCTTTGGCATATTGACTGTGCTGAAAAACATCATCCTCTGCCTGCTATCAAAGGAAATTTCCCCCTCCCTTTCCTTCCTCCCCCCAACTTCCATTTTCTCTCCTTCCTGCATTATGCTCTGGTAGTATATCAGCTTTCAGGAGTCCTTGGTAGAATTTCTGGGCATCCACTTTAATGTGCTGGTTCTTTGTGTCCAGTTCTGATTTGGAGGCATCCAATCCCTAGTGCATTATGTGCTGGGGCTTTTTTGTGGTAGTCTTTTTAAAATCAATATCTGTGTGTATTAATTGCAGGCTTAGGGTTAATGCTGTGGGATCACAGGTGACCTTTAATTTTGCTCTGTGTTGCTTGCTGTTGGGGGTTGCCTCACAACCTGCAATTCTAATCAAGCAGGTTTGCTGTCTTTACTATGCTTCCTGTGAGATGTTGCTTGCAATGATATTTTGACAATGGAGAAAATTACATATTGGGAAAAACATTTAGTGATTTTTAAGTACATGGCTGAATTAAATGGTACTGCATGAACAGCAGTTACTATATAAAAATGACCAATGATGTTTTAAATTGAAGTGATATTTCCATTTTCTTTGAAATTAATGCCTAGCACCTTATTTATTCATTTCACTAAGAATGAGTGGAAGAATGTGTTTCTGTGAGTTTTAAAAGTACTTTTTAGCAGTAGATTAGGATATTTTTTAAAAGGGGCCAGAGTGATTGTTAAGCATTTTTGTTTCTGAATCATGTCTAGTCTTTCTAACAGTTGTTCAAGAGTCTCCCAAAGAGAAAAAAAGAGGTCTAGAACAAAACCTAGAGTCAGAACTCTGACTGGAGGTCTGAAATTAGATGTGGGAGGTCAGTCTGATATTTTGGTCAGAATCCAAGCTGTCCAGTACTAGTACCTCTTTATCATCACAGATGTAAATGTGGCTCCTGATTTCAAGTGCTGGAACCAGCAGGACCTGAAGAAGCTGTTTAGCCTCAGAAGTAATGGTCTATGACCCAAAAAACTTTCAAGTGAAGTGAATAAAACCAATGAGAGAGTGGTCTAAAGGAAGCACAACGACACAAGAGACTTGTCAGGCCTGGAAGGACAGACCTCAAGGAGAGACCTCAATTGTCCAAGTGCTGTGTAGCCCACATGGAAGAGGAGACAGAGGAAATGGATGAGATGGATCCATGCTGGCTGTACAGAGTTTGGTCTAGTTAGAGGAAGCAGCCCATGGAGAGGGCATGAAGATGCTTGCTCTACTCTCTAATAAGAGGACTCTGAAGTGGCTTTTGCTGTTGGGAAGCAGAAATTCAGACTGATATGCTCTTGCAAAGAGGCTGGTGACTGCCAAAGACTCGTGGATTTGTCTCTGTACATTAATCACAGCTTGGAGAAAGCTTGAGTGAACAGTATGTCTTGCTATACTAATTCCAGAATGAAGCATAATTTCCTTCTGCATTTCTCCCAGTTTCAGTGCACTTCATCAGAGCCACCAGTCTCTCAGATGAGCTCAGTGGGAGCAGTGGCATTTCCAGCATCTGTTGAGCTGACTTTCAGCCCTCTGCTGCCAGTAGATTCTGTAGGTAACAGTGAAGACAGCAGAAATATCAACATCAAAGGGAAGAAATTCAAAGAAAGAGTATTTGAAATGGGGTTTTTAAACACAGTTTGTTTTCATGTCTGTTCATTAATCCTGTATTGCTAAGAGCTAATACTTAAACCAAGGGTTGCTGAAGCAGAATGAATGGGCAAAAGTTTTTGAGCAGCACCTGAAGAATAGAATCCCTACTATCAACTTTGTACAGTATGACCAAAGGAAATTCTTCATTTGTGGTATATAGCTAGTTCTAGGGCCTACAGTCCAGAAGCCTCCCCTTGTTATGTCAGAGCTACTGCTCTCAAGTTTAGCTGTGAGCAAGTGAAGCTGGGAGAAAAAAATATGTTTCTTTTTAGAAACACAGTCCACAGGGTGCTGGTCTTGACTTCTAAACTGGAGACATGGTATTGGCAGCACTGACAAGCTACAGCTATGGAGGGAGTTCTGGCCTTGCCTCAATAAGGGGAGAGGTGGGCAGAGCATCACAGGTGGGAGTATAAAAATGTCCATTGGGCTTGAAAGGCTGAGCTCTACAATGACTGAGCAAAGATCCAGAGCCACATAACATAAACTCTGTTTTACAGTCGGTGACTGTGGAAAGCTTATAGTTTTTGAGTTGCTTTGGTGATTATTGGTGCCTGTTGCATGGGCCTGCAGTTGAATGACAAGATCACAGGACAAGCTAGCAGGGGAGAAAACTGACATTATTCCTGGTGGAATATCATGCTGAGACCCTGGCTTCCTGTTGCAAAAACAGGAAATGTTGGTTTTTCTTTTTTCTGGACTAGTCCAGTGTTGAGGCACATTCACAAAAGTCCCTGCACCTTTACAATTGGGCAGTTTTCTGTTCCCACTGTCCCCAGAATAATGGCTAAAGAGAGAAAAAGCTTTTGAGTAGGTTTATTTTGTCTTGCCTGTAAAAGACTGAGACCATGGGGGTTTGTATGCTTTGGTGTTTTGGCCGATCCACTCCTAAATGACCCAGCTGGTTGGAGTGCTATTAGCTATTCAGGGACACCACTCTATAGAGTGCTGCTCTGTGATTTTTTTCAGTATTGAGTTTAAATTTTCCTTTTGGATTCCCCTTGCCTTTTCCTGGAGCAGTGACAAGGCAGCCAATCAATAGCAACATTAGGAGTAGGGATGGACAGTGGTCCTTTCCTTAACTACTCAGCACTGAACTGACAAAACCACTTGTCTAGTTTTCTGTTGTTAACATTCCTAGGTGTGAATTGCTAATAACTTTTTTATGAGCAGCAGTGAAATGGATTGTTTCAGATAATTTGAAAAATTTACAATATGGATTGTTAAAAGGTATATGCTTTTTTTCCTTCTTTATGGTTTGCATCCTCCATCTATTTATTATGAACTGAATTTACCTGTACTGATAAAATTTGAGTATTATTCACTCTTCTAATTGAGGGAATCTGGAAGTTCAGCTGTTTTGCATTGGTGGTTTGCAGTTGTGGAGTGATGATGCAGAAGTGGAAAGGTGCTTTTGTAGGTATGTGCCGACAGGTTGTGTTTGGTACAACTCCAGGGCAATGAAATTGCTGCTGCAAGTTTTGAAGCTGTACCACAGAACAGAAATACCCACAAAGATTGAATACAGTATACATAAAAGGTCTAGTTGTTTTGTTTGTTATTTTTTAAGCCACACACATTTTCATTTATGCATAGTGAATAAGTTATTTTTTTCTATACTGTTAAACATTTTAAACTATTATCCCTGCTCATCCTTAACATACACAGTCCTGCCTCAGAAGTGTTTTCAGCAAGCTGGAAGTACACCCTCTTTACAAGTAAGTGTGGCTCTCCAGGCATAAGTCCAGCCCTCACAGCAAGCCTCATCCCAGGAAGGATGAAGCAATCAACATCAAGGTCTCCACTGAGCAGAGACTCACAGAGGGAAACTTGTTGCTATTTCACTCTGCAGCTGAAGAAACATACAGTAGTGGCAGGGAGCCTTGGGGCAGCTGATTTAAGGACTGATTTTGCAAGCTGCTCCTTACTATCTGGCATTCATAAAATTCATCTTGAACAACTGGTTTTCCTACTGAACTCTTCAACTCTGACCAGAAGACTGTCCTGCTGGCTGGACATGTTCAGATCATCTCTGGAGCTGCACCAAATGGTACCAGATGCACTGAGATCTAGTGACTAGAGTTTGAGGGGGTTTTTCCTGTCAGTTGTAAAAATCTGCTCTCCTCCTTTCCTGTAAACTTTGCTGATGTGAGCAGTAAAGTAAAGGCTCTCCCCAAAGAGAGCCTCCCACTGCATTCAGCTCTGTACTGAGAAAATGGGGCAGGATTAAAAGAGCACAATTGCTCCTGGGCAGTTGGGTTGTGGCCAGCCATGTGGTAGAATAGCTTGGATGTAAATTTTAATTTAATGCAGAGTTGCTAATCAGCATCAAACATGTGAATGTCAGTGGCTGATAAATTTAATTGGATGTTTGTTTAAGAGCATTAGAGGAAGTATGTGCTCGAACCATCAAAGAGTAAGTCTTAGAACTTCAAACAATACTCTGGTTACATTTTTGGGTTGGGCTGTCACCACATCTGTGCTCTCTGGCTGCTGCACTGATACCCTATTGCATCAGTTTCTAAATTTGTGTGGCACTTAGTAAAATACATGTGTGCATAAATAGAACATGAAGAACAATATAAATTTACATAAAAACACTTCTGAAGAATGATGTTAAAAGAACATTTTCGTGGTGGGCAGCAAAGACCTAGCTAGGCAAAGCAATCCTCAAGGATGCCTGCCAAATCCTGATCTGTCCCTCCTGCCATCCCACCACCATGTACTGTGGGCACAGTTCTTGTTTGAACACACACTGCATTCCTAGCAGGACCAAGAATGCAGAGTGTGGCTCTGGTGAGAAACAGGGACTGTGGGAAGAAGCCAATTTCTCCAAAGGAGGATATATGTGTTCTTGCTGTCCACAGTGGGTAGGACAAAAATTTTGAGCTATGGCAAGGGAATGTAGGTTAGGCTTCATGGAGAAAATGCAAACAGTTCTGCAAACAGCAAAATACTGACACAGAATTACCTGGAAAATGGAGGAATTGCTGGTCCTGGAGCTCAAAGTAGGGCAGAGCTACCTCTTCCTGCATCATGGGAAGTGAGCAGACTAGATGGCTTCCACTTTCTTTCCACACATTCCCATCCTATTCACTCTGAATCCTTGTTTTCTATCTCTTTTTCACTAAGAACTCAAGTTAGAAGATGTATGACAAATAGGGCAGGGGAGAAAGGGAGAAGGGGAAAGGAGCCTTTGGCAGCTGAATATGGTCCTAGAGAATGGCATCTCCTCCCACCCTGCAAGGCATTGCAGAAGTTTTGCAGCTCTCAGCTGCTTCCAGTTGGCATTCTGTGTGTGTCTTACCTGCAGTCTCATATGAAGGATTAAACCTTAAATGCTTAAACTGAAATAGCAGAATATGCACTCTGAATATGTGGTATTGACCTTCCCAGAAAGCTGGATCCTTCTGTGCAACAGCAGCCTTTCTGTGAAGCTTTTTCAGTGGGATTGCATAAGTAGGTTTGTTAATACTTCCAAGTACTCGGGTGATGTAGGGATGTGTGGTGAGAATGAGACCATAAGGAAAAGATTAATTTTGTCCCCACAGTGGGGACTGAACAGCACACCCTAAAGAAAGCCAAGGGCTACAAGCTCAGTGACAAGAAGACAAAATATTGAATGAGTTCTGAGTTAGTCAAAACGTTTCATTCCTTGTGTTGGATGAAGCAGGAACACCAGGGGAAAAATAGTATGGAGTGTTTTACTGAAGACTGTATAATAATTCATTTTCCTATTGCATGAGTATTAAAGTGGGTTATTTGCCTTGTTGTGAGGAATATAAAGCATTCCTGTGCCACACAAAAGCATCTGCCTTAAACTAAGAAATACAAACAACCCAAACTACAACAAAAAAATCCAGCTCTGTAAATCTGATGTCTGTGGGATTTGCCAGGTGGTGGATCTCTGTCCAGCACACTGATGAAATTACAGCAATGGCAAGCTGACAATCTCCAGACTAGTAAGTGCTAGAGATCTGGAGTTCTTTTGCCAGCGTTTGGATAAATGTTGATGCATAGCGGGGGATTTGGGTAGCCTGACTTTATCCCAGATTTGGGAGGGGGTATGCTGAAGAAGGCACAGACATTTTTGTTCCAATCCTTGTCCTATGCTTGTTTTCCCTGAGAAGATTTTGGTATATTCTGTTACTGTCTTGGGCTGCCCAGCTACACTGGATCATCTTAGACATCAATTTAAATAATTAATGATTTTTTCAGGTCCCCATCCTGCATAAATGGCCAAACCATTGTGCATTTTTTTTTGTGAGAATTGTTGGGCAGCTTAAATGCAGTTCTGTCTACAATATCCTGTCACTCTGTATGTACTTGCAAGAAATGGCTTGAGACTGTGAGGCAAAAACTGTAGGAAGCTTTAAAATCTCTTACTGAAACAACCGTGGCAATCAGCAAACCTAAGTCATGCTCTGACTCCTGGATTTTCTCTGAAGTTCAGGAATAAATGTAGGGCTTCTGTCAGTCATCTAAGAAATGCAATGCATGATGTAACTATGCCCTAGAAGAAGGGGCTATCAGCCTCTCCTACAAGATTATACTTCTCTATTTATTTTAATCACTTTATTAGTGATTAAAATTCAGGGATAAATTTGAGTCTCCTAACAGTGTTCCTGGGAATGTACATCCTTCTAAGGAAAGCATGAGTCCTTTGTCCTTCATTACAACAACTTGTCTCCAAACACTCCTACATCTTTATTTTGCAGGCCATAATCTGGGATGACATAAAATGCCAGGCACTGTCACAGCATGTAAGAAACTCTGTGATTTCCCCTAAAAAATAGACTGTGCAAGGGACAGAGTGCAAGGCACAGGCTTCCATGTGCATGCAGCTGGCATACATGTGTGAAAAGAAAGTATAATGATGGGCTCCTGTCTGATCACAGCTAGGCTTTTTCAGCCTCCTCAGGAAAAACCTGAAAGAATGATGCAAACTCCAGTAAAACACATCTCATTCCTTCTTGCTGACTATTTTAGACAAATGATGCAACACCTCAGGCCTGTTGACACATTGAACTGATCTCACAGCTAACTAAGGAAGAGGCAGTCAATAAAAAGTGTGCCCAAAGATTGGTTCAATGGGCTTGATTCTTTAGTATAGTTTCTTATGATCAAAAATTATTAGATCAGCAGAAAAAAAGACCAAAAGAGATTATATTCCCCCAGGACTCTCTAATTTTAGATTACAGAGTGAGTTAGTCAGATGAGAGACGCTTAGAATGAATAGGAGCATCTTTCTGTGCATGCTTGGGAATTCCTTGCTTCAATCACAAAAACCCACTAATAGAACAGGAGCAAAGCAAGAGCTGAAGCTCTCATTTCAGTCGATTCCTGCCCTTACTTACCCCAGTGCAGACACTTTTCTGCCTGGTCCCTAGCTTAGCTGCAGTCAAGGATACAAGGTCATGCCTGGAAGATCCTTATGGATGCTGTTGATGTTTGCTCTGCAGAGCACCCTGCCCAATTAAAGATAGAAAAAATCCTTATTTTAAATATCTAGTGCTTGAGACACTGTAATTACAACAATTTGTCACTATCTGTAGTGTTGCTTCTCTGAGAAATAGAGATCCTACAGTCTTTCAATATGAGCTGCCTTTAATCAGCTTTTTCCTGATTGTAACTATCATCCTCAGTGGGTATTCAGTTAATGGTCCCTCTTTCATTGTGAAGCTTGAAAATATTTGGAATAGATTGCAATTATTTTCAAGGTTTCTTGCTAAACATATTGTAACCCTTTTATAGTTCAAACAATGATATTAATGATGCTTTGGAGGGAACATGGAGTTCTTTGACATTGTACTCCAAGACTTCCTGGTTAACAATAATAAAATCTTTCTGCAGTATGATACTAGCTAGGCCTCCTGCAGAACATCTTCAGGAGTGGATTATTGCTCCTCTGGGACCATAATTCCAACTCTGTCAGCAGGGCTGGGCAGCAGCAACACCTGCTAGGGGTGCTACCAAGGCAGCTTGCAGCACCATCAGCCATCTGTGACTGCTGCAGCACTGGTGAGCAAGGAGTGAATCCTAAAGCACTTCTGTGTACGTAGCATACATTCAGAAGTAAAATCCCATAAATCAAATAAGTGTTCACAAAAGAAGCAGGGAGGAAATTACAAAGGTATTGAATTACCTCTGGGATATTATCACCCAAATGTTAATAGAAACTATGAATTTCTAGGCCATGTATCCTTATGAATAGCCCAGTCTCCAAAGCAAGCCCTCAGAGTCACATCAGTGTGCACACGAACTGCAAGGGCTTTTACAAAACCTCTCACCTGAAACAGACAGCACACACACACTCCAGCATCTCCTCCCCAAGGGTGATGTGTGAAAGGATGTACAAGAGACCCTTCCCATCTCAGTCCCACCCTGTTCTCTAACAACTGCAGGGTGGCTTAAGATGTGAAGCATGACATTTGATCTCTCTTCTTAAGCTTGTGTAATTACTTGTAACTTTATTCCCAGTAGTCACAGAAATGGTCTAGTCTCTCTCTGAATTGTGCTGTGATCACTGACACCCTGAGGCACAGAAGTTCTTGCTCTTTGTTAAGTCCTTGCCCTCTCTGTTCTGTAGTCATCACCTTTTAGAGCCATCAGGTGTCTCCTTGCCATTGTGTCTTTGATTTAGAGAGAACAGAATTTCTACACTTTGGATCATTCATAATTTATTATACTTTTCCAACTCCCATTTCTAGCTCCTCCTTGGAACAAGAAATGCCAGGAGTTTAGTCACTTAAACTTGAGCCTTTCTAGGTCTCTGACTGCCCCTGTTTTTCTTTTTTGAAGAGTATTTGGTCATTCAACAGCCATTTTTTTAGGATAAGCAGCACTGAGCATGCTGTTGCAAGAGGCTAGCCCATTCATTCACTCATTCATTCCTCTTACAACAATATGACCTTTTTGCATGATAATCTTAATCTCATTGCTTATTCTTGTTTCCTTTTGACAGGAGTGGGAGACTGAGCATAAAACTTCACTGGACTGTGTAGATTTCAAAAATGTATCCATTTTCCTTAATTTTCCAATTTCCCTAATCCTCTAAATTAAGGATTAAAAAAGAAAAATCTGGGTAGAGGAAAAAGCCAGAAATTATTTCTCCCCTACCCACAAGGGAGTTTTTACTGTTCCATGCAAAGTGTAAGGACTTGACCCACAGATGTATTGTTTTGGTCTAGGGTGTATGCTTGAGATAATTAGGAGCAGAAGTAGACCATTGGAAAACCTACAGGTTTTTTATTTAAAATAAGATCCATATCAACCTAAAAGGCTAAGACAAACAGAAGTGCTAACCTTGTTTTCTCATAGTATTTTTTTCCCCAGACTTTTATTTCTGTAACTTGGCAATACTGCAACACATAAGGAAATCACAGTCAAGCTATGGCCAAATATATAAGATGCAGAATCCCAAAGACATTTGACATCACAGCATTATCAACCTTTAATTTCATTGAGATCTAACGGATAACTGTACTTCCAGGCTTTTGCATATAAACATTCATTTGGATAGCAGGACATGTGATTATAAATTTGTGCTTATACAAATGCTTCCAGTGCATCAGCCACCCCCTGGATGCTATTTTATAGTGTCAGCAAGTTTAATGTTTATTAACCATGGGATGAAAGAGAAATGTGAAAGCAACACTGCTCCTTGACAGCTTCTCAGTTTACTGTGCAGGCTAAAATCAACCTGAAAACAGAGGAAGGCTCATGCAGTATTCAGGATCCAGCACAGGTGAGAAATTACATGCACAACAAGCTTGATAGCCTGCCTGGGTTTTGCACAGTGAGGCTTGGCTCACAAGAGCTATGCCTGATGTAGGATTTAATAAGGCAAGGGAAAGGAGGGGGTGATGGAGAACTCACCTAAAGCAGATTAGGATGCTGGGCTCATACTGCTCTGCAGACTGGCACAAAGCAGAGCATTGACCAGAGCCAGCAGAAACTCTTGTTTCGTTGGTGGTTGCCAGGTAGCATAAGCCTTCTGAAAGGTTTATTATCCAAGTAACAAAAGAGAAGGGTAAGTTTTCACTGACACAGAAAGATTACATTGCTGAGGTTCATCTCTGCACAACAATTTTTTTTCCCTGCTGTTGCTTTTCTTCTGTCTTCTTCCAAGTACAAGGACAACATGTAAGAAGTGGCAGAGGAAAAGCAACGCTCAGCCTGTAAAAAGACTGGAAACTTGATTATGGAGTGATTTTAAGATATTTCAGAACTTTTCAGGGACCAGAAATCTGTAAGTATGAGCTACCGCCTCGCTCCAGGACTGCATTTAAGATTGCTGAAGTCAGTGAAGTTGTGGACTGGTCTCTTATCTGTGGAGAAATATGCATCAAAGAGTAATTGCTTTAATTAAGTAATGGTTAGCATTTGATCTTCCAGCTCAAAGTCCCACTTTCCCAGAGTAAGGGACATGGTCACCATCTGTATATTTGGTAACAGCAGGACACATATTTTTGCTGCTGGTGCCATCAGTACATACAAGGACATGAGCAAGATCACCAGGGAAGGGAATAGATCAAAAGAGATTTCTCTGGGTTTTTTTAATCAACTCCTTGCATGACCTCTTGGCCCATCTATCTCCATTAAGGATCACATAAACAGTTGCAGTGATTTATCTGAGCTGCCTGCTCTCAAAATGCAGCCTCCACCCCTCAGATATTTTCATCTTCACGTAACTCAAAGCAAATATTGGAGGTGGCAGGGATGGGTATGGTATTTAAACCTTATAAAAGGCTGGAAAAAGCCCAGTTCTCTTTCAGTCTCATCCCCCAGAACACCAATATCTCAAACTGATCGCTGTTACACAGAACACTTTCTTTTTTCTGTCTGTCTCTGCTGGAGTTTCTGACCACAGCTGGACTCCTGTACTTCAGAAATGCTCACTCCAGAGCTCGACTGTGTGTTGGGTGAGACAGGACCTGACTGTTGTAGGAAGCAGCAGGGTAGAGCAAGGCAGACAGGAATGCTGAGATGGTACCAAGGGCTGGAACGTAGAAATTAGTGCCATGTCTGGTCTAGGAATGTAAACAAGAAAGTTACAGCAGGAGAAATTACTATAGCAAGCTAAGTAATCATGATGTAAATCAGAATTTTTTTAAAAAAGATACTGCATTCCTCCACTAGTTACTTTCATTTTTAGTTTCCTATCCTTCTCCTGTGCTACACAAGAGTTTCCCATAAAGAATTATTTTTACTGCTGTTATCAAAATTGTTAACAAGGAAGAGCTTAACTTACAAAATAATTGCCACTTCCTGCAGTGTCTTTTTTTTTTCCCCCCCATTATGTGTAGCATCCCTGGCCACAGACTCCAGTATAAGCTTTCTGCTTCCAACAGGCTTTTATTCTGCCTGGTGGCTACTCCTTCTACCCCTCAAGCCACAGGCACTGTATGGCAAAATGTGACCCATGTTGAAATTCATGCTCCTGAATGGATTATACTTGTCCTTGAAATGGTCAAAGGGCTTTTCTCTTCAAAGCCCTCAAACCAGCAGGTCCATTTTGGCCACAAGGCTCTGAGGACAAGGCTGCCTCTTGACACTCTCAGGTGACATCCAGCCCTGTATGAGCTCACCTGGCTGGGGACTTCCTTCCAGTACTGTGAATTAGTCCTGGGAGGAGAAGGGCCTTTTGAGGGGTGAGAGAAAGGACTTGGAATTGCTATGTTTGTTGGGGCTTTTTTTGCCTGCTAAGAATACTTCCTATGCAGATTGCTTTTCACATTGTGTTTTCTTCCTCTCCCTTGGGACAAACACTGTTTTTCTTTACTGAAAGGAAGGATGTAATTGCTTACAGGCCTGGGGGAGAGGGAGCTTGCCTCTGCTGTCTTTGTTGCATTCATTTATGGGTTTCATAGCCTGTTTCTTAAGATAAGCAAAGCTTGAACAGTCATGTTTTCTGTCTGTCTTCCTACACAATTAATTTGTTGACAAATTAAATTTTAAATTGATAAATGTTCTTGAGATATCAACGATACTATATGTCTGTAAGTTTTCAGGAAATAGATTGTAGGTCAGCAGGAAAAACTGTGTTAACATTCTAAGGTACAAGCTAATGAGTTGATCCTTTACAGCAGAGAATCCATATGGAAAAAAAGCAGGTGTCTGTAATTCCTCTATCCATGGAGGACTATAAAAAACAGACTTACATGCCAGAGGGCATACAAAAATTAAGTATTGTATTGTCAAGGCATGGCCAGCACTAAATTATGTGTGCATGTATATGTAAGTGGAGCATACAGGAAATGCTTTGGAGACAGGGTGATGGAGCAGCCACTTCACTCAGTGGGCAAGAAGAAACACAGAGCATTCTGCAGCCCCACTTGTGCACGCAATAGCCAACAATGCTTCTTGAAAACAGGAAGCCTGCTGAGGAATTTGGGGAATGACTACTTACTAATCTTAACAAAGTGCCCTGGGGAGGACTCACCAGAGTCTGACTTGGTTTTCATGTTCATATTTCAGTTTGAAAGTGAGCTGCTCTGAGCTCTGGTGAGGGTGGTGCCAGTGTGCCTGTGCTATTCCCAGGCTCCATGTCACAAATGTTAATCAAGAGCAACAGCATGAAGGGCAAAGCTACTAGTTGTAGAAAAGGACAGTGGGTCAAAATCACTTTTGTCATCCCCTATAAATCTCACAGTTCTACCTCTAGGACTGAAACCTAAAAGTGCTGAGTGTGCAACTTCTGTGTGTAAGAGCACAAACCTTAAATTGCTAGCACTGCATTACCCTGCACTTGAAAAGCCACTGGCTGTATTTTTAACTACACTTAGGTTGCATGCTGTCAAGGGAGGTTAGAAATTCTATCTCTTTGAATTCAGTGGTATTGATGATCCTTTAAATATCACCAAGGTAATTTCTCTGCAGTGTGGTGGCTTCTGGATTCTTGTGACTTTCCAGCACATGCAGATGAGGAAGCTCTCTGTGTTTGTCTACCATGGACATATCACCAGTCATTACAGAATTATTTCTCAATACTATTGCTCTAATTTTTGGCAGTTTAGCTAAGATAGCTGGAATGTTTCTTCAAATTATTTTTTTAAGATTAAAAAGGTCATTCTGGTAGGATAATCTACCAGATGTCTGTAAATAACAGCTATGATGAAGCTACTTGTGGGATGAGAGCAAGCTCTCCACTGAGACATGAAGAAAACAGGGGAACATCTGCCACTGTCCATGCAAATGCCTGGTCCCAGCTGTGTGTGACAGGGGAGGGAAGGGAAAGGCACCCTCAGAGGATGCACCTGGCTGAGGTGAAATATCATACTGCTGCAATTAAAAAGAACAGGCACACCTGCCCTGGAGTAAATGTGATGTGGTCTAAGATACCTTCTTTGGCAGAGTAAAATACCTGTCCTACTCTGATGCTCTTTGAATAAGACAAATAAAACCACTGGTGTAGCTTAAATCTAGGCTACCCAGTGGCTTAATGGCTTGAGCCCCCTGCTAGCTTATGACTGATTCAGACTTCCATTCCCACCCTAAATCCCTGACCTTACTCACTCAGGAATATCAGTTCATGACCCCATAGGTCACTTCAAATGAAGTACTTGAGTGAGTAGAATGGGACTTGGCCCTGTGGAAAATACTGCACAAGCAGCACAATGTCTGTCATGGGAGGAAGTAAATCATGTTGCTCCTAAATAGTCACTGCAGTCAATTTAAGAAGCAGTGCTTATATCCTGAGAAGTAATTGCTGTCTAATGTTTTTTTTTTTTGCCCAGCCATGACCAAGCATTTTCTCTCTAGGAGCAGCAGGGCAGGAGGAAGGGGTTGCTTGTCAGACCTCCAGTGGGGAACTGGAAGATTTGCAGAATAAATAACATCAAAAGCCTAATCAAAGTTGAGTTTTTCCTAATAACACTTCAGGATCCCACTTCATTTTTTGCTGTTTCCAGAAGCACACAATCAGTGATCAAACCTGCCAGCCTCTGAGAGCTGGACCATTTGGATGGAATAATTGGGCTTTATTAGCTGTCCCTTGGGGACTCATTATTATGCTTATAAAAATGGACAGTACAGCACAGTCTGCATTCTCAGTATATTTTTACTGTAGTTCCACCATAACTCCACAGCCTTTGCACCAATTGCAGAGTTTTCATGAGTGGTGTGTGAGTAAAAGGGGCCTGGGAGAAGGCTTTGCTCAAACACAACCCTTGGGTCTGGCAGCTCTTGACTTTCAGAGGGGAAATGAAGTTAGGGAAGGTGGATGGGTGAGGAGATATTTGTCTGGTGTGCATGACACCCCTAGTACTGACAATAAGAATCTCTGCATCCTCATGCCAGGATTGAAACCATCACATGTGGGACCTTGGCAAATCATCACTCTCTGTGCCTCCACCATCATTCCCTCTGTGAAATGACCCTGGGGAATGTATTGCCATGGCAGGCTGCAAAGAATAGGCTTTGAATGCAGGTTTGTTACCTTGGACTGAAATTTGTAGTCCATGGAACACAGACAGGTGGTGTAGGGTTTATTTTGTAGTTGTGTGGTATAAGAGAGAAAGCTTTTATTAACATGAGTTTTGCCTTGTGGTAATTTATCCATGCACTTAACCTTGTTGTTGAAATTTTGCACCTTTAGCTGCTGTCTGTGTCAGACAATGGATGTCACCCAACTATTCCCCAGCTCACTGCTATGCACTAATTAGCTCAGAATACAGCTCTGTTGAAACCAAAGCCTAGTCATATGTGGAGATGGTAAAGAGTGAGCTGAGACAGAAGTCCAGGGTTGTGCCACAATGGGCTCTGCATCAAGGGACAAAACAGCCAGAAGGCTGTTGTTTGTTGTTTACAAAGGGCTAGCATTCAGCTACTGAAGGTTTAAATTCTTATGTATTGTGTTACATACTGGGGGCAACTGCTTACCTGAAAAAGCAAACAACAGAGTTCAGAGGCACAGAGACATATGCAGTTTTCTTCTCTAGCTTAGAGAAAATAATTTCATGTTCCATTCAGAAAAAAAGTAGTTCATAAAAAATATTTGTCTTGTAAAACTGGAACTTAGGGCCAGACCACTACTGGATCTGCCGTGTTATATTAATATTCACTTGATTGCAAATTCATAATGTTACATGGGCCTTTTTTACCCTCTTGTTTTTCTCCATCTCCCCAGTATTTCAATTGAAGATGACAGCAATATTCAAAGTCTAATATATTGAGCCCAGCTTATCAGTTTACTTGTCCTGAACTGATAAGCTGCACTTATTGTTTAAGTTAACTTCTTATATTTCAAGGAAACAATGAGAGCTCACTCATACAATTGCATGAAATACCACTTGGCCTGTGGGGACACTCCTGCTGCATCTACTCCTATTGTTTTCATCTCATCTGTTTCATTGGTATCATCACCATTTGCAGACAGCTGATGACACCAGCTACTTATCAGTCCATTTCTGCTCTTGCTGACAGCTCAGTGTAAATTGTCTAAAAAGGGATGTGCTGGCTTTCTTTGCATGTTGCACCTGCAGGAGAAGTTAAACACAGCCACACAATTACAACACACTGCTACACACAACTACACAGTACATTTAAATATTGAAAACGTGTTCAGACTCAAACTCCAAGATGCATTTGTACCCATTCCTTAATTATTTCACAAAATGCCAGAAGCTTGAGTGAGCTATGAAAGCATAAGCTTGGGATCTGCAGGAAGCATTGCTGGCTTTCTCTTAGCTTCAGCAAACAAACTGAACTTGGAGTGCAATTCACTCCTGCAGAGCATAGGCACAAAACATATGCATCTTAAACACCTACTTTGAGGATTCAGCTAGGACTTAACTAGTACATTTTGTGGTAGATCATTACCAGTCATGAATTTCACTTCAAGCGAGTACAGCTCCAAATTCAGGATTTTGTTTGTTGGATTTAGTTTGTTTTAAGAGTTTTACTTTTGCTTTCAAGGGGAAAAAGCTGAGTTCTTTTTTCTGGCATAGCAAGAGAATTGGTCTCAAATTCCCAGTGACTTATGCTGTTCAAATCCTTTAAAAATCCCAAGGTTTCCATGGTGTCACTAAAAGGAAGGCATCATTAAAGGAAATGTCATTGCTCTTGAATAAACGAGGGTAGAAATTACTCACAGAAAATTCGTTTTTACCCTCTTCCATGAGGAGTGAAAAGAACTCAAGAAAGTCCTCAGTTGAGTGCAGTGATCCCAGACTGTGTCTTTAGCAGCGGCAATTAGAGAAATTATGTTTTAGTTTGCTGGGTTACACCATCCTGCTGCTATTTCTGCTGCAGAGTAGAATGATGCTTTCAGATACGAGCTCCAAAAAGAGAGGTGGACAGGATCCAGGGCACACTGAATTTCTATCTAGCACATACCCCAAGTGCCCCACCCACCTCAGGAGAGCTGAGTGCACCTCTTTTTCCAGGTTATGAATGTGTGGTCCTCTGCAGGTTGGCCCTGAACCTCACAGGTGAGATAACATCTGGAAAAGTGTCACTCCAGACTGTGTAGCTGATTGAGGTTGCACTTTTCCTGGAAAACCTGTAAAATCATGTTTGGGGTTTGGTTTTTTTTTTCCCCCAAGGCATCACTGCTGAAGGCAGTGGCTGTCATGACTAGTTTAATTAGTACTTTTGCACTCTAATTCTCTAAATTTGGCACCTGTGTCTGCTAATCTACAGTGCAGTTAAAGGGTATTTGGAAATAGATGGAAAATGGAAAATAATGGCTCTGGCCTTAAGGACTAAACATTATAAAGATGACAGAATTTAGTAAATAGATATTTTTCCTCCTCTCAGGAAAAAAAAAACAAAGATATGATCACAAATACCTGGAAACAAACAATGTGTTGAATAACTGCATTCCATATACAGCCAGTAGAATACACGGTATTATTGAATAATTTTTCAGCTCAAGTCCCAAGCAGGATTGTACAGACTGATCCTATTAATTACCACATATTTGTTATCTGGAAGTAAGAACAAGGTTAGTTTTGTATGGGGACTCTTGTGGAAAGCCAAGGTCTTTCAGTTCTTACTATCTTCTCATGCTCTACTTAGGGACTGAAAATTCACTGTGAGCAGGAGGATAGACTTGTCCTCCTCCACTACTCTCAGGGAGGACAATAGGGTTAAATAGTTGAATGTTATTTTTCACACTCTCTACAGAGACCCATAAAACTTGTCCTCTTCAGGCCCAAAGGAGCACAGTCTCCTAATAGCCTCAGGGGGATTTCAGACAAATCTTAGTAGCACTGTCCAAGCTGAAGATCGCTGGGTTGTGTTGTGATACTTCTCACTCCTCCTTGAAAAGTGAAGAAGTGAAGAAGAAAAAAATAATTAAAAGCTGAAAGAGGTTGCCACATTAGCTCTCAAAAAGGGCCAGTCTCTCCTTGCTGCATCCTCTCTTCCTGGACCAAGTCCCTAAGGGAGGAGATGTGGCCACTTTTCTCCCCACAGATCCAAGGCAAAGTGAAAGAATTCTGCATATTCTCAGGTCTCCTGCTCCTTGGGGGGAGCCCTCATCTCACCAAGGAGAGTGGGGGAGGAAGGTAGGGTGGGAGCCCTGCTTCCCTGGGGCTCGGTTTTGCAGATCATTGTGGAAGACTCACCATGCCAAGACACAAGGGAGGAAGGGTGTCACCACCTCATTCTGCCTTCTAGGTGTTTGGGGAGTTCACTCTGCAAGGAACCACAGAAATAATCTTTTCAGTACAATCCATAGCTAAGGAACACGATTTTTTAACCATCTTAGACCTTGGAAAAAATTGTGTGTGTGTCTGTGTACACACAAAGCCAACAGAACAATTCATACTAGTTGGATATTGCAGATGTTTTAGAAAATGCATTTTCCTTAAGATCCTGAAATCCTACACTATTCTTACTATTTAAAGAATGCAGAGGAAAGCACATGCTTTAATGTGCCCCATGCTAGCATGGCTGACTGAAAGAATTAGGGTGGATAGACATGAAACAACAGATGTAAGGTAGCTTGTGCATTTGGTGTAGCTCTCTGGAGGGATCCAACTCTTACCTTCAGCTGTAAAAGTGTACTAGGCTCCTACCTTCAGGCATCTGTATTGGATTTAAACTAGATGTTGGAAAGGCAAGGGAGATTGGATAGTGATGAAAATTTCCCCCACCACCAGAGATTACTAATTCAAATTGCCTACTGGGGTCTTTAAGGAACTTCACGACACTTTGATGGTACTTTGTCAACCATAATTTATGCTTGGCTTCATCTACAGCTCTAGAAAACAACTTTTCTCTGTTTGCCCTGGGGTTTTTTGTTTGGATTGTTTGGTTTGGTTTGATTTTTTTTTTTTTTTTTCCCAGAAGTGAATCCACTATTCAGAAACCCAGTGACAACAGATTTAGTTTCTCTAACTGCAAATTTCAGATGCAAATTACTTGTAACTAAGTGTGCAGAAAAAGCTTTTATATTGTTTCAGTGCCTTCTGTTTTTAGCAAAAAAAATTGCTTGAGGCAAATTCTAGAGGTGTTGGGCTTTAGTACATCCCTACAAAATAGATGAGATTCTTCAAAGTAAACAAGAAAGTCCATGATACATTAAGTTTTCTGAATTCCAGAAAGGAAAAAGAAAATGGTAATGCCCTGATTGAAACACAGAAAGAAAGAAAGGAAGAAAGGTAAGAAAGAAAGACTTACTATCACTGCCATTATACACTGAACAAGATGAAAATACATCCTTAAGTGGAGATTAGACTTGAAACAGCCTTGTTTCAAACAGCCTTGTGTGCAAGCAGACTGTGACCCTGGTGTTTCAGAGAGTCTCAACAAATACCCAACCCCATTTGTTTAAAATGAGATAATGGAAACCATGGCTCTTAAAACCACAAGGGAAGTTTTCCAAAAAAAAAAAGAAAGTACTGAACTGTGGTGGGCAAAATTATAGCACTTTATAAGAAAGTACAAGTGGTTCTGTGCCTGCTATGTGAGGGTAACAGCATGAGCACTCCCAGAGCATTCACCAGGTACAGAAGATCTTTTCAGGATCTGGATTATTCCTGCAAACACTAAGATTTACCAAATTATTGAGAATAATATTACAATGAAGCTTTTGCAGTCTGGCTGTCAGGGAGGGCTGTAAACTGGGAATTTGATGTGCAGGGGAACTCTTGCAGAATGTATTTACCCAGGGGATACTTTTGAAATTGTTAATAAAATCTGAAAATAGAAGGGACTTAAACGTTTCAAGGAGAGGCCAAAAATTGGGCCGTGAAATGTAAAATGTTACACTGTTTGTTCCTCTCTACACAATACAACATCCTGCTAGCAACAGAGAGGTTCCTCTTCTGAAAACTTTGTTTCATGCTACTTCTTGTGGGAGGTTGAAGGAGGTTCAGAAGTTCAGCAAATACCTAAAGTCAAATCAGGGATGGAGTCCTTACACTCCCACCCTGGAAGGGCTTAAATTTCCCAGGATATTGGATTAGAGTTTGAAAAGGGGTTGCAAGTACTATGGACTTCATCAAAAACGAGTCAGATACCCTGAAAGGAATAAACACAAATAAAAGAGTGAATTCATTCATTTCCATGAACGATCTGATGGAACACATTCACCAGAACTGCGAGAATCCCAGAATCTCCTTTCTTCTGAGGAAATGGAAATTTTCCATTAAAATGCATGCAGAACAGGAGAATCCCAAATACCCAGATGTTACAGAGTATATGTCTAAATTCATCTCCTCCCAGAGATTACATGTAACATACAGTATCCACTCAAAATCTGATCAGAGACTCTCAGGGTTCTTTTGGAGCCTGAGAATGTCACAACATCAATTACACTGGCTGTGCAAGACGTGCTACAGATGTATGGGCTGGGTTTCAGCCCCCTGCAACTGGTGACTCAGCTTTGCCTGTTTCAGGCCAGCTATCAATTTGCAGAAGGTCACTGAGGTCCATTCCAAAATATTTTTTCTTCAGCCAAACAAAATGCTGACTGTTTTGCAAAAAGGTGAAGCTGACATTAATGTTTTCCATGACAGTAGCAGCCATCCCTTAATATCGAAGGAATACACATGCCTGGTATCAGTCATAGCTCAGGGGCCTCCACCTTATGCAATGATTTAGAGCTCACTGTTCTTTTAGGTAAATTCACTTAAAGAAAACAGCAGCCCCTGAACTTTGTCCAACTTGGACTATGTTCCTCTTTTTCTGTTTTTAAAAGAAGTAATTATTAGCTTTGTACCATTCCTGCTTTGTCCACTTTTAAGATTGTCACAAAAAGAAACTTTGTCCTAAATTTTAAAGCTTACTATCTGTAATTTGCATCACTTTTTAATAGAGGCCAATCATTAAGCACTGCACTGGTTTGCGTTGAGGTTTTGGAGCTGTGGGTATGCTGCTTCATTCCCAGCAGAGTGAACAACATCCTTTACATCCACATTCACCAGCTGGATAAAGGTTTGTCCTCAAATCTGAGAATAGTGGAAGGATGTATTTAAGTATCTAAGAAGAAAGCTTTAAAATAACTGACTCCAGAAACATTTTCCCATAGCAACATGCTTTTAAAAATAATTGAGGGAGGTTAACAGAGAATTCCTGCATAATTACACAAATACATTTTCATCTTTCATCAGTGGGTTCCTAATCACAGAGAGGAGAAGCTGAACAGGGCACCAGTTAATCATCTGCTCAGGTCAGCTTATGAAACAAAGCAGGAGCCAGTGAGGTGCCTGGTCAGGATAACAGTCTGACACTGGATAAGGAAACCATGAGTAGGTCAACACTACAGTGAAATTGGCCTCTCCTGCCTAAAGCCAAGGAATAGTGTTACAGCTAATAACCATACAGAGCCTTTTGTCAAAAGCCAAATGACCAGAAACACTTGATCCCTATGGAAAGGAGCTGGAGATAAGAAGTGTCCTGCTTTAGATAGCTGTCAGGACAGCTAAGCTGCACAACACAGAAGGTTCTTGCCAAGGTAGGTTTGGGCTCACTGCCTATCTCATTCCAAACAACCACAAAACTGGTGGAAGCCTTTAATGTTCCCCCATGATACCATGACAAGTAGGAACAATTTGCAACATCTGCAATCGCTAGTACAGACTTTTTACTTTGTAAATGCTAGCTGCTTAAAACTCATTGCCCAGCTGATGCCTTCCTGAGGAATATGGCTGAACCCCCGGCATGGCTGGAAAGAATGTTTGCTTGACACCAAACACAGGTTAGCATACAAGACAGCCTCCTCCTTGCTGCTTGAGGCCATCAGGCTTTCCTGTTCTGCTGGCTGACCATCCATTGACCAGCTCAGTGGGTAGTGGGAGCAGAGAAAGGCTACAGCAAAAGCTCATGAATTATCCTTTGTTATCTCTTAATTACAAACAGAAATCTTTTGTGGATGAAAGTCTAATTTCTTTTTCCAACATCATCCTTCCAGGTTTGTTTCTTCATGCTATTATTTACAATCTGCTGTTTTCTTTGGGTTTTTTAAGCCTGGGGGGGTTTGTTGCTGTTAGTTCATTTTTTTAAGCTAAATCTCTCCAAGAAGGGTGTTCATTTCCTGCTGACTCATCCCTTGTAGCATTTCTTCTTGATCCAGGTGTAACATCTCATTCTCTGTTTGCTGTTGGCAGCTTTTCCATCCTAGCAAAACTTTTCTAGCTAGATGGCTGCAGCTGCAAAGGAGCATGAGTTTCCACACTGTCTTCTGCATTTTCAGACTCCTCAGACTCAGCATCCTCACTGGGCAGCAGAAGGAAAAAAGCTGGGGCAAGTCTGCAGTGGGTTATTTGTTGCAGTATATGTGGTATGACTAATGCTCTTTACCTTTCCTCAGCTAGCTGGGTGTGTGCTGACCAAACACCCTGGCAAATTGCATGTGTCAGCCAGACCCTACTGGCCAGAACAAAACTAGCTGGAATTTCACCCTTCACTTCAGATGTACCAGGTCCTGGGGCTCGAGTAGAGTAAAGCATAGAGCTCATTGGATGAACAAAGGGGCAACATCTCTCCTTCTCTCTCTTTCTCCCTTTTTCTCTCCTATTTTTTTTTTTTTTTAAATAATTTATTTCAGAAGTCCAGAGACTCCTTGATTTCAAGCTGCATAAATTCAAGTAAAAAACTCCATTATGATAGAAATGCTTGGCACTTCCAGGGTAGTGGTTAACAGTTCAAGACAACATTGCTAGCATACTGGAAAGTGGGTTTTGACCTTTATGAGGTAAGTTATAAATCAGTGGTTATGCCTGAAGAGACAGAGTCTGCCAGACTGACCACACTGCAGAGCTGTATTTGTACAAGCTGGCTTGGCTTCCAGATAATTACAAACTATTTAACTATAGCAGTGCAAGCCTCTTATCTCTCAAATCTTCAAACGTTTATAGAAAATACAACAAAAATATTAAATATTGTGTTATGATTTTTCCCAAACCTCTTTTTATCTCTTTTGTTCTTAAGATCATTGTTTTCTTTCATAGCAATTTTCTTGATGAAAACCAACATGCTCTTTCCACAATTTGAGCTAATTAGTGCTCTGATTTCCCTCTTAAGCCTGATGTGTGCTGCCATACTTGGTTTGCATGTAGACAAGAGAGAATATGCTCTTCTTGACATTTTGGGAAGGATTAATCAGGAGAGCCATGAGCTCAGCTGTGAGCCACAGGTGCAGGTGTCCACTGTGGATGGGCAGTGGGAGAGTATCAAGGGCTACACTTGTTTAGATGGGAAGGGAAAGGGAGAAGCTGGAAGGGACCTACAGTGGCCAGCTAGTCTAGCTGCAATCAGGTCTTGCAGGGTGCAAGCATCACTGAGTGCCAGACAGCACAAAAATGGACAGGTGCATGCATGTCAACATCATGTGGCTACACAACCTGGTTTAATTGAGACTTTGGCCCTTCTCAGCCTCTTCAGGTGTAACATCCAGTTTGGGATTGCATTGAAGGATAGAAGAAGAGGCTAAAGTCTTCTGTTGCACCCTGAAGCTAGCTCCCAGCTATGTCTGAGCCCAGCATAGACTCAGTGAAAAAAACCTTTGGAGGCTAAGTGAGTCTGATCTTGCATAAACAACATAGGAACAAGCAGGGAAAGAAGTCCCCATCAAGAATGCTTCTTAACCAAGTGTAAAGGGGAGAAAAAAAAATCAAAGGCAAGCATTTGATGTGCAAATAAGTTTCTTGCCCATTTTTATTAGCTATTCCAGTTAGGTCCTGCAAGATTGGAAAACCTGGTGATTCATGCATTTTAGACAATTGGTCTTTGAGTTGCCATCCTTATGTTTGTTAGGCTACTTTCTGTAGCATATACATGGGCTTGCACAGTTAAACTGCAAGCAAGGTGTAATTTATCTGTCTAAGGACTGCACTCTGAGTCACTGCATTCCCTCAGGGTGTCCTGATTCCTATCCTTCAATAATCCTTAAGAAATGTCCTCGATGCTGTTTGATTTTGTTTTCCCTTTAGAAACTGATTTATACAGTAAAAGCAATGGTAGACATCTGCATGTACTCAGTTGTGACTCCTATTATAGGCAAAAATGCACCCATCTTGCTCCTGAAATAAGTATTACTATTTCAGACTCAGTATTTCTGTTAAGAATCTGTCAGCAGCCTCAGAGGAGGATGCAGAAAATATATACATATATTCTCACTAAGTGGTTTTTGAACATCAGATGTTCTGCTACCATGCTATGACCAAGGGAGTGTAAAATGAATGTTGTTAGAGACTTTGGTCTTTTGAAGCAGAAATCCAGCTCAAAGCCTGTTTAATTTAATTTAATTTAATTGTTCATTTAATTTCATTTATTTAATTCTAGTATTTGAAGTCTGTTCAAAATAAAAAAGCCACTGGACTGACTTAATTCCTACTTGATTTCACTGCATTCCATTGAAGCATTCAAACAAGCTGTATCTAAAAATTATATACACTGTAGAACTTGCCTTGTGTAAGCACTCATTAGTTTTTTGCATTGTTTTAATGTATACACACAGACAAAAAGCCCTACATTTAAATACCATGAAGAAGCAAAATTAGGCACTTGAAAGTCAGAAATTACACAAGGTAAAATAGCTTGTGTAAGTCTAATTTGGCTTCTCTGTGTGTTCACATAATGTCTGTGTGTTATATACACACACACATATATAAAGTGTATAATACTTGTGTATATACAGTGAGAAAACCTTTAATTATGTAACTACTTTTTTTGTCCACAGAGTGTTTGCTTTATTGAGTGAACAGGCTAGACCTGCTTTACATGTGGGTCACCTTACTGGGAAGGCAGCTGCTCCCTGTGCAGCACTGCCTCACTAATTGTAGAGGCAGGTGAATCACAAGTGAGGTGGGAGACTGGATGAAGAGTCACTGCTTCTCCAGAAAATTAAATTCATAACTTAGAAAATCTACTGGATGGATGCTGACAGGTACAGAGGTATATGAGAGAGCTCCTGAGCTCCCTTCAAGGAAAATTATCAATATAAGGTTATGCAATTCAAGTTGCTGTTCTGAGTGAACCTCATTGATTTACAGAACTGTAAAGCAGGGGGTCCATGTAGGAATTGCCCTGAAGGCAGGTTGGAAGGGGAGCTAATTTCCAGCTAGGAAATGGTCAGAGCAGGTGGTGGAGGTAAATTCTTCTGGTGGCACCAGTGAGAACATCTTGGTCCAGGTTGTGAATCTCTGTCTTGCTGTACCGTCATTAAGAGTTCACATCAGTACCATTGTTTTAATTTGCCAAATTCATAAACTTACTTTAAAAAAAGGTAGTATAACAAAGTTTGCTTTCCTTAAATTCAGGTTAACTGACTCTAATTATCTCACCTAGTTTTCATTCTTTATTAATCCAGTGCTGCATCAGCTGCTCCATCACTTTGCCCAGGACTGATCTCAGACTTCTCTCTCTTCCTCAAAGCACTGTATGATGCTATTCCAGTTGTATTTGTCTAATTTTGTGAGTACATGCCTTGAGACTGTAATTTGATTTGGAAACACACTGCACAATCACAGTTGCCACCTGGATCTGGGCTCCAAAAATGCAAAAATGCTGCACCATACTCTAGAATGTCAAACTGCTGCAAGCCTCAACTACCCAAGACAGCAAGGTTTTTAACCTTAACCTATCTGCCTCTGAGATTATCAATAGGAAAATAAGGTAAAAACCTTCCCCTTAGAGAGACACCATGAAAATAAATGCCTTAGTATTTGTGAAACACTTGGATGCTTCAAAGGGGAGAATTATAAGAAGTTCCATGAGGGCATTAATTAATAGTTTTTGAGAGTGGGGTGGAAGATAGTATATTAAATAAGTCATGGGGTTCCATACCAAAGAAGGAAAAAACAAAGTATTGAAATGCTCCTCATTAAGAAACAGATTCCTAAAGGTATTTTAAGTGCTGAAAATCAAGCTTCTTAGGTGAGCATCTATTGCTTTTTTAATTTATTTTTATTTTTAACTGAACAAAACAGGAGATCTGCAAGAAAAATTGTTAGCAATAATGTAATTATAGGTTGTAGCATAATGCACTACTCATTAAAGTTTGCATCAGAATCCATGTGCACCAGATCTAGGGCATAAATTGACATTGCCCAAGCTATCTTAGTTACAGCATTTACCAATGTCAGATTGCTTGACTTTGCAACACATATTATTTTTTCCAATAAATAATGTACAAATAAATTTCTCTGGTTTTAGGATAATACACATAGTCATCCACATTCTTCAGTGTGCTCACATCCATAGGAGACAGGATGGGAGCCCTTCTCCTGCTTCATCCCTCCCCATATGAGGTACATACCATCAGAGTAAAAGACACAAATAATTGGTTGTCGTCTTTTTTGAATCAGCATCAGGAGGGACAGAACTTTTTTCCAGTGAGTTTCACCAATGTCTGCTGACATCGGAACAATGGTGAAAGTCAGGCATTGTTGGTTCAATTAGAATCATAAGAGAGCACATTGAAACAAGCACAGGCTTTTCTACCTTTTCCCCAGGTAGCTTAGCCCCTTTTACCACTTTCAATTTATTCTTCTTTATTTTGGTTTATCTTACCTCAAATCCAGCTTTGACAGCACTCACCTGACCCTCTGAGCTGAAAAATCCCTTATAGCATTTTGATAAAGCACTGCACATCCATATCCAACCCCACAGCCAATCCTGCTACCAGAGGAGGGGAGGCTAGAGACCTCCTGATCCATTTCAACTTGAATTTTCATCTGATCCTATGAAGACAGCATGCTTTTCTCCAGTATATAAATAGTCTTCATTCCAATAGGTAAGTTTATTAATCAAACTTTGTACCAAGTAGCTTTGGTTTATTACACTGTCATAATTTCACCTTTACAGTACAAGATTCCTTAAGACAAAAAAGGCAATGAAGCATGCATCCCATAAAACAAAAAATATAGCTACAGTAGTTGCTATGGAATTGCTGGAAATTCCGCATAAACCAGGAATTTATGCCAGGAGTTCTTCAAAGTACCGTGGCTGGCCTTCCAAGAATGTGAAAATGTTAATGCCAAAGCTAAGGGAGCTTGATTTCTTCTTCCTTCCTTTGTGTAAACATGATAATATTTCTCTGAGTCCTGGCTTGAAACCCTCTTGAGCTGCAGTGGGTGCCAATAGACAGGATGTTTGTTCTGCAACAGGGCAATCGAAGTGCCCTGTCAGAGCAGGTCATAGCCACCTTCTCTGTTCCTCCACCCCACATACTTGATGACCTAGGTCATAATGGTGCACAATTTTTCTAATATAATTCAATGAAGGTGGATAAAATAAATCAAAATACATTGATTTGTTCTCTTCTTGAATACAGCTTCTCTTTAAACTGCAGCTTTTTGTATTTCTATGAAGGATTACCCCAAATATTCTGTTTCTTCTCCCTCAAGTCAAAGAGGCACCACTGGAGAAAACTTGCTTGATCACAAAATGTAGCTCCTCATTAAGCCTTGCTCAGAAGAGAGAGTCTTAATGCTTAGCTTCAGCATTTATTCATGTGTCTACCACATATCTGGAATATTCCTTTAAAGCAATTTTCATTTCCTCATTTAAACCAAGAACAGTTTTCACAGGAATACGTAAGGGCATTCCTCTTTTTTGAAAGTTTTTTTTCACATGTTTTGCTTCAGTAGTACTTATTTCATCAAAAATTTATTTCTTAGCTGTTAGAAATGTATTTTCTTTCCTCTTTTGTCTGCAACCTTCTTCTACTCAGGAACAGTCTCTTGAGGATCACCGTTTCAAGGGCAGAACTCCTACTATGCAAAAACATGTAACCCTCAGGAATATGCCACCTTTGAAATTTTTCAGTTCCAAACAAAAAGTCAGGATGTAGAAGCAGCCCAGAAAAGGTGTTTTGAATGAAAATGTTTGATCAATTTGAGTTAAGAATTGTAACCTCTCATTACAGGCTTTTCATTGTACTGTGTGAATTCTCTTTCTACAGATCTACTACACCTACCTGGTTCTCTAAGGGCTCTCCTTTTCCTTCCCATTTCTCCCCAGTTTTCAATTCTTTGCTTTCTTCAGTCAAATTTCTCTTTTCTCAGAACTTCAACTTGAGACCTCCATTCATAAAGTTCTCTTCCCCTCAACATTTCACTCTGCCAGTCCCAAGCTATGATGAGGCCTTTTCCCCTGTGTGGGAAAAGACAGTGAGTGGTAGCTGGGAGTTTCCAGAAGACCTGTCACAAATCATCACATTGCAGAAGAAATTTAAGTATGTTAGGAAGCAGGCAATCATGAGCTCACAAAAAGCAAGCCCAGAGAATGCAGATCTTTCCATGGGATGAGTGCAGAAGTGCTCTTTGGCAAGAATGGGTAATGACAAACACAAAAAAATCCAATTCAACAAATAAAACATAATTAGCAAGAGCATCCCAAGTAATGAGAAATCGTTTGGTACGTACATCAGTGGTAAGAGGAAGTCAAAAGCAAGTGGATTACTCATCAGAGAAAGCTATTGACTGATGCCAGAGAGGGCTCAGACTGCCTCAGGCCTTCTTTGCACCAGTCTTGGCTAAACGAGGTCACTTGTGATGGGGTGACTGCCTTAGTACACATTAATGACAAGGGAATAAGGCTGCAGCCCACACTGGGGCAGAAACAGCTACTACAGTACTTAGGCAACATTGTGGTGTTCAATCCAACAGTCTGGCTGCACTTTATGCCAGGGCTGTGAAGGAAGTGGCTCAAGCAGCACTGGAAACCCTAGAGTTTATATCTGAGAATCCAGGGAAAATGGCCAAGAAATAAGCAAACTGATGCCTGTCTTCAAAAGCATCATTTGAAAATAAATAAATAAGCCAAGTTTTCACCCCAGAAAGCATCTAGTACCAATAATACACAATTTGTAAACAGCTAGAAGGAAACAATAGGACAAGACACTATTAATATGAACTTGTCAGCTAGAAACTGGGACAATCTGGGCAAATTTCCATTGGCAATAGGAGCAGACCATGTTATGGAAGAGGAGAGAGTGGACTCCACTCATCTGTGCCTTGGTTACGCTCTGTGCATGTGCTTACCAGGAAGGGAGTTCAGTTTATTTGAAAAATTTGGGCAGGGGAAACAGAAGTTTGGAAGCAGCAGTTGTCAGTGTTTTACAAGCAAGAGGTTGGACTATAAATGCAATTCCAAAGGGGGAGTTTTGCTAGCAGCCTTCCAAGCTGGCACTAACTGGGGAGCAACTGCAAACACATCAGAGGATGAATAAGAATTCAAAATAACCCTAAGAAGCTGCTTGGAAAGCAAAGATGACTGAAAAGTAATGAGAGGAATTGTTTTTGGAGGCAGGGTTACCCCTTGCATGCACAGGGGCTGGGGCATTGCTGCTCAGCACAGGCTGCAGACACCAGCTGAGGAGAGACCAGAGAGCTGCAGACAGTCAGTGGCCAGAGACTGCAGGAGCAGTGGACAAATTGCAGCTGCTCATCTTAAAGAAAACATGGCACAGGGACTTGATAGCAGGCATCAGATGTAAAAGGACACTGAGACACAGAAAGAGGAGACTTCCCTTGGCAGGGACCACCACATTCACATTTCACCAAGGAAAATTCAGAGAGGAGGATAGAGTGTCACCTGGAGAGGCTGTAGGGCCTCTGAAGTACTGGGTGTTCCTCAGAGCAGACCTCAGGGAAGCCCCACAACAGGGACACAGAGCCACACTGAAGTGGTGTAGACATGAAACCTTTCTGCTGTCCTCTGTAAGACAGAGAGCTAAAGAGAGGAAGATCTCAGGCATAAATGGTGTACAATAATTTGCTAGCAGAAGCCAGATCAAGTACATGAAATTCCATCAACAGCTTGCTCTTCCATTTATATTTGGCAATGACACCCATCCTCTTCTAATGCACACAAGCATTTCTGCTCACTAGCTGTGTTCACGTGTACAAGCGTATATTGATCTGTTTTCTCTCCTTCCCTTCTTACAAAGGAAAAAATAACCGCACAGTTCAGTAATGCACAGGCTGTGCTCCACGATGAAAATAGTCTGAGGCACTTACACGCTGAAGTAAATTTAGCTTAACACAAAAATAACCTTCACAAATTTGAAATGCCTGTTTTACAATTAACGTCAGGTGCTAACAGGATATAATTTTCTTCAAAGTGTGTACTAATGTGACAGGCTGACTGAAGCGAGGCAGGCACGTCTCCTCGCCGCCCTCTAGGTCTCGGAAATGCCCCCTTCACCTTTCGGTTCTTCCCTCCGAGTCTCGTCCTTTCTTCAGCCACACAGGGTGCTCCTGCGGCTCGGCGATGCGGTGCGCTCCGGCCCAGCCCGCCGCAGCCGCGCTGCGTTATTAAAGGCGCACATACCGCGTAAATAATTGATCCGGAGCTAGCGCGCTGCGGAGCCCGAGCGCCTCCTCCTCTTCCCCAGCGCTCGCCCTCCCGCCCGCCGCCCTACCTGCCCGGCCGCCGGAGCGCAGCGCGGCCGCGGGGAGGAGCGGAGCCCCCGCCGAGCCCCGCGCCCTCCCCGCCCCGCGGCGCGTCCCGCCCCCGGCGGCGGCGGGTCGGTGGCGGGGCCGGGCCGGGCCGGCGGGAGCGGGAGCGGGAGCGGGAGCGGGAGCAGGTGCGGCCGCCCGGCACCGCGGGGGCGGAGCGGGGGGCGGCGGCGCCGGGCCGGGCCGGCAGGTGGGGGCTGCCGGGAGCCGGGGGGTTTGCCCGCCCGCCTCTGGAGGTGCGGCCGGCGGCACGGCGCGGCCAGCGGGCTGCCGCGGGAGGCGCACGGCGGTGGTGGCGGCGGTGACCGCGTCCGCAGCCCGGGCCGCGGAGGGGCCGGCGGGGCCCCCTGCTGCAGAGCCAGATGTGCGGGACGCGGGGCTGCGAGGGCTCGGCGGGGAGGTGCTGGGGGCTGCCGCCGCCGCTGCTGCCGCGGCCGGGGGGGAGCCCTTAGCTGTGCGGGAAGCGGGGAAGCCGTGTCGGGAGCTGTTATTTTCTTCTCCTCCTTCCTTTGCCTTCCCTCTTGTCTCTCCTCCCCCTCCTCACCAAAACCGGGAGAGGAGGCGTGTTCGGTGCCTTGCTGCACCGGTTTTGCTTGGTTTGTTGTTGCAGGGTTTGGTTCGCGGGGTGGCTGGCTTTTTTTCTTTTTTTTTTTCTCTTTTCTCTTCCAACCTCCCCGCCTTCTCCCTTCCTCTCCTTTGGCCCATCGCATGCTCGGATCCGGCTGGATCCTTCCTTTTCTTTTCGGCGGTGCCTCTCGGAAGGGGGAAGGGAGAGCTGGGATGAGTGCAGCTTGACGCACAGGCGAGGAGCGGGGGGGCACCGCCGGCAGCTGCAGCGGTTCGTGGCCGCAGGGCGCGGGTGAGGAGCGGAGAGAGCGAGGGGCTCCCTCGGTGCCTCCCCCTTTCTTCGCCCCTATCCTTCCTCCCCTCCTCCCTCTCTCCCTCCCCCATCCGTCTCCTGCCGGGTCCGGCTGAGAGCGTGTGTGCAATACCTTACTCTGCAAGGTGTGTGTGTGCCCGGGCGGAGCGGAGGGGAGGGCAGGACTCGCGAGGGAGCCGGGGCTGCCCCGGCCCCCCCTATGTGAGCCTCCCCGGGCGGCTGGATGGCGATAGAGCGGCGCCGTGAGGCGGGCGGCGGGGGCCGGCCGCTGCCGGAGGAGAACGGCTCGGTGCCGGGGGCCGTGGGTCCCGGGGCCGCCGCCCCCCCGGGGCCGCCCCCCGCCAGCGCCGCCGGGGCCGAGATCCAGGCGCTGCCGGTGCCGCCGCCCGCCGCCGCCTGCAGCCCGCTGCTCCTGGACTATGACGGCTCGGTGCTACCCTTCCTCGGGGGGCTGGGCGGCCGCTACCAGCGCACCCTGGTGCTGCTCACCTGGATCCCGGCGCTCGTCATCGGCTTCAGCAAGTTCTCGGACTCCTTCCTCCTGGACCAGCCCGACTTTTGGTGCCGGGAGGCGGACGGGCAGGGCAACTGGAGCGGGACCTTGGCGCCTATCCACGCCAACCACAGCGGCAACGGGAGCATCTTCCCCCCGCCCGGGCTGCCCACCCCCTCGGGGGACAACGCCAGCGAGTGCGGCTGCCGCGAGTGGCACTACCGCATCCGAGCCGGCCTCGTCCAGAACGTCGTGAGCAAGGTGAGAAAGGCGACTTCCCTCGGCCCCCCCTCCCTGTCCGGCCCTCACGGACCCTCTCGGCACCCTCTCTTTCCGAGGCTAGGGGAGCCGCTGGACACGATACGGATCTGTCCTTGCCGTGCCGCAGCTGGGTCAGTCAATTGCCCCTGGGTCAGCCTCCCACCCGGAGAAAGTCAATCCCGCATTCCCTCCCGCTGGATCCAGCTTGTGGACTTGTACCCGCACACTGGTTGCAGCACTAAGCTGCAAAGTTATGTCCTGGAACGGGATCCTCTGTGTCCCTTTGGGTTCCTGGTACTGTCCTGCTGTCCCTGGGTGTCTGTGGGGAAGATGCTGTAGGCACGAGCCCCAGTCAGTAAGGGGAAAAGGTTGCAGAGAGGGCTCCAGCTGGTCTTTGTGCAAGTGTACTAAAGCAGCTGTACACATCAAAAACCAGGTTGATTTTTAGGGAAAGTGAAGAAACGCTGACTGTTGTGAGTAAAATAAGACAAAAGTTCTCCTGAATTCCTCTGGTTTTGTACTTACTCTCTTGAAAACTGTTTTGGCACAGCAATTAAAGAAATGTCTCACAAGCTGTTTTACTCCAGAAACAGAAAGTGCATGCTACTGTGTTTTGTGTTTCCCCATGTAATGGCTAAAGTGGAAAATTTCTAGTGAGGAGACTATGCTGCTTTCTGCTCTTGCTTCATATTTGCTGAGTAGTGCATATAAAAAAATCACCTTCCCTTTTCACCTGAAAGCTTTTGCTTGTTTCTAATATCGGCCCTGCAAAAGCCCCGCAGGCTGCAGATGGGCCCTATTGATATTAACAGGCAGCTGGAGTTCCTGGAAATGCAAAATGAAATGCTTACACCAGGGAAGTAGTTCCCTTAATCTCAAGACCCCCTCCTAAGTAAGATCAGCAAAAATTACTTCCTGCCTGGGAGCAGTGTTTTGGCTTAACTGTGTTTATCTAGTTGGGATAAAGAAACGAGGCAACAATCAGATGAACATAATTGTGCTTTGGTCAGCCAGCGCGTACTTATATTGAATCATTGAAAATCATTTTGGTTTCTCTTTGTGTCCCTTGAAAAAGTGTGCAACAGGCAAAAAGCAAATCCCTCAATACCTTGAATCCAAAATGGATTAAAAAGAAAGGTAACCCAGCTACACTCCTTTCATGAGAGGAGCATAGGCACATGCTGGATCTGAATGGTTTGTGATAAAGAAATGTATAAGAAAATTAGATATTTAAGGTGGTCACATTTTCTTCTTTTTATATCCAGAAACTGAGCTATTCATGTGTTTGGGGGTTTAGCACTGAAGCTTTAGCTTGAAAAAAATATCTTGAAATATGTTTTTAGTCCAAACTTTAAAAAAAAAATTTTGGAAATGTTTGAATCTTTTGAAGGTCATCGTCAAGTTGGCCACAAAAGGTCAAGGGAGAGTTAGTTTGCTGTCTTGCATGCTTCTTTAGAGATAATAAAAAAAGTGTTCTTTGGAAGAACTTGCGGTAAAGGGCAGATCAATTTTAAGGGATAAACAAACATCTGTGGCCCCTGCTGTCTTGTTTTGTATTAGAAAGAATAATAATCATCTTTTGAGACTATGGGTTTTTCCAGTATGGAGTTTTTATTTTTATTGTATGCTCACTTCCCAAAACCTGGCAGCTTTTTTGCTTTGATTTGTAATCCCACGTAATTATAATTAGATTGTTTTCTCAGGGTCAGGATTCCTCCTTAGTTTGTACTTTGGTTTTGTTTTGGGGGTTTTCTGGGTGGGTGTGCTGGCTGTTTTTATTCTAATGAAGAAAGAGAGGAAAAACCCAGACAGAAGATCATCATAGCTTGATTTGGACTTCATTTCCTATCAGTCCCCAGGAGCTCTGATACTGTGGGAGCAGTTCTGGTAACCACTGACTCCTCTTGCATGCACCTCACTGTCCTTTGTGAGAAAGAGCTGCTCTAGATGAATTAAAGAGACTGGATGTTCAGATCACCCTTAACTCCCCTCAAAAATACATTTATTTCTGTAATGTATTATGCAATGTTCTCATCTTTCTAAAGAGAGTTTTATTAAATCTTAGTCTAATATATGCTCATCTGTGTAGTAGCCAGGGGTTATATTGAAATATCATAAAGAGAGCCAAAAGTATATTAATAAAAAATGTACTTTTGTTTGGCAAGTAAATCCTCTCATACTTACTTTCAGTGGTCTGAGCTAATAGCTGCTGGATGTTCCAGCATTGCTTTGTATTGAGAAACTATGAAATATTTCTGGTTATTTAGCACAAACCATATTTGATGTGCGTGCATACGAAACATCACTGCCCCATTCCTTAGGGACAGGGTAGCTGTCCTTAAACTGTGTTAAGTTCCACTGTCTCCATAGCCTCTCTTCTAATGGTGCTCCCTTCATCAGATGCTGTATCCCTGTCCAGACTTTCTCAGCCATCCCTTCCCTGATGCCCATTTTCTCCCAGCCTGTCATGCTTGGGATTGATGGAGTGGAGGTCTTGCTGTTTCCAGCCCTGCTTGGTGCTTTGTTGAGCCCCACTTTTCTGAGTGTTTGCTGGAGCCAGGGGTGGCCTTGCACCTTTCTTGAAGACTGGCACTGCTGTGTTAGACGCTGTCATTATCCTGACCTGCTTGACTGAGTCACTGGGAACGGTGCTTTTTATAGTGCTGCCAGTCATTGGAACTGGAAATGGTAATAAAGGACATAGTGCTTATTATTTACCACTGCTGAAATACATGTAGTGAAGAGGTCAGATGCATAATTTAACCACAGGGATTCTAGTGGCCGTGTTAAATCACCCTTCTGAGCTAATGTCCTGACTTGGCACATAAATCTTGGTCTTTAGCTTGGTTTGTACATAAATATCTTCCCTTAGCACATTTCACTTGCAAGACTTTTTCACTGCTAAATGATTCTTTGAAGACTTTCATCTATTCTTTATCACAACATCAACATCACCATACTGTTATAAACAGAGTGCACATGTATTTCTTGAGAGATACATTCTAAACCAGCCCTTAGGCAAAAGGCTAGTTTAAAAAAAAGGTCTTTTTAATGTTCCATGTATCATCTCACTAGCATCCAAAGGAAGGATGCTGAGAAACACTCTTAATTTTTTTTTCTGTGGGGAAACCTGAGATCTCCTTTCACCCGTTTGCAAAGTGATGCTTCAGGTAAATTGTTAGCATTAACACAATGAGCAACATAGTGACAACTAAACATATGTAGCCATGAAGCTTAGCAGGAGGCTGGAGTGTGTGCTCAGCAGGGACTTTCCTAACTCTCTCATTAACTTCTTCAGCGCCTGCATCTTCAGACCACCTGCAAAGCCAGCTGTTATCTTGGGACAACGTTTTAATGGAAGCTCTTAGTTACAGGATTGATGGTTGTTGGTTTTTTAACTCTGTTACTAGGATGACCCATCCTCTGTGTTTGATTGCATTAAGTGGTGGGGTTGTTTGCTGTTCTGCATGCTAATTTGTATAATGGAGACCAAGAGCTGGTGATGGACAAGGAATGGGCTTGATTAAATTGCAGAGGTTGATAGCGCATCATCCTTCTGTGTGCACTTGCAACGTTCCAGATCATTCCACCTCTTGGGGTTGGCATAAGAGGGAAGTGGTTAGTTGAAGGCTGCATTTTAATCACTTGGAGCAATTATGTAATAATATTTCATGTCTAGTCACAAGGGAATTCCTGTTGTGACTGTTTTTATGCTCCAGATGCCTTGTTTTCCTGCAATGCTGTTCGCTTGGCTCTCAACTTCCCACTTGATTTGGGTTGAGTCATCTTCTTTCCAAAGGAACATGGCAATCGTTTTACCTATTTGCCACTGGTTCAAACATTCTCATGCCAATTTGGCTGAGCCTCTAGCAATTTGTCCCTGCCAAAACAAGCAGAGCTGAAGTCAGAAGAGCCAAATGGTCTGGGGGCAAGGATGTCTGAACTTAGATTGATTTGGTCTGTGGCTGGTGCTCTTTGCTCCTGCAAGGGCAGATGTCTTTGCTTAACCGGTCTTCCTTCTCCTTCTTTTGTTGCGGTTCTGGCACTTGTCTGGGCACAACTTCATCTGAATCAGCTTGTTAGCCTGATAGAAAACTTCCTCTTAAAAAGAATTTTTTTCTTATTTTCCTGGATGTTCTCCTGGGTTAATTGAAGTTAAATTGTTCTGTGCAGTAACATGTGCTTTAGTCTGCGGTGTTGTCCTGTGGGAATATTGCTGGTATCTGCAAGTAGCCAGAAATGATAAAACAAACAAATTTCTTTGTGATAATAGTAATGATTAATTTGGCACAGATTGAAGAATAATATTTATTGGAGTAGAGGATAGGTGTACATTTTAAATGGACTTTCAGAATATAGTTATTAATTACTTTGAAGGCATCATTCTGACAAGGTCCTTCCCAAAAAAAGAACTGTGTCACCCTTATCTCCTCCCATTTGTGCCTGTAATCTCATTTGTTTCTGCATATTCTCCAGTTGGCTAGTCTCTGCAAAGAGACTTTAGAAATGCTGATGCTTCTTTTTTTTTTCCCCCAGCAGCTGACAGGATTTGTCTTGTCAGTGTTAGTTCCTGGCCGACTGGCTTCTACCTGGTCCCAAATCAATGAAAACCTTGAGTTATTATACCCACTGCAGTAGTTGGGTCAGAAGTGGCAATATTGAAGCTACTACATCACTTTGTTTCCACTGAACAGATTGAAGGGGGTGTAGGGACCTGCAAAGCAGAGACTTGCAATGGGCAGAAGGTCTGTTCTAAATTTCTTTCAGCCAAGGCTTTGGAATGACTCTCAGCTTCTAATGGGTGTTGAAGGGTCAACAAGTCCCTGTGGCCAGAGGTATCCAGAAATACTGCCAGACCAGAGCAAACATCTAATACTATTTTATTTCATGGCTTCCTCAACTATGCGAGAGATCCCAAACTATATTTTTTTCCTTCTTCCCTCTGCAAGCTAGCTGATAAAGAGTCAGTGGTTGCTGCTCTGAGCCTTCACAGACTTGAAAAATCTTTTTGTTAAAGAGGAGGCAAAGGGGAGCTGTTGGCTTGTCCTGCTGCAGCTGCCCTGACGCCTGCTTGCACACACTGAGAGTGGTGACGGAGCCTCCCGGTTATCAGGGCACAGGTGAGCAACATTCTGGAAGAACAGGCTGAGTTTCTGGATGAGTGGCATCGAGGAAGGGGATGGCTGTTTTGGGAACAGCACCTGCAACTTCCTGTGTGAAGAGTTGTCCTCTGTCTGCAGACTGCAAGTAATCTTATGTTTGAAATAACCAAGTATGATATCACAAGGCTTCTTGTTTAGTGAGCCTAGATAATGGTTTTACTTATTTGGAGGTGTTATGTACTGGCCAAAGCCTTTTAAAGCAGTTGGTCTAGAAAACAAAGACCAATTAAGACCAACACTGACATCAGAACTCAGGTAGTTTTGGGATTTTGTCTGGCATGGATTCTTTTTCACTACAGGAAATGTACATGCAGTTCATGTTTATTATCACCCTTAAGATAAAGCGTCTCAGTTACAGGAATCTGATTTCAATTTACCATAAATAGTTTGTAGCGTTGCCACGACTAGCAATGATCCTTCAGGAAGGTAATTCCATATTGAATTCTCAGCTTTTCAAGTCTTGCTATTGAGCCTTTCATAAAAGTCATTTTTTGTGCATATGTCAAACAACCACCTTTTTTTTTTTTTTTTTTTTTTTTAATACCTCCTGGATGGACGTGATGTTTGAAATGCTTGGGGTTCTGTTTGTTTTTGTTTCCACTCCCTAATACATCCTGTATCTCTGTCACATAATTTAAATATACAGACCCTGCCCATGTTGTGACAGGAATTGCTGGCTGTGGTGAATGTTTACCAGCTGTGCAGGCAGTCTAACCCCAAATTTCTGAAGTGCACTAACAGTTTTACCTCTTCTTACTCTGGCTACAAGACTGCAGTAATAAAAGGTGACCTCATGTTTTTTTAAAGCATTTGTCAAAGAAAGGAACTGGCACACAAGAAGGCATGTAATTTGGAGCCCCTTCTGATGGAGACATTGAGATGAGGCTTGCAGGACAGCCAAATTTCAGGAGTTCATTTTTTAATGAAACAACACCTGGAATAGCACAAGATTTATGATTTTCTTGAACTTCAAAACTTTGGCCGTACTGATGGTGAAAAGTCTTAAGTCTCATCAAATCAGTTCTAGAGAGCTGCTAAATTTAGAAAATGCTGAAAGAGATACAGTGCTTTTGTGTACCCCATCTTTTGTTTTGTTTGTCAGTCTATTTGTTCCTGCCCACCTGGCACCCTTACTCTCATTCCCTCCCTCTCTCCCTCCCTTTCATATTCCTTCCTCTTCCCGCTCTTCAGGGCAGCCAGGCTGGCGCTGGCTTACCCGCAAGTAACTGTGGAATTAATTAGGCTGAGATCTTGCTACAGAACAAAGGACTGGGGTTTGCTGCAGACAATGTGTAGAAGATCAGAGTAGCCTGTTGTAGGAATATGCTGCAGCTTTGCAGCAGTGCTGGTTGTTCAGTTCTTGCACAGAATTCCATCAGAACAGCTTCTCTCAGGTTTTGGTCACCTTAACTCAAATGTGTGCTTAGCTCTCATAATGTAAGTTATTTTTATAATTTTTACCAGCTGACTTTTGACAGCAGATGGCTTTGTGTGCATTCTGAATTCCCTTTTGAAGTCAAAGAGGAAGGAAGGAACCTGAAGGATGGAGAAAAGAGTTTCAACACCCTTTCAATCCCTGTCATCAGGGTGTGTTGCAGAGGTTTCCAGGCAAACCCCATTTCACTGTCTGATAACTGCTCAGCACTACTGGAGCTGCACTGATCCACACCCAGTCTTGGAGCTGGGGAGCCTGCCCCTACACCAGCCTGTAAAAACTGGCAGGCAGCAGGGATTAATGCGTGTGTTGAGTTGCTCCTGCTGATCCATGCCGTGTCATACCTGCTGGGAACATGCAATAGGTTTGTAGCTATTGCCACAAAGAAGGATTAGTGCTGTGCTTGGTGTGACTGGCATGCTTGGGGTGGAACCTCCTGCCTGTTCTCTGAGCTGATGAGGAGAGGGTAAATGTGCTGTGAGCATGTTGGACTGGCTAGGAAAGTTCAGTGTGTGATACAAGGTTTTGTTAGCATCTTTTATTTTTGTTTATAATCTGGGAGAGCCCAAATTGCCAGTTGTTATGCTGAAAAACAAGAACAAAAGATTAGGTAAGTGGATATATCCTGATCCTCATTTCTGGGATGCCTATCTAGATCCCCCAGGAGCAAAGCTATGAGAATCAGGAATGCTGCTTGTGGAATGCAGGGAAGCAGTATGTTCACTTTCTCCAGCAGCAAGTGATTTATAGTTACCCTTGTGCATTGTTTTCAGAGCAGGGTGGTCTGGTTCCCTAAAAAAGGTTCTTTGCCTCCAGACAGTGGTGGAGGAATTCATTTTGGCCCAAGTACTATCTCCCTGCTACTCTGCAGAACTCTGGAGCTGCCTGCTTTCCTCCTGGCCTTCAGGCCAAAGTCCATGATCATGCAGACAGTGTTGCAATGTGCACCCTAGAAATATTATTAAGGATAGGGACTGTAAATTAAACTGTAAGACCTTTTCCCCACTGTGTCTTTCAGGGCTGTGTAAAATGCTGTCTGCTTGAACAATATAAGCTTGACAGACCAGTTTCACCTTCTGATTTGTAAACCAAGTGGAATATTTTTCTCCCTTCTTCCCTACCCTTAATATTTATTTAGGTCTGAATTAATACCAGACCTGGGGGTTTTTTCCTCTCCTTTTCTTCTTGCCTGAGTTGCAATAGTCATAGTTTGCAAATGATGAGAGGGCAAGGTCATGGCACCAATAATTGCATGTCAGAGTTAAGGTGTCTGGTCCTTTTATCTAAGGTGGCAAGTATTTCTTATGAGGAATGACTTTCTCCTCTTATCTACTGTTTCACCCTTCTCAATTTCAGAGTTTCATGCCGTACTTGAGGTTTTTTTTTTCCCCTGGATTTAAAAAAGCCCAACAAGATAGTAAACTAGGTGTTGCCATGTCAGCCCTGTCAAGCCTGCAACATATTTTGTGCATACCTGTTTTGTCAGCCTGAAAAATACTAGTCTACAAAGCATTAACTTGATAGTGAATGTTAATATTTAACTACAATGTTGCAGGGTTTTTTATGCGTGGCTTCTATTTACAGTGCTTACTTAGACCAGTTCAAAATACAAATTTGATAGCTAGTTTAACTTTTCTAGTTTGGTTGTGAAGTCAGTCCCAGCAGCATGCACCTCCCTCAGAATAAATGGTTGTTGGCTGAATACTGAGGAATGGTACTCAAATGCCACTTGTCAGTGTGTGCAATCTCAGTCCTAGGGATGGGCGTGGTTGCTCATGGTCTTTTCATAAGGCCAGAGGGAGGCAAGCAGCTGCAAGGTGTTACAGCAAAGAGTGGATTGAAAATTAAAGTCACTTTTGTGGCAGAGTCTTCTAATCATGTCAGAATGCATGTAGAAAAGCTACTTAGTTGCAGCACAGAGATATTGAAATATCCTGATGCTGCTCTGTGGAAAATTATTAGCATAGTATTATGAATAGTGAGCAGGAAAGCTTCAAGCAGGATTTTGTATCTCCCAACTCTTTGATGTTAGATTACATTATGGAGTTGGGAAAAACTAAGCAGATCACATCAGCTGAGAAACAAGTTAGTTGACTAATCTGGATGGTGAAGGCTGAGGAAGATCTAAATGTCTCAGAATAATGGGAACTCCTACTGAAAATAAAAAGTAGTGATGAAGAGGTGGGTGGTACATGTATGCTACTAAAGTTGATTTAATCATGTTGAGTATTCAGAAGATTGTCATATGATTAGCAAATCATATTTTAATTGTTAGCACATTAGCAATTATTATTTACTTAGCAAATTTCTTTCTTCCCTTTGCCATTGGGGAAAAGAAACAGATCTGTGAGGAGAGCAAGTTTGGGAATAGAAGAGCTAATTTCTCCTGACTAAAGTGTGAAGTTGAAGGGCAGCTGAAAGTTTTCAGTTCTGCAGTGTCTCAGGGGGCATTATCTTGGGATTCTCTTGATGTGCCCAGTGGAGAGCTTGGAGGGTCTCTTTTGCTTATGGCATAGACTAAGGAACAATTTAGTGCAGAACACTAAATTTAAAATCTTTCTCAAGTTAGTTTACTGGCATTGAAATGGAGTTAATATGTGTCTTTTTGTGTATTTGAAATTCTAAGCTTGTTTTGTGACTGCAAAATTGCTTGAGCCTTCTCTTCATGATGGGATATGTCCCTTAAAGGTGAGCCATGACCAAAAGGCTTTAGAAAGGCCTTTCAGCTGCCTGGGGTGGAATGGGGCCATGCACATACTGCTTGTGAGCAGGACAGCATCTCCCTGCGGGGCACAGTGGGCACAGCCTGCTTACTCTGAGGTAATTAATATAAGAGGTACTGTGTCTCTGCCTATCCAGTTTCAAGCAGCTTGAGGAAACCTGTGCCTTAGGTTTCCCATTATGATGACAAAGTGTTCACACCAGGAGGAAGTGCTGTGTTCTGTGTTAGTGTTCACACAGTAATGCGTGGCACCGAGCCCTTGTGCTTTATTTTTAAGGCTGTAATACCAGACTAAAAAAATACATACTTAAAAAACTAATGCAGAAATTGCACAGCTAAGCTGTGCATATCTGAAAATTATGGCTTTGTAGGAGATGTATTTCAGCAACTTAAACTATGTTAAACTTCAGAAACCATTAAGGAAACTTGTGAAGTCCATGGTTATGGAGTCCTGGACTATTTTGTGGGGATGGAAACTGTTTCCATAGGTTCATATTATGCTGCACAATCTAATTATATCTTTCTTGGAAGACAGCTAAGCACATGTCCCCTGGCTCATGTGCCACCCCCTCTTTTTCAGCCCACTCCTCTCCCTCCCCATGTCTTCAAAACCTTTATTTTGGTGATAGTACCAAAAGTAGTTTCTTTGCTTTGTTTTTCAAATGGTGCATTGCCCAGGTGGTCAGTCATGTCCGTAGTCAAAACAATCTGACAATTTCTGTGTAAATGACCTTGTGTTTACTGTTCACAAGTCGTTTTTCTGGGCCGCAGTTTTTCCTTGCCAGGTGTCTGCTGTGGTCAGAAATGGTTTGCTGGTTTCTGAGAATGAAAAGGACAGCAAATGTTGTTTCCATTGTAAGAAAAACAGGTTGGATAAGAAGCTGACCCAAACAAGCCCTGGCATCTGTTGAGTTAGCAAGCTCCAGTGTGTGGGGATAGGGATCTGAGGTTTGCTAGGACAGGAAAGAAGGCAGATGTTGAGCTACAGGTCATACTGTGGTACCAGCAATATTTCTCTCGACACCTGAGTAAAAGTTCTTGCAAATCTGGCTGATTATAAACCTCTCAAAATACCAGTGTGTACTTGCTCAGTAAAAATTTTGAAGTATTGAAGTTCTAAGCACTTAGACACTGGTCAAAGATTTCAGCAAAAGCATCCACTTATGATAAAGCTGAACAATGTTAGATGTACTTGGCTTTTAGAGGTCTAGCATCATACAGAGAGGAAGCAGCTTGAAAGTCAGGTGTTGACTGAGTGTTGGGTTGAGGCATTCCACTGTAGGTGTGGTGTAGGTTTATTTGAGTGGCTGTTCAAAGAAAACAAACAATAAAACCTCTTAATAGCTGGTTTATTGTTTTTCTTGCATGTTGTGTTTTTTGACTCTTCTAGTTTCCAGTCCACTTGTGTCTGATTAAAACCATAAAGAGAATTGTCATTTGGAGACGTTTGGTTCTGAATGCACCTGGTAAAAATAAGATAAAATTATTAAATTTTATACTTTCTTCTCAAATCTCTCAGGATTAATTCTATTACTTTTTTACTCAATGTTCTTATTTTCAAATGTGATATTTCCACCCAGCTGGTAGTACTGATGGTCACAAAAAATGACACGTGTTCTCAAGAACACTTTATTGACATTTAAAATGCAGACTGGGAGTACTTTGCCCTGCTGTGATCTCAAAGGAGAGGCACCCTTACTCTGAACCCTTAAGGTTAAATAGTTCAAATGCTCTCATGCTGCCTTGGCTAAGGAGAAGATAGAGATGCCTGTGACACTAAAACCCCCTAGCTTTAGGTGTTGCAGTTGGGCTGGAGCATCCCTCTGGGAGGATTCTTCTGCAACCTCCCTTGTGTGGTTTTACTTCACACTTCTTTTCTGTAAAGTTGAGCATCATGCCACTTCCTGAATCTCATGCCCTTTCTTTAAGATTAACTGCTGCCAGAGTGTCATTTCTGCTGGGGGCTGAGAAAGGAAGGAGAGAGTTTTTGTCCTTTAGTAGCCTAGAGGGAAATCTTGGTACAGTGGTGTCCTGTGGCTCTACTTATGAGTACTACTCAGATTATTCAGTTCTGTGAGTTCTGTGAGGTATATTGTATTAGAACTACTGACTGCTTTGCTTTCCTATTTTTGGGGGGTTTTGTTTTTAATAGCACTTGGTCTGCTGACCTGGAGCTTTTCCTCCAGGAATAAGTACCTGGAGACTGTTCTGCCTTTTTTAATGTATATTGTATGAGAAACAGAACTGGGGTTTTTTATTATTTTATTCTTTTTTAAAATAACTTTGGTTCAGGTCATTGGGGATTTTAGGAAAAAAAACATTCTACGATAATGTGATGCCTTCATAAATTTAAAGTCTCACTGGATAATATGCTTGTATAGAAGGTGGATTCTGTGCAGGGTAAATTGACAGGGTTTGGTTATAAAAAGATGAAGCAGGAAGGAGAGGAACAAAGGAAGATGAGACCAAACACAGCTCAGTGATGAAGAATCAATTCTTATTTTCATTTATTGGTCCTAAAATCGTTCCCTCATGAGCAGGCAAGCTGGTGGCTTTCCCCCAGGCAGAGTTTGCTGCTGCTGTGGCATACATGATATGTAGAGGACAGGGCTCCCCAAGTGCCAAGGCTGCAGCTTCATGCCTGGCTTAGGGCCTTCCAAGGAGCAGCTTTGGTGACCCTCTGGATCCTCTCTTATTGCTGAAACCACTGCAGAGAGCAGTCACAGCTGAGCTACAATCCACCTGCAGACTCTTTGGGGAAGGGGGTGCTTTCCTTCAGCAGCAATCTGAGCATTGGAAGCAGACTGTGAACAGTGTGGGAAGAGGGGATGTGTGTCCAGTTCCCCTCTGGTGGGTTTTTTGTGCCAGACTCTGGGTTAGTGTTGTACCAGAGAATCTCTCCTGCTTTCTCCTTGTTTTTGGGTCTGCCTTGCATATTTCATGGCATGGTAGTGAAGGCAGAACTAGCCAGACCCTCAACCTTACCTTTTATCAGTGGCACCACACTGTCAGTGTGCTTAGGTAGCACAGGCAGCCTTATGGCCACTGGAGCTCAAGGGCTTTTGAGACAAGAGCCCTTAACTCAGACAGCTTGTGTTTGTATTTACAAACATGCTGCAGACTTTATTTTAAACCTTATAGCAGTGCAAATACTGATGCACTGAGTTAGCCCTGTCCAGGTTTTCACCTCTTGTAAAGAAGTTGCATGATGATTACTATTTGGGTGGGTTACCTTTTGCCAGCTGTCTTCCCAAGCATCCCATGTTTTAAATAGTCCTCCATCTCACCAAGAATTAGAGTGAGTCACAGCATGGGTGGTGACTCACTGATACCAGTTAAACATTAGGCTCCTGAAGGTGTGACTCCTCCAGCTCTGACCAAAATATGCTGTCACAACATGAAAAAATGCTTCCAATATATTGCACATCTGCATAGGTGGCAAATTCTCTATATTGCTGTACTGCTAAGAAAAAAGAAGTTTTGTTCTTCAATGTTCCTTTTACACCAGCATATTTAAAATATAGTTAACTTGGCATAACAATACAGTGCTTTTTGTTTAGCAAGTCACTTTATCTGATCTCTTTCTTATATTGGGAGGATGGATGGAGGACAGAAAGACATAAAAACCCAGGGGCAGAGAGAACAGAGAAACAGAGAAATCCCAGGGAAAGTTTAGAAACATTCATTCTTTGGGCTTGGCACTGTCAACTCCCAAGTGGAATACCAGGGGATTCAGCCAGAGCAGTTATAGGATTTAATGGTTTCCCTGCTTGTAACAGATTAATCTACCCTTTGCAAGAGGTGGTAGAGGATTACTGTCCAGTCTCCAGCCCAAACAATCTCCCAGTGCAGATTTACTTGGACAGCCACTAGAACTGTCATCAGCTCTGCCCACCCGACTGTTTTGTTCTGCCGGGCCATGGGAGATTGTCACTCCTTTCTCCTTGGAGCCAAGCTGAGTGTCACCTTTGCAGGATGCTTGGAGTGCCATGGCTCTGGGCACAGCTGTGCCATGTGGGCACATGTCAGCTCTGTTCTGCTCTGCTGAGCCCAGGTGTATGGAAGGGGAGAGGCAACACTGATGGTGTATGAAGGTTCCTGCTCTATTTCAAAGCTGAGGCTTTTCCATGGGGAAGGGAAAGGGGAGCACAAGTCTCTGGCAAAATCTCTGTGTTTTCAGCATGACAAAGCTTTGCTGGTTTGCTCTGCTCCTATGTTAAGTGGAGATTACACTCACTATTAAATCTGCATTTTGTCCTATAAATATCATATTTACCTGAGGCTGCTTTTGGCTCCAATATCCATTTTTCTTCTCTCTCCTTTTTCTCATCTCCCTTTGTAAGTTGAATGCCCTGGTGGCACCTACCACTGTCCTGCCAAATTTATTTTGGGTAACTGCTTCATGGTGACCACTCTCTGGCTGTGACAGCTGCCAGAGGAGAAACCAGGATATAATTCAGCTCTTAGTACTGAGCAAGTAATGTGGGGTCACGGCAGATTCTCCAGAATTGTTTGTTGAAGCAACTGCTGATATATTTCACTATTTGTGTATTTACAAATATGGAGGGTTTTGCAGAGGGAGGTATTTTGGGAAGGTCAGGGCCTGTCAAGAGTCTGCCTGTGGGGGCTTGGGGAACCAGCTCTGATTTCTGCTGGCCTGCAGTGAGTGCTTAACAGAGGGCAGGAAAGGGCCAGATGCAGGGTTTGTAAGGAAATACATGTTTTTATTTTCAGAGCAGCTGGGGAGTTGGACAATAGCCTCAAAACCAAACAAACAAAGGATGACTTGCAGATAAGTTATCGACAGGAGTGGGTGTGTTTTGGGCACCACTGAAGGACAAGCTGATAGAGTGACTTTTCTCCTACTTTTAAACTCTTGCTCTCTGTGCCAGTGTGCCAGGGGGGTTGACATCTGTTGTCCTGGGCTGGAATTTCACAACAGCCCTTCATGAGATTTTGGCTCTTCCAGCCACAAGTCTTTGTCTAAATGTAACCTGGTACTGCACGTTCCCTGCCTGGGGCTTGTGTGAGCAACAGCAGCCTGTGAGAATGGAAAGGCACCAAGGTGTCTCCTTTTTCTTTTTGCACTTGGAGGACACTACTGTTCCTCTGACATCAACTGATAAATATAAAAATGAATGATTGAGTTTTAAAATCTGCTCTTGTATAAATATGAATATTTTTAATAAACTTAATTTTTTATCTAGCAGCATATACAGCTTCTGGATTGTGAAAATTAACCTGGAGAATTTTAAAGATTGCCTCTGCCTCAGATGTATCTTCTGAATTTCATTTTGTTTGCAGCTTGTCTGGGCAGATATTCTTGTTTGCTGGCTGAGATTAGTTCTAGAATTGCTAGTATTAGTAATTACATTTCCTCTACTTGCTTCTGAAAAGTCAACATTTTTGGAGAGCAATCCAGAGTTCCTTGCTGAATTCTTTGCTGCAAATTATTCATAGCTATTTGGTGGAAAAAATCCTTGCTCATACTACTTGCTTATGGTTCTTTAGTGCCTCCAGTCTAGGGTGGAAGATGAAACATAAGTGTCCCAACTTCTGCAAATCAGTGCAGAGGGGAACTCAAAATACATTTAACTTAAGCAAAAAGCCTGAGCCTGAGTGCTTGCACAATTCTTTCAGCCATAAAATTGCTATACCTCTTGGTGAGATGGTATATTGGAGCAAGGACATCTGTGTGTTGGACCAGAGGGCTGAGTCTTGCCTTGTTTGTGGAAGGGCTGTGCATCATGGAAATGCCTCAAAGTGCAGTGCACCTAATTGAACTCTTGAGGGAAGTTTTTGTTGAAGTTGCATCTGACTTTTAAAAATAAATTGCATACTTTTACTTTGTGTTTTTGGCTATGAAAGTTCAATTACTGGTGTCAGAAGAGCTGCTACTATTACATTACACACAAACAGCCATTTATTCTGCAAAGTTTCAATTCTGAAGTATCTGTCTCTCCAAAGTTAGCTGTACTTATTTGTCATGAGGAGTGTGTGGCTGCCATTATCATCAATATTTGAACACTTCACAAACCATGGGCAAACATATCCTCTTACAGGGAGGATATATATATATTCAAGGGTATAATAGTAACTATCCACACTTTACACATAAGAAAGATTACATTACATGTCTAAGGGCAATGAGGATGTTGGGCTAAAGCCAGGAATGCAGTCTGGTTCTTCTGATTTCCTCTGCCTCAGAAGAAAATGGCTTGGAGTTTAGGGAAGCCTTACTAGAAATCTTGTTTTTCCTAATTTTTCCCTGGGAATGAGGCAATGCCCTAGTAACAGGCTGCCTGAAATGGTCCATTTCCCCTTTCTTTGGATAGAAATGTTAATTTCAGTATTAACATAGCTTTATTGTGGAGGTTCAGATCCTGTCCAGTCTCTGAGCTGTGAAAAGTCACTGCTGTCCCAAGGAGTTGTACAGCTGCACTGGGACTTCCAGCTGCTCTCTGCACCTCCATTCCAGGACTTGTCCTGACCAGCTGTGCCTTTATTCAGTCTTCATCTCCCTTCCACCACCTAGGGAAATCAGGATGCTTTTCTGAAAGCAAAAGAAACTCTCATACTGTGAGATCCTGACCAAATGGCCATTAGAGGTCTGTGGCAAAGGAGCTGCTTTTCCCCATGTTTCCAAGCAGCCCTGAGATGATTAATTGAAACACTTGCTCTTAAATTGTTGGCTTGCTGCTGGTGGGGTTTCACAGGGCTCTGGTAATAGGTACCTGGGGCTGGGATGGTGAGATGCTCCAGCAGCAGCTGTGGTACTGCCAGTGCCTGGTGATTTCCCCTTAGGCTAACCTCCTGTGGCCTGGAGAGGGGATCTTTAAGTGATGGATATTATCATCCTGTAATTAAGGATCTGATAAAACTCACTGAGATGAATGAGTCTGCTTTGCTTCTTGGGGTCTGGGGTTTAACTTGAGGGGGAGAGCTCTCCTCTGCCATTTCCTTCCACTTGTGCTAGGATTGACATTTGGAAGAAACTACACCATCTTAGTATGTTTAAACACATCTGAGATATTAATCTATTTCAACTTATCTGTCTCTTTTTTTTCTTCCAGTGGGATCTTGTTTGTGATTCTGCCTGGAAAGTCCACATTGCTAAGTTCTCCCTGCTTGTAGGATTAATCTTTGGCCACTTGATAACAGGATGTATAGCTGACTGGTAAGTGAAAAATCTTTTAGTGCAATGTAACTATTAATAAATAAAGGTATTAAATATTGTTTTGATTGCCTTCTACTTTATGTTCATTAGGAACCTTTACATAATGATTTTTAAGGTTCTGAAAGAATCATGATGGACAAACATTGTCGAAGTGTGTTAATTGGACCTGAGTAATTTATATCAAGCTAAGTAGCACAAACAGTTTGATATTTGGCTTACTTGTTTCCCACTGACACAATTTATTGCAGCTGTAAAGCTAGTATAGAATTAAGTATTTTCTAATTACACAAGTGAAACCTTTAGTTTGGGGTTGGTTTTTGTTTTTTTAACCAAGCAAGAGGACCAAAAGAAATTGGAAGCAGCATTGATTTCACTGAATACATGACTAATGTAATGTCAACCATGTGCTTACACAGTACCTTTTGGTGAGTTGAAGGCTGTTTTTTGCAAATCTTTCAATTGTTCTTTTTTTAAAGTTCTTGTTAGGCAAACATTGTGATGGAGTGTTAAGGATTTGCTGACCTATGTGCTGCTAGTATTGGGGTATTAAACTTTAAAAGAGTAGATCACAATTCCTTGAATTGAGGCAGTTAAAACATTATTGGATACCCCAATGATGCTGAAGATTTAGCTTTTATTTAAAAAGATGGTCTTGTAGTGCAGAAGAGGGGGAAAAAATTACATGGATGGCTCTAGTGATTTCTGTGGAAACTTGAAGCATCTGAAACAATAGCTCTATAATGCTGCTCCTGTCACTTCAGTGCCTTCCAGCACAGTTGCCAGTGTTGGTGCTTTTAATGACCCCAAGTTAACCCTTTTACTATTCATTAAAACAGGAAAAGAAGAAGAGTTGCCTATTAGGGAAATCTTATAAAACCTCAGCAACTCACCAGTCAGTTGGGAGAAAAAGGCCCCCTGCAGCTCTGCAGTCATTTGGATCAAGCATTCCTGACAAAATTGCTTCTTAATTCCTGAATAGTCACTAAAATTTTTTGGGCAAGAGACAAATCATGACTTTTTAGTGAAGTAGAGAACATGCATGAAATACAGTTGAATTTGATTAAAATACCACTGTAAAAAGGGGCTCTAAGAACCCATAGGAAGTATTGAGGGGAAATTAATGAGGGACCTTGCTTGGCTTTCCTAAAATGGAATCAGTGTGGAGAAAGCAGACTTATTACCAAGTTAGGAAAGTGCTGCTATAATTGACAAATAAGCCACAAATAAGTGAACAACTTGTTGCCTAAGGCACTGGCTTTGAGAGAACACTGTGTAAGTGGATTTAATAGCTCTCTGCCACCAAAGGAGCATCCTGAGCTTCCATCCATTTCTGTCCCCAGAGTGTACTCTGTGCTGCCACATGAGTTTGTTGGACCCCTCTGCAAGCTGCTTAGCTGAGCTAATGCAGCATGAAATTACCCTGGTTTTCAAATATCTAGAAATGTCTAGTAAATTTAGGAGAATTGGTTTCTAGCTGTGGTGCAAAGGAGAAAAAGGGTGACTTGGTGGCTGGAGGGAACAGAGACCCTTTTTTGGATGACAAGAATGGATATGGTTTGCTGCCACCAAAGTTGGTTCTCATACTCCTGTTTGGTCCATATTGCCAGCTGATGCTTCTGACACAGCAGGATTTCTGTGCTCAATAGGTTTTTTGCCATTTAGCAAAGAAGACCTAAATGGAATTTACATTGCCATTTAATCACAGCTTGAATTCCTGCTAAGGTGTGGGGTTGTATAAAGAGATGGATACATAGGGGTTGTACAGATTGTACCTGGTAGAAAGAGAAAACGAAGAGGGATTTCAGTCCCAAGCAAGAGCCAGAGAGATTAAAGAGAGTAATGCATTAAGAGTGTTATAAAAATTCAAAATATGTTTTCATTTCACTTATATACCACTCTCCAGTTCAGATAATTAGAAGATGCTTTGGGGTTTTTGTGCAGTTAGGGGCTTTGTTTTTCCCCTTTGAAAGAATCTTTTAAGCTTGAATGAGGCAAAGGCATAGAGTGTATTAAGGCAATTTGCTAAGTAAACTGAGTGCTCCATGTTCAAAACACAGTAGGTGTGCACACTGGGACAGCTCTGTTTGGAAAATCTATAGGAGGAAGGTCTGCAAACATGCCTGGTTGTGGGAACCCCAGCTGTGTCCAATGCCTGAATAAGTTACTTGTTCCACAGGCAGAGTGCTGCTGGCAATTTTGCCTGCTCTGGACAGAGCCCATTGAGGTTTGTGTGGAAAGTTTCCTCCTGCAGCAGCTGGGCATGGTGTTCATGTAGCACCAAGACAGTAGGTCTGTGCCTCTCATTGCCCTGTAGTGCCCCTGCTTTGCACCTATCTAATTCTTTTTAGAGCCTTTGGGTCAGTCCTAGTCCCAAAAGCAAGAGAGAGCCTGCAGAGAAGAGCATGGGAAGAGCAATTTGATCAGCTGCAAGAGCAAAGCTTGGTTATCTCAGGGTGGCAAGGTACATGTGTAGGAGGATGGGAAGAGCAGGTCCTGTCCTCAGCCCGTTCACTGTCCCTCTGTGGTGCAACTCTGACTTTAGGAATGTCTTTTCCATCTATTTACTTCTCATGCTCTGTGGGGGCTGCAGATTCTTCAAAACCCTGGGGTTGCTTGTATCCCTGGTTATTTACCTGTGCAGGCAGCATTTAGCATTTGATCTAGATAATAGCATGCAGTGTAGGCTGAAACTTCTGTGATACAGTAATCTCTCTCTGGAACAGTTTGGATGGCAGCAGATAGCATCCTGGGGCTGTTTTACCAGGGAAATTGTGTATGGCTTAATTTCTCTCAAGCATTTCCATGTACTGTTAGACAGATAATTCTGTCTGCATATAAAAGGCACTTTTTAATGCTCTAAGACACCATCCTGTCAAAACACTGCTGGATCCCTAAATAAATGGCTGATAGCTGCCCTGGAGCTTTGTTTTATTGAGGTGTGCTGCATGCCTTGGTGAAGAAGATGACTAGTTTTGTATTTATGAGGAAATGCCTCTTACCAGAGGGCTTATCTGGTCTCAGTGAGTTTTTAGAGGCTCAGGAGGCTCTTGGATTTTCTGATTTTTTTCATTAGCAGCAACCATTCAGTTGTGTAAGTTGTATAATGGTAGAAGAAATTCTGTGTCCTAATGATGGATAACCTTGAGTACAGAGGGTGGGAGGAAGGGAACTGAAGTATGCTAAGCATGAGGTCTTTTTCAATCAACATCAGGGAATGGCAGGTCAGGCTTGTGATGAGAATTAAGTTCCTAATTCTGAGTGTTTGCATAATGCCTTTCATCTGCAAAACACTTCCACAAATACTAATTGGTATGAATTACAGCTTGGCATAACAAAAATGGGGCTGCAAAAGGCTGTGCAGATAGCTGATAACACAAAGTTCAGAGGGCTGTTTTTTTTCTGTATTCAAAGTTTTACATGAGGTATTTCCCCTCTCTGCCTAAGTGTTCTGTGGATACAAAATCTGAACACAGACAGCACTCACTGTCCCCTTGTCCAGTGTGTCCCCAGTGTGCTGTGGATCACAGAGTCAGTGATGTTGTGTTCCCACCCTCAGCCCCACTGCAGCTCCTCTCCCAGTGGCCTCTGCTTGTACCCTGATGGAGAGCAGCCTGCTTTGACCTTGCTTTCTGCAGCTTGCATGTTGGTTCTGCTTTAAAAGCTTTGAATGGCTAATGCCAACAAGTTCAGCCCTTGAGGGGCCTCACAGGTGACACAATAGCTGAAAATAATAATAAACCTGTTTTCCTGCAAGGAGCCATGACAGCACTCTCTTAGGTGTGACTTTGAAAAAGCCTGAATGATGACTGGTGCACTCTTCCAGTTCCCAAAAATGTAAAAAATTATAATGATGTCTCTTTTTCAGCCCTTCAGTCCCTATTTTATTTTAAGTTCTGCAAAACCCAAAGTTCTAATTGTGAGTGCATGCGTATAATGTATTTTATAACTGCTGGTGACAATCTGCTGAAATAATTGAATAGAAATGCTACAGCATGTGAAACTGGACTAAGTTGTGAGATTTAAATGCTCTTTATTGTGCTGACATTCAACCTGATGGCTGGCTTGCAGCTGACAGTCTGCTTTGAATGGGTCTGTGAAAGCTGCCTACGGAAAGCAAGTTCATGTATTCTTTGCAAAAATGGCATATGGAGCTGACTAAAATGGATCCTCAGTTCCACTGGAAAACTTGTGGGAGTTGACAAGTTGAAAAATTTTGGAAATCTCCACATAATGATCCAATTCTTGCTTAAAAATAGCCATGTGCTCTGGTGCTTCATATCGTTCTCTTTGCACAGAAAGAGGGGAGAGAAAGGGGAATTATAAAGACTAAACATATGAATAAGAGATGTTAAAAATCTCATGCTCCTTGGACATGAGAGAGCCAAACTCTGCAGTGGCTGACCCCACATTCAGTGGTAGCATAACTCTTCCTCCTTGTCAGCACTGTACCAACAGATGCAGCTGCAGGTTGCAGCTGCAAAGGAGGGCTCCAAGTCCTATTCCCTGTTGCAATGATTTTTGAAGTGGTTTATTCCTCACCCCACCCTCTAGTCAGGCTGGTTTTGTGAGTCTCTCCAGCTGCTGTGAGGACACAAGGTGGAGGGCCTTGGAGCTCACAGTTTTCCTGTCAGTGTCATTATTGACTCTCTAAGGCTCAGCAAAGTGACCTGAGCTCTGTTTTGTGCTCAGTCCATGTTTGTTAGGATTCTCCTCAACAAATGAGACCAAGAAAGGTAGTTTCCTGAGCTTGCTGCTCATGTAGATGAGACTGAAAAGCACGTCTCTTGGGAAGAGGAGACCTCTGCAGCAAAAAATATATTGTGCCATGCAGATTATAATACCATATATCCTCCTGTGCTATTACAGAAAGCTCTGATAAGTTGATTTTCATCTCCAAGGGACTTATGTATGGCCTTACAGTAGTTCCCAGATGCTTCCTTGTTTACCTTTGTTGTTTTGAAAATGCTGGTTAAATCAAGCACCAATACAATGTGCTGTCTCTGCTTAATCCCTTCTGAGATGGACTTGTCAATGCAAAGCTGGCAGAGAAATCTGGGATTTAGTAAGAAAAAAAGAGAGAAGAGTGGAACAAGCATTAAAAATGGGTGGCAATATTTGGAAGGGATTGCCTGACTTGTTCCCCTCTTTGCCAGTTTTAATGATCCAGCATTATGTCCATCCTGACTTGTAACACTATTTCTCCTTACTTCCTTATTTTTAGGGTTGGTCGACGGCCTGTGCTGCTCTTCTCTGTCATATTCATTTTGATATTTGGACTGACTGTGGCACTCTCAGTGAATGTGACCATGTTCAGCACACTCAGGTTTTTTGAGGGATTTTGCCTGGCTGGAATAGTCCTCTCCCTGTACGCTCTGCGTGAGTATTCCTTCATCACCATACAAACGTGCTTTTATCCAGAATGTGGCTTGCTGTTCTCAGCCTTCCTGCTTTTGTTCAAACCAGGATCATATTGATTGCATAAGCTTTAGCCTGAATTTTGGTAAGGATGATTTTGCAGCTGTTTCTTTAGTTACTACAAAGCAGTCCGTGAAGCTGTCTCAGAGTTCATTTCAAAAGATATAAGGTGGCTTGGGTTTGTCTGTTGTCTTTTAAACCTAGAAGTTACCTGGTTCATAGCCATAATGTGTATGAATAATATGTTAGAAGACCCTGAAGTCCTTTTATCAACTCTTTTCATTTTTTGGTTGTCTAGTCTGGGGGTTTTGGTTGGGGGGTGGTGTTGTTTATGCCTGTTTCATGAGGGGGGAAAAAAAATCTCTGAGAGAAACTTGAGGGAAAGCTTTTAAGAAATACCTACATGTTCCCATCTGGGGTTACTAGTAAACTTGGAGCCAGAATACTTGAAAAGCCCCTCTGGAGGCCTTGCCTTTGGAGGGTGCATCCATGATGCTACCAGCCTAATCTGTGTCCCTGGGATATGTTCCAGAGAGCATCTTCTGCTTCCTTGGCTGTTTGTAATTAACAGGTAGCACCACACCAACCGAAGAAAACACAAAATTTCCTCCTCTCTATTATGGCTCTGGAAAAGTATTATCTAATTATATCCTGGAAGTTGCTGTACAGATCTTCATAAAATTTTATTTACTTCCTATTGTGGATGGTATCTAACCCATCAAGATTTAGCACAGTATCCTTACTTTGCACAGAGTATTTTGTAGTATTAAGTTCCACAGGTTCTGTTTTATTTTTGGTCTGTGTCAAGGGGAAAGAAGCCTGCCTGAAACAGACAAGAGTTTGTTCTGCATTGCACTTTGTTGTTATACCTGATATGGTACCTGAGATACATGATTTTAAAATTCTCTTGCCTTTGCTCATGTAATCTCTGGTGAGAATCTTACACCAGAAACTGAAGACATTACACTTTTATTGGGAAAGTAATTTAACCTGTGTGATTCCCATGAGAGGGGGCTTCAGCAATTACCACTGTGATGTCCAGCTGGAAAATAGGCTTGTCAGGATTTTTCGCAGCCCAGTTGCAGCATGTTAGCTTTTCTTACTTGATGAGGGCTTTTTTTCAACTTTTAAGAGATTGCAACTGATGATTTTCATGGGGAAATGTCAACTAAGTAGAAGTTTGGTTATGGATGTTTTTAGGATTGGAGTGAAAGAGTGTTTGTGTTGCTTCAGACACACAATAGCTTGTCAGCCCAGGCTTTCATTCAGAGAATGACATATCCTGGTTGCTTCATGCACTACTTGGTGCAGAGCAATGATTTGAGTCTGATATTTTACCCCTACTCTAAAATTCAGGTGTTTGTTATAACAAGTGCTGTCTGGATAGACAATGCCTGAACAGAGCTAGTAGGTATTAGGAGAGATCCGTGTGAAATCAGCTGCAGGGTGAACATCAGCACACTTCTGTGGAGGTGAGAAAATATGAAAGATGCAGCACCTGCACTTCTGAGAAATCTTCTGACCTTCTGTCTCAAGAGATGAGGGGCTTTTACTGTATTAAATAATTTAAACAAAAAAGAAGTTTTCACTTTGATATAGCATGCTTGGAGAGAAGTAATCCCTAAAGTCTCAAGAGAACAGGAGTTGTAGGGTTTTCTGTTTTGGCAGTGGTTTTGATTTTAGTCCTCATAATCTGTTAGGCTTCCTCTCAGTCTTTTCTGCTGGAATCAGAAAAGTGTGTGGAGTACTCTTATGATTCATAGCCTCTCTTCCCTTTCCCTTAATGGCCTTGATTTCTTCCCTTGGAGATTTGTTGCCCCTGAACTCCCAGCTGGCTACTTTGAACAGAACAATGGAAAGTGGAAAGTTTGACCTGTTAGTGGCAGCCATTAGCCAAAATTTCCAAAGCTACTGTGCAGAAGAAAACTGCATAGCCTTGCATAGCCTGCAAAGGTAATTAGTCTGCCTCTGGGATCCTTTTACACTGTCTTGAGCTTGCTAGTTGTGCTTGGATTTATGGCCTGCCTGAGGGAAATTGTAAATAACAGTTCAGGATGCTTTGGGAATGAGAGGAGCACCAAAGTGCTGTCTTTAAAACACAGAGCTGCCAAGACTGAGTTGCCTTCATTCAAACCACACTCTTCTTCATAGCCTGCTGCTGTTTTCAGAGCTGTCTGCCCTAAGGTACAGAGTGTGCCAGGGATGAGCCCTGCCTCCTGTGGAGGGACAGCAGGATCTGCTTGTGTTTCTCTTTGGGTTTTCCTCAGTGCTGTGGTGAGCTCAATTCTTGTGGCCACCAAGCACAGCCTCTTGCCTGGAGCTGCTCAGGGCTTATCTGAAGGAACCACCTTGGGATGTTCATTTGTTAAACTGAAAATTCTTCCTGCAGCTGCTGCAGTTTTGTTGGAAGAGGTGTTTCAGATAAAATTTTTTAGTGAGGCTGCAGGAAGAGACAGGCTTTTTGCAGGTGATGGTGCTTGCTGTGAGGCAGGGAATCAGAGGAGCAATGAGCCCAGGGCTTTCCCCTCCTGGCTGCTGTGGGTCCTTGCATCATCCAGGAGAATGAAAGGCAGTAAATCCTATTTCACTGAGCAAACACACAGTTTTGAAAGGCTTTTATTTCATGCTGATGTGGAACAGGAAGAGCTTTTACTGTGTTCCAGAAGTGTTTTCCTACCTGGAAACAGGTTTTCCTACCAATCTTCAGTGGATACCTGTGCTTCTCAGCAGTTATGGTCAGCAACCAAGAAGAATCCTCAGGAAACACTTCCCAGGAGGGTACAGTGATTCCTAATATGCCACACTCAGCAGCAATGTGATGCACAGAGCTGGAGCTACCCATTGTGGTGTGCTGGGTGGATCCCCTACTATCTTTGCTTAGCAGATTTCTGCAGTAATGGGCCACCTCCTGTTGGAGGAGGGTGCTGGGACCAGTGGTGACATCTCCTGGAGAGAGAAATGGTGAAGGGATGAAAGGAGCACTCTGGCCACAGTGGTTGGAGGGGCACATATGGCCTGCCCAGCAGCTAAATGTAGAAGACAGTGTAGGCTAGGGACTGGAAGAAGACAGGTTAAAAGAAGGCAGGGGGAAAGCTGTTTTTTTTCCTCAGGGTGCCTTCTGTTGGGTATTTGTTGCTGTGTGCACATCCAGAGAGGAAGGATGGGCATTGTGCCCTTGTTAGCTCAGCACGGATGGATGCAGGGTGCCACAGCCTGGTGCCCAGCCAAAGGACAGGAGGTTTGACTTCAGCCATTGGGGTGGAAAGCCCTGAGATGGCCCTTTGGACAGGCTGAGAGGAAGAGGTGTGGGAGCCCTCAGCAGGGTCATGGGTGCCTGAGTAATGCCTCTGCTGCTATCTGTGGATTGCAGCAGCAGGCAAGGCATGCCAGTCTTACTGCAGATAGCTCTGCTTGCTGGTGCAGCTCACATGGGACCAAGCACGCTCAGCAAACGTGGAAGTCATGGGAGAGAGCAAATCTGATGACTTTGAGGGTGGGAAGGGTGTTGCCTCTGGGTCACTTTGGTCTCACTGGGTCATTGCCTTGGCCCTGACTGCAGGGCAGCCTTTTCCTGGGTGTTTGTGGAGAAGGGCAGATGCTGTGGCTGACTCAGCACAGCTCCCTTCCTTAGGGCTTCTTGCCACCAGCTGACACCAGAGCTCTCATGGCTGAGGGCAGGAGTTCCCCCTTCACCCCCTCTCGTCTCACATGCTGCTGTCCAAGTCAGGGTGGTGCCAGTATCTGCCTGAGCCCTCTGCCAGGCAAGGCATCCACCTTCACTCTGGAGACCACCAGTGTGCTGCTGTCAGTGGGAGACCCCTCTGATCTTGTCCCCTGCTTCCTTTGGGAGATCTACTGAGCACAGTGTCTCTTGTGCTACCTGAGCCTGGGAGATAGAGGGGGAGTGGGGGCTCACACTGGGCAGGGCCATTACATGAATGAAGGGAAAAAAGCCTTCCCTTCCAGCTGTTCTTGTCCTATGTTGTCTCTATTTCCCAGTCAGGATCCCCTGGAGCCACAGCTAGGACTTTGGTATTAATTAAACTATTTAAGGGGAAGGAGAGGAAAGGAAGAGAGATTTTTTTTCTGGCAAATGCTCCTGGCAGGTTTAAAGAGCTTCCCATTAAAGTGCTGTATGCTGTTGCTAATGACTGTACCTGAGCTCGGGCAGCACAGCCCATGGTGTGGATTTGCACACAATTGCAGGCTGTTCAGCAGTTTCATGGGTGACTGAGCTACAGAAAGTCTAGACTTGAATGAACTGGTAAATAAGCTCTGGAAATAGCTTTGCTGGAAAAAAGACAACATCTCAGGTTGAAGCAAGGAAGCAGGGGTGTCCCTCCAATGCATAGTAGCAGAATGAGTGGGCATGTTGCTTCTCTTTCACTGTTGGGAGAAAAAAGGTAGAAACATTGTTGAAAATCACAGGTTGTGTTTCAAAAGCTGTGGAAGCTTGGCAGAGGCTTTCAGACCAGTTAGGGTGTCCAGCTGTGATGTATCTTTCTCATTTATAGCTAGGTCAGTCTAACCTGTTACTCCTGTAAATTACACAGGCAGAGATCTAAGAGGCTAAATGTGGTTTCTCAAGATTTTTTTTTTTTTTAAGCATGTGTCCTGGAAAGCTAGAGCAGAGTGCTAGAAAGTTTGCTGCTGGCTGAAGAATGAGCGAGTATGAAAATGGAGCACCTCTGAGTGTTGGGCTGTCACGATGTCAGATTTGTAAAATAATTTTGCTTCCAGCCAGTTGTTGATAGAAAGGGTGAGATTTATCTTTGTTTCTTTTCCTTCTTTATTTTTCAAAAGTGTATAGGCTCTGAAATCCTGAAGATTCCAAGTTTGTAATAGATTTCATTCTCCATTTTCCTCTTGTGACTCTTCAGTAGCAAGCATGGCCTTGGCAAGGCAGGTGGAGGCTCTGAAGCTATTCTGTGTAATCTGAACTGGCTCAATAAATAACCCTGCAAAGCATTCCCGAATTGGAGGATGTGGAAAACATCTGATTCTTTTCCAGTGCATTGACATGTGAGATAGCTCTGCAGTAACGTGCAGTTCTCTCCCCTGACAGGTCTGTGATAAGATCAAGGTTGTTAAGCCACCTACCTTCTGTTTATGTAACCAGCCTTCCTTTGTCTGAGTCACTTGATGCAGATGTGGTAGGAGTGATCACAGAGGGATCCACTGAAGGAAAAATCTTAACTGGCTCACCTTAAAGTGACCATTAATTGTTAAACGATACAGAACCACTTTGTTTATAGAGCCACCGCAGGCTGTTCTATCATTGAACCAGGATGTGATTTTCTGGAAACAGCACTGCTGCAATTTTCAATAGCTTTGTGGGAGAAGTGTTTAAAAAAAAAGTATGTAGTAGGAGCTCTCCAGCTGCTCAAAAAAAGTGCTGTGCATGCCTTTTATCAAGTGCCTGGGGGCTCAATTTATGTGAGAGTGGAAAAGGTTATTGGAATTACTGTACTCTCCTTATAAGTATAAATTTTCTTTGCTCTACGTTGCTTCCCTCACTACAGTCAAATCACAACTCATAATAATCTGTTTGCCTCTTTTTCCTCACTACTTCTGCCGAATTTCTTTCCCTTTTCTGTTGGTCAGAGTGGATATATGCCCTTCAAGGGACACAATGTCTGCCATTAGGGCATGGACCCTCATCCTTATTTTAACCCCTACACTGTCTTCTGGAGCAGAGGTGCCCTTGAAACACGGCTAACATATTGTCCTGAATCCTTGAAAAACTGTACCATTGAAGGCAGCCCATTTGAAATTAATTTATAATAAGTCTTCTAGCATGCCAAAGGAGAATAAAAATAGTCTCTTTCTAAAGCTCCTTGGAAGGTTAGAAGATGTTTGCTTGATGCAGCAGAATATAATTTTAATCAATTTTTCCATTTCAGTTGCTGAAAATCTTGTGTGTTGTCAATGTGACAAAAAGCCTAAGAAATTAATTTTATTTGAGATACTTTTTGTATGACTGGTCAATTGTGAATACAATTAAGATGGAACACTGCAGTTGTTACACTTGTGATGATGACAATCAGATGAGATTAGAGTATACTTGCAATTTCCCCAGCTCAGGACACAGCTTGCATTTTTACCATTTAGAATGTCTGTCTTTTAATTGTTCCAGACCAGCTTCAACACCCTGGGTATGCTCAGTTTGCAAAATCTTACCTTCTGTTACACAAACACTTGTAACTGTTCAAAATTGTAATTACACTTTTAGGGATTTTTTTTTTTTTTAATTGGTGGTTTTTCATTCTGAGCAATGTCAAATAGATTTGTAAGTCTGTCGCACAGCTGAGAGCTTGCTGCCACTGAAAGGAAATGAGGAAAGCTTTTCTCTTCCTCATCCAAATTCCTTTGCATTGTCTCAGCTGCTCATACAACTAATGACTTTAGACTGTAAGGGAGTGTTTAAAATGGATAGTTAAATCCAAAAAGTTGCCTTTCACTTGCAACTCTTCGACTCAGCTGAAGTGGTGTTCCAGCTTCAGTGTAAGACTAAATTGTAAAGTGTCTGTTCCCTCTGCTGGTTTGTTGGGGTTTTTTCCCCTCTTGCTGTAAGACAGCTGCTAAATGACTTTTTCTTGCTACAAAGGTCCAGGCTGATGTTCTGTGCTGTGTAGGGTGGATGGTAGTAAAAGCTTCCCATAGCACATGTGCATGCATCTGTGCAGGCCATGTCAAAGTGACTTTAGATTTTAAGTATTTTAAATTTTTCCTAGCAGTAAGATAATTGTTTTTTACAGAGAGTATCAGAGAGAAGTTGTACATGTAAAGACCATTGTGCTGAAACTGGCTTACTGAGTTGTAGCTGCCCTGTTCCTCATCTGTGTCTCAGCCCTTGGCAGCACTTGAAAACAGGATGGGCTAGTGTTGGAAATGAGATGAGCAGTGGCATTCTCAGGAGTTGCACTTAAGACAAACAGCATTCAGAGCTGGAATTGTTTTTCCCCCAGAACCTTCTTCCAGTGAGGGCACAGACATAGATTTTTTGTGTGTGTGCGTGCCAGCTTTCTGCTGCAGAAGGAAGGATGCATAGGTTCATAAATCACCTAGGAATGAATAGTGCTTTACTTCCCTTTCCTGCCTATCCCTACAGGTTAGCCTGTCAGGAAGACAAGCCAAGTTATAGTAACAGGATGTGCATAGAGGAAAAGCTGTGTGTATGTAGAAGGTGCATGTAGAAGTTATCTGTAGAGATTTTGAATGTTCAAGTCCAGCAACAAATGTCAGTGCACAAATTCACATAAATATTTATGTGCCTTTCAAGAGGAACCATGATTAAACAAGGCAGCCAAATTCCCATTCCCAGTCACGCAGACATGACTCCTATTTTCTCACTTACAAATAATATAACCCTGTGGGATTTTTACTAGTTCAAGTTAATTAAATTTCACTCTAAGCATGAAATTTGCAGGCAGTGCTCATTGCAGTAATTCTGCAAGTGTGTATTATTTAGTCAGATACAATAAAAAGTTTACTTTTAATTCTTCATTTTATTTGTTGACAGTGTACAGAAATTAATCATGCACACCATATCAGTGCTCATATTGCTTATTTTTCTTTTTTTTTAAAGAAAACTCATTGATGTAGCATTGTGAAAGAATTTGTCATAAATTATATGCTGCAGTTACTGATGAACCTAAAAGTATGAGTTATGTTTTTGTCTTTTGAGAATATCTGGTCCTTTCTTAAATGACTTGTACAGACACTTAGCTTTTAGAGATAAGTTGATACCTAAGTGCTTGCTAATATCTTGGAAACTTGTTTGTTCACATTCTTTGAATTCTGGTAATGGTATGAATTGTGAGAGAAGAAATCAGTTTACTAAAGTCTAATGAATGATGTGCAAATCTTGCCCTAGTCCAATTTTGGATATATGAGCTGTATGTCTGCTTTAGTCACCTGTACATCAGTATGAAATCTTTCAAATTTTCTTGCAACAATTCTTGAGTTTAGGTAAAAAAAAAAAAAAAAAAAAAAAAAAAAAAAAACAAACAAAAAAAACAACCAGCTAGTATCTTAGAGAAAAAGGGTGTTTGAAAAAGGTTCAGGGGTTTGGAAATATAGCTGTGCCCTGATGAAGTGAACTGTGGGAGAAAGCACAGTCCAGTACTTGCATCACAAATTCTGGATCCATATTCTTGCACCTCGCTGGGTGATGTCCCCGTCTCCTGGATGTCCCAACATTTCTCTGTAACTGGCTTGTGCTTGGAGGAATTCCTGGCAGGCTAACAATTCTTGTGGCCTCTCCTTCCAGCTTTCTGCCCTAGTCCCATGGCAGAGATCACCCTCTTGCACAGTGATAACCCAGCCCTCTCCCTTGCAGTCAGGCATTCAAGTGTAAATACATCTCCATTAGTGCCTTAGCTCACACAATCAATGTACTAGGTTGAGGACATACATTTCATTCTGCTGTGGTTTATTCTCTGAGGTGAATAATCTCAGCAGGGCAGTGCCTCACCTGCACTAGGACCTGAGAAGTGCCATGGTGCAGTGGAGGAGAAGGAGTGCTCTGCTGGAGCACTGTGCACTGCAACTGTGATTTTGTTAAAAATCCAGACTGCAGAACCTGTGTGTCCTGGCACTAAGGCATGGTAGGTTACTTTATGTCACTGTTATCCAGACACTTGAGATTAATTCCCTGGAGAAATGAGGAGGGCATTTTGTATATGAAGCACTGAGTTCAATGGATATTTAAGAACCAGAGTTGTTGTTCTAAATAAATAAATAACTGTATCCCTAGAGTTTTCTGCTTGATGTGAAACTGCTGTCCAAAGGAATAAAGTGTCTGCCTGTCAGCTTATCAGGGACTTTTCCCAGTTCCTCTGTTACTTCCACTCGGATTTCAGTCCAGTACTTGTAGGCACTGTAGCTGCCTCCTGGATATGCAGCACTTGATTAACAGAGTCAGAAGAAAGAAAAGTAGCAAAAAAAGCACAGGAAACAGAATCAATAATGTGGTGAGGCAAAAAGCAATTTGAGGCAAGAATTTCTTTGGAGTTTTTTTTACTATTATTATAGAAACAAAAATGGATTGAAGGCAGGAAGGAGAAATAAAAGCAAGTTAAAAATTGTGTAATGCTGGAAGTAGCTTATGTGGTGAAATTGCAACCAGTGTTCCCAATAACATCCTATTTATTTTTTCTTTCATAGCTTTGATTTTGAAACGTTTGGTTGGGGTTCTTTGCCTAGAACTTGACTGACTTGTTTTTCAATGCAGAAAGTCAAATCTGTCTTTCTAGGAAGCTTGAGGAAAATTTATTAAAGAGCTTTTGAATTATAGATCCATTAAAAATTACTCTGCTTTGAAAGTTAAATAAATAAATAAACTGTCAGTGTTTGTCATCTCTCGAAAAAAAAATTGTTTCTCTTGTATCTGTACAACAGAGAAACCCAATTAGTGAACTCCAATGCTTTGGAATTTGGGCAGGAGAAGCTTTGATTATATCAACCTTGACTGCACTCATATGAGTCTTTTCAGATGTCATGTGTGAGTGTAGAATAATGAATCAGCCATTGTCACATTCTGTCCAATCGATTGTCCCATTCTGCTTTTTTTTTTCTTTAGTGTCTGTGGTAAGTCTGGAAGAAAATATGCAAAATCCAAACTGCATCTTGAAAACATTTAACCTGATGTATTTTTACTTTTTCTGGAGACAGACTTAATCCTTTTTGACTGAGTGTTGTATTTAAAAAAAAAAAAAAAAATTCATGCAGGTGCCTTTCCTCCCTTCCTGACATTTTCTTTAATGGTGATCTTTCCCTGAGGATAAGTGTTTTGTGTGGGTCTAGGCTTAGTAACATGTGCCAAAGCAGAGAAGAAGAATAGCTAATGCATGACCCAAAGAGGGAAAATTAAAAAAAAAAAAAAAAAAAAAAAAGACTATACAGTATGTACCACAGCTGCCTCCTCTCTCATGCTGTGATAAAAGACAATGTGACAGATATTTTTCTAAAATAAGAAATCTGCTCCAATGCAATGAAGAATAATGGCATCAATTAAAGATTTTGTGTCCTAGTTGTTTTGGAAACAAAAAAAATGGCCAGACAAAGCTGGCAGCATGTAGTGCTAGCATGTGTGAATGTGAGTAGCACTGCTGCCTCAGTGCTGTCCTTTGTTGGGATCCTGGCTGGGAGGTTTTTAGTACCTGCTGGGACTTGCATTGGGCATACAAGTGCTTTTCCCTGCTAGGACAGCTTTGGATTTGATTTCTGACTAGGTTACTTTTTTTTTTTACCTATAATTTCTATCTCTTTTTGAGACCCCAGAAGCATGTCCTGCATGGGCTGCAGTGTGGCTGTGCCCATGGCAGGGCAGTGCAGGTGGAACAGCTCACAGGAATGGGCTGCTGGCAGAAATAACCCACCTGCCTGTCCAAGCAGGACAGGGCTTTTTGTTTGTGTGTCTGACCCTTTCTGCCCTGATTCTGGGAGCAGTTAAAAATCTCAAAATAACAGTGCAGGAGGAACTGGCTGGAGCTTTTGCCCTGCAGGAGAATCTGACAGCAGCTCAGGGACAGCCTAAGCTGACCTGGCTCTGCCTGTTCTGGGTTCCATCCTGCCCTGGCTGGTGCTCCCACCCACTGCTGGCCTGACAGTGAACTGATTCAGCAATGTAAGAACAAGCTGAAAAATGTTGATTTTGTTGTTTGGTTTGGTTTGAAGTCAGTTTTCCCCCAGTCTTTCTCCTCACAAAAGCTCACTGCAGGGTGGAATGAGCATGGGCAGACAAAGGTGGAGAGAAGGAGCAGATGCCTGGGAATTCAAGGAGAGAGGAGTGACATGACTGCAAGGGCCATGGTATAAATTTGCCTTGCCATAATGCCCTGCTGTAGAAGCAGTCTAAGAGCCCTTGTGGCTTGCTTGTAGTGCAAATGAATCAATTCTTGCAAGCTTACTGCAGCAAACTCGGGTCAAGAAATTCCCTTGGTGTAAACAGATTAGTCTGTTGCAAGTCATGATGAAGCTTGACTTAATTCCAGTGTGGGTCATTCTTAAATGTGGGATTTAAAACTTATTTCTTGAAAGCTTGTTAAAGATTAGACAGTGTCTCAGCATCTTGGCAGAGACAGCAGGTCTAATACATTGAGAAACATATGTCTTGGACAGGTTGGTGCTTCTTTTCAGGATAGCTGTCTTTGAAGTAGTAGCAGATGGAAATCCTTCCACCTTTTCTAGACACTGACTAAGCTCAAGAAGAGCAGATAAACTGGCAGCAGAGAAAAGCAGTTCTTAAAAATAATTTACAGAGATCTGTGTGGCTTTAACTTTATTTATTTAAGCTTTCAGAGTGAGAAGCCTGGCTTTGGATTTATTGAAAACTTCTGAGGCTCAGTTGGAGAACCAAATATGATCAGGTCCTAGTAAAGAGATTTCCACTTTTCTGGCTGGCTTTTCTTAACAACATCCAAATTAGTGAATAAATAAAACCCTTCAGTCTGCCGATGACAACAAAAAAAATTTGTGATTCAGACCAAAACATCTTGATCATGAACTTGGCAGTGCAAACCTTGAGGAGAAGAAATGCAGGCCATCAATCTGATATTTCAGTACTGGAAAGAGTTGCTTTGAAAAGGTCATTTTATTACTGTCCCATCAGTTTTACTCAGTAAATTTTACCCTTCAATGAGACTAAATTTTATTTTTTGGCTTTGGGATAAGAAAAGGTTAGGTCTTGAACTGGGGAGCAGAGATGATGATGTTTCTGTCTAGGATAAAGATACTGAAAGATGTTCTCTGTGCTGAATTGTCTGTCAAGCTCCTGTAACCAAGGTCTTTTAACCAGAATGTTTTCCAAGCCTTTGAGATTGTCAAAGTGTGTAGGTGTTTTTGTTTTTTTGGTTGGTTTGGTTTCGGGTTTTGTGATTTGGGGGTTTTGTTGTTTTCTTTTGTTGTTTAATTTATTATTTCTGCTTTCTGAATTAATTTTTGATTGCTAATTAGGCGGCTACCTGAGAATGTTTGACCACAGCATGCCCATTTCTATTTTAAAATGTACTGTAAAATAGGAAATACAAAAGGAAGTTTCTGGATTTATGTGTTTAGGCTTCAGCTGTGTCTCCTGTTTGTTTTGTTATAAATGGCAGTATTGAAAACTGTACTCACTGAAACATGAGTTTCCCTTTCTCAACACTGGAATGAAATAGTGCTTATTCTTTGGAGAAGACAACTGTGAGAAAGGTACACTAAAACTTGTTATAATATACTAGGAGTGTTCACTAAGATTTATGTGAAAACAAGTTTTTCCTGATGATTCTGAATTGGAATACTGGTATACAAAATGTTATGCACAATTCTAATTTCAAACAGAATTTCAGTGACTTAAAGTAAAGCTACTGCTGCAAGAAGGCCAAATGCCAAAGCAAACAATATTTAAGCTGATTTTTAAAATATACTGCATGGCAATTACACTTGTACAATGTGTAATTCGTATGAAATGGTACTTTTGAAATTTAAATCTTAAGCCAATTTCAAGATAGGCATCCAGTGTAAAATTCATTAGGTTTAATTTCACCTAACTGTAAATGTAAAATTATTACACATTTGAGTAACCTAAACATACAATTTGTTGAAACTTCCATTTTCTGTTTGTTCTGCAAACTGGTGGATCAGGACAGGAATAGGCTGTGGCTGGCAATGCCATTCCATGTTGTCTGTACCTGGAGATCTTGGCAGCAGCCCTGGTACCTCTGAAACAGCCTAATCCTGCCCCAGGGCAGGATCCTGTTGAGACAGATGCTGTCACTGTGGTGTGGGTCTGGAGGTCTCTAAGGAAAAATGTTACTGCATGGGCCCCGTGCTGCAACTGTGATCCTGTTAAGATACTGATATTCAGTAATTATAGGATATAGAGTTCCTGTTAATGTGGTCACCATGCAGGAGAAATGTGTTTGCATTCCTGTAACTGCTCCTTAACTCCCAGCCTGGGGGAATCCCAGCACATTCTGAGCCCTGCTCACCTGCATTCCTCCCTGCATCTGCTTCCTCTCTGCTGGCTTTACTCAGCCACATAATCCAGCCAACAAAGTAACAAAAATTCAATTTACTGAGCCAGTTTTCTACTCTTTTCTTTAAATATCCATTCAGGGAGCAAACAGATGCAAATGTTGGAGGTAAATGTCAGGAGAGGAGAGAATGCAGGAAGGTGGACTTTTGTGATGAGGTAACAAACTGCATCCTGACCAGCATTATCTCCTGAAGCTAAGTCTGAAAACCCAGCAAAGCTGTGGCCATACATTAGAGCTCTCAAGAAACACTGCCAGTGTCAGATTTTTCTGCCACATGTTGACACCTGCTGAATTTTGCCAGTTTGGCTGGTTTTGTAGCTGCACTCAAAATCAACTGTGCGAGGTGATGTGGCTTAAGCAAAAGAAATCAAAAATACTTATTGAAATATTACTCCCACCACTGTCAGTTTCTCTGCTCTGTTTTTTGACAGATCCACCCTAGGATTATTGTGTGTTTGCAACAGCAGTGGAATTGGTGCAGATAAGGGAACCATAACCAGTAATGTGCCCTTTCCTTCTTGTACCACAATGTCTCTGTGCATTCAGCATGAACTATACTTGAATAGTTTCTTGAGTACTGCAGAGTGGAGCAAAATCAAAAGGGAAAAAAAATCAAAGCATCATTCTGTGAGGAAAATTGAATTCTTGAAGTGTAAAATTTTCTAATGGCATCACACAACCTTGTCCAACATGGCTAGTGGGAGCCACAGTCTTTGGACTCCACTAAAGGAAGTTAAAGAAATGATGGGTGAGGAATGATGCATGGATGGGTTGCAGCTGAGCTGGACACCCTCTCATGGAAAGGTCAGGGAGAGGAAGAGACTTTCATTTAACTGTTTTAGTTGCAAGTTGTGGTCTTTTTTAATTTGCAATTCTGGAATACTACTAGCACACCTAGCAAAGATAGGTAGGTGAGTGAGTGGCAGCAAATAGATCAAAGGCATGTGATAAAGAACAAAAAGGAAAGTATGACATATAGGAGTGTGTCTCTTAGAAGAGAGGAAGATTGCCTAAAAATAAATACATGTAAATAAAAATAAATATATATGCCCACGTGTGTATATGTATAGACATCGCTTTTTTGAAAACTACTGTGTTGTGATAGAAACTTTCTACAAAAAATATTTGCCTTCTTTGGCTGTGCTGGAGAAACCGTGCTTGTTTTGTTTCGGGTCACATTTAATATCTGGGGTCTCTGGAGATAATGTGTTACCTTTAAATGTGATACTGTGTTACTTTTAAATGCTATGTGTGTTTTGTTCCTCAAGTCTGGATTCCTGGATCAGGTTTCCATTGCAGATTCTTGCTGAACTAGTCTTTTGTATCATGGGAACCCTTAAGCAATAAGGATAGATTAGGTGAAAGCAGATGACAAATATTAAAATTTCTCATGGGATAGAAACTCCCCAACTCACACAGACAGCATAGTCTCCCACGCAATTCCTTCATCTCTCCTCCTCTTCACCAAGTTCTTTGTGACCAGAGACTGGCTTTCAGAAACACTGCAATCCAGAATGGCCTGGAACAGACACCTGCTCTCACTCTGGGGGTGACCTGGGCTCTTCTACTCAGTATACTGTGTGATTTGGTGGTACTTGTGTGCAGTGTGGGTGTTTGGTGGGAGAGGCAGTTGCTCCCTAAATCTGCAGATATTACTCCTGGTGTTCTGCACACTGCTGGAATTTTGTGAAAGGAACTCCAAAGACCTGGCATCTGTGTTTTCTTCGTTTCTATTGTATCCTTTTTGCAGGAATTGGAAGTGGTTTGTGTTTTTATGTACCTTATCCCCTCAAGATAGTGTGGTGAAAAAACACAGTGCAAACCTAGTTACTCATGTGATGATAAAATTGATAAGATCAGGTGATCAATTGACAAGCAGTAAACACAGGCTTTTTAATTCTGGAATGCTTGAGGGATTGGTTCCTTTTGTAATTTTAACGAGTTGCCTGTGACACGAGGAGACTTTTGTGTATGTGCATGGTCTCTTGGGCTTGTCTGGAGTGACAGAAATTCCTTATGGTGGCACCAAGCAGCTTCACTTGGAGCCTTTGACATTAACACCTTGGCAAACTGTCCACTGTCACTTGCATTGCTTCAAGCACCTTGACACTGCTCTGGAGCTGTAGTGAGGGACACAGAGGGAGCTAGCCATATTTCTGGGAACGCCTGCTTTCCAGATAACTGCAAAAATTGGGCTGGCACCCCGAAATTGTGTGTGCTGTGTGGTGCCTGGCCAGTGGGTACATGGGCATGTGTGACACAGTAATGTTTCCTTGTGATAGCCACAGACTAATGGGATGTGGCTGGAAAGAGCAGGGAGTTTGTGCATGGGTTGTGGAGGTGGTGTTTTGACCACTGGTCCAGACTGGTCTGTCTTATGCTTACCCAGAGTAGCATAAATTTTTGTTTTCTGGTTTATTATATTAGTGAAGGATCACAGAAACTGTGCATGGGTGGATGTTCTGTCATAAAATTGTAATAGAAAAATGCAACAGCAAAATTAAAAGTCCTGGATTCTCTGTTAATGCAGTTTTCAAATTCCCAAGTTAGAATGTAAAATTTAATTATTTCTCTTAGCTTAGGGAAGTTTTCTTATTTAAAAAATAAAAGGAAATAAAGGTGAAGTCCCAAACAGTATTATTGCCTTTAAGTGTTGGTATAGGAAAAGATTATGGGATGCCTGCAGTCAGCAAATCCATTTTGATCTGGTTTGCATGCTCCTCACCTGACCAAAAGAACATCCTGTGTGTGTGTCAGCATTACTATTGACCCTAATTTCTGGGCAGTGCCACTTAATGGCTTTTGCTCCTTTGGAGCCAGGCCTGGCCTGGCATTCCCAGCAGTGCCAGTGTCCCCTGTCCCTGAAGCATCCTCCACCCCAGCAGCCAGCACTGCTCCCCAGAGCAGTGTTAGCATTGCTCACCACACTTGGTTTCCTCCTTGACACAGCTCCTTAATGAAACACCTGATGAGTCAGTGTTAACTAATCTCACTTGGGTGTATGGCTGTCACCTCCCTGGAGAAGTTCTGTCTGTGTCCTGAGAACACCACAAACCAAAGACAGACACTTTGCAGCTTCATTCTTCACATTATTTTAGACTTTGGTACCTGTAGGTATAGTGAATTGGAGGTGAAACTGGCACAAGCAGAAGGAAATGTATGTGTCTCTTGCTCCCTCAGGCAGCACTTTTACATAAGAGGGACACTTTAGAGATGCATATTTGAAATTGATTTCATCTTTCTGCCCCATTAAACAAGCAATTGGTTTTCAACAGCAGCTCAAAGATGAACCTGAGTCAAAGCAGAATGATTAACTGGAGGACAGCCAGCTTGGCCATTGTTTGTCCTCTCCTGTTTAATACTCACTGTATAATGATACACACATCAGAGACTTCCAACTCCTCCCATGGAGAGACAATATAGCAAATTAATCTGTTGAGAAACTGAGATTCCAGCCTTCCTACCAACATTTTCATTTAACCATGTTAAATACTGCTAGCTGGAGTTGCTCAACTCAATGACTCACAGCCAACACTGTAAAACATTATTTTTGCTTTTTTTGCATTTCCTATCTATAAATGGGTTGTTTGGAGTTTAGTTGGGTTGAATACACTGAGGTGAAAATTCCTGACAACTGATTACAAATGTTCTTCATTCAAACACAGACTATGCTCTGCTTTCACCCACAAAACAGGGTGATCTTTGCATGTACATATCAGCAATGTCAAAACTACAATGTCTTGAGGGCACATGTGCCCATCCCTTTTCTCAATATCTGAGTTTTGGGTGTTCTAGTGACTAACCTGACTTTAGAAAGGCAAGGATGTTAAGGAGTGTCTCTTCAAATTCCAACAGGCCTAATCCCTTATGTCCCAGTATTTGCCATCCCAATTTTAAAGGAAAAATAGTTGTACTTAAAAGCCCATAATCATTGTCATGATCCTTCTTTTGGTTTGCTGGTCAGGGAAACAAACATACTCTATTCTTATGGGTGCTGACAGGAGAGAAGATAGAAAGATGGAGGAAAATGCTACTGCTGTGTACACTGTGCCTCTTAGCCAATATAAACCACCATTTTCATCAATTTCCCTTTGTAGGAACAAATTAGAAAATATAACTGCTGCTATTTACTGGGAAGGAGAAGTGAATCTATAAATTGAAGTTCAAGGTTATTGGAGCTTCTTATCTGTCCATAATATAGGTGTCTGTCTCTGAGCTGCTGAATATTTTTATTGCTGCTGGTTTAATAATTAATCTACCCTTTGGAAGCTGCAGGCTTTTTGCCTAGGATTAATGCACACTTAACATCCCCATGTCTACCACCCTGTCCTGAAAGCTAAGTGGTGCCACAAGAATCTGCTGCAGGGGGCTTGTTCCACCTTTGATTGTGTGCTCCTGTGTCTTCATAGAAAGCATTTTTTATCTCTGTTGCCAGATTCAGACATGAAATCTCCAGTGCTGTTCTGCATATCTCTTCTACATTAGTTTGGAGGGCTGGTGCACTAGAAACTAGCAATGGTAGGTGGCAGGTTTCTCTGAGCTAGGCTATGAAAGAAGGTGTGTGTGTGACTGAAAGGGCTGTTGCATGTCTGTCTCCAGCTAGGAGTGGGGCAATGCATGCCTTTAAACACAAATCTTGCTGCCCATGGGATAAACTCCTTCCCCCATGTCCATGACTGAGTCAGTTCAGGGCCCTTCTATGCTCTCTTTGGAGAGATCCTGCTTGGTGAGATGTTGCTCAGACCTGTCAGCAGGCACTGCAGTTTTTTAGTGCCTGTGTGCTTTGTGTTTTTCCTGTCCTGTCTTGTTGGTGTAGAAAATTTTGCTGAATTAGTCTATAATGCCTGCCACAGTGAAAGTGGGGTGAAGCAGGACACTCAGCTGCTCCCATTTGCTTGTGAAGATCCCTTTAGGTTTCCTGATGGTGTTCTCTGAAATGAGGAGCTCTTCCTTTCGTAGTGGGAGAATCAATACTGTGTGCCCTGCTCTGCCCTGCTCAGCATTCTGGTTTCTGTTCAATGTGATGCCTGCCATGGATTGCATGTTGTGCATACTCCAATGTGGCATTCAGGAGGAAGAATCTCCACCTGTGTGTTGAGCATCATGCTAGGCAAGAGGAAGGAAAACATCTTTAATCCTTTAAGGTATGTTTGGTGTATTTCTGATCCCTGTGATAAAGGAGAGAAGTGAGGTTGGGATGTGGGATACCAGAAGTGTGGACAGTGGCAGAGGCAGCACACTTGTCTCAAGGTAGCTTTTGTGTTTCTAAGGAAGTGTTTTGTTGAAGGCAACTGCTTTGGGGCAGCCAGTTCTGTAAGCCCTACTAACTATGAATGGAGAGATACCTCTGTGGAGAGTGGATGAAGCAGAAGGAATGAAAATAGGAGCTACTGAAGCTGCATCTGTGCACTGGGGAGAGGGAAGGACAAGGAAACTTAGGATAGAAACAAGTAATAACAGGATTCTGACTCAATCATGTATTTCTGAAACACAAGGAATGGAGAGAGAGCTGAAAATGTGGAGTCTTGATTTCTAACAAGGTTTGTTTCCAGCCAGTACATGGAGTGATTTAGTGGCCAGAATAAGCCTTTTGAATAGATCCCTTCCCTTGTGTTTACACTTGATTTTTCCATATATGCAGAGCTTGAATTCTGAAGGTCTCTTCAGGACCTCCAATTGCATCTGAGCAGAATCTTCCTTGGTGGGTGGTGGTTTTTTTTTTTTTTTTCCTATTTGTAGCAGCAGCCCATGCAGTTAAGAGCACATGATGTTTACCTTGATGGCTGAAGCCATGGTTTTAACCCAGGTTTCCAGAGGCAAAAGCTGTGTTTTTCTGCCTCACTGAACTGTTTTTAATTCAGTTAGGGCATTCTTCAGTCTCCAAACAACGTCGTACAGGTTGTCTAGAAGCAATAGAACAGCTTGGTTGTACTGCCCAGCCTCACTGGTGGGCAATTTCTCAGCTAAACCAGGCCTGTGCTGCTTTGCTCCCTGTGGAGCTGCTCTGACAGCACACAGAAGGAGCACTGGCTGCAGTTGATGGCTGGGAGAAGCACTGGTGCTGCTTTTCAATCTGAGTGCTTTTTTCCTCGTTTCTGTCAGTCTGCAGCAGAATACTCACCACTAATGCAAGGGTGCCCCATCAGAACTAAGTCATAGCCATTCCCATGGCAATCAGAGAAATAAAATATTCTTAATTTTATTTTAACTGTGGTTGAACACATGAATTTCTAGATTTGTAATGTTATACAATGTAGCTTGGTCAGCTGCTGTAGCAGTGATACTTTAAGCCATCAAAAATACTGATTTTTTTTTTTTTTTTTTTTTGTTGTAAAACCATATGGATTTTACATTATAATTACTGATTTTATTCTCTGAAATTTAGCTTGCTGTAAGGAACAGTTGTATAAGATGCAACTAAAGCCCTAATAGCTCACAGTTTAGTTGTGTTGGTGATGTGAATTGGTTAGCACAGGCTCAAGTACTCTTCCTTCCAGGAGCTGAAGAGAATGACTGTGCTGGGATTAGACTCAACTTGTCTTAAGGAGCCAGTTCTCAAGAGACTTGTTTTGAAACAACAAGCTTTTTTATACTGCTCTGGCAGTAGCCCATCTGCATTTTAGGGGTAATAAGGCATCCCCTCTTGCTTCCCCTGGCATTAGAGACTTTGTCCATCCTCCCTGTCTACTCCACATGCACCACACTATTGCCTGTAATTAATATCTGAGCTGTTCTCAGCTTACAGCTATTTATTTGTCTTGGAAAGTGGACAATGTTTTCCATGGGATTACTTCTTTTTGTTATAGTTGTTATAGTCAGGATGGTTTAGTCAAAGCAATGCAGCAGTTGGTTTTGGAGCATCAAAAGCTAATTCAGGTCTCAGAGACCTTGGTCTGCAGCCAAGAAGTGCACACTGCCCCATTCATGGCAGATAGTAAGTGCTATCTCTTGCACATATGCAACTAATGTTTTGTCTTCCTTGAAAACATGAGGGTTTTACTTGCAGGAATCAATTTACAGAACAGAGTAAAGCAAGTTTTTACCTTGTGGAAGGGCAAAGCTAGCATTGAAGGATTACCTTCAATGGTCTGGAAATGCCTACTTTATGGACATGGGACAACATTTTCTAGAGTGTGGGCAGACCTAATTAAGCAGCTCTCCCTGGACAATGTTTGTTTCTCAGGTCACTGCAGTGCTTGTTTCGATCAAGTTTCTCACTTGTATTGAAACTGTCCCAGGGTGCCACGAGTGCAGGTATCAAACTTTGTTCCCAAGCAATGACTTTGTTTATTGCAACCAAAAGAGTCCAAGAAGCCAAGTTAACTTCATGTGGGCTTCACCCATGAGTTTTCTGCTGCTTTTATTTTTTCCCCCCATAGCAGAAGCTGGTGAAGTATAGAAAGAAGTCTCCATAGCCTCATAAATGAATAAAATGAGACTGCTAATTATGTCTGGGAGGATTGTTGGATTGTCATCTATATTTCTCATCACATTTAGGCCCACAGACTTTCTTTTCTAAGAAGAGAAGAATTCTGCAGTCTGCAGATTTCACCCATTGTTTTTTTTTTTTTTTTTTGTGTTTCTGCATGGATTTATTTGGGAAGGTGAATTGCTGGGTTAAACTATCTGCCTTGACAATCAATGGCTCTGGCCAAACAAAGGGTTATAATTCTATTATCCCACAAATGAGACTTGAAAGGTTTGCCTTATCTTTGCTTCCCTTGCCTTCTGGACAGAGGCAGGAAGAGATGCTGCCCTTTGGGTGGTGCCTGATTGTTCCCCATCCCCAGAGGAGTGAGAGATCTCTTAGAAGGAGCCTGTGGTACTGTGGAGACCCTTCTAGCTATGTTACAGCTTTTCAGCAGAGAGGGAAGTGCTGTGCTTTGTGGGTATTTTGCTCACACCAAGCTGTGGGGAGGAGGAGGCAGCTCGATCCAGATTGCCTGTTCACCCTCATCTGGCTTTCCTACCCCCTCATGCCTCTCCCTAACCTCCTGGCAGTCATATTCCATGGCATGCTCTCTTCACCCCATTTCAGGCCATGCAGCAGTAGCACAAGAGAGCCTTTGTTCAGCTGGAGTGCTGTATCTGAATGCTGTGAAAAGCATTGTGGCAGCTGCCCATGTTTGAGACTGTGCTTGGGGATGTCTGGAGGGGATGTGTGTGCCCAGCACCCTCTGAGCTGAGCAGCAGAGCTGTAGGGAGGCTTTAGGGGTACAGGAGGGATGCTGTAATGTGAACTGCATGGAAGCACACTGGCTGTCAGTGCCATGGAAGTGTTTCTGCAGAGCAGCTTCTGTGTGTTGATGTTGCAGCAAAGTGAGTCTAAGGATATCCCTGAAATGGAAAAAACCTCTTTGACACCTGACCAGTGGTACAGAGACCAGAGAGAGCTCAGGTAGTGGCAGCTGCATTGTCCACTTACAGAAGAAATACCAGTTGTTGGGGAAATTCTCAGCTCTACCAGCAAGGTGTTTTCCTTTACTGTCCAGCTCCTTGGCCATGCTGTGCCCTGCAGTCACCCTGTCTGTATTATTGTGGCCCAAGAGCCATAGAGAAGAGCTGTCCTGGGGAGGCCACTGGCAATACAAATAGCCCTATTTTGAGTCAGTGTGTTGATGCTGTACTGCAAGTGCATCTTGTTCAAAAGCTGCACTAATTATAAATTGGTCTTGGAAGCTGAGGATAAAAATATCTTTAGTCAGCCTGTCTCTGTAAACAACCTGTGATGCTATTTGGAAATGTGGTATAGTTTTCATGTTGCTGGGAATGTGTGTGCTGTGTGTGAAGGACTTCAGCAGCCACAGTGCAGAGCTTCCTTGTGGTCAGGCTGACAAATAAAGCAGAGAAGGAAATTTTTGCATGCTAGAGATGGCAAAGTGGATATTCATGACATTCTTTTCCACCAAGTTAGGGGAGAAATTTGAGTTTACCTCAGGATTTTAGGAGGAAGGGTGTTTATTATACCAAGCATATGCTGTAACAGTGCTGTCTTGTTTTTTAAATTTGGAGAATGGCCTTCTCTGTTGTGGCCATATGAATTTGGGTGGCATCTCTCCTGTACATTGCAGGAGAGAATTTGCCTCTGTGGTGCAAGAAATCAGCTGGTTCACTGCTAAATCATGCTGATGTGTACTGTCATCTGCAAGGCAGGTTTCCCTGCTGGGGAGGGGGTGCCAGAGGCAGGAGGAAGATCTGGGTGCCAGCTGCCAGTGACAGACACACAGGGAGCACCCAGGAGCAGAAATGATGCTGGATGTCCATAACAGGACCTGTGTGCACAGCTGGAAGCTGCTGCCAAGTGGCAGTGAGAGGAAACCCCACAGCCTCCTGTGGCTGTCTAGGGGCTGGTCCTGACAGATCTGTCACTTGGCTCCTAGTGGAGCTGAGGCTCCTGTGAACACCCCCTGACCATGTTTCAGGCAAACCTTCAAATGTATGCTGAGTGCTTGGGAAGATTAATTATGCCATGCTTTTCAGGGAGGTAAAAGCACTTTGCCTTTGCTTTGTTCTTTTTTCTTCTTAAGCTCCATTGTGACTTATACCAAGGTGGTGCAATTTTTCCAGTTTCCTTAGGGTAATGCATCTTGCTGTAGGTCCTAGGCTGCCCTGTGCTCTGCATTCTGCTTTTTACAGAGTAAGGAAAATACAGGGAGAGGAGGGAGGAAAAGATACAGACCCTTTTGAGTGTCTTCCAGTTCAATACTTTGGAACCACATCCACAGGCTTGAGGGAAAAAATGCCTGAATGTGAAAGGGCTTGCCATCAGAACTAAATTATTCATCAGAATATTAAAAGAAGAGTGTGCAAAGATATAAACTGAGCACACCCCAAAGCAGGCTGTAATGAGCTAAAATTATAGTTGTGGTCTTGGGAAAAGACCACACTCTCAATTAGCTGAGTGCTGGCAGCTGCCTGAGTGCATACAGCACCTTCTGCAAAAGGATGATGCCAAGCATTCCTCAGCTTTGTACTCGTTTTTCAACAGCTTAAATAAAATAGGATTTAGTCTCAGTAATATTATGTATCAGCAATAGGTAACAGCAATGCCAGTTAATAGGGTGCTGTAAATCTGGAACCTCTTTGAACCTGTTGTCTTGTAATTCCCCCAGGTTTTCTCATTTGTTTTTCTCCTTGCTGTTTGCCCTGTAAATGTGTATATCAGGCTTTCCTGTGAAGTCAGCCTCCTTTGTGTCCCCTTCTTGCATCAGCTCCGTTTCCAGCTGTTAATCATATGTGATTGAATCTGTCTCCATCAGTGTTTTAAAAATTGATGGCTTCCTCTTTTAGTTCACAGCCTGTCTCTTTTTTTACCATCTCTATTCAGCAGTCTATTTTCTGACTGTTTTAAAGGAGGTGACCTCCTTGCCTCTCTTGCTGGAGTGTGGTCATTGGCATGCATCTTCTGCATTTCAATGCAAACGTGAATGATGTGTTGAGAGCTTTAGAATGGCTGAGTGACAAGGTTTTCCTCCTGTTTATTTTGGTCTTTTTTAATGCTGTTGTGGAAAGGATGGGATCAAGAACCAGGTCTTGCAGTGTTTTTAAAATCCTTTTAAATCTGTTTGTCACTAGTAGTGCTTCAGGCAATATTTTTCTCCTCATGAACATGAAGGTCTTGCCTTAACTGATGACAAGCTCAGATGTTACAGCAGTGTGATTTAATTCTGAGAAGTGCTAGGGCTTGACAAGAAGTTAGTCTGCATTCAGGGTAGTAGTTAATATGCTTGAAGCTGCAAGGGGACATGTTTGCTAGGATGATGATGCTCTTCTGTGCCCTTCTCTCTTCTCCCCTCCCCCTGACCCCACTTGTCTCTCTTTGTCTCTTATATTAATTAATAATAATCACTGTGTGGGTGGGGATTTCTAGAACCAGAAATGGAATTAACTAGAAATGACCCAGGAAACTTCTGTCATTGTGCATGTATATATAGCTCCTAGACAGCCACAACAAAGAAGATACTGATAATTATTTCCCAAGTGGTTTTGACAGAGACACGAATAGAAAAATGTATGTGAATATTTTTGGAAAGGTGAAACTCCAAATTTAGAATTTGCTTGATCTGTTTTAAAATATGTTCAAGAAGTCTTTAACAGAAACTTTTAAAAATGAGAGGAGCTTTTTTCTAAGGAATAAAAATCAATTTCAGTTTTAAATGAAAACATGAAAAATATGGCCAGGATTTGTATTAGATATACTTGGGAAGGTTGGGGGAAGTGTGAAAGGAGTCTTTTCCTGTTAAGTTGTTCTGTGTGTACTTGGTACAAATATCTCATATGATGCAGAGCTCATCTGAAACAATAACAGGAAAAGAAAGCTGTACAGAGAGCTGTAAAATATACTGATTCAGGGATAAGAAATTCTTATTTGGAACATTCAGGTTGTGATAGTATTTTAGGCTTCCTTCATTTTTGATAAATTCATTTGTATTCAGTGATGCTTCTTGGCAGTATCTTGATTTTCACACTGCAGGAGTCTGATTCTCAACCAGAAAAATAACAGTGGAGGAGGGAGAGCAGGGAGGTGTAGGTAGATGTACAAATAAAGTGTGAATGGCTTTCTGTAAAGAGGAAGGCTATCATCCAGGGCCTGGAGTGCAAGCCACTGTTTTCTCTGTATATTATATGTAGCCTGGGAGACATTGCAGAGACTTCGTGTGAAACTGGGAAAGCAAATGCACATTTCTTTCCCCAGAAGGATTGTCCCTACCTACCTCTTCTGAGAAATGTGTCTGACTTTGTCAAGTAATCTTTGTCATCTTGTGTTGCTGCAGCTCTGAAGTACTCTGATTTTGGTGGATGACCTTCTCAGATTACTTTTTTTAAAAGTGAGAATCGGTGGAATGTTGACCAAACTGTTGTAGTTTTGCTTAATTTTTACCTGTTCTTTGGGGTTATTCTACACCTCCTCCAGAAAAAAAAACCTCTTAACCCCATAAAAACACAGAAAAGCTTCCCAAACAAAGCTTCCTGCTGCATGTGTGTTGGCTGTGTGCTTGTGGGGTTTTTCCTTGTTGCTGCAATATATATTTCTCTGTGTTTATTGTCATACAGTTTGCTTTGTGAAAAACTGGCATGATGCACACTGAGTCTCTGTTCTTTAAAATAATTTCCCATGTCTTTTATTAGTAATGTACCTGTGAGCAGGGAGGTGACACATTGGAATATTTGAAGTAAAAGTAGCTGAAGTGAGATCAGATAATTGACAGTAAGGCAGGAGTGCAGGAAAGACAGCTTGCTTGGCTGCCAGCTTGACAAAGCATGTTAGTTCACTGGAGTTTTCTTTTGTTTTATTTGTTCTTGATTTTGATTCCCTATTTGAGCTCTGTCTCCACCTGAAGAGTTCATTATTTATGTAAGGCAGCACTGTTATACCTTCAGGGTAAATGCTTATAGCTGCTTGCACCAGTAGAAGGACTGGGCCTGACAGAATTGATGCAGAAATACAGATATCAGGCTGGATTTGCCTTGTGCTATATGTTCTCCATACTCTTTTGGGCATTGTCACACCCAATTTACTGCAAAGAGCACTGCTTCTCCAGTGTGGTACTGTAAGGTGTTTACTCTAAGCTGCTTCTCATGCTGAAGTGAAATCCAGTTTGCTAGCTTATCTGTACCACTAAACCTTTGGAAAGAATGGGGAGAACACTTCATTTCTCTTTCATTTTGCCCTGTGCCAGACAGAACTGATAAACTGTGACAGTATAGTCACAGAAGGTGGAGACCCCCTGCAGAAGTGGGGAGGAAGAAGAGAGTTCTTCCTGATGATGCTTGCAGTGTTAACAGTGCTGAGCAAACATGCTTGCAGGGATTCAGCACCTTGCAAGTCGTAACTATAAAGGGCTGGAGTGTTTTTTTTTCCAGGCATTAAGTACTGCATAATGAAACTTTGTTAAATTGTTGAACCAATTTATATATCCCTCTTAAAAGCAAGGGTCAAGCTTTCTTGGCACAGGCAAACATTCAACACTTCTTTTTATTTAATCCAAACAATCTTTCCTGCTGTCAGCCAAATTGCCCATATCGTTTCATGTTCTGTGCTGCCAACACATTCTCCCTTCTCCTTAGTACATATGATCTCATATTGTGCATAATAACTCCAGATTTTTTTTCTGAAATATCGAGCCAACTTGACCTGAAGGAAAAACAATTTTCTTTTTGTTATATTAAAGCTTTCTATACATTTCCTATATTAACTGATTCTATACTCTTAAGATAAATCTGCCAGTAGAAAATATGTAGAGAATGTAAGGGAAGAGTCATGAGCAGCTTATGGTAACTGCTAGGACAAGGGGGACATCAGAGCATAATATCCACCCTTGCTGCACCAAGGCTAAATTTTGTATATTTTTAAAAGGTTGGTAGCTAATTTTAGCAGCACAGATCTTCAACTGAGCTTTTTGCATGTGGTTCTTTCAGGCAAGTTTTGTGGCTTACTTGAGTTGGTGACAGAGTAAATTAGCATTGATCAGAACCAAGGCATTTTAAATGCTCTGACAGCTCTCCATGTGCCAAGAAGGGCAAAGCCCTGAAGGTGTGACAGCTCCCACAAAAGCAATGAGCATTTTCTCCAGCAGTATCCTTTCTCTGGCTTTGTAGTTTAAAAGCAGCTTTGTAAGTTTTCTTCTGTGGCTGCATCAGGTGGGGACTTGCCTTGTAAAGTAAATATCCTGAATGAAGTCTTGCTGCATGCCTGTACCACTGACCACAGTCAGAAACAGTACTCCAAATTTCTCAACTTTGCTTTAAATTTTCTGTGTCTCTAGGCCAAGGTGCTTGTTGTTTCCTTTTATTTAACATTTTAAAAACTTGTTATCCTAAAAAAAATCAACTCATGTAGTCCATTAAGTCACAGTGTATCCTCCTGCTTGCCCCACTACTTTCTCCTCTTCCCCGTGTTTGCATCACTTTTGAGCCTGTTGACAAGATTTAGTCACACAAAATCAGGCCAAAATCCTCAAGGTTTTTCCTCAAGGTGGAGGACCTGGCACAGTTCAGGCTTTGTGAGTGGCTCTGCTTACAGGTAGCTTCTTTGCTCAGCAGAAGCCATCCAGAGAGAAGAATAGGACTAGGTTAAGAAGAAGATGCCTGTCTTCTTCTGAACCCTATCTTGGAGTGGAAGCTGGGCTTACAGACAAGACAACATGAGGTGGCCCAAGTACCATATCTACCATGGGGAATCACAGATACTTTCAGGGGATTTGGTTCTGCCTCCTTTATTTACAAGGATCTGTGCCAGCAGCACACCACAAACTTGGGATGCAGCTCCTCCTCATTACCTTGGCCTTCCTTCTGAAGCCAGGCTTGACAACTGGTAGTTCTGACTGGAAGTCAGAAGGAGAAATCAAAGAGGAGGTTCATCTGGAATCAGAGAGGTCAGCAGACCTACAGAGCCAGATGTATTGGCCCAGCTTTGTGTTTGGTTTCAGGGCAATATCATCCCACCAACTCCAACACTCTTGGGATTCAGCATCTTCAGAGGGCTCTCAGCTTCAGCTGAAGGGCAGGAGGAGGTGTTTGCATGTGCTTTAGAAGTAGCTAGCTAATAGGTAAAAGCTCAAAAGGCATTTAAGCTTTGCTCACCATTGCCAAGTTTCCACATGTTTAGAACATTGAGAGCTCCTGTAAACAAGATCTCAGCCCACGCCCTCCCCCTGGGTAGGTGGCCACTGATGTTTCATTCAGTAACCAAGTGACTGACCTAGTGACTCTGGGAACCAGACTCCAGTGATCAAGCCTTGGTACATGGCTGGCAAGGCTGGAAAATGCTTGAGTGTCTCAGAGCTTCCTGGAGAAGCTGCTGTGATGTGAGATATTTCCTGCTTCTGGAGCAGAGGAGTTCCCTAAAGGCAACTGAATAAAAGAAGTAGCACAGCCTGGAGATGAAAGGAAGTGGCCTCTCCTTTTAGGTTAAATAAGTAGGTGCAGAGCTCTGAGTGGTGCTGCTCTGACTTGTTTCACAGAAGACAAGCCCATGCTGGGCAGGGCTTGGGGTACCTGGCTCATATGAAGTCTTCTGGAGGTTGGTGAGTGGTGCAGGTGGAGGTAATCTGTTGGTCAGAGGTGGCTCATGCCTGTTGGAAAAATACAACCAAGCCTGACAGCTGAGTTGTGCCAGGGGCAGCACAGGAGTCACAGTGAGGTGTCTCCATCCTCCAAGCAAAAAACATTGTCTGACAGGACTCCACATTTTTCCTGCCTGAGCAGGCTGTTTGTGAGGATATGTAATCTCTGGATTTCCCCTTAAACAAGAGGATGAGAAGAATGAAGAATATGTCATGATCATCAAACTGAGCTGAGTTTGTGTCTGGCAGTAAGACTGTGTTGGGAAATGGAATGGATCTGCTTAGGGATATATTTAAGGAGGGATACTGTAATGACCCCACATGCAAGAGAATTTAAATTTTATTTAGTGTATTTAAATGTATTTGTCTAATCTCTCTGACAAAAGTATAATTTTCTCTACAAATGCATTTTACCTATTAGCATGGTTTTGTGTGGTTTTATATGTGCTCTGTCAATTTTTGCATCTGAGATATGAACCTGTTTCTTTTGATGCACATTTAAAGTTTCACACAGTTTCTGAACATTGTCTTGATTGGTTTTCAACGTGGCTGGTGACAATCATCAACATCTGAGCTAGAAAACCTTCTTTTGTCTGTAATGAAAGGATGGCCAGAGTAATTTTAAAATGCAAAGGTCTTGAATGTTTTGTGTGTCAGCCAGAATTCAAGAAGAAAGTGATGAGAAAGGGAGGAAATGAAGTAGGCAGACTGCTTCATGTAATACCCAAAATTGCAGTGTGTCTGCTAGCTGGTGCATGAGGTGATTCCTGCTCCTCCAAAATCCCAATTTTTGGATCTTAACGCTGACAAGGTATTTGGAATGCAGAAAGTCAAGGATTTGGCTATAGGTTTTATATTTGTGCCTTCAGACAGCAAGGCTGAAACTTAAGGTAAAGTCAGAATTTCATTATTTAAGATGCTTTTCAATAGGAAGTAGGTGGCCACTGGCTGGTAGTAATTCAAATGTGTTGACTTGTAATTAAATATGGCTGTCACATTCATTTGGCACTGTTCCTGAGAACTGGAGAACTGCATGTGTGCACGTGCTCACTGAAGTAGTTGTAGGGCTCAGCATCCACTTGCTCAGATCCCTGATTAATGGTTGTTTTTCCCTTGTGGCCTTTGCCAAGATGAGCTTGGATGAAAAATGGAATTAAAAAGCTCTTCATTTACAGACTAATTATTAGTGAAACAAAAGCTTGTTCAAATGATCTTCTCTTTGAGCAAAATAGAAGTTTACCAAAATATGGTTTTGCTCTTTCAAGTTAACATGTCATTAAACAAAGGAAGCATTGTGGTTTTTTGTTTCTGGTCATCATGCCCTTCAGAGTTTAGATAGAGTAGATAACATAGTGGATACCAGAGGAAAGAGAAGCATAAGCTTTCCACATCCTGGAACTTCCCAATTCCCATAGCTTACTTTCAGTGGCAAGTTCAAAGCCCATAGAAATATGTTAATTTAAACAAACATATTTACAAGCTCTGTTTTTGCCATTTGGGCAAAGGTTTATCTGTCAGGAGCTGAGTTAGACCTTCTGCAAAACTCTTGTTTCAGAGTGTTGGTCTGTGGCTTTTGCAAACTCAGTGTCTGCCTTGCTTGAAATCTTTGAGAAGCAAGCCATTGTTTCCTTGAACAATATTTTGAATTAATACATTTTTATTTTTTTTAGAATTAATTTAATTTATGACAAGGGTGCTGTTTTTCAAATGTAGAATTAAAAGGATTTTTTTCAGATATTCAAATAGAGTTTATATAATTCCACCTTTAAAAGTGCAGAAAAGTGAGATTTGTATTTAAAGAATTTGCCCTCACTCCCTAAATCCCCACCCACCTCATCAGGTCTTGCCTTTGCCTGTTAACCTTTTCTTAAAATAAAAATCAGCCAGCTGTCATACCTGAACTATCTCCTGTGAACAGCCACACACCTGAACAAGTTTTCTAGAAAGGAAGACTAATCGTACATAGCAAGTGCAGTATTGGAGATAAAGTATGTAGCAGGGGGTATGTCTGAAAATAAGGTGAGGCTTTCTTGGGCTATCTGGTATCTCTGCAGTGCAGTTAACTTGTCAGCAGGTTGAAACTGAAGACTGTCATCAACTGCTGCTTGTGTAAGAAGGAGCATCATTCACCCCTTCTTGGGAATGCCCGAGTCACCTCAGGGTGTGCAAGAGCAGCAACAAAAATGTCATTCAGTGTATCTGGCTTTCTAAATTTACCTTTGTACTTTATCTGACTCCTGTGGTGTGTGGTCGTTCTTGCACTGGGGAGGACTATTTGAATGATGTTTGCAGGGAGATTGGCACAAATCCACTGTCAGGAGTTTGGGAATAAGAAAGGTCAGTGTTTCTCTGTGTGGGTGGGTGCATGCCCAGTGAGGAAAGGAAAGCAGTAGTTGAAGAAAAATTATAAGGATATTTTATTTTACGTGTGGAATTTCTCTCGGGAAAAAATTCCAAGTTCTTAAGTGTTGTTCCCGTTCTTTAACTGTTCCTGGATTTTTGGGTTTTTTGTTTTAATTTTTCTTTTGAGATGTCTGAATGAAATTGCCAAGTCAAAGGTCACCAGCTTCTTTCAGTGCACTTTAGGATTTCAGCAATCTTTAGACATGATTTAAAAGCATCTCTGTCGAAGTCTAGCTTGAAGGTGCAATAAAATAGAAAGTGAACTCAGGTGCTGGAAACAACTTAGCCATAGCTATAAAATTGGTACAGAGGATGGTAAGTCTGTACCAGAAGCAAGGAATGTCTGGGGTGTATGGTATTTGGCTGTGGGAAGGGGTTGGGTGCCAGGCTGCTTGGGATGCAGAGCCTTTTGAAGAGAGAGCCAGGATCTCTAAACAAGACATCACTCCATATCTCTACTCAGTGCAGAGACCTGATATGCTGCCTGGTTTTGGAAATAAGCAGGACTGCACCAATGAAAAGGCAAATTTTGTATTTTGCTAGTATCTTCAAGGAAGAGAAATGTCTCAATCCCTTCACATCACCATTTGTGTTCCTGAATTTCCAATGCAGAATACATCCTCCATCTTTTTCCTGAGAAAGAAATTACTCTTCTCCAAATTCTCATTTCTTTAGTTACTTGCATTTGTGTGCTTATGATATGTAGGAGAGGAAGATCTTACTCTTTCAAAGAGCTATCCCAGAGTAGGCTCTGGCCTCTCAAAGAGGCATCTGATGCTGAAGCATCTGAAGTGTGTGCAATGGCAAGGCTAGATTTGGGGGAAAACATCATCAAGCATCTAACACAGAAGCAAATAGGAAGAGGGAAAGAGGGCAGGGCAGGCTGCTTTTGGGGGATTATTTATTAAGGCTCAGATCTATGCCTTTGGATTAGGAACAGATTTGGCCCACGACACAAAGTCTGTAACCCCACAGATTGGTATGCCTTTGTTTCCTAATATAAGATACAGAAATCTGATGTGTTGCCAGCATTGTAAATGTGCTACAGAATTATTTCATTCCAAAGAAGTTAAAGCCCCTTAGTGTCCCAGGCTGTTACATTCACTCCAACAATTGGCATTTGGAGCTCATACAGCTCTTTGTAGTGAGCTTCTCGTGGGGAATGCAGTCACAGAGAACTTAATTTTTTCAGCCATGGCTTTGCTTTTTTCTAATCCTATATGAAGCACATTAGATCTTGGGCTTTGGATCTTCATACCCTTCAGTGTGTAACTTATTATAGGGATCAGTTAGTTCAATGAGTTGTATGTGTGGAAAATGCTGATAATATTAGACCTTTGTGATTTCTTTTATGAAGTGCTTAATCTAAAAATCTATAACACTTGGAGACATCACTAGTTATCTTAAAGCTATTATGGAAACCAGACTTTACCCACTTCTTCTCATCTACATTTGCACATGTATTTGGGAATCCTGTTCTTGGGCTGCTCACCTGAGAGGGAATGTGATGAGGATCATATTTCATGAACATAAGTGTCTCCTCTGCTGTGCCTGTGGTGCTTTGGGGACAAACACCATTCCCCAGAGCTGCACAACCAGCAGTCTTTCTGACCTGACAGCTGGCTGTGGAGACAGTAGTGACATGTGGTGTGGCAGGGTTAGCCCCAAACTCAGACTTTTGTTTGTCTCTTTATAATTAGGGATTGCTGCCATCCCTGCTCTCCCTGTTTCATCTCCTGCTCCCACTCTTGCTGTGTGCTCTGTTCCTCATGGCCTCCATCACCTGGTGTCAAAGCAGCCCCAAGATCCAGGGCAGGGGTGAGAGCCCCCAGTGGCTTGGTAGCTGTGCAATTCCCCAAAAACTGCTGTGCTAGAGGGATGCTGCTTAGTGCACCACAGCTGTGCATGGCTTCTTCCAGGCAGCCTGTGGCCAGATCTAGTGTGCACAAGGTGTTCTCAAATAAATTATTTGCAAAAAGATCTGCCACCCCCTTGCTGGAAACTGCCCACCCGTGCTCTTATCCCTGCTTAAAGCATGCAGTAGTTTTGTGTTTTTTTTTATTGAAAAAAGGCAGCGACAAAACCAACCAAGCAAAAACTCCTCTTTAATGCCAAAACAATTTTCTGTTCTTACTGCAAAAAAATTTGAAAGAGGGAAGAAGTTCACTTAAGTGGAAGAGCTTTAGTCTGTTTTCCAGAGAAGGGGATCAACTAGTACTAGTGTCCCAGCAGCAGATAGCACTGTGCTAATTACACCCCAGAGAATTTTGCACTTAGCTGTTTTCAGACACTTTTTTAATTAATACAATATCTTAGTTCTGTTGAATTCAGAATGAAATCATGTCTCAAATATTGCTTGTTGCTCTCAACTTCTAGCCATCTGAACTTTAGAAAATTTGCTTCAGCTGTTGTGGAGCCCAACTTGTGGGTCTTTGGGAGACAGGATATTTTTAATTAACCTGGGTTTGGAGAGTGCAATGTAAGTCAGGTGCATTCTGGTGCTTTCTGATACTGAAGCAGGTGTAGTTTCCTCTTCTTCTGAAGCATTATAAATTGTTTCCCAAATCCACAGGCCAGTTGTTGTTGCCCTACTTGAGTCAGAAAAGTCAGGACATGAAGATGAAATACTCTTCCCTCAGCCCACAGTCTTTCTAGCAAGATGTGAAAGAGAAACCCAGACTACTTCATAGTGAAAGCATGTTAAAAGCAGCATTCATACCTAGGTAAATTCACAATCTCATTTCAGAGCATGGATTTTTTTGTTTTGTTTTATTTTGGTTTTTTGTTTTGTTTTTTTTTGGGGGGGAGGGTTGTTTTTTTTAGGCTCCTTTGGTGATATAAGGTAGGTAGTGAAAGCATGGATAAATATTAACTGACTACATATGCTACAGCACACAGTCATTAAGTGGTTCATGTGTGAAACCATGGAAGGAAGAGGCTGGAACAGAGATAGTTTCTCCTGTTTGATGTGAAATACCTGGTGGTGAGAGATATAATCAAGAGTAATGTGTTCTTAGGGTGGTTGGATATACAGTGTATATATATTGTTTTAATTAAGCCTTGTCTGTTGCACTTGGTGATGCTTGCAGTAGTACAAAAGTCTGTTTGGCTCCTTCAACATCCAACATGTTTTGTTGAAGCAGAAATAGTGTGGTCAGTCACTAAGTGGAAGCTTAAGTCCAGGCTAACTTGTTTCACAGGCTGCAGGAGTGGTTCTAATGTAAGACTCCTGCTGAGCATACTTTCATTAGCTGAAAATGTTTGCAGGTGCTGTGATCCTATGGGTTTTCAATACCAAAAATCATGCCCAAAGTTATTTTTCTGGAACTCATCCTGATGTTGGCCAGTTAGGTATCTTGTTGCCTCTTGTGTTGTTTCTGTCATAAAAAAAACTTAAATTCAGAAATCTTTATAATTACAAATTCCTCTCTGTCTCTGAAATAAATTGTGCCTTCTTTGAATGTTTCTAGGAGGTTAATGAATAATTGACTATGGAGTAAAAGGGAAGATCCTTTTAACAGGCAATTGAATCTGGTGTGATGTATGAAAATTAATGGTTATAGAGCTTTACATGTGATATAAATATTTTTAATATTAATACATATATTTTTAATATTAATATATAATTAATAGACATGAACATGTCCTTATTAGCAACAATTTCAAACATTGTTATTTATTTTGCATACCTCTCAATGAATTCCCAAAAAATGAAGCTTAGAGTTTGTGTATTTAGGACCTGTACTTAAGTGTAAGGACCCTTGCTACATTATTTGTGATTAGGTGAGGGAGAGAAGTTTGGGTTTGTGGGGTTTTTTTTCTTCCTCCATAACTTTTTTTCCCTCTTTGTTATGCTTGTACAGGCATTTGCTCAAATTGAAAAGTCAGCTCTGAGTCTTTGTACCTTCTAGGAAGAGTATGCAGGGATTTTTAAAATAGAAAATATTTTACATCTGTTGCTTTTCTAGTTGGTTTTATATGTTAGCTTCTGATAAGTCAGTAATACATCAGTGCAAGCCCTGCACGCCCACACCTTTCCTTCTTTGAACACAGCTTGGATATTTTTGCTCCTCGCTCTCCTCTGTGTGGTGAACTGCACAGGGAGTTTTCCTGTGTTGCAGAAGGATTTGGAAATGAAATTGCTGCCACACTTCAGATCTTAATCTTCCTTGCTGTTTGCAGGTGATTCTTTGCCAGTCAGCTGAGTCAGTATTAAAACTAAGCTAGGATGCCTGAAACCAGGAGACCCCATCTATATCAGTGTCTCATTTCTCATATCTGGAGTTCCAAAATTGGCTATAAATGGAGTTCCCTTAAAGAGAAGAAGGCCACAAATGACAAGGCTCAGCCATCTGAAGCCTGCCAGTGAGCCAGACTGGTCTGCTGATTTGCTTTGCTCCCTTTCTGTTTTCCAGTGCTTGTCTTCCCTTTCAGGGGCTTGCATACCACATTCTGCCAGCCATGAGTGAATATGTTAATGTGGTTAAGTTGTCCCTGGGTGGTGTTGGTATTGTTGTTATTATATTGATGTGTTGTTCTCAATTCTAGGCCCCCATAAAAATAGTATTTTCTTTCTGCTTTGATTTTTGTTTATGTGGTTATGCAGAAATGTTGCTGGTGATACCAGGACAGCAATGGAGATGGCAGCCTGACAGTAACTAGCTCAGAAATTCTGTCTTTCAGCTCCTCATTCCTTCTGTATCCATTTGTTTCCATTTCAAAGGTGGTCTGCCTTTTAGTTGACTTTATTTTAATCAAATGCCTGTGAGTACAAGGCTGTGTTGTGGATGTGTATTTATAGCCCTACAGCAGTCAGGTGCAAAGTGATCTGAGCAACAGCTTCTGGTCAGGTTAGAAGAAAAACCACCTCAGGGTGAAGGTTGCACAGATGACTTAACTCTATGTAGACAAAGGTGTAGGTATGTGATATCTGGGTTTAGGGGTGAGGGAAACTCATTACTGGTAGTGAAACTGTTGGAGGCTGGTTGTGTGTGGTTGGAGCACCCATCCTCTGTATTTACTGGCAATTTACCCTTGGGCAGTGGATGCTGGAAAATACAAGCAGGGAGGGGAGGGAAGGGCAATGAGCTTTACTGTATGACAGCACGAGAGTCTCTTGCTGCAGAGTGAAGCAGAGGGCAAAAGCTAATTAGCTGCTTTGCAGTTTTTTCTTCATGAGAAGCCACTTTTTTATTTCACCACCAGAGCACTGGTTCTGCACAATGGGTGCAAGAGGCAGAGGGACCAAAATAAGAGGACCCTTCCCCACCTGCTGCTGTGGATGAGGTGGTACCTGTGCCCTCTCCCAGCACTCTGCTGACACTGTGTACAAAGCTGGGCAGGTTCTGTGTGCCTTGGGCTGCTCCCACACTTGTGATTTCTTATGCAAATATCTGGCACCTCACTCATCTGGAGCAAGTCAGAGTTCTTTGTCACCCAGCCTTTGTGAATGCCTGACATTTCCTCTCCTTTGGGCAAGAGCTGGAGAGGAAGTTGGTTTATTTAGAAAAGGGATTTTTTTTTTTGTTTACTTCTATCTATTCATACCCTTGGTAGAAAAGATACTCCTTCTCCAGTGTGAAACATCTGGCTAAATTATAAATGCGAGGAAGTGGCTGAAGAAATGATTTAATTGAATTGTTATTTAGTGGTTAATTTTGTAGGTCTGATTTCTAAATTCTGTATTTCATTGTGACATAGCCATATATAGTCTCCTATTGCTGTTAAAATAAGCCAATAGTGATAATAACAGATGGCCCTGTTCTTAAAAACCTGAGCTTAAATTTGGTGTTCTGTGTTTAGGAAGAACTGAAGGAAGGTGCTTCCCCATGCAAAGCCCTCAGGAGCCACCTGGAGCAGACCAAGTGCTCTGTGGTTCCAGCCTGAATTCCAAGTTTTCCAGTTCCTCTGGCTCTGGCCCTGTTTTTAGATGAGAAAACAGTGATTAAAATTTCTCTGTGTCTGGGAATGTCATGCAAGTGGACAGGGATGTGTGAAGAGATCTGCTTACTGTCCAGTGCCAGACAGCCTTGAGCAGCAGCTTTCTCTAGGAGTCTGGAGAAATTCTAGTTTTGATAGAAACATCACTCAGCAAGACAGGGGGAGCAGCTTTTGTCTTCTCAGCTTCTGTAAACATATACAAATGTAAGTGAACATTAATTCTATTTTTTCAAATTATATGTCCACAGACTTTGTTTCAGCAAAAACAGATTTTTCAGATTTAGTTATGCTTGCTTCCCATGTAACCCAGCATACCTTTAGTATGTAATTCTTTGGCTGATAACTTGGTAAAATCTGAATATAAGGTACAAGGTTTTCCTAATTGGACTGTGCAACTTGTTAGATGAGTTTGTAGCCAGGAATCAGTTCCTTGTTCCCATTGGTATTTGAGAAAGTAGTTTGTAGGTTTGTGCTATGAATGGCAAAGGGCTCTGCCCTCTTTTCCTGGGGATGCTTTGCCCTTTGAGCCTGGTGCTGCTCTGGAGCTGTGGAGAGTGTTTTGTGTTCTGTTGGGTGTGTGGGTACCTGATCTGGGAAAAAGCCTCTATGACATTCCTGTGTTGCTTATGGCAGGAGAACACACACCCACAGTGTGCTCAGGTTTGTTGTGCCTGCAGGCACAGGGACCTGCCCGGAGAGGTGGTGATGTCTGAGCCCTGCATGGGGTGCTGAGGATCCACAGTCACACCAGCAAAGGCAGGATCAGCCACAAAAGCTTTTTTCCTGCCATCTCTCAGAATTTTTCTCATAGATAGGACTTCTCATGTAGTTTACCATGTTCTTTTATGTAGTCAGGAAGCAAACTGGTGTTTGAGTTGAAAATTGTATCTCAACTCCTGTACTTTTCCAGTTCAGCCCTTTTTTATCCCCTTGCTGGCTCTGCAAGGAGACACAAAGGAAAATTTGGAAACAGTAACTGAATTATTTTTGTTGTGTCAAGCAATAGAATGATTTATTCAAAGCTGAGTGTGGGAAGGAAATCTGATATGATGAGCCAGGAGCAATCCTTCTGTTAACTATCTCTTTCCCCTCCCATGACTACAATCTTTCTGTCATTCTTTCTCACTCTCCCACCTTCTATACATATTTCTCTTGCTACAAGAGGACGGTAAATACAGGAGGTTTTGGAAATACCTGAAGCTGTTCCCGGGATGATCTAACACGACACACAATGCAACCCTTGCACAGGAAACAGCACATAAGGCTCATGGTGCCATTTATGTACAACAAGCAATCTAAGTATTGATGCACAAACAAAAACACAAATAATGGCAAAACTGCTTTGTCTTCAAAGTCAGTAGCAGAAATTACTGCAGAGAGAACCTCCCTAAGATCATCTGACCTTAAGAGTACAGCTTGACTGTGCCTAGGCAAGGTGGAGTCTGCACCAGGCTCTGCCAGGTGTTCTCCTAGACAGAATTACCTCTTGCCACAGCTCTTATCTTTATCTTTGTGCCATCACAGGTACAGCAAAGCACCACTTGTCAGGAGCTTGCATTTGAAACAGAAAATCACTTAGAGAAATAGTTAGCTACTGCTAAGAGAAGGTTAAAAGTCATTAATATCTCAAGTTGTGGGTATGGGCATATATCTTCACAATTCTAGCTGTAGCTGTGATGTGTACAAAGTCTACTGCTGTTGTAATCGAAACAAGTGAAATCCGCTTTCATGAATTGCAGCTGGATTCTTGCCAAGGAGCTTGGTTTCCTTTTAATGTTGGGCTATTAATTAGCTCAGCAATTCATTCTAGTTTTATTTGGAACAACTCAGCAAGTGTTGCCGTATTTGAACTCTTCTGTAAGTGGCAGGAGTTTTCTTGGAAAAGGTGTTTCACTGCAGAAAAGTGAACATACCCATGGGAGGATGGCTTCTACTCAGGAACATCCATCTATTCCCAGCCTACTTGCCAGCTTCCATGGAAGGAAGATGTGAAGAAACATAGTCTTTATCTTTTCCAAAGTTATTGCAAAGCAATTGGAGGCTTTCCATCCATTCAGCAAAAAAAATTATTTCTTACCCCAGTTTTAACAGGATGTTAGTATTTGAAACTGGTGAAACAACATATTCATTTTGGCTGTGAGAAACTCTTGAATAAAGTCACACATTTTTCAGGGTTGATTCTGGGTAAACTTTGAATCCCAGTGGATGTTTCTGGGTGGTCTGGTTTGGTGCTGCACAGACATCCTTAGCACAACAATTTACATGCAAATATGAGATGCTGGAGGCATTGTAATGCCAATTCCCTTTTTATTGTTCTTCAATGTCTAATCAGGTTTTACCAAATCAAGGAATTCTGGTGCTTAACAGGAAAAAAGCTTTCACAAAAGCTTTTGTCTTGTATTTGTAAAGATAGCAAGGAAGAAATTTAAGGAATTTTTAAGCTTTGGCAATTCTGAGTTCATTTTACGTTGTATGTGACAACAGCATGTGAGGGATGTTCCACTGTGCTCACCTCTGTGTGTGTGTGCACCTACAGAGTTACCCTTGGCTGGGAACAGAGATGTGCTTGGAGAGGGCTGGAAAGGGAGTACTCTTTCTCTGACAAGTTTTGTGCACTGTCACTGAGCCCATTGGATTACAGTCTTCACTGCAGGACTGCTCACAAACCAGCCACAAGCAGACCCCACCATACAGAGCACTCCATGTGCACAGAGCAGTGGAAAATGTTCTCTGCAGCATAGAGGTCATGCCTTTAACAGAAGGAATAAAAGCCTGTAACCAAATACTTAAGACTTGATTTTGAATGAAAAATAGAATTTTCGTTGCTTTAAGGAGCAGATTTTTTCCCAAGGTTGGATGTCATATCTTTTTCACTTTAAAATCAATTGACCAAAATGAAATCTTCGCTGGTCTTTCCTCTTTTTTCCCTAGAATATATCTTTTTCCTTATGGGAATGTTACCTGGAAAATGAAAGCTCGTTGGGAAACAGAAGAGGAAAAACAATATCTGTACTACTTCTAACTGTGCATCATCTGCTTTTATATCAGAAGTTTTCCCACCATCTCTGCATTATCACAGCCTCATTTTTCTTTTTGTATCCTCGTGGGCTTAAAATTAGAGGACACCTGACCAGGGGCTGTTCTTATTCAGGCACAGTGTTTGTGTGCAGTGTTTGGCATGGTTCTCTCCTGTTGGGTGGGTGTCCCAGTTCTGTCTGCCTCCCTTTGCCTTCTCCAGACCTGTGTCAGTGTTCATTCTGAACCCTGGAGACAGGGAATTATTAATGCAGAAGTCACCCCTTAGTCTGAGTGGCACCTCCTTCTGCAGTGAATGCATGTGTTGCTCAAAGCACTCAGAACACAGCAGCTCATTGGCTCTGCATCCCTGCATCCCCTTCACTGTGTTCATTAAATATCTATCCAGACTGCGTGGCATAAATCTTTAAAAACGAGGGTGCCCTGGGGGCCAAATGTGTGACAGCCTTTCACAAAAAGGCTCACTAATTGCTTGTGATTAAACTGCCTGCACTTCTGCTGGCCCTTGGTGTGAGCTTTCAGCCAGAGCTGTGCTGTTCCAGGCTCTCTCCAACAGGGTGATGCCACCTGAGCAATTCAGCCCCCTGAGATGGGATGGGTTATTCAGGGCATCACCCTCATTTCCACTGATTGCTTCTGACATCACAGGAGGATCAGGGGAGGAAAAGGAGCTAGGGGCTTTTGCCTTCACTGTTATATATACACACATCCATAAATATGTGTGTATGTTTACATATATGCACACGTGTGTGGGGTTACAACTGTATTTGCAAGAGTTTAATAAACAGCACCCAATATTTGCTTAGACTTTGTGTATGTAAGCCCATGGAGGGTTTGTTATGAAGTTGACACAAGTGAAAGGAGCAGGGTACTTTCCAAAGGTTGTGCCTCTGGATGTGAGGTTCTTCAGACCAGCTGTCTCCCTTTGATCTGAGGCAAGGGGTGCAGGGCAGGCAGAGCTTTATTGCCACCTAAAAAGCACCAAGTACATTTCTTGAGCCTCCATTTATTTTTCTTCCATGGTTGTCTTTTCTGTTTGATAAGCTAGGCTGCAACCAGCTCAAGTCTCCTGTGTCAAATTCTCGTTAGCAATGTGCAGTTTTGCTGACAATGTGCTCAAATCCAAGGCTCAGTGCATCCATTCACTCATCCAACAGCATGATGGTAATGGTGAAAAAATCCTCCTTGTAGGAGCACCTCATGTGGGATCAGTTCTTGCACAAAGAGGGACTGCCCAGCTGTCTCAGTGAGCTGGGAAGCATTTAATAGACCTCAAACAAAGTGTTAGGCTGTTATTTTTTTGGTCCTGGTTCTTTGAGGACCATCATCCATCTGAAGGTTGCAAACAGAGCTTTTGAAACAGCTGCTGTTGGAATATTGTTTACCAGTTAATGAATTAAGAGATGTGTAGGTTTCCAGCTATTGAATTTCTTCTCTGTTCTTATTTTAAGTAGCTACAATATTGTTAAAAATGCACTAACAAATACAGATGCAGATCCCTTTCAACTAAAGCATCAAAGAAAACGAGCTCCTCTGATACATCTCACATCAGTTTTTGCTTCAGCTCCTCTCATACACTCCTGTCAAAAAGATGTCAGTAATGATTTAGATCCTGCTAAGAGAAAACACACCAGCTGTTGTGAACAGCAGAGGTGTTAGGTTTGCAAAGCATTGCTGTGACCATTTGTGCATTTCCTTCAGAGAAAGCCACCTTTTTGGAACAAGAAAGAGTGCCATATATTTCTGTGCAATCTTAGTTTTTGCGAAAATGAACAAATATTTATATGGCATTGGAGAGTGTCTTAAGGGGGGTAGGAAATTTTAGACTGGAAGTTGGTGAGAATTTTTTTTATAGAAGGCAATTAACATATATAAAAACTTATGTCTTGGTAAAGCTTTTTAATCACTTTTTAATTGCATTTAAATTAAGTCATCTTTAAACTGAACACAGTGTATCTACCCTTTTCTCATGTTCTTTGTCACTGCTGTTGAAGTTCCCAGGGGCATTCTCCTTGTGTTGTTTCATAATGCTTTATTCACGTACAGGAACTGTCACCAAAAGTCAGTGTTGGCTGGGAGCTGCAGGGGTGCTGCTGCTGCCTTCCCCTGGAAGTAGGATAGATGGCAACTGCAGCAACTCAAGTCCAATGTGATCTAACATTTCTTTGGGTTTGTCACTTTGTGAGTGGCAGGCAGCATGGTGTGTTAAAGGTTGCTTATGCAGTCAGCCGTCTGTTTTGTAAGATGTTGTTTGTCTTGTGCAATGTAAAACTTGGCAAATACAGATGCCATGGGATGAAGGGAGGGAGGAATGACACATTCTTCTTTCTCTGCCACTGGTGCTCCTTGGGAGACAGCTTGCATCCAGGGCATTGCTGCAGACATCTCTGCATCCCACACACTGGTCAGGCAGCCTCTGCTCAAGGTCTCCTGTCCCTGGAGGAGCTGAGATCAGCCCTGCCCTGCCCTGCCCTGCCCTGCTCTGCTGCATATACATTGTGCCTGGGAAGTCCACAGCTTCTGCAACCGAGTTAATGAGGGTTGAGTGAACACCCTGCGTTGAATCCAGCCTGGCTCTGTGCTTGTGGTCCAAACCCTCCACCTGTGGGTAGCTACACACTGCCTGCAGCTCAGGCAATCTAAACACCCTGATGGAGTTGAGCAGTACCAGGCCTGAAATAGGGATGGTGTGTTATTCATTTGTGCTTTACAGGAGCAAGTCAGGCATGTGGAAAGTAAAGAGGGAAGGTTGCACCTTGTGTTTCAGCTGGATTTTGCAGGAGAGGTGCAGCTATATTCACTTTTTTCATGCTATGCCTCTCTGTGAGGCTCCATAGTGTATCTAAAGGGTATTTTGCCTGGCATCAGTTTTGGCACTATCCTGGTCTTTGCGTACCAAGTGATCATCTGATCTAGTTTTGATAAGAAAGAAATCTGTTGTGATTAGATATTTCCCTATCAAGATAGCTCCATCCAGGCTATCTATTGAGGTCAGAAATTAAGTGTGCTGCTGCACATCTGGTGAGGTGTTGTGCTGGCTGCCTGCCCTGGTGCCACCCTGACTGCTCTGTCAGCTCAGCTTTATGTCAGTGCTGAGGCAACTGACTTGACACTTATTAAATGTGTTAATTAAATGGTGGGCTAGCATGTGTTTAAAAGAACTCTCACCAAGCTGATGATGTGTAGAAAAGTACCTCTGAAGGAGAATCTGTGTCACTTCACAGGTGTATTTTAGAGTAATTTCTGTCCTGATGTGCTGTTGGGGGAAAATAATACTATTACTCTGCCATTGGAGATTCAGTCTATTACTGTTTTCTTTTCTTGGCAGTGGATTGGATTTCTCTAAAGAGGAAATTAGATTTTTCCTTCCCTTTCACTCTGTCTCTGTCCTGTGCTTACATCAATTGGTGGTTGTCTGTGTGCTGCAGTGTGTGTGATAACCTTTAATTCCACGAGCTACTTCATTTTCTGTTCCCTAATCAACTAAATAAAGTAAATAAAGTATTTACACATTATGCTTCTTTCCTTCTGGTGACAGCAAAGGCAAACAAGATGATGTACTCCTTGTCTAAATTCATGCAGGAGTGAGTGCTGGCTTAGCCTGGGCTATTTTGGCCAGGACTGAATCAGAAGTGTGCTAATTGAGAGATAAGAAGTATATGTAGCCCATGGGTAGGGCTTGCACCTCTTAGAAGTTTGTGTCTAGTAACCAAGTGGAAATTTTTGTGTATAAGCAGATATGCTGGATTTTACTTTCCTTCCTTCCTAGCAGCCAGCTGCAAACTTGTCTGGGAGTTATTGATAGTTTTTCTGTGATTTTATCCGGTCAGCTAGCCAAAAGCTAGCTTGGGGGCCATGTTATTCTAGGGTATCCAGTGAGATGATTTGTTTACAGCAGAGAGCAAATCCCTCAGAGAGTGTTGGAGGAAGACAAGGTCCCAGAGGTTTGAGAAAGCTTGGTGGGAATTAGGAAACACAGCAGCAGCAGGGACAGGGTCACCTCCCAGCAGCCTTCAGGATCACTGTGACGGAGGTGGCAGAGCTCACGGTGCCAAAAGGGTGACCTCAGGGAGCACAGAGGTGCTGAGACGTGCTGGAGGTGCTGAACAGCTTGGGAAACTAAATACTCTTAGAGGTTTGTTTTCTTTCCTTTTGTGCTCTGATGAAAAGCAGAGTCCAAATGCAAAATTCTTTCTCAGGGTCACATCTTGAGCTTCACTTTCAACAGAGCAGAGCAGCTGCTGGGGCTGAGGCAAACACAGACTTGGTGCTGTAGGCTGTTACTGCCACTGGGAGTTTCTGGTGTTCCACATCTTAAACCTAAAGCTATGTTGCCAGAGAATTCTTCTCAAATATGAGTGTTTTTCATCTGAGTCTCATTTTTCCCCTCCCTTTTGAAGCAGAGGAACATCTCAGAGGGGTGCTTAGATGGAAGGAATTAAGAGTATTGGGTGTGCAGTAGTATGGGGAAACCTGACAGAAACTGGGGAATTTTGTTTGGGGTTTTTTTTAATATAATGTGCAACTGTGAGTGTGAATCTAGAATCAGACTGTCTCCTTGGGGATTTTTTTCAGTGTGAATGCTCCTGGCCAGGCTTCAGGTGCTTTGTCTTGGCCATTTTCTCCAAGGGATACTCCTATATAATTACAGTCTTGGTGTCTCACAGATGGAAACTGGGCAGGGAGAGATCACAAAAAGGCACAAAAAGCTGCTACCTTGTGGTTTCAGAGGGGGCTGAAACTTGGGCTGCAGAACAAGAATTTCTTTGTGTTTTGGGTCTGAAGATGGGCGAGTGAATGCTAGAGTTGTTCAAGCAGTGCAAAGCAGCCTCTTTTTCCTCTTGATATGCTATTTGCAAATAACTTCTTCATATTTTTTTTTAAATAGAGATATTTGCCTTTCATCCTTGTGCAAATTTTCTGAGAATAAATGTCATCCTTTTAAGACAAACAAGAGGGTTGCTGAAATCTGAAACAGATCGTTTACCAGTGTGCAAGTGCAAGATGGAGTGAAAAAGGACAGGATGTGGCTCTTAGTCCCTTCATGGCAGTGACAGCTTGCCTGGTGGGATTTGGAGGAGGTGGGCTATGCAGGGCCATGCTCTGTGGCTACATGAGCTGATGTTAACCTAGAAATACTGCAGCTCTTCCCATCTGTATGTTCATAGACTGCTCCTACCATACCTGCAGGTAGAGAGGATGGGAAAAAAAAAACAGCTGGAAAGGGGAGAGGACAGCATTTCAGATGTCAGGCTGTGGCATACTCACATGATTTTATCTCGCTTTCCCATTTCCTCTTTTCAGAAGAGGCTGCCTGAAAAACTGTTGTAAAGGATACCAGCCCAATTAGTCCATCCCAGTGCCAGGGAGAGAAGCTGTTAGCAAAGGCATTTTGTCCTTTCTGATGTAAAGTCCTTGTACTGCTTGTCACCAGTGCCAGTTGCATTTCTATGGGTTAACCTGTCTTCTGACCTGTGGTTTTGCCATGCCTCTCTCTGCTGATGCCCAGGGCAGTGACCCCCAGCACAAGGCAGTGGGGCTGAGCCTGGGGCACTGCAGAGGTTCTCCAGTAGCTCCCTACTCACACCCCAGCAAGCCTGAGTGCTCCTGGGCACAACATGTCTGGCCCCAGGACCTGGTTCCCACATTTCCCAGCCAGAGGTGCAATGTGCTGTGCAAGGAGTGTCGTGTGTTCAGTGCCCTGTGCCTGGGATGCCTGTGGGGCCCAGGTGTGGGTCACACCTGCAGTCAGACAGCTGCCCTCGGGCTGGGCTGGGCTTGCAGCCTGGGGAGCAGTTTTGCCTTAGGGGCTGTCTGGGTCCAGCTTGTTTGTCCTCTGCTGCTGAGTGCCCATTGACTGTGAGAGAGTCTGTCCCCTGTGTCCTGTCCCCAGCATGCCTGATTTCACTGCCCCAGTACTGCTTTGCATGCAGGTTTCAACTTGCCTGTATGATCACTTGCCTAGGACTTAGGGAAATTTGGTATCTGAGCTGGATCTGCTGCTCTGACTGAGTGCATAGAATAGAAATGCTGGGCAAGGAAGCAAAATCCTTTACATGCATGTCTCCACACAAAATTAACCAAGTAGAGCAAATGGATATATCTGGGAGTTTTTGGTATTGGTGATAATTTCTTTGATTAGTGTGTATGATGAGGGTTTGCTCCACAAAGTAATTGAGATGGAAACTTTTTTATTGATTCAGAGAGCTGGAGCTTGCTTGCTCGATTTGCCATGGGTGGGTAAAGCTGATCTGACTCTTGTAATGATTTTGTCTGAGTTGGTAGTTTTGTCACGTGAACTGGGTGGAAATTGTTGCAGCTGCAGAGACTTCATGCCTGAGTGCATTGAGACCCCAGTGTGAGCATCAGCTGGGTGCCTTTCCTGCTCCTGGGGCAAGGCTGCTGCCTTGCTGCAGAGGTGGGAAAGGGTTGATTGATAGATGCTTGCTGAAAACTGCAATGCTGAATCTTTTATCATATACAATCGAAGCCAGATATGTTGGAAAGTCAGTAGGCTGTCCAAATATGTAAAACATTTCAACAGAGATGTGGTGCTTCATATGCTGCTGGTGTTGCTTGAAAATCAGGCTCACCCAGCTAGAGCAGGGGTTATTTTCTTGTCATCTCCAGCTTTTTTAGAGGAAAGGGCAGAAACTGATCATATGCATGTGATAATCCAGAGAAGAAAATAGGTGCTAAACAATCTCTGAAGTTATTTCCATTCTATATAATTAATAACTGCTGCATGTAGAGTTTTTTACTGTCCACCAGTGACTTAATGAAATATACTTTTTATTATTTTCTCACCTCTTTCTGACTTTATATAAAAGTTGAAATCTTGGCTATTTTTATTTTTACCTGATACTAACCTGAGCAATGCAATTGAAATGCCAAAGCCTTATGTATCTAATGCAGACTTCCCGTTTCCATAGCAACAAAACTCGACCTTGTACTTAATGAGGGAATATTGGAGTGTGAGTAACTGTGACTTTAAGGTTTAGAAAAACAAACAGAAGCACTTTATATTTGGAGATTAGAGAAATAAAACGGAAGTGACCTCTTTGCATAGAATAAAAAAAAATTTCCTAGTCTTGGGATACTTCATTAGTGAGAATGAAACCATATTAATGTCATAAGGAGCTCTGTGTTTTAAGCTTGTTTACCAAATTAAAATGTAAAAGCTTTTTATAGCATGTGAGAGACTTTGAGGGCTTTTTCTCCCCCTTTCATTTCCAAAGCTGCTGTGTTTGTGGTTAGGATAATGAAAATTTGGGCTGCCTGACAACAGATACGTTTTCCCTTTGTATTGGCAAAAATCCATTAGTAGTTTTTGCACTGGCTGAAAAAAAAGAGAGCAAAATGTGTGGTGTTTAATCCTACATTTCATCTACAAGCTAGCTCCTGGTCAGTTAGTTTAAATCTGTGTTGCAGTGATAAATGCAAACTGCAGGTTAGAGAGTGAATGAAGGAACAGCTGTCATCTCTTCCTATTTTCTTACAGCTTTTCAGTTAAAATTTTAATAACCATTAAATTTTAATTTAAAACCACCATAGGAAAACACCCCATAGAAAAACAACAATGCTGACAGCAACATATCACGAATGTTTGCAGGCCTCTTTCTGTATCAGCATTCCAACAAGTGCTACACAACATTTGTGGCAGGTTTGTTGAGCTAAAGCATTAGTCTGTGTAAGTGAATGTGGGCAAATGGGAAATGTGAAATAGAGGCTTCTATTGCAATCTTACTGGTGAAAAAATTTCCAGAAGCCAGTCCAAATTTTGTGTTTGCTATTTCTTCTGTGACTTTTTAAAATTTTGTTGTTAGGCTGTGCTTCTGACTAAATTCATCTTCTGACTGAATAAAGATAGCCAGAATTCAGGGTTTGAGGAAATCATTTGATCTAGTGAACTAAGTTTTATCTACTCACTTGTGACAAGACAACTGAGGCAACCAAAGATGCCAGTGATGGTGGTAAATAGCCCCACAGCAAAAGGAAGGAGGGAGGGCGGATAAGACAGAAGGGAAGTTGGCTTGTTTGAAAGTTGATCAAGGTAGGCTATTGGGAAGCACAAACCCAGAAACAGCACACTCAGCAAAATCCAGCTTGGCATTGGCTGAGTTGGAGCATATTAATCTGTGGGCAGGTGGCTTCCCATCTGAGCTGGGAGCCTGCATCCTGCTGAGAGCTGTGCTCTTCCTCCTCCCAGCAAACTCTTTGGAAAGGCAGGTGGTGTCTCTGAGGAGTGTGAAAAGGCATGACCCAAGATCTTTGGCTTGTGTTTGACTACACATTCCCTTTTAAAAATAAACACCTTATTATTTGGTAAAATGCTTCTCTAGGTAGAGACTGAAGGAAATCTGGCAGGTATGTGGAATTTGCAATGTTTGCACCACAGCTGTTAATGGGCTTCTCTAGTGCCTAAATTTGGGAGTAAGCAAAATTTATTTGATTCTGCATAGCTTTGACCATAGCTCCTGCAGGACATGAACTCCCTTAAAGTTTCCTAGCGATGCTCAGGATGTCTTTGCTGCTGGGGGCTGATTGTCTGTGTGCTCTGTGTTTCAGGGATAGAGCTCTGTCCTCCCGGGCACCGCTTCATGATCACCATGGTGGCGAGCTTCATCGAGATGGCAGGGCAGTTCCTCATGCCAGGGCTGGCTGCCCTCTGCAGGGACTGGCAGGTCCTCCAGGCTGTCATCATCTGTCCCTTCCTGCTGATGCTGTTTTACTGGGTGTAAGTATTTCTTCCTCCTGCCAACAAGCTCCTGATGCTGGACTGGGGAGATGCTCCAGTGTTGGGAAGTGTGTGTGCTTCACAACACGTATGAGCCTTTCCTTTTGTTATTCCATTCACCTTGTGCAAAGGCTTGGCTTTGAAATAAGAAAGAATAGCTTTATAATCTTCTGTAGCATGCACATATTCTGCACCCTGTGGCACGGTGGGCACTTGGGAGATAGTCCCCTTTCACTGAGGTGAAGTTGTACTTTGTTATTATTCTGACTGTCACTTCCCCTTTCAAGATTAAACTAAGTTCTTGAGAGGATGTATCCCAGCCTAGCTGTTGTCAGATTGACATGGCTCTATTTTCCCTTAATACCTGTGTTGTGGCTCTGGGCTGACACTGTTGGTTTCTTTGATCCAAGAAAAGTTGCAAACAAGATCTGTCAGCCCTGGAACAAGCACACTTGGATGTTTTGTGTACGTGAGGTAGTCAGGCCTTGAATAGACTTGATTTTGCCCAAATTAGCACATGTTATGCTGAAGTCTGGATGGCTGATCTGTGCCAGGCAGTGCTCAGCATTGCTCCTATAAGGAATTCCCCACTCCTAGCTGGTCCCACTCTTCTCTGTCTGAGACACTGTGGTGTTGGTAGGGCTGTCCTGAGAGAAGCAGGATGGCTTTCACCTTGGGAATAGTGCCAGGTTCATCTTCACCATGATTTTATAAACCTTCCAAAAACTCTTTCTTTGTTGTTCTGTCTTAATAGTGACACGCAGTGGTGGCATGAGACAACAGAGGCTCATGAGAGCAGTGTTGTACAAAACCATAACAGTAAGAACACTAACAAGTCTAAAATATTTAGTTATTGTACACTGAGAAAAATGAGGAAAAAGGCTACTACTCTATGGAGGACTGAGCTTGCTGTGTACCGTGGTGAGCTAGGCTGCTGGTTGTAATGCCTGACAAGTTACAGCTTGTGAAAACTTGTTACAGGATGTAGCAGCTGTATTTTTGTATTAACTCCCTACTGAGCCCTCCTGTGTTGAAGGTAGTAACCCTCAGTGGGGATTTCACTGCTTATTCCCAAGGCAGACATGCCTCAGCATGGGCAAAATGTGCACTCAGGAGAGTTACAAGTCCCTTGCAAGATAATGTCAGCAGAGGAGGCAGGGGGTTACCCCTGTATTCCAACCTACAGCATTTAAATAGCCTGATCTTGACATCCTGATTAATAATGAAGAAAGTTTATGTTAATCTGTGATGGAGTTCTTCCCTCCCTTACCTGCTGTATGTTATACACATGCTGGTCTGCCCCAAAGCTTCATGTAGTAATGCCCACCAGCTGAAATACCTGATGTCCACCACTGGATAAAATGCAGTATCAAACAGAATATTTACAGACATTTGTGTCCAAAAGCATGGTACACTAGTATGGAGATGCCTAATGAACATGGGGGATGGCATGGAGAACAGGCATCCCTCAGCAGACTTCTGGAGGCCACACGTTTTCCAGGTGGCTTTGGTAGTGTCTCACACATTCCTGTTCAGAGGTCATTCCTGAGTGACATTAAAAGGGATGGGAAATGCTAAAAATTATTCTGTAATCTGAAAGAACTCTGTGGTTTTTTTTAGCTGGGAAAGGCAGACAAACCAAGGAAATAAGTCCCCCTTATATATTGTGGAACATAGCAGCTTGATAAATAGTGGTAATAGCCTGAGGATCAGGATTTGTGTTGCCCAGGGTTTTTGCATTTGCAGAAATGAACCTTGGTTGGGATTTAATTATATTGTCAGTACAGTCTGTACTTTTCTCTTAGGCTTTTTGCTTCCATCTGTTGCATATTCTCTGGGAAGTGTTGCCATTTTATTACCTCTTCCTTTCCTTCCAAATGGAACGTGGACTAGCAGCATGTGTTACAGATCAAGGAAGAAAAGTAACTGATTGGTAATAAAAGAAAAACTGGAAAACTGCACTGCTTGTTAATTCCCCATCATGTACCCAAAGCAGTGAGCCTAATAACAGATGCTGCAAATAGCCCCTGCACTGCCTCCTCCTTCCCCTGTACTCTCTTTGCTTCCATCTCCTGCTGTGAGAGTGCTGTTTGCCCCCCCCCCAGGGCTGGGGCTTAGCTCTTCCCACCTTTGTTTTGTTCTTCTGTGGGCCACATGCACATGGCAGGCTATACAGTCCCCAGGAGGTGCATGGCTGAGTGGCTTGGGAAGCTGGGAGCAGATGGGGAAAAAGGGAGTGGCAGCAGATTTGTCTTGGAAGGATGGGCAGATGGGCTTGGATACAAAAGTGTGGAGCAGATTCCCCTACTGGGCTCTTAGGTAATTCTGGAAGGGCAGAAAGGCACCCATGTAAGCCAGGCAGGGGTTTGTAACAGGTGTATAAAGACAGTTTAATAGAAGTTAGACTCCTTTCAAGTGTGTGTGTTTTAGAGCCATAAGAGAAGGGGAGCTTCAGTTACACAGAGATTTATTTCTTCTCCCTTGAGCAAAGGAAGCTCCAGACAGGATGATGCCATGAACGTCAGTAAAGGCATCAATAATTTGAAATAAACTCCTGCTTCACTCTAACCAAAACTGAAGAAATGGGAAGAGGTGTCTGCTTCTTTCTTGATGCTTTAGGTAGGATTTACTTGCATCATGACACAAAGTTGCAGTAACTGGGTTTGTTGACCTGAGGCAGACCCCTGATTGACAGCACATTACAACCTTTCCATGGGCATCTATTTTCCATCCATCTGCACAGAATCACAGTTCTTCCAGCTGGATGTGGTACCTTCCTGGTGTTTGTCAAGGATTCTTCTCTCAGGATTTCTCAGTCTTAAGATCTTTTTCCCCAGTGTGCCTTCCAGTCATCCCCCTCTCGTCTCCCAAGCAGCAGAAGCTGTGGAACAGGAGATGAAAGTTTAACCCTACCCCAGCCCCTGCTCTTTTCCTTGACTGTATAAACATGGCCCTTTCCTTGCTGATAGAGGAGGTACCAGACTATCAACCAGCTATGTGAGGAAAATACTGAAAGCCAAAGTTCAGCAGGAAGGAGTGCATGCATTGGCTGTGGCTCACCAGGGACACACTGTCTGCACACCCTGGAGCAGGAACACTGAGGGAGCTTGGTGTACTGCTCTAAGGGAGACAGGAAACAAAGGATGCAGTGACACAGAGGGATTGCAGTCAAGCTCTGTTTAGAACAATGCAGCTGATGGGAACTGTAAGCCAAAGGAATGACCCAAAAGGTGAGCAAAAGCTGAACTTTTTCACATTAGCTCAAAAATATGTATTACTTTTCACACCCCCACATATGCTACTGATGAAGTCACCCAAATTCCAACCTAAATATGAAATGGCATCTCCTGTAACTTTACCTTTTCCCTTCCCTCAGAGAAAACGTTATAAATGTAGCTTCAGTGAGGAAGGAGTTCAGAGAAGACTTCACCTTTGTATTCTGGGACCATTGATGGGCTGTACCTATCTCCTCTCTCACCACCTGTTGTGTACGACTTGAACACTCAGCAATACCAAGTGCTTCTTCAGGAAATGCAGAAAGCAAGCTTGTGTTTGTGATCATATTTTTAGTCATCTCACAATTTAATGCATTTGTCAATGGCTGTATTATTCATAGTTCAAGTATTATCAGTGTGTGCTTCCACAGACAGTGCATTTATCACCAGCAACCCAAGAACCTGCATTCCTGTTGCTCAAGAATGACACTTTTGTTTCTGGCTGTGAGATTTATTAAATGTGACTTCTACTCTGGCCATGAAAGTCCATTCAGTGCAACCAGACTTAGTGTGCCACACTGTTTGAGAATTTGAGACCATGGGAGCTGTCATTGAACATGACTGGACTGATGACCTGGACTCAGGACAGCACACAGATCTTTAAGTGTCCCTAAGGAACCTCTCACTGCTCACACTGAGTGATGGAGTACCTGAAAGATGCTAGACCTAATCACTTGCAGTTTTAGAAACCTGCAGGAGCCAGAAGATGTTGGGACAGGTTTGTCCCCAACCTGTGATGCCCATCCTCGTGGCTCCTTTCCTTTCCCTACATGTTAGTGGTCATCACAGGACTTGTTGTTTGGAACCTCTAAGCACTCTGTGGAAAGTCTAAAACTTGTAGGCTGGTGGCTGAGACTGTACCCTCTCCAGGGCCAAGCATGCAGAGATTTTTGCATTCAGAAAATTCTTAGTACTTCAAAAAAATGCTTTTTCTTTACAAGACTTTCTTCTGGACGATGTGCCAAATCATCTGTGCAGCACAAGAGGTAGTAAATAAGCTGTCAAGCTGAATGACTGTCATCATAGCTGTTATATATTTTTATTGACTGTTATTATTTAGATTGCAGTCTACCTGATTTCTCTCCTTTTTATTTCTTCTTCCAAAAATACTTTCTCTGTCTCAGTTGGAGGCTTTGCTAAGGTGTCTTCCAAATTGTATCAGCCCTAAGAGATAGTATGATAATGGTGCAATTGACTGCTTAGAAGTACAAGGACTGGCCAGCATCCACAGCAAAGATCAGTGCTTTGTGAAGGAAATTTGGGGTTTTATTATTTGAAGTTAAAAGTAGTTGTTACATTTGTTTTTAGTAAGATCTTTTAGAGGAGCAGTAAAAACAAGGTCTTAGCATGAAAAAAAAATTACTTGGAGTGAGAGCTGAAAGTTTTCATGTCTATAGCAGTATGGGAGGTTTTGTGGGTTTGTTCTAAGAGCTACATATTTCTTTTGCTTTTGTATTAAAATAAACTCATTTGGAAAAAAAGGAAGAGTGACCAGCTAAGCTCATTAATCTGGTTAATATCAACAGTTGAAAAAAAACACCTGGATGGAATACAGACTTTTTAAACTGTATGCATGTATATATTTTTAAGGCAACTAACAAAATACTGTCTTTAGTAGGGGAAGCTTATCATCCTAAGAAGTAATTCTTCTCTTTCATCTGTCTCTGAAAGAGAACCCAAATTACTTCTGTCAGCTGTTTTCTTTCTTTGGTCTGAATTACTGTGTGTGAACTGCACATTTCATTCACTCCCTTCTTGGCAGCAAATGTCTGCTGCAGACAGTGCTGCCTCTTCCTCTCATTTCTTTCAAGTTATATTAATGGACAGAGCACCTGTAATGTTATAAAACTCAAATGTGTTATATTTCCATGTGGTAAGATACTTCCTCTATGATTTGTGAATCAGGGTAAATGAAAGTATCATAATTTTGCACATTCTGAATCTGTTTTCCCTTTTTTTTTGTTTCATAAGTTATTCTTCTGTATTTGAAATAATTACACAGTTTTTGAGTGGTTAAATGAGCAGCTAAAACTCTACCAATTCATCCTCTGACAGAAACTTGGAAGCAGCCCTAACCTGTTTTCCCTCTTTAAAGTATTTTCCCAGAGTCTCTTCGGTGGTTGATGGCTACACAACAGTTTGAGGCATCCAAGGAGCTGATCCTTCAGTTCACACACAAGAACAGGATGAGCACAGAAAGTGACATCAAAGGAGTGGTGCCTGGTGAGTTGGACAGACAACTGCAAATCCCCCAGCTCTTCTTGAAAGGCTGCACGTGGCACTACTGCCCAGAATTAAATTATCTGTTTATTGCCTGTAAATCATCTCATTCATTCATTCATTCATTCATTCTGCTTTTCCTGAAAATCCATTCCAAACTCCAGCACTGTGTTACAAACTACATGGCCTGTTGAACAGTCCTAGTAATTATAGTCTTGTCTTGCAGTGCCGTGTGTCTTTAGAGACATCTCTTGAAGAATTTTACCATGGCTACAAGAGTGTGCCTTCAGCTCTGTGTGCCTCTGGAAGCTGTGTTTTAAAGGAAGCTGCTTGCTGGGATCCTGCCCATCACCCAGCACTTACTCTGTTGGTTTGGAGAAGCAGCAGCACTCAAACCTCTTATTCTAAAGTGCCAGACCCATGGGAAACTTAAACCACATTAGAGTTTCTCTTTAAAGCTTTGCTCCAAGAGTGGTTTTGCTTTCCTCTCCTGCATCATCTGAGTGATGCTGCTTTAGGGATGGGGGATTGTTGCAAGTGACAGTGGTAGGGTGCAGTTTTTGCTTGACAGTCTAAAGTATCAATTCCTTGGTTTACTGCTGCTTTTAGAAAGAGCTGGCTCCACCAGAAATGTCACTGAAATAGCCAAGATCCTGTCTTGAAGGTTGCTGTGCAGAGGAGACTCTGTGTGTGTGTGTGTGTGTGTGTGTGTGTTTGTCTAATTACAACAATGGCAAAGAGCTGTCTGGATCTTTGTATCACCAGAGCACCTGTCAGATTTGGTTCAGACTCCCCTTTTCCTTCTCACAGGCTTGGTTCTGCCCATAAACACCCATTTTGCACTGTCATTTACAATCTGTATCATACTACCCACTTGTCAGAAAACAGTGGAAACTTTTCCCCCACTTTTCCAGCACTGCCTGCTCTGACCCCAGGGGCTGCAGGGGAACTTCAGCCAGTAGCTCTGCCAGTGGGTAGAAGTGATGCTTCTGCACTTGTCTGATCCTTGTCAAAGGTCTCTGGGATTACTGTACTTTCTGTCAGTCAGTGTTAAAGGTGTCAGTCAGCCCTGGAACAGACTTAATCCAGGATAGAACTGTCACCATTAACATCAGTGCCTAATTAATAAAGCAGTCTCCATCAGTGAGGAATGTAAAGCAAAGTTCAGGATCTCTGTTACACATACCCAGGTCACTGATGATTTTTGGTGCAGTCAGTGCACTGGTGTTAATTAGCTGACTTGCATGTAATTGTGTGTCAGGGGTTACAGTTCCTGGATCTGCATCACACAAAATGTCTTTGCAGTGTAAATGCCATTTTTCTGGTCAAGTTCTGAAAAGCATTAGGGGTGTGTGAGCCATCACCAACCTGTTGATCTGCTTCCCACTCCTCATTTTTGCAGATCTTCCTCAGAATAAATGATGGATCTTGAGAAATGATGGATCCCTGAGCCAACAGTTGGCCTTGGAGTTTCCTAACCAATTCCTAAATTTGGCTTTTGTCAGTCAGCTTCTTGAATTTGCAGATGAAATAAAATGTATTTTAGGAGACAGAAGAGAACTAATTACCTGAGTTTCCTTTAAGGAAAATAATAAAGACACAGCTGTGTGTTGGAGGGATTTATTTAGGCCATGTATAATGATATTGCCCATGGAGAAATGCTAAATGTCAAAATGGCTTTATGACTGTTATTTGTGACTGATTACTTTTCTCAGCAGTTTCACGGTAGGAGTACACTCCTGTTTAAGGAAAGGACTCCCTTTCATGTGAAAAACCAGCATTATTTCATGTCTTGATACTGTGGATCCTCTGACTGCAAATACATTTAGATATAGCAGTTGTCAGTACAACACCATTTGCATTTTATAAATTATTCAGAACATGGTCATTTCTGCCTCCTTGTTGAAGACAAGACTGTTGGAGTTTATTATTTCTTCCCTCACTTTTCTCTTTAAACTCTTTCTGCAGCCCCACACTTAGGGCTTTTCTGATGCAGCCCTGGAGGGAAGCTGCATTTCTGCAGTATGAAAAGAATGGAATGAGATTAACTACAAACTACTGAAGAAAGCCCCACCTCTCACATTCTGGATGCACGGGGGTGTTGATGGTCTGAGTGAGGACAGGAGAACAGTAGGATTCTTGGGTTAAGAATGTGATCAAACTGCAGCTTTGTATTTTGCAGTGGGTTAGGAAGGAGGAGGAGACCTTTCTCTGCTCTTGTGTGCTGTAATGACATGCCCATAGCTGCTCTAGTATGGAATGGGTAAAAAGATGGTCCTTGTCTGGGAGAAAGGATACCATTGAGCCTGGTGCAGATATCCCTTGTTTTCCCTCGATTCCATTGTTGAGCTTTCCTATCTGTGTGGAGGGATTTTTGTTTGTGATTTGTTTTATTCTTTGTTTTCCATCTGAAAGAGCTGGAAACTGTTTTGCTCTAGTTAGAGGCCATTGTGTTGCTGTTTATTATTCCTCACTGCATTGTTGTAACAGCCTCCTGTGATTGAATTACTCCCAATGCATTTAAATGATAAACTGCTCACCTGCAGTCCCTTCCAGCTGAAAATCCCACTGTGATTTTACTCATACATACCAGTCAAATTAGTGTATCCAATATAACAGATCATTACAGGAGTTACAGGAGTTTCATATTTACCCATTTTGGCACTTGATGAGAGTTCCATAGTAAAAAGAAGCAGCATTCAAGAGGACAAAGTATTTCTGAGATGCAAGAAAATTTAATTTTGAACTGCTCCCCAAGCAATGAGCTGGCTGATTTTCCTTTCTGAAGAATCACACCATTTCCACTGCCTGCTGAAAGCTTTTGCTCATCCATGTGGCTACACTGCCTGTGGTGGAGAGTGCCACTAACCATCTATAGGGCCTCTTTGCTCCATGGGGAGGTAGCCCATGCGTGAGATGGGGGGGAAGAAAAAAAGGAAGCAAATTTTATCTGCTGTTTTCGACAGTCCTTTGGGTTGGAGTGGTTGGCAGTGCTCTCCTGGGAGATGTCTCTAAAGACAACAATTAAAATCCAGACAGTGATCCAGCTGCAGCTGAAAGGTCCAGCAGCTGCTGTAGCAGCCCCTGCCAGGAGCAAAGGGGGGTGGGCAGATGTTGGGCAGTGCCCAGCCAGCAAGAAAAGTGGGAGTGTGCTTACATGGCAAACAAAGTGAGACAAGGGATGCTAACAGGAGTCTGGAGTGTTGTAAATTTACATTGCCCTTATCTTCAGTAGCCTATCCCAGGGCTGATGTTGGTTGCATAAAGGGATATTTTTTTCCTCATCAGCTTTAAGTGGCTTTATTTTTGAGTGCTTGGTGTACCTTGTGATTTTGGGCAGGAATAATTTGCCTTTATAATGAGATTTCTGGCTTTATGTGATTGCATTTTCTTCTTTAAAGCTTAAGAATCATAGATGAATTAGACCTGGTTTAAATTACCCCTACTATGTTTCAACTCAAAATTTTACTAGTTGACTTTAAACTTTGCTCTCTTTTAGAAATAAAGGTTTAAATCTGTTTTTGCATCAAGGAAATTATTTTTATTCAACTGTGTCTTGAGATGTCATTTTTAAAACAGGCTTGCTGAAATTTGTTGACAGATGTTTCAAAGCATTACCCAAAAAAAGTCAGCTTCAGTCATGGGCAAATTAAATATTTTGATAATATTAATTCAGTACAGGTTTTTTGCTACCAGTTTCTCCAGAAGCTTTACCATCTCTTCCTTGTTCCCCTGTAGAACAAGAACCAAACATACATTTCAGTGCAGCTGCTGGACAGTTATTTTAACCTTGGTGTCATAAATGCTAAGGGAGTATGGGGATTGTTTAACAAACAGGAAAAAAGAGTGTTCAGGGGAATTGGAAATCCTAAAGCACCAACCATCCTTACACCTTTTAAAGGTGTGTTACACTTTAGGTGGCTTTCATTATATTTATAGAATGCATTCTTTTTCTTTGTGTGGGGTTGAAGGGTCTTTTTGCCTGGTTCAAGGGAATAGATTGTCTCCTGCAAGCTGACCCAGCCCTGCTGTGTCTGTGTGTCCTGGGAAATGCTCCATTTGAGACACTGCTGCATCAGCAGCTACCCAAGTGTCACACATGATGCTTCCAAGGAAACCTCTCCTGTGTAGTTCTCTTTGGCTTCCCCTCTGTGGGGAGACATTTCAGGTGTTCCTTAACATGAAAACAGCTGCTTGGCCAGGCTGAAAAACAAAGCTCCCTTTTTGCTCATCTCTGGGTGGAAACACAAACCAGAGGTGCTCCTGGCAGAGAGGTTATAGCTGTTCTTTCCCAAAATTCCCTTCTAAGCTTAGAGAAGTGATATTGATGTAATCACAAAAGGTGGACAGCAAAGGTAAAGCACCCAAATAGATTCCAGCAATTTAGCATGCAGGACACAACATGGAGAAGGTGAAGGGGTACAGTGGTGATAAATACTCTGTGTGTGTATGTGTGTGGGTTGCAGTTAGGAAAGCTGTGGTTTTCAGGGAGTTTCCCTCTGGAGAAAAAAATTATCTTTCACCTTTCTTGCTGCTGAACAACATGCTGCCATTACTTTTCTTTAAACATAAGCTATTTTTCTGTTTTGTTTTGCTATATATATTTTTTTTTTCCTAAGCATGAGGCTTGAATCTATGTAATTATATGCATTTTCCCTTTCCACTTGTTAAATAGCAGAGGGAAAGGTGAAAATGCCTTATGTCTGAAAGTCAGTCTCTTTCAGCTTTACTCATATCCTTAGGCCATCACACCTATCACTACACTGCTGGTCTAAAGCTTGTGGTAGACGAGGTGTGTATTAGCTGGAGAAGAAAAGCAAGTTTCTTCTGTATTATGGCTCCATAATACAGGTGATTCCATGTGATAGTGAAGTACAAACCTGCCAGATGTTCTCCTTTGACAGATCCTGTTTCTCGGGTGTTTAATGGTGCTAAACTTAAATGTTCCATGCAGCTCTCACAGGGTGGTCAGGTAAATGTGAGAAATGAAGTTAAAACACTTCAAGGTTCTGCTTGAAGGCTATGTGTCAGCCACAGAGATTTCTATCTCAAAATTTAAAAAAAAATACCCAGCCAGTGATTTCTGTTGTTTTCTTGTATGTTAAATAAGTTTCAGGAGAGTCTGAGTTTCTCCTTCTGGGCCCCTGTTGTGCAGTAGCAGGAACTGGTGGAGTCTGTGCAACTCTTTCAGGATGTGCTGTACATGAGAGTGATGAACAAGAATAAAACTGGTCAGTTAAGTCCTCTTTCTCTGGCTGGCTGTACAGTAATGGAATAGGAGAGCCCATGCATGCCCTGACTGTGTCCTTAGCTGAGGTAGTGCTGATATCTGAAGTATCAGGTTTTGGAGGGATCAGGGGAAAAACGGTGCACTCTGCTGAGAATGTGCCTTTTGATGCCACTGGGAACAGCCAAATATGCTAGGAAATTTAAAGGGGAAAAAAAAGGAAGAGGGGGTTGTCAGCCTCTATTTCAGTTTGAATGACCCTTTCTCACTAGCTGAGTCCTCTGCAGGCTCTCGCTGGCTGCACTCCAGCCTGTTGATTTGTGCCCCGCTGGCACACTGGCTCTTTGTGCTGCCTATCCTGCCAGAGGAGCCAGCTTTGCAGGGCAGGGACCATGTGCACAGGGCTGGCAGCAAGCCCTGCTGCTGCTGGCTTTTCCCCAGCCCAGGGGCTCCAGAGAGGAGAGAATTAGTGAGTCCAGATGTGCATGTAAAGGGTAGGAGGGGAGACCTCGAGAACCAAGTGGAAGTGGAGAGCAGTAAGAGGGGACCAGTGGCCAGAGAAGAGAGGAAAGAAGAGACTTTTAAAAGTTGTGGGAGCAAAGACTACAGAGGGGACAAAGCAAAGAATAAGAAGGGGAATAAGAAAGAATAATTGGAGGGTACTTAGAGTGGCAATGGAGGAAGAACATTCTATAGAGGAAGAGCAGAGGAGAGCTAGAGCATGGAGACCAAAGGGGCCGCAATCATTTGCTTCCTCCTCCTTCTAGAGCAAGCTGTCAGGCCCAAGGGTTCAGTCTCAGAACTATTTTGCAAAATCCACCCCTAAAATGTTTGCTTCACCCGTCCCTGCTGCCCACTCACCTGCTCAGCTTGCTGAGGTTCCCTCCAGAGCTCCCACAGCAGTGTGTGGCTACCTGCAACCTCCTGATGGCCACAGCTCCACCCAGGGACACTGGAGCTGCTCTTTGTGTTATTGCTGATAATGTTAGAAGAATGCAAGCATTGACAAGCCATGCTCTGGGAAATTAAAGAAGTCAGGTTGCCTGGGCAACCCCTGCTTGGCCTCCTGGCACTAAGGCATGATGGTACAGCCTTTAATAACATGATTACAACCTATTTTTTCCACAGGGCATAGGATGGACGAATCAGTGCATAGGATGGACGATGATGTGGGAATGAAGCTGTTGTCTGTTCCTCATTTGTTGCAGAATTTGGAAGGTGTGTAGTGAATGAGGCAGAGGGTTGCAGAAGGAAAGAGGACAGTGTTGGGAAAATGAGGCTGAATACCTCCTGAAGAGCTGTACTCATTCTCTGGGTGTGTCAGGGATGTTCTTGTACAATGGTGGAGATTTCCCTGGACTCAGGACCTTTCAGTGCTGTCACTAATCACAATTTCTTCAGTGTCCATCTCTAGTGTGTGATTCTGGGGCTCCATTGCAGAAAGATGGGAGCATTTATATCAGGGGTTTACAAGGGGTATTGCTGCCTGATTTCTTCTCACTCTGGACACAAATCCTCTCTATTTTATCTACATGCCTGTGAAATAGAAGTAATCTTTGCCCTTATACTTACAAGAAGGTTGTAGACATGATTTCATTTGAATTTATGAAATGCATGTATATTATGACAGCACTGTAGGAATGTCTCTAAGGAAATCTATGACTTTTTGTGCTCACTGGGAAGTTTGGATAATGAGGCTACATGTTGAATGGGAAAGGCAGAGATGTCTTTAATATCTGCCCCTTGGATGACTGCAGTGAACATTCTGGGGGAAAAACTAATGTGTGATCATCTAAATGCTGTATCATAATGCATATGGGAAATTGAAGATTGCAGCAGCAACCTTATGTGTGACTTTTCGATCTTTTCTGAATGTAATTAGAAATACAGGATTGAAATAAATCACTGCAATCAGTCCTTAGCTGTTATAGTCCTGGAGTTAGAGTTGCTCTCATGAAAGCAGGTTCATATTAAGTGCTATTAGTATTTATGTCCAGTGCTTTTGTTAGAAGGCCATCCCAGTCTCCATATTCCTCTTGTACTGCAGGAACATTTTAGCATTCAATTCAAATACACTATAAGTGTCTGGGTTTGTTCTTTTTCCCCTTTCCCATTTGTCCCTGTCTGTGCCTATCTTATATCTCTTTTTCCTCGTGCTACATGAGAAGAGAGCAGAGCAGCCCTATTCCTGTACTGAGATGAAGTTCTCCTCTCTCTCCTCTCTTTTTATAAATGGGCTTGCCAGAGCTTTAGTTTCCCAAATACTGATAACCAGAACTGTAAAAGAATTCCAGTATTTCATTGTCTGAATGGCAAATACCTCATGGCTGCATTAAACTGGTGCCACATAGTCACTTTTGTTCAAGTAGTACATAACCAAGTCCAACATAGGTTTTGCTTCTCCTCCACCAGAAACATTCCCCTTAATCACTGAGAATTTTTCCTTTTATTTCACATTTCCGCTTGCTTTTGCCACACACTGGATCTCAAGCTCACCCAGTTCCCTCTGAGGACATTTGCATTGTACTTACCTTTGATAGTAAGGTAGTGCCTCACTTTGTCACCAGCAGACCTTATTGGTTCATTTCTGAGGTTTTTGCCAAGCTCCCTACTCAGGTTATTAAACAAGATTTTATTTTTTTTTAAATAAGAAGAGTCATCCCACTACTAATGTCCTGCCATCCACCTATGATTTCTAGTTTTCTATCCCTTGTTGCTCTCTGCCCATCAGTCAATACCTCATAATTTCTGTGTATGGCTTGAGAGCTGGACAAAAGTCCTGGAAGGTACAAATAAACCTGTGTACCAGTAACTCTGCCTGCCTGAGAATAGATTGCTTCACCTCTGTGTTTCTGACTGGTCTACCTCCTGCTGCAGAGCTGTCATGCTCCAGGGATTGACTGAGTCTCTGTGCTAGGCTTCCATAGATCTTTTCACGTTCAAAGAGCTGCTGACAGTATCATTTAGTAGCTAGAAAAATCCAAAAGAAGTCCATCACCACAGGACACTTGTCATTTTAGACAATTTTTCAGCAGCTTGATTTGGGCTTTTGTCAGTTTTGTCTGTGCCAAGTGATGCAGAGATGGGTGGCTTCTTCTGAAGGCTTTAAAGATATTTTCTGGTTTTGAAAGGCATGTTCCTGAAATGCAGAGGGTCCCATGATAATTCAGCAGCATTGCTGGTAGGGTTCCCCTTCCCATGAGACTTTTAAAGTCTGCCAGTGAATAGTTCTAATTTCCACTGAGATATAAGGAGTTAGCTTGTTGACGGTTTTCCTGCTGAGTCCCTGAATAGAAAGCCTAGAGTGTGTGTGGGCTCTGGAGTATGGGAAAACTTATTAGGGACTGCTGAATAAATCCATAGGAATATTTTTATATTCCACACTCTCCCTTTTGGTAAATCCAAGCTGAAATATTTAATGCAAATTCCTTCTGTACTGGTGATTTGAGTGTAAAATCAAAGAATAAGTGGGGGGTATGGGAGTTTTTCTGGTGTTAGTCCTGAGAGAGCAATAGTTTACTTCCATGAGGTTTTAATAGACTTTGGCCTGACTTTTAATATCTTAACTGTGACCTATGAAGTCAGTCAGCCTGGGAACTGGCACTCTCTTGATGCTCATCAAAGTCAGAGCAGGTCCTTTCATGCAGGCAGGCTCCCTCCAAAGAGAGCAGGTCACTTATGTGAGAACCAGCTCTGTAGCTGATGACTTTTTTGCTAGTCACATAGCTTATTTGCTCCTATTGGAATGATACTTTGGTTATTGCAAGTCATTGATTTTGCAGTGCAGTGGGGATTTTTGGTGAACATCTCACCAAAAGTATTCATAGAAACAAAGGAAGGAGAAAGCCATCAGAAAGATGGATTGTGTTGGACTCTTGGAGACAAATCATTCATCCAAAGCATGTGACTTAGATTTGGAGTTTTAGCAACATTGTAGAAGGGTGGAGGTGTAAATAGCTGGTAGATTCACAAGGCTCTCAATAAAAAGCCAGTTTCTGTTTGCAGAAAATTCTTTGGTGTAAGGTTTGAGGCTAGATTATTTTTTCCCTCTTTTTTCTTTTCCCCCTCCTCCCTTTCTCCCTTCTTTTCCTTTTTTTTTTTGTTTTTTTTTTTTTATGCTTGTAATGCTGTTACATATGAAATTGAGACAATTTTGTACAATGCTGTGATGTACCCATGGAGTATAACCCCCATTAGAGCAGAAGCAGGGGTCCATTGCAGAAAGACTGCTGCATGAGTAGGGTAGAGAAGGGGTGAGCTCCCCTGCCATGTGTGATCATCACTGCAGAGGCACAGGAGGTGTTTGACAGGTCACATAACCAAGTGAGCCTTTACTTGAGGGCAGAACAGCAGTTCAGTGGAAAACACCTGGTGGGAACTGGTTCAGAAGCACTGATTTATGAGAAGGGTTAAAAGGGGGGCCTGAGTGCACGTGAGAATAATGCATGGCAATAAACAAAGAACATATGGATTATAGGAACCCCTGGTGTATGAACAGAGCAGGAGTGGAGGGCTAAATCTTGTTTGGTTCCAAAGACAAGTGTAGCCAAGTTGAGTGTTGTTTCTCTTAATTTTATTGAGTTGTGGCTCTATGCAGCATGTATTTACAAGTAAATCTACTCTCTGTTCTGAAAGAAAAAAGTAAAGAAGATGTTTTACTTTATATGCCAGATCTGGTCATTCTTTGAGAGTAAAGCCTTTTGTCCACATGAAATCTGTGCAGTATGGGTGGTTTGGGTAGTGATTTTCATTGTTCCCCTGCAGCTGAAATAGTAAACACCCACCAGAAGCCTTTCAAAACCCTCGTGTTCCTTCTAGTGCTTGCTTTGACTTTTTTTGCTGTAGAAGTTTTGGCCTGGGCTCAATCATGGGCTTTACAATTAGGTTTTATCTAACTGCTTCCATTGTTCTGAATTATTTTGTTCCCACTTATTCCTTCCTAGAATCTTGCTACAAAAATTATTTTGACCTTGTTCTTTAAGATTAGGTTCTGCTTTTTTTTAATTGCTTATATTTTAATATGGCCCTGATAGTTTGATGAGGCTGAAGAGGCTTTCTGTAATAAAAATATTAATTTAAGCACTTTCTTCTCTTGCTCTACATCTTAGTTTTTCTGCTTTTATGAGCTGCATGCTGCATAGGTTCTGGGGAGAAATGGCCATTATCAGGTTGTTAGGAAAGTAATATATCAGTATTCTGCTTAAGTACAATCACTAAAGTAAAATACCCTTTGCTGCTTTTGTCAGAAGCCTTCCCAGGACTTACTCTAGAGAGAAGACCAGGCATGAGCAGTTAATAGCTCAATTATTTGCATGTAAATAGTGTTTGTTTGATTTATTACTTTTATGATGCACTTTTCAAATAGCTGGCAGATGTGTTTTTTGTTTAGTTGGTAAGTTCAGGTGACTTTTTTGTTTTGTAAGCACACCCCCCCACCTCCCCTCCCCCCGTCCCCCATCCCCCAGCTTGCTTTTATTTTCTCCTGTCTTGCTTCTCTGTAGGAAGTTGCCATTCAGCAGAGTAAGGCAGAGGTCAGGGCAGGCCAGTGTGGGCAACTGGGGACACCCCAGCTCATTGCACATGCACCAAGGGAACACGTGCACCCCTCACAGCAGGGCCAAGCTGCTGCCTTTAACACAGCCAGGCTGGAAAGCAGCAGTGGAAGCCTTTACCCCAAAAAACAGACCTAGTCTGTGCTCTTGGAGGGCATTATTTCTGTGATGCTTCTTTATAGCTGCAGCTTCTCGTGCCCTTCATTATTGTCCCATGCCAACAAGAGTATCAGATGCAACATTTGTAAGGCTTTTGTGTTGTTTCAGCATTGCAAAAAAAAAGCTCACTTGAAACTGCCCAACACTGGGAGGACATGGGGGGGCTTTAGTTCTGAAATGCAAAGACACCACAGCTGCTGATGGCCAATGATTTTTCTTTAAGGAAATGTCTTAAAGTTTGGGACATCCATCAGAAAAAAAAAAAAATTTAAATATTTGAAAAGGAAATGGAGTGGAAGATGGATGAGCTGCCATAATGTTCTAGCCACTTCCTTCTTAAACTTGCATTTGAACAAACTTCAGAAGATTACCATGAAAAATGAGTTTGAGCTCCAGTCCTTTCCATGGCTTTTTAGGTATGCATTGCACAAAGGGAGCAGAGCCTGTGGCTGCATGAGTGCAGTCCTCCCTGTGAAGGGATTTAAAAATTAACAGAATCCTGAAGTTCTTCAAGAAATTTATTATCATGCTTGCTGGGGTCAAGCTCTATACTGCTCCCACTTTACATACACATTTTTAATTGGAAGAAGGTTTGGACTATGAAGGAGTTCTCAGTTCTTTTGCCCCAAGAAGATGAAAGGAAGCAAAGGAGGAACCTGTGCTGGACTTTAGGCAGGCAGTTCAACATTTTTATAGTTCCTGTTAATGTAATCAATAGTGTTCTGCTCTCCAGAACATCCCTCAGAATATCTTAGTGCACAAGTAAATGTTCTCCTTCTCATTCTCCTCAGTGAAAGGATAAATCTGATTTGGTTTGTTTCAGAGCTGGAAAAGGAAATCACCAGGAGACCAAAGAAAGTCTGCATTGTTAAAGTGGTGGGAACAAGGAACCTGTGGAAAAACATCGTAGTGCTGTGTGTGAACTCGTAAGTCCAATCTCTTTGTTTAAATAGTTGTGTGGTCAGTGACCTGGAGCAGCAATGGGAAGTGATGAGGGAGCTACACTATTTCCTACTGTGGGACCCTTCACTGAGATGTCTGATAAATGATCCTGGAAAAACACCAGCAGTTGTAGGGAGCTATATTTTTTGTGGCAATGTGGAGGAGCTCTTTGGCTGCTTCAGGCAGCAGAACCACAGGTTCTCAGGTGCCATGCCAAACTGCCTTGCTGTCACCAGTGCTGACAGGTGCTCATGCAAGCAGGCATCTGCTTGGCATCCCAGTGGGAGTTTTGAAACCATTTATGTCCCAGGAGTGCAGGTTCAAGCTGTTTACATCTCACAGGGCTGTGCTGCAGAGGAAGATGTGCTTAGCAGTAAATGCAAGTTGCTCCCTCATGTAATAGCTGTGCTTGGTGGGTCTTTAAAAGCAGATTACAAAGTGCCCCAGCGCTCCCAAATTATGTGCAGGGGGGCACAGTGAGAACAGAAGTCTCCAACAGAACAGAGTGATGCTTGCCTCCTAAGGCTTCAGTTTGGACATGCTCATGAGTGCAAAGAAAAGCATCAGCCAGAGAGTTTTGCAGGTTACAGGCTCTGAGACCTTCTGTCCAGAGCTGAACACCTTGTAAAGAGGAAATACATTGGCTTGCAAATTTTGGAAGGGCACCAGCAGTGCATTTTCTAATTTTTCCATCTTGTAAAATGTCCATTTGAATTTTTCATGGGTTTTTTTCAAGTGGGAGGTAGAGATGGAGAAGACTAGGAACCCCCTTTCTCTCCTAGGTTTCAATGCATGTAGCTCTCTTGTGGCTTTTTCTTCCTCACTTCAGAGCACTACTCTGCAAACTTATGGATCAGCCATCACCCAGAGGGGACAGCCCCTATGCTGGGAAAAAGTCACACAGACTTCAGGAGTCAGCCTCCAGTGATATTGGTTGCAGAACCAACTATGGTTTTACAAGTTTTGTATCTCTCTTCCCCCCACCAGTGGGGAACTCTCTCTGTTCTGAAATAGTGCTTTCTCCTTAGGCTCACCAAGTACATTTAAGAGACAGTATTAAATATATTTGTGAAAACTGTTTACATGGGGAATTCTCCCCTTCTCCCTCACCCACGTTGATTTGCATATTTGGAAATTCTCTAAATCAGACCTAGGCAGCCCAAAGAATAACTTCTGGCATTAGCACACAGAGGCTGTTTGCCATCCAAGCAGAGCATGAAGCAGATGCACGTCTGAGGAAATAGATTTAATGTTTGTTTTTAAGGGGTGAAAAAAAATATTTAATTTTACTTCTGTTATTCCTGTTAGGGCTGTGCTGAATTTTTAATATGTGGAGAAGGAATCTTTTGCAGGAAACAAAAAGAAATTAAAAAAGAGCAGGATTTAGTTTTAAAAGTAACTATTCTGAGCTGCTCACCAAGTTAAGAGAACAGAGTAATTCTTAGGGAGCAGGCTGGAAAGCAAAGTCCAGATGATACAATAGTTTACTTTATAAAGTCATGGCCTCAATAGCAACTTCTGCAATTGTATTTGCATGCATAGAAGAGAAAGACAGAAGAAAAGCTGGTTAACCCTGCCCTTTTATTACTACTGTTTGCTGATTAATATTTCTCTTATGGGAAGAGCCAGCTATAATCTAGTTATTCAAAGCAAATGTCATTTTTGTGTAAACTGCAAGGACTTGTATTAGGTTTTTATCAGGAGCAAGGTGTTTGGTATTGAGGGTGGGGTTTTGAACTAGAGCTTTGATTCTCAAGTTTGCAAGAGAAGCTCCTCAGTCTCTGGGCTGTCATACATTCAGTGACTGTGTATCCCCCCAGCTGTTTTTATGCTTATTTTTGATATTCAATTTACACTGATTCAGCTTCAAATTCCTGACCTTCAGGAGGATAGAAGACTACCAGTGTAATGTACCTGCCATTCTTAAATTTTTTTTTTTTTTTTTGAGACCTGGATCTGTTCCTCCCACTCTCTCAGGCACTGTTAATTTGTGCCATGAGATTTGTCTTGTGTAAGGGCCAGGGACAGGAGGTTCTTCCTGGCAGAGGTGCTTGAGCTGTGATGGGTGCAGTTGAGAGCATTGACCTGTCCTGTTGTACCCCTATCCTGTTGTACTGCTACTGTTTTGTAGCACATCAAGGGTGAGGCTAGGGCTGACCTTTGTACCTCCAGCCCCCTGCTCTTTCTTCTCCTTTTTTTTTTTTTCTTTTTCTATTTTTTGGAGGCACAGGATGAGATAGGAAAAAGAGGCATGTAATGTGATGGTAAGATATTGATCAGTGGCATCTCAAAGAAACTTTTTTAAGAGGAGGAGACACATTGCTATGAAGGGTGGTATAGATGTGTAGATTGAATTAGAGCTTATTATTTCATAATTGTAATAGTCATTGCAGCACATACAACTTCAAATGCTCCTTTCTCAGGGGCTTTCAGTTTTTACAGGCTAGCTTGGGAAGTGAGGTGCAATGCTTGTATTTAGTATCACCAAATGCCACAGGCAGGTGGGTGTTCCTGGTGTTTTGCTCTCCAATCACAGAGACTACTGCATGGCAGCATTCATGGCTCTGTAGCTGCCAGCAGGTGCACTGGGAGCACAGATGTGCTCCTCTGGGAATGGGATTTCTCAAATACAATGGGAAAACCTAATATATACTAGAAGCTCTTCTAAAGTTCCCCATGCCTTGATCATACCATCAGCAGCAGTTGTATGAATAAAGTCAGCAAATATTAGGTTGAATGGAGGTTTCTTCTTTTTGCTTCTTTTTATCAATGCTTATTTTCACAGCAGCAGCTAGAGATAAGTTTTGTGACTTAAGATGTTTTATTCCCACACGAATGCCTCCCCACACTGAAATACATTGCAGTGTGTGTTCTGCCCTCTCAGCAGTGGTCTCTCTTGCCCTCTCTGTTTCCCCCAGGCTGACTGGCTATGGCATACACCACTGTTTTGCCAAGAGTATGATGGGGCACGAAGCGACGATGGCGATTACCCACAACTTCTATGCGGACTACTACACCATGGCTGGGATTGCCCTGGCATCCTGCCTGGCCATGTGCCCTGTGGTGGGCTTTCTGGGCAGGAGAGGAGGACTCCTGCTCTTCATGATACTCACAGCTCTGGCATCACTTCTGCAGCTGGGCCTTCTCAACTGTAAGTTGGAGATGAGAGCTTTTCAGGACCACGCAAGCTTGACATGCAAATAAGGATCAGGAAATACTAGCATTTCCTTTGCCTTTCCCACATTCCTTATGTGATACACCTGCATAGTTTTAGAATCTGAATTTGTTTGAAGGTTTCCCCAAACACTTGTTTCTCAGGCTCATTAACAAAAGGCATTGTATTCTGGAGGATTCCCATGGTGAAGCTTATTGACCATTGGTGCTGTGTCCGGGGTAGTCACCAAGAAAACAAACCAGGAAACAAAAAACACTTTGAAATTTATTTTAGTGAAATAGCCCCCAGGGAAAAAGCAGTATAGAGATTGGGAAGGGGAAACTTTGCCACTCAAGTCTGCTTCTCAAGTGGTCTCTAAACCATGCAGAAGTTGGAGCAGTAGGTGTATGTCCTCTGCCTGCTCTTAGCATCTTCCTCTGAACAAGTAATATGCAGGTAGCATAGAAATCATGCAGCTGACAGGCCCCACTTTTAACACAGTGTTTGTCTAGTCCATGTGAATGTATACACATGATTTTGGGAAGTGACACAGCATGGCTGTCCTGCAAAAAATGAGTGTCCCACCTTTTCCTTTGCAGGCAGTAACTTGTCTGGCCCTTTTGAGCTGCTATAGAAACATCCCCTTTCCTTTTTTGATTTTCATTCTCTTCATTTTTTGTTGGCCGAGGAAGTTGAACTTGATGAATCAGAGAGGTGTTGAAGCAGAGAGAATGTGAGATGTGTTTTGCCACTCTCACAGTTGCCAATCATTAGACCCCTGTCCCATAAAGCCCCACCTCCAAGGAAGGGGGAAGAGGGTTGAGACATACTTTGGGACAAACTGGATGTGAGACGAACGCCAGAACAGTGGTTATTGCTAGTTATAATTCCTAAATTTAGAAATAATTGAGGGCCTTAATAAGAAAGAACTTTTTGCATGGAAGATGGAAAGTTTTCACATTCTTGCCTACTAAAGGCAGCTCTGAGCCAACAGGAATTGTTCCTGTTTACAGACTGTGTTTCCCGGAGGCATTTACGAAGTTAACTTTTAGCAAACAAAGCTGTTTGTGGGAGTGTAGGAGGGAAACAGGGAACCTCTTTCATGACATGGAGGAAAATCCAGCATCGTGTGTGTTTGCTCTCAGCTTGGTACAGATGTTTACATTCCCTTTGAGCACATATTTACCACGTCCAGCAATCCCAGCTGAGAGCAGAAGTCCTGTGGCTGCTCCTCATCATGTCTGTGGATGGACCGAGACCATTCACAGAGTCAGACTGGTGCTGTGTGGTGCAAAACTCCATGTTCTTCTGGGGGTGTCCATCACGGGCTCTACACACTGAATTTACCCATTTTGGTTTTTGTTTTAAGGATGGGAGGCTGTTGAGGCAATAAACACACATTTGCTTAGTTGAGAGAAGATGTGTTAGAGCCTTTAGTCTGCTCCAGAGCTATGAAAATCTGGTTGCACTTTTTAAAAAAAAATTGATGGGGGAGGTGGGAGGCAACACCCTGTAGGACTCATTACAACCTTTTCCATAACAGGTTTAGGTGGTTCTGTGAGCCAAGTTACCAAAACTAAGATCAGGCATGGCTTTAGGTGCTTTGTGCTGCATTGGCACTCTCAATGCAGTGCCCTTGTCAGCCTTTCTGACTGCACTCTGTTCTTTGTGAGAGGAGGAGGGAAAGACAGCTTCAAACTTCAGACCAGCTCTCCCCACTCTTGACCATGGCCACCTCTTCCTCAGAAGAACTAGTCACTGTTTGGAGAGAAGCAGTGACCCTACTTATTATGAAATCTGTCACAGCATCTTGCAGCATAATTTGGGTGTAATTGGGAAACGAAATCCAAATTTGAGAATGGTGAGAGAGAGAGGGTTATTCTACAGCAGCCACAAACCTGCAGCAGACCTTGAAGCTCTCCTTGTTTGACCCCTCCTCTGAACTCTGGAGTGTCACCTGGGAAGTCACAGAATCCTGGTGGAGATGAGCAGCAGAGCTGTGCCCAGCTTGTGCTGGTGCCCTTCCCCTTGCTGCCCAGTGCTGCTGTGTGCTCCTGTGTGGTTAGGATGGGCCATCAGCTCCTGGTTTGGAGAGGAATAGGTCTCCCACCAGCCTGACAGCACTGATACCCAGATTTTGCTCTCTAACACAAGCTTGTGTTGGCCATTCCCTCAGGGCTGCAGCAGGAGGGTATTTTCTCTTCTCCCCCTTCATTAACAACAAAGAGGCCTTTGTGTTACTCCCAGTGGTAGTTCTGGGGCTTTTAAATATGCTTTACTGCTGGTTTGTTATCACTGTCTCATTAGCATGCTGTCCTCCAGCTGAGATGAGCCTGGAAACAGCATGTCCTATCTGGTGGCCAGGGAATTATGTGATGGTTTGGCATGGGAAAGAATTGGGAGTCAGAGGGTGGGGTTAGGGTGGCATGTGGGATTTGCCCTTTTTTTTATAAAAACTGTATGTTCTTGTTTTCAATCCCTTTCTCTTTTATATCTTTCTCTGACTTCCGTGGTTTTGGATCCAGTGATTGGAAAATACAGTCAACTTCCAGACTCAGGTATGGTTTACAGACAAACCTGCATCATGTGGGAAGCACTCACCCAGGAATGGGTAGATCCTAAAGGCCTGGGCCACAGCACTCTGAGCAGAGCTGCTGCCACAGAGGGGTGCAGGGGAAAGTCCACTTGCAGTGCCTTGAGACCCCACTCACAGGCAGGCCTGCTCATTCATGTGCAGCCTCTTTGTGTAGCATCCCCTCCACACAGCTCACCCCTGCAAGTCAAGAGAGGGTGCAGAGGTGCCCCAAGGTTTGTCATACAGGGTAAGGCTTTCCCAGAAAGTCTCTTTCTGAGAAGCAGCATTCCCAGTACAAGAACCTCAGATTTATTTTTTTCCCAGTAAAGAAAAGGGGACTAAAACACCTTAAAGATGCTTTTGATAAAGGGACTTAAACACCTTAAAAAATACTTTCCCAAGCTGAAGTACTGTAAGAGCAATACAGTGACAAACTACAGGGGAACAAAATGTACCTTTGTGTATCAGGTTTGATGGCATTGTCCTTGCCCAAGTCTTTCCAAGGTCTGTTCTGCTGTGCAGCCATGACTCCCTGAGGGGGTCAATGCTGTACCTCACCCACTGTGCTAGAGTGGCCAGAGACCCACGGTTTGGAAGGTGCTGTGCCCACATCCTCATCAGCTGGCAGAATTTGCTCTCTCCCTCAGACTTGTGGTGCATTGCAGAAAGGGCTTAGCCCTGGGCAGGCTATGGCACATTTCAGAAGACGTAACCAAAGAGCTCCCAAATACCTTTTGCTCTCCTGACAGCTGATATATTCAGCAAGAACAAAAGCAGGTGTTAATTTTCATTGGATCCAACCCAGCCAGTGTTCCTGCTTGGGGCTGCACACAGCAGCTCTTTCCTCAGGCAGGTTTGGGATGTGTGTGTAGAAAGGTGAGGGAGCATTGGCTGCAAAGCTCCAGTCTTTTCCCCAGTGCTCCTGTCAGGCATGATGTGTTCCCCTTGTGTGGTACAGCAGTGCCTGTGAGTGATGCTGGCCAGGACAGCTTGTACAGCCCTGGTCAGATATCCCACCCCTGGCCACAGAAGCTGGCAAGCAAGGATTAAGTGAGAGATGTGCTGTCATTGTGGCCAGACACAGCTTCCTTGAGCTTTGTTTAGATTTCCTGGGGTTTCTGCAAGTGCTTGATAGGCACTGTTTGCTCCAGGAAACCTTGCTGCCATCCAGCCATGAAATGATTGAGCAAACATGCCCTGACTTAAGGGAGTGCTTCACTGTCCTTGGCATCAACTGCTCTCACCCAGAGTGGTCAAGCTGGGAGTTACAACAGGGTTTGCAGATTGATCACATGCAGAGGCTTAGCACAGAGAAGGGAGCCCTTCTAGTTCTTTCCCCTCTTGCCCTGGAAGCTTCTCCAGTGCCCAAGCCCCACTGTACAGATGTTTGGCAGCTTGAGGAGCAGTGCCTGCCTCCACTTGTCTGTCAAACATGAGAGGGAAGAGGCTAGTGCCTAAGAGACTGCCCAAAGATTTGTTTTTTCATGTGCTTTACCTTTCCTGGTGGCTGAGCATAAAAAAAAAATCAGAGACCACTGCCATTTTTTGGCATGATGTTGTGTTTTTTTGCACGTGTGTTTGTATCTCAGGTGCTTGGGGAATGGATTTTATAAATATCAGCTTTCAATTAGTATTCCAAAATTAGTCAAATTCTTGTTGAAGGAGAAGAGTAATATTAACTTCTTTGTTTTCTTCTTTAGAAGTTTCACCTCATTCTTACTTTTTATGAACACAATTGTCTTGCCAGGTATGAGTGACAGCGTCAAAGACAAATTCTCTGTCGCGTTTTCCATCGTGGGTATGTTTTCTTCCCATGCTGTTGGAAGCCTCAGCGTGTTCTTCTGTGCTGAAATCACACCCACAGTAATCAGGTGAGACTTTGGAGCCCCCATCAAAAGATGGGGAGAAAATTATCCTCATTTAATTGATAATGGGCTGTGTAACTTAACACCTTGTTGAGGGAAAGCCCCATGTAACTGGAGACCTCACAACAACTTGGGGGCCAGTTTTTACAGTAGCTGCAGTCATTCTGTAAGTGAATGCATGTCTGTGTATAGAGAGGCTTTGTTTTCCATGGCTCCACCTTGTGTCCCATCGTGGTGATGATCAGCAGGCCTGGCAGCACATGAATTGCAGCTTGGTAGGGTCTTAAATACTCAACTGAACCAGTTTGTGTGGTTGAACGTTGTTGTTTCTTCATTAGCTCTTCATTTGTTCAAGCAGCAACCAGGTGAGTTTGCATCTTGATATTAAAGGAGAAATTCCATGACTGTGCAGAGGAGGACATAGGTGCCAGCAATCCCTGCCTCCACAGGGCAGGTTAACCAGGACAGCTGCAGTGGAAGGGAGGTGTTGAAACATGGGGTGTGAAAGTTTTGGTGCATAGAGGTCCTCTGCAAGCCTGCCTTTCTGCCTTTATTGTAGATAAATGTGTCTTTCTCTTCACATACAGACCTATCTTAGCAGAGGCTCAAAGTTTTTCTAAAGATGAGCATTTTCATCCTGGGAAATAAGAGTAATCAGACAAAAGACCTTTGCTGGAGACCTTGCCATAACACATCTTTGAATGGTCAGGGGTTTGCATCATTTTGTGCATGCACTGCTTTCTTTCTTAGTAGAAGGGTTGTGCTTCAGTTCTGGATTATGCCACAGCAATTCAGGAGTTTGCTCTGACTTCACTGAATTTCCCAGGAATGTAGGTCATATGGGTGAGAGGGAGAGAGAATGGAGGAAAGAGGATACTTTTTTTGGTCCCCTTCAAATTATATACCCTTTCAATAACTTAGCAAAAATATTATTGCAAAACTCTCATCAGAGAAACCAGAGTCTCCTTGCTCCATGGTCTCTTTTTTTTCAGGCTATCTAAATTTGTGAATGTATTTTATGGATAACATTATTTCCACAGGAAAAGGCAGTGTGAGAAGTGAGATTATACAGCAGCCTTAAACACTAACAGCTACTTATTTATGTGTGTGTCAATCAGTTTGGTGTTTTTATGCCTTTTTAATTTTCTCCTTGTCTCTGTTTGAAAGACACATGGATAAGGAATTGACCATGTCAGCCAGAAGAGAATCTGCCAAGTGGGATCAGATGGGCAGTCTGAACTTAGCAAGCTTTTTTTTCCCTTAAATCAATTACATTGCTACAAGGAGAGGGACAAAATCCTGGCTGGGAGCCGAAATTCTGCTTCCCCTGACTCTGCTGGGTGACACCAGGCGAGTGACAGCAGCCAGCTATGCCTCAGGGTCCCTGTTTATTTATAGAAATGATGACACTCTGCACTGCTTTGCAATCCTACCACCATGATAAGATCCACTCAGGATTGCAATTAGGAGGTGTAGCTCAGGACAGTGCATAAATCTGCCAGAGGTGTGCTTGAGTGCCTTCTGTCTTGCCTTTTGGTGGGATTTGGCTACTCCCTCATAACCTGCTCTCCAAAATGCCGCCCTGGATGCCCCTTGAGGGTTGGAACTAGATCATCTTTAAGGTCCCTTCCAAACCAAATCATTGTATGATACTAACATGCTTTTGGTTGGATCTCAAGGAGCATTAGGGAAAAGGAAGGCAAAGAGAGCACTGGGGCTGTCTCTGGGGTTTCCCTGATCAAATCCATTATCTGCAAATCCCTGAGAGTGGAAAACAGCACTGCCATTACTTGGGGTAGCAGTGGCTTGATAGCATCCATCCATCTCTGCTGCTGTGGTGTAGAACAGCTCCAGGAGGAGAACAGCCAGATCTTCATCACCAAGAGGTGACACCTGCTCCAGCAACATGAATATTCCACACTGTCATGTGTCACAGAGGGATCCTTCAGGTCTGTGCAATGCACCTCAGTCTCCTGGCAGTAGGAGGGGGTCTTCATCAGGAGCTACCCTTCTTTGTACTTGGGACTTCAGTGCATCCTCCATCCAAATGCTGAATTAAACCAAGTGTCACTGATAATTCATATGGAATGATCTTCACACCACTACAGCTGCATGTCTACTAAATAGGAATAGGCTGAATAAAATACAGCATGTCCTCTCCTCATCCTCCACATACTCAGTTACTATCCAGTGGAAGATGGTTCTGGCTTTTTCTCTCAGTATCTTGCTTTTGTGCCCACACAGCCAAAGAGTGGGCAGCAATGGCTGAATTAGGGGTTTTTCCTATCAATAGCTGCCTCAAGCCAAATTTCATAAAAAACTGGTCTGATTTCAGTGCTGGCCCTGCTTTGTGCAGGAAGCTGGACCAGGTGCTCTCCCAGAGCCTCCTTTAGCATAGGCATCTCTCTGGCTCACTTTTACTCTGAGCCATGTCATGTTGTTGATCCATTTGCTCAATGCAGACATGGGCAAGGACCCTTCCCTAAGGATGTCAGTGAGGATGTCTTGCTGCTCTCTGGAAAAACACTGACATAGCAAGCAAGGAAATTCTTACCCCATGCATAAGCAGGACCTTTCGAGGACAAAATTTTGAACCAAGATCCCTTTGCTTTTTGCCCATGTTAGGACCATAAACCTCATGCAAACCATCCCTCCCCACTGTCAGTGGGTGTGCAGGGGTTGGGAAAGTGGCCCTGCTGGATCATCCATGGGGCCATGGCATAGGAAAGCCCCCCAGCAGCCACTGGCAGGCAGAGCTGGAGGGAGGAAGCTGGGACTGGCTGTGGGTGCCAGCAGCCCTCGCACTCCCTCTCCAGGCTCCACTCTGCATCTGGAGCGTGTTTGAAGCACAGACACCAGCCCCTGCCATGGAATTCCTCATGCTGAGGAGCAGCAATGCCCAGAGCACTCAGAGTGTTTTTCTTTTCTAGCTGCTGTCCCTTGTCACCTCCAAAATAGTGGGAATCATGAGGGTGCTGCCTCTCTCGCCTTGTAGCTCTTTTCCTGATGTGCACAGAAGCAACAAAAAATTCCTGACAGTATTTTCAATTTTCTCTTTTTTTTTTTTTTTTTTTTTTCCTTTCACATTTTCACATCTGCAGTGTAGTTAAACCTTAAAGAAACCCCTTGTAGGACACACTCTGAAATGTACTGTCAAGCCTTCTTCTGCCAGGTTTTGATGGCACTGGAAAAAGTAATGCTTACTCTAATTATTGACGTCATATGGAAAAACTTTTTTCCCCCCTGCAAATCTGAAGCCACTTGACCCATAAATGACAGAGCCGTCTTTGTTGTTGCCTTTTCCCGTTTTCTTTCAGCTTGCTTGATGTCCTTCTACAGCAGCATTTAAAACTCACCTCAGGTCCTTCTCAGGGGGGTTGAGATACAATTTAGCCATTGCAATCACTGATGTAAATGAGCCAGGCTTTTGTTGCTCCAGAGCCAGCTTGGAGAGAGATTTGCCATGCATTTGGGACTGGCTGTGTCAATTACTCATGTGAGTGTATTAATGAAGTTGCAGGGAGGCCAGTTGCACAATAGTTGCATTCAGCTGGGTTTCTAAATTGCCATCAGAAAGTTGGCAAGTTTTTAATAAGGGCTTTTGCAGCATTTGGGGAAGTCACTGTTGTCTGTGAAAGATGCTCTGCTGAGTCTGAAGAACTGGAACATACATATGTGAGTTTTTGATCCAGTCAGTGTCCCAAGAGCATCTTTTGAAACCTGTGTTTGCTGTCCTTCAGCTGTCAAGTAAGCAGCAGTGGATTTTGGAAAGGATTGAGTGAAGATTAGCTTTAATGCTGTGGTTGGCTGAGTGAATTTGGCATTTGTAGGTTTATTTGTACAATGATTTCTGGGATGCTTAATAGTCAGGGAAACTGTTTCTTCCCAAGTATTTGACATAAAGTAGTCCATTTGCCTTCTGCAAGTCATCTTCTGTAAGGGCCAGTTTTTGTTGACAGTGACCGTTCTGCATTGGGCCAGGAATTGAACACCTGAGCCCCTCTGATCTCCAGAGGGTTTGGAATAGATGGCTCTCCCAGAGGAAATGTAGGAAGTGTGTTGCCCTCACAGGCTTGGTAGGGAAGCAGAGTGCCAGTGATTAAACTCACAGGGAGAACTCCCTCTGCAGGAAGCAGGGGTTTTGGAAAATGCAGGACAAGCTCCCACTCTCACAAATTTTGTTGAAATGAATCATGTAAGGATGGCACTGCTGGCAGGAGACCTCAATCGTGTCACAGCAGGAGGGAATGGCCTGCCCAAAGACACACCTGCAGTGCCACTTTTGTGTGGGGTCACCCAGCCGAGACAGAACCAGGGCTCTGAGGTGGGCCAGGTCCTGGAGAGATGCTGCTGTGCAGGACAAGGAATTGCAAGAGAGTTTGCTTGCATAGCCAAGCATCAGGAGAAAGCATTGATCTGGCCTTTTACAAGCAGCTTCAGTGCCTCTAGCTGGAGGAAGATGAGTCTATTTTCACACTTCTTTTGTCTGAAAATTATGCATTTTATTACATCTCCAGTATGTTGAGAAGTTCCAGCCATAACATGATTTTCTGTTGAAAATATTCCAGCACTCAGTGTTTGGTATAATGGATCAAGGCAGTGGTTTGTAAAGTCTAATCTCTTGCCTCCACTGCTGAATGGTGCCAGATACTTCAGAGGCAGCCAAAATTGACTTTTGCACTTACTGCGCCTTGGTGTGTCTTCTAAGTGGAGAAGGGTGGCATGCTGAGCAAAATCTGGTTTTCCCTCACTGAATGTGGGAATACTTGGAACTGGGAGTACTTTACAGTGCTGTCTATGCATTCACATGGTAAAGTGTCCTGGTTTGAAGGGCTGATGTCTGCCAATAAAGGCAGATGCTTCTCTGAAATGGAGAATGTAAACCCCCTTCCTCCAAATTATTATTATAATTTTGAAATTAAGGGGCTCTCAGGCAAAGATATGGGAATTAGGAGTAACAATCCTTTACTAGGAAAAATAAAATAGAAATGCACTATTGCAAAGAACAATCCCAACCCTGACAGAATCAGAATACAACCTGACACCCCGTCAGTCAGTCAGGGTGTTGGTAGCAGTCCCATTCAATGGTGGCTGCATCCTCCTGCAGTGGCAAATGTGGTTCAGCTGAATCACTGTAGAAAGATGCAGTTTTCCTCTGAAGGTACAGGGTTAATGTAGAAAGGTCTGGTTTTCCTCTGGAATCCAGTGGAAAGAAGGTAACTTGCTGTCCAAAATCTCAGTTTTTTATCTAGGTAGGAAAGGCTTGGCCTCTCTCCCCCTGGGTGGAGCATCTCCCAGTGGGATGATGTAAATTTATCAGTCATACAGTGGGACTGAATGGCCCAGCAGATGATATCTTCCTGGAGGGAGGATGGGTTGTGGAAAAGATAAAGATGGTTGCCCCAGCTGGTTTTAAAGATGGCCCATTAGCAGATGGTATGTGCCACGGAGATAAGGGTCACTGCCCCACCTGGCTTCAACAGATGGTGATAGAATACACATTTCTGGCCACATCAACCCAACACATAAAGCTTCTCTTCTTCTTCTATGGGGGCAGTTAAAAGGGTGTGAAATGACAGCTGAGTGTAACCATTTCCCCTCTGCTTGTGCTTGCAGGGGGGGTGGGCTGGGGCTGGTCCTGGCCAGCGCGGGCTTCGGCCGCCTGACCGCCCCCATCATGGAGCTCCACAACCAGAAAGGTTACTTCCTCCACCACGTCATCTTCGCCTGCTGCACGCTCATCTGCATCATCTGCATCCTGCTGCTGCCCGAGAGCAAGAACCAGAACCTGCCTGAGAACATCCCGGACGGGGAGCATTACACCCGGCAGCCCCTCCTGCCGCACAAGAAGGGGGAGCAGCCGCTGCTCCTGACAAACTCGGAACTCAAGGATTACTCCGGCCTCCACGACTCGGCGGCTGTGAGCGACGGCATCTCGGAGAACACCACTGCCAACGGCATGAAGTCCATGTAACTGGGTGGATTTTTTTTTCCTTCTCCCTTTTTTTTTTTTTTTTATTTTTAATTATTTTATTTCCCCTTCTTATATTTCTTCTCTTCCTTTTGTATTTTATTTGATGCTGTTGTGCGGGAGGAGTAGCACTTTGGGCAAAGGTGTTTTGCACAGATTTTACAAACCAGTGACGGAGCAGACACAAACTTAGAGGAATTCAACTCTGCTACTAAAGCAAATTTTGGCATCTTCAACAGTTGTGCAGATTACTCTTGAAAAGTTTTGGGGGAAAAGACTCATTTGAGAAAAGACCTGGCTGGCAATAGCCCTTCAGAACTCTTTTTTTTCCTGCCATTAAATATGTATATTTATTTTGATTTATTCTCAAGAAGCACTTTATTTCCTTTTCCTTCCATAGATCACAAAAATGAAGCCATCTTATACAAGGTGCAGCCATTCCAAGAAAGAAACCATGGGGGGAGGGGGAATGTTGTTTTCTGTTTTGTTTTTGTGTTTCTTTAAAGGAAAGACGGATTCACTGCAAAGTTGAATTGACTTAAACTTAGACTTGTGCAACATTCTTCTGCCTGTCTAGAAAGTCCAAGTGCCCAGATTGCCTGCTGTGTTTGTATACACTAAAAAAAAGGAAGAAAAAGCAAAGCAAAACCTGTTGTGACTCAAACTCTGACTGCATTTTAGGCAGCTTATATTTGTCTTTATAGCCCACGTGCACTTAAAAGTTACTTTCAAAATTAGTTCTTTTTTGTTTTCACTGAATGCATTGGAGAAAAATCCTACCCAAACAAGCTGATTTTCCAATGAAAATCAGCTTACTGCATTTTAAGAGTATATTAATCTATTTAAGTGGTTGCCACTGGTCCTTAATAGTAATGTAGATGGTGCAAATTATTTGACTAATGATGCAAAAATGAGTTTTGTTTAGAATGGCTGTAATTATCAGGAGGTCCAGGATCTCTGACTGCTCCAGGAAAAAAGCAGAGATCAGCAGTGATAAACAGTAAGGAGCATGGGCAATGATCTATACTTTTATTCCAAAAGGCAGCATAACTGGGATTTCTGCTCCTGGGAAATGAGTGTCCTGGTATTGTCTTAAGTGTCTTTAGAACCAGGGTTTGGGTTTTCAAATTAAGTGGAAAAACTGCTTAAATGACTGCTGGAAAGGAATTAATTGGTAACCTGTGAATAATGTCTTGGGTTCTTAGAGATGTGTTCTGGTTCTGAACCAAGAATATACAATGAATTTACCCTTATTTCCCCACTTTCCCAACTGCTCTTGTAAGATTTAAGTTCAAAAGAAAAGTTTACTTAAATTGGATTAATTCTACACAAAGTGAACATCCAGCTTACCTCCTGCTGTGCAGATGGCACTTTGATAGTAGCCACTTGACTTCTCCCTTCCAGCCCCCATACCAACTATTTCCTTTGGCCATTGGCTTTTGATTCTCACTCAAGAGAATATTGTGAGGACCTAGTTCAATGCAAGGACTTTGTAAACAGCTTTCTTGCATTGTAGTTAACCCTTCCCTCTCTCCCTCCCTCTTCTCCTTTCTCACTCAGGCCATCCATTTGTGATTGCTCGGTAGTGCAGACGTTCCAGCAGAGCAGCAGGATGTCAATGTTGTACTGAGTGTCCGTATGATTGCCACTTTGATGTACATCTTGCATTCATGTACAGGGGAAGTGCTCATTTGCACTTTCCTCTCTACCTTCCCTCCCCCTTCCTCCCTTGCTGTATATATTGTCGATTAACTACTGTACCTAACGATTTCCATCCTCCATTAGGCTGCCAATGTCCTCTTACAGGCCCCAATAAATCAGAGATCCGTGCTCCCCGGCAGGCCACGCAGTAAAGCAGCACAGCCTGAGATGCTGACGGATGCAAGGGGACAGGTAGACCTGCAGAAGCAACAGAGGTGGTTGTGTTCAGAGTAACGATGTTGTCCTAAAGCTGCTAATTTTTACAGAGGATGATGTGGACATTTGGGTTCTTCTTGAGCCTGGTAAGAAACACTGGACCAGTTGATGGTAGTTTTGCCCAGAGTTACACTACTGTTTTTTTTTTCACCTTTGCTAGAGTTGCTGTGACAGCAAGAGCCTGATCTTCCTTACACTCAAGTTTTATTGTCAGGCTTGAGTGTGGCTGCTTCTTTTTGTTCTGTGCTGAGATGTCTGCAGGCTGTGTTCGCCTGAGGAAAGAGCCCAGCCCTTCCCCTCTCGTGCAGTATGCGAGCCCCAAATTTGTGCAATACCTTCTGCCTTCGATGCGAGATGCTTGTGGCACGCCACGCTCATTCGGGGATGAAGGAAATGGGTTCACGAGGAAAAGCTGAAGAAGCAGAACCAGACTCCAGGGAAGAGAAAAAGGGCCTGAGGGAGGAGGAGGTGCGAGCACAGAGGCTGAAAGCAGCGTCCTGCCATCCATCGTGCGCGGAGCCGGTGGCTCCTCCCTTCGTGCTCTTGGTGGCCCGTGTGCTCCAGCTGCGGTGCAGCCCTTGCAGACCATCCACAGCCTCCAAACCCAGCTGCTTCCAGCACTGCCAGTGCTCCTGGTGAGCTCGCCGCTGCTGTCCACAGCACTCCTGTTCTGGTGGTTGCTCTCCAATGACAGGCACAGGGAAAAGAATACTTGTTTAAACATATCAACATTTAGACAGTAAATACACTAGGTGACAGGAACATGCAGCAACCTTTTATTAAGAAAAATATCTTATCATGTTGATTTGATTTGCTGCTTTTTTGGTTTTTTGCTTGAAACCAGGTAGTCGGTACTGATCTGCAATGAAGGGAGCCCCAGCTTCTCTAGTCGGTCTGGTCCTCTGCCACTGTCACGACAATAAAGCAAAAACTAATTTCCTGCCTTGGCAGTTCCAGTTTTGCTCCTTTTCCTGAAAACAAGAACTCTAATTATGTTCTTCCATACATGCTCACGGAGTTGGAAAGCTTTCACTAAACCTACCTTGGTGGAGGAGCCAGGTACTAGGTGATGCAGCAGGGCAGGAAGGAAGTGTGGGGATGCTTGCCCTGCCTTGTCTAGTCCTGCAGCAGGACAGAGCTCTCTGCTGGGGTCCCAGCCTGCTGCACCATTGGCTCCTCAGCCATGTCTCCTCTGCAGCCATCACCAGGAAAGGCTTTTCTCAGGCGGCTCTTTCTGGCCACCAGAACAGGGGAAGCAGTCCAAGCTGTCTTGTCCATTTTTGGCCTTTTTTCTGTGAACTTTCAGTAACCTCTAAGCCCATCAGTAGATTTTTCTTTGGGTTTACCATTTAAGGGCTTTCTCCATCTTTCTAAGTTCAAACAAAAATGTGAAGTGACATTATGCTTGATCTTGGGGGTTTTGTCCCCCTTTTAAGGTTTCAGTACTGCTTTTGTTGCCAGACACACTGCAAACAGGTAACACCTGTTAGCAAGTGTTTTGTGGCCACTCTGAAAGGGGGTTGTGTGATTACTTTTGGATTTCACTGAGCAGGCTTTTTTTGTTGTCGTTCTTTTTAGTGGAAGTATTTTACTTAACTGTTGCCACTTCCTGGAGCCAAACACTTTATTGGTCACCAAATTGGAAGCAGAAGTGCCATTAACTGAACTCTGTGAATGTCAAGTCAAGTTGCGCCTGTAGCTGGCACATAAGACAACACTATTGAGTGGGGAGATGATCTCCCCCACTGTACCTTTTTTTTATTTTGTTTTTTAAGAAAAAAATGAAATTACAAACCTCATTTTAAATGTATTGTGTAAAATGTTTTGGGAAAGGAGTATGGTGTGTTTTGTCTAGTGGGCGAGATCTCCCTCCCCATTTCAGTTTCTGATGAAGTTTTAAAGAATCGTGTTACTGTATGTTTTGATCATGAATAGTCTGGTGGTGCTTCCTCATAGCACAAGCTTAAATCAAGTACTGAAAACAGTCTTACAAGCTAAATGTCTGCATGATGTTACATCTGTTGTACCTACTGAGAAGAACTTTGTATGTAAATGTACAGAATAAAATGACGTTGTCCCATCAGTTGGCTCTCCCTGGTCTGGCTCCCTTGCAGTCACTTCTCAAACACCCAGCAGCAGCTGATGCCTCAGCAAATAGCCCTACCCTGCTCTACAAACAGAATGAGCTGTTTGTAAATCAGGCTAATTAAAACAGCACGTTGATTTGCAACTAATTATCTTTTATGGTCAATTACAGAAGCATAGTTGACTCTGTTTCCTGGGTGGTGTAAATTAAAAAGAAAATACCCTTCAACGGTTGCTTTTTGCTATTCTGATCTTGAGCTGCAGGCAAGGACAGGCAGCTGCTCTCACCTCTGCACCCAGAGCAAGTCTGAGACATTGAGGACACTGGGTGTTCAAACCCCTTTGGACAAGACTCAGCAGTTGTGCCTTCTACAGCAGCAGCCTCTCAGTTAAACTCTTCTGTTGCTTACTGTGGCACCATAGCAAGGTAAATTCATCACTTCTTTGTAGGTGCTTAGGACAGTTGCCTAGAAGCAGCACCAGTAGTTTAATTTTGGTTTGTATCAAAAGCTGATGATTGAGCTCGAGTCAGGGATCAACTCTGGATGAAAAAAAAAAAAAAAAAACCAAAAAACACCACCAAAACCTGGATAGTTAACTCCTAGCTGCCATCTCATTAAACAAAACAGCCTCTGGACCTGCCTTTGAAAGGATACCCATCCTACCTGAAAGCAAGTCCAGAGATGTAGCAGCAGGATGCTTTTCACTGGTGGTCATGGTAGCAGACCTTTCTGATTTTATGTATGTGCTCAATTTACATATGACACTCTTCTAGCAGCCTGACAGATTTATCTATTGCTCCAGAACTCTGCTTGTGCTTTTTCCTTCTATGTAGTCCCCAGGGATGCATAAATAACCCTTTGTGAAATCCTTTTAGTGTTCTTAGTGCCCAAGGGATGGAAGGAAATCAATTGTTTAGCACCAGTACTACAACCAAGAAGGGCTGAAAGGACAAAAGTAACACTCATGTCACAGCTTTACCATACAAAAATGTGGGGTTTCTTTATTTAAACACTAAAAGCTGCTATACTATGTCCAGCACTAGTACACAGTAGATTAATGGTACAGATAGCATTTGGAACTGATTTGCCATCAGATCCCAGTACTGTGTGGAGGCCAGAGACCACATGCACTTTTACAATGATGTTCATCCATTGCAGCATCCATTTGCTATCCTACTTGGCAGGGTAGCAAAAAAAAACAACTTTGCTTTGAAAACTCAAATCCTATTTGCAAAAAGGAAATCCAAGTCAAGTGTATCTATTTAATAACAACCACAAATTCAATCAAAATAATACAAAAGAAGCATACTAACTTTATGTCAGTGTGAAAATTGAAATCAGTTTTTCTGAAACAAAACCTTCATCTTCTTTCACAATGATGCACAATCAGAACTTGTCTGGGAAAGCTGTCATTTCTTCTTTGATCCTGTTTTCTATGAGTAAGGTGAAATTGCTGTCTGTGTTTTGAAGATTGTAGCTGACAAATATCTGCTTTTTGGTCTTGCTGGCTAAAACACAAAACAGAGTAGTCAGCCAGAGTTTATTCTTATATAAAAGTGATTATGGTATTTGAGCAAGCCTCTTAAACAGCCACATCATGAAGATTTCTTAAGATGTTCCCTACTCCTGCTGTGCAGGGTGCAGCTATAAAGGACGAGCAGAACAAGTCCCTGACCACTGGGGAGCTGGGCAAGATCTTGCACATTACAGAAGTGAAAAATATAAGACTGGTGACTGTCAACTAGTTTTTGACCTGACACAAGACACTTTCCATTAGTGACTGGAAATCCTTCAGTGCTTGTAGTGGATTTTTGGACACTTCTTAAATATCTTACATTGTAAGTGAAACCACAGACTGTACTGGACTCTCAGCACTGAAATTCAGAGTTGTAAATCTCCACTGTGTAAAACATTAGAGAGAAAGCACAAAAGAAAGTGATTGAAATTAACTTAGTTCTCGTTTATTTATTAAAACCTTAAAAGGTTCATCCTTAAAAGGCCCCAAAAAGCTATGCACCAGTTCTGTCTAAGCTTGCTGTCAATTTTGTTTCCCTTAACCTTTCTTCATACAGTGTGCATGAATGTTCCAAGAGGCTGGAGAGTCTTTGCTGAACATGATGAAGCCAAGCACAAGGCTACTGTAATGACAAGTACCTAGAGAGAGGTGCTACAAAATTAAGAGCTGCCTTCCATGACAGAGCTAATTAACAGTGATAAAAAAAAACCTGTCCAGTGGGACAAGAAGATTTAATTATCAGAGTAGAAGAGATAACATCAAGAAGTGCTTAATAAATAAAATGCCATCCTACTTAGATTTTACCATGGTAATATAGCAAATCTGTGGCTCTCTTTATGTATTACTGAAGCTAAATGTTGTGAAAAATGTAAGCACCATATAGGAAAAATAAGCACTAAATTTAAATTGAGTTGTGCAAAATAAAAGACAAAAAATAGTATTTGGGTCATGAGATATTTTTGTCAGGGAATGAGCTGGGAGCTAATGATCCCAAACACAAATCAGACTGTTCTGCTGAATATTCAAAAATGTAAATGAATTTTTAAAACTAGAAAATAGAGACTCTAGGACTTCCAAGAACTCAATCCTTTCTAAATAGGACTCTAAACATACAGATAACCCATCTATATATATGTATGTATAAAATGTAGTTAAACAACTCCTTTAAGGCATTTTCATTATGCAAATTAATTTTTTATTATTTTCTATTCTAACAGGTTACCAGCTTCCTGACTCAGTAAGTAGAGCTGCTTCTGAAATGCAAGGACTCATCTGCCTTTTAAGACTTGGCACTACAAAATGCTGATATAATGCAATGTGGTGCTCTGACTGCAAAAATTAGCACCTGGCACTAGATTTTTGTGGTATAAAGCAGCACAGTTTGTAAGCACTAGTGCTTCATCATCATGCCCTAAATGAATGCAATGCTAATTCTGAACTAATTAATAGCATTATGCTAGCTAACAAAACTATACAGTGCACTGCAATGTCAAAACTCAACTTCCTAATTATGTTTGCCTATGGAGTTTCTGGGATGCTGTTCCAGTTCCAGAACAGTCTGGGAGTCCCTCTGGCTGCCTGTGCCAAGGACCTCTGCTCCCAGGGCTCTGCCCCAGCTCTGAGGGGCAGAGGGACCTTTTCAGTCCCTGCTTCCCAAGGATTCAGTTGGACATGTGCACTCCTGTGGAAAGGACAAAAGAGGACAGACCTTATGCCTCCATGGAAGACCATCTGCAGCTTCAGAGTAAAGCAGAAAACTGCAAAGGACAAGGCTTACCTAAAAAGCCCTCCAGCAGGTCTGCTTCCCATGCAGCCTGGTTAACAATCCCTATTCCACTGTCTCTTCAAAGTGGAGGAAAAACATCCTTGACAGCCATCATCTGGGATGTGCTGAGTACCAGGAGAAACTGCACAGATCTGCTCCTACAACTCCATGTACAGAGCAAAGGCCCCAACCAAAGCTTGAAGAGGAGCCCTGCAGGAGCAGAAGTAGCAGGACAAATGTTACACATGTGTTTGTAGGCTATTTATGCTGGAAAAGAGGTGATGAAAGTGACCAGTGCCCAGCTGAGAAATACTCAAAGAAAAGGTTCAGGTTCAGAGTCTACCAGTCCTTACAGAAGGAAGATTGAAGACATGACACTAATCAGTACTCAAAGCACTGTGATTTCAGGATATGCATGTGAGGGAGGCACTTAATGGACAAGAACTTTCTCAAGAATTGGCCTCCAGGAAACATTCTTAGAATTTGGGTTTATTGACTGGTGAGACATATCTTGTGCCAAAGCAATCAGGCAGGATGGTGGGAAACAGTCCCTGCACCTCATATAAGCAGCATAGATAGACATATGCAGAAAGAGGAATAAGAATGAAGCACATGTGTCTTCAGCAACAGAAAAACAATCAGAAATACGGAAGGAGATAGAGCCAACTCACAAAATGCAGTTGTTGTGGCTAGGACTCCTACCAAACTATAAAGAAAACAAAAGAATGAGTGCACAGCACACAGCACTGAAACTCCTGCTGCAGGGCAGGAAACACTGCATTCGATCATGTGACATTGCAGGAACACGTGGCAGATGATGGAATGCGACTGGCAAGTGTAAGAAATGGAATGTTATGTGCAAATGGGATTGCATGCTACTCCTGCTAGTGCCTGTGGAGACAAGAAACTGCACAGGGAAAAATGGTGACAAGCATGGTGCGGGGAGGAGAGGGGAGAAAAACTGCCTGCCTGAAGGTTACCACATGTCAGGATGGTTTAAAAGTTGGAAGTACAGCTACAGGTCAGACTTAGCTGTGAATAGCATCTCTGTTATTACAGACTTTGTGGGAGAAACAAGGATTTAAATTCCCAGAGAAAAACTAAAAAATAACAGCAAAGCTGGGTATTTCTAGCTGAGGTGGTGCACAGATTTCTTTACCAAGCACTTTGTGAAACAAAGATACAGGGATGCTTGTTGATGATCCACTGGTCTCAGGATAAGCAAATAAACAAACAAACAAATAAATAAATGATAAATTTGAACTAAATTACCATCAGTAGGCCTAAATTGCTGGACTGTCAAAAGCCAGCCCAAAGACTATGGTGCGAGGTTTCAAAATGATGTATTTCTTTTCCCAGAAGCTCAGGTAAAGAGCAAACACATAATTATTCAAAGCCATAACTGTATTATTGACTCTCCCCTTTGAACCAAAGGTGAGAAAGGTCTATAGGCCTTCCTCAAAATAATATACCTTAACCAGGATCACACAAGCAAGAACAGTATATAAAAATAATATGAAAGGAGCTGACTGGCAAGGAAACCTGCAACTTAGTGGAGAGATGTCATGGATACAGAGGAACATGGACCAAAAGCCTAGCTGGGCCACAGATGGCTCAGAAGTTTAAGATGAGATAACAAAAGATACCTAAAAAAGATAGCTAAAAAAGATACCTAAAGCACACAAAGAAAAATAAAATAGCAAGGTGCATTATACTCCAAGGATAAAGAGTAACCTATAGACCAGTACCAAGCAACAGTATCACTTCTCAGTAACAAAGTATGGGAAATTAGTAATGCAAATAGCAGAAGCACTTCAGGGAGGAAAAAAAAAGGCCAGCAAAACTGAGACCACTCACTAGGGGAAAGAAAACTCAGGTGACTCAGGCAGTTTCTGTCCTAGAACACTGAAAGAACTAAAGGAAGAAATGGCAAGTTATTAGGAACTCGGGTATGAAACATCTAATAAATCTTTTAAGTGTAGACAGCAAGCACATGTACAAGTATGGAAATCACTAAGATAACTTAGAGCTGTCAGTTGGGCTGCAACACTACACAGAAGATTTGAGCAAAATTCAGAAGAAATGAGTGACAAGGAGACCAAATGGAAAGTGGAATAAACTATTACACTTTATCCAAAGTATTTCTGACTATATTTTTATTGACTTCCTGAGGATAAGGCACTAACTACATATTACATAATTACATAAAGAAGTCATGTTATGCAGTATCCCATAAAGTGGAAAGAATTGAATTCAGTGTGTAAAGAAAATGGTGCCACCAGGGTCGACTAAAAGTGTCTATTAAAAGCGAAGTTATTGTGAAAAAGAAGAGATACTACTTTTCAAGATCAGTCTTGTAAGCAACCCTTTTTTATATGTGGCCATGGAGGAGAAGCAGGTGTAGACTCATGGAAGTGCCTGACAATGCAAACTCAGGACATACTGTCTGAAACAGAGATCAGCACAGAGATCATTAATAATTCTGTGGCCTTTCCATCTGAAACATAGGAAGTAAGGTGAGACTGAGCAGCTCAGCATGTTGCTTGTAAAACCTGGTAACAAGCACTCAGCAGTTCACCAGTTAGAGCTGCATCAGCCACTGGCGGGTGAGGATGAGTAACCAGCATGACACAGCTGTCAGAGTTGCAAAAGTCCTAGGATGCATTAGGCCGTGTATTTTTAATCTTTTTAGTGTGGACATGGGAGGATTTCATCTATTGCAGTAGCTGTAGCACACTGCACGTGATGGAAAAGGAAGCATCCCGAGTGCTGCCCGTTTGGGTCAGTCCGACCAAGCCCAGGCAGCTGTGAGACAACCCAGCACCTGCCAGGCCAGAACTTCTCAGAATGTGGGGGCTAAAAGGTGCGAGATGTGATGGGGGTTGGCTTCATCTTCAGGTAAAATGCAGGTGCCTGGCATGACGGCCACCTCGCCCACCAGCACAGCAGTGTCACAGGTTGAAAGAGAGGAGGTCACTTGAAACCCCACTCGACAGGTGCAGCTGCCGCTGCCTCGCACCCAGATCCAGGACAAGGATATCAAATAATTCACTTCTGATTGTGCAAAACGTGCTCAAGGCCGCTGACTCAGGTGCCGCAGACGGATGGGTAAAAACAGTGAATCGGTGGATTGGATTGCCGCAAGCTGCAGCGCTGGAGGCTCCGCGCCCCGCATCCCCTGCACCCACCCAGCGCGGGCTGGTGGCCCCGAGCCGCTCCCGAGCCGCTCCCGAGCCGCGCGTTCCCGGCGGGAGGCGGCTCCCAGCTCCCCCGCACCCCGCCCGCACCTACCCAAGCGCTGCGCCAGGCAGGAGGAGGCGGTGTCCGACGGGTCCCCCAGGAGCGAGGCGGCCACCGGGATGCTGTCCTGCAAGCGGAGCACAGCACAGGGCACGGCTTAGCGCCGGCAGCGCGGCTCAGGGGCTCCGGGGGCGGGCGGGACGCCGGCGGCGGCACTCACACGGGGGCTGCACATGGCGACGGCCAGGCTGGCCAGGGCGGGCGCGGCGCCCACCCAGAGGAAGAGCGAGTCCCGCAGCCGCATGGCGTGGAAGTGCACCCGCTGCTCGCCCAGCTGCCCGCTGAAGTCGTGCAGGGCGATGCCGCCCGCCGCTGCGCCGCCGCCCGCCGCCTCCATGGCCGCCTCTCCCGGCGCGGCCAGGCCCGTCACGCAAGGCCCGAGCGGGAGGCCGGGCCCGGCCCCGGGGAGGCGGTGCTCGCTCGGCTCCGCTCCGCCGCGCCCGCCCCGCCGGCAGGCACCGCCCCGGGCCCGGCCCCGGCCCCGGCCGGCTCCCGGGGGAGGTGCTGCCGGCTCCCCAGGGAATACCCGGGCACGCCGCTCCCCGGGCCTCCCCTCCTCCGGGCCAGCACGGACACGCACCGCCGGGTGCAGCCCCCGGGAGCGCGCCCCCTCCGTGCCCGCTACCTCCTGAACCTGCACTGTCCCCGGTCAGTGCACACCCCCTCCGCTTCCCACTCTTCCCCTCCCATCCCAAAAGACACAAACCCCTCCCGCTGCGCAGGCACCGCTCTGTGTGGGAGCCCACCCGCGGCTCAGTGCGCGGCTGCCCGGGGCTCGCAGCTCCCCGGGCTTTGCCCCGCTGTTTGCCTGGAGAGGATAAAGCGGAGGCAGCCGCAGGCGTGGGGAAGCCCCACTAGGTGGCGGGTGAGCCTCTGAGTGCGGATGCCCGCCCGGACAGCGACGGCTCCGGGGAGTCACCCGAGAGCAGCCCCGGTTTCAGGCTAGAGGGAAAAGGATGGCGTGGTGCTCTGCAGCCTCGGGAAGGGGGAGGAAGGTCACGGCGACCTTGGCTTCATTCAGCTGAGGAGGTTTTCAGCATTGGGGATCTACAAAGCAAGTGATTCGGGTTTGCATAGCTCTGGAGAATATGGAGCCGTGAATAATTAAAAGCCCTACTTTGAGTGTGAATTTTGTGCTCGTCACTCTTTCCACCGGAGCACAGTAAAGTCGGTCATTACTGGAGAGGATTTTCAGTAACTGTACCGTCTGTTGCTGATAAGGATATCGTCGGCTCCTGATAGCCGTGGGCCCTTTACAATTGGAAACATGTATCTTCACTCCACCGGCAGGGCAATCATCTCTGCACAAAGAACAAGCACGTTAAGGGTGCTTATTAACAGATTGGCTTTTTAATCAGCATTTCCTCTGCCTCCAGTTTCCTACATACCGCTGGAAATTAAAATTTCCATTTCTAAATGGTAAGATTTCATTTTCCCATTGAGGAAATGGAGGGAGGGAAAGGAACCCTTCATCACTTTTCTCCCCTGAGAGGCTCCAGTTCTCCTGGCATCTGCCAAAAGAAAACGCTCAGCCTGCTAATTTCTGCCCATGCTGCCGCACTGACGCTAAATCCCAAGAGGCAGCTAAGCCTGGCTCAGCTGCCGTACCCCGACATCCCATGGCACAGGATCAGCTTGGAGGCGGGGGGGGGGGGGTTGCAAGCCACCTCCCCTGCCCTACATTTGTCACTTGCTTCTTGCAAAAAGCATTATGGGATGTATGGTGTCATCCCCACTTCTGCCCTCTGTCTCGTTGCTGAAACAGCATCAGGCTTGTGCTGATCCTTCTATGCCCCCCACCCTACAGCGAGTCCAAACTCTTTCCCTCTACATGAGTTGGCCTCCCACTAAGTGAGGTAATGCAGAAGCTGAGTTCTGTGTTTGGGCTCAAAAATCAGCCTTTCCCTGTCCCCACAGCCTGTTGTGAACTGACACTTCGCCTGTGGCAACTGTGAAAACAGACAGGCAAATAGGTGACAAAAGCCACCTTGGAAGGGAGGGAGTGTTGGCTGCATGCACCACACACTTCCCTCTCTCTGCTTGTTGCAGGTGCAGGTTTAATCTGCAGCTGGGTAGGTAGGGCTGCCAGCTAAAACAGCCAGGAGCCAGGAGCACTGCAGGAATAAAAATCTAGGAACAGGATAAAATGTCTGCTGGGAGTCACACAGGTGGTGGTGGTGGTGAGATTCCTGTGGTTAGACACCTGCAGCAGATGGAGGAATTTGCCCCAGGCTTGTTTGATCAGTGGAGAGAGAAGGAAATATTAGGGCATAGTTCAGCTGAGCTGTTTCAGGTCTCTCTTTTGAGAGAGAAGGAGCTCCTCTTGCCTGGTTTCCATTGACTTGAAATGAGGTGAGGTTGAAAGGTAAGTTTTGCAGCTTTGCAGACAGATTTATTCATGTAGGCAAATCCTTCTGTAAGTGTTCAGAGCCAGTTTCTTTGCTGTGCTGGGTCAGAGTTGGCTTCTGCAATTGAGTCCTAGTGGATGATCTGTTCTAACAAAGTTCCAGCTAAGTGTGTCTTCCCACAAAGTAGAAGTTTGGGCCTCCTTGTGTGCTAAAGCTTTGTTAAAGTCATCTGCTGGACTAAATAAGAATTTTCTTCACTGGTCTTTCCACATCAGGTGCCAATGTCTGGTGCTGCTTCTGAGGCTGTCTCCAGGCCTGCTTCTCCCTACAGGGAATTGCCCCTATTTCATCATGCTGTGATCTGTTCCTCTTCTCACCAGGAGTCTTCTCTAAAGTGCTTGTAACTTCCCTTATCCCAAACCCTGAAGACCTCTAAAAGTAAGTCACAGGGCTCCTCTGCACATTAGCAGTTCTGTGTGTTCAATACTTCTTCAAGAAATGCAGCTGCTCTCTGTAAATCATGCTAAATCTTTGCTTAAGCTCAGAAAAGAAAAACATTCATCTAGAGACTAAAATGCTGGTTAAGCATTTTTATTTGCAGTGCAGGTGTGTGAGTACAGCTGTGCAGAGCCAGACCATCAAGTGTGAAATGAATTTCTTGATTACAGCACTGCAAGGTCATGATAATCCCTACAAAATGAGAAGGGAAAGCACTCAATATGTGTATGGAACCTCTTGCATTTCCTTTAAAATGCTCATCATTTTTTCCCATGGCCTTGAAAGCAGCACCCATAAGTCTTCCTTGTTTGTCAGGTATGAAGCTGGAATGAGCCCCAGCTGTAGTAGGACACCGGAGAGAAAAATAACAATGAAGTAAAAATACCTTAGCAAAAGCACTGCATGTTTATACGGATGTGCATGCATTGCTGCTCAGGTGACATTCAAGGTCCAGGAGACCTGATTAAAGGTATGTACTTTTATCCACCTTGCTCTTCTCCAAAAGTTAGGTTGCCCATAAGAGTCACTAGATCCTAAACCTTGACTTTTACTTATCTCCCTTTCAGTACAGTTTCAAGGGAGGAGTAAATCTTCCTGGTAACTGTGGAGTCAAGACCCATAAAGCATAGTTATGAACTGGGGTATCATTGAGAGCAGCAATTTTTTCTGATTCCAAAATGCATTCTGTGCTTTGGCTTTTGCACAAATAAAGAGTGAATTTGACATGTGAGAAGGCAGGTAACCATTAATGTCTATCAGCGAACCTCCTTTTGATGCCTAGGATACTCTCAGTTTTCTTGATTTGTCATCCTTCTTCAGAGGAGTGAATGACTCTTGATAAAGCCAAGCAAAACCTTCCAGCTGCTCTGCTAAGGCTCCATGACACCAGGCTGCTGCTGCAGTAGCTGTGCTGCAGTCCCAGGCTTCCAGGGATCTACTTTCTTTGAGACTTGAATGCTCACTCTGTAGATTTCCATCAGTGGCATTGATGGCTGAGTCTCTCCCTCTACATCAAGGCACCTGAGAATATGGAAAAAATACTTCTTTTTTTTTTTCCCCATCATTACATGTTTTTTCTCAGCTGGATCCATCCTCTGACATAAATTATTGTTCCACTGCTCAAAAACTTGTGGCATCATGGAGGGCAGAATCAGGCAAGCAAGAAAGGGAGAAATGTCTCTGCTTACATTTTACAGTTACCATGGCTGTGATGCTGTGGCCATCTTAAGGTGGGGCTGGGCCAGTCCTTCTTTCTAGTGCTCATCTAATATGATGACAAGTCAGTCTGGGGAATCAAACTGGTCAAAATCTTTTCCTGGGATCCTGGCATGGGTTCTTGATTAGATCTGATAGGAAGTTGCTTCTGAATGATCTAATAATGAATGATAGCCATGGGTGTAACCTGAGGACACTTTGTCAAGCGTTGAGTTGTAGTCTCAGAAAAAGAGATGGAAAGAGAATCCAGAGTGGAACTTCTGAAAAAGTTCCATAAAATGAAGAAATCAAACTTGTGAACTTGAATGAAAATCAGTTTAAGAGATCTGCAATGGGACTGCACTAAGTTCATGCTATGAATCTTGCAATCTAAAGCAATATCAAAGCCAGCCCTCTCTGAAAAAAGTCTGAAAACCACTAGTAAGCAGATGCAAAATATAGATGTACAAGCAATTCCACATCTGCAGTAGCTGCTATGACAGTGTTAGCAAAACTGCTAAAACACCTCTTCAGCATACATGTTGATACCTAGGCAGGCATTGCTACGAGGAAATTCGGTGCCTGATTTCCAAAAGACATCAGTTTGTTGTTGTTGTTGTTTTGGGGTTTTTTTGGGGGATGGGGCTTGAAACCTCAGCTGTTAGGATTTCAGTACAAGTGGGATGAAGCCGGGAATGCAGGTGGCACAGCAATTCTCTGTCAGTAATAGTCCTATGCACAGTGTGTTTGATTAGAAATCATGTCTGTTAGGTCTTGTGCTCGACTGACCCAGTGGCCCTCTGCAAATCCCTTTTACCCTGCTTTATTTCATTCCTTGGCAGACTGGATGAGTACAACTGTTGCCTATCTCCCTGCAGCTGAACACAGCTCTGTGACACACAGCTTGTAAGGACCTTTGTGAGCCCAGCCTAAATTTCTGCTGTTATCAAATCAGACAGTTTCCTTTCATTGTCATATGAGTCATTGGAGGACTTGTCTTAGATCTGTTGGAGCATTTGAGACGTGTGCTTTCGTAGCTGCTGGACGGAAGCACTAACACGGAGTGACTCACTGCACCCCTCAGGGACAAAAGGTTTATGCAGTCAACTGGAAATCATATTTTGTATGCAGATAGATCACTTCATGGTGGGGAACCCCAAAGCATCTTACCCACACCAACTCTCCTGCATAAATGTCAGCAGCTGTAGCAAGATCTGCAGGAGCAATGGGTTATTACACGCCTGTGACCTGACAGGGAAGGGCACAGGTGTGAAAGCCTAATGGAACTGATTTTTTTGAAAGCCTGAGAAGGGAAGGAAAAGAACCCTTGAGATAGTATTGAAAAATGTTTTCCGTTATGTTCCTCAGTTCAAATCCTAGATCTCATGTGACATAAAACACACCTGGTGGATCCTGAAATTTTTCTGTCCCTGGGTCAGCTAGCACAGTGCAAGGTCAGGGTACAGAACATACAGAGTGTCCTTGAACCAGAGGGAACCTCAGTCTGCTGCAGGCTCTAGTGCTTACTTGCCTGCTCAGGTTGCAGAGAGTCACGTTCATAGCCATGGAAATTACTGATTCAACATGCAGCACTGGCAGCCACATAAACAAAGGTTTGACCGAGATTCAGGCTGCTTTGGGAGTGGAATGAAATGCCTTTTTTTGACAGATAGTTTGCTGTTGCCATGGTTATGGAACTTGCTGCACTTCTGGTCTCTTCCCCACCCCTCTGGGTACTTTCCTTCTGCTGATGCCAGGATTTCCATGAATCTTCTTTTGCTCTTTACACTGAGCCTTGGACTTTTATAGTCTCTGTCACAAGACCCTTAACCTGCAGGTCCAACTGGATGTGCCTGCATACAGCTTCTGCCATTCTCCAGCATGCCAGCAAGGGCCTGCCTCTCAATCTGGTTCTCCAAACAGCCACTCTCTTTCATTACTTTTTAAAGTGATGCCATGGCCTTTTCATTTTTCCATTTGCAAGCAAGCAAAACTGTACAAAATCAGCTTTAATTATTTTGCATCCTCTTCCCTGGGTAAGGCAGGAAGCTAACAGGCCTGGCATTGTCCCTTAGCAGCCTCCCAGTCTTCACTCAGAAGTTCCTCAGCTCAATCCAGTTTTCCTCTTGGCTTTTCCTTCCTGGTCTGTTGAACACAGTGGCTTAGCAGAAAGAGTGAATATCTCTGTACTATCACTTGTACATTACTAGAGAGCAGCAAATGTCACCTGATCCATATTGATGTGGCTGCTTTGGCCAAGATCTCCAAGTTCCTAGTACAGTTCTTGAAAAGCATTATTTAGATCTGATATATATTTAATTTCCTAGCTGGAGTATGTGAAACAGCTACTGTTTGACACTTCATCAGTGTATCTGATTTAATTGGTGATTACATAGAATATACCTTTTGCAAACATCACTTCGGTGATCTGCTTCCAAATTCCTGAGTTTAAACACATTTAAAATAATAATTCACACTAGTGCCAAAGATGGGGGTGTTCCCTATTTGCATGACAATGGAACAGACAGAATAGTTTCGCTATCAGAACACATCTCCCTAGGAAAATATTATTGGTCTCTTTACTGCATTTTTAAAGTATGATCCCAAGAGGCTGAAACTGCATCTTCAAAAAGTCTGTGCCCTGCCCTTGAACAGCAGCTGAAAAATTCCTTCTCTACTGCCCCTCAGAAACCATGAGAAATTATATCCTTTTTCTGCTTTTGTGTTATAAAAAGCTGGTGACAGGCACTGTTGCTGCTACAGTGTCCTGGGTTGGATGGTGGCCTTCCTCAGGATTGAAAGATTTGTGTGCATGAAGTTGTATGTTTCTTGTGAGGCAAACACAAATTGGTGAAAAGTATCCTTAAATCCTGTGAATACCCGTAAATGGAAAAATGGGAGGAGAGAGCAGGACAAAGGAATTAATGCCATTTGGAAGTGATATATTTTTAAAATGTATTCAGAATCTGAGCCAGCCTCTACACAAATCAACTGAAAGTACCTGCTCCTGTGAGCAGAAGATAAACCTTGTAATGCTGAACCTCACGTAGCCATTGTGTAAAATGCTGCAGTGTGTGCTCAGAGGTAGTGCTGGATGGTTCGCTTACCTACCTGCAGCCTCACCTGTGCCAAGGTGAGGCTTCAGCCCATAAAACCCGGGCAACTCTGTGGGCACAGGTCGACCCTCTCCCCTGCTCCCCTACAAGCGCCTGTCAATCACCTACACCAATGTCCCCGAGTGACAATGTCAGCGCTGGCGCGGTGGTCCTCTGTCACCACACCCCAATTTTGCTGCCTTTCCTTCATCATTTCAACTCTAGAGCAGGGATTCCTTAAAAGAACAAGGGAAAGGAAGGGATGGAAATGGTGCTTTCAGCTCTGCTCTTGGCTCTATCTTGGTGAGGATGCTTCCAGCTTTAGTAAACCAGACGATCAAAGCCTTTGTGTAAATCCTGCCATCAGAACGCTTGTACTGCTGCACTGACAGCGCAGCACAGCCCTGCGCAGCTCCCCTAAATCCTGCTTTTCTCAGCCGCAAGCTCCTGACACTCAGATCATCTCCCTCCAGCCCGACACGGGATACCAACTGGTGCAGGGGAAAGAGAAATCTCTGTCATTTTCTTTGCCAGTAAGACAGATATTTAATATATACATATGAGTGATCTGGGACCGGGTTTTTTCAGCCTTCAAAATCATATTTCTTTTCTTTCCATTCTTCTCAAAATGTGTATCAGAGGCACCTGAGAGACCAGCGCAGCTGCTTGATAAGGTCTTTACAATTAATTCGCACGATCATGCCTTTAGCAAAGGGAAAAAGAAAGTGTTAACGAGTTGACAAGCACACTCTTACAGCAAGCAGCGCTGCCAGCCGCAATGTAACTGCAGGGAGGAGAGAGAAGGGTGGTGGCAGAAGACCTTGAAAAAAATTCTTTGTTCAAACCGGTTACAAAGACTCCTGCTTCCCTAATATACCAAAACCGAGCTGGTCGAGGGAGGCAATGGATAGTGGAAATTAGACTTAGTACTGATGCAGAGCAGCGTGTTACTATCGGGCTTTCAAGGATGAGTCGTTGGGGTGGAAAGAAATTTTTTTTTTTTAACCAAGGAGAATCGAAACAAAAAAGGAGTATTTGCTGGGCATGTGGCTCCTGTAGCGTTGCGGTTCCAGATTCTGACCTGACGGCTGCAAATGAGGGTCTTGCCAGCATTTCTACCCTCTGACACTGCCATTTGCAACAAGATCCTTAAACTACAAATTTGTCCCATTTTACTTCAGCCCGAGCACATACACACACCCAAAAAAATCCTGCTTATAAAAGAAAGGAGCAATACCAGATTTCAAGAATAACTCAGACAAGCAAGTGAATATTTTCTTTCATGCCTTGCTCTTTTGCATTTACTGAATTTGTTCCACATGAATGTAGAAACAGCTGCATCAGCAACAGTACCGAGGCTGGAACCTTATTAATATTTATGCCTGGCAAGCAGAGCACACAGGAATCAAAATGCTTTCCCATCATTGGTTCAGGGACCTCAGCGTCCATTCAACATCTTGCCGTGTTTGGTGGCCAGGCAAGTGGATTTATTAGAGAGCAGATCAATTTCTCATCAACACTCTCACCCAATAGTAGGAAAACTGCCCTTTGCCTCCTCTTACCTGCTCTTTGCTTCTCTTCATTTAGTAATTTCCTAATTAGAGAAACCATTTCTCATCTTTCTTTTGTACTTCTGTAGTTTATATTCCCACGTATTATATATTCTTGAAGACTTTATAGATGCTTGAACTATTATTATTATTATTAGCTTACATGGGGGCATACTCATCACCCTTAGTGTAAATGAGATAAACCAGGAAATAACACTGTCACAGGTCCATTATGTTCTATGGGGAACCAAGTATAATATGTGGCACTATGCACATGAAAGGTGTCGTGTGGTCTTGGGATGTCCTTTAGAGCCTCCTTTGAGGCTTCTTACTGCTGTAATTTCTGCTGACAAAGTGCTGCAGTGAGAGGCCATAAGCTGAGTCTGGGGGGTTTCCTTTCTGAGAGTACTGAGTGGGGTTCTGTCTGACAGCCTTGCTCAAGCTTTTGTTTGGAGAAAGCAATCCTTACGTTGTGTGATAAAGAGGAACTGGTGAGCAGGCAGGTGCTCTCAGAAAAAATTAAACAGTCACAGAGTTTTACCTATTCACTAGGAACAATGAGCAGTAGAGAAAAAAATTATCTTGCAGTCTGGCTGAAGCCCACTGTGGGGAGGATGCACCAGAAGCTCCTGGTCTCAGCAGGGATGAGGCCAGGGATGGCCCAGGATGGGCAGCATTGGCAGGGGCTGCAGGGCAGCTGCCCTGGCCCTGGGCCCTTCTGGCAAGTGTGGCAGCACTGTAGGGGTGACCTGCTCCCCTGGGGTGCTGCCTAGGAGGACATGGGGACTGTGAATACAGCAGGTCCATGGTCCAGACCTCACCCGCTGCGGTTTGTTGAGTGACCAGAGCCCCAGAACCCAGCAGACAGGATGGTGTGGGGCCACTGCTGACAGTGTAACCACCCCTCAGTGCATCAGGTCCTGGATCACCCTGCAGGTCTCATCAGGCACACAATTAACCCTGGGTACTGCAGGCTGAAGGCAGCTTGGCCTTGATGAGCTGTGGGGTTTAAGCATTGCACAGATACACAGAAACCAACTCTGGTGTGCTGGCCAGCCAGCTGCAGGCGGAGGGAGGAGGGCTGGACTTTACTGCTCCCATGAACATCCTCAGTGTTGATGCATTAGAGTTTTCTGCTGCCTCTCTGTTTTCTTCCTTTAGGACCTCACAGCTTTCCGTGCTGATGTTGATTCTACCCTGTCCTTCAGCCAGTGATGATCATGTTCTTATAATCCTCTCTCTGCCTGCAATTGTACCTTTTCTCATTAGGCAAGGGGCTGTGCTGCTGGCTTTCCCACAGCTTAGCAATTTTCTCAGGAGTCTGGGTTCAGGCAGTGCAGTTGGGCTATGTTATAGCCAGGGGTTTTGTGAGAAAGTGTAATGAGGGTCACAGCACACAGCTGTATTTAGTACTAGCCTTGCCCTTTCCCAGCAGCTGGCACAGGTGTCCCCAGCCACTGACATAGACTGCAAGCAACCAATACCCAAAAGCATGAAGCCACATGGAAACGGAGATACTCAACAAAATTTTGTTGGCAAAATGTTCCTTCTCCATCTGCACCACCCTGAGTTCCTCTCAAATGTACACAGGGTCCTCCCAGCCCACTCCTCACTGACCCTCTGCTGAGTTACAATGGACCACGCTGGGGAGCAAAATATTGGTTTGCCTTAAATGACTTAATGAGCCACCCTAGATGTCCAGCTTGGCATGTGGTCTAAGACCTCAACTTGTGAGAGTGCAAAGCTCTTTCTAATTTTTGTACAACACAGCATCTTTCCCCCCAATATATAGAAGGTCTAGGTGCCTCTCTTGGGGGTTTGGGCATAACTTAAAGGTCTGTAAGGGATTTCCATCCTTTTGAAAGGAGTCACAGACAAGCAGTGAGATGTCCTTGAAATGTGATGCTGAGCCATGGGACGGTTGCAAGTTTCTTTTTAGAAAAAAAGTTCTAATGACCCACAAACTATGCTGCAGTACATCTCACAAAAGCATATATTTTCTATTCTTAATTAATATGACTAATTCTTTCCCTCGGGCTTTTGTTAGCCGGCTCTTGCAACCTTCTGCATCTAGCAAGGAAACCAGGACTCTCTTTCATCAGTGCCCACTTCAATAGCGTAAGACAGAGGCTCTGACGGTGATCACACCCAACCTTGTGGTGGGAGGATGGGAACCACAAAAGGCAGCGGGGAGAGGACGTTAGATAAAACTGAGTAGATCCCCTGAGCTTCATTAAGCAAACTCTTGACAGTGATTGTGTTATTCCTTCTCTCTAATATCGAGAACGACTGTGAACAACCTTGCAAGCTGGCATTTCACCCGCCCTGCCGCCGTTTCCGCAGTCCCCTACCCACAGTGCTTTTACACCCTGGGAAATCAGCCTGGCGAGTGAAAATGGCTTTTTTTTGTTCCTTTTTTTTTTTTTTTTTTTTTTTTTTTTGTGCAGCTCGTTTCTGCCGGGCGGGGGGGGTTCCGTTGCCGGGGAGATGGGGATGGAGGAGCCCAGCCGGGGCCGGCCCCGGGGCTGGGGCAGGGGCTGCGCTGACAGACACAGCAGTGTGAGGCAGATCCAGAGAGGGGGGAGAGAGGCACTGGCAGCCAACAGCTGAACACTTCATTTCCCTGCAAGTAATTCACGACAAGCTGTGCAGAACCTTGGAGGAGCCCTCCGTCCCAAACACCTTCGAATTAAAATGGACTTTGTCTGAAGGATCCTGAAGCGATTTGAACGGCTGCCATTCACCTCTAAAGAGTCTGGTCTAGGGGCTCAGAAAAGCTAGACCTGGATTTCCGCTCTCATCCCTCCGAAAAGCAGCTGTTTATTTTAAAAATAAGCATTTCACGTATTTTATTTTTCTTACAGTCTCAGCAAGTTCTATACAGCAGATATACTTGAATCTGCTTCTAAAATGTGTATGCGTTTATTTTAAGGTAAACCAGTTGGGGTGGGTTTCTTTTCTCCACTGTTAATAATCTGTTTTCCTTGAATTGGATTTTAAAATGGCTTCCTTTGAAGCCTCAAGCTGTTAGGAATGAGCTTAGCATAGATATGGAGGATGTGTAAAATCAGCTACTCCCCTTCACATGGAAATGTCAGATATTTTCCTCATAAAAAACTAGTATGCAGTGTACAACACGCAGGATACTTGGAAATTATAGTAGCAAACAGTCACAATACCTGTATTTGGCACCAGCTCTGCTGTCACTGAATTTTGCTGTGACAGGGTTTTCAGGAACACACCCGTTGCAGCCATGGGAAAGACTGGCATTACTTTGGATCATTACCTGGAGCGGTCAGTGGTCCCCTGGAGCTGCTAGTCTGCAAGCTATTCTTGAACAAATAATTATAGATGAGGATGTTGATTACGCAGTTAGCATGCCACAAAAAAATGTCCACTTGGAATTACAGCTACACATTATTTGCAAAGCGTAGTCAACCAAATAATTAAATTGCTCCTGGCTTAGGCCAGTAAAAAGAGATTTCACAAGGACTGCAAATGATCGGATTAATTTTTATCAAAATCCCTACTGCAGAGACAGACGTGAGGGTGTATTTTCTAGAACGCCTTTTGGAGATGGGATGCCTTTTCACCGTAAGGCAAACAAAAGAAAGGTATGGATGCGTTGGCATATCAATCAGAGGAAACCGGGCTGTGCTAAAGATTGCCTTGGACGAAGGTAACATCAGATCTGGAGTAATCCATAGGAGGGTTTTCGATCTGCATAAAGCAGGTTGAGAGATTAGGAACATCGGCACGTGGATAGAACAAAGGAGAGAGAAAGAAGAAGAAATATATTGAAGAAATACGGGTTGAAAATGGTGACGTGCTTTAATCTGCACCCCTAGAGTAGCTGAATTGTAGAACAGATGAAGCAGCCTTCATCTGGCGGGTCACTAAAACAGGGTTTAGTGGAGTCCCGCCCGGCGCTGGCTACGGGGAGCCTGCATGGGCTATCCGGGGCTCGGAGCAGCCTCCCGTGGGAGCCGCACCCTCCCTCCGCCGCACACGCACACCGAGGCCGCAGTGAGAAACACGCGATGCCGAGGAGGAGCCGCCACGCCGGCTGGCTGCCCCGAAGGGCACTGGGCACGGCGGGAACCGTGCCGCCCTGCCGTGCTCTTCCTCCCCGCCACCTCCTCCTCCTCCTCCAGCGGCAGTGTGGGCAAGTGCCGTGCCCACCCTGCCACCGCTGAAATGCCCGCGGTGACATAGGGGACCGCTCGAAAATAAACTGGGGGATCAGAAATCATCTCTGGGGACCACATGTGCAACCGTCTGCTGCTCCCCCGCCCTTTTCTTTCTTCATCCCTCAGCATCCGTAAATCCGCAGACCCGCTTGCTGCAGAGCTGAGGGAACCACCCCCCTCAAGCCCCCGGCCCTGTGCAGCAGCACCCGCGCTATTGTCTGCTCGCGGGTCTCTGGTGGCTGCGGCCGGACGGGGGACAGCGCGGAGCAGGGCTCTTGGCTGGAGCGCGGCTCCTGGCTCTGCTTCGGGGACCAAATCCGACCTTTTTAGGCATAAATAGAGAAGCCGAGCTCGGCACCGAGGAACAGGCAGGCGGGGACCGCTCGAGGGCAGGGCTGGCGAACAGGATCACCGCACAGCCCGTCCTGGAGGGAAGCCCACCCGCGTCGTGCCAGGGGTAGAACAAACCGGGTCAGGGCGTGGGTTGCTGACCGCCGGTGCAGGCTTGTGCGGGCAGACGGGCGGCAACCACGGGGTGATGCCCCCACGGGGGAGGGAGTCTCCCGGCGGCACCGTATGAACGGAGACACCGGAGGGGGGCGGGGGCAGCCGCGGGGTTCCCCCTCCCACCCCCCGACGGCAACGCCCGCTGCTGCGGCAGGGAAGGCTGCGCTTCACGGGGAACAAAAGGCTGCGGCCGCGGCGGCCGCGGGAGGGCGAAGGGTGGGACGGCGGCCGCAGGGAGGTTCCGCGGTCCGCACGTGGGCGGCCCGGCCCGGCTCGGCCGCCCCATCAGCGGCGCTCGGCGCCTTTGTCCCCGCTGTCAGCGCCGAACGGGGACGGCGGCGGCGCGCCCCGAGCGCTGCCGCGGTCACACCCCCCGCCCGGCCACGCCCCCGCGCGGGACACAATGCCACGGCCCCGCCCCATCCCCGAAAGCTCATTGGCTCCGCGCCTTTCCCGCATGACGTCACCGGCAGGGCGGGGCGCGGCGCCCGATTTAAGGGGCGGCGAGGGGCGCGGCCGCCGCAGCAGCTAGTGCAGGAGCAGGTGGTGAAGGCGGCAGGAGCAGCGGGGCGGCACTTTCGGACACCGGCACCATGCGTGAGATCGTGCACATCCAAGCCGGGCAGTGCGGCAACCAGATCGGAGCCAAGGTACGCACCGCCGACCGGCTTGTCCGCCGGGATCTCCGGGCTTGGGGCGGTGCCCGCTCAGCCGGGCTCCACGTGTCCCGGGGAGAGCGCTGCCGGGAGGGAGAGACCCCGGCTTCCCGCTACGGAGCACCGTCGGGCTCGCCCGTCCCTGGGAGGGTCCGCGCGGCACGGTTCCCGGCTCTTCCATCTTAAGGGGAAGCGCGGTGGGGCTCCCGTGCCGTGGGCGCGGCACGCCCTGGGGAAGAAGGGTATGGCGGGGGAATCAGCTGCTGTCCATCAGCCCCTCGCGGGCGGCAGGCGTCCCGAGCGGGCGGGGGAATGGGCTCCGAGGCGGTGCCACACCCCTCCCGTCGATGCTGGGGGTGTGCAGGGCGCGGTAGCGGCTCTGTCTGGCCGGGGGGCCGCACCCACGCGCGGCGAATCGCCGATCGCCACGTGGCGGGGATTTGGCCGGGGGGCGACAGAGGGGCGTGGCGGCACTGACCGCTCTTCTGTCCCCTCAGTTCTGGGAGGTCATCAGCGATGAGCACGGTATCGACCCCACGGGCAGCTACCACGGGGACAGCGACCTGCAGCTGGAGAGGATCAATGTCTACTACAATGAAGCCACCGGTAACGCCCCTCTGTAATGAGCTTTCCCGCGGGAGGGGGCATAGGATGTGCAGGCAGCGGTCCCCCAGCCCTCCCCACAGTGGGTGACGCCCCAGCACAGCTTAAATAGCTGCTTTGTTTTCCCATCCCTGGATCTTTTCAAATTCCCACACCCTCCATGCCCTCAGCAGCAAATCATGGGGAAGCGGATGGGAGCACAGCAGGGCTCCTGTGACACTGGCTGCCGACTGCGGGGCTGTAACGCTGCTGCTGGTTCCTCCCACAGGTAACAAGTATGTCCCCCGTGCCATCCTGGTGGACCTGGAACCCGGCACCATGGACTCCGTGCGCTCTGGCCCCTTTGGACAGATCTTCCGTCCTGACAACTTTGTCTTTGGTGAGTGACTATGGGATGGAGGAAGGAGTTCCCTGGATAGGAGCTCTACTCACAGGAAAGGCTCGGAGTGAACATGCAAATGACCCCGGGGACCCTAAAGCCCCACAGCAGAGTGGGGTGGGAGAGAGGGGAGGAGCCCGTAGGGAAGGGGCAGTGGCATCACCTGTGTTTGTCCCTGGGGCGCTCATGTGGCACCTGGCTTGTGCTCTGCCCTGTAGGTCAGAGCGGGGCTGGCAACAACTGGGCCAAGGGGCACTACACGGAAGGCGCTGAGCTGGTGGACTCCGTGCTGGACGTGGTGAGGAAGGAGTCGGAGAGCTGTGACTGCCTGCAGGGCTTCCAGCTGACCCACTCGCTGGGCGGAGGCACGGGCTCCGGCATGGGCACCCTGCTGATCAGCAAGATCCGCGAGGAGTACCCCGACCGCATCATGAACACCTTCAGCGTCATGCCCTCGCCCAAGGTGTCGGACACGGTGGTGGAGCCCTACAACGCCACCCTCTCTGTGCACCAGCTGGTGGAGAACACGGACGAGACCTACTGCATTGACAACGAGGCCCTGTATGACATTTGCTTCCGCACCCTGAAGCTGACCACCCCCACCTACGGGGACCTCAACCACCTGGTGTCGGCCACCATGAGCGGCGTGACCACCTGCCTTCGCTTCCCCGGCCAGCTGAACGCCGACCTGCGCAAGCTGGCGGTCAACATGGTGCCTTTCCCGCGGCTGCACTTCTTCATGCCGGGCTTTGCCCCGCTGACCAGCCGCGGCAGCCAGCAGTACCGCGCCCTGACGGTGCCCGAGCTGACGCAGCAGATGTTCGACTCCAAGAACATGATGGCCGCCTGCGACCCCCGCCACGGCCGCTACCTGACGGTGGCCGCCATCTTCCGGGGCCGCATGTCCATGAAGGAGGTGGACGAGCAGATGCTCAACGTGCAGAACAAGAACAGCAGCTACTTTGTGGAGTGGATCCCCAACAACGTCAAGACGGCCGTCTGCGACATCCCCCCGCGCGGCCTCAAGATGTCGGCCACCTTCATCGGCAACAGCACGGCCATCCAGGAGCTCTTCAAGAGGATCTCGGAGCAGTTCACGGCCATGTTCCGGCGCAAGGCTTTCTTGCACTGGTACACGGGCGAGGGCATGGATGAGATGGAGTTCACGGAGGCCGAGAGCAACATGAACGACCTGGTCTCCGAATACCAGCAGTACCAGGATGCCACTGCTGATGAGCAGGGCGAGTTTGAAGAGGAGGGAGAAGAGGATGAGGCATGAAGTTGAGATGGGTAGGAGTTAAGTATAGTCTGAGCAGGCAAGTATTCATTGAGAGAAGGAATCTGTGCAGTTGTGCTGAAGCATGCATTTTTTAATTTGGTGCTCTCCACTGTTGCTTCTGTCAGCAGTTTTGTATCCTTGACTGTCCAATGTAACAGTAGTTGCAAAATACTTCAGAGTCTTCTGTTGAAATGGTTAACTTCTCAAACATAAAGGCTTTTTGTGTCCTAAACTGTCTCCTCTACTTTATTTCTCTCTAGATGAAGCAAGTCATTCTTGTGTAGTTTTCTGTAGCTTCACTTCTCAGTTTATTCCTGAACCTCAGTAAAGGGTTAACCTCAATAAAACGAGAATTCTCAGGCTATGAATTGAGCAGCATGTGGAAACTGCAGTAGCTCAGCTAAAGATGCCAGTTAATTTATGGAAACTCCTATATTTCCCAGCTTTGCTAATTGTTGAGGCAAAGGCTGTTTTAGCTGGTAAAAACACAACACTGGACTTGAATTGTGCAATTCTTCTTTATGGACGTACATGGTAGAGAGGTCAGAGAGAAAGTATTGAATTCCACATTACAGGCTGTCAAAACTGATTTGATAGGATAGCTGCAGGCTTCCCTACTGCCATTCAGCAGCTTATTTAACTTGTTCCAGGGACCATAGTACAGGCATATGGGTGGCTGAATGTGATTTGACTTGATGCTGAGCTCACTTATCTTCCCCTCAAGCTATTCTCTAAATACAGAAATTCCATGCAGAGAAGCATAGGTCTGTACTAGCAGGCAACTTGAGAGCTCAGGTAAAAGTCTAAGCTTTTTGTGTTCAAGAATAAAATTTGTGTTTCCCAGAACTAGCCACTAACCTGTCCCTTACTGCCCTGATTCTACAGGGCAATCAGCTCCCTTTAGGAGATATGAGATAATGGCGATTTCTAGGCTCAAAAGGCAGTCCAGAGCATAGCATACAATCTTAGTCACTTGTAGATATTCTGACAATAGCTGTCTCCGAGTTACATGTTTATAGGGCAATTATTTGCTCCTGGTCCCTGCAGCAGGAGATGAACCCCTACCTGAGCAGGGGAGAGCAGTGCAGCTGCATCCTGCTGTGCATTTTTGCAAAGGTAAGTGTTGTTTCTTTACAGTGAGGGAGGGGGGAATTGATGTTTATACGTCCTTATAGGATGCAAGAACCCTGAATGAATCTACATTTTTAACAGTAGTTAGCAAGGTTTCATAGATTCTAATGCTACAAAGCAAGAGTGAAATCCCTTGTGGAGTTTAGCAGTTACCCAGTGTGTAAACTTAGTTCATCCAAACACCGCTTAGGGGAGTGGTGCTGCACTAGAAAAAAGTGTCACTAAGAGAACTGCTACCCATGCTACAGTTACTGCAGTCCTTACTGCTCTGAAAGAGCTGGTATTCACATGTGTGCAGCCTCTATTGTGATCCTTTACTGAAATGCTTACAAGGCATCACTGGAATAAAGAATTAAAAGGGAGCTGCTGTGCATAACTAATATCTTGCCTGTTTTGAGTCCTCAGCCTGTGGACACTGCTCTGAATGTATGCTGGTCTTTGCTGATGGGTCTGGCTACGCTGGTGTGTGCAGGACAGCAGGCACTTGCTAAAGTTTTTCTCTCATTTGTAGGTTTGGTTCTGGTGTACAGAGGAGTGCAAAGCTCTTAAACTGCCTGGACTGTCAGTAAACAAATACAGCTGTGAATATCCTCAACAGCACTTGTATTCCTTAGCACTTGAGAAGTTCTAGGATTAAACGTTAGACAAATTGAGGTTGTTTTAGTAACTGAGTTAATACACGCTGCCTCAGGCCCTTTGGGGAAATAACACTGTATCTGGTTGCCACAGTAACCTTGCCTTGTAATTACCTAGCTGAGTTGCACTTGAAACTGTTTATCATATAGCTTTGAGTCAGCAAAGGAACCTAAACAGTTTCACTAAAAGAGGAGACCTTGGTCTTTGATAGTAAAGATCTTCCTTTCAGCTATGACACTGTAGAAGGTTTCACTAGTATTCAACAAGTCTAGCATCTAATTCTTAGTGTAATTACACTCCGTCTCTATGTAATCCTTAAATATAGCTACCCAAGTGACACATTTCACTACAGCTCCCCTACTAGAAAGTAGGACACCATCCTACATGGCTTGCAGTTTTAGTCTGGCTTTTTTTTTTTTTTTTTTTTTTTTTTTTTTTCCCTTCCCTTAGAGGAAGAAAACCCAGGAATAGAAATACTCTAGAAAGAAACATGTCCTTTCATAAATCCTACATGTCTTATTTGCCAGTCATAATAATTAAAAAAAATTTAAAAACCATCATTTCAGTGGGAGCTGAGGAATCTAGAAAAAGAGGATACTGAAAGAATTGAAGGGAAGGTTCAAAGCTTGGTAGGAACAGTGAGTCAAATACAAGAGAAGTCAAGTCTCATTCTGGGCCTGGGACTGCAGTACCTATTTTGTCTATCTTTGATCTTTAGCTATATTTATTGCCCAGGAGACCTTTCATTATAAAAACTGGAGCTGGCTGCTACATGCCAAACAACAAAGAGGTGTCTTCACAAGTCTTTGTGGTTGCAATTTTTCTGTTTCACAAAGAAAGCAGAACCACTGGAAGGATTTCACATTAGGTTATCTGCCTCCATTAACCACTTCTGGCTGTAGGTTTATATTTTTCCGTGTGATGATCAATACATTTAGGACTAAAGGTCATGCATGAGGCATCCTGTTTGGAAGAAATGGGGATAGATAATACAAATTTAGTGGTCTGCAGATTAAGCCACTTACGATGACTGGTTTGTGTTGAGATATAAGTTAATAATATAAAGCAATCTAGTTTCACTTCAATAGATCAGTTGTAGCCTGAAGGGAAGTATTCTCTGTTGATAGTTAGTACTGATGGTGTTGGGGAAGGGAACAATCTCTTTTTTTTCTTTTCTTTTCTTTTTTTTTTTAAATTCCTTTTGTTAAATGTGTGGAATTTTTAAGCATGCTAATAGAGTGTCTTGGCCAAGGCAAACAATCAGTGCTTGGTGCTGTTAAGTTCAAGAGGATAAAGATATATAAGGCTGCAAAAAACGATGAGGCAGCATGCATGTTTAATTTAAATAGAAATGGCATGAGTTGTGGTAGCACTGGGATGCCCTCTCTCCTAATTTCTCTTCCCTGTTTATTTCTCAAACCTCAGTCTAAACCGCTGTAGTAATAGTGTTGTGGAAATATAATACAGTATGTGGTCTAATTTCAAAACCCTTAATAGGATTCTAAGCTTACATCTGTTTTCCAACAGATGTTTTCCAGTCTTTCAAGCAGGAGCAATAATGATTCTCCTCTTCCCAAGATACATGAAGTGCCTATATAAATAAAGAAATTGGGTTGCATTAAGCATAAGATGGTCCTGGTGACATGACAGTCTAAGAATCAAACCAGAGGCCCGTCCTCTTGAGAGGTGTATTCTCCCAGAAGATATGAGGTGAAGAACAAAATAACCCAGGTAGCAATAGGATTTAAAACTGAAGAAAGAAGAGAATCCAGATGTTTGGGTCTTCTCTCCAGTGAATTCCCTGCACAAACAGGGCAAACCCCCAATCTGTGCAGGGAAATCTGCTCATGGAAGATGATATCATGTGCTACATAGCTCAAAAGTGTGTGATGCTAGTAGGTTTTTCTATATATGCAAGTTCTATGTGCTTAAAGAAACCATGATGGACTGACAGAGTCCTTATGGGAGGGTGCTGCAATGCACTACTGCAAAGCACTGCTCTGGTGCCCAGAGCAACTCTGGCAAAGTGGTGCAAGAGGGACAAGTTTTCTTGCCTCACTTGAAAAAGTTGGGGCCTCTAACATTATTCTCTGCATTAAAAAGAGTTCTCCTCTTGTTTCCTTTGTCCTTTGCACTCCCTGTAATCCCCATAGCCAAGTTATGTGTAAGATCAGGATGAAACCCAGTAATGGCTTTCAATAGGTCAAGTTTCATGGTTGCTCCACTGAAATCACTTTCCAAATAACCTCCTCTATTACCCAAAAGAATCCAAACCTGGCCCACCTCATCTCATTTCATTACTTTTTTTTTTTTTTTTTTAAGAAGGGCTGTTAATCTATATTAGATTCAGCCTCACAGTGGGAGGTGCTTTAATTACTGCTTTCTGTTTAATGAAGCCTAATATTTTTGTTTGCTATAGCTATGAGGAGGTAAAAATCTTCTCTAGAGAAATCATGTGACTATCCCCTATTATTTGATTCACAACTTTTCTCCCAAAGGATGTTATTCTACTTTTCTTCTGCACATTAAAGATAATGAACAAATACTTTAAGGGACTGTTCAGAAATGGTAATATTATTCCTCAAGCCTGTTCATTGTAGGGAAGGCACTGTTTTTCATTTACAAATAATCCCCTTCTCAAGCTTCCCATATGTTTTTTCAGCTGCTTCTGCATTTCCACAGAACAAAGCTTGTGACACTTTTGAAGCTTTATATGTGCCTGGGGTAATCCGAGTAAGGTTATTTTTCCTTCCCTTACTTCAGCTAAAAATAAACCTCTGCAGAGAAGGAGCTGATTTTGTATGTGATCAAATAAAAAATAATAAAAAAAATTGAGAATTTTTAACCTTTCAATCTACAATCCATTCATACTAAGCATGTGCCTTTTGATACTTCAGCAATCATCTGTCCTGGTCTATTTGTTATTTATTTAGAAGGGAAAGAGCAGACTATTTATTCTCAGATTCTCCCATTTAAATGGGTCTTATCTTAAACTTGCCTACAAGAAAATTCAAAATTGAAGCATTTGGTTGCAGGAAAGTGCCTCAGGACATGATGCATTTTGGAAAAAGACGTTTCTTGGCCCTGAATTTCCTGGATATTTGTCCAGCTGGAGTCCACTCAGCACTGGAAACCGAGGCAGAGGGAGGGTGTTGGAGAAGCTGTGAAAGCCTGCCCATCCCCAGACATTCTGCCAGCAAAGGATACAGTGCAGGAGACAAGTCCTCTCCCTGAGAAGTTTAACAAGAAGTGAGCTGTTTCCCTGCTCCTAGCTTCACTCCTATTTTAAGAATTTGTGAATCTGCCAGAAAGAAAAATTGTGTCTCTTTGAAGTGTATGTATAAGAAGGCTATCTATTTACAGTATCTAGGTAAAAAAGAAATAATTTAGAGTAGGTCATTCCTTCCTCCCCACTCAAAGTAATTTTTCCCTTACAGGCAGAATTCCACTTGTAAGGGAACAAATCAAGTTAGCTCTGTTAAATTCTTGTTTATTAACATTTGATTCTTGTAGTGTAGAGATTTTCCAACTGGTCTCAATTTATCCATATGTCATCCTTTATAATCAGGTTATTTTTCCCCCTTGACTTCCTTGGAAAGCTTAACGCATAGTTGTTTGGGTTTTGTTGCTTTCTGGCAAGAATGCCTGTATCATTGTAATTAATAAAAAATAAATTTTAAAAAAAATGTAATAGTTCAGTTTAAGCAGAATGTGAAAAAAACCACATTTGCTCCAGAGGATGAAGTGGCTACCCTGGCAGAGGTTGTGTAGCTTATTCAGTAAAATGTTCTGTGTTTTTTTGCAGTGAAAAATGTTTCCACAGTTTCCATGAATGTAATAGAAAGATACTGCCTACCTCCATAGTGAATAATTAAACAGGGGTTTCAAGCAGAATTCAAATGGTCTCACAATAAGCTTTACAAACACTTAATGAAATTCAAGCATTGACTTCTTACAGCTTGCTTCTCTGCATCCAGCACAATGATGGTCTTATAGTTAATAAATTAATTGTGGCTTTTTTTGGGACATTTCAGATAAGAAATGTACAGCTCCACCCTAGCAGGCAGGGATTAGAGATTTTATTGGCATTGAGCAAATTGCCACTTCCACAGGCAGGGCTGATTCAGGATCCTCCAGCTGCTAAAAAGGATGGCCCTATTCCTCTTGCCCCACTTCAGGTATTACCTCTGTGTCATTTCCTCTACCAGCTCCAGGGCAAGGACTCTTTCACCAGTCCTTTTCTCTTCCTTAATTCCACAGTTAAAGACAGAAAACTGGGGAGGTGGAAGAAGGTTTTTCTTCAATTAGGTGGTGTGCCAGAGGGAGAATTTGTGTGAAGGGAAACGTGGGCAGCTGAAAGCAGGAGAGAGCAAAACAAGGTATTTGGTTGATTCAGCCACCTAGTGCAACATCACCCTGAACTCTCCTGTAGAGAGCCTGGGCAATTTTAAACAATGTACCCTGAATCCCACCACCAACTACTGCATCTCTTATCAGATCTCACGAGATGTAGTTCAGAGTTTGCCCAGTGTCAGTTTGAGTTACAAATAACTATCAGATTGCAAGAAAGCAAGGAGGCTAAGGAACAAAAGAAACAGTAACTAGTAGATCAGAGTCTTTATCTGCACCTTGTTCTCGATGAGGTGCAGGAAATGAATTGCCCTGGAAAACATGATACCAGCATTTCATTTATATTGATACTGGAATCTTAGTCATCTTTTGACTGGAGGACCCAATTCATAGGGATATCAGATGTGTTTCATCTACTGAGCAATCTAAAAAGGTAGATGCAGCCTGGATGGGGGCAGGAGCCATCTGGCTGATACCCCAACACATCTGGTGTACCAAGAGGAAATAATGAGAGGCTGCTTGTTTTGCTTTTCTTCTTAGTAAATCGCTGCCTGATGATGATCACCACATTTTCCTCTTTTTGGAATCGTTTTGTGACATGTGATCATGTTTATTATGTGGAAGCCAGAGAAGCAGGGTTCTGTTTGCTGCGTCCTGTACAAGCACATTCACAGAAATGCCTGACTCTCTGAGCTTATAATCTAAATTCACAAGAGAAGCCATATGGTGTGGAAGAAATATTAGATTCATGGAGAAGCAGTTCACTTCTCTAAAGGTGCATGGGTTATTTTAGAATTGACAGTGTCCCAAATGGCTCTGTAATGTGATTTTCTCTCACACGCTTATCCTCTCTACTGTTTTGTTCTTGATCAAATACACAAACCCTCAGGTATAATAAACACAAGTTCAGAGGGCTCTACAATTGAACTGCTTTTGCTCATTCATAAAAATATGCTTGTTGTATTTAATAGCTTCTAATGCCTGCAGTGAGTTGTAATATTGAAATAAAAATTTATTTCCCTTTTAGGTATTTTATCACTAGCATTTAAATCACTTTCACAATTATTCCATCCTCTTGCTGGCAGAATATTTTTCTATCTTAATGCATATTGCAAATGATTAAGCATCATGTTCCAAAGGTGACTTCATACAGTCCTCATCAAGTAGGATCATCATAGTTACCAGGTAGAAGGCAAACAATAAGGTAATGAACAGAACCTGCTCATTTGAGTACCAACAGAACGACTCAAAAAGCCAGGTAGTCTCTGATATATATGTCTGAGCAACACGTTATATCATCCATCAGAAATGACTGAGAATAAAGCCACAGACAGACATTTTGTGTACTTTAGAAGCTTTCCTATTTGTACACTTGTGATTCTTCCTTGAACAATGGGAAATCACAGACAGACATAAAAATGTTGTGGGGTCCCTGTTGCCTCCCTTGTGCATCCATTGGCAGGCTCCACTGTTGCCTTGGAAACTGGGTAGGCAGGGCTTGATGCAGGCAGGAAGGAGGTTGTGGCAGTTTCAGATGCTGAGGGGCCCATGGGCATTCCTGGGCACATGCCCTGCCTTTGTATGAATGGGAGAATTTCAGCTTTCATTTGTGATTCTGACAACTTAGAATTTATAGAGCTACATTAAAAAACCCCCAAGCAATAGGAAACTCCCATATCTATTTAAGTATCCTTGATAGCTAAGATTTGTTAAAGTGTTTGCCATAATGAAAGGTTCTGAATTGACATTCAAGTAGTTGACATTTAGTTTGGTTTGTTGTGTGTTCATGGATGTTCAGCATTGCTGAACATGAGGGAACCTGTACACATAAACATGTACTTCCCTTTAGGTACTCAGAATAAAGCCTGGAGCTACATCTCCACCCTGAAAAAAACAGTGACCAGTACTACAGTATCTAAGAATTAGTTTCCTAATAAAAGCCTGGAATTCTTAGTGGAATAACTCTAAAGGAGATCACTGTGTACATGTGGGAAGATGACATCTCAGGGAGTGTTCAGGTATCTTCAAGAGAAGAATCATGCTTCAACTTGGGCCTTTGTGGATTGCCAAGAATATTCTGGCACCCAAAAAGCTCTTCAGTGTCTGTGTGGATCCCTCAGAGAGGCCAGAGTTGCAGTTGTTCTGCAGTTCCACCAGTACTTAGATGTAACTGCCTGCTGCTGCCCAAAAAAGTGGGTTATGCCTAGAGCAAGTACAAACGTATATGCATAAGTGGTGTGAACAATAACAAAGGCTGCCTGTGATTAAGTGTTACTAAGATATGTCAAAGGAAAATACTGAGGACAGCTGGGTTATAAAGAACACAAACTCCTAAAGAATTCAGTGAAAAGATCTCAGTGCCAGCACAGTCCTGAATATTTTGTGATTGCAAAAGCCACATGGAATAGCACCACACTTAATTCCCTGTGTTGCAAAGCTTAAGCCAATCTGTGCTTATGACATTTCACAGCAGCTGAGGTTTCTGCGCTAGGGAAGAAAATGAGCTACAGTTGATAAGAAAGTCAATTCACTGGAGCAAACTGAGAGCCACTTTTGAAAATACAGCCAAAGCACTTTTTCAAGGTCACAGCCAAATTCCAAGCAAAGATAGGGTACTTCTCTAGCCACTAGTACTTCCTGCTGTTGATGAAAAAAAAAAAAAAGAGTGAAGCTGCTGACATTATGCATTGATTTATATTGTGTTAAGCATAGCTAACCTGAGTATTATGTAAACAATTCTGATCATCCTGACTTTATTCTTGATAGTGGTAATGATTTCCCACATCAGTTATTACCTCACCTTTGTAAAAATCTTGTTTTGAAGGTGTTATATTTGCAATATAATGTTATAATGTAGTGTGAAACTGAGATGAATTAACTATCAGTCTGGTGTTGCTGATCACATGCAGCCTCCCACTCCTTTTTTTCCCTTTCATACAACCACACAATTGTGGAGGTTGGAGAGAACCTCTGGGATCATCTAGTCTAATCATTTACTTTGCCTGGCAAGGTCAGCTAGAACAGGTTAATCAGGGTTGTTCCCCCTCAGGTTTTGACTGTCTCTGAGACTGGACACACCACAATCTCTCTGGGCAATCTGTACCAGAGCAGAGCTGTTTTTCTGTTGCTTTTCTTAATGTTCCAATTTCTGTATTTCCATCTGTGTCCATTGCCTCTCCTCCTGTCACTGCACATCTCTGAGAGGAGCCTGGCTCCATCTTTTTTACTGCTTCCTGTCAAGTATTTATACACACTGATAAGAATCCCCCGAGCCTTCTCCAGGAAAACTGGTCCCAGCTCTCAGCCACTCCTGGTATGCCACATGCTCCAATTCCTTAACTGCTTTCATCCTTTCATTAGACTCCCTCCAAAATGCCCATCTCTCTCTCTCATCTAGGAGGAACCCAGAATTAGAAGTAAAACCCCAGATGCACCTCACTGCAGCTTATTCCCTTTTTTGACCAACTGGTAACAATCTTCGTTATCCAAACTTGGTGTCCACCAGGATCTCCAAGTTTTTTTTGCCAAGCTCCTTTCCATGTCCCCAGCATGTACTGGTTCAGCGGGTTGTTCCTTTCCAGGTAGAGGATTTTGCACTTCCCTTTATTAAACTGCATGATGTTCCTGTCAGCCCATTTCTCCAGCCTACTGAGGTCACTCTGGATTGGCAGCACAACCCCCTGGCGTATCAGCCCCTCCTCGCAGTTTTGTATCATCAGCAGACTTGCTGAGGGTGCACTCATTTAACTCACAAACGAAGCAGTTAAATGGTGTTGGCCAAGGATCAGTCACTGGAGTACAGCACCAGCAGCTGGATTCTGAATTTCATGTTGCTGATGTCAAGCCCTTCAGCTTGGCAGTTCAGCTAGTTTTCACTCCATCTCACTGTCCATTTATCTAGGCCATACCTCATCAATTGCCCTACAGGGATGTTATGGGAGAAAGTTCAAAAGCCTTCCCAAAATAAATAATGTTAACTATGCCCAGCCTGTTGATACTTGGCAAAGCTTTAGAGCTTGCATTACCATGCTGTCCCCTTGGCCCTATAATGTGCTTAAGGTGACCTCTCTCCAGTTCTATTATGCTGAACACGAGGTACATTGTTTTGCATCCTCTTTACTAACCTATTTCTTTCTTCATTGTTGTCTGTCATCTCCCTTCCCTGGTGCTAGTGTAAAACTGTCCTCAGCAGAGTGGCCAGATGGGTGGCAAAGCTACTTTCACTTCTGAAAAAAAAAAAAAACAAAAACAGAATTGTGAATCAAGTACTGTTTTACAATCAAGTTCAATAGTTTCTGCATAATCCATCATAGACCCTGCTGAAATTTATTTCAGATGTTCTCCTAAGCAGCAGTGCAGATACAAGTGGTTCAATTATATTCTCCTTGTTGTCCTTGAACTGTCCCTCCTCTCTTGGTCATCTACCATGTACTTATCTCAGTTTTTTTTCCTAGGAGAGATCAAGCAGTGATGCTACTAGCAGGATTCAAAGTTTTCTAAAATGAGTTGTGTGGCAGGTGACTGATAACACTGAATATAACTTCACTTACAGAAAAGAAACATATCCCATTCCTGAATGTGTTAAGCTGCTATCACTGCGGAATAACTCCCAGAAAAAGTAACTCTTTAGCAGAAGCATAAAATCTCACACCAGCCCTCTGTATTCCTGAAATTAGAGCTTCATGTATACATGTTTAGCAGCACTATCTAAAACAGTGTTTCGTGCTTGAAAGTGGCTGTGGGCTTTAATATCACCACCCAATCTCTGTTTCCTGCAGGTGCCCGAGCTATGGAAAAACTATGCTTGTGCTTCAAACATTTTGAAACATGATTAAGAAGGCCGGAGCTAGAAATACCGGCTTGAGGGTGCTAATAAAACATAGCAGCGTGTGCTTTGCTGCTGTGGTGTAGTAGAGGCAAAGGAAGCAAGGGGATGAGTTCCAACAGGTGCGTAAAGAGGAGTTAGGCGGTTTTGTTTTCTTTATCACCGCAAGACAAGCCATGTCGATCCGATTCCGGCCTTTTCCCCGACGGCTGCAGGCGAAGTTCCCCCGGTGCCCCAAGCCAGCGGCGTTCGGCACGCGGAGGGGCGGGTGTCTCCCGGACCGGACCTGACTCGGACACGGAGCCCAAGCGGGGCGCGGGAGACAATGCCGGGCCCGGGCCCGGGCCCGCCCCGCGCCATTCCCGCTGCACGTCACCGGCGGGGCGGGGCGCGGCGCCCGATTTAAGGGGCAGCAAGGGGCGCGGCCGCTGCAGCTGCGAGTGTGGGAGCAAGCGGCGAAGGAGGCGGCAACAGCAGCTTCGGAGACCGGCACCATGCGTGAGATCGTGCACATCCAGGCCGGGCAGTGCGGCAACCAGATCGGCGCCAAGGTACGGATGGACGGGGAAGCGGGGTCCTCTAGCAGGTCACACCCCGGGGGGTGCGCAGCCCGTCCCGAAACGAAAAGCGACGCGGGGTTTGCTGAGGTGTCGCGGCTCCCGCCCCTGTGTCCCCCGTCCCTGCCGCTCCGAGCTGCCATGGGGCTGGGCGGGGCAGGGATATGCCCGCGCTCCCGTCCGGCGTGCCCGGCCTTCCCGCAGACAGCCGCGGCCATCCCGCGCCGCCTCGCTCCTCTCTGGCCATGGCGCCAGCTCCGGGAACGGGAGGTGTTTCAGTGCCACACACCGCCACCACTGAACGTGCGCAGCTGTTGCCATCTTGTAGTGGCTGCGTGGTCTTAAGCCAATGCTAGACAATGGGAAGACACCAAATTGATGTAGCCAGAGGTGGTCACCCTTTGGATACAAGCTACAAAGGAATTAATTTGCAGTTCAGTGCTCCGGCTGCTCGTCAGCCTCCTGCTAGTTCAGCTGCTGCGGCCCTTGTGCACTGACTCACCTTCCCACCCGGCAGCTGCTCTGCCGTGCAAGGGAGTGGTCAGGGCCGCCCGCGGAATGCATGGGCTGCACTGGGGGTGTGATTGGCACTGGCCAGCTGTTTCCACTGGCACTGGGAACGGCTAATAGCCATTTTTCAAAAATTTCCTCTAGTTCTGGGAGGTCATCAGCGATGAACATGGCATTGATCCCACGGGCAGCTACCATGGGGACAGTGAGCTGCAGCTGGAGAGGATCAATGTCTACTACAATGAAGCTGCTGGTAAGTGCCTGCTTCCTCAGATGTCCTCAAATAAATGGGGCAGGCATGACAGTTCATTGAGGCTGGAAAAATTCCTGAACAAGAGCTGTCATCTGCCAGTGACTCCTCTAAGAGACCTTTGTTCTCAGAGAGGCTCTGATAACACGGTAGTCTTAATTGTGACAGCCTCTCCATAGAAATGCAGGGGGGTGGATGGGAGCACAGCAGGGCTCCTGTGACACTGGCTGCCGACTGCGGGGCTGTAACGCTGCTGCTGGTTCCTCCCACAGGTAACAAGTATGTCCCCCGTGCCATCCTGGTGGACCTGGAACCCGGCACCATGGACTCCGTGCGCTCTGGCCCCTTTGGACAGATCTTCCGTCCTGACAACTTTGTCTTTGGTGAGTGACTGTGGGATGGAGGAAGGAGTTCCCTGAATAGGAGCTCTACTCACAGGAAAGGCTTGGAGTGCGCATGCAAATGACCCCGGGGACCCTAAAGCCCCACAGCAGAGTGGGGTGGGAGAGAGGGGAGGAGCCCGTAGGGAAGGGGCAGTGGCATCACCTGTGTTTGTCCCTGGGGCGCTCATGTGGCACCTGGCTTGTGCTCTGCCCTGTAGGTCAGAGCGGGGCTGGCAACAACTGGGCCAAGGGGCACTACACGGAAGGCGCTGAGCTGGTGGACTCCGTGCTGGACGTGGTGAGGAAGGAGTCGGAGAGCTGTGACTGCCTGCAGGGCTTCCAGCTGACCCACTCGCTGGGCGGAGGCACGGGCTCCGGCATGGGCACCCTGCTGATCAGCAAGATCCGCGAGGAGTACCCCGACCGCATCATGAACACCTTCAGCGTCATGCCCTCGCCCAAGGTGTCGGACACGGTGGTGGAGCCCTACAACGCCACCCTCTCTGTGCACCAGCTGGTGGAGAACACGGATGAGACCTACTGCATTGACAACGAGGCCCTGTATGACATTTGCTTCCGCACCCTGAAGCTGACCACCCCCACCTACGGGGACCTCAACCACCTGGTGTCGGCCACCATGAGCGGCGTGACCACCTGCCTTCGCTTCCCCGGCCAGCTGAACGCCGACCTGCGCAAGCTGGCGGTCAACATGGTGCCTTTCCCGCGGCTGCACTTCTTCATGCCGGGCTTTGCCCCGCTGACCAGCCGCGGCAGCCAGCAGTACCGCGCCCTGACGGTGCCCGAGCTGACGCAGCAGATGTTCGACTCCAAGAACATGATGGCCGCCTGCGACCCCCGCCACGGCCGCTACCTGACGGTGGCCGCCATCTTCCGGGGCCGCATGTCCATGAAGGAGGTGGACGAGCAGATGCTCAACGTGCAGAACAAGAACAGCAGCTACTTTGTGGAGTGGATCCCCAACAACGTCAAGACGGCCGTCTGCGACATCCCCCCACGCGGCCTCAAGATGTCGGCCACCTTCATCGGCAACAGCACGGCCATCCAGGAGCTCTTCAAGAGGATCTCGGAGCAGTTCACGGCCATGTTCCGGCGCAAGGCTTTCTTGCACTGGTACACGGGCGAGGGCATGGATGAGATGGAGTTCACGGAGGCCGAGAGCAACATGAATGACCTGGTCTCCGAATACCAGCAGTACCAGGATGCCACTGCTGATGAGCAGGGCGAGTTTGAAGAGGAGGGAGAAGAGGATGAGGCTTAAGCCACCTGGTATCAAAGGAACTTCTGTAAAGCAGGCATGCATCTGAATGACTTCTGGTAGTGGTGGTGGTGAAGCATGTTTTCTAGAAACTATGTACCCAATTATCCTCTCAGCATTTGTAACTTTGCCAGATTTCTCAGTGTAACAGTTCTGAATCCTAATTCTTACAATGTTTTTTGTCCTTTAATATTAAGAGCACATAAAGGCATGTATTCAAGATCATGGTTTCTGTCTTTCTTAACACTCTATTGGACAAAGAACAGCTGTTCAGCCTGGGTGGCAACAAGTAAGTTTAAAGATGTCAGAAATCTTGCACTACAGTGGTATGCTCTGATCACTGAGGCTTATATATTCTTAAGACATATGCTTCTCATGCAATTATGTTTGATATTTTTCTTACAGGACTTAAACCTACCCATAACTGCATCAAAAACAAAAGCCAACCTAAATTCCTAAACAAGGTAATGGCTAAGTACCTCTGATTTGTTTTACAGTTCATGTTCGCAGAAAATTTTCCACTTCTCTGTTGAAGTCCTTTGCAAAACGCAGGTGTAAATTATGCTTTCCTTCTGGCATCAGAAGTAACCTTAAAAGAGGAGAAAAAAAACCCAATGACTGATTATACATTTTATTCTGTGAGTATAGGTAATTAAAATGCTTGTTGCATTTTCCTTGCTCTTGGTTACCCAGTCAGGAATTGTAGTAACTGCTATTACTGTCCCTATGTATGTGGTTGGAATGTGAACCACAGCAACAGCTGGAGCAATAAGCATACTACTTTTTTCACCCTGGGGAGGGTAAAATAAGCCTAAATCAAATTTTTGCATCCTAGACACAGTTTCTAGAAAGCTTTCTGGTCATCTTCAGAGAAGGTAAGATTCCAAAACTTATGTAATATGCATCTTTGAAAGGTATGTAAAGTATCTGAGCACTTTCGCCTCTTTCAGAGAACAGTAGTTTTGCTGAGCAGTGAAATGTAGAGTTCTTGTCATTACCCAACCTTGGTTAGTATTTACTTTGTCTAATCTTTCTGCAAAAAGACAATCCAAAACTAAAACCATTCCCCCATTAAAATAAAAAGTCAAGTCAGAACTTCTCTGCCTATACTAAAAGCTTAGAAATAGTACCAGTGAATAAGGTTAAATCATGAATATGAACTTGGCATTCCTAAAATTCTACTTACTCTTGCTTTTTATCTGAGACAGACTTTATACATCAGGGATGTACACTTCCTTATATGGGGGTGGCAAATGCTTTAAATTATTTTGTTCTACCAAATACTAAGCAGTTTCAATAGAGCTAATACAATTTTCACTGATACTTTGTTGCCTTCATGTCAGAGTCCCACTATAGCAAGAGGGATAAGTGCTGTTTTGCTTTAGGAAAAGAGCAGCAGCATGTCAACATACCAAGCTTTTCTAGTGAATTCTGTCTGAATTTTATTAAGTCTGTTTCTTCAAAGATAAGAAGCACACAGATGCACAAACTAAAGCGCTGTGTGTGCTGTTTCCTAATGCCATTAATGTTCCCTACTACTGTCATGCAACCAAATTCCAGCCATACCATGCAAATGCAGAATGATGGCACACTCTTTCACCATGAGAGAAACCAGTAATGTACCTGCACTATAATCAAAAGCTTTTTCTAATTTACTACTAGATAAAAATCAAGGCAAGAAAAACTGATGGTAGAAGCATGTGTTACTGAAAATGTACTGAATTTAAGCTTCTGCTTCACAATGGAAAATATAATTTCCAGTGCAACCAGGGAAGAATAGGCCCATGTACCCAATACATTTATAATACATTCATTAATTTATGAGAACACCATTAGTCTGGTTTCTTTTTTGACAAATATGCATACAGGGGAGCACTTCAGCACAGAAATGTGAAAAGAATCACTGTTCTACATTTTATTGGCAATTTCAAACAGTGTTTCCTCTTTGACTTGTCTTCCAAAGAGAAGCTATCAGATTCTTGTCTAGTTTCTTGGGATAATTTGCCTTAGTAAGCATCTGGAGTATTTTGGAACTCAGTGAAACCAAGCAGGATGATAGGTGTTCTGAACACAGGGCATGTAGGAGTGACAAACCAGCAGACATGAAATAAAACACCTGCATGTGATTGCAAGGAAGAACTCTTGTTCTCATCTTTCCTGTAGCAAAATGCATTACTATGATCGGCAGGGCTGACTCTGAGATGTCATTCATTTTTACACTGAGATGACACCAGCAAAACAGTTCCCTACACTTTGCATTCATAAAAATGCTTCTTTTTTTCCCCCAGCACTTCTGCTCTCCAGTGCTAATCATCACAGTTTGTTATTAAGTAGTAATAGAATGCTTGCATTTGTGTGCAAATTCATGAAGAAAATTCATCTGGTAAAATCCCAGGTTTTTATAAGAAGTGTTTCTAGAATTTTCAAGTTGTGCTGGTTTTGGCTGGGATAGAGTACATTTTCTTCACAGTAGCTATTACTGGGCTGTGTTTTAGATTTGTACTGAAAGCAGTGTTGATAATACAGAGATGTTTGTTATTGCTGAGCAGGGCTCAAGGCTTTCTCTGCTTCTTGTACTGCCCCACTAGGGAGGAGGGTGGGGGTGCACAAGGAGTTGGGAGGGGATGCAGCTGGGACAGCTGATCCCAACTGACCAAAGGAATATTCCATGCCATAGGGCATCCTGCTGAGCATACAGAGCAGGGGAAAGAAGGAAGGGAGATTGTTGAAGGGATATTTTTCTTCCCAAGTAACTGCTATGTGTGATGGAGCTGGTTTTCCTAGGGATGGCTGAACTCCAGCCTGCCTGTGGGAGGAGTGTGTTAAGTCCTTGTTTTACTCTGCTTGCATGTGTGGCTTTTGCTTTAGCTATTAAACTGTCTTTATCCCAACACATGAGGTTTTTTTCCCATTTTTACTCATCTGATTCTGTTCCAGATCCCATGAGTGGGGGAGTGAGTGGTACTGAGCTGCTGTCTGGGATTAAACCATAACACACATGAAGCAGATTTTTCTTTATTTTTTCTTGTTTATATAGCAATGTTTTTGAGCACACCTGTATATTTTTCCCTCATTTTGCTTTTCTTAAAAACACTGAAAATTCATGGAACAGGTGGAAACAGAATCTTTGAGGTTGTTCACATCAGCAGGGCAGAGCAAACAGAAGTAAACTGTGTTTCTCTCTCTAATAACTGGGAAAATCTCTCCATTCATAGCATCTAAATTCCCTGTTCTACTGAATGAGACAGAAATGAAGTCTCTTACAGCAAAAGGAATGCAATTGTCATAACAAACAACTTTGCTTGCTTTGATAAAGCTTAGGGAGTAGTGATTCTGTTTGTGTAGTGGAAAGAGGAAAAGGATCTTACATGGTTTGTCTCAGAGGGCTTTAGGAAGGAGCTTATTAAAATACAGTAATTTTTTTTATACTGCAAAAAAACCCCAGCTACTCTACTCACATTGTAACTTGCTAGGGAAGTCTAGGATAGCTTTCTGTGTGGCAGAGAACTTGTCCAAATACATTTTTTTTTTTTTTAACACTGGGTTTGAACTACTTAATTTCTCCAACAATGATTTATAAAAATTCCATCATTTAACTTACCGAGAGCCTTTGATGTGCTTATGAATATATTCTGCATGAGCTTGTGGGACTAAAGGGTCTTTCTCACCATGAATTATAAATGTGGGACATTTAATATCTGGCAGCAATTGTTGGCAGATATTACCTAGGGAGAAAACAAACCAAGGTCACACTTTGGCTTAAAATTGTATGAAAGATGAAAGTGCTTCTGTAAAGGACTCTGAACTCTATTGGGTTCTAGCTATTGCCTCTCCTTATGGATGGTGTGATTAATCTACAGAACTATGTAAGCAGGACTATAATTAACATTTCTTTCTCCAAAATCTTACTTCACTGCAATTTGCTCCAGTAATGGATACTAGCATAAAAGGATACAGAGAATGAAGTACTTCTGCTCCACAAATCCCCCAGGCTCCCTTTGATTCTTCAAAGCCAATACATGCATCTCATTCCTGGCTTTGTTCTTTTCAGCCTTAGAGTTTCATGGCCCTCACCTTAAGCTGCATTTTGTTACAGCAGTTGTCAGGTTACAAGATTTGCTACTTTTTTGGAACAAATTAACTTAGGCTGCACTCATACCTGTTGCACCTCACAGGTCCTTTGCTGTCTTCAATGTTCTAATGGATTGAGCCGGGCTGGATGTTAAGCACCCACCTAAGCCTCTCCATCGTTCCCCTCCACACGTGGGCAGGGTAGAGAAAACAGAACTAAAAGTGCCCGAGATGAGATAACGACCAGGAGAGAGCGTTCACTGAATACCATCATGGGTAAAACAGACTCAACTTGGGGATATTAATTGAATTTATTACTAACAAAATTGGAGCAGGATAACAAGAACTAAAATCTTAGAAGCCTCTTCCTGGGCTCTACCTCCTGGCCCTTTTTGGTGCAGGGAGATAGGGAGTGGGGGTTGTAGTCAGTTCATCATGGTTGCTGCTGCTCAGAGAGTCCTTTCCACTGCTCCAGTGTGGGGTCCCTCCCACAGGAAAGAATTCTCTGTGAACTTCTCCAGCATGAATCCATCTCACAAGTGATGGCTCCCCACAAACTGCTGCAAGGTGAGTCACCTTTCCACAGGATGCAGTCCTTCAGGCACAGCTGCTCCAGCATGAATCCCCTACAAATCCTGCTAGGAAACCTGCTCCAGTATGGACTATTCTTTCCATGGGTCTGCAGGTCCCAAGCATGCCTGCTCCAGCATGGATTTCCCACAGGTACAGAGCCCTCTCTTGGGCACACTCAATCTCTGGCATAGGCTCCTCCAAGAGCTGCAGGTGGATCTCTGCATCCCTGTGGACCTCGATGGGCCGCAGGTACACAGCTGTCTTACCAAGGACTGCACCATGGGCTGCAGGGAAATCTCAGTTTGAGCACCTGGAGCACCTCCTTCCCTTCCTTCTTCACTGACCTTGGTGGCTGCACAGTTGTTCCTCTCACATATTCTCATTCTGCTCTTCTCTGGCTGCAGTAACATCTGTGCAGTAACAATTTTTTCCTTCTTAAATGTTTTCACAGAGGTGTTACTGCCATCACTGATTGCCTTGGCCAGTGGCATGTCCATCTTGGAGCAGGCTGACATCAGCTCTGCCAGACACAGAGGAAGCTTCTAGGGACCTCCAACACCCCTGCTACCAAAATCTGGCCATGCAAACCCAGTACAAATGCATAACTACTGGATATGAATTGTACTAAAGCTATTCAAAGGTTATTTTCCCTGCCCATTCATAATTTTATGCTTACTAGTCATTAATCTCATTAGAAATAATTTTAATGGTTTTGCTTAAAGACTTTCCTGAATTTTCTCCTTTTTTTTTTTTTTTTTTTCCTCATACCTTAGTAACCCAGTTTCCAAACTCATTGCCTAACTTCCCACATTATTGCAAGGGAATCTTTGGGCAAAACATCCTTGATGGGCTTTATGTTCCATTTTTCTTTGAGATAACTTTGTCTATTTGTAGCTGTCACCTTGCAGCTACCAACAGCTGTAAGATTAATCCTTATGCATGCACACTTTCCTTAGCTCTACAGTCAGAGGCTGTTTCACAGTTTTTCCAATTGTTTGGTTATTTATGCAGCCTTTGTTTGCGGTTCTACCGGTTAAATATTTTCAGTTAGAACATTTTAACCATAGTCCTCTAATACCTGCAGAAATGCTGACTGTTTTTCAGAACAAGCACCAAGTATTAGGTTATTCAGCTAGGAACATAGTTGGCAGTCAAGTATTATTTCCTAATTTTCAGTCCTAAAACTGCTTTGTACTATAACCACTAAATTGTATTTAAAAAAACATGGAACAGCAAGAAGAATCTTGGATGTTGCAACTTTATGCAACTTACTCAGTTTCATTAAGTGCTGGTGCCTTCTAGAAGTTCATTTCTTATGGTTTTCACACTAAAAGCTGTCTCATTCAGGGAAAATAGTCTAGTTTTTAAAAGAGCTTGAGTTTTTGACCAACAATGGCTTTGTTGTCCACCTTTTCTCTCTGATGAGTTTTATTAACACCTTTTCTTAGATTGTCTGTATCTGTGCCTTTGTTGCAGTGTCTCAACTTTAATTGCAAGGTGGCCTGTTTGTAATCTAAGTTGAAAAGTTGTTTGTCCCCTGGAAAAAAACCCTGCAGTCTGATAGCTGTTCATCTCTTGCAGCAAACATTAGGCTTCTCCCAATATCTGACCCAGTTTCAGCATCTAGATAATTCAGCTCCTTGTTACATGTTTCTTGGTGGCTTCTTTTTCACAGTCACTTTATCTCAGTGTTTGAGGCATGTGCAGGAAGTGAAGGGATGTCACAGCCACAGATTCACCAACCTGGGCTTTGTACTTCAGAAAAAAATAGTTTTAAGGAGATTCCAGAAAGGGTAAAATGAAATCAGAACTTAATCTGTTATGTCACTTTACTGGGAGAAATCCTAGTCCCATGTTGATCCTATACAAAAATTTATGGGAAAAATATGACATGAAGGAATGTTTTCCCTGTAGTACCTGCTGCCTGTTAATGTACATCACCTTCTATCTTTCATTATGAGAGCTACAGGAAAATATGTATAAGAGTTACAAACTCCTTTTTTCAATACATTATATATTGCTGCTTTAGGCAAATTAAAAGCAAATTTCCTCTGAATCAAAATAGCACCACAGATTATTATTCATAATGCCCTTGTTGAAAAGGTTTATGTAGAGTAATTGCAGAAATCAATTAAACATTGGGGATTAAACAATTACATTGTCCAGTTCAACACTTTTTTGGGGTTTTTTTTTTTACACTTGAGCTGCTTCAATAGTGTTTTTAAAATGTGGTTTTTTTCAATTCTGAGTTCTCAAAAGCTGAAGTCCCTTCTTTTTTAACTCACATGCTACTAGGTTTGAAAGAGTCCCTCCGCTCTGTTTTGCAAAAAGTGGAAAGATTATGCCTTACTTTTGGTACATCTTAACTATGTCACCAAGAAATAATCCTTTGACACAGAGACAGAAGAGGAGAGAAAGATTCTGCCTGAGCAGAATCCTTCCTGTTTAGTCTGCACAAAAGCAATGTCTTAATGCAGTTTTGTGGTGGAACAAGAAGAGAGTCTCCTCAGCTAATGTTTTCCTCCCGTACCTTTCTGGTTCTGTGAACCATCTACAGAGTAATTGTGTTATTCCTGAGTGTGAGTCAGACCCAGTTTTTAATGCCATATGCAGAGTCCTTCCTTTACTGGCTGCTAGAAGTACTGTTGGATTTTTTTTTTTTTTTTTTAAATCCAGAACTGCCTGCTATTCTAATTGCCTCAGTTCAACATTGTGAAAGCCTTACCATGTGAATTTTCAGCAAAGCGTGATATTCCATCTACCCAAGCCTCACAGGTTTCTGCAAAGTACTTATGTCCATACAGCTCTTCCAGTGGTTTCCTGACCTTTTCACTCCATTTTGAAACATCTCGGATACCTACATAAAGTAACATTGAAATATGTTATGTTCTTTCCAGTAAAAAGGTACAAACCACACCTAATATGGGGAAGTTTCCAAACCAGACTGCAAGTATGTACTTCAAACTTGAAACTGTAATTAACATTTTTAAAGAATTCGTAGTATAGAAGAAGTATAAAAAAGACAGTTGTGCAACCTTTGCTATGGTCTTCTGAGTTGTAGGGGAACATCTTGCTATTATGGTCACAAGGAAAAACAGAAAAACATCATATTTAAAGAACTCAGTCCTAAAACTTCTGATAGTTCTTTCTTGAAGGCTTTGACAAGGGAAGTTCAAGGGCTACCTTGTGTACAAAAAATGGGACTGTTTCATAACAGTGTGCTAGACCTGGCAGTTCTTTTTGATATTCTTTAGCCTTTTGCATCGACTCATGGATGGAAGTTCTTCCACGGCTCCTACCAGCTTTCAGAGGAAGGAAGCTCTTACTAAGACATTCCAGCAGACTGACATCATGGTACATTTGCCATAGTTTTACACAAAAACAAGTGACTCTACTTAGTAGAGATCTGTGACTCATGGCAGGCTGGCTAAATAATCTGACATTTTAGTTATTTGTATATCAGTTCTTTCTATTTTTTTTGTTTTCCCTCTAAAATTTTCAGTACTGCTCACAAACTAGGTATTCAGGGTTTTCACTAAACTATATTTCAGCTCTACAGCTTTGTACTGATAAAGTCTGAAACAAAGTTGGCACAGCAGAGAACAGGACAGTACTGAATCATCAAACTCTAATATATGCCATTAGCAAAGGTTTTTAATTGGTTTTAAAAGGGAATTAAGGGAAGAAAGGAGTGAGGTGTTAATTAACAAAGAGAACCTGTTCAGCCAATTGACAAACGTAACAGTGACTGAAAGTATTTTATAACAGCATCTGATTGGAAATGAGTCTGCTCACCCCAGGCTAGGTGCTACTGACCAACTGTTTCCCATCTAGAATCTACTGGTTGATCCTTGTGGCTGGCATTAATTTAAAAAGAGAAGGGAGAAGCCAATGTTGATAGGACCTAGACACCAGATCAACACCTTTCTCTCCTGCCAACCTCTCCACTGCAGCTGAGATGCACTGATGAGCCAGCTGTGGATGACTTCTGCTGATACTCTCTGAGCCCTGATCTGCCAGGGAGAGATTTGAAAGCAGCAATGCACAAAGGACAAAGGCCAATATTGCAGTGGGTGCTGTATGTAAATAGGAGTTCTTTTTTGTTGTTTTGGGGTTTTTTTAAATTTTTCTTTTGCATTTTAGTCTGTTGTGCAGGGAGGCGTGCATTCCATAGTTATACAACAAAAATGTCAAAGGTATAAAAACATGTAAAGAAATAAACCATTTTATAGAGCTAAAAAGCATTTTGCTTTCTGAACTAAAAAATATATTACTACTACTTCTGTCACTTTTAGTTTAAATATAGGGGAGGTAAGTACAGATGTGCAATATATACACTTGTAATTTTGCTGAAGCCAGAGAGATTTCACAGCTGCTATAAATCAAATTCCAGTCACTAAAATGAAACTATGCTGAGTTACCCTTGTTGAGAGCTGACATGGTTAACTCTTTTCATTTCTATGTTCAAAAGGAAATATGGCCCTTTTCTGAATTTACCAGCCATTTCTTCCTATTTTTCTTCATAGCAAGAAGTGATCTCAGATTCTATTTCACATGGGTAGAATAAGGATCAGAAATCCCATGTTTCTTCACTTTGCAAGGTTTTCTAAAGATAATTATTAACTCCAAAAGAATGCAAATGGTAAAGACACCTTGGGACATTTACTTGAATGATTCATTTGCTTCCTGAACCTAAAAGGTAAGTTATGAACTTGTTTTCTCACTGTCTATATTATACAGGCCCTAGAGGCAAAAGCTGTAATGAGCTAGCCCAGTGATTATCTGTGGACCTGGTTTTAAAACGATTTGGCCAACACTAAACCCTCCACATTGTGTAGGACATGAGATAAGAACTCAAACCTGTGGTTTGATAGTATTTTTTAGCAAGTTGTTATAACAACAAAATTTTGACTTTCTAGAAACTACTGATAAACTATTATAACTTCTGTTTTTCATCAGGGTAAGCTGGTAAGGGCTTGTTTAAAAATCTGTTATATTAACCCTAGAGAGTTAGTTGTTAGAAAGTTTCTCACTACAACCTTAATCTATCCCTATACCTAGCAATGTAGTGAATTTTGTGTCCTGTCTCTTTAGGTTTGTTTTGTCCTCAGCTCTGGGTCCACTTAGCTGTTACATGACTAAGATTCTTGGGTCAAGTAGAAATTAAAACAATTCATTTAGAATACAATATGAAGTTTGTACATACCATTGTAAATTCTCACATCCTCTTGAGTAACGCTGGCATTTGCTCCCCAGATAACCAACTTGTGGATGAGATTTGGGTACCTTGCAGCAGCAATGAGCGCTGTAATTCCACCATCACTCCACCCCAGCAAGGAGAACTTCTTAAACTTTAGTGCCTTGATTCATACAAATATATGCAAATCATCAGCTGGCTTTACAGCCAAATGTCAAATACTTCTTGAAAATTACCTGTACAGTTTTAGGCACAACACTACATAATTGAACTATAGTTAGCTTTTATAATTAGAAAATATAATTTTCTTGCTATACATAAAAATGCTTTTAAAAAGTCAGATATTTGGAAAACAAGAAATTGCACTTGCCATTTCAATTTTCTATAACTCTTTAATGAAATAGGCAGTAGTCTATTTGATTCTTGCTGTGTTTTAAAGGACCTTCAAAAAAAGAAAAGATTTTAAATGGAGAGCAAAGACCTTTCAAGAGAGCCTGATGATATGAAGACTCTGTGGATTCTCTGGGTGTGAAGTTGGCAAAGACTATCACAGTGTGGATGATAAGCGATCCAAGATTAAGCTAAACTCAAGAAAAAGAAAAGTGTAAGACTTGAACAATGGAAGTGATCTGGTTTACTGATGCAAGTGAGCTAAAAAAATAATCTGCTCTGTAACAAGCAAAAAATGCTTGAAGTGTTTTCTAAAGGGTTGCATCAAATTTTAGTTGCTAATTCACATTTCCTGAAGCTTGTAAGTGTATATTTTAAATGTTAGTTCACAGTCAGTTTGATTCAAAACATTAATAACTAAATTCTTCCTTCTTCAAAGGGAAAGCTTAGGGCAAAAAATATGACAATCAAGACTTTAATTCATTCTGACCAGTGACAGAACCCAAGGGAATGGAATGAAGCTGAGTTGGGGGAGGTTAGGTTGGATATGAGGAAAAGGTTTTACACCCAGAGGATGTCTGGGCACTGGATAGGTTCCTCAGGGCAGTGGTCACAGCACCAACCCTGACAGAGTCCAAGAAGTGTTCGGATAATGCTCTCTGTGATTCTTGGGGATGGTCCTTCACAGGGTCAGGAATTGGACTCGGTGATCCTGATGGGTCCCTTCCACTCAGCATGTTTTGTGATTCTATGATAATGCTTTCTATGAGAATTTGAAACTCTTATTTCCTCATAAATCACTCTGCGGTAGAAAGTACTGGCAATCACAAGAGAGAGGATTTTGTGTGTATTATGTTCAGTGGGGAAGGTAAAGGCACTCACGAGAAAATACATCAGAAGGTTGTAGAGGAACAATATTCAATGGTAAAGCAATACTTAGAGTTTTGCATATAGGAACTGCAGTTTGTGAACTCATTCACAAGAAAATATATTTCACAGCATTTTTTGCTTTTGTTCTGCAGAAATTACAGCCTTTTGGATGTTATTAAGGAGGATATTTTACTTTTGGAGTAAAAAAGAGCAATTTAATTGAAGGAGTTGCTTTGATGCTTGGTGGTGTCTGAAGTCCAGGCCTGCTTTGCTGTGACAGAAGAAAGCAAAAATGCAGGCAAAGAGAGAAACAACTTCAGAGGGAGAAAAAGAAGTTTCTACTTTGCTTGTAAACTTGATGCTCAAGTGAGGCACAACTTTACTAATCAACTTTATATTTAGCAGACATCTACCCCTATAAGGCTTTTCTGGTTTTGTCTTCATCTTCTGTATTCTGCTCACAATAGTTTTGAACAATTTTAGATTTCACTCTGTGAAACTATAATTACTAAACAGAAAAGAAATAAAGTAGGGGAAAGAAAGGGACCTGTAAAGTAAGAGCTGATAGCAAGAAAAAAGGACTTTGAATTTTTGCAGCTGATCAGAAGTTGGTGCTGGTCCAATGAAGAGGTAGTTAATGTGTCCAACTTTGACTATTGTGCTGCTGAAGGGTTCCTGGTATCTTGGCAGATTTTGGGAGTTGGAAGCAGTGCTTGTAAAGGTTAAGTTTTTGATGTTGGTACTGTTTTCTACTGCAAATGATGGAGCTCAAAGTTGGCTGATGCATTGAACAGCTGATTAGATTTTTTGTTCTTCATGCCAGATTATTTGAGATCTATTTGCCTCCAGTATTTCTCATGTTTACTAGCCTGCATCTTGATGCATTCTTTGGGGTATCTCAGGATGCCTTTCCAGCAGGAGGAATTTAATTTATCCTTTGGAGCCTTCAGAAAAACAATGTGATGCAACAGATGTGCTGGATAAGGTGTTCATTTTTGCTTGTTTTAATTTTTAACTACTTACAGTACAGGTCACTAACCTAACACGGGCAATAATCTGAAAGCTGGTTGCATAGCACAGTTTTCTGGGTGACTGTGTGCTGCTCACATTTACTCTGTGAGTCAACAAAATTTCCTTTGAAGTCACCTCCTCCTCCTAGGCCCAGGTGAAATGCAATCCAATGACCACATACAACAGTGAGCTGCAATACAATAGAGCTCTGCACTGCCTGTATGTTTTCACTGCATCACAGAGAGTGCAGCAAAAGCAAAAGTTACAGCTGATCTACAAAAACATAGAGAAGCCCAAGCCTATCCTTTTGCTAGGACAGTGGCTCTGAAGAGTAAGAACTTCTTAAACATCAACACTATTTGCCTAATGTTTTAATGCTATTGACTTCGCTAGCACTAAACATTGCGTTGGAGGGCAGCAAAATGGATTTAGGTGTATTATACCTTTATTTCAAGCAAACTCCTTCACAGAACACAAATGGAGATACGGAACAGTGTCTTCTGCTTAAAGGTGCTAAATACTCTGCAGAATTGCAGCTTTTGGGTGTCACAGAAACCTGGCACCACTCACAGCTCCAGCAGAGATAACAGAATCTGAAGGAAACTAGAACAAAGGTTCTGAAGGCTCACCCATACAGATGTGTTTTTTGGCTGATTGTAGGCTGGATGATGTACATAAACCATTATATTCTGGAAATCATAGTTGGAATGATTCCTTGGGATTAGTGCTATCATTTATAACATCCTAAAATAGAAGCAAGTCACCCACACTTGGTAAGATTTTAGTAAGTTGTTATTATATGCTTATATTGAGACACATCTTCAAAAAAGCAGGATGCTATGCCTCATTTGCTTTGGCAGATCTAGAGATTGGAAGGCTGCTATCCTGTTTGGCTGGAAGCTACATGGTTACATTCCCTTTGGGGAAAGCTCTGTTTAATATTTTGCATTTATTAGCATTTGAACAGAGACGAGAAAGGGGGGTACAACCATTTAGACTGCAAGTTTGTCACCTATTCATGGCAGCATCTTTATTTTCTTTGCTAGTGTAGCAGAAAAAACAGTACAGAGATAGCTTTTATGGTTAGAGGGCAAATCTGTGTCTTAATCCTGATTCTGCTGTCAGACTTACTTTGTTTCACTACGCAGAATCCACCTGGAAGGCCACATTTCCAGTTTCAGATGAGCTTTCAGCAAGGTTATTATTTACTACAGAAACAGAGTTGCAGCAACTGTCTGAATCTCGCCTCTTATTTTTGGAATTTGAATGCTCTGCCAACTTCCTTAACATGACCAAAGAGACTGTATATCTTAACATAAAAAAGCCAGAATATTAGTTAAAACTAAACCAGAAAATAGTGTCAGCAGTTATAGAACAGAATAAAAGAGGAACACAGAAACACAGATTTGAATAAAAAATTCTGCAAGAAGAGAAATAATAACAGCTTTAGGCCATATTCTTTATAATCACAGTAGCTGTATTAATTAGTATGATTTGGTATGGTCACAGGAAGCCTTTGATTTCCCCAAAAATTACTTCAATAATATGCTGTAAAATGCAAAGTATCAAGTTAATTTTTAGAATCAAGTGTTTCTTAAAATAGGCTGCTCAAGGCAACATGCCAAGATTCTATTTGATAGAAAATTTTCTAAGAGCCTTCAATAGGGTAATCCCTTCAATTAAATTACTTTGCATAGACTTTGTTTCTTATACACACATTGAACCAAATTTAAGTGGTTCTTGGCTGCAACCCTCTTAGGACAGGGTCTTAGAGTAAAAGTATATTGCTTTATATGAATTTCACTGCTGAACCATCTTGCAGAATAGGTGGGAGAAGAAAATATTTTCTGGAATAGTGTGTATATGCTCACTTTAAAGCCTTCATTGGTATAGTCTTTTCATAATCTGCTGTCTACTGGAAACAAACATCATCTCAAAATTTATGGAAAACAGCTTTAAAAAAAAAAGAAAAAATAATAAAATCTCATAATAGATTTACCTGCATAAGATCCACAGCATCTTTTGCATCCCTCTCAAAGAAATCTGGAGGAAAGTCTCGAGATGGAGGAATGGACTTTCCATATCCCCGAGGATCCCAAGCAACAACTGTGAAAAGTTGCTTATTCATAGACTTAAGCTGCGGTCCAAAATCAGTTTGACCACTCCCTGAAACATTATAATTTTTCTATTTTATTAATCACCATAGTGCATACATAGTATACATACTCTAAAGGGAAAGTAGGGAAAACTTGCAACTTTGTTCCAAATAAGAGATTATCCAACAGGTGAAATACTCTTTAATTACCCATTAAACTATCCATTGCAACTCTTAGACTGTAAGTGCCACAACGAAAATCTCTAGAAGCACCTGCAGTATGTTCAGAGAAAACCATTTCTGGTAGGTATAAAAGGTTATCAAGAACAGTGCTCTGACATATGATTAAATACAGTATCTTCAACTGAGTTACCTGAGTAAGGATTTATCTTTGACAGATTTAAAGCCATAGCATGGTCATTGCTGTTTACCTGGGCAATACAGGTGAAACTGAGAATATTTTCAGGAATATTTTGCTACAAATTTGTAAGTGAAAAGCATTGTTCCAGACAGTTATTATTTGATAAAGCATTGCTACGAGAATATTGGTGCTTAAAGATGACCTTTAAATACTTTTTTGCCTGAGGAGATTGTGGTAAAACAGAAGCATAAAATGCTATATTTTTATTTTTCTAGTATGTAGCCAAATGCAGCCACTTTTTTCTGATGCAGAACCATTTATTTTATTAATGACTTGGACCTTTAAAGGATTTAAAAATTAAGTACTCCCATCTACTACTGCGCTAAGCTATCTATGAATGAAGGTAAGACTACAGTTTGTGTCTTATTTGTGTTGTGGTCATGTGGTAATAGTATCAAATCCTATTTGATTAAAACTTACCAAATTCAATATGCTGAAATATAAAATTTGCTATCCACTGCTATATTAAAAAGGCCATTTAAAGGTGTTTAAGAATTTTTTTCTGTTTACTTGAAGAAATCTGTCCTCAGATACCATCAACAGGTCTAAGTTATAAAAGAGGCTTTATATAGCCTGCTATGATGATAGCAATGTATGCATAAAATAATTATAATAAATAATTATCAGTAATAATAATATTTCTGTTTAAAGAGTTTGCATTGGCAACAGGACTGCTGGTTTAAAATGCTGTTTAAAATCAATAGGTTGAAACATATGACTACTTGAAGGTTGACTAGCATTAGTTTTTTTCCACCCTCCCCTTGAGTATTCTTTGAAAGAAAGAACCACTTCATGAAGTCTTGAAAACGTTGCTGCCAAGAAGAACAAATGTTTCCTGCTCTTCAGTTCTTGATATTTTTTCATCTTATCCAGCAATTCAATTAAGCATTTACCCAACTCTGAGCACAGTAACTGTCCTCCTGACAGCCTGCCATGAACTGCTGGTAAGTCTGATGGTTCCTTTAGAACTGCAAGAACCCAGAAAAAGCAGGCTGTGTTAATTTTAAATGGTTATCAAAAACAGCGGTTTCCATGGACAGACACCGCTTAGCTAGCAGAACCTGTTGTCCATCTCAAACTACTGAGAGTCTTAAGGATGTTGCTCTGAATAAATAAAATGTGAAAATACATCTTTAAGCAAAAAATAAGTTTTAAGTGACTTTTTTGCAACAAACTATAAGGGTTACATTGTCTATTAATTCAGTTGGAATCCATCCAGCTTCTAAAGAGAAGTGCATAATTCAGTCTGTGTAACAAATATAGCTGACCTGATTTTTTCCCTGCTTCTGCTGTTTTCCACCTTTTGTAGCTATTTACACCATCCTTGCACAGTTAAATCCAAAAGTGCACATGACTGCTAGGTAAGTCAAGATATTGTATAAAAGATGCCTGGTAAGATAAATGAAATCTTCTAAAAACTGTTAACTAATGGCAACAACTCTCCGTTTTCCCTTCTGTTGCAAGTGTAGCAATTTTTTTTTTTTTTTTAATGACAATGTTCCATAATCAGGTGTTGAATACATCACAAAATAGTTTTGTGCATTCTTGCTTGAGACCAGATTGATAAAGATGTTGTTGCTCTACAAAGACAAGATAAAATCTCCATACCTAGCATTCCTGGAAGCAAAAGAACTGCATGGCTTCCTTCTCCTGTTTGCTGATAATGCAGGTGGACTCCATTCACTTGGATTTTGGCAGATGTTATTGAAGTACTAGGGATAGGGAAAGAGAAGAGAAATAGGAAAACATTCAGACAATTTATTTTCATTACTACCTGGTCACTCCAGGAATACAGAATAAATACCTTTCCTAGATATTAATGACAGGACTGTAAGATTTTAATGGGTCACTTGTCTTTCATGGGTGCACAGAAGATCAAAAAAAGTTTCTCAGGAGCAGAAAAGTATTCACTTGTGATCACTATGTAGCATTCATACCTAGGCCAAAGAGTTGCAGGGGAGGGGGGAAAGGAATCTTGACAGTGCAACCAGGAAAATGTAAAGGCAGTCTTACATGGCTACAGAAACATTGAAATAAATACATGAGAGAGGAGAAACCTCATTCTGTCACAGCATAACTTTCAAAATGGCTGATGTTCACCTTGCTGAGCCTCTTCATCTGCCAGAGAAACCATAATCTATTGTTGCTGCTCCTCATGAACCACAGGGTCTGCAATGAAAACTGCTTTGCACTGAGATGAGAGCAGAGAAGAAGAATGTGGTAATAATATTTCTGTCAGTGCAATCTCACCAGGAGATAAGTCTTAATTGGAAAATACCACATGAGCAGGAAATTAACCCACTAAAAAATCCAACTGCACAGGCCATATCTCAGCCCCAACACTGAAACCCCTACACTAATCTTCAGTACAAAGCATATGTGTAAATGCAAATAAGTAACCTGAAAAACCATATCCAGATACAAACACCTGGTGAGAAAGCAAAAGTAGTATAGATTTAAAGTATCTTCTTAACAGTAAAAACCAATACATCTGTTCTTTCAGGCAAATCTGTGCCCTAATGGTTGGAAAATGTTAAATAAAATGAGTTTATTTAAAGCTAATATGATAAAAATCTTGCCATTTAGTTACTTATTGATTAACCATAATTTTACCTAGATTAAATATTCATGCCCTATGTATTCAATCATCTGAATTTCATGTGCATAGAGATATGTTGTTTTCCAGTCTTAGGTATGATAACAATTTCTATTCCATGATATGCACTGGGCTATGTATCAACAATTTAATTTTAATATATAAAGTCTGAACTACTTACAGTATATATAGAGCTGAAAGTGGCAGATTACAGGTAAAAAACAATCCCATTAATTCAAACTCTTTTCATAAGAAAAATGAACAATCGCTTGCAATCTCAGGTTCCCAATATATAAGTGGCAGGTAACAAGAGAACCTCTTCAACACAATAACAATTTTGATTTCACATAAAATCTTGGATCTATGTAACCCATCATGCCAAATGCCTGAATAAAAGCTGTGAGACTGCAGAATAGTATCAGCTCCTTACATGCAGATTCATTTTGAGAACTGGAATACAAATGCAGATCTGTGGCAAGAGTACAGTTCAAAGAAATTAATTGTGTAATTATAACTTCAGTGAGTTTTTCTGAATTGCTATGCTAATGTGATCCGAATGATAGTTTGGCTGTAATGCTAAACCTCCAAATGTATCACATTCATGTGGTTTATACACCTCAGAATTCAAATTCTGCACATAGCACTCATATGGCTGCCTTAGCCCCTTTTCGAATATTGATTTCCACTTTTTTTCTTTATAAGAGTTTTTTTTATTCTTCATATGCCATCTTTTGGTTTTGTTAGTAATATCAGCAGGTTTTTTATTACAGTTCTCAACACAGTGTATCAGCACATTGCTCCTATTAAATTTTAAGAATTATGTGATGGGATTTTTGCTTATGATTAATAATTACCAAAACTACTTTCAGTTCCTAACAAAACAGAAATAATCAACATCCAGCTATCTTTTTAAAAAACAGGTTAGCAACATACAGTTTAATACATAGAGTTGTATATTCAGCTTTCCTGATTCAGATTTTTTTTTCACATAGTTCTATGTTTTTAGGATTAATTATTAACATCAGTGGCTTGAGAATTTTGCTGAGTCTTTAATGCTTTTCCATTCTTGGATTGTGTTTAGGTATGAAGTCCACTGAAATCCAGGATTTTGTGCAGAGGGTATTTTCAACACTTTTTGGACTAATAACAAATGAGTTGGGTTTTTTAGGCACTGGGAAGTTGTATCGGGACTGGCAACACCTAAGGCATACCTGGTCCTCCCAATACCAAATTTCTGAGTCTGAAATCACTTCATCAATGTGCTTGTCAGCAGGATGACTTCACTTCTGTTAAGGTTTCATAAAGAATGTTTCTTTCATTAGCTGACAGAATTGGAAACTCTGGTTAAGCACAACAAAACAAAAAAACGCACCCGGGTATTTTGAATTAGTAATATTAAGGTGTATAACTCTTTGAGAAGCACTGGATATATACTGCCTATGGTTACCAAGGCAGCACAGATGCAGTGGGCAGATCTTGTGCTTCACCTCGTACTCCGTAGCAGTGCGCTTAACCTGGCAAATACCTCTGTTCCAGCTGAGCTACGATACTACCTACTCTTTATCTGTGCAGGGGGAAAAAATATGGTACTATGTCAGTTTTCCTCAATAGGATCTGCGGAATAAGCAGTATGATATAGATTAGATGCATGTGTTCTCTTGGCGACCTCGGCGACTTCCAGGGAGCTCCTTACCAGCAGCAGGTGGCCGAGGGGCAGGCGGTCAGCACGTCCTGCCCTGCGGGGACCGCCGGAGGGGAGGGTGACAGGCACTGAGCAGGCGGCGCTGCGGAGCCTGCCTGGGACAGATCCTTGCAGCGCAGGGAAAGCAGGAGTAGGCTCCTCAGCACTCTGCCTCCTCCGCCCTCCCGACCGAATGCACACCCCCTTTGCTAACACACTTTGTCCATCCCGCCGCTTGTCTGACAAATATCCCGTGCCCCAAGCCGCGGGAAGGGAGGAGGGAGCCGGGGAAAGGGAGAAGGAGGCGGCTGTGGATTTTACCCGTAGCAGGCGGCCGGTCCCCGGGCCGTGAGCGGCGCTGCCCGGGCGGGCGGCTGCAACTGCAGCAGCACCAGAGCCCGGAGGGCCCGGCCCGCGCTCCGGCAAAACATCGCACCCGGCGAGGCCAGCCCGGCGGGGAAGGAAGGAGACGGGGGGGGGCCGGCCCGCCTCCCCTCACGAACCCTGCCCCTCAGGGGCCGGCCCGCCTCCCCTCCCGTGTCCTGCCCCTCTGAGGCCGGCCCGCCTCCTCCCCCGTGTCCTGCCCCTCAGCGGCCGGCCCGCCTCCCCACCCGAGCCCTGCCCCTCTGAGGCCGGCCCGCCTCCCCTCCCGTGTCCTGCCCCTCAGCGGCCGGCCCGCCTCCCCACCCGAGCCCTGCCCCTCTGAGGCCGGCCCGCCTCCTCTTCCGTGTCCTGCCCCTCAGGGGCCGGCCCGCCTCCCCTCACGAACCCTGCCCCTCAGGGGCCGGCCCGCCTCCCCTCCCGAGCCCTGCCCCTCAGGGGCCGGCCCGCCTCCCCTCCCGAGCCCTGCCCCTCAGAGGCCGGCCCGCCTTCCCTCAGTACCCGCCCCCACCGGCCGGGATGCGGCGCCACCTCCGGGGTGCGGCGGGAGAGGGGCGGTGCGCTGACCGCGCTCTGATTGGTGCTCGTCGCTGTCACTCAGGCCAACATGGGGAGGGTTCGGCTTCGGTGGTGTGGCCCCGCCCCCCTCGGCGCTGATTGGCCCCTGTGGGTTGGAGGGCCTGTTGGTCCCTCCTCCCGGGTGGTTATCCCGGTTCCTGATGCCGCCGTGGAGCCCTGGAAGGGATAGCGCTGTCCTCGCTTGAGAGCGCGAGCGTCGCAGAGTGCCGGCATTCCCAGGCCCTGGACTGGAATCATTAATTCTCTCTCACCGATGGTGTTTGTAAGGCCTGCTTGTGGGGAACATGTGGCCAAGGGGTTTGCCCTGGCAAGTGTCCGTACTGATCAGGGCCGGCCACCTCTGCAGCAGCCTGATGCAGCACTTGGCCTGCTTTTCCTCAGCACCCTCTTACAATTCGCACATAAAACACCAAGAAGACCAGCTGCTTTCCTTGGTGCCCAGCTGTTCCTTGGTGTCTGTTTTCCAAGCATGGAGGAGAATGGATGAGTGTGAGCCACAGCCAGGCAGGATGATGGTGGAGGAGGTAGTGAGGAAAATAGCAGAAAGCTGCAGAGCTGGTACAAACAGACCTTGAAACAGACCTAATGCTCTCCTGCCTTATACTTGGATGAGAAGAATTTCTTCAGAACAGATCAGTGCTACATATTCCAGCCCAGCAGAAGCTCAATGACTGCCCTGACAGTGAATAGTTGTCAGCCTTCCCACCCCCATTGCCATATGTGTGCATGGAACTAACAAGTCTTAGAGACAAATGACAGTCATAACAAATCCCAGTACATAAAGAGATTAACTCAACTGTGTAAGCATACTGGTTCAGTTTATCCCCTGAGCAGATCAAACCATTTAAGATTAAGGTCTTTAGTATGGATAATTACAAGCAATCCTTCATCAGGACAGGCTGCCTTTGCTCTTGCCTGGAAGCTCCTGCAGTTTCCTTGGTTCTTAGGCTACTTTCAGAGGCTCATCTTTGTTATAAGTCTCACTGTCTTAAGTTTCTTTCTGGTGGAAAATGACTGGAGGAGATGGCTGACTATTCTGTGCTTAGGACAAAGAAGTATCTTGGTCTACTGCTGTAAAAATGTAATTTTTTCCCCTGAATTCTGCATTTTCTGTGAATCAAAAGTGGCTCCCATCACATGTGTCGCTATGAGCTTTCAGAGGGAAAGGTCTCCAACTTGTATCCAATTTCATGCTGATTAAAATGCCTTTCAATCTATTCTTCCTCCATATCAACTACTTACTAAGGCTGAAGGAAACAACAAATTCTCAGAATGTGTGCTGAAGGATGAAGTAGAAAGGGCTTGTCATACAGCATAGGGGTAGGGGAAGAGGTAAGTAGAAAGGTAAATCCAAATGCCCTTCCCAGATGAGAGAAAAGGGAAATGGGGACATTTATGTAGCAGCTAGATCTGGGGAAGTTTCAGGTGGGTTATTGTCAGTGTGACAGAAACTGGGAGGTCCCTCTGTAGAAAAGGCTGTCACAGTCGAGCTGTTGCACTGTGTGTTGCAATCACAGCTCTGGAGCATAGGAGGCCTGTAAAGTGGCCATTCCTCTCCCAAGTGCCTGGACCATGCAACCCTTCCACAGGCTGTGTCCTGCCTTCTTTGGCCTGAAGAGAGAAAAATAGCATGGCAGCTGGGTAGAAATGGCATTGGCAAAAGATCCATTTCTGTGCGTGTGTTGAATTACTGGCATTGTAAAGGGAGCAACTCAAGGAGAGTTGCTGTCTGGGCCAACAGGGAAATTGCCCCAGGTACAGCTTGAAAGCAGGATTCTGCCAAGGCTGAATGCAGGTGATGGATGATCTAAGGACAGACAGAGTGTAGACTCACAGATTCAAACTGTGTTCAACCTACTCAGTTCACCAGAACATCCAGTCTTGTTAGTAAAGCAGATTTGCATATAATGATGGGCACCTGGGAGAATACAGTATTTCAGTTCAACTATTTCCTCAAATATGTTTTCATAAATTACTGGCTGAAAGGAGAGAAAAAGCTTTGAGCAACCCAGACACAAGCAAAAAGCAGAAGCTTTCTGCTTTTTTACTTGCTTTTACACACATGAGAGAGTTGAGAACAACTGGAGTACTAGTTTTCCTGACCACTCCCATAAAATGTTTTTATTTGTCCAATTATTTCTAATGATTCAGGCTGTAAACTTCCTGTTTCTCACCATTGCATAGAGTAAAAAAAAAAAAAAAGAAAAAAGGAAAAGGCGATGTTTAGCACTGCTCTGCCGGTGATGTGTCCCTGAGGACAGAATTCTCTTTAACTGCCCCTGTCAGCTTTTGGCTCTCTTGGTATTGCACCATCTTTTCCCTGTGGCCATCTACTATTAGCAGGGTTTCCCTCATATCCAGCTGATGCTCTGCAGGGCATCTCTGCTGCACAGTGGGACTTTGTCACCTCTGACAAACCATCACAGTCGCTGCAGCCAGGCTGCACTGTTGGTGCTGCATGGATTTATTCCTTACAGAACTGAACACTGGGGAAAAGTTTTCTAAAACTTCTTGTAAGGGACAAAACTGCAGTACAGTGAGATTTTCAATATGCCTTTTACATTTCAAGGAGGAGTCTTCTGACTCATGGTTGGATAGAAAATATGTATCTACTATTTTTGTACTTCTGCAGATTGTAGAAAACCTAGAAAAGACCTAGTCAGTTATTGACATAGTGGGACCCTTGAGATCTGCTGGATCATCAGGTAGAAATACTAATTTCAATTCTCAAGAGGCATTATTTTCACCCACACATGGGATTCTCCAATCAGGAGCTGCAATCCAATACAAGACACTTGAATCATCAGCATTTGCAGGGATTTAGCTCTGGAATTTTCAAGAAGGAACTCATTTGTCAGGGCCATCGGGGCACTAATAGGCTTTAATGGTCGCAATCAGCCTCAGCTGGGGTCTCTCCCACACCCTGGCTCATGGATCCTAGAGCCTAATTCCAGCTCAACAGTGCCATCAGTCCTTGCCCCTGCTCAAGCTGCATTACAGCCATCTCTGTGACTTGTTGGAGTCTCCAGTAGTCCAGGTACATGTTCTTTCCTAAGTCTGTGAAAACACTGACTGATTATTTTTGCTTCATTTATTTTAGCTGCTTCTGTGAGGTGAAATATCCTGTATTTCAGGACTGTTTTGTTGCTTGGGCTCTTGTGCCTCTTGGATGTTGATTTTTGTTGTTATGTTTTCACCTTAGAACAAAAATCTTGTTGCTTCAGCTTCACAAAGAGGTAAGATTTGAGTAGTGTGGAATTGCCAAATTCAGAACAAAGATGTGAAAATACTGATATTTCTGTGGCTTGGTGTTGGCCATCCAAACAAGAAAGACTGAACATGGCATGACTTTTGAAGCTGGGAAGTGTGAGGAGTAGCAGTATGCAGTTTTGTAGCAGGAGGCCTATTTAGTTAGAATATTAGCCAAGCTGAGAGCAATCAGACATACATCACAAAGGAAAGGATGCTTTGTCATAAGCAGAACAGATCATAGAAAAAGATCCCAGCTACCTTGGCTCAAAGAACATTTAAAAACTGATGAAGAAACTAAAACACAGACACATATGTAATGATTTCCTTTGCTTGCCTGCAGCTTTCTTATGCTATCAAAGGATAGTGTCTGTTGACAGAAGAGGTGTCTACATATCTTTTGTATGTTCATAAATAACTGCATTATAAATCTGACACACCTGCATTTTCAAATTGAATACAATCTCCATCTTGTAATTCCAAGCATAGTCTTGGTATAATTTCTGACCATATTTAGGACTTTCTAGACACAGAGACTTCAACTCCAAACACTCTGGTATGAAGGAAGAAACAGCTTGTCCCTTAGAGAAGGCAAGAGTAACATTTAGAAGATGGTTCTTGATTTGTTTATGGAAAGAGTTGAGCAAATCTATTTTGATGAACTTGGTGACCAAGACATCCTTTCCAGTGCTGCATTTAGGAGAGGGGTGTTTGTGGGGTTCACAGGAGTTGCAACTCATCATTCAAAATCCAGCAGTGTTACTGGTTTATTAAGGAAATTGGCTAGGTTTTTGTTTCAAACAGCTCTTATCAAGCATCTCTCTGAGCTCTATAGGCTGCAAATGCTTATTATCAGATTACATCTTAGTACTGGCAGAAATTAGTGTCTGTACCAAAGAGATGAGGAAACCATGCTAAAGAGAAAGGAAGTGACCTACTTAAGAGTTGTAGAGGAGGGGAAAACCCAGCGTAAGTCAGAACTCTGGTCTCCTTTGTTTCACTCATGGGTAATACTTCCTCTGGCACAAAGATCATTTCTAGTCTCTACAGCCTAGAGCCTGTTCTGATCCTATCTTTCCCCTTTCCTTTTTCCCAGGGGCTGTATTGAGCTGCACTTTCACTGGCTGCTCTTGTGTGTTAAGGAACAAATGAGCATGGTCGGCTGACTCTTACTGCTAATTGGTATGCTAGAAGGGAAACCTAGCATGCTGCAAGGAGCACTTTCTGTAGCCTGTAGAGACTGCAATGAGGAAGGAGTAGGAAAAAATGCCTGGAGGGCACTAGGATCCCGTGAAGAAAGCTCTCCCAAGTGCTACTTAGCTCTAATGTGGCCCTGCTTGTACTGGAAGATCCTGCCTACTATGTTTCCCTGTAGCTCCTTCTCACTGTGCTCATGGCTAAGCATGTTTTGGAGTCTTAGGGATTCTTACTCAATTTCCTGTGTGCCTCCATGCTGAAAGATGGTCTTTGTTTGTTATCAAACAGTGCTGAAAAATCTGTCAGAGAAAACTGAAATAGTTGACCTAAAGCTGCTCGATCAGTCAGATGCCAAGTATTGAGTGTTGCCTGTCCGTGGAAACTGGCCTCTGAGGAAGAGCTGTATGTTGCCAGCTCATTTCAGTGGTCACATATCAAATACTTGCAACAATGTCCTCTCTCTGAGTTTTTAATTCAGCATTATTAATTGGTATTATTTAGCAACTATTTTGGAAGGAGTAAAAATTCCTCACATTCCTTAGCTGCTTGTACACTGCTAGTGGGGGCATAGTAACAAAATTAAATAAATTAATTGCTCTAAATAACATGGACTCAGTCCTCTCTGCATTTAAGAGTTTCAGCACAGATTGGCTGTGTGTGATGAGGGTAGGTACTGGACAGAGGTTGTACTTGAGTGGTATTTGATCTAAAGTCTCCAAACACTCTCTTAAAATGGGGAAACAATGTCCTTGTGCATAACTGGATGAGTTCACCTCCTGTACTACAAGGAGATCTGCTGCTGCAACCCACAGCCTTCTCCTCCCTGTGTTGCACCTCACCAATCTTACAAAAAAATCTTTGTAAGGCTGCTGCATCACTGCTGCCTCTGCCCTTGAGGCTGATAGCTTGCCAGTTTGATGCGAAATTACTCTTCTGTCCTTTCTCTCCTTTGTTTTGCCATGAAAGGTATCAGATCTATGTCATGATACATCACTCTTTTATCCTTGTCCCCATTATTTTCCTGCATTTTTAATCTCTCATGAAAGGTTGTTTTTCAAAAATAGGTTACATCCTTAATTTTTTTTTTTTTTTTTTTTTTTTTTTTCTTCTGAGCATGGGGAGAGGGGCAAGGGATGGTAGATGAAATGAACAATCCAGTAAGTTAATATTAGCTTATCTCTCTCTTCCATACTTAATGTTTCTGTAAGCTTTTAGGTCGGGGAGAGCACTAACTCCTTTCATTCGACCTCTTGCACACCATTTGCTTTTCACCTAGTTAACCTTGTATTGAGACTCAGAGCTTTGATTTCAATTATAGCCATCTTAAGAAACCAGACCAGTCTTAATTAAGAGATAAGAAGATCTACAGACTCCCTAGGTAGTTTATTCCAGTAGTTCATCATCCTTATTATTAAATATGTATTCAATTTTGGCATGCCTGGCTGCTGCTTCCAGGCATTGTGTCCTATTATGTGGTTTTCCACAATATGTTAAAGGACTTGTAAAACTTTAGCCCTTCTGCCCAGGAAGCTGAATCCTCTCTGTGATTGAGTTCTACAAGGGCTGTAGTGAAGGAGTTTCTCCCTAGCTGAGTTCAGTTGTGTTTTGTACCATCTACAATGTCACATGAACTATGAGCACTAGTCTAGAATTGGACTTGACAAGCACCAAAAGCTAAAATGACTTTCATCTTCCATGTTCTGCATTAAAGATCTAGGACTACCCCATGACTAAGTCTTGTTCGACAATGCTTCATGTTCATGCTCTACATCTCTGTTCTTGTTATTTCAGAAAGTAAAGTCCAGAGTTGCTTTAAAGGAGCAAATGAAACATTTAATGTATGCCCATTAAATGATCATAATCCACTCTGTGTACCAAAAAAGACAACGATCTTATGATTGAAAAATTGCATATTGTTTAAATAAAGACTGCAGATATAGGAGACTTTAAAAACCAATGTGGGCTTGGGAATTGATGTAGCAATATCATGCTACATGTAGCAATACACATGCTATCATGTAGCAATAATGGCGCAACCAGCATTAACAGAGCCTAAATGGACTTTGTGATCTGTTCAGGGATCTGTTTCATGAACTAATACAGTAGCTGCTGGCTGTAGCTCTGTGGACTGACATAGAAAAGACACCCCCTATCCAATCTCTCAATCTGCTTAAAGAATAATTATTCTTTTTCTGGGAAGTGTATGCTTATATGTCCTAGTTTAGGGCAAATTTGGGAGAAAACCTCTGAATTGGGTCCCTCTAGGAAACAGATTCAAGCAGTCCCTCCCCCAGCTGGTTCAGGGAGACATTTCCTTGGAAAGAAGTGGAAAAAACCATGTTTATTTACCAGGCAAAGCACTTCCCAGCACAAAAATGAACAATACTGAATAACAAAACCCCTCACTGCTCCGAAGAGATGACAAATTCAGAAGAGTTCCTTCTGTGGGTTGCAGCCTGGCTGACTCAGTCTGTTCTCAGTCCCTCTGGTGCTGGGAAATGCCAGGGCCCAGGCCAGGCCTGGTGTGCCACAGGTGTGTCCTCCCAGTGCTCCTCTGGGTTTTCAGCCCAGAGCAGGTTTGAACAATTCCAAGGAAAAGGGAAAAATCTCCCACAGTCCAGGAAGCTTCTCTGCCTCAGCTAGCCAGAAACTAACCAAAAGCAAAGGAGATCTCTCTGCTGCTGTTCACTGCAGACAACCCAGTCTGTGTGAAGGATACAGGCGAGCTCGCTCAGACTCTTGATAACAAATTCTGCACCTCTTCTCTCCCCCTTAACTCCTGGAACTGGTCTTAAAGCTGCAAAACTCCACATCCAACACTAACAGAACAGACAACTGGGGATACAAGCATCATACAGTCACCCCAAGACATTATATTCGACAGAACAAACCATATAATTCTGTTGTACTCAAGAGTTTATAGAAAATTTAGCATGTTGCTAAGTCAAAACTGTAAGGCAGTGCAATAAATTTTAAGTGGGTTTAAAGATTACAAATACGTTGATGCTTGCTTGGATTACAGTTTCATTTTGCTTCCACTGAAATGGTGAGTGCTGTATCAAGGAGAGGGAATCCATTTTAATGGCACTCCAATTAACTTATTAGCTTTTTTTTTGACAATTAAAATGAATAGTTATGAACACTAAATGAACATCTAGTGCTCTATGTACAGCTTAAACAATTACCTGCTTCAAAACATCTGCTTGAAATATCTGATAGAACAGGAGGTGCTGTCCCCCATAAGAGCAGTTTGGCATAATTCCTTGGTCAAAAAACTTCCAGTAATTCTTCTTTCATAGATACTGCACACTGAGATTATGTCAATATTAGGAAGTCAGACTGATAAGGAACATTTCCAAGCACTGGGATATTATCACTCCTAACTACAGAGCTGTTCCAGTGTTCCCCAGAAACAACCTGAGTGCTGTGAAATAGTCTTTGCACATTTTGGAGCTTTAAAGAATTTGCTATTCTGGCAGCAGGCTGCAGCATGCCAGTTTAACCTCAGCATCCAGTAACATTCCTAGATGCATTTAACCTACTAATATAAATGCAACATAGGAGATTCAGAACGTAGTGACATGGAGCCCCCAGAACTAGTAGAAGAATGGGTCTTCAGTCAAGAGGTAATAAGGCACCTTTCCCTTCCCAAAACTCTTGTACTCTTGCATTTTAAATATGGATTGCATACTGATTTAACTTATTTTTTCCTTATTTCATAAAGCAGATGAGACTCTTACCCTGTAAAACCTTTTCTACCAAACAATGTAAAAAATCTAATGCAATATTATAACTATAAAATATCAATTACAGACTTTTAAAGCCAGAAATAGGTTTTGCTTTTATGCTACTGCATAATTATAGGCATCTATATTTAATAAAATTATAAAAAGATTTGAAATATATTATTCACTTAAACCAGTCAAATACTGGCATGATAAGTATTGGCACTTCTGAAAAAATGTAAGGGTTGATTTTGGTTTCTATACAAGTTTTTCAAGCAATAGGTCAATCTTCGGAACTGAACAAGACTACTGACATGTTTCAAGATTAGAATGTAGAAATTTTGTGCAATACATTCTCCTTGAATTGGTATTTGTCTTGCATTTTGTTTTTGCCTTTGGACAATTGTTCTATTTGGAAGGAAGATGCTGGTTTTCTTTTATCCTTTGGAAGACCAAATATTGTGATGTGAACTGTTTGATTTATTGGAAATAATCACTGAAAACTGGTTGGTGGAAAAAAACATGCTCCAAAAAGTCTGTGCAAAAAGGAGAGTTCTAGAAAGTCTATTCTCAGTAAACTTATTCTTCTTGGATTTGCATCAAACTTCCAAGGAGATCCAGTCTTTGGCAGCCAAAGAGGGCCTTGGCAAGTTTTCCAACTGTAGCACCTTTGGAGCCTTCCCTCATTACCCACTTGAGCAGCATTTGGTAAACTTTTTCTTTTAGTCCATCTCGTTCATAGTCATGATCAATTTCATCAATCTCGGGATCACTGAAGCCCAGTTTTCGAGCACAGTGCTTCCACTGCTTAGCCAGCTTTTCTCTCACTAGATTCAAATGCTTTTCTGTCAGGACAGTAGTATTGTCTGCAAAAAGAATAAGAGTGTAAGAAAATTACATCATTCAACAGTTCTTCTGCTCCTTTCACTCCCTCTCTCCTGTCTTCCCCCAACTATTTATTGATAATATCTGGAGACAGAATCTTAGCAATGCAATCAGAAGTTCATTTCATGGAGGCAGCATAACCCAGTGATGGCAAGCAAGAAATGACCAGACAGAACATGTGTATTCATAGGTCAGTTGCTGGACTTGCTCTTTAATCTGAAGCTATCATAGGTTGTCACTTAAATCTGCAAGACAAAAAAACCCATTCTAGAATTCTGGAAGAGCTGTATATATTTTATATTTTGAGACACGAATGTTACTTAGGAATACACAGGGATAGTTTAAATCAGTATTGACCAATGAAAATAAATTATATTTCAGAATTGTCCAACTTCTATCTGAACGAAGTTGTTGTGGCTCTTGAATACATGGTTTAACTTTCAGTTTTCCCCGTGTCATGTTAGGCACTGGACTCTGTGATCTGCACGGGTCCATTCCAACTCAGGATATTCTATGATTTAAATTAGAAGTCAAGTGAGGATCTCCAATCCATGCTTTGCCTCTAGGAAGTTTGAATGTTTTATACATTCCAAACCAAATGATTTTCAGATAATTATATGGGATGAACACATGAAAACTAGGGAGAAATTTCTCTTACCAAATACACCCCTTGCTTCATACTCTGCATAAATTGCTTGCATAGCAACAGGACTAGTGCTGGCATGTGGATTCTGCTCTTCAATCTTCATGTGATTGTAGGATCCAATTTGAATTCCAGAGCTGTTACTTATGTTGTACTTGATTGAATCATCTGTATGAGGAACTTTAACACAAATTTACAAACAACAGCATAAGGTTCAAATGTCAAGAACTAACACAAGGAGGAAGAAGTTCTACTAGTAAGGGGAGTGATATTCATTGCACTTGATGTAGAAACAGCCATTTACTGGAAATTGTGCTCTGAGCATATTTTCACTGTGCCCTGTGACACAAATGTATTTCAGTGAAAGCCCAGTCTATTTATGACAGAGAGCTACAACCAAGCTGATGGTTACTAGACTGTAAATAATGTTCTCTGTGCCTTGGGAATGCATAGTAGCAGTCTTCCTTTCTGCTGCCTAACAGCTTCAGGTCAGCCTTGTCTCGAATGCTCTTTTTGTTTAAATCTTAAAGCCTTGCTTCTGCCTCTCAGCTTTACTTTTCACAGATCTAAGTTCAGGTATACAGTTACGACTTCTGAGTTCTGTGACACTACAGCAAATCATGTTGCTCATAAGATATGATTAGTAAAACACATAAGTTGATCTTTTTGTTTATTGTTGTCTGATTTTCACACGCAGCATGAAGCTAAGTCACTATTCATGTTAGGTGATGTCAGCTTTCTGTTCTCTTGACAGTGTTTTCTGAACTCTGCTTAGATATTCATCCATTAAACATTCTAACTCTCTCTTAAATGGTTAATCTCATAACCTGGGTCTAAAATTGAAGTACAGATACTTAAAATGATAAGCTAAGCTCTGTATTTAATAATTTAAACCTGAAATCATGGTTACATCCTTGTTACACACTCAATTGCAATGTGAAGTGTGAAAATCTATAGTTATGTATGAACATCTAACTGCACTTAATGTATGCTAACCAGAGACTGCAAGTCACAAATATATGTATGCATGGTTAGACTGATGAAGTTGCAAAAAAGGAATGCATTTTATCATGTCTCATAACATTATTACTTCTACTCATAACATTATGATTCCTGTATCCTTTTTTTTTTTTCTAAGAGCCAGAAAACTCAGGAAACACATAATATTTGTAGTTAAAAATATAAATAAACCTCAGGTTTGCTATGTTCTTATCTGGCAACAAAATTAATTTAGCATAAGATATGAAAATGTATGCAAATACTTTGTCAATATTACAGTATTAACAGTAACTTACTGTGCTTATAAATCTCCTTTCCCAAACCTTTACACTTTGCAGCTTCCCAGGTTTGGGTCATCAATTAAGGGGTGCAGAGTCAAGAATACAGAAATCTCCCCTTTCAAGTTTTCTTTGTAGTGTAGACCACTTAGAAACTGGACAAGCCTTTGAAAGGATTAATTCAAGAATTCAGTGTGTCCCAAGCTACACAACTTGAAAGGAGCATATATTAATATAACTCATAAAGGATATTACATGATTTTAGGGGTTCATGCCAGTAGAACAGTAGAGACTTGTGCTCCAATGAAGGCTGATCAGCATGAAGGCTGTAGCTAGAAATTTGTATTAAAATCCCAAATGTGTGTATGGTTCCAGAGCTGGGCAGAGTGACAGAAACTTGAAGTTTAATCTAAGGAAGTGACTATTTAGATGTACAGGAGATCTTGAAATGCTCTCATATTTTTGAAGTTCTTACATAAATGAATATGTTGTCCTTGATTTATCAAATACATGTTTAATGGTGTATTTAGGTCCTGCTAGAGACAGGAATTAATTTTACCTGCTGATACTGAAAACTTCAGCTATGATTAGAGGTATTTGAGCAATAACAGAAATTATTTCAAGTTCCTGAAGTTTTTTGCCTTAGTGGTCAAGGTGCAATGCAGAGCATGTTGGCTACCAGGGCAGATGAAGGCCACAGCACATACCTGAGCTTACTCTGGATGTACTAGGATGGAATGCAAATGTTCCCCTTGTGAAAGAAGTGGAATCTCTGTAACCTGTAGAAAGAGAAAAAAGAAATGCCAAAAGCATTTTGTAAATCTAAAAGTAGATATACTTAACAATGACTGCCATATTTGTAACAATGTGAGTATACAGTGCTCTAAAATACAGAGATGAGAAGCTTATTAATTAGCAGGATAGTGTCTCCTTGAATAACTCTAGTTTATGCAATGGTCTTACTGTGGTTTTGCTGAGTTACTAATAACCTTAAGCATCCTTGGGATCTCAGTGAGGACAATGGGCTTCCACATGGGTGTAGGAATATCTGGCAATGTGGGATCACAGCACACTGCAGTTACAGACTGAGCTGCCTTGTATGAGGTATTCAAACTGGCAGATTCCAAAGTCCCAAGTATGAGTTCTTGATGAGCTTTGCAACCCATACTGGGGAAGCAAGAGCAGATGGGTTACAGTCACCCAACAAGTCAGTGAAGAGCTGAAATGTGGATCTTGTGCACCTCAGTCTGGTTATCTGCTATGCTATTTCCTCTAATAAGTTCCTATAATAACTGTTTTCTTTATTTCTTTCAAACAGAAGGTTTTCCTTTATTAGCAATGTTGAAAATTCTAATGCCTGCCTTCTGACATGACAGCCCTCGGATTAATTTCAGTAAATAAACTCACATAAACAACTAATCACAGCCTCTGCATAAATAATTTAACAGAATAACATCTTTGTGTCATTCTGCTTGTAAAAAGCTAGGCATCCTTCATTTTCTTGTGAGATGACCTGGAAAATAACACCATGCTAAAAATATCCAAGAGTAGGAGCAGGCATCTCATGATGTCTCTAGCTCCTCCAAGTTGTATCTTGTAGGTCTCCAGCTACCACTTATTTACATGTTTTGTTAGTGCCCAATATTCTCTTCCTTCTTTGCCTCCATACCTTTCTATTCCATGGCATACCAGCAACCACCAACAGAAGCTCTCCCTCAGCTCTCCACCAGGCAGAGCTCTCTGGAGGAACCAGTTACAAGCCTTAGCTCCTTGCTGGCTCCCTAGGTTCAGGAGTCTCTCAGCTTGCTGCAAGTCAAGCCAAAAACTATCCATCTCTTTTTCTGAAATGCTACAAGTATTGTTTCTGCACAAGCAGAACCTATGGTATGAATGTTACTGTTTCAGATTCAAAGTTCTCCTCAGCTTGCCTAGAATGACTGGTAGCAGCTCCTGGTTTTGGGAGTTGCTTTAGCAGTACTTGCTGTCTGCTCTTCCTTGGCTGGTAGCTGAAGAGTCAGATGTTGGGTCTCATGCTCTTCTGTTACACGGCTGCTCTAGAAATGGTTCATTTGAAATTGGCAGCCTGACATCAGTGAAAGCAGCATAATGAAGTCAAAGCTAGAGTGTTTTAACTTTGAGTAAACAAAGAGAACTTCACGAGATAAATTCACCCTTGCTATATTACAGATCAACTTGCAATAAGTAGGTTGTTCCATGAACTACAAAACTCTTCTGACCACTTCACTGAATAGAGGAAAAGTGTGTTTTCAGAAACATAGGTGTTGGGGGAGGAGGAGTCTCACCTGTATCTGTGTCTGCATTCTTTGAATACCAGTTTACGTTGGTCTGTGGCTGCCAGTTTTGTCCAGATTCTGGCACAGGAGGTTTACTTAGGCTAAAGTTACTGGCTGAGGGCAGTCCATAGGCATCCCCAGGGTTTCCTACTGGAAGACTGTTGGGAATGGGCCTGTAAAAAGTATCTGCATTTCCCCATTTCGGTGTTTTTGCAGCTGCCTGTGGCCAAAAATTTGGATCAGTGTTTGCCTGGAGATATGGATTAGTGTTTGATGCTGCTTTCTCAGCTCTTGGATACTGTTCACTCCGTTGAGAAGCAGGAGAAGGCATTGCAAATGGATCAGAGAAAACTTTCACAGTTTTTTCCTGTATTATTCCAGGGCTCCATTCTACTGAAAAGATTTGTGCTAAAGGTGGAGTTTCTTTATCCATCCGGCTCCCAAACGCGTGGTAGTTGTATTCATGCTGAAGTTTTCTTTCCAGATTATCAGGAGGTGCAAATGATGTCTCACAGCTCTCAATGGGCTGGTTCTCAGGGGAGGCAGCAAACAGGGCTTCATTAACCTCATTGGTCATGGGACCTTGAGAGCTGTGTAGAGAACTAGGCTGATCTGAAAGGGAAGAACATGCAGTGTTTGAAAACATTCAAATGCAAGTATTTAACTTGTTGCAATGGTACTAAAAACTATTAACCTACTTTATGATTATTGTATATCTAAAAGGTTTCAATAAAACATTGCTTCCAGCATAAGACACTCTATAAAATAAAACAGCTTTACTGACAAGTAGAACAGATTTTTATCTAGGAAGTACAGGTTTGTTTAAGCTATTAGTGTTAAAAATCTCACTATCTCAAGTAGTGTGAGAATTCACTGCATACTCTGCTTATATTGATATCAAGTTTTCAGCCACTGAAACAAACATTCCTGGAGGCATTTGTAGGGTCTGATTTACTGTTGTGTCTCCTCTGACATTAACTGGAGTTTGATCAGTGCAAAACTGAAGTGTAACATGATGGAAAATAATGCCACTGTAATAACAGATGTAATCTCATACAGCACAAATAATTTGTCATTTAAATCTTACTTTAAAATTATTATGTAGTGTCCTGTCCAGGTATTTAATGATGAATATTCTGGTCCCAAAGAATACATTTTTACAAGTAATGTCTACCAGATAAAGTAGTCTGTGTCATCTGCATCTTTCAAACTAATTTTCAGTATCAAAGGAAGCTCCACTTCAGAATTGAACTAGATGGAGTTATAATCTGTATGATGCTGTAGCATTCCAAGACAAAATAAGAAACATAAAAATCTGTTTGTTACTACTTGTACTTATATTTTTAAGAGTAGGACTACAAATTCTTTCTTAAAATTTTGAAAGCTTCACATTTTTCTAGAAAATATCATACATTGCTTGAAGCAAAGGAACTTACAGAGCACTGTAAAACAGGAATAAAGTGTATGCGCTTCTATTTAGCTCAGACAATGCCAGTGAACTGGGTTTTTCCCCCACCCTAAATTTTACATTATTTCATCCCATATTAGGCAGGACCAAAACTAATTCCTTTGGATGGCTGTATATTAGTACACCTTCAGTTGGATTTGCTCTGCTTGTTTTGCTACCACTGCTAGAGAGGGAGGGGAGGAATGGCTAATACAGAAATAACCCCATCCAAAGCTCTTAGAAATTCAGCATTAACATAAACTGTATGGCCTCTATTCTCCAGGGCAAGCTTGAGATGTATGAACAGGTCCTGTGGGATGCCTTTCACTACCACTGTCTGAGTGATGCCCATTGACTAGAGGAAAACCCCTGACTTTTACTGACAGGCTGGCAAGATGGCATCCTTCTGCAGTGGACATTCACAACAAAGTCTTTGTACTTAGAACTTGAGAGCATCTGCAATCTGCAGCAGTCGTACATGATTCTTTCTGCTCAGGAAATGTAACTACACTCACTTAAAAATATAGCAGTGGGGCTGCCCTAAGTCCATCAGTTCTACTGAGGAACAGTTGTGGCAAACCTAGCTTTGGGTTAGATTTATTAGTTGCATGTTACAGTTTAACATTATTAATTTAATCATGTCTTAGACAACTCAGCAGAATTTAATTTTTACTGGATTTTTTATTATTTCTTGTAAATCAGTGTTGCAAATAAGATCCTGTGTCCCTTGACATTAAGAAACTTTGGTAAGAGAATTCCAGATACACTACTACAAAACTCTATCATATTAGATACATTATTAGACAGCCAGGTCTATAAAATCACAACTCATCTAAGATTCGATGAAAGTGTGAGAGAAAAGAGATAGAAAACTATCTACTAGTGTTCCTCAGATTCCTTAGAGACCAAGATCCTAAACAAAGGAATGCTTTACAATTATGTATCTTGATCATATTCAGAGCATTCATAAGAAAGGATGGAGGGGGCAAAAGAAAAGTCTTAATGAAATTAAAGCTTACAAACCAAGCAGTTGGCATGATTAAAAAGACGAGAAGAAAGATCAAGTATGAAAAGTAATTATCAAAGTGACCATTGTAAAGTTTAATGTTGAGTGAAATTTTTGGCATGGAAGAGAAAAGCAGAAAAGTAAAAGGAGATGGGTTTGAACTGTAGAGGATGGAAAATTTGAAATTGTAAGTGCGACTTCTGGGAGCAAATAACATCATCTCAGTTATTACAATTCTTTCTGAGGTGCTGATGCATAACCTTAACCCGAGGTTACTTGCTTTGTACACAACTTTATCTTTGACAAATACACAGAATAATTACGTGCTAGTGACTTACCTATTTGACCATTGCTGGTATCTTCTGGTACGGCATCTATTTGAAGGGATTCCATGCTATGCAGCAGTTCATTTGACTCGGGCCGCATTTCCTGCATGTGAGAAGGAACAAATGATCAAATTGTAGGCAAAAGTTTAAACAAAGGGAGTACCTATAGATTATGAAACAGCACTTCAGCTTCACTGTGAAGTGAGCTGGATGAACAGATTCTGTGAATCTCTGGGAAAAGTTCCCATACTCTTTCAGGGAGCACGGCCTGACAGGAAATACCCATTGCTTTGCTACAGGTGAGCAAAATCTTTTCTTCAGTGAAGGGAGGGAGGACTGCAATGTAACTGCAGTAATAATACTCTGAGTTGGCCAAACAGTACCCTTGCCTACATGAATGTAAGCTTAATCCAGAGTGACTCTGGGTTGTCTGACTTGTATTTAATAGCCAGACTTTTGGCAAGCAATCTCGGTGAGGGGTTGCTGCTGAGGTAAAGGTAGCAAACATGAATCCTGTTCTGTGGATCTATATTTAATAAGTTCATTCATCAACAGGGAAGAAGAAGTGAGAAACAGTTAACATTCAGGTATAGGCACACTGACTTTTATGATGAGGAGTTTAGAGGAAATTTTCAGAAAGAAGCAGTGCAATTTCCTTTCTATAACCCTCATCCTCACTTAACTACAGTGAAGGCAAAATCTACTCCTGTTCTACTCCTTTGATGTTCCCATTATTCAGGCTTTACTGGAAGTAATTTTTTTTAACCTGGAAAAATTATTTCTCAACTTATTATTCCCCAAGTGTTGCTTACTTATTAAATAATTTCCAAAAGTAGAGTTTGTGTTAGTGTTTTTTTTTTTTTTTTTTTTTTAATTAAGTAAACCCAAGGAGTAGTTTTGCAGATTAAAAATCAACAATTCCTACCCATCTCTTTCCAAAAAATTGACTTCCCTCTGAAAACAGAAGGTGACATTCTAACACACATTACATACAACTGCAGGTCCTTAGATTTCACTTGAGTAATGGAATTGTTTGAACAGGGGGTTGAACCAGATGACTTTTGGTCCCTTTCAACCTTAACCATTCTGTGATTCTGTAATCATTTTAGTTAGGAGGCTTTCTTGATTGCTGGGCAGGCAGCAGGGAGGTTATGCCCAAACCCTCTAAGTCATGTTGCTACTGAAGCTGTACTAGTAATTCACATAGTGACTTGCCTTGGATCCACTCTTCACAATCTGTGCTCTGATTGTAATGGATGCTTTCCTTCCTGAGCAAGTAATAAACTCACAGCCCTTTTCCTAAACAGTCATTTTGTCCCTATGATGTGAGAGGCGCATCTGCAGAGTGCTAATCCATCTAGTAAAATTTGCCATGGTCCTGATTTGGGGCTGCTGTCCTAAGTTAGACATATATACAGTTCACATTGGGAATTTGATCAAATCAATCCAAGAAATCTGTTTCATCAGTTTCATTTTTCAAAACTCTGTTAGTTGTTTTTTTTTTTTTTTTTTTTAACAGTTACTGTGTTTGTTTCTGTATTAGTCTTTTTTTCTCTAGTCCTCACATGATGTGCTGCTGTGAAGAGCTTATATCCATCTTCCCAAACTCCTCACACATAGGGGCAGGTTGCTATTTCTTTGTCCTCCAAAGCCATTGCATGTCTGGGCTGAAGTAGACCCATCTCCTATCAGAACTAACAAGGTCTGAGCAGATCTGCTGTTTGTGATGCTGCTGGGTGCCAGGCAGGATGGTGGCCAGGTCACTGCTCTCCAACACCCTCAGATTCTTCTTGGCAGTGCTGCTCCCTGGCTGGGCAGCTCCTGGTTGGCACTGAAGCCAGGGGTTATTTAACCCCAGTTGCAACATGTTCCATTTGTGCTTTCTGAATCTCATGAGGTTTCTGTCACCACATTCCTCCAGCCTGCAGCTATCAGCCTGGTGACTGCATTGACTGGTCCTTCTAGTCTGGTCACCTGCACACCTTATGTGTGCTCCATCACTTTTGTCATATCACTGACAGAGGAGTAAACCAGGCCAGGTCCCAGCCCTCTGCACTCCTGCAGCTGCATCTGGCCTGCAGATGAATTGGGACCCATCAGCTGCTCTCCTCTGGGAGTCACCATCCAACCTCTTTTCATCTGCTCATCCAGACAGCAACATCTGAACTTGGATACAAGAGTAGTTTGGGAGAGAGTGTTTAATACTTTCTGAAGGTTGAGAATGCACTGTTCTGCCCTCATTCACAAATCCAGCCATTTTATCACAGAAGGACATCACATCAGTCAAGCATGATCAGTCCTGAGGTGGCAGACTCTGGCCATAATTGAGATAGGGAAGAAGGAATGTGGGGAACCTCAAAATGCTTAGAAAGCTACTCACTTTTAAATTCTTCAGATCTTCTTCAATATTTTTTCCTAGATTTTGATAGTAAAATGGCTCATATCTTTCACTGATTTCTGCAAAAGTAGAAGAGCTAAGTGAAAGTGGTTTTCAATGGAAAGTAAAAGTGATTTGTAATGTTAACAATCTTGATGGAAAAGGAATGAAAACTTCTATGATGTCAGAATACATGTTCACATGATACATTTAGTCTTAAACAGTAACAAGAACAGGATGACCTCTAGGGATTTTTTGTTGTTGTATTGCTTTCTAGGGTGAAATCTGTCTATGATTAGTAGCTGAGAGCATCTTTCCTTGGTTTGCCTATGGGAAAATTAGAAGCCAAGACCCAATACAAGTATAAGATTAATCTATTAGCAGATATATGTTAAAGGTGGAGATAATAGGTGGGTTCCTTATGGGCTACAAATTTTCTCTGAGTATTTATGTACATGCCTGCTGTATATGAAGCTGTTGGTGACCCTGTCTAAATACCCTGTTTCCTGTTATTTATTTGGGAGGGGAGTGGGTTGGATTTTTTTTTCCCTCTTTTTGTTGTTTTGGGGTTTTCTGGGTTGTTGGCTTTTTGTTGTTGGTTTTTTGGGTTTGGTTTCTTTTTTTAGTTTGTTGGGGTTTTCTTTTTTGAGCACTATGTATTGAGGCAGAAAGAAGAGACAAAGAGATATAGAATTTTGGTTTATTTTGTCTTAGTCTCCTTCCCAGACCATTCAGCCAAGACTTCTACTGATTGGAAGTGTTTTGCCATCTGACCATATGAAAGGATATTTAGCTATCAAAACCAGTCAGACTGCTTATGGAAGGATAACTAGGACAGCTTTTGAATTTAGAGTACTTTGAATAGGATATTTTCTCAATCATGGTCAAGATATACTATATCCCTTGATGTTAGTTTTTATGTAAATTTCAGCAATAAGATTATACTATGCTGAAAAGAAATTATCAGGGATAAAGTGTCTTAATTAGCTCCATTCACTTACTAGGATTTATCAAACCTGTAAATGCTGGATCAGATCCCCTTTTTGGTCATGGTACAGCATGTGCATTGCTATTTCAGTTTTCAAAAAAAACCCCACCTTATTTCAAGAGGAAAATACTCAGGTTTGTTTTGTTGCATTATAAATTATCAGTGGACTCAGACAAATATGAATCCTAAAGCAATGCCTTACCTGCAAAGGTTGGACGTTTCTTTGAATCTTCATCCCAGCATTGCTTCATTAAGTCAATAATTTCCACTGGACATTTATCAGCAATCTCCTTTATGTCTGGTCTGTTTCCATTAATGATGCCAAAGCAAATGTGGTTTTCATTTATAGCATCTGAAAAATAAAATTTCCTATCAGGATCTGCTCATAAGTTTTGCTACCTTTCATTAGGTAAAAATCAATGAAGTGGCTCCCTGTGTGTTTGTGGGTATGTAAAATATGATTTCAAAGAGGTGCAGGTTACAGCTACAAATCTTTCATATTAGTAAATTTGCATCCACTGCCCTGACTTACATGGATTAGAGATTTGAGATTAATGGATTTACTTTTATATGTAAGATATGTGCAGTCTGAGTGTTACAGATGTAGCCCTCTAGAACCTGCATCTCAGGTGCATCAGCTCTGCACTAGATATGCATACAAAGATGGGCACACAGGCAACATGTAGCCATTTAAATAGCAAAAAAATCCATTCAAAATTATAAACATGTACTCTGGAATTCCACAGTTGTCTCCCATTGTTCTACACAAGCCCAATGGTGCATATTGAGAAATCAGCACCACACAGCTGAGAATTGGTAACTGACTGTGAAATCATTCTCATTTCCTGAGGTGGACTAGTTACACACAGAAATAGTGTCCATCAAAGTGTCCATCCTGGCCCACCTGAGGTTTGCCTCATTTCTGCCACCAAATCTGGTTTGTGCCCACACCATATAGATGTGAGGAGATTCAGTTCATGGCTGCATTTCATTCAGATGTTCTTGTCCATGCTTAGAAGTCAGCTTAATTTTTCTCACTGGCCATGAAGTGCCAAACTGGTGCTATTCTAGGCCATAGGAGATGCAATCTACTAATCTCAATTTTATAATGTTAAATGCTTAATATTTGTAACTTATTTTTCTGATAGCATCCTTTGAGAAGTAACGTACTTTCGTATGGCTCTTTGTTAGCAAAAATTGCCCAGATCACAATGCCAAAGCTGTAAACATCTGATTTCTCTACTGGTTTAGTATTAACACAGCGTAAATGCTCTGGGGCCATGTAGAAAAGAGTCCCAGCATTGTTCTGGTAAGTGCTCTTCATTTGCTTCTGTCTGACAGTTTCTTCTTGGGTCAGCCTACTCCAGCTCTTAAAGGAGGCAACACCGAGATCTGCAATCTGAAAAATGAGACACATCAGAGCTAGTGCTGTAATGAAGAAGAGATAAACAAGTATTGCATGCAGTGCTCAATTTTATCAAGTCTTAATACTAATCTAATAACTTAGCTAAAAATTAAATAGTAAAAAAATACAACTTAAGAAAGGAAAACAAATGATTTGATTTTTTTTCTTGGTTTTTTCTTTCTTTGGTTTGGGTTTTGTCCTAAATAATGGATCACTGCCAATTGGGACCTATTAGGCTGAACAATTATTATTAATTGTGTTTAACTGTTATTATTAATGTATGTTAAATATTATTAATCACTTGCACAATGTAAGAATAGAAGAAATTTGGTTTCACTCATATTGACAGTCATATTTAAGGTCTGCTTGCAGTGCTCATGGGAGAACAGAAGATTCATAGGAGAAGAATCTAAGATTCAAACCTAGAATTAATCTATGAGATGGGCACATATGCCTTCTCCCTCACTGTCCTTTCCACTCAGATTCCATTTAACTCAACCACTTTAGATCTTCTTTCAGAAAAGGAAAAGAAGAGGATCTAAAATGATGTGATATGTATGACAAAGAGACATGGAAAAGAATAGCATGGAACAGGTTAAAGCAGAGATAGCTGGGTACTGTGTGCTTGACAATGTGCTATTAATGAAACTTTAGGGTGCAGTTTTGCAACTAGACTAACAACTGGTGGTGAAGAAAGTAATCCTTCCCTTCTTTCCCCCAGTCTCCTATTATGTGTTCCCTCTGCTCCTCTTGTTCCAGCACTGACACTTATCTGGGAAGACCTAGTGTAAGGCAGTCAAGCAGCTTGCTGAACCAAGTGCTCTCCAACAGGATAGCACTGCCAAAAAGGTAAATGGTAATCTGTTGGTTTGGCTTCCTAAATCAAGGCAGGGTGTCCAGATTAGCACCAGTGCTAACACAAGGGAACGGGAGGTCAACAGGAGAGGAAAGCTGCAAGAAAATGGGCCTGTCTCTCTTGGCCATAGGCAGCTGTCAAACAGAGTTGTGTAACTCAATTACTTCAGATAAAAGTGAGGTGACACCTTGCCTCACTTCTAACTCACTTTTCTCTCTTATTGCCTCTAACTATTATTGTTCCTCTTGAATTTCTGGAGCCTTGGGCTATGTTTAGAGGTTGTGTATTCAGAGGAAAATCTAGGTGACATTCTGCTGAGGAAGTAGGAGTCCAGGTTCATGTCTACAAGTGGAAGGAGGTCTAGTGATAGAGAAGGATAGGACATAAAATTTTTACTACATTTACAATTTCCTGGAACAACTATTTCCCTTTCCAATTATTGACAATGTTAAACACATTCAAGCAGATAGATTGTACAACAGTTGCCTTAAATTATACTTTTGATGAAGCTACTTAAGGAAGCCTTATCTGATTCTGAATTTGATCCTGTGTTCCAGATCAGTTTGTCATGAAATGTGATGATGGCCTACTTTGGTCCTGTTCATATAAGTGAGCTGAAACCCAACTCCCCATACAATTTACATTTAAAGCAGATCAAGATGGGGTTTTTATTTTTGGAAAAGAAATAAATTTACAATTCTTATCTGCAAGCTGCTCATACTGCACTTGCTACTATATTAACCTTGTCAAAGAACTTCTTACTAATTTATGTGAGAGAAATGAGAAATATGACAAAGTTCTGTGAGAAATAGAAAATGGCAGAGTTCTCTTCAGAGAAATTTTTTCTATAATTTCAAACTGTAATGGGGTGATTATTTCAACAACTCACCTTGACCAGAGACAGGATATTTGATGAAGACTGCTGCAAATTCCCCTCAGGTTTATTCCACAGTAGCCTCTATATCTATGTGTCTTGATCCAAAACCCCACTAAAGTTAATAGAAGGGCTTTGGAATAGGCTTATAAACCATTCTTTGAAGTAGTGTCCTGATGGGGTTATTTTGTAGCTCCTGGATGTCATTTTAAAATGATGACTAAGCGAAAAGAGAGGTACAAAAGAGAAGACAACAGGCAAAAGAAAGAAAGGAATAAAAAAAAGGAAGTGAAGGCAGGAGGAGAAATTCAAGTACTAAAGGACAAAAGACATTATCCATAAAACATTCTATTTTGTTTCAAATTCTGTATTAACACTTGTTTCATCTTTCTAATTGTTTCGTTATTTATAGCTTGCTAATTCTCAAAAATATTTTTAATGCCCTTAGTGGTTTTTTTTTCACAGTCGGAGGAATACTGTGCAAATCTCAGATTCAGAGGTTGTACAGGTCACAATAATTCAGCAATCCAGGGCTAACACTCTCCCAGTGATAGCTCACTAAATTACAAAGGCATTCATCTACCAATTCCACCAAGCTAGGAACTTTCACCAGCATGCCTGAAATGGGGTTCTTCAACCCAAATCTCCATTCACATTCTAAAAAGTACCTTAATGTGGAAGTCTCTGTCCACAAGGATGTTTTCTGGTTTTAGGTCTTTATGAACAAAGCCCTGCTCATGCAGATAAAGCATTCCTTCTGTGATCTCCAGCACGAAACGCCCTCTCACTGACAAAGGTAGTGAGAGCTAAAAGAAAGAAGTGCCATCTATTAAAAAATGCAACTACAACAGTCAAATTAAAACTCAGTCTTTAGAAAAAGTTCCTCGGTCCCAAGAGTACCTCTGCTTAGGCTATGGTAAGAAAAGCCTGCATCACCAGCAGGATGAGGGAGGTGATTGTCACACTCTGCTCCACACTGGTATGGCCTGACCTTGAATACTGTGTGCAGTTTTGGCCATGATTTAAGAAGGATGTAAATCCGTTAGAGAGTCTCCAGAGGAAGGCACAAATATGGTGAAAAATTTGGGAGAAAGCCATATGAGGAAGGGCTGAGGTCACTTGGTTTGTTCAGCCTGGAGGAGACTGAGGGAATACCTCAGCATGGTCTACAGCTTCCTCATGATGGGAAGCGGAGGGACTGGCACTGGTCTCTTCTCTCTGGTGGTCAGGGATAGGGCCTGTCAGAATGGCATGAAGCTGGATTGGGCAAGGTTTAGTTTGGATATTAGGAGAAGATTCTTCACCCAGAGGGTGGTTATTGTGGATTTTTGGGGTTGTCCTGTGCAAGTGGGACTTGATCTGTCAAGGTCCCTTCCAAGTAGGGATATTCTATGGTTCTAAGGTCCTTCTTGGATCAAAATTTTGGCATTAAAATAACTCTAGAGTCACTCCATATGTACAAACATTTGCTACATATTTAGCAAATTCTCCACATGTCTCTACAGCCACTTCTAGAACATTTTAATCTGAATTGGTCTGCTTCTCTGTGATGCACAGGAAAGCCATTGTCATTGTCTGCTGTCTCTAGAGGAGGCAGTGCTGCTACTGGCTTTTTAATACAAAAATAAGAATGACTCCATTCTCTGGATATGGCAGTAACATGCTGTCCCTTTCAAGCAGCTCACCAACCCTAAGGGATAAAGTAATTGACTGCTCACATTCCGTAGCACTTTCATCATGTTCCCCCGGTCCACATACTCCATCACAAGTGAGTAGTTTCCATCTTCCAAAATGACACCGAGTAGCTTTACCACACGGTCATGCTGCAGTCTGCGCATAATCCTGCCCTCCTCAAGAAGGGAAACATTGTACCTGTAAAACAGAAATCACACTGAATTTAGGTGCCAGCCTAGAAAGAACAAAGGGATGAAAATTACACTGATTCGTAATGAAAACCATGGCCAAAAATGTCAAGGCCCCTAGAACCCCTGCAAGATTAACCATATTTTCAGCTGATTTTGAATTTATAGAGTTGTTCATGCCAGGTTATATTCTCTAAGATGCTGCTCAAATGCCTTACACAGAGACTGTCTGCTCAGTCTGATTTTAAGGCCTGCTTTTCAGAAACTGCATAAGCATTCTTCTTGTAGGTAGCTGTGGATGTCTGAATCTTTAAACTGGGGTGAGATCTGGGCAGAGCTGAAAGAGCCTTGGAACAAGGAGGATCAAGATCCACTCCACTACTTCTTTTACAGGAAACTATTTATAGAGGTCTTGTTTCCAAAGGGCTTCAAGTTCAAAACTGATTTCTTACAAGGGAACCACACACATACTAAATTATGATGGCATTTGCTAACAATTACTGGTTTAGGATGAATTAAAAGTCTTAACTCTTTACCTCAGCCTCAGTACAACCCATCAGTAATCACAGGTACATAGCTGGGAGCTCACTAAGGGTCTTTAAAAAAGATAGTATCCATTACATAATTAATAGAAGGGGTGGTATTTTTATTATTGTTCATGTTCTAGTCATCAGACAAAAGGATGTAAGAAAATCTTGCTTGCTAATGTTTTCCTACCCTCTGATTTAAAACTGCTTTCTCCATCTGTGTTCCTCCATACTACTACAGAAGAAGCTGGTTTTTTTTCTTTGCGTTAGGATCAGTTAAAAATTTGCTAAAGACTTTTGGTTCAGTATTTTAAGAAATAACAAAATTATGAGCCTGTGTAATGAAAAAATAAAAACACAAACTCCAAAATACACTTGGCAGGCTTGTCCATTTTAACTGTGGTCTTCCCAAACTGTCATTGAAGGCTGCAAACTACTAGAATTTCTTAATTTGCTTTCCACCAGCAAAGTAAAAACTCGGTTAATTTATTTATCATAACCCAAAGTAGAAAAAACATGGAATTTTGTCTCTTTCTAGTAGATGACTCATGGGAAAGTTTTATGATAGTTACAGCTGTGAGATAGTAGAGCAGCAATGTAACCTGAATCGACTGAAATCAACAGCTAATTCAATCTTTGAATTAAATCAGTGGGCTTGGCTCACTTTGCTCTTTCTCAAGAGAGAGAAGGTTACATTCATGGTACTAACACACAAGAGGTTATAGTCCTGCCAATAATTTATGTGCGTTTAGTTCCTAGTGGACATCTACAGTTGGATAATTTCATTAAAAACATATCTGCAAGTTTGAAATATCATGTGACCACTGAGTTCCTGCATTTCCTTAAGTGTGCAAGAGTTCTCTTGATTCTTAACAATTCATGATAGTGCTCACTTTGTAACAAAAGCCAGGAACTTCACTGGAACTATGAGTTAAAACTAAAAAAGTTGTCTCGAGAGGGGAAAAAAAGAAAATTCACAGGACAGTTGTTAGTATTGTTTACTTTTCTCCACATAAAGTATCTCCAGAATCCAAAGACTTGAAATTATTGCACTTCATTTAGGTTTATCTTAACTGAATTTAGAGGACTTAGTGAAATGAAAATCAGAACTGAGATCAGTAACTTACTCAGTGCGTTGTGGTCCTGTATACACTTTTTTTAATACTACATATCCATGTTTCTTGTGAAAGCATAAAGAAATTGTTCCAAATCCTCCAGCATCTAATTGCTTTTTTTCAAGCAAATCCTTGGTGTTCATGTGGATGTCTTCCAGAGACATGGCTGCAGTCTTTGTGGCTTAGCAATTAAAACAAAATCAAGCACCCTGGTGCTTCTGGACCTGTAGTATAGAGGAAAAAGAAGTGTCATTGAAAGCATTTAGCTGTTCCACTAAATAAGTGTACATTTAAGGAGTGGGACAGAAACATAAACTCTCATGACCCTTATGAATGCTCAGTTGGAAACCAAAAACACTGTGGTTCTCACAGAATCAGACCTAATGATCACAATGATTTATCCTGTCAACCCACTACCGTTATATTCAGTTGATTAGAACAACTGCAGTTGATTTCTTCACCTGAGGATCTCAAGGTGCTGTTGATAAATAGTTTTTATCTATACAATATGCAGTAGATTGGTACTGTCCCTATACTTCATATGTGCAAAATCCAAACCCCAGAAAAATCAAGAGCCACGGTCCCAAAGGCAGGTGGTGCCAAATGATTCTGATAGGTATCTTGTTTTCTGAATTGCCTGAACATGGGCCTGTCAAGTGCCCAGATTCTTACATAATTCTTAAGCTACCTTTTAGGCATCTTTGCAAACCTAGCTCTAAAGGGTTTGCTTAAAGCTTAAACCAAGCAACTAAATAAAAGGTTCCTCTGGAGGGTGAAACTTATTTGCACATGAACTCAAGGAGACAAGTGCTAGGAAGGATCATGTATGGCAACTTCTCCTCTGCCCATTAACAATAAAAGGAACAAAGAAATTGTGAAGACTTGTAGTAACTCCTAAGTGCATTGAGACAAAAATAGTTTGGGGGATGTTATGAAATGGGTAGGTAATAGATAAGTAAACAGATAAGTAATAGGTAAGGAAACGCCAGTGGATGCCAGAATAATTTTAATCCTTTGATTAAGTTGTGGCACTCTTGCCTAATATGGTTCCCAGGCCAGCCCCTGCCTTCAGTATATGTCAGCAAGATGCTTTGCTAGCACTGGTGCAAGCCAACAAGCTCTGCTTTTTTTTCCCCTCACAAAGTTTTTCACTTAAGCATCTAACATCAGGTAAAGAAAGAGTTTGCTGAGAAAAGACAAAGTCCAAGAGACTGGCAGGGCTGTTCATTTTCCACTCATCTTGGGTAACTATAACAGACAGAGCTGGGAGAAAGGCACTATCTCTAAGTGCCACTATCAGCAGCAGCTGATTGCCTCGTTTGGATTACTAAGAGCTCTAAATTGTGTAGCAAAGGGACTCCCAAGTTTTTCCAGACCAACAAATAACTGCTAACTCCTGTAAACTACTATGCACCTGTATCATCCAATCTCTAATTGAAAAGATCACTTAATGTTGTGAACATCAGCTGCAGCCTAATTTTGACTGCCTCATTACCACAGGCTCTTTGGGGAGCCTGGGAACTAAGGAGTTAGTGTGTGTAGAAAGTAGGTACCTAAGGGAAGAGAGATGTTTCAGCGCCGAGTTGCAAGTGCTCTTATCAGTTCAATACTGATAAACCAAAACAGGAAGAATAAGTTCATTTAAAAAAAAATACATAAGTTGTGCCTGTAGAAGAGATAGAGCAAGAGCCTTCTCTTCCAAGTACATATAGAGACTCTATGGGCTATTGTAATGCAGAGAGGAAATAACCTCCCTACACCCAGAGCAGTGTCCTCTCTTCAGAGTTTTCTGCTTTGGCTTTACAGACTTCAAAAAGATGCAGACTTTGTTTTGCTGCATTTGCAGCATTATGAGCACAAGCCTGAGGATATGACTGCATTCATTTAGTAAGAAGGTAAGTCCTGCTATGCCTAATAACGATTTGCTTGTTGTGATATTTTTTCCTTTTTGGTGGTTGTTTGTTTTTGTGATGTTTTTGTTTGTTTGTTTTGGGGTTGTTTTGATTTTTTAATTCCTTTACTGCCAGTCAAATAGCAGGTAACATACTGCTCATAGCAGTCCAAAAAGGACTCATAGTAGTGCCATTGCTGCTTTCATAGCTGAGCTTTTATCTCCCTGGAAGTTTCTGGTGATGGTTCTCTGGATTTGTTCATGTGGTCATACTGACTTTTGTGCAGATGGGGTGGATGTCACACGTACAAGGGCCTAAATTCAGTCATGAGAGTCACACAGGGTATAAACACCTTGTTTCTTTATCTTGGTCTCCCTTCCAAGAATTGGTTTGAAGTCACTTATGAATGTTAATTTTTCCATGGTAACAGCAATTATGTATCTAGGTAGTAATTATAAGACTTGCATATGCTTTTCTTGTGAATGCAAAGTAGATGTGTATTTTTGAATGCTGAATCTCAAAAGTTGCATTAATACCACTGATAGCTTGGGACTGGCATATAACCTGGCAAAAAATATGTCTTCCCAAAACTGCAACAAATACAGAACCTTGTTCCTATTAACATTAATTACCCATTCCTACCAAGCCACATGTAGTCACTATAACTGAAATTCTTGGAAATTTAAAAGACGTAATAACTTCTAAAATCATAATGTATCTGCTGAAGCGAGTTGGGTAACATTCAAGAAGAGGGAATTTTCTTATTAGATGGGAAGGAACCTTCCCTCTTATGCATGGTGAGATGCTACTGCTTTTTTGGCTCATTCTTATTAAGTAATGAATAGAAACTCTCTGATCTAATGACTTATTTAAAATCCAAAGTTTTTTGGTTTTTGTGTTTGTTTTTTTTTTTTTTAATTTTTTCTAGAATGAATATCACAGGAAACAATGTCTAGCTAGGCTTTAAAGCAAAGACTACTTATTCTGGTATACTACTTAACATGAGATATTGGCTTATGATACCTTAAAATATCAGATGATAAAAAGCCAAGGACAGAAGCTCAGAGACTCAGGTTCATTCTACTGCTTCTTACTGAGATACAGAGTAATTTATATGTGTCCTTAGTACTTAGGACACATCAATTTATGTATTATGTATTTATGGTTAAGAATATAGAAATTTTGTAGCTAAACTTAGCCAACCCATACAGAAGCTATGCATTTTTCTAGTGGTTAATTTACATTCTGTGAAGTAACCCTCATCTATATACTTGATCAATTATAAAGCAGTTTTTTCCATATACTATTCTGAACATTTGTATTTGGTTGGGTTCATATTTACCAAGTACCCTCATTGTATTGTTTTAAATACTCGTTGCTAGAAGAGAGGAATTTCTGTCCACCAGTATGACTGGTGTTCTTTAGAAAAGGATAGAAGTGTGCTGGGTGTGTTTGTGGCATTTTTCGTTTTAACACCATGGTTATGTCCTCTTCTGTAACTCCTAAAGGACATATAAATTCACCAGAATCATAACCTGAACATTAGGTCATCGGGTCATATTCCTAATCACTGTTCAAAAGTGCTTTGCTCAGTTTTAACGATTTGCAACTGATCTGATGCAGATCTGATGTGACCTGCATGGTTAAGGAGGAGCACTGAGCACATCAGCACAGTAATATGTAAAAACATTGATTGCAGCCTTTTGTAGTCCAATGATGCTCCCAGCACCTAAGTTCTTAAGAGATGCTACAAACTTTAATTGGAGAAAATGAGCAAGTAGCAAAACTCGTGGCCAATGAATTATCAGTCCTTAATGGAAAGGAATTAAGAATAGAAGCCAAAGCTGGTATTCCCAAATGAGTAACAGGAGACAGGGTTGCTACAGCTGATAACAAAAATACTGACTGAGACAATGATGTGTTAAAAGCTGACAGGGTATCTCAGATCTGTTGCTGTAAATGACATAACCCGCTTCATCTAAACCTTTCAGTTCTGCTCAGGTTTTTCAGCTTTTCAATAAGGAATGATTTTTTTAAAATTATTTTTTCCTTTTGGAAATAGCAAAGAAAATACCTGTGTCAGATAGTCAGCAGGTTAAAGAAAGCATCCCGTGGGAAGGGGAGGAGAAGCCAATGCAAAGGGAAACAAAGGTGTTTTGCAACACAAGTTTTCACAGGAAAAGAGGCAGCGTGGGAAGAGGAAGGGATGGGGTCTGTGCAGTGGCCTGTACAAAATGCAGCATGGGGTCTGTGCAAAGGTGTTACAGTCGGCTCTGGTCACAAGAGTGTGCATTCCGTATGGCAATGGGGAAGGGCTGTCTCGGCTGCGGCGCCATGCCGGGCCCGGCTGTCTGAGACGGGCGAGGCGGGCGCGGCCGCGGTGCCCAGGGCGAGGCAGGGGCGGCCGCCGCTCCCGCTCGGCCCCAGCGCAGCCGCCATGCCCAGGGCGGGCAGCGCCAGAGGCGGCTCCTCGCCAAGGAGCCGGGAAGCCCTAACGCGGGGCTGCTCTGGCCTAGTTCCTCGTTCGCCGACTTGCCATATCGCCTTCTCCTCCCGGCGGCTTCCTGCCGCCGCCTCCTCTCGTACGCACCGCTCCCCCGCCCGCCGCTTCCCGTTTCCCGTGCCCAGGAGCCCCTCCGCGGTGGCGCGGGATGGGATGGGTGGGACGGAGCGCCGCACCGCCGCCGGGCCATCTCGCCTCGGCAGCCGTCACCCTGGCAGCCCCCTGCATTTTACGCTTGTGCACAGCGGGGTCGCCACCCTGGTGTCGGTTTGGGTGCAGCAGCGCGGCCCCCCCTCGCTCCCGCTGCCCCCGCTCCGGCGCGCCTGCCTTACCGCGACCTGGCCTCTGAAAGTCCCGGTGCGTCCCCGGGCACCGGTGGCAGCGGGGTTTGCCCCCGCCTCCGTCCCGGGTCAGCTCGAAGTGGCGCGGGTGCCGCCCAGTGATGTGTCGCTCGGCTCTCTGGGCGGTGCGATCGGCGCTACGTGATGACGCTGTCGCCTGTCGGGCTCCCCGAGAACTACGATCGGCGCCTGGAAGTGACTCTGTCGCTGCCTGAGCTCTCTGGGCACTCTGATCGGTGCCTTGCAGTGGCTTTGTCATTGCTTGGGCTCTCTGGGCGCTGCGATCGGTGTCACACGGTTACTCTGTCGCCGCCTGAGCTCTCTGGGCACTCTGATCGGTGCTGGCAGAGCATGTGCCACTGCCTCAGCTGCATGAGCATTACGGTCGGTGCCACACCGTGACTCTGTCACTGCCTGAAGCCTTTGGGCTCTGCGGTCGGTGCCACAAGCCGAACTCTGCCACTGCTCGAGCTCTCTGGGCACTGCGATCGGCGCCGCACCGTGACTGTCACTGCCCGAACTCTCTGGGCAATGCGATAGGTGCCGGCAGAGAATCTGTCGCTGCCTAAGCTCTCTGGGCACTCTGATCGGTGCCTTGCAGTGGCTTTGTCATTGCTTGGGCTCTCTGGGCGCTGCGATCGGTGTCACACGGTTACTCTGTCGCTGCCTGAGCTCTTTGGGCACTATGAATCTTGAAAAACTGTCGATGTTATCGGGACTGAGAGCAGCCTGGGAGCTCGACGTATGTTGGAAATGCCTTTGTCTATGGAAGATTTGGCACTGGATATGTGAGGATTTATTCAGGAAGGGCGGAGAAAGGAGTTTCTTTTGTCAGCAGAGTCTCTATTACAGATAACAGTCCCGGGGACAGCTGCAGGAATACATAACCAAAAGGATCTCTGTAAAACACATAGTTCAACCTCCTCTAAATGTCAAGTGTGTAGCTAATATGGCTTCTTTACATAAGGGCCATCCCTTTGCTGTTTTTCTGTGAAAAGGATGGCAATTATGAATATCTAATGATCTTTCCCATTCTGGGGAACTGTTGCATTCCCTATAGTGCTTTAAAGCGGTAACAATAGAAGAGCAGCAGCAGATCAACGAGGTAGGGCAATAGCAACCCACAAATTATGTTTTTCATTTCTCCCTTTGATGGTTAGCAATGCCATATGTGAGCTCCTAAACCTTCCATCTACCCTTATCTGCTGTCCCAGGGTGACAATGTCTGCTTCGTGCTGGCCCACACGTGCATCTGCTGGGAGCAGGGGCTCCTCCCTTCCAGCTTTCTGAAAGGTGTTCCATGGGAAAGACAGGTGGGACACACAAGGATGCAGGTGATTGTGGGTTTGGAGAGATAGGACAGCCTTGGTGATCACTTTCAAGATGAAGTTTTCTCTCTGAGTATCAAAACTGCCCTGTGCTGGACAAACTGAGTAAACACCTCCTAAGATTTTGGGGAAAAAAAAATAAAATTGATAATGGAACTGATGCAGGACCAGCAAATTCCTGTTTTCCACCCATTCTGGATCAGCTGGTATCGAGAAAGAACAGGAATTTAATGCTCTGACAGCTCTTGATGCAAAGGCTCATCACATCTACCCTAAAGAGAAGACTCAGGACCAAATGCTGAACTGTCACACTGAGCTCTCTGTAGTTTGAATGCAGCCATTTTGTGTCCATCCCCACTGTGAGGTATCTCAAGGAGAGCGTTACTGAACTTGCAGAGAGTCTGGGACATTTGTCAGCTAAATAAAGCAAATGCAAATACAGATGTGGTATCTCAGGTAGGCCAATTGTGCAGTTTTGGTTTTCTCCTGCAATCCCAAACATTACAGAAGTCTTATGATAATATTTGACCTCTGAGGTTTTTTGGTTTGTTTTTTTTTTTTTTTTTTTTTTCTTTCTTTGGTCTATTGGTTTGTCTAGTTTGGTTCTTCTGCTGTTTAGCTTTGCATTGTGTATGGGGCCGAAGGTGTAGCCTAAAGGCAGGAAGAGAGATAGGTAAATTTATAAGAATTGTTTGGTTGAAAAGGTGTCAGTCTCATTCAGTGGTGATTTCCCAATAAGCACTAGGCAAAGAAAAAAATTGTCATTTATTTGTATGTGCTTAGAGGTCGATGTTGCCAGTTATGACATTCCTTCATTGAATGAAAAGGGAAAACAAATCAATCCAAAAATGCAAACTGAATTTACAGAGAAATGTCTAAATTCTGATTGAGATGAAGGAAAGGTTATCTTGAAATGGACAAAAAGATTGGTAAATCTTTAATGCTTTTCCCAATAATGAATTTATCTCAGCAGAAGTCTTCAATTTTAACATTAATGAGAATTTAATAAGCCTATTAGTTTTCTTTTACTTGAATTTGCATTAAGCTCAACCATTCACAAACTTTGTACTAAAAATCTCAGCCATCTTATTAAAACTTAGTGCTACCATATGTGTAGGAGCTGGCATGTGTCTGCCAGATAGTGCTCAGTATCCTCAACATACAGGTCAGTCTGGCATTCTTTATCTAGTACTTAGCCCCACTAAGCTCTGCAGTTGATCCAAAGCAGTAACATTGGTTTGACAATTGCAGCTTCTGCTTTCACTTCAATTTCCTTCTTTCCTGAATAGTCTGCTAATTGAACACAGTGATTAGAAGGATGATTTCTCTTCTGTGCAATTTTAAATTTTGTCCTCAGATTTCTCTCAACTTTAAGTTGTTCTCCTTAAGTCTTTGAGCCATGAATCTGCTTTCCCCACAACTTAGATGTGTAACACTTATTTCCTTATTCCCTCTTATTTTCCTTTTCCTATAACAGAGCTGTTGAGCCAAAGAAAATTTCCTGCTTCTGCAACCTAAAGACTTTGGCTCACAAGCCCCACAGCAGACATCTGTGACAGCTTGGGGCAGCTCTGCTTCCTGGGAAATATCTCTGCTTGATGTGGCCTTTCACTTCATATGATAGCAAATAGCAACACGTGACCCTTTCCCTGTGGTGGCATTTCCTAGTCTGGTGTATCAGCTTACAGTGAGCCTCCAGAGCCTGGGCTTAGCTTGTTTATTATCCAATTAGTCCTTAAGGAACCGTAAGGGGGTGTGACAAGAATGCCACAAGGTATGGCAGATGCACAGAGGTCTAGGTGCCGTTTGACAGTGACTCAGGAGACAGGTTCTTATAGAGGCCACATTCTTTTAATATCAAAGTGCAAAGGCAGCAGTTGGTGAGCAAGTCAAATCAAGAAATTCAGTAGCTAAGCAAGAAACCCACTCCTTGACATATGCACAAACAGGCTTAACAACTCTAAAGCACAAAAATAATCCTGCTACAGTTCCAGGTAAAAATCCAGGCTATTAAGAGCCAGACAATTCATTTGTCCCATAGATCCTGACCCACAGACAGACAGTGCACCTGCAGGTTTTTGGGTTAGTGCTCTTCCTCAACAACTGCTGGTGCTGGAGATCTCCAATGAAGCCCATCAATGCTGATGCTGGAGAGGAAGCAAACAGCCTCCAGTCACAAACACCAACACTGACTGGTGTGACGGGGCAGGCAAAAGACAGGATTCCTTTTTCTCTCTACTTTGATTATGGCACGATGCATACTTTACAAATGGGAGGCATAGTCTATAAAGGAAGGCAATTCATGCACATACCACTACATTTGTATCTATTTTTCCCTTTTCTGGTATTTGTCATAACTTTAATATTGCTTTATAGACATCTGGAGAAATCTAGGGCTGCCCACAAGGCTTTCCAGCAGTTTAAGACACTTTGCAACTGTACAGCTGTACACTGGTTTTGTTGCTTCAAGGCACAAGTCAATCGTGATTCTCACAATCAATCTTGGGCTTTTAAAGGTTGTGTATGGGCACCATATTCTCTGGTAAAGGAAAAAAGGTGGTAAATGGTACAAAAAGTGCTAAAATAAACTTGGTCATGTACTGTTTCACAAGCAGCAATGGTACAATCTACCATGAATTTTCACGTATGTTATCAACCACAAGGAGGCAGGATGACACCGTTTATGTGAGCAAGAACTTCACAAAGAGTTTTGTACCCATCCTTGAAGGGAATCCCTTGGAAATCAGTGAAGATAAATGCTATGTTGTCAGTTAAACTGCTAGATGTAGTATTTAAGATTCTTAAAATGCATTTGAGATTAATGTTCAAGTATTTAGATAGAGCATCAAAAAGAATGGAGGAAAAAAAAATCTTCTCTCTGTAGTCTTGCACCTGAACACTACTTGAAATACCAGTCAGGAGAGCAGTCTATGGGCTCTTCCTTCCAAAGAGTCTTCAGACGCTGGGTCCAGGCAGTCAGCATCTCCTTCCTCTTCTCCTCAGAGACATTCTCTGGAGCATAACATATGTGAGGTTCAAGGACCTTGACACCACAGAAGTGCATGATTCCATGCTGGATGCAGAACAAAGAAAGAAATGCCTCAGGAAATATTTACTCTTTTACTTTGATTTGAAGAACATGGAAGATTCAAGTTATTCTGCTTCTCTGATCCAATATGAGTCAAGTTCTCTAAATCTGTGCATTTATCAGAAGGAAAAAAATTGCGGCAGTTCACTACCCATCCAGGCAGTTACTACTGAAGGTATTCAGCAGAATGGCATGCAAGCTACTGAAAGATAAGGGCAACTTCATTTATTCTGCTCTGTGGAATTTATTTTTAACTGCTGTTAATCCCACAGAACTGTCCTCTTTGGCAGCTGTTCACTATTCAGTTTGCAAGGATCACAGGTGGCTAAAACTTCATTGTCCAGTTTGAAACTCCTTGGATTGGTCTCTAACTGCACTGTTCCACATCTACTTCTAAGCTGGGGGTTTTTTCACCTTTTTCCCTCTTGCTTAGACAAATGTCCCTGTATGAAGGCTAGTGCCTGTGGAATCAGCTCAACTTGCCATTTTCCCCCTGTGTGTTTCTGAATTTAGAATTGTGTTTCATGTTTTTGCCATGTTGACCTGTGGGCTCTGCAGTTGGACAGCTCCACAGGAGCAGGCAACTGGTAATTGATGGGGAGGAGACCATGGAATTTTAGCTCATCTGTTGTATTGTACCTGGAAGAAGCTGGCAAAATTTGCCTTACCACCTGTATTTCCCAAACCATGCTGGGTACTTCTGATAAAAGAGTAGCAATTAGAAGAGGAATGCTAACTTTTGTGTATTGATTGTTACTGACAGGGTAATGTGTGACTCCTCTCCTGCCCTGCATTCTACATGAATTGGGAAACCACAGGAAAAAGAAATCCCGTATGGCTGAGCCAAAGGAAATCCTGTAACAGCAGGGAAATTATAGGGTTGACAGTGTTAAGCTTTCTCTTTCAATGTTAAGCTGATCTGGAGGAAAAGGGACAAAATAACTTTAAAAGTCAGTGGACTTTTAATGAAGTCCCAGGATTTTATGTAACAGTTTACAACTTGCAGATCCTTTTAACTGACAACTTGATAATTATTATATTTCCTATTAAAAAACCCAATCAAACAATTGTTAAAAATAGCTGGAATGATAAAAAAATTATGTAAACAACCAAATGTTCATATATTATACCTGCATGGGCCAGAGGATATAGCGAATATCACCACTGATACTTCCTTTTGAATACATCTCTTGGCTTCCTCCCGTGGTGAAAGAAAACAGGGATCGTTTACCCTAGAATTAGGAAAGTAGTGATTAAGATATATTTAAAGAAGAGTGGCTGAATAGTTCAAAAGATATTCAGGGAAACCTGGACAGCATGGATTTCTAGAGGAGAGGGTGACCTCTTCCTTCCCAGACTGTACATGAAGACGTAGTTCTGAGGCAAAGGTTGATGTCATACAATTAGACAGTGGACTGTGTGTCTTTGGGAAGAGATAGGTTAAAGAACTGGAATTAGGTGTCTGACACCCTTGTGTAATGAAGCAGAGCTGATACACTACTTCAACACAATGTAAAGTGAGAGTTTTAAATAACTACAGTGATAAAGAAGGACTAAGGTCCCATAGAATATGGTGCAGGTCTTGACCTTAATAAAACAATTCCAAAAACATACCTGGAGCAAACCACCATCATAAGCCTTTGACAAATCATAAGCAAAGCCTTGGACCAAGACTCTGTCCATCCAGCCCTTCAGGATTGCAGGCATGTTGAACCAAAACAAGGGAAACTAGGCAAAGAGAAAATCACCTGGTCAGCACAGTCTGGGCCACCCTTAGGCCTGGTCTAAGGGACAATCCTCTCCTCTGACACTGCTCAAATCTTGTATGTGCCTTCTTCCAGCTGTCTGTCAGGACAGGCAGTAACTGTGCCTGGCAAAAGGAGCTGAAGTGCTTTCTGTTTGTAGTTACCTCAGGGCCAGACCTGAGCACCTACAACACACCAACACTGTGATGCATGTCAGGGCTTCCATCCTGGTTAAAGGTGGAATAGGATGAAGTAGGAGGCTGCCAATTCATTCAGATTTAAGACTGTACAGAATCATGTCTCCTATGGCTGAAATGCAAAAGAGTCTAATATCTTGACAACAGAATGGACATCTGGTGATCAGTTCTGATCCGACAGTCTGCAGACAAATGCCAGGGGATCATAGGAAAGACTTCTTTGCAAAGCCTGCTGACATCCTGACCCCAAATCTCTTTACTGAGAAGAAAAAAACTTCCTTAATAGTTGGACCCTTGGTTTCTAGATCTTCCAGTTAGTCCATGGGACTGCATCCCAAAGCTATCCTGTCTTCACAGCATTATCTTGACGGCTTTATGGGCTCCTATACAAGGCTGCATCATTACCCCTAAACCTTTTTACATATTACACACAGAGGAAGAAATTCTACATGTAACCATGGCTCAATACAAGGTGAAAACAAAGTGGAAACTGGGCAACCCCACAGTCACTACAAGTAGTGAGTTCAGTCTGTAACAAAATTTGAATTCCTTTATGATGTCCTGTAAAGGCTTTTTAAATTTCTTTTTTTTTTTGCTGCAGCAGGACATATGCAATGCTTCATAGCATTCTACAGATGGAGAAAGCACTTGCTTCCTTCAGGGCATGTCTTACAGTTCTTTCTTGGGAAGCAATAGTGTGAAAATTATGATAACTTACAGTGAAATACTTAATTGAGATATGGCCCTATCCTAAACTTAATCTAACTTTGGACAGAGGAATATGTATATAGAGAGATGTCTAAAGCCAACAGGGTCACAAAGAAATATAAGGCTACTATTTCCCTTCACAGTATTTTGGGATTTGTAGAGACTGGGGACAGAGCTGGCACAGTGGAGAATAGAGATGGGCTGAAAAAATTCATTAGCAATTCCCAGTAGTGCTTGTGCAACTCAGCAACAAATGAGAACAGTGTACTTGGGAAAGCCCAGTTCCCTGACTTCACTGGCTCCTTGCCCAGAAAATAATCCTTGCTCTCCTTTTTGTCAGCCTGCCTGACATCCATGCTCACATAAGTCTTTGTGCATCCAGACACATGGAATTTATTTGGCCCCGTGTTGGGAAGTTCCTGGTGTTGCTGTTGTTTCAGCCTGCATCTTTGTGCTACTCAATTACTGCATGTGCTGTAATAATGACCCAGGTAATTGTTCTACTGATCTGTAGCTTTTACTGTACCATCACCTGGAGAGAAAGTGAACATCACAACTGAATTGTGTTTCAAATAATGACCTGAAAAATCAGCAGGTCTGCTTCCTGCACCTTCTTCTGCTCTTCAACCAGGTCTTTGGACAAACCTCCTCTCTTGTAAGCTTCCCAGGTTTCCACACCATAATTGAACGCTTCTGAGTTGTGCAGGCCACCTGTGGGTAGAAGTGAACAGTGATTCCTTGTCCCCTGCCCAGTATCAGCACCTGATAAGAGTTGAATGTAGGTTGCCATTCACAGTTCTAAACTGAGTTCCTGCTTTCCATTTTTCCTACTTTCTTGTCTTTATTGAATATTCAGCATCATCACAGGTGATGGTGACTTCATTTTGAAATGGAGACGAATGTAGGATCTCAGAGTTCTAAAACTTCCCCTTCCTGTAGCAACACAGGAAGAGCAATATGAGGACCTAAGCTTGCCTCGGGACTCTGGGGATGCAGGTGGAAGATTTAAAAGAATGAGTTATTAATTGTTCTGGCTTTCCTGAGGCTATCATGCACTTGTCAGCACTATGGAGCTGTTTTCCAGCCTCTGTAGCTGGAAATTCACCAAGGGATGGGGAAACAGTATTGGCCAGCTCTACTGATTCCACTAGCAGATCATCAGTGTCTAGCAAAAGACAGGGGCAGTTGTAGCCTTGTGAACTAAAGTGTCCCAGTAAGTCCCAGAATGATATTTGAAGGCGTTTCCTCCCTGTGAGAAATGGACTTTGGAGACTGATTATGGACACGTGCTAATGTGTTTTTTCCTCATTCACTAATCTCACTGTGATACAAAGTTCATGCTCAGGAGTTGACTTTTAGAAATGCAGATGTCTGTCATAAATAAGTTTCTTATTAATGAAATTTGTTTCTTATTAATCTCTGGATGATCTGAGGGCTGGAGCACTTCTCCTATCAAGACAGACTGAGAGTTCTGCATGTTCAGCATGGGGAAGATTTCAGGGAGACTTTTTTCAGCCTTCTGATACCTGATGGGGGGGGATTATAAGTCACTGATTGTTGAAAAAGGTGCATTTTGGCTGGTCTCACCAACAATGTCATTTCTTGTTGCTCTGGGCTCAAACTGCATGGCGTATAAATCTGACACGGTGACACTGCAGCCCTGCTTGGTCAGTTCTTCCACAGCAATCTTCAACAATGCTCCATTGAAGGACTTGGGCTCTTGATGTGCATAGACTATCAGGACTTTTTTCCCTGGAGGCAGAAAGAAAACCAGGAGACCATTTGGAATCTAGGAGGCAGATGCAGAACAGTTTGTAGACTTGGCACTTGTTCCTCGCTCTTTCTGTAGTGTCTTTTCCCAAGGGCACAAAAGCAGTGAAAGCAGAGTGACAGTGGCAGCACTTGACTCCTACTCAGCAGCAGCAGTGACTCCTGAGGCCCTGATTGCTGCATGTGCCCTGCCCAGGAATTCTGTGCTACACTGGGCTTTGTTTCCTAGGTGGAACGCAGTGGACAGAGGGTGTGTTCCATAGCAAGTCACACTGCCCTAGAGCAGTACAAGTCAGCCCCTTCTCTTGAGACAACATTTCTGTTGGTCTGATTCCACTACCGCCCAAAAAGCAGTGCCAGTTCAGATTGCCGCAAAGTGTCATGGAAACAACTTCTGAGAGATCAGAACACCTTCCTACAGCAGTGTGGGATCCCCTTCTGATCTTTCATTTCAGTGCTGTGCAAGTTGCAACACTGGGGTAGACATTTAAGATGCTCCTGTCCCACTTCAGTACCATCACAGTGACTTCTGTAAAGAGCAACATAATTTTTTTCTCAGAGATTAGACTGTTACGTCTATCTCACACTGCTGTCAAAGTGGATTCAAGGTAAGCTGAGTAGCCAGGCATGTGTTATAGGGATGGAACATCTTAGAGGTGTGTAACAAAGTTCTGCTCAAAGGGCTCCATTGTGTGCTCAATGTTTTATTGAGCACAGGCCCAACAATTTTAATAATTCTCTTAAAAACCATTCATCAGTGAAAACAAAGGAAAGATTTTGTATGGGCTTGCCATTGTTTACAGATACCAGAGAGGGAAATTTACAGGGACTGTTGAAAATGACAGGGTCTGCAAAACATGCAGCTCTTGCTTCCTGACTGCTAACACAAAAACTCAGGCATCTCCTGAACTCAGTTTCTCTGTGGCACAGCTTCTGGATTTGGGAACATAGTGCCTATGAAACATGAACTGTGCAAAAAAGACTATTAAAACTTGCAGGTCAAATGCTATCGTAAATTCAATGTGTGTATAAAGTCTTTAAATCCCTGCTCCATACCTTACTCTGGATTTTCAGGAGCTCTTACAACTTTGCTGTTCCTGTCAGGTCTCAACAAATGGAGCTTGGTGCCTGGACATATCACGTGCTCCAAAAAACGCTAAGTTTTATTTTATTTTTATTCAAAAAGCAAAAATGCTTTTTGTTTCCATTTTGGTGGAGCTGGGGACATTTGGACAGAGTGTTTAGAGAGACTGGAGTTTTTCAAGGCATCACTTGCTGAGGTAAATTCAGTCGTTTGGAAAACTAGGACCTCAGTGTCCCAGCTAAACACAGCAGAGGCCCCATCCCTGAGGTGCCCTGTGCCCAGGCCTGCAGCGAGCAGCATTTCACCGCATTTGCTCTTACCTGCCATTGCTGGGGAGCGTCTCTGTTGATAATCCGGTACTGCCTGGGAACTCAAGGGAGAGATTTGCTCGTGAGAAACATCAGGAACAGGCGTGAGGAGAATCGCAGTTTCAGTGGGAAGTGTGCCGTAGTGTGAGTACAGGCACTCACGCGAGGCGGGCCCTGGCCAAGGGAGGGAAGCTCCCGGCTCTCGGCCCGGGCCCTGGAGCGGGAATTCTCCTCCGGCCGCCCGACCGGCGCTCGGCGGCCTCGGCCCGGGGCTGCGCCGGCTGCATCGCGCCGGGCCGGGCCCCCTCTCCAAAGCGGCTTCGGAGCAGCCCCCGGCGCCCCGGCCAGCGCAAGCCAGGCCCTCCTTACCTGCTCCTCGGGGTCCCGAGCAAATCTGCGGCGAGATCGGGAGCGGCGCTTCCCGGCGGTCCCGCTGCCCGCCCGTCCCGGGCTCTGGGGCAGCGCCAGCGCGGGGCGGGATCGGGAGCGGCGCCGCCCGCTGCTCCGGCTGCGCTCCAGGCCGCGCCTCCGCCGCTGTGACAGCCTGGGACACCACCACCATCGCTGGGTGTCTTTTTATGCTGGGTCTCTGCTCTTCACGTACAGAGCTCGTCCTTCACTTCCCCCAGCAACGCAGTGTGCGAGCTCCTAAACCATCCATCTACCCTTATCTGCTCTCCCAGGGTGGCACTGTCTGCTTTGTGCTGGCCAGCACGGGTATCTGCCGGGAGCAGGGGCTCCTCCCTTCCAGCTTTCTGAAAGGTGTTCCATGGGAAAGACAGGTGGGACACAGAAGGATGCGGGTGGCTGGGAGTTTGGAAAGACATGACAGCCTTGGTGATCACTTTCAAGATGAAGTTTTCTCTCTGCCCTGTGTTGGACGAACTGAGCAAACAGCTCCTTTCTAAGATTTTGCAAAAGAAAAACAAAAGAAAAAAAAAAGAAAAAAATTGTTGATAGGGGAACTAGTGGAACTGATGCAGGACCAGCACGTTCCTGTTTCCACCCCTTCTGGATCAGCTGGTATTGAGACAGGAGTTTAATGCTCTGACAGCTCCTGATGCAAGGGCTGATCACACCTACCCTAAAGAGGAGACTCAGCACCAAATGCTGAATTGTCACACTGAGCTCACTGTAGTTTGAATGCAGCAATTTGTGTCCATCCCCACTGTGAGGTATCTCAAGGAGAGTGTTATTGGACCTTCTGTCTAGAGGGTCAAATGCAAATACAGATGTGGTATCTCTGGTAACATTTGACTTCTGAGCTTTCCTTCGGTTTGGTTTTTCTAATTTTGGGCGTTGCATGATATATGGGGCAGGATATGAAGGATGTATGAAGGCAGGAAGAGAGATGCCTGAATTTATAAGAATTGTTTTGTTTGAAAGGTATAAGTCTCCTTCAATTTGGTTTTGACAAATTTTTCCCCCTTAAGAAAGGGAGATACTGGCATTTATTTCCATGTGTTTAGAGGCCAAACCTTTGACGTGTAGCTGTTTTTTTTGTTGTGTTTTTTTTTTTTTTTTTTTTTTTTTTTTTTTTGCCAGTAGGATGAAAACTACTGTATGTGAAATTTGCAGGTTTCATTGCACCACTCGAAAAATTATAGGGGTTGATGAATAAAAGCAACAAATCTCCACAGTGCTAGACCAAGGCTACCTGGAATGGTTACCTCGTTTTTTAATCTTAACTAAAAATCCAGTCACAGTAAGCTTGTGCCCTAATGGGAAGGTGACATTGTATCTGTTTTCCTGGTATTATCTTTAAGGGCTGTATTTTAGTAGTAAGCTTTGCCAACAAAGGTTTAATTTTTAAGCCTCCTTCCTTCTTGCTGCCAGCTATCTTTTTAGAGACTTTCCCCTCTCCATTTCTCTGATGAATTGCAAGTTCTGTAGGGACCTGAGCATAATCATTCTTTGGCTTTCCCTGGCTTAACACTCTACCTGGCCCAGCAAGGATAAGTGTTCTCTCACACAGGAGGTTTCCAGCTCTGGAGATGACTCAATGCTGGAATGTTAATTCTGGGCTCTATACCCTGTCCAAAACTCTGGGGAGGGGCATCATCAGTGGGCAAAACTCTAAGAAAATACCTGTCTATAATCTTTCTATAATCTACCTTTTAATCTAAAAATAAAGCATTAATTGGTCTGATTGATCCCCCTGCTGTCCAGCAGCCATGAAGATATTATGCTGTTGTGTTGATTTTAAAGAAAGAAGCTGTGATCTTAGCTAGTTTTGCATCATCTGAGCACCAAAACTCATATTGTATTTCTCTGAGCCCTCAGAGGGCTGAGGTGGGAGAAGCTGCAGCAACCAACAGAGCTGATGCTTATGGAGAAGGGTTGCATCCCCCTGGGAGTGAGAATGCAGAATGGGAGGCTACAGAGGCCTTGGGAACCAGTGTGGTTGGTGACTGACTGCAGTTGAGTTCCGAATTTTCACTGCAGTTGAGTTCTGAAGACCACTACCTGACATTTCTCATGGATGCTGAGCTGTGGCCTAGCAACAGATGGCAGAAGTACAAGGGTGTAGGGGTAGAGTATATTGAGAGGATTTAATTTTCTCTTGGATTCTTATTGAATTCCAGTGAAGAATCACCTTTGCTCTGTATGTCTCACTGGGGTACAACCGTATTTGCAGTTTTAACAATCTATTATGTGGACAAGATTATGGTTTAGGTCTTGGTTTATTCTCTCTGTTGGATGTCAACAAAATGCTTTCTTATTTCATCAAGGGTCATTCAGAAACAGCTGTGGGGTATTTTGGCTCCACAGTCCTAAAGAAGAAGCTGGTCTTTTGTCTCCTTCCTGAGTTTTTCAAACATATCAGAATTCCTGTGTATTCAAGGTGCATGAAACTGAACATTTTAATACTCTTAGAATGATGAGACAATTATCCAGCATGAACTTGAGTGTAGCATCAGCTTAAATTCTTTGCATCTCTTATGTAGAATATAGCCTCTTTAGGCTTTGAGGTATCTAATAACACAGTAGAGTTTTTCATAAAAAAAAAAAAGGTAAGAAAAGAAGTAGTACTTGCATTGTGCATGGTATTAGTTATTGGCTGTTTCTCTCTTCAGCTCAATCTTTTGATAAATAGTCTATTACAAAGTATATTCCTCTGCAAGTAGGCAGCTCACCTCAGTGATGCTGCTTCAGGAACCCAATAGTGAACCATTCACAGAATGAACTACACTTGACTTTAAATGTCAGTTTTTTTGAAACCTGGATTAAAGGCACCTTACTGCAAAACATCAGTCTTGGTTTCTCTAGGCTGTGAAGCTTCTTGGTAACATAGTTCAGATGGGTATCAGTTTGTTTTCCTCTATTGTTCTGCATTTACAAGCAAGTTTGACCTGCCATTTCAGAACACTAAATAAAAGAAATACAGTAATGATTTCTAGAAAAATATCAGAGTATTGCCTAGACATCTGTGGGAGAGCAGGACCACCAGCAACAAAAAGCAAATTCCCAGACTAAATGGAAGAGGAAAGCATGTTCTTTTATACCGTTCTCCCCAGCCTGAAGGGCAGCTACAAGTTACTCACCTAATTCTAGTTTAATTCTCATGAAATCAATACTGGTTTGGCAGGGTGACAGTTGACTTCTAGCATAATGTGATTTAGAAGGACAATTGTTCTTTAGTGCAAAATGGCTGTAACATACATTTCCAGTGCTGCTAAGAAAGCAATACTGCCACTTCTTTTCTCTCTCCTTACTAACCACAGACCAGTCTCTGCTGGTTTTCTATATGGTAAAATTGTCCCGAGTTTTGGAAAGGTATGTGTCAGAACACGTGCAGCCCAGCACAGTGCCCTGCATAGCATGCACTGAAAGCACATCAGGACAAGGACAGTAACTCTTGGCTCAGCACCCACTGTCACTGCACAGTTGACAAAGCATTGCAACAGCAGCACCCTTGTGGAACCTGAAAACTTTGGGGCTCACATGCCCCACAGCAGACACCAGCAGCTCTGCTTCCTGGGAAATGTCTCTGCTAGATGTGGCCTTTCACTCCATACAGAAGCAAACAACAACACGTGACTGGCGTGAGAGAGCAGGAAAAACCCAGGATTTTGTCTCTACAAAGGATAATCAAAATGGAGAAATCCCTTTGATTTTAGGAAGCTGCATAGTTTACTAATGGAAATTGTAGTCTACAAAGAAGGGCAATTCACTCACATACTAATGTACAAAATTTGCATTTATTTTTTCCCTTTTCTGGTATCTGATACGGTTTTAACGTTGCTTTGTAAATGTGTCTAAAAGTCTGAGGCTGCCCACAAGCCTTCCAGCTGTTTAAGATACTTTGCAACTGTACATCCTTTTGCAACACTACTCATGATCTGGTTTCATAGCTCCACGGCACAAGTGTAGGCTCTCACAATCAGTCTTGGGCTCTTAAATGACAAGTTGGATAATTTCCTTTACCATAGTCCCTGGTAAAGGAAAAAAAGTGGCAAATGGTACAAAAAGTGTTAAAGTAAACTTGGCCATGTACTGTTTCACAAGCAGCAATGGTATGATCTGCCATGAATTATCACATATGTTATCAACCACAAGGAGGCAGGTGCAGGATGACACTGTTTATATGAGTAAGGAGAACTTCACAATGAGTTTTGTACCCATCCTTGAAGGGAATCCCTTGGGAATCAGTAAAGATAAATGCTACATTGTCAGTTAAACTGCCAGATGTAGTATTAAGGTTTTTAAAATGTGTTTGAATTAGGAGATTAGTTCAAATATTCAGATGGAGCATCAAAAAAAATGGAGAAAAATAAATCTTCTCTCTGTAGTCTTGCACCTGAACACTACTTGAAATACCAGTCAGGAGAGCAGTCTATGGGCTCTTCCTTCCAAAGAGTCTTCAGACGCTGGGTCCAGGCAGTCAGCATCTCCTTCCTCTTCTCCTCAGAGACACAGGCTGGAGCATAACAGATGTGAGGTTCAAGGACCTTGACACCACAGAAGTGCATGATTCCATGCTGGATGCAAAACAAAGAAATGCCTCAGGAAATATTTACTCTTTTACTTTGATTTGAAGAACATGGAAGATTCAAGTTATTCTGCTTCTCTGATCCAATATGAGTCAAGTTCTCTAAATCTGTGCATTTATCAGGAGAAGGGAAGTAAATTGCTGTTAAACACACAGAACTGTTTTCTTTGGATGCTGTGCATTGTACAATTTGCAAGGATAAGGGACAGTCTAAAGTTCGTTTTGTGGTTTGAACTTTCACAGATTGTTCCTGAACTGAAGTGTGTTTCACATCTACTTCCATGTTGGTTTCTTGGATTTTTCTTTTGTTTTGGTTTGGTTTTTAAGCTTTTGCCTCTATCATAGCCATATGATCCTGCATGAGAGCTAGTGCCTGTGGAAATTCAGCTTGCCATTTTCCCTCTGTGTGTTTCTGAATTTAGAGTTGTGTTTCGTGTTTTTGTCACATTTACTTGTGAGCTGTGCAGCTGGACAGCTCCTCAGGGGTAAGGAGCTGGTAACTGCAGTGGGGAGGAGACCATGCATCTTGCACAAATTGGGTAACCACAGGGAACAGAAATCCTGCATGCTAGAGCTAAAGGAAATCCTGTAACACCAGAGACACTGGAAAAGCTGACAGCAGAAGCTTTCCCCAGATTGCAAGTTGGAGGAAGTGGGACAAAACAACTTTGAAACTCTATGGACTCTTGAAGTAATCTCAGGATTTTAGAGCCCAGTTTATAACTTGCAGATGCTTGGAGCAGGTAACTTAATTATTTCTTATGTTTTGTATAAAATAATCAATTAAAAACTGTTTATAAATAGCTGGAATAGTAAAAACTAAAGCCGACAGCAACCAAATATTCATATACTTTACCTGCATGGGCCATAGGAGATAGCGAATATCACCTCTGATTGCATATTTCTCTTTGGTTCCTCCCGTGGTGAAAGAAAACAAGGATAATTTGCCCTAGAATTAGGAAAGTGGTGCTTGAGTTAGACGTGTTTAAAGAAGAGTGGCTGAATAGTTCAAAGGACATGTGGAGGAACCTGGACAGCATGAGTTTCTAGAGGAGGAGGTCTCCTCTTCCTTCCTACATGTTCCAATGATTGGCAGTTCTGAGGCAAAGATTGGTGTCAGACAATTACATCAAGGGACTGAGTGTCTGGGCTTTGGGCAGAGATGGGTTAAAAAGAAAAATTATGTCTGACACCCTTGTGTGAAGGAGGGCTGATCCTTGTTCTTCCTTATGCAACATTTGGAAAACTGTGGCTGGAAAGCCCTATGTTACTGTGAAAATCTTTATTCCTGTCCTCTCTGACTGCAGAAATTTATTGCTTAAGTCGCCCTTCAAACTTGGGCTTGCTTAACCACCATGTTTCTACTGCTCCTGTGACTATGGTATTAGCCATGTGCTCAGCTTCTCTCATCTTGGTTTTAGCTTCTGTAATCAAACATTTTTCCAGTGCAGTATCCCAAATCTCTTGAGCCTGTTTATATGCAGCTGTGATCATTAGTGATTATGCTTGTTTATGTCAGCGAGGCAGCCATTTCTGATACTTAAAGAAACTGAAATGTTTGAAATTGTAAAGTACATCAGAACTAACAGAGATTAACATGCAGTGAAAGAAATGCGAAACTGATATTGATTGTTTTTTTGATGCTGCATTTGGTACCAAATAAGATCTATCAGAGATAGTGGGCCAGAATTCTCCAGGGATATTCCCAGTGCTTTGGGGAATTAAAAATGTATGAATTGACATCGAGAGATACTGCTCTTGCCAAATTAAAAGCTATAAAGAGAAAAAGTTCCAAGTAAATAGTTGTGACAGAGACTCATACTCTGAGTATTTCAGATTTCTAATTAAGTTTTATAGTTTAACTCCAACCCTTGACAGGACTTTGACAGAACAGGACTTTGACAGCTAGTGTGCTAGTCATTACAGATAAGAGCACTCCTATAGTGGTGGGAAGACTGTAGTTATAGGAAATGGATTGATACAAACGGTTTGCAAGCTGTACGCTAACACAGTGCACTCTGATACTCCTAATAAATGATAAAGCCCACACAGTAGGCCAATAAAAATTTCTAGGAGATTGCTTAAATCTTTAGGAAATGCAGCAGTCTCCTTATTTTCTTGCCTCCAGACGATGTGAACAACACAGAAAATCACTCAGTATGTTACCAAAGCAATATTTCAGAGCAGTGTAAAGTGAGAGCTTTAATAACTACAGTGGAAACAAAGGACTAAGGTCCCATAGAATATGGTGCAGGCCTTGACCTTAATAAAACAATTCCAAAAACATACCTGGAGCAAGCCACCATCATAAGCCTTTGACACATCATAAGCAAAGCCTTGGACCAAGACTCTGTCCATCCAGCCCTTCAGGATTGCAGGCATGTTGAACCAAAACAAGGGAAACTAGGCAAAGAGAAAATCACCTGGTCAGCACAGTCTGGGCCACCCTTAGGCCTGGTCTAAGGGACAATCCTCTCCTCTGACACTGCTCAAATCCTGTATGTGCCTTCTTCCAGCTGTCTGTCAGGACAGGCAGTAACTGTGCCTGGCAAAAGGAGCTGAAGCGCTTTCTGTTTGTAGTTACCTCAGGGCCAGACCTGAGCACCTACAACACACCAACACTGTGATGCATGTCAGGGCTTCCATCCTGGTTAAAGGTGGAATAGGATGAAGTAGGAGGCTGCCAATTCATTCAGATTTAAGACTGTACAGAATCATGTCTCCTATGGCTGAAATGCAAAAGAATCTAATATCTTGCCAGCAGAATGGACATCTGGTGATCAGTTCTGATCTGACAGTCTGCAGACAAATGCCAGGGGATCATAGGAAAGACTTCTTTGCAAAGCCTGCTGACATCCTGACCCCAAATCTCTTTACTGAGAAGAAAAAGACTTCCTTAATAGTTGGACCCTTGGTTTCTAGATCTTCCAGTTAGCCCATGGGACTGCATCCCAAAGCTATCCTGTCTTCACAGCATTATCTTGACGGCTTTATGGGCTCCTATACAAGGCTGCATCATTACCCCTAAACCTTTGTGCGCAATGCACACAGAGGAAGAAATTCTATAAACAAGTAACCATGTGTGGCTCAATACAAGGTGAAAACAAGTGGAAACTGGGCAACCCCCACAGTCACTACAAGTAGTGAGTTTAGTCTGTAGCAAATTTTGAATTCCTTTATAATGTCCTTTAGAGGATTTTTAAATTTCTTTTTTTTTTTTTCTTCACCCCCTGCACCAGAACACACTCAACTCTTCATAGCATTGTACAAGTATAGAAAGCAGAGCAAGGATTATTTTCTGGTTAAGGAAACAGCAAAGTCAGTGGATTGGGCTTTCCCAAGTAGAGTGTTCTCATTTGTTGCTGAGTTGCACAAGAACTAATGGAAATTGCTAATGGATTTTTTCAGCCCATCTCTGTTCTCCGTTGTGTCTACAAATCCCAAAGTACTGTGACTGGAAGTAGTAGCCTTATATTTCTTAGTGTGCCTGTTGGCCTTAGACATCTCTCTATATATATTCCTCTGTTCAAAGTTAGATTAAGTTTAGAATGGGGCCATACCTCGATTAAGCATGTCAGTGTAATTCATTGTAATTTTCACACTATCGACATGCCCTGAAGGAAGCAGTTGCCTTTTACTTTCTGTCAGCCTGCCTGACATCCATGCTCACATAAGTCTTTGTGCATCCAGACACATGGAATTTATTTGGCCCCGTGTTGGGAAGTTCCTGGTGTTGCTGTTGTTTCAGCCTGCATCTTTGTGCTACTCAATTACTGCATGTGCTGTAATAATGACCCAGGTAATTGTTCTACTGATCTGTAGCTTTTACTGTACCATCACCTGGAGAGAAAGTGAACATCACAACTGAATTGTGTTTCAAATAATGACCTGAAAAATCAGCAGGTCTGCTTCCTGCACCTTCTTCTGCTCTTCAACCAGGTCTTTGGACAAACCTCCCCTCTTGTAAGCTTCCCAGGTTTCCACACCATAATTGAACGCTTCTGAGTTGTGCAGGCCACCTGTGGGTAGAAGTGAACAGTGATTCCTTGTCCCCTGCCCAGTATCAGCACCTGATAAGAGTTGAATGTAGGTTGCCATTCACAGTTCTAAGCTGAGTTCCTGCTTTCCATTTTTCCTACTTTCTTGTCTTTACTGGATATTCAGCATCATCACAGGTGATGGTGACTTCATTTTGAAATGGAGACGAATGTAGGATCTCAGAGTTCTAAAACTTCCCCTTCCTGTAGCAACACAGGAAGAGCAATATGAGGACCTAAGCTTGCCTCGGGACTCTGGGGATGCAGGTGGAAGATTTAAAAGAATGAGTTATTAATTGTTCTGGCTTTCCTGAGGCTATCATGCACTTGTCAGCACTATGGAGCTGTTTTCCAGCCTCTGTAGCTGGAAATTCACCAAGGGATGGGGAAACAGTATTGGCCAGCTCTACTGATTCCACTAGCAGATCATCAGTGTCTAGCAAAAGACAGGGGCAGTTGTAGCCTTGTGAACTAAAGTACAGCAAGTCCCAGAATGATATCTGAAGGCGTTTCCTCCCTGTGAGAAATGGACTTTGGAGACTGATTATGGACACGTGCTAATGTGTTTTTTCCTCATTCACTAATCTCACTGTGATACAAAGTTCATGCTCAGGAGTTGACTTTTAGAAATGCAGATGTCTGTCATAAATAAGTTTCTTATTAATGAAATTTGTTTCTTATTAATCTCTGGATGATCTGAGGGCTGGAGCACTTCTCCTATCAAGACAGACTGAGAGTTCTGCATGTTCAGCATGGGGAAGATTTCAGGGAGACTTTTTTCAGCCTTCTGATACCTGATGGGGGGGGATTATAAGTCACTGATTGTTGAAAAAGGTGCATTTTGACTGGTCTCACCAACAATGTCATTTCTTGTTGCTCTGGGCTCAAACTGCATGGCGTATAAATCTGACACGGTGACACTGCAGCCCTGCTTGGTCAGTTCTTCCACAGCAATCTTCAACAATGCTCCATTGAAGGACTTGGGCTCTTGATGTGCATAGACTATCAGGACTTTTTTCCCTGGAGGCAGAAAGAAAACCAGAAGACCATTTGGAATCTAGGAGGCAGATGCAGAACAGTTTGTAGACTTGGCACTAGTTCCTCGCTCTTTAGTGTCTTTTCCCAAGGGCACAAAAGCAGTGAAAGCAGAGTGACAGTGGCAGCACTTGACTCCTGCACAGCAGCAGCAGTGACTCCTGAGGCCCTGATTGCTGCATGTGCCCTGCCCAGGAATTCTGTGCTACACTGGGCTTTGTTTCCTAGGAGGAATTCAGTGGATAGAGGGGGTGTTCCATAGCAAGTCACACTGCTCTAGAGCAGTAAAACATTGCTCCTCCTGTTGAGTCAACAAGGAAAGAGGAAATATTTTGTGTGCAGTAGCAGTTGTTTATAGATAACCAGGGAGTAAAATTTATAGGGATTATTGCAAAATGCTGGGTTTGCAAAACATGCAGCTCCTAGTTCCTGACAGCCAGGACAAAAATTCTGGCATCACCTGAGGTCAGTTGCTTTAGGATACAGCTTCCATCCAGAGCAACACCTGCTGAGTGACAGGGAGGTTTATTGTGTCAAGAATAATTAGTAGAAGCCAAGCTGAAAATATGATGAAACAGCAGCTCATTTTTAACCTAAATGATAAGGGCTAATCATTTCACCAAGGTACACAGTGTTTATGAAACAAGAGTTATGCAAAAAAGACTATTAAAACTTCAGAATCAAATACTAAATTCAATTCAAGACATGTACAAACTTTTAGAGCCTCTGTATATATGTTATTCCAGAATATAAAGAGCAGTGGCCTCTATGCTGTTTCTGCCAGCTCCCAGCAAACAGCGTGCTCTAGGGGGTGCCTGGAGATGGACAAGCTCCCCATGGTGCTCTGTTTGATTCTGCAAAGCTGCCAGATTGTTTCCCTTTTGATAGAGCTGAGGCCACTTGGACAGAGTATTTAGAAACTGGAGTTTTCCAAGGCATCTGTTACTGAGGTAAATTCAGTCGTTTGGAAAAGACCATCCCTGAGGTGCCCTGTGCCCAGGCCTGGAGCGAGCAGCATCTCACCGCATTTGTTCTTACCTGCCATTGCTGGGGAGCGCTGGGGAGCGTCTCTGTTGATAATCTGGTACTGCCTGAGACCTCAAGGGAGAGATTTGCTGGTGAGAAACATCAGGAACAAGAGCGAGGAGAATCTCCGGGTGCCGCTCCCGGTGCCGGGCCGCCGCCTGGAAAGCGGCTCCAGAGCGGCCCCAGCCCAGCCCCGCTGCCCTTACCTGCTCCTCGGGGCCCAGCACACCTGCGGAGGGGCTGGGACCGGCCCAATCACTGAATATCCAGAGCTGGAACCGACCCATAAGGGTCACCGAGTCCAGCTCCTGCCGGCGGCCCGCCCCGAGCCCGGGGCAGCGCCAGCGCGGGGCGGGATCGGGATCGGGATCGGCGCCGCCCGCAGCCACCGCTCCGGCTTTTCCCCTCTGCATCTGCTTTCGTTCGATTCCCCACAGTTGTAGTTCTTGTACTGCCAGGACAGCGAAGGTCCGTGCTGTCCACTGGTGATTTTGTGGACTTGCAGCGTGTGCCGGCTGAATCACATCTTTCCCGGACTGTTCTTCGGGGACTTGTGTTCAGAAATTGCTCTGTGCTTTCCCTCCTTTCCTAGGGCTCTTCTCTGCCCCCTTCCAGTTGTTCTGTATCATTCCTTGAAGTGAGGGAACCTGCTCTACACGTAGTTTTCACACTGGACATGCCTTGGATATACCCAGTAGTCTGATGATTTTCTGCTCTGTGGTCCCAATAGTTAATGACATAAAATTTGTGCTTTTTTGACTGCTATGGAGTGTTGAGCTGATGACTGTGTGGAATTATCTGTCGTAATTAGAAGATTTTACTCCTGTGTGGTGATAGCTCAAAGCCCTTTATTTTAAAAGTGAGGCAAATAATTTTTGGGTTGGTTTGTCTCCCATAAGCATCTCTTAAGGTTCACAGAGACTAAAAATAACTTTCACTTGTCTAACCTCCTGAGCAGCATTCAGGACACTGTGCTGATCTTAGTTCTTATAGAGGTCAGAAACAACCCTTCTGCTCTATGAAAACTTACCTATTGGAGGAATTTAGCACAGGTTTGTATCTTAAATGCTCTTCTTCAGATATAATATAGGTACACTTTTCTACTTGCATCTAAAATACTTTTCCTCTTGAAAAGCCCCAAACGCACTAAAGAAGATAAATAACTTTTATTCTCTGAAAATCTAATCAAGAAACTTGAAGAAAATTGATTTTCGATTTATTTTCTTGGGAGGCAGACATTGGACACATATCAGAGGAGGGTAGAAATACAGAAATACTTTTTTTTTTTCCCCCCTGCTTCTTAGTCCGCTTATTTAGAAAGTTCACGAGTTGGATTTAATTCTGTCTTCAGCTTGAGGGAAACCAAACACACATTCTCAAAGAATGACCCCCACATCAAACTGCAAGTTGTTTATTCTGGAGTGGGTACATCATCAGTTCTTGTTGAAGCTGTTTCTCTGCAGAAAAATATTTCATGTTTTGGTGAAGGAAAAGAGAAAGCAGGCATATCTTTATTACTTAGGCACTGGGATGACCTTGGGACAGGAAATCTCCAGTCTTTATGTCAAGAATTGCTGAAACTTTAAACATACAACAGCAGTTGGGTGCTGCAGTGACCCACTGCAGAAGGTGAGGGTAATCCAAGTTCTTGCTAATAAATCCCTTGGGGAGGATTAGAGGGAAATAGCACTGAATGATCAGTAGATAAATGCTTCCTAATGTCCAGTCTGAGCCTGCCCCTCGCAGCTTTGAACCATTCCCAATGTCATTGGATCCAGGAGAACAGAGCTCAGCACTTCCCTCTAAACCACTCTTCAAACCAACAATGAGTTGAGTCATAAACACAAAGCCATTACATATGCCACTGTAGAGCACAAACACTTGCAACACTTAGATTATTGATTTCTTCAGCAATTAAACTAGATAAAAATTTTCCCCTCCCACTTTATCAAGCGACACAGCACACAATGTTGTGATGCCCAATAGCTGTTGTATAAATTCGCGCGGAAGTGCTAATAACTGTATTTGTGCATGTATGTGTGCATTCTCTTTGTACATTGCATGCTGTGAGTCAGAGTGCAAGGGAAGCTCATCTATCTTAGAAAATAAATTAATTAGAATAAATTTAATATATTAAAAGGTAACCGTGCAGGAACTACTTTAACTATTCTTACGCCTTTTCCTTTGTTTATTGTACACATTGTTCCGTCTCTAGAGTAGTGTATAAAGGTTTTAAGATGCTGTGTGTCTAACGGGTATTTATTGTGCCCTCTAGCGCCAAGTGAGAGGATTTACATTTGCAGCAGAAGTGAAGCCTCCACCAACGACGAGCATTTAATCCTCAATGAAAATTCTGTCCCAGACAAAGCGTTTTAAGAACCTTTATTGCCAGTAATACTAAACAGCAAGGAGAAACGATGCTAACAAACCTTTAGTGTGAGAAAGATCCTGTTTAAGATTAGTTTTCTGTGGCTTTTCACAGCGAACACAGCCACTGGAGTGGCTAAGTAGTTCTAACAGTTCTAAGCAGTGTGTTACTTCCTGAAAAGGAAGAAAATAGGAGAAAGTGAGAAATAATATCCAACAGAAAAGAGTTCTTTACCCCCATACATGTCACAATAACACCGTAGCTGTTCCTAGGCTTGTTTTGTCATGGAATAAAGATGACAGTCACTCTTGTATTGATCTTTCTCCTTCGAGCAGAAAAGTTGATGGGCTTGTGAAACAGGAAGGAAGGAAGGAAACAGGAGGACTGTGTGACTAACAGCCTCTCACTGTGACCCGTTTTCTTCTCAGCCTGTCTGTATGGTAATGAGTAACAGAAATTGAAAATGGTAACCTCTGGGGTTAACAAGTCTGTAATACGGTCTCTAAACCAAAAGTGAACCAGGAACAGGGATAGTGTCCTGGAAAACATCTCTTATCAGTTTTTTAGCTTCTTTTTAAACTTTGTGATGTTAAATATTTAACACTGGAAAGTATATAAATGAAATATATATCTTTTATCTGTTTGGAATTGAACTGCAGCTTCTGCTAGCAGATTTTTGACAGGGTATAAGAGGACTAGTTCAGTCAAATACAGATTTGTTACTTTCAAATTTTCTGGTAATTTTTGACTGAGGAATCTGGCCTGAGATTCTCTCTGAGAGAGTTGAAGTTTCAAATCTGACTATGAATTCAGTCTTTGTCTATAAAGCACAGCATCTAGGATTTGTCTTTGCATCTGAATAACAAGAACCTTTGCTAAATATGACTGTCTTTCTTTGCCCCACTTGTGATAGCAAAAGGCAACAGGAAGTATCTGCACTCTCCCTCAGCTACTTATGGAATATTTAATGTAAATATAGAGTGAAATTAATATTAACTGGTACTTAAAGAGGCAATAAATAAGCAGTTTAATTTCGGGGTAAGGTACTTTAAGGAGTATTTGAACTGAGAATGGCAATGCATTAGCTATGATATTAAAAAACTTGAATACATCCGAGCATAATACCTGAGAAGGTATTTTTAAATCTGTTGATATTCTACAGCTCTACCTATCTGACTTTGAACACAAGATAGAAATACAATTTTAAAGATTGTCGGCTTTTTCAAGAGAGAGGGGAAGAAGGGACTAAGTAGATTTTCTATGCCAATAATTCTTCCCTTAGATGAAACAAAAACTTGGGAGACCTCTTTCAATAGTCATGGCACATCAAAATTGCTTTCTACACCTATTGTAAGATTTGCACTTGTCTTTTATGGAGAAAAGAGCATACATCACATTGGCATTCTGTGTTCATATCCAAGCTGATGCTTCTTTAGATTTGAAAAGTGATGCTGGAAGGGAGCGCAGCTGCTGGCTGAGGTCTGTTGTAATGGGGGATAGCAATTCTATACAGCTGATCAACAATAGAGAGGCAGCAGAAAGTATGTAATGTGCAACCTCTGGTGAGTGCAGTGATATGCAAACATATCTAAAGCAACTAATTTTAGAAGCAGCTAATTTTAGATGTTCTTTCCAAAGAAATTTTTGCAGGTTCCTCTTACATGCCAGAGTACCAGTCTGAAACATCTGCTGACAGGTCACTCTGTGCACCTGCAAACCACATGGGGAGTAAAGCCAGGGAAATGAAGAGGGAGCACCCACTTGCTCAGTGTGCCATGACCTCATCCTGGCAGTTTGTTATGGGATGTACCCATACCATGGTGATTACTTTCCAGTTGCTGTCCAGCCTTTCATTAACTTGGAATCAAGCTATGATATGGGATCAAGTCCTGTACAGGAACATCCCATGAGCCGAGCACTAGCCATGCTGGTAAAAGAGTCGTCAAAGGAAAATTGCTTTAACACACAGTGTCCTGCCCAGGCTCAAGATTAACAACCTGGCACTGGGAATAGTGAGCAGCTCAGTGACAATTGGCTTCAAAACAAATCCAGCTTCTTAGCCAGAGCTCAAAAGGATAATGTTATGCAGACGACATAATTCTGGGAGGAGGTCCCTTGGAATTTACGCCAAAACCAGACTCTCTAAGCTTTCAATAGGAGCTAAACTACGCTTCATTGTCTTTAGTGCCCTGACACCAACTAATTGAGTCTTTTGTGAGCAGCAGAATATCCAGGACGGCGCTTGCCCTGCCGAAGCCCAGCTGGGGGTGCTGGAGCGCCGAGAACGGCACCGCGAAACGCTTTAAACTCCTTGAGCCGCGCCGAGCAGCAGATCCACCCCCACACCAATGTCTTTTCTCCCTTGGGCGGGTAGTTGCAAAGCAAATAGGGAATTAATCAAAATCTTTTTTGTGTTTGCCAGGTGTGGCTCTGCTGAGCAACTATTTTGTTACTTCCACCATTCTTTCTTGGTCTATTTTATATGTCAGATAAAGAATTTAGGTATTTTGGGTTTCACCTGTACATTTAACAGTTACTCATAGAACAGATACTGTCATCATAGTACTTGATACAAAAGAAGAGTAATGATTTATGTTTGATGGATAGGCAAACTGATGCTTAGGGACTAAGGGAGGCTCAACAAAAAGATACAAACGATTTCCAATCTGCCTATGGACAAAACTTCAGCACTTTAAACTTGTGTTGTCTAATCTGTTATGCTTAAAATACACTTGGAGAAACTTTCTGATTTAGGATTTGACCTGGAATTTTGTAGGCAATGATTGTGTAGCTTGAAACACAGGGAAAAAGTCTGGAGCCAGAGCTGGGATCCAAACTCCTCTCTGCACAATCATGGCCAGCCAGCAGGCCACAGCCGTGTTGTGCAAGAGCTGCTGCTGCTTCCTCAGCTCTCTTCTGTGGATGGAAGCCTCTCCAGCATGGAGGTGCCCTGCCTTCCCCCTGCCCTCACCTCCTGCTCTTCTACAGCTCCATGGGCCTTGGTGGCTGAGGTGCCCTGATGTGTGAAACCTGTGATAAAATTATCTCCAGGGAGACAGGGTTTCAATTCCAGTCTTAATCATTGGGCTATAATACAGAAGGGGAAAAAATAAAATAATCAGCACGTGCACACTTGGGAAAAGATACGTGCCAACTTCTGTGTATGGGAGTGGAGATGTACTGGTAGTTGTCCCCTTGGGATGTACCAAATTGGTTGGGGAAGCAGATGATTCAAGATATGTTCCTGATATTACTTGCTTTTGCATTACTGTTGGCTAGCTGCAGATAATCTGTCTTTCTGTGGCCCTGTGACTCACAAGCCCAAAGCCTCTTTGCTGGGATGTCCATGTTGGCTTTCTCTCTCTGTCAATGGACCCCGTGCAGGCAGCAGCCTGCAAAGGGGCTGTCCTGGGGAGCAGCTGGAGTTTGGTTGGTGGTGCCCTGGAAATGACTGCTTGCATCCCAAGCTGGCTGCCATGGGCTGCTCATGGGCTGTGATTCTCTGGGATAAACACTAGGTTTATAACACTAATGTACAATGTAAGCCTCTGCAAGGCTGGAGTGTTACTACATCTGACAGCTACTCCCGCCCTCTCAGGATCCTTGTCACCAGAGGTGTGAAAGGGTAATCTTCACAGAAATGTAACCAGTACCCTCCTCCCTGTGCAGGGAAAGGAAGAGGGCGTTCCCACATAAGGTGTTCTTCAAGTACACGTGCAGAGCACAGCTTGGTAAGCTGCCCTGAAGGGCAGGATGTTACGGTTTTACAGAACAACCAATACAAGGTTTTGGCAATCCACTGAGTGGAGGTTAGAGCAATACAAAATTACTTATTCATACAAGTTAATGTTTATTCGATGATTTGCTTGTGCTTAGTATTTTGGGAGTTCCAGTTTGGAAAATATTAAGTTTGTTGCTATAATATGAACTAAAATTCACACAACTCTGTGTGCCCCATTACTTTAGATTGCTTCTAGCTTGGTCTACACGAAGGAATTGGCAAAGACTTGAGTATGGCTCAGAAAGGTCTATCCTAGGCATTACTCTAAGGGGCATTAGTCACACAGCTCTATGCATACTTCTTTCTTTTCATGCTGCTGTGGGGTATCCCCATTTGCACCCAGACCTCCTACGCAAAAGGCACAAGCACAAAGTTACTTCCCTGCAGCACCCTAACTAGTAGTGCAGATCCACTGCTGTCACACAGGCCTCACATTTGAGAACTACTTCTTGCCATATGTTTGTGCTGCCAGCCTCTTCCCCTCCCCCTTTCTTCTTTACTACCTGCAGTATTGCAAACCCCAAGAGCAATGAGCAGAGCTGAGAAATCCCCCAAACTCAGTTATCCGTGCAGCTCTTCAGCATGACTCTCACAGCACTCAACATGTGCACTGCTTCCCTCGTTGGGTTTTTTGACCTTTTCTGTGGCCTATTGTCATCTAGCATCCTGTGTTCACACCACCTCACAAGCCAAAATAGTTTGTTCTGGGATTAATTTCTGTGGTTCAGGGGCTCGACCAGACAAGTAATGTAGCAGCAAAGCCCCAAGTAGAAAATTGAAAGAGAAATAAGTTCCTTTCCCTCTCCTCTCTCTGTAGACTCTAATGCTCAACCTAAAGGATTCTCCACACGTTTTTGGATAAAGAGACATCACAGCCTTTTTTTCTCCCTTTTAATTGCTCCATCCCATAACAGAATCCCTCACCACTGCAGTTTTACCCTGTGGGAAGATAGCATAGCAAGGTATGTGTAATTTTTTCCACCTCTGCAAATACTGTGATGATAGCACAATTATTCCTGGAAAAGTGTGCATTAGTGTTTGTGATAGTGAATGCACAAATATGAAAAATTATTGTGGTTTAAGGGTAGGACAGTCAGGGGAATATGTGCAAGTCTGGGAAGTAAGAACAACTAATTTCTTCCACTGGCAATCTCCTTGGCCATGGGAAAATTGCACAGACTCCTGTTTTGAACAGTCATTCACTCAAGTTTATTTATCCTGATTTTTGGATGCCTATCTTGAAACAGATGGGGTGGGAGCACCAAAGGCCCACTCAGTCCCTGTCACAGCATATTCCCTAGAGCACCCTTGGCAACAGGCACTCATGAGAGCAAGCTCAGGTTGAGCACTCAGAAACAAAAGGCTACTTTTGAAAGAAGGGCTTTAAGGCTAAGGTTATGAAAATTCTGGTTATCATGAGTGATTATTTCAAAAGGTTGGCTAGTGCCCAAGATGAGTGTTCCAGGAGAGGAATCTCCAGGAGGGCATCTCCCCTACTGCTGCTGTTTCTCTGGGGAATCACAGTCAACAAGTGATATGAAGGCTGACAGCATTCTGCCCCTCTGCTTGACAAGGGGCCAAGGGTGACAAAGTTTGGATGCACTCTGCTCAAGAATACCTTTGCTGTGAGCAAATGTTGCTCCACAGCAGAGCTGTAAATTATGATGGTGGTTTAGAGCTGATCTTAGGAGACCTTGCTGACATGTAATAAGGTTATCTCTTCAACCAAGGTTATTTTAACTGTAAGAAAGGATATGAAAAAATAGATAGAAATATGAGAGAAATGGGAACAGGAATATGCACTGCATGTTTCTGGGCTGTGTAAATGAGTCGTAAAATTGAGTTTTAAAAAATATTAAGGTAACAGAAACTTCTGTGGATAACTAGTAATCTGCTTTATTAGTGATATAATAGGATTTGACCAGGAATATTTGTCTGGGACTAACAGAAACCAATTTCTTCTTTCTTCCAAAATCTTTAACCAAGATGTGCATACACAGCTCTCCTTCAAACATCTCTGTTTCATGGCAGACTTCAAATTTTTACTTCATCTGTTGCAGTACTGGCAGATTTGGATATAATTGAATACATAACCTGATGGTTTATGGATCACACTTGAATTTCTCTGAGCATTGCTCTAACAATATCATAGAACAAATACTGAGCTGCTTGCATAACCTCGTAGGTGTCAGTGGTTTTTCTGCAGGAGCATTTAGTCAAACCATTCTCCCCAGCAATATGTTCTGAAGCACAGTGGTGTGTGTTCTCAGGCCTGCTGGAAACATGCCAGGCTTCTGCTGAGCCTTCCTTGTGCTGGGGCATGACTTGGAGTAAGGCTGTGTATTGCCTGCAGTGTTCACTAACTGTGATGGTTTCATCCCTTATGATGTAGTGACCAATTTCTTTATTTGCATAGACATGACAGGTAATGCTCCTAAAGCTCTTCTTATGGTTTCTGATCAGGGCTGATACTTGACGTTCTAATGCCCATGTCCTCTCCTCATGACATTGCTTCTGGAAAGTCTTGCTCTCAAAGACAAATTTCAATTTAATTTTGATTGCCATATCCAGCCTCCTTGCTTGACTTGCCACCCTGGAGCAGTATGAAACCTAAAATCATTCTTTCACTATGTTGAAAGGTCTTTAGAGAAGAATGACACTGTGATAGTTCTTTGTGTAGTATAAAGCATCTATTATTTGCTTTCTCACTTCCACAACACAATTGTATTTTGGAAAACTGCCTGCTTAAAATTACATGCTGGGATTCATACAAAAGATTATGAAAATACTCTTTGTTTGAAACAGATGTGGGACGGCATGCTTGTGTGTGTCTCCAAGATCTGTGTGTGTGAGCACCTTGCTGACAATATTTTTTATCCATGTCATCCAATTCAGCAGTTGTACTGAACAATTGCACTGCTCACCTTCCTCTAAACCCTGCTGTGATCTCTTCTTGGGGTGGGAAATCCACGTGATGAGAAGGAAATGGCAGTGGTGTTGTCAGATGTCTAGGCTGCAACATTTTTTCCTGGCCCCCTGCAGAATTTACAGGTGAGGGCTGTGTAGATGAATAGTTTTAGGCTGAATGTGTGTTACACAACATACCAATCCCTCTGTGCTACAGGACAGGTTGTGTAAAGGCTCAGAGCCAGCAGCATTTAAAAAATGCAGAAATCATGTTGCAGCAGTGCTGCCACGAGTTAGGGATGCTGCTCAGGAAGGTTTCCTCTGGCTTCCCCTAGAGTTAGAAAGACACATGTAGCCACAGGTTGAGCTGCAACTTGTTCAACTTTGGTCTTTGGGCTTTAGAGATTAACTCTGTTTTTCCCAGAGCCCAGGTCTGTGCAGTACCATGTGCCAAATCAAAGTAATAATTTTGGTTCCTAAATGAAAAATGTGGGTGTATGGAGAGAAATGATTGTATATAAGTGATGTCATGCAATGTGAAAGAAGAGAAAGTGAGCCTTTGTTTCCTTCTGTATGTGATTTTCCAAATAGGGCAACCTTTGCTACATTCAGAGGTAATACAGGACTAACAGGAAAAGAGCTGTCAGCATGAAAATCAAGAACAAGTCTTCTGTAAGATCCAGAATCAAAACTAAATAACTTGCATGAAAATAAGACTGTGAGTCTTGGGTGTAAATATTCACTACTGATAATAAATTAAATCATTGTTTTGTCAACAAAAGAGTTCATCCTAAACCGGGTACAAGTCTTTATTTCATCTTAACATTTGTGGGTACAATGTTTAAACACTCAGCTGATTTACCTCAGTATGTAATGTCAGCTTTTAATGTTTGATAGCCTGTGTTTAGAAAGCCTGTGTTTATATGTTGATATGCAGTCCAAGATGCCATTTCTCTTACCTTCATAAATATCTTAAATTTTGCTGGCAGTTTTTAATGTCAGGAGTACGTATACAGTTTAAGAGGACCTGGATTAGCATTAATTAGAACAGCTAACAGTTACTTCAGACAGTCTAAGTACAGCTGCAATTACTGACATCTCCTCTATGAGAGTCAAGCCAAGAGATTTTAACCCAGTTTTTAATGAAGTTATATCTCCATATCTGTATTCCAAAACTCCACCTTGGAAACAAAGCCATATTCAAAAAAAGTCTCACATTTTAATCTCATGTTTGTAATCCGAAAGATGGAAGAATGGTGGGGGGGAAGAAGGCACTCAGAAAAAAGCTTTTCAAAGTACCTGCTTTAATACTGAACCCCGTGAATGAAAATCCTGGGTAGTGAATTGATTACATCAAACTGCAGCCTGATTCTGCAGCTTCTCACTTAAAATGCTGGCTTGCAAGAGCTCTTGCAGGAAGAGCTTGTGAAAAAGGAGAAGTCCCTTTCCCTTTCCCTTTCCCTTTCCCTTTCCCTTTCCCTTTCCCTTTCCCTTTCCCTTTCCCTTTCCCTTTCCCCCTTTCCCTTTCCCTCCCTTTCCCTTTCCCTTTCCCTTTCCCCCTTTCCCTGTCCCTGTCCCTGTCCCTGTCCCTTTCCCTTTCCCTTTCCCTTTCCCTTTCCCTTTCCCTTTCCCTTTCCCTTTCCCTTTCCCTTTCCCTTTCCCTTTCCCTTTCCCTTTCCCTTTCCCTTTCCCTCCTTTTCCCTTTCCCCTCTTCTTACCTTTCCTCCCTTCTTCCCTTCCCTCCCCTGCAGTGGCGTTATCTGAGTCCTGCTGAGTACTTTGGAATTTGTTTGGCTTTGTATTTGCTTTGCTGAGGGACTCTGAAGAGAATAGACTTTGAGCTCACTTAGAAAAATGCAACAAAAGTGCTGGAGGCTGCATGAAGGGATTAAAAGGGGCCAGATCCTGAGCAGTCTGGCAGCCATGTAGAAGCTGGTCCCAGAGTAACAGTACTGTGGTATCTGAGCACGTGTATTGTACAAGCTTGTGAAAAGGAAGTTGTGAGAGAAAGCAAAGGGACCACATACATAATGAAATTACATTATGAGTAATGAAAGTACCACCAAGCCTGTGGGCCTCCCTTTCTCCAGGATCTGTTTGAGACTTCATTTCCTTGTATCTGTATTCTGTGACCGGGCATTGCTTCATTTCCATGCCTGTTTAGAAAACCCTTCTCTTTTTGGTGGCCCAGATCCTGGCACTACTCATATGTGAGACAATGTTCCCTGTGGTGACTTACTTACATGTTGGCTAGGAACAGCCCAGTGCCAGTACTAGCCCAAGGATGTCAAGGCTGGGCAGAGTTAGATAAAAATGGAAGAACTGGGAAATGAAATTTGGTGGACCTTAGGAAAACCTATAGATGCTCCTGGTGCAACAAAAGAATGGTGGAAGCAATTGCTGCTGTTTCCCTGATGGTTGCTGCCTCTCTGAGTATACCCATCCCCTCAGTCTCCTGCCTTGCTTCCCAGGGCTTAGAACAAGACAAAATTGGCCACTTTGATATACTTCCTAAACCTTATGCATAACATCTTTTCCTTTAATTCTTCAGAAATTGAGCGAAGCTGTACAGTTATCATTTTACTATTCTTCTATTCCCTACTCCCTGGGCCCAGCATGGTCCCAATGATGGGATTCTGTGTTGGGTTTTCCAACAGAAGGTGAATTGACCACACTTGTACTGTGATTTTAATCTAAATTCCTAAGAAAATGCCAAGATCCATAATTTCACCTCAAAAATCTGAACAGGTACATCATGCTGTCTTGTATCAATACTACTGCCTTCTTTTGTTCTAATGCTTTAGAAGAGCTTTGCTGGAATACAGAGGTATTTGCTGATAATTGAGTTTAAGCTTAGTCTCAAGCTTAAACTGATGAATGTGAAGTCTTGCTGCCTTGAAACATGAGCCCTCTAGGTTGGAATGGCTGAGTTCTGAGGAGAGAGGGGGAAAGCTAAAAAGCTCATCTCTTAAGAAGTTGATTTGTGGTTTGAAGGAATTCTAGGAGATAAACATGAAACGAAGTCTAAACCAAAACTCCAGTAATTTTTTTTTTAAACCAAATTAAAAAAACGAAAAGATCCTAGAATCTCATCATGTCCCTTTATTAAAGGATAACACTATCTTCTAGTGAATTTTCTAAATGCCCTTTTTAAGAAACTAAACCAGTATGATTTCCTCTTGATCTTTCTTGAGTTCAACTTGTGACTGTTACTAGGAGGAAGTCTGCAGCTGATGTTTTGTGTGAAGTTATACTGTATTGCTGATATGTTACGATTTATACAAATTGAACTTCTGCCAATTGCTTCTATGCTCACCATAAGAAGCTGAATGTTGACGTCAAAGACAGATCAGAAATAGGACAGTGGTGTAGTGATGGGCTGCCTTTGGTGGATGATTGTTTTGTTTTTGGTTTTATGGGTTTTTTTAACACAAATGCAGTGTGCTAAAAAATCTTTCATTAAATTTTCTGTAATTAATTCAATTCAAGTCTCCACTGAGATAGTATGTAAGATGAAAACCAGCACATCTCTCCAGCCACATAAATTTAGCCTAATTTTTGTGAATTCTTTTCCTTTTAGTCCCTGCATATATGTTCATATGCCTGTACTTAGATGAAAAGCGTTCTCATGTGCAATAAAAGTAAAGGACAGAGTATAAGGCCTGCATGAAAGCACAGAAATATCTTTTTTTTTTCCTCTAAAGTAGAATTTTTGCTACATATTTACTATTAGCAAATGCAGCAAAGATGAGGTAGCCATTTCCCCTAAATTTATATAATGTATATTTCCAAAGTGTCCAAAAGCTTGATACATTGACAGCATATAACATTTTAAAAACTTGAACTCAAATCAATGCCCTTCTACTCGTTCTGTGACCTTTCATGGCTGGTTGGTAGACTCACAGATGCTTTTTACAGAGAGGGTTTTTCCTCCCTCTTGAACTGTAGTTCTTCAGTTTTTTATTTGTAGGGTTTACACAGTTTTCTTTCTAAACAATTCCTTCTCTTCCCTGCATTATTAGAAAATTTAATTTCATGGTAATCACTTGGGAGACTCAATAAGCACTGCTTTTTGAAATAAATATTGCAAAAATATAGTAAGGTCAATTAGTTATATAAATTTAGGAGTTTCCTGGCAAAGTTGAAAGTAATCATCTCACATTTATAAAGTTCCATTCTTTACCAGGGATCTAACAATTTTCCAAATATACAAGCAGATGATAAATAGTATTTAATGTGCTGAATGATGGTATCCAGTTGACTTGAGAAGAAAGTTTTGACTGAAATTGCACTTCAATTTTATTTCAAGATGACTTAAATGGGAATCCATAATTAATGGTTTGAATCGACCACCACTCTGATTTTTACAGCCAACATTTGCCAAAACTGATAGAGGGTCTCTGACGTGTTTTCACTCCTTCACAGGGCAGTAGAACAAGGTTTTTAGCTCATTGCTCCTGAAGGGAGGTTGCCTCCTGTGCAGGTCCCGACCCTGTGCTTGATAACTCCCATGCAGATAGGGATGAGATCCAAGGGTGTGGTGTGGAATTGCTCATGAACAGTTGGTTTCACTGTGGACTGTGCTCTCAAGCAAGAGGAACCTATTCTACCAACATTTTCTGGTAACCCACAGCACCCACATCCTCTGCAAGTGAGAGGCAATAGGTAACAAGGATGATAAAGGCGCTGCATATGCTCCCTGCAACTCACAGGTCATGATGAGATTATTAACGAAAGAAAACTCCCAAGTGTTACCACTTGGCCCCCAGTGCAGGGCAACGCCTCTTCCCCTCACCTGGACTTTTTCTTGAAGAGCACATTAAAGTTTGTAAACAAAATTTTATATTTGTTTTATGGTATCTGAATTACTTCACTGGCACAGCATTTGATTTGTACTCTGGTGAAAAATAAATTGTTCTTGCATTAGGTTTGACACAATGATGAAATAAGACTTCAGAAGAAGTCTAGGTCAAAACAGCTTTGAATATCTTGCAAGTGCCACAAATTTGAGACCATCTTTAATAATTTTGTGCTTTCTTCCAGGTTTTGAGTGAGTGGTAATATAATGACAGCAAAATGAAATGGTGTAAAGAGAAGTTTTTCAGGGACCAGTCAACAAACTGATGTCAGCAAAGAAAATAGAAGTGGCCCTGGTGTGAAAGGTTTTGTTCTCATTCTGTGTGCTAGGAGGAATCTGCTTCCTGGTTAGTGTGTAGAAGTTGTGTGGTGTTTCTTTCAATAGCTGTCATTATCTGGAGTGTTTTCCAATCTGAAGTGATTTGTGGCCCTGCTACAACAAGTAGATGAGCTAATGTTTGTATCAACAGAAAACAGTTTGTATGAACCCAGAGTGCTAATGGAATTTCTTCAGACAATGTTTGGCTTGGGCATGAAGGAAAGGCATTTAGATTATCTCAAAGATTTTGGAAAATGTAAGCTGCTTGGTTACCCCCATCTGTATCTGGTAGTTGGTCATTCTCTTCAGTATTTCAGGACAACAAGAGACTGAATGTTCAATGATACCTAAAGTGAGGCTAATTTTGGTTGAAAAAGACTGCTTTTCCCACAGGCTTGCTGTCCTGATGGTAGTTTCTGGAGCTTTCCTTTCCTGGAAAGTTGTTCTCTGTGGCTTGCATCTCATCACAAGCTTTCTCTCCCATCTGGCACTCTCAGGAACTAAGCCAGCTTTCTGCCTTGTCTCACTACTCCCACTCAGAAGAGTTTTCAGAGCAAGGTAGAGCTGCACATACAATTGCAAGGGGGTACTTTTTCTTAACCTAGGATACCACTGTAGAGATTTTCCACTCTTTTTGTGTGGGTACAAGTGCTTTGCACAGTCTGGTTGACAGATCCAGTGTGGCCACTTGGGAAATGGACAAGGTGGCTGTTTCACTTGGTTCTGCATTTGAGTTCACTGGCAGACCCTTCATTTGCCACACAGCTACTGGTTTCCAGGAGTAAGAAACACATTGTGGCTGGTGAAAGTTCACCTGTCTGAAGTCTCAAAATAAATCCTTGTTTGTTGGTGACAACTGGCAAATGTCTTCTGGAAGACATCATGAATGGGGAATCAGAGGTCTCTGGGAATTTGCCCTTGGAACAGGCTGACTTGTAGAGGGGGGAACAGAGCAGCAGATGGTGGAGAAGAGCATTCAAATCTTTTGAGGGGTTTTGGTATAGAGGCATTAGACTAGAGGCAGCTGCTGGCTTTAGCCATAACTGTGCTGCACATGGCAAAGTTATTTGAAGATATATATAATGTAAGCATATTTGAGTAAAACCACACACATTTACTCTTGCCTTGGCATTTAGTACTCAAACTTGCTGCGTAGCAGTTTGAAATAAGTTATGTACAAAAGACTGCTATGGCAACAGTAGGCTCAGGGTATGTGTCAGGCTAACCAAAGGGTGCGTTCTGATGGCTCTTGCAGGTCTTGACTTGGGTCTTTCACTGAGGTAAACCAAGTCATGGCCATTTGGCATGATCACCACCTGGATCTGGGGTGTTTTTCCACTGAGATTTTTTGGTGTGTTCAAATCCACAATGGTGCAAGACTCTAGGAAGGAGGACTATAAACAGATTACAGTTGAAAAGGCTTGACATGAGCACCTGCACATTGATCTTACTGCACTACTTAGCAGAAGAATCATATTTCTTTGCCATGGGTCTCAATATTGTTTGTTATATTGTTTGCTGACTGCTTATTTCATAACTCTGAAGAGAAGGAGAGTATAATATGGACCCAAATTTCTCCAGGCAAGACTGGTGGGGTTAATGTTCGGTCTCTAACTGATATTAATTTTACCGCTTTATTGTTTTTTATAAAAATAAAAATATTTCTTAGTGCAGAATAGCAAAATAACTGTTTTACTCTGTTTTCTTTGGTAGTGAAGTTACTATTAAAATATCTGTACATGCAAAAGAAGAGAATATTAAAATGGATGTTCTTAATTTTTAATTTCTTTAGTTTTTTTATTCTTCACGTAAAAGTCAGTCCCTGATTTAGACTGTGACAGGATATATTGACAGACACCCACAGAAAACTATTAATACAGATTGTTTTCCCCCCTATGGCTTTTTCTCAGTCATGCCTTCTTAAAATAGGGGGAGAAAGTAATAACGTTACATGGATTAGTATCTGTGGCATAAGGATCTAGTGGAAATTTTTCTTCTCAAGATGCAGTGTGGAGACAAGAAAGGAAGTGGGATGTCAAGTTGGAAGCTTCAAGATCTGATTCAGATACAGAATATGTAAGTTATTAATTTCAGTATTTTTCTGAATCTTCAGTTCCTCACTGACACAAGAGAAAAGGCAAAATTGGAATTATTGGGTGAAAGAATTCATACTATGTAATATACGTCCACTGAATTGCAGCTACAAAGTTTACTCTTCAAAATAATAATTCAAAGTAAAGAATATTGGTTGCACTACTTCAGTGTAAACAAAAGATGTCACTATCAGACACAAAAAGCACTGAGGCAATTAAAGCTCATTCTGAAACTATTCAGATCTTACCATTAAGCTTTAATAATGATTATTTTTAGTTTCTTTCTTTCTACAATGGGAAACCACTGAAGACACTCTGTGAAACTACTTAGTCTGAAAAAAAACCCCAAAACCCCTACCCCAAATTCTGTTTTAAAATGTTCCTTTTTTTGATAGGAATCTTTATAGAAATGCTTCCAAATTCCTGTAAATGCCCCCACGTTTCACGCATCACACCATGTGAAGCTGTCCTTGACCCCAAAGATGTGGCTGAATCATTAAACCAAAATGAAAGAATATGGAGAATAGAAAGTGAATTGTGAGGACAGAACACAGTATAAAGTGGAACAAAAGAGGAAGTTTCAAAGTAGTAGAGAAAAAATTACACCAAATGAAGAGATTTGCTTCTGCCCTCCTCCATATTTCAGTGAGGTTAAACTACATGCAGTAGAACAGTGTCTGGTGCAGCATGGATCTCAATATTCATGATCCCACTGATGTCCAACTCCTATTGACTCTTCAGAAGTAGGGCTGGATTCATGTGTTGCAATCAGGCTAAGCAACAGGGCAGCACTTTCATAAAAAGGAGTATCATTAACAATAAAAATGCATCTGCCGACACAGCCAGACCCCTTCCAAGGTCAGTTGGACTGACCTATCCTGCCCTCTTGTTCTGAGTTACTTCCTCCAGAAATGCTTGGACTGGATGTGAAACTTGTTACTTGGGCCAACTGTCCCTGTTCCAGCTTTCCTGAGAGTTATCTCTCCTCTCTTCTTCTCAAGTGTGATAGAGCAGAATGTGATCCTCAGGTTTTCCTCAGCCTTTATTGAGGTCAAGCTCCCAGAAGTTCAGGACATTTTCTCAAAATCAGTATTAGGCAGAAATGCCATATCTGCATGCATGATCATCTTTTTCCTTGCTTCCACTTCTGACTAGGCATCCTCTGCTGCACTATTGAGATTCTTGTACTTATTTTTCAGTCTGCTTTGTGTAGTTTCATTTTTTTGGGTTTTGTTTGTTTGTTTGTTGTTTTTTATTTCCCCTTCTTTCTGAAGGGTGAGCACAAGATTCGGGGAGGAGGTAGTTCATGGGAAGAAAATAATTGTTTCTCTGCTAGTCCCTTGGGGAATCTTTTCAATGCTCAGTGCAACTGGAGACTTGCATTTATTTCTCTGTGAGCCCTGTCTCTTCTGGGGAACTTCCCCATTTAGGGGGAAACCCAAAATTAGCCACAGCTGGGGGAGTCCCAGGCAGCTGGACAAGAGGTGCAAAGGACCGAGAAATTCCTTCAGAGAAACTAAGGCATCTCTGTAGGCAGTCTTCAGTGCACACCAGTAGATGTAACTGAAATTGAGAGACCTGTAGACTTGAGTCCTAAGCCTATAGTTATATCCTGGTGAAAAAAAACTGGCCATCTTGTTCTCACTCCCTGGAAATAATAAGTTTGGGAAGTTGGTGAAAGCAAATTGTGGAAAGTGATGGGAACTTTTGCCTCATAAAGCAGCAGGTAAAATCTGTGTGAACATGTTGAGGTTTCATCAGATGAAAGAACAGGAGAGGAGGCCTCTGATAGTTGCAGAATTAAAAAAGAAAGCTTAGGTTTACTAGTTGGGATGTAGGAATTTAATGTACCAGATTGGGTCACAGACTGGTGAGACATTATGCAGGGAAGATATCTGTATCTGTGTATTTGTCAATACATGGGCAGGGACAGTGTGACAGGAACAAGGCCCAGTAGCTCAGCTGCTACTAGAAATCAAACCCATTCTTTCCATATTTATTTCCAGGTCCAATTATGACTACAGATCACTGGGTCAAATTAACTGTGAACATTATTCCATGCTGTGTTTAGGGTGAAATTTATATACGTTTTCCTTCTTTTAAGCAGTTTGTTCTGTGAGAACAGCTCAGAAAAAGAAGTATTTTTCAACCTATCCAAACCAAAGGAAGTTTTTCTATTCGTTTCACAGGATTTTAAACCAAAATATAATTTTCTAGCTGAATGATAATGGAAATGTTAGTGGTTTGAACTTGTTAGAGATGAAGGACTAGAAAAAGCACAGTGAGGGTTTTTTTCCATCTTACAAAAGCTATAAGGTAGATGGCAGCAGAAGATGTACTAAGAAATAATTAAATGCCCACAAAAATGTTGATCAGTTTTGGATCCTGTAAGAACTTCCCTGAAAGGTGAAGAGCACAGGCTGATTTTATTTTCCTTACCCTGGCACTTCCTTAAATTGGGTACATCACTCAGCAGAGTGTAGTGTTGCATTAAATGTATCATGAAAGCAAATTCATTAAATTCAGAAAAAAAAAAATCTAAAAGTCAAATTATTTCTGCTTCTTAAGAATTTTGCATAATATGCAGAATTTTTATTTCCTTAATCTATTTCTATCATAGCCACTTTTCCTAAATTTTTTACATATGTCTCTATATAGTAAAGTGGTTACATGGTATATTTATACATGTTCTTTAGTTACTAATTCACGTTTTTATTTTCTGGCAATTTTAGGATATTCCTCTGTAGCAGTTCTTTCCAATTGCACTGTTATAAAATTTCATATATAGATCAAGGATCTTCACTGTTTAAATAAATCTCTACATGAAAAAAGCTTTTCTTTTTCTGCTCATGCAACAGCATGGTCACTTCACTTGACACTCATATAATTTTCCAATAGTGGCATATGGTGAAATAATCCTGCAATGCACTGTATATTATGCTGATTTATTAAAAAAAAAAAAAAAAAAAAAAAAAAAAAGGTATTCTGAAATAAATCTGCTCAGGTAAAAGTGTTAGGGAGCTCCTTAGAACTCTTAATTTGTACTGTATTTATTAATTGCTTATTGATTCAGAGGATTTCCTGGGACATGTTCTATGTAGTCATTTTACTTGACTGTGGTGAAATACGGGATGTATCTGCTCTAGTAAGTAAATAAGATTAAACTAAATAACTTGATACACAATTGTTTGCAATGTGCAAGCATTTATAAGTCTTGACCAGAGTACTTTAGAAGCAAATTTTATTTGGAAAATGTTTAATTTACAGAAGGATTATAGTATTTAGGAACTCTGTAAATAACCATACAATAATACAAGGATAAGCTATTATTAATTTTCATATATTTATGTTAAAATTAGAGTTTTTACTCAGTTATACCATAAACCCCTTTGCTGTCAAGTTGGATTAAAACTCTTGGAGTTTATAATCTAAGAATATATCTAAGTTTATAATCTAAGAGGAACCCAAAAACATAACAGTGGAACACAATCTGGTAAGGAAGATGGAATTTCAATTATCTCACTGTTAGCATAATTATGACTCACATTTGTTGTAATGGAGCATTTAACAGGGAAAATGAAGGCATAAATCAGAAGGATAAAAGAAAAAAGCAAAGGTGTAGATCTCAAAATGTGTCAGGTGGCTGTATAACAAGATATTTGAAAGGACCTCTCATACTTAGCATTTCAGTAGGAAACACACAGTCAGTAAATTATGGTCTAGACTGTGATGGGTCCTACAAACAGAAAACTGGTTGGGCTAAATTTCATATGATTTAAAAAAGCAAGGATAAGAGGTGTCTCAAAAAATTAGATGATATAAAAAATCTTATTGTAGAAAGTTTGTCTTTTCAGAAACATTTGCATGGTGCAACACTATGTTGCCAAAGCTAGGAAAAGCAATTACTGGGGAAGAATGATTAATCGTATCAAGCTTCCACTGATGATTACACATCCAGAGTGAGCTGTCGGAAAAACAGGTTGAGTGTTAGCTTGGCTAAAATGATTCATGCCTAGAGTGGAAACGTGGATCTGTAAGTGATGATTATGAAGTTGTTAAGAGAACCAGAGGAGTGATCATTCAGAGGCAAGGGGCAGAAGAAGAAAGGGGAACCAAACCCAGATTTGATAGAACGCCCCATCTTCCTTGCAGTGCTGGGGTGCAGTGAAGATGCCTCCAAAGAGTTTTGTGAGCTGTTATAGAGGGTGGAGGAGAATCAGGAGAGAATGGAGACTCTGAAGGCAATGAGTGTGAAATTTTCAGAAATTATATAGTTGTGCCAAGAGCAACTAGCAGAACAAGAACAAGAAGCTTGCAGTCTAGAACTGTAAGCTGCAGTTTAGAAGATACTAGAGACTATGATGAAAACAGTTTAGTTGAACTCAATTGCCAGGAACTGAACTGGTGGAGGCCTGAGATGTAATTAAAAGAGCCTACTCTAGACAGTGTGCTTACAAGTGCCATGTGCAACCTACCTGGAGTATCCAAAATCATCAGTTAGGTGCATTTGCTAAGTAGAGACCATGTTACAAAATAATTCTAAAAGAAAGAGCTCTTCCATGTTTCAAGTACCAAGCCTACAAGAAATAGCTGTAGTTAGTTAAGGAAGAACACTGGTAGTGTAGGATGAATTAGTTGAAAGAAATTAAAATGCAGTAAGGAACACAAACTGAGTAGATGGTTTGGGAAAAAACCAAGCAAGAAAACCTCACTGATGCAATGTAAACTAATCAAAGCAAACCCAAAATTATAATGGTACATAGTAAAAAGAAAGAAAAATAACACAGGTATTGGAAAGTAACAACTAGAAATAATTGGTAGAGTTCAGAAAAAATACACCTTTAAAATCAACAGGAAAAGCTTTGTTTATGTTGCACTGATTTTTAAGAGAAAAAACAAGCTGCTCACATTTCTGTCAATGTCTTGCATGTGAATATTTGCCATAATGTTAGGCATTCTGCCTTATTAACAAAAATTGTATTTATTTGCTTCCTAATGAATCTTATTCCAATACAGATGAGAGAGAAAAAGATGTAGAAGTAGCAGAATTAAGAATAGAATATAATCAAGGTTATTTGTGCTGGGAGGAGAAACAGGCAGACAAGAAAAGCTTAAAATAAGAGAGGGGGAGAGATGCAAGGAATTGCAAAGGAGACCAGGAGCTGGAATAGGAAAGGATTATGATGGCAAGACAAGATGTTAAATGAGAAAAGCAGATAAAAATTTGTATAATTTGATAGGAAGAAAGAGAAAGCCAAAGAAAAGGCATGAGCAATTGAAGGCAAGATAAAGCAAGGAGGAAAATCAGAGTGTATTTAATCAGTTATTACTGGAAAGAAATTGATGGCTTCTGGTATGATTCAGTACATATTCTATGACATCCTGGAAGTTCTCAACCAGAAAAGAAACCCATTATATTACACACTAAATAGCTGTAAGGACTCATTCTAACAGTTTTTCCTGCTGGGCCTTTTTTGTATGAAATAAATTTCTTTTCCCAAGTATCTTCTTTCTGATCACAAATTCCAGCTCTAACTTTACATTTGTCCTTTTACTAATATTTTTTCATGTGAGAAAAATATGAGTCCTAATTATGCTTTTTCTTTTATTAATATATTTTCATGTGAGAAAGACTTTGTTCTGGATTACTTGTGCACTCTCCAACTCTTGCTTTCTGAACCTACTGTTTTGTATTAGAAGCTTCTTCTGCTAACCACTACTGAATAAGTGATATTTCTACACAGAAACATAAGGAAGCTACCTTTCATCTTTTCTTTCTAAAATGATACCAAGAAGCTGCTTTCACTATAGGTTCAGTTTTTTTCAGTCCTGTTAATTCTGTCTTCATTGCCTGTGGTGGAAGATCAATTTTTTCTTCCTCATTCAGACTAAAAACCTTCTGGAAATCACCAGATTTGTTTGAATGTGGTCTGCTTCTCAGATACAGAGGTAACATTTCAGAGCTAGCTTCACAATAGAAGGCTAAAGGGATAAATCTGAATGGTGAAATGAAACTTGGGAGTACTTGGAACACTGCAAGACAACAAACCAAAATCAAACATTTTAGGTTCTAATTGGAATGCACCCAAAACTAGCAAAATGTTTCGGTCAGGAGCAAAGGGTGAGAAAGGCTTTGGGAAGTTCCAGCAAAAGCTGAGATTTGATTAAAACTAATCTTGAAGTTCCCCCACCCACATATGTCACCTGATATTCAAAAATACTCTCAGAAAACAGAAACTGTATGGAAGATTTTAGTTTCAGCTGCATTTCCTAGTCTAACTTACAGGACCAAGTTGAAATGATAGAAGTTACTCTCATTGATTTTCTTAGAAAGTAGAATCTCTTCTGAAAGAATGCAGCATTAGGAAAAATGCATTTCTTAAAAAGCTACCCTTTAAAAGCTGAAGCAGTACAACTTGTTGGTTTTGTTGTTTGGTTTGGTTGGTTTTTGTTTGTTTTGTTATGTTTTTTGTTTAAATCTCTCCACTCATTCAAAGAGTGGATATCCAGTGCTTTGAAAACATGCAACAAAATATATTCCTTGCTGGAAAGATGTTAAGATTTCTGAGGAGCAGTTTTTAGCTTTTGATTATGTTTTCCCTTTAGACTTCAATAGGTTAATAGATACCAAAGGCAGGTTTAAATAAAGAACTCTACTTTCAAAATGTAAATTAGATTCTTCAAAGTCTTCAGATATTCCAACTGAAGCACTGCTAATTCATATGAAGCTCTGCACTGTGGACCTACTGAAATGCAGGAAACAACACCAGGTGCTATGAATCTTAAATCCACTATCTTTGCAACCACCCTTCCTGTCATCCCATAGTAAAGATGTGACATGAGAACTAGAAGGAGTGCTAAGATCATGGTATTAATCTTAATTTTAGTTTATAGAAATTACCTTTTTTATTAAATTGTCTGAGAAGATTAAGTCTTTCAACAAAAGAAAAGAAAAAAGGAAAGCAAAAAAAAAAATCCATGAAACTGTAGAATCTTTCAAGTGAGTCACCAAAAAGTGCAGAAAAACCCAACCAAATAACCCCCAGAAAATGTACAGAAGTAGATGCAATACTAATATGAAGTTCACATCTCTGGAACCCTATCTTAGGTCCCTCATTACTGGAAGAGAGGGATGAGTGTAAGAGATTTATGTACAAAGAAATGGCAATGTTTAGGTACACCTTGAATATGTAGTCTTAAAAAGCTGGATAAGAAACGGATGGTACCTAACAGTGAGGCTGAACTTGAGGATTTTGGAAGAAAGGCTTGAATTTCTGTCTGTGTTGTCTTCAGGATGATGGCTAAGACACCATGAGAAAATACTGAAATGAGGTATTTATTAGGAAGGCAGAGGGATGGTTCAGGAAAAAAAATACTTGTGAAAGGCCAAGGCTTTGGCAGGGGAGAGCTACAGTAGCTGCATTTTTATGTGAGATCTCCAATAGCACTGGGTGGTACATGGGAAAAAGAAGCGGAATTGTTGAGTCCAAGACTCAATTGAAGTTGGAAGGGACCTCTGGAGGTCATATAGTCCAAGCTCCTGCTCAAAACAGGGAGCATGTCACAGACAGATCAGGTTGCTCAGGCCTTGCCCAGTTGGGTTTTGGTTGCACACAATCTCTCTGGGCACCTGTTTGAGTGCTTAACCACTCTCCCTATGACCAGTATGAAACTCTAGAAGACTGTGTAGGATGTTGGAGAATGTTATAACCATTAATTTTAAAAGGATTATGTCAGCAATAGGACAAAGTACCAGAAGTTGTCAGTGAATGAGGTTTCAGAAACAGCAGGTCAAAAGCAATTTTGTATAAGCCCTTGAAGTATGGCACAGAAAGAGTTGAGACTTTTCTAAAATGTTCCTGTGAACACTAGGGATAAGAAAACTTGAAATTTATTTTCATTGGTAGACAGACAGTTAATTCTTACATGATTTCGCAGATGTTATCCCTTTCAATGGTTGACCTGTGCACATTTCTAAGCCAGGTTTTTGTCCCCGTTTGTCTGATAGGCTCATGTCTGATACCTTTCCCAATATTTAAAATATTCTGGGGAAGCAGAGACAGAATTAAAAAGGAAGATTTATTAGCCAAATGCTCTGAGGAGCAGGTCTTCTTTTGGAGGTTCTTTTTGGCCCAATACAAGATGAAATGCTTTATAGTGCACAACAATCACCAAACTCAAGGTCGACAAAAATATTGTTGATTTTGTTGAAAGCAGAATTAGGCTGACACTTTGTGGTTTTGAAAATTCTATCCATAGATGACAACTGAAACTACTCAGAATATTAACTGTGATGGAAAAAATGCATAAGTAATAATATTTGAGACTGAGAGCTACATTGCAAAACTAATAATGCTGTGTACTTGTATAGGTGCTAGATCAGCTCAGTTTCCTCACCACCATGCCACAGGTAGTGTGACATCCAAGGCAAGGCAGAACTACTTTACTATCAAAAGGGTTTCTCAGGGGGCCACAAAACAATGAAACAATAGCTTAAATGTCACACAACAAGCATGCAAAGCATGTACCAGGCCTACAGCTAAACAGCATCCTGGGTGTTTATTCAACTGCTGAGTAAAATTTCAGGTCCTAGGGAGAGACATGCACCTTGTCTAAGTTTAGATTACCTGCTGGAGTGTACATTAGTTTCTCACAAGTTTGTGCATCTAGGATTCACTGCCAAAGTGCCAGTGAGTGTAGCTGAGAGGTGAGACTCCACTTAAGCTGATGTTTGGATGTAGCTAAGGCTGGTACCTGGTCTCAGGAACTAGATAATTTTTCTCTGTTTCTTAATCTTGAAGTAGCTTCAAAGCCTGTCTTTCATTTCCAAGAAGTGTAGTGCTTCTGACTTTGCTGCTGCCCACTCAACTGTCACCATTTCTCCTGCATTTTTGCTGAAATAGCAACCTTCTCACTGGTCAGTCCCTAAACTAATATTATGAGAATCTCACTGAAGGCTCACTAAAAAGACATCTGTGTCTAAAGCCAAGAAGAACCAAAGGCCAGTGTAAATCTGACACTGTTCTGAAGTCATCATGGAAGAATTCCACCTTCTGTAGGAACACCTGTCATCATCACTTGTGTTGAAGAAGGGGTTTTCCCCTGATTTTACCTCTGTGCAGCTAGGTGATCGACTAAAGGAGGTGATACTTGATTCAGTTCTGCATGAAAAGGTTCAGGCTGAGTTTGCATAGAAAATATTAAGGGATATAATATGATATTCTGGAGAAAAGTTTCAAGAAGGAAAGAAGTCATGACAAACTTTAGAGATCTGGCTGGATTTATGCTATCAGACTGCAGGGTAGTCTTTCTTCCACACAGGCAGAAAACCTGTGTACAAAATGTAAAAGCTGTTGTATTGAGTGATGATTCATCACTACAACAGACTTTGACATGCAAACAAATTTACACTATCTTTCTCATTTCACATAGGCAGAGGAAAACAGCTTCTTAATTTTAAGAATTAGCATCAAGACTTTCAGTAGAGAATCAACTATGCATTGAAGGTGCCAGACTGCCAAGTGCACCAGAAGGTGCAGAGACTGAAATCCTCCCTGTAACCACAGAAAGGCTTGCAGAGGCAGCAGCAGTGTAGACTTCCCAAACACAGGCATACAGCAATCTTGCTCTAAGGATATAATTCCTTCTATCTCTCCCTCCCTCCTTCCCTAGTATTAGAAATGGTTGAGTGACCTCTTCTATGTCAGCAATTTGTTGGAATACCTTTCAGACTTAGTGGCAAGTGATACAGCTCTGCTGATTTCGGTCAGTGTTGCACTTGATGGACTGGAACTTGCTGATGATCACCTTTTGGTTTCCAATAGAACATAAACTACATTGGGAATTTTTGAACACAGGGTTATACAGTAGCTTGAATTGACTCAGCAAAATCAATCCTTTTAATGAATGTTCTATTTTGAATTCCTTTTGCAGGCAGAGAGGTACTGAATATGTAGCATGGGCAGCATGTCATAACTCCTGTTCCTTAATAGTTGGTGCTTTGCCCTGTTCTGTTTCCTGATGAACTGCACACAAAATTATTTCCTGTCATTTGTGCTATAAAATTATCCCCACTGTTGGAGTGAATAAATGAAAAGAGGTCTGCTTGTTTCATAGAGCATCCTGCTGCTCCATAGACTGCCCACCAAAATGTCAAATGGAAACACTTCAGTTGGATCACTCCCACGGGTGTCAGGTGTGTGTAAGTGGAGGAGGCTTCAGCAAGGAAAGGACAGAAGAGACAGGGAGTGGAACAGCTGCTTTCTTTTGTGAGAGCCTTCTTGGGATTGGTGTTTCAACCAGTATAAGATTTTGCCACGCAGACTAGCACCAGCTCTGCTGCTCAGCTGTGAACTGTATCATATCACATGTAACAGAGATACAGTCTTGGGAAAATCAGACCAGCAACTACCTACCCCAAGGAACATTAATGTAATGTAGCTTTCATTACATCCTCCACTAGCCCTCCTCCTTCCTACATCCTTTCTCCTGAATGTGATGACACACAAAGAGACACAGAGAAAAGTTAATTTGCTCATCTTTCTATGTTGCTTCTCTGTTTCCTCTGTTAAAGGATGCAACATATTTGATTAATATAGATGAAAATGCATCTATCATAATCCTGCTGACTCCAAGGGTGGAATGAAGATGAATCTGGTAAAGGTGTTTAGATTTATGCATTGCATTTATAATCTTCTTCAGGTTTGGTAAACCTGTGGTTTTTCCTTAGCTCTGGCTTTCCAGGCATGTTTTCTGGGCACTGAATCTCTGGAAACACTTCCAGGAAAAGGCAGATTGTGGTCCACCTGCCTGAGCTAATTTTTCAAAGCAGTTTTGTTCTAGCAGCTTTTGACTCCATTATTTCTTTCCTACTGTGATATTTTACACTAAACTCTGCAGAAAACCTGATGCCATTAAGCCAGTGCCATCCTATTGTTCTGCAGTGCATCTAATTTGCATGGAAAATTATTCATGTTAATAACCCCCCATTGTTCATGTCTTATCTTCCTAAGTCATGTCAGAGCTACACAATGCAAGCCCTGCTGTCACATGGTTTCTGTGCACTTAAAGGCATGAAGAGATTTGCCTCCAGTGAATTCAAATGAATTAAAGGTTTTAGGGACTTATGTAAAATCAGACAGAATTCCTAAGATCTTCTTAATTTCTCCTCAGGTCACATTATCCACCTCTGCCTCTGCTAGCAGTCTTTGACCCAAATACTCCTGCCTGACTACTGCTGAGCCTTGTGTTTCAGAGGGAGGCCACCTGTCCTTCTGCAGCAATGGGAGGTGTTCAGCTCACAGTGCAAGGGAAAGGTACCTTCTCAGCTGTCATCAAGTTAAGGTATTGATTACAGAGGTCACCCGAACTCAGCAAACAATATTTGGCCTACCCTTGCACTCACTGCAGGGGTTTGCCTGTTTCTACAAACCGTAAGTATAATTGCTGGTCAAGTGAAGTTAACAGGGCGTGTAGGTTTATTGCTCTTTTTCCACATTTGTACACATAAGGTAATGCTCTAGATAAAAAAAAGGGTTTTAACAGTTTAGTTCATAAGCATGTTTTCTTAATCTTCAATAACTGCTGACATGCTCATATTACAATAAAAAAGTTAATGTTTGATGAGCATAATCTAAACTACAGAACTACCCCAATAAAAAATGCAGTGTCTTGTACATAATCGCAGAAAATTCTAACTTGTTTTTTAGATTTATAGGGGAGTGCTTTAAAAAACATCAAAGCATCTTTTCAGTTGCTGTTTAAAACCACTCTTGTTTCTCAGTTTTTAAGCACTATCACTCAGCACTGGTTTTGCTTCCTAATGTTGATTTACTTTGAGGTGAGCTTTTGTTTCACAAACTTTGTGAAACACACCTGTTTAAACACTTTGGCAATATGGAGCAAACCTGAAAATGGCTCAGTATCTATTATTTCATAACTGAAACCCAGTCAGGTTTCTTTTGTATTTTAGTATAATATTGTAAGCCACACAGGAAACCTACCTTCATTTCTATAGTGACTTATTGTAGAATATTTGTTCAGATATTATCAACCATATAATATATTAAAATTACTCAGTGTTGGCACCACTTCTGAACACTCATGTGCATGCATTATAGCTCTATTTGGATATTAAGAGTATAAATTGAGTTTCATTTTCTGACAAATGACAAATAAAGTAACCATCAAAGCAAGTGGAATAATAATCAAATGAAAAAAGACACTGTGAAATTTCCTCAAATGTCTTCTTTCATTATTTACAAAAATATAGGTCAAGTGAATCTTGTATGACAAATGGTGTTTCTTTTCCTTCTGAAATCAGTGACTAAGCTACTCTGACTTCACTGGCAGCATAAGCTGCTCCTGTTAGGCAGTGAAAATGCAAACCCTGACTGTGCCTTCTTGGGCTTAAGTATAAACTTGCATTAACCCTACCCAAGTCTAACTGGAGTTTGAGTATTGCATTCCCTCCCAGTGGGTTTGACTCTTTCTGAACAGAGTACAATTGTTCACTATGAAGACACAAAAGTATTCTTGCTTACAAAACTGGGTTCAAAGAAATAGGTAAATAAAAAAAAAAAAAAAAAAAAAAAAAAAAAAAAAAGCTTAGTAATTCTACTAATAAGCTGAGCATTCAGCCTATGTTATCAGCATTGCCAGATGGATTTCAGTGGAAATATGCTGCTTTTTCACAAGTAGTGCTCTGGAAGACTACACCATTTTCTCAGGTTAAGGGGAAATTTAAACATAAGAAGACTAAAACCTTTCTGGTCTCAAAGACAAATACATCTCCTTGCTCTCCACCATTCTCCTTATTCCAATTTCCCCCAGCATTTATATAATGGAATTTTTTAGAAATTTTTTCACAGGATTCCCCAAACCTCTGAAGGCTCATTAAAAAGCCTTAGTTTGAAGGAAGATCTTTTTGTGAATTAGTAATGAGCTAGAAGATGAAAAACAGAGGTGGGAACTGCTGATTTTTCACAATTAAAGGAATTTTCAAAAAGGGAGGCACAGGACATCAGGACAGGTTCTGCATTGTCCAAGACATCCACAAATGGGCTGGAAAAAGATGGTAGATAGCCAAATTGGCTAATGATACAAAGCTGTTTCCAATAGTCAAAATCAAAATCTGCGTGAGAAAGTAACATGGGGATCTCAAATTATCAATTGACTGAGTGGTAAAATGGCAGAAAAATACAATGCTGATAAATACAAAAGAGTACATATGCAAAAAATGCAGCCCTAATAAATGCATCCCTAATAACTGCTTCTGAATGAGCGGTTGTCACAAGAGCTCTTCCAGTCACTGTAAATGTTACCACAAAAACACCAGCTTAACATTCAGCCCAGGGACTGGGTGTGCCCTTGGCTCACAAACTTGACCTGCTGGTTGCCAGAAACTGGAAGATCTAAAAGAGGAAGGAACCTTCTGTACTCACCCTGTTTCTCATAGGTATCCACTACTTGCCACTGCTGAGAGAAGATGGAGCTATATGGATCCTTGCTATGGCCTAGAACAGCTGCTCTTATATCCTTATGTCAAATGAACAGTTTGAGAGAGTAGATCTAATCTGGAGTCACAAAGGAAAGTGAAACCATAGAGGTACACAACCTGAGAACCAATGTCTCAAGTTCCAGATAAAAGACAAAAGCATCAGAACAAACAAAAAAGCCTCAGAAGAGACCACAAGGAGATCCTGGATTAACCCTTGCCAGTTTAGAAGACCACTGGGTGTTCTGGTGCTTTAGCACAGGGGTTGACTGACAGTTCAAAATACCACAATAAAACATCACAGTAACACCTGAAGAGTTCAGATGTAGCACATTCAAGGTGTCCAGTAGATGCAAAAAGAGACAGACATCGGCTTAGAGAGCAGAGTGTAAGCAGAGAATGGACTATCAGCAGAGATTATGAGTAGTTTTTCCCTGGGAAAGAGGCTCTGGTTGAAAAGAAGACCAATGAAATGCCAACCTGAAAGCAAATAGTAGCCATCCCAGACTAGTACTGCCTCTGTGACACAGCTTTATGATGACTGTGCCTGTAATGCCAGACAAGATACTATAATATCGGAAAAATCTTTGGTTTTTTGACCATGTGCAGTGGAGCACAGGTTTGCAAACCAACATCAGGTGTCCATTTGTGCTTAACTGTATCACATCAGTGGGATGGTTTGCCAGCAGTGGATACTTTCCTCAGGAGATACAGTGCTCAGCAAGGGATGATGTTAGAAGAACAGGGATTTTCAAACAGCAGAATTTGAAGTCCTGGCATTGTTACTGCTTCCTGAGCTTGGCATGATTCATATCCACAAAGGTAGGTAACTATTGCTGAGAGTAGTTACAATCATACTGATCCAGGGTGTCTCAGGTAGCCATATGGTTAGAAAGAAAACACATTTTTAACTATAACTTGCAGAAGGCAGGAAGGAAAGGAGCACTGAGTTTGCTGCTTAACCTGAGAACATCTTAAGGGTTTACACCTACACACTCCAAGAGGCAAGTTCCTTGGCTGTAAGCATGCTCTGTGCTCTGCTTCCCACTCATCTCTTTCTCCCAGCTGTGCTACAGGCCACTCCCAGACAGCACAATGAAGTGTCCCAGGCATGCTGAATCACAGATGCATTGGAGCCAGAATTTTTAGGTAACCATGTAGCTTGGAAGCAACTTTGGAGCAACTCTGCTGACACAGATAACTGCAACAAGTTAAAATAATGAAACCAAGTGAAAACTCTGCAAGAAAAATCAAATACTTAATGCTGCATGATATCACCCTTGTATGAAAAGTGAGCCACAAAATCAACAGTGCAAGGGCCTCACAGGATAATTTAATGTTCTTGGATAATGTGGCCACATAACTATTTGTATTAGTTTTTCACATGTGGTATTTAAGGGCTATTATCTTAAATTTTGGCCAAGAAAACATAATATAGAATTGAGAACTGTTTTTTATTTTTCAAACACAGGAGATCTTAAATGCCATTAAGGAGATGCTATTGGGAAAATGCCATCAAAATAAAGATCTCTGTCCAGCATTTTGCCTGGACAGAGGCAGACCCTGATTACTGAATACCACACCCTACAGTGAGTATCATGTGATGATGGAGGGGTGGGGAATTATCTCCTGGCATTGACCACAGCTTTCTGTGGTCTTGATTCAACGATTCCTGCTGATTTTGGGGGGTCAAGCCCTAATGCCTCTCAACAAATGGCTGAACATCTCAATGATGTTCACCAAGCTTCAGTGGGAAGATAGAAAACTGACATCTTTCTACTCTGAATAGTTCTCATGGACCTTACAGGAGGAGTCCAATGGCTATAATGGTCTGTGGGCCTCCTCTACAGAAGTGAAGTGAAGGCTCTGTTGTGTTTTTCTAGGATTACAGGTACATGGCCTGGAAGTAGAAGTTAGGCTATTATAACATTATTTTTCCATCTGAGGACACTTTGACGTGTGCCCAGAGAGAGGAATACATGCTTAACTTATCAAGGGAATGCATTTGGATATTTTCACTCACACTCAGCAATGGACTATTCTTAGTAACTAATAATATGCATGTGCCTTGCAGCATGCTCTTTGATAGCCTTGTTTCTATTCCTTAGGGATCTAAGATTTTACTGTATTTCCAAAGAATCCTGGAATAAAAGAAAATGTCTTTTTCTTTTTATAACATGGCAGTTTCCTGAAGAGAAAAATAAGCAGAGCTTCTGCTAAGACCACTTTCTTTCTTATAAACATTTGAAGTAAAAGTGCCAAGTTGACCTGATAAATATGTGCAAGGCAAATCAGAACAAATGCAGGGTTAAAACTGCCTCCTATTAATGTTGAAGAAATTATGTATTTTTTTAGCCACTTACTGAAGTCAGAATTTTCAAGGGCTATTATTTTTTCTGTCTCTATTTTCTAAATGTTTAAACCAAGCATCCCACAGCAGTCCCAGTATCTGCACATCATTTGCAATCCCTCATGAGTTTTAAGGTAGTATAATTTATTCTAAAGCCTGAAGTACATACAAACAAAATTAGCTGCTGGCAGGTTTAGAGACACAGAAATGGAGTAATTTGGTACATGGTTGCCATGGCAGCTAACCTACATCTAAATTATCCAACATGCTTTTCTCAGCCATCCTCTGGCATTGTTCCTTCTGTCTGAATTGTTGGTTCTTTTTTTTTTTTTTAAATTTTTTATTTTTTAAGCCCTGCCTTCTGCAAAGCCCTTCTTTGTGCCACTTTGGTCTCAGTTGTTGGCTCAGCCCTCACATCCTGGCATGCTCTATAAGCTGCTAATATTATCCATTTATGGAAAGGGGAAGCAAGAGGAGTACAAGGCAGAATTACAGTCTTCCAGGCACTGCCTGTTGAGAGCAGCTTCCTGAAAGCTGATTTTCACTGAACGAACCCACAGTGGTAATCCCCCTCATTTTCAGGACTTAAAGCTTGCTGTGAAATCATTGATTTTGATGAAGCTATTGCAGATTCAGAGAGATATAGTAAAAGCCAAATTTGGCCTTAAGACAGTAAATTTATCAAACGATTAATGAACTTTGGTCTGAGGCTACATGGCAGTAAGTCAAGGTGTTATCTCTTCTATTGAGAGAAAGCAGGTTTTGAAATGCTTTGGCAATGTTTATTACCAAGTAGAAATATCAAAAGAAAGGGCATGAGTCCTCCAAGGTCTTTCCCTACCATTGATCTCCCTCTCAGCACAGTTAGAAAACAAACCCAGTGCTATTTATGAATGTTAAAGCCTTGTTATTTATTTCTGATGAAACAGTTCCTTTCTGTCAAATTGCTCTGTTTCAGAGGAAAACCATCCCACTGGCTATTTCTGGCCAACCATCCTTTTTATCTCCCTTTTTGCCACCTCTGAGAACTAAGTTGTGACGCTGCTTCCCAGGAACCCAGCCCAGGTCTTATCAGTTCCTGACAGATCACAGATAGCTGACATGCCTTCTGCCTAGGGCTGCATGTGACCTTAGTGTTTAGAGAAAGTGAGATCAGAAGATAAGAAGTAGAGTATTTACTTACTTTTTTTTTTTTTTTTTAACATAGTAAGATCAACATACTGTCAAAGCAGAAGTTTTGTAGAATTTTTAAGAAGGTTCAGTTTCGTTATCAGTTTGGTTGGCTGCTAGTTTTCAGGCAATTGCCTAGAAGACTGTCACTGCTGTTGAAGACTCCACATTGCCAGATACATTTGTGTGTGAAGTCAAGAAGCGGGGATTACTCAATTTATGATCCTCATATCACAAAGAAGTAGGAAAATCCCTGGATTTGTGGGATTACAGGCAATGCTAAAGCAATCTCTTTTCAGAGATACTGACTGAGGACTACGATTTAGCAAGAGCTTTTTGCTTTTTTTGACTTTCATTTATTCAGTCCAGTCATTTCAGGATAGCTTGCTTTTTAAAATGAACTTTCAAAATATTATAAGTCATGCAGATACTAAGCACAAGGAATAAGAGAAGTAACAATGAATCTTGAGAAGAGACAATGAATAAACACTCTATGAGGATTTAGGCTCACTGAAGATCTGCCCCCATAAATGCATTCCGTAGTATTTTATTAAACAATTGGCTGAAGAACTAAAACAATCACATTTTGAAATAACTGGGTAAGAGGGGCAGATCTGGCAACAGTATCGGGATTCCCCCTGTAGATATGTGGAGAGGCAAAGGATATATTATACACAAGGGTAAATGTTTAAGAGGGAAGTGGATTTTTTCTCACTACTTCTTAATTTTGGTATGTTATATTCTTCCATTCTAATTTTTGCTCTTTCACTGTAAAATGTTGCATGCATGCAATAAAAGTTTAATATGAGAAAAAACTGCAGGCTGAAGTAGGCATCCTGAAGAGAGTAACAAAGAGTTACAAAACTTGAAATTGAAACAGAGGATCCCCCTTCCCATTCACAAGAATGAGGATGTTTAACACTTCCTATTCAGAAAAATGTCAGATACTAAGTTAGATATACTTGTATTACATCTGTATTGCCTAATATAATTCTTTCAAATGAACTTCCCATACACAGTACTTTTCCAGGACTCTTTGAAATAAGGTCAGAAATATTGTTATTTATGTTTTCAGACAAAGGAGCTGAGTTTTGGGGAAGTAAACTGACGAAGCCAGGCTTCCAGCAAATGGACAAAACAAGGCTTTCCAGTTATCCTGGATCTCTTAGCACAACACAGATCCCTGCAGTTATTATGGACATTATTTATTTTCATCCTTCTTGCCAGAGTTTCTGCAACTCTCACTTTGGGGATACAATGTATTTAGCAGTTATTATGGCAAGCTGTGATTCATACTGTTTGGACCTCATTCATATTTTGCGTGGCATGAGAATAAAGTAAATAACATTCTGGAGAGCTTTGCCAATGAAATATTAAAGACAGTCTCTTAGATAACGCTCACTGCTGTGCTTTTCAGCAGTAGGGAGGGAGAAGGGCAGCACATTAAATCTGATGGCTATTCTTCCTGGCCTTACAGAAAGACTGCTCTGATGTTTTTGAGGCTGATGATAATATGATGCAGCCTCCAAACTCTGTTCAGCCTCAGGAACAGAGAGGTTCAGGAATGGTTTTCCATCTTTGTATGTACCTAAACTTAACTTCTGTTGGCTTTCAGGTGTGCCATTGGCTTCTGTGGGAACAGCATCAACTCTTGATCAGGCTGGTCCTGATCCCTGTCTCTGTGTGCACTTATCTGACCCCATGGGCAGTGGGTTTGTGATTCTTCAGCTTTTTACAGGGTTCATACTCTGAATTAGTTTGGTCTTGGGTCAGACAGGTGTCAAGGGTTGCCTAAGGAAAGGGGAACAGAGGTTCTGTCAAGGGTAGCACGAGGACAGCAATGTTTGATTGCAACTGAAGGTTGTGAAATTGTTCCCTTGGAGTTTGCTTGTACTGGCAACCACTGACAGTAGGTAAAACTTCCCTATCACTAATCTGTCCTTTACAGAGTTCATCAATCCATTATTCCATACCTGGAATTGCTGCTCACCCTTTCACTGGACTGTGTAGGACTGCAGATGCCCCTGACCTGCCTAGTCCTATCACGGTGTGCCCAAAAAATGACATCTTCACTTTTTGCACACGTCTACCACTGACACAGGTATAAATACACAGGGAATCTGATGGTGGTCACACAGCAGCATCCTCCTTTGACTTACATCTGAGTTACCAAGGATTTCAGGTTTTTTAGGCAGTGTTACTGCACTAGTTATTGGGAGAGACCTTATGCAGTAATATCCTGGCCCTGTGTATTTGAACCGCGTGTACCCCCTATCAAATTAATTATTGGGAGAAAATTTCCCTCACTAACCACCAGATCCCCATCACCACACCTCGAAAAAACACATCCCATGGGTAGGGAGATGTGGCTTTATCATGTCACGCCAAACTGTGCGTTAGGGAGCAAAGCGCGAGAGTGGAAGCAATGAGCACGGCTTGGAAGCCACGCCTGCCACGGCTCAGCAAAAAGCATCTTTCCCTGCTTCAGGAAGATGGTCGGACCAGGCAGCCTCCAGAGCTGTCTTCCCATCCCAGTCACTATGATCTTCCCAAGTTTGCTTCAAACTATTCGCTCTCCCTTGTGTGTCTGTCCGTTTGAGCTGAGGACATGAATGTCCTTTGTCTCCCTGCGGTCCCAGCTTGCCCCAGCGTGGTTGGGATGACAGAGCAGGTGCCGTAGCAGGGCACGGCCGGCCGAGGCTGCGCTCCCCGCGCGGGCACCGGCACAGCGGAGCGGCTCTGGCAGCAGCCCCCGGTGCCCAAGGCCTGCTGCCTGCTGCCACAATCCTTCCATAGCCGAAACCAAACCGGTTTCGGGGTGGCAGAGGCGGGCGGGCAGCACCTGCCCGCTCCCACACCGCATGCCGCAGCCCTGCCCTCCCTGGGCGCACCGGCGGCGGGCGGTCCGCGCCGAGGAGCGACCCACACGAGCCAGCGCCGCTGCCGCCGCCCCTCCGCCGCTTATTCATCCTCGGCCGGCGCTTATTCATCCTCCCCGGAACGCCCGCCGGCCGCGGCAGGTGGGGCGGCTCTGCGGCGCGGGGGACGCTGGGACACGTAGTTCCTTGGGGCGCGCTGCGGCGGCGCGGCTCGGCGGCGCGGACTACAAGCCCCAGGGGGCCCGCGGGGGCCGCGCCGCGCGTGGGGCGGTGGCGGCGGCGGGAGGTGGTTCCTGGCAGCGCGGCCCCGCGGCTCTCGCCGCTCCCGGGGGCGGCCGAGCGGAAACCCGCCCCCAGCCGCCCGGCAACCAGGAGGGCGACGGCCGCGGCCAGGGCGAGAGGGATGCGCCTCGCCCTGTGCGACAGCGGCGAGCAGCGGCCGCCCTTACTGAGCAATTAGCCCGTCCCCAATCCCCCCCTCGGCAAGCACTATCCCATGCACGCCGACCCGCCGCTGGCAGCAGCGGCCGACGGCTTCTCCCGCGTTGCCGGCGTGCGGGTCGCTTAAGCCATGGGGAATGGGATGAACAAGGTAACCCCGCTCGTCGTCGTCGCCGTGCGCGAGTGCATGTGCCGGGCCAGCGCAGCCGGGGGTGGCGGTCCCTGCCCGCCTCGGGGCGGGATGCCGCGGCGCCCCCGCCTTTGTTTCGCCCCTGCGCCGCGGGCACCGCTCCGGGAACAAAGGCCAGGGCACGAGGGCTTTTCCCTTCGCTTTTGGGGGTCCCCCGCCTCGGGGCGAGGGCGGAGGGACGGAGACCGCGGCCGCGCCGCTCCCTCGGGGCGCGCCGCCTCCTCCGCAGCCGCAGCGCGGGCGGGCGGGAGGGGGGCCCTGGTTTCGGTGATGTGCCTGGGCTTCCCCTTCCCGGCCCAAGCGAGTTCCCTGCGGTCGGCGAGGGCCGCCGTGCCCCCGGCGCCGGGCTGCAGTGGCAGCTCTGTGTCCCGCAGCCCTGGGGCACCCCCTGACCTGCGGCAGGACCCGGGGCGTGGGGCTGCCAGCGAGCGCGGTGACACGAACGGTGTCACTTGGCCAAGGCTCGCTCCGCTCCCGGGCGCGGAGCAGCCGCTGGACACGGGCTGGGCCCGCCCGGGGCCGGTGGGACAGGAAAGCGCTCGGCCCCGGTGGAGATCGCAGGGAGGCAGAGGAAGGAAGATGGATCTGTTTTGCAAAGGGTGTTGCCCTTTTGGCAGTAGGGGGCTTATTGTATGCAGCGGTTCCCCTGGCATGTCATGGTGGTTATCTAGGGACCACTGTGATTTTTCTCAGTATCTCCACCTCTGTTTAAAACCCGGGTTTGAAAGTGTGGTGGCAACTAGCCTTTTATATATAGCTTACTATGAGGAACAGAAGTTGAGTCATCTCCTCTGTCTTGCATCCTGCTTTCAGTGCTTTGGGAGTAGCTTTGCTGTGTGCGTGGCCTCTGACAAAGCAGAGGAGAGCAGCTAGAAATAGCTCTTCACATGTCCCAGTCTGACATCCTTGTCCCTGGTAGTGAGACTGATGTACATCCACAGTGCTTAGTGTGCCACCTGGAAGGGAAAGCCTTTCCATCCTATGGGTAGAGACATTGTTCGGCAGGGAAAAGATCTGGCTGCTGAGGAGTTGAGTTAATGTGTGGGAGGTAGAACCTCCCTTGGTCCTTCCCTCAGTTTTTGCTTTTGAAGTCTGGGAATAATGCTGTGATATTAGCTGCTCATTAATGTTAGCCTTCTAGAAATGGCCAGATAGGAAGAAACTCATTTTAGGCTTCTGGTATGTTTGTAGTATTTTTCTTGGAATGCTTGACATTATCAGAATGTTTAGAGGGATGCAATATGGGATACTTAAGTTGCAGTCTGGGAGAAAAAAAAGCAAAACTAAAAAGGCAACTCTCAGCCCTTTGAAAGCTGCATTACATTTTACTGTGGTACTATGTGGGTAGGAATTGGCAATCTGTGGCTGGCCAATTTGGTCATTTTAATTATGTTAAATGTTGCCGTGGCATGTATCACCTGATGCTTTCGGGACAAGCATAACACTGCTTGGATTTTTCTCCCATTTCTTATGGCTGTAGCCAAGATGTTGAAAAGTTCAGCAGTTTGGGCAGGGCTGGCTCCTTTAAGGAGGCTACAATCATGTTGGGTACTGGCCATCAGGGTTTATATTTGCAAGGGTCCCACATGGTGGTCTGGAACTTGCCACCTTCTGAATGTGTGAAGGATCATCTCTTCCTTCTGATCTTGTGAGCTGGCAAAGCTGGAGGGGCAAGAGGAAGCATGGAGCCATCAGTGCAGGTGTAGGGGGTACTTGCTTGACTCAGTGTGGCCAGTCAATACAAATTGCGTTAGTTTCCACTTGAAGTGTGTTTCTTGTGGTGGAGCTTTATATGGATGGTAGGAAAAAATAATCAGCTTATTTGATGGTGGATTATGTCATTTAAGGAGTCCCTTTGTACTGATGCCAAGGAAAGAGGATTAATGATGGCTTGTAATGGGTGTGGTAAGAAAGAGCTTCAAGGACTGTTGCAGCCTCTGGATGCTGATCCTTTCCTCAATGGCATGGTCCCTTCCTTATTTTTCTGTCCCATGATACTGATGTATTTCATAGCAAATAGCAATTGCACGTGATTTCATGTGGCCATTAGAGTGATAAGGGCTGGAGGCCTGGCATTCTTTTTAGGTGGAGTTTGTCTTTTGTTGCTAATTTTCTCTGTAAAATTAGCCTGGCCTGTTTTGTTTTTTTTTTGTCCTAAAGCCCATCCAAGCCTTTTGACATTTCCCACATTAAACTGAAAGTGTTTCTTCATACATACCTTTCTTATTCTGTTCAGAGAAGAAAAATTGGCTTGTGAATATGAATTAACCTGCCTAGTATTAATTTTCAGTACTTCACCTTTTTTCTTGTATTTTTGAGATGTACAGTGAGTAATGGGGACTTAGGAAATTGTCTTGGTCTGATTTGTGTTCATGCTTAATGTCTAACTTGGACTTGTGTTCAGAGTTCAAGTTGAAGTCTGTGGTTGAAATGTAAAAGGGTGTTTTCCAGGAGCTGAAGTCTAGTGGCTGAGATGGTGACAAGATTTGACTGTCTGTGAACAGGGTCTTGGTGAAGAGCTCTTCCTGAGGTTTAGTTGTCGTTTAGTGCTGTTAAAGTTAACCGACAGTTATTCGTGTAAACTCTTCAGAAGATTTGAGTGTTGTCTCCACAAAAGGGCAGATAAGCCCTGTTGTAAGAGTGGATTCATAAGAAATTTAAACCAGTGTGACTAGTTACAGCTGAGGTAGCCAATTTTATGGAAGTCAGAGAAGCTGTGCCAGTTCATGTCAGCAGCAAATCCCCCTCCCTGATGTGTGCCACTTTCCTGTACTACTGGACAAAGGTAGGCTTGCCTTCTCCTTTTACAGTGCCCAGCCATCCCTGAGAAATCCCCATGGACTTCTCTGGAGTGCCCATAAGTGCTAACACAGCCAGAAGCAGTGTTGGGCAAGGAGTTAGATGCTTTATTATAAGAATTTGTTGGTATAGGAAACAGCAGCTAAGTAGCCCTTTAAGCCATTTTCCAGAGAGGTGTATTGTCAGAAGCATTAGCAGCTACTGTCTGTTCCAGGGCTTGGTCTTTATGGAAGGTGAAGAACATGTGCTTCTCTCATGTAAGGTACAAACTAAGACAGACGTTGGTGTCCTTGTCCCTTGGTTGTGCATTCTTCTACATTGATTTCATGTGGTAATTTTCTCAATGTTTCGGATCATATAAAGAGGCTACTGTTTTTATTCATATAGCAGTGGTTGAGAAGTTCACAAAAACAACCACCTTATTTTTCTATTCCTCTGACTGCCACCCCTTCTCTCTCTCACGCCCCTAGCAGCCATCAGCCTTCAGAGTTGCAGTTACTGAAGGCAGTGTGAGATGACACAGCTGAAAGTTCCCAGCCATAGTCTAGTGATGAAGTATTAGTCAGCATGACATGAAGATTCACTTCTTTCCAGGTAGCTTTCACCCATAGTAATGTTTCTTGCTTCTAGAATGACTAGTATGACAGGGATCACATCTGTCCCTGGTTGCACGATGTCCTAATTACCTGTCTAGCATACAGCATTGCTTCATGGTGCACAAATGCAGACTTCTGGATTTTTCCTCCTTTGCCAACTAGAAACCTCATTTCTGCAACCTCCCCAGTGCTTCTCAGTATCTTTAATTTCTAATGTCAAAGCTTAATGACCGTGACTGGAAATTAGGCTTTTATTCTCTCTTGAGAATGCACATTTGATGCAGAAATAATGTCTGGAGTCTAAAATGCTATAGTCTTCAGCAGTGGTGATGTGATGGAAGATTTGTGCTGCAGATAGGAAATACCAGACAGCTATTTTAAAATACCAGAAAGCCTTTTAATTTTTTTTTTTCATTTTCTATGCTTAAATTGAGGGAACTCACTGGGATGGTCTCATTGGTGAAATTCATTCATGACTTCAGTCCCTTTTGCTTTAAAACATGATTTTGTTTACAGAATTTAGTCTCTTTGGCAATGACTCTTGAGTACTGTCCTCTCTGGAACAGCTACAGGCATCTTTTTCCTAGCCTGTGATGCAGCATTAGAGCTGCACTTCTAGCAGTATCATCAAGAGTGCTGAAATACTGAATTGTCCCTTGAAACTATGAGTCCTGTGCACACAACAGGGGACAGCAGGGTGTTGTAAAGGTTCTTTGCCCTACATGATTCCCTGGCAATTGGAACTGCCCTGGGGATTTTTGCTGTCTTTGTAAAAGCCTTGAGTTTGTACGAATGAAGAGGGAAGGAAAAGAGAGAAAGCTGTCTGAACTTACCTTTGCAAAATGTACAGGTGCCCGTTTGTACGAGACTAAGATGAGCTGCTGTCGATCAGGCCTTAATTTGCAAGCAAGGGTCTACAAGCAATAAGGTACAGCAAGGGTCCCAGAGAGGCTTTCTGTATCAGTGGGGGGAGAATGAGCCCTGTGTTTAGAGTTGGTGTGATAGCAGGCAGAGAGTGATCACCCAGCAAAGCCCAAAGGGAGGGATGTTTGCACAAACCAAAGCTGCAAGGAGTGCAAGAGGTGCTGCAGCCGCTTTCCCCAAGGCTCGATAAATAACAGTGAACATGATGCATTGAGCAGATGAAAGCCCAGAAGTTAGGGCTGGGCAGAAGCTTTACAGGCTCTTCAGCTGGCCCTGCTGAGCTGGGCATGTCAGCAGGAAGGCTGCAGTGAAACGGGAGTCTGTGGCAATAATCCCTGATGAAAAGTCCTTCGTGACTCTCGGGACTTCGCGGCTGCCGGATTGAGCTAAATGGGTGGAGTTTTCCCTTTAAATAGCTGTGCCTGAGAGACTCTTGCTGCTGTTGTGGTGACACTGGGGTGTTGCTAAGGCTATAGGAAGTCAGTGCTGACATATCTGTATTGGTGGTATGCTAAGCATGACTGAAGAAAAATGGATCATACGGTTTCACCACCACACTTCTGATCTCCTCAAAGGATGTGGTGTGGGTCAGAGACTTCAGGTGGCAGAGAACAAAAATCTTGGCCAGCAAATGTGTGTTCGGTGTGCCTGGGAGTTTTTTTGATGTCCTCACTGCTGTTCCCAAGTTGGGAGGGTTATGACAGGGAGGGAGGGGTAGCACTACAGTGTCACCTGCCTCTGTGTCTGTGCATGCACGTGTCCTGAGACGGCACATGCTGGTCCTTGGGCAGACCTTGAAACTCCCCAGTTAGAGAATGTCCTGTAACTGATGCCTGTGCAGGCATCTGAGAGTGTGGGGTGAGTGGGTAGATCTGGGAGAGAAACATGCATTTACAGACTTTCAGCAGTTCCTTTTCTATGTGAAAAGTCGCTGTTTGCAGTGATTTCCTCTAAGAGCTCCACAGAACTGCAGCCCTGACTTGCATGGCTTTGCACTTCAAAAGCCTCGAAGGATGTCATTTTGCAGGGCTTTGTCCAGCTTCCTTAGCAACTTTAGGCAAATCACCTTTGCTGTGTGAAGTTTCATCATTAGTTCCATGAGGGTAGCTCTTACCCTGCTGCGGGGGGCAGGGGAGGGCTGCCTTGCAAGGCTGCTTCATAATTTGTAAACCGCATTTGCTGTCCTTGGAGAGCCTCCATTAAGTGAAAGAATCCCCACAATTAACAACCCTTCTTCCAAGGAATGCTGTCAAAGCTCAGCGTGCCTAGAGCTATCTGGTTTGAGAGGGTTGCAAAGAGGCACGAAATGTTGTCAGCATGTTTTAAATTGCATTTCAATATAGTCTGCTAAAGTAGTATGTTCCATCCTGTATGCAAATTGAACTTTGTCAAATTGTCTTACCACAAGATATCTATATTTGATACTATATTTCTTTCTCACAGATTCTGCCTGGCTTGTTCATTGGCAACTTTAAAGGTAAGATTAGTTTTATTATTATCTCTAGGATTACTTAGCAGGGGTCTTAAGGTGTTGTTTTGCAGGCACTCAGAATTCTCTGGCATCTCTGTAGCATTTTAACCCTATCTTTCTTCATGTCTGGATTCACCTGGTAGCACTTAAAGAAGAACTCGTTTGCTCTCTCCTCTGTGCGCTGTGCTGCAAGTACTTTGAGAAAAGTAAAATGAATACCATCTCCTTGGAGTATGCTTCAGCTGGAATTCCTAAACATTGGCCTGCCTTAAATGATTCCCATGCTTGGCGAGCAAGCCTGTGAGCCAGGCAGATTCTTTATAAGGCTATTGCAAGTCCTCCTTATAAGTAAAGGCTTACTATGCCTGTTGCTCATTGCTTTCATTATTTTGGTTATTTATAACAACTGCTAAAGAGTTCTGTTATCACTGCTTGTGAGACTGATAGGTCTGCTGGTTGCAGCCTGACCACTGATACTCACAGTCTCTGTTGCAGATGTAAGTTTCTATGGATTTTTTTTCCCTCATGCATGAAGTTTATTTTTTGTGTACAGAAGAACAGACACACTTAGAAAACACAGGATGCTTTGTGTAGACGTCCAAATAAATGACCTGTTCTCAAAGCACTCTGTTAGCTGCAGTTCTGGCTGACTCTCCCTACTCAGAAGTAAATCAATTGTGCATGTACAGTTGTACTGATGAATGTAGACCCTATATTTCCTCTGCTTGGGTAGAACAGCAATGCAGGGCTCACATGGGCTCCTGCAATATGCTGTCCTTCCTGGGCTGTCTGATACCACACCCAGTCTGTTAAGGCTGGCAACATCTACACTGGATTTAGATGGTGCTGCACCTTCTCTCTCCCTCGCACACATTCTTCCTTCCTTGCCTCCCCATCCCAAAACCTGTGAGTTCAGTGTTTTTTTCCTGATTTACCTGCTTCTGGATCTGCTGACCCATACTGTGGATCCAGTGCTTTCTGCCCCTTGAGACCTGGAGCTGATCACTTTGGAAGGCAGTCCGGAGGTACACATGAGGTTAAAAGCTGCCTTTTGCCACACCATAAACACAAGTAGGATGGTTACTGTGTGAGGGAGTTAATTGTGCCATGGTAAGGAAAATGAGAGGATAGAGGTGATTTCATGCTGATAATGAAAGGAGAAAAAAGAAAAAATACAGGACAAAATGACAGTAAGGCCAAGAGGGTAGTTTTGAAAGCCCTTTGGATGGACCACTGCATGGTCTGATGACAAAATTAACTAACTTGGTCACAGCCATGTTGCTTCCCCTTTTTGTTTTCTGCTCCTGAAGTAATTCAGGCGAGGGGTGGAATTGGGAGGATGTTGGATAGTGGAGTCCTTTATGTGTCAGGTAGCCTGGCAGGATGGGCCCTGCTAACATGGCTCCCAATCTGTCCCTCTCACCATGGGAGAGGGGAGTGAAACTCATCTGGAGCATGTGTTTGCTGGTGCAGTTGTGTTTTCAGTGCAGGGGAGTTGGCCAGGGCTGTGGAGCGAGTCAGCATCTCTGCCCACGCCAGAGCTGTGCCCGCGCGCTCGCGCTGCCCCGTGTGCCCTGGAACGGCAGCCCTGGAACGGCACGGCGGGTCACGCCTGCCTGGAGAGCAGAGGCGAGCAGCTGGAGTGTGTTTGGGAAAGGGTGCAATGCTTCTGCTTGCCTCCACAAAAGAGAGGAAAGGAGAGTTGACTTTAACCACAGTGTTTGTGTTATGGAGTCTGTTTCTAAAATGAATTAAAAATACAAAAAAAATCCGTTTATTTACTGCTATGACCTTTGATCATATTGCATTTAATCATTACGTTCTACCCTCACAAGTACCTGTTATAATCTCAGATAAGCTACCATACCTGGAGAGGAAGTGATAGGTGTTGCAGTACTTCACTAATATAAGAGCATACTTTTGCAATTCTAACCCTGTTCTGCATCCCAACATTCCCTTGCCTCACTGCTTAGGAGCAGCTGTACCAAGCTCTCTGGGGAGTGGAGTCATCCCAGTTAGGAACAGGTTGTTGGTTAATTACCAGTGTATTTTTCTGGAAGAGTTTGATCTGGATGTTCTTGGGGCGTGTACTGATTTGTGACACTTTTTAAGAAAGTGGCTAATGAGCACTGAGGTTGCCATGAAGGGGATCATTGTCTGAGAAATACTCAGCAGCATGTGCAGTTGGGATTGGTCAGAATGTCCTGATTTGGGCAGCTGAAATGACTAGGTACTTGTGAAGACAGGAGTTTACAAGATTTCTTCCTGTAACGCATTTTTAACCAGTCTCCCATTCTCCAGCTCATGACTATTAGCTTGAAATTAAAGTTGCATGTTGTCAGTAAGAGGAGGAAACACTGAATCCCTGGTGTTGTACATCTTGCCCAGACACAGGGCTGAGAATTCATGGCACTGTCTGAGTCCCTGAGCAGGGGTGGAGAGGAGGGAACTTCTCCTGAAGCTGAGCCAGGGTGATGTCTGCAAATCGCTCTGATCTGCCCTCTGGAGGATAGCGTTTCCCCAGTGGCTCCCCAGGGAGCCTGGGCATGCACAGTTTCCAGAGCTAAATCAAAGCACCACCCTACTCACTCCTGTCTTGGGAGGGAGACCTCTGGGAACACATCTGGCACAGTTCTTTCAGATGGGTGCCTTTCTGCTGAGTGAAAGTAGGATGTTTGAGATGTTGAACACTGATTCTGGAGGGCTGTTATCTGGAGAAGTCATTCAGCAATTGTTCTGATTGGGGAATTATTATTCACCATTCATCTATATTTCTATTTTAGGCCTAGTAAACTTAAATACATTCTATGACAGAGCAGTGACAATTCTGCATTTGACTGGGAGATAAACTGAGGCCCAGAAACAGCTTGTGAAATGAACCTGAGGCAGAAATGGGAGCCGAGCTTGCTGCTTCTTTTTCATTTTCTGCTGCACAAACCTCTAAGCACATAGTCTGGGAGGGGCTTTAACAGCCACCTTAAGGGTCTGTAGGGTAGAAAGTTATGTGCAGTGCTGATTATGGAAAGCACTGAAGTATCTCCTGAAATCTGCTGTGTCCACAGAGCTTGAGTATGTCTCTGAAAAACTTCCCTGAATAAGCACAGATCTTTGCATGTGTTCAAGTGCTTTTTATCTTACAGGCTCTATAAGCATGATTCAGCTCATCAGTAGCACATGAAAAGTGTGGTATGCTCCTGAGAGGGTATATTTGAGATTGCACAGCTAGAGGGCAGAAAAATTCAAGAAGAACCATAGATGTCCATATAAAATAGAAGACAGAGTCTGGTCTGAAAGCCCAGAAGGAAACAGCTCTTGGGATTCTGCTGTGAAAGTGAAGGAGGGGTTATTTCTTTGCAAATGGGAGAGTAGGGGGCTAAGAGGGAAAAATGAGGGATAAGAAAGAGAAAGTTAACTCTTCTTTCTGCCTCTAGTTTTGGAAAAAAATTGTTTTGTTTCGTTTGTAACTTACAGACAAATTGCAGTCCTCTCAAAAGACAAAGAATTTATTGTTTGCTGTGGGTCCACTTGCCTTCTGCACTGGAAACCTGATGTCCCTTGAAAGTCACCTGTGCTTACAACAAAAATGGTTGCTTTGTTCCTTGAGGGATTGACAGGACAGCCTAATTCTCTGCACAAATGGCAAAAGAAATCTGTTTCTTCTGATGAGAGATTATTCTTAGTGGGTGCTCAGTTTGCTTCCAAACCAAGAGGTGTGGCAACAGCAGAAACCAGAGACTCAAGAGTGTTTCTACCTTGAATATTAAAGAGCTTGTGTTCTTCCTCGTTTGTAATCATTCAAGGTTTTTTCCATGGAATATTTGGGGGCTTTTTAATTTGAAGGGGAAAGCCACAATATGAGGTTTAATTTCCCCCAAAGAGTCCAGTGTTGCTGTGGATGATCTGGAGAGTCTTGGGGAAGTTTTTGCCCTTCCCATTACTAAGTGTATAAAAAGGCAATGCCCAGCAAGTAGTTCTGCTATGTTTCTAAAATCAGTTAATTCCTGTTCTCATCTGCTTAGTAATTTTTTAGGTTCCATTTCCTAAGGCTTTTTATCAGGTACTGAAAATAGGAGAGGATGGAGATACCATTTCCTTTTTCAGGTTCAGCTTTTGAGGGAAGACAATTTATTGGTACTCCATTAAACAGAGCACTGACCTCTTTTCCCCACCTTTCTTTTTCTCCAAAAAGGTTCTTCTGAGAGGATGGGATAAAATATATTTTAGAACAAAGTGTGAAGTGGAGACAGGAGAGGTGGAGTTTTTGTTCATGTACACAGTTTTTGTGTGTGTGTCTGTAACTGCACATAACTGGATTCAGGAAGCTCTCCTGATGAGAAACCATTCTCAGCAATAGCTCTTAGTGCTCTGAACCATGGCAGAGGATGTTCTTCTATAGGGGGCTGTCTCTCTATCTAGCTCTCTCTGAAGCAGAAAATAAAGTGTAGACAAAAATATGCTCTATATAATAAAAAAATAAAGGTCTGATAATAATGAAATTATAGTCTCTATACATTTGCAGATTGAGACCTAATGCTGTTGTACTTGCTGGGCTGACTTGCCTTCTCTGAGAGGAAGTCCTTATCCCTCACCTTGCATTTCTGTGGAGGCACTAAAATACTGAAGTAAGAGAGAATGGTTGTAGGTACATTTGAGACTTCACCACTGTAGCATTGGAGTTCTTCAGTCATTGATATGACTTAACTGCAGTGGTTGGAGCTGTGTCTCTTTTGCTGATGGGGGATGGAAGCCCACTGCACTAGGTGATTTGCTCCCCAGCCACATAGTAAGGCTTTCCAGAACTGCAGGGAGACAAATTCTGACAGGCCCCAGTCCCACTTTGATGACTTTGGCATTGCTTTTGCATGCAAGTGTTTGCAGCTCTCTGCATGAGTAGAGGTTAATCTTGGAGTCATAGTATGAAACTGAGGAAAAATAGGCTAAATATGGGAGAGAGAGAGGAAGACTTCCCCAGTGTGAATTGTGTCATTTTGTGTGAGGAGTTTCCCAGAGACTTTACTCAAAACTCCACATCTTCATTAGCTGAGAAGCATTTTGCTGTATGAAACAGAACATTAGGTAACCTGTTGTGAAGAATAATACCACATTTGTGGCACCCTTTAGAGGATGCACAGGAGGGGCTCTGATAGGTAGGTTTAATCTTAATATTTGAAAATGGGGTGTTTCACACTGTGATTTCAAAATGTGAGTCTGCATGTGCTTGTACAGCATTGTGCTACAGCAAAGAAGTTAGAATTGCTGTGGTGATGGTGGTTCTTTTGGGTTTTGGTGGTTCTTTACATAACCTCTGATTTTTTATTTTTATTTTTTATTTTTTTTATTTTTTTTTTTTTTTTTTTGTTATTTATGGTATGAGACTGTGAGTGACAGGAGATCTTATTTGTATTGCTATTTAAATAGCCTTATCTGGAGTATCTGTTGAGACTTAAGGCAGGTGCTGGGGAACCAGGGGAATTTCCCCTTTGTAAACTGTTTAAAGTTTAGATCCAGATAGTAGCTGGGAAGCTTTTTCTTCTCTGCTTTGGTGAATTGAATGGTTATTTCCCAAATACACAAAGGACCTGCTGGCTACCTGGTGATGTAGATGTGGGGTGGCCATTTCCAGCTTGTTTCTAGGAATATCTGAAATCAGTGTATAGCTTTGATTTGCTAAAATTCCTTTAGCCTGAGTCTCTGTTAACTGAAGAACTAAGGTACTTCAGTCTTTTTGAGTTGTACTATGTCTATTAGGCCTTCAAACTGGTTCAAAGCAGTTAGCATTTAATTTGGATCATACCTTCTTTTAATGCAATTTGCCTTGTGTGGCAAGACATTTCTTACCGCATAGGTTATACTGATAATTAGAGATTGGGGTCTCATTGTGCTAGGTGTGCATTAACATCATGAGTTCCAGCCAGCAGGCTCTGAAGTCTGCCCTTAGTCTTTGTAAGGCAGAAAACAGTGAGTTTTTTAGAAGCACTGGTTTCTGGGCTTCCAAATCCTTGCTTGCTTAGGCATTCCCTAAGGAATTGAGACTGTCCTACAAACTGTTAAAAAAATCTGAAGGTCAGGTGGATTAGAGGACCTTGACTGGCCATTAGCATTAGCATTCCTTCTTTGAAATGTTTGTTCTGGGATTTTTAGAAAATTTTATTTGTTCTGTGAAGCTAGGCTTTAATTCTGTTTCAGACAGAATTTGTGTTAATTCTCTACTGAAGGATTAGGCATCTCTACTGATCGTGCAGGCTTGAGCAGTAGTGAGTAAAATTCTTGCAGTTTTGACTCTTTTCTTCATTTTATTAGCTGTAGAGAAGCTTTCATAATTGGATTAGGTTTAAATTTTATTGCTTGTTACTGTGCTCACTTGGATCTTGTCTATGGGGCAGTATAATTAAATGGCCAGCTCTTCTTTGTGATGTAGAAAAGGCATTGAAACTTTATAGTAGGTGGATAACACGACACAAGAGATGCTAATTGAACTCTTGCATGAGCATAAAGAACACACAGGTGATGCTATTATTTTTGTACCTAGAGAGAGCCGGTTTGAAACCTTTGTGGTCAGTACTCTCTTTTTGTGTGCAACTAGGTTAATGTGAACAGATTGTATGGGCAGATTTCAAAGGCAGGTGTTCACATCACAAAACCACTGCTGTACTTGCCATGGTGCACTCTGCCAATCTCAAGCAAAAAGGTCAGAAGTAAATGGGCATACGCTAAATTTTACCTGTATTGGTGGTTCTTTCAGGTCATTTTCTAACATGCTGATAGTTTAGTATGGGGAAAGTTGCTTACTGATGATAGTCTATTTTACCCTTTTTTCCCATAGAATCAAGCCTATGGTTTTGCTGTATTGAGCATCAAGTTTTCATTTGCCCCAGTTTTCTTTCCAGTTTTGAATGTCTGAAACCCCTTGGTTACAGGTCTAGGAACCACCTTTTCACAACTACACTTCCTTGCTGTAGCATTTTGCTTTTTCATACATTTGATATCTTTATCACCTGTCTCTCTTTAGACTTAAGATTACCATTTGTATTGGCAAAATGCACATTTTTCTCTACTGGTTCACAGAAAGTTCACAGAAAGTAAGAATCTTGTTACCCTCTCGGCTTGTCTGCTGAGACCTCAATTTAAGTGATATGGTTGGCTTCCCTTCTCAGACCTGGATATCACAAGGTCTGTTTCCCAAGTGAAAATGTATTCCCTGAAGGGTGATTTGTGGGTAGAGAGGAGGTCAGATATTTCTTGTACAGCTCTGAGTGCAAGTTCAGATGGCCATCACCTGCACACAGGCGTGCACAGACTTACATTTCAGATGCAAAATACATGAAACTTCTGACTTGAGAACATATTCCTGAGTCACTTAAGCTTGGTCTTTATATAGAATATAATTTGTTTTGGAGTTAGAAGTGTGTCTTCCCGCTACCCACTCTGATGATGGTGTTCTAGAACAGCTGCATTTGAGGTTTTGCCTGACTTTATGCAGCTTCAAAAGGAAATGTATCAACAATAAGTAACTTTTCAACATGCACAATGGAAATGCTATTTCAAGAGATTAAAAAAAATTATCTTCCTTTTTTTCCCTTTATCACAGATGCCCGAGATGTAGAGCAATTGAGTAAGAATAACATTACGCACATTCTTTCTATCCATGACAGTGCCCGCCCTATGCTCGAGGTAAGTGTTGTGGGGGACTCCACAGTAAATCCTTACTTTGCAGTTGACTGTCATCTTGGGGTCAATTTTTTGTTCTGTGCAATTGGTGTTTTGAGACTGATTTTCTTGAAAGCTGTAGTTTTGAGAGCCAGGTTTTGTTGTTGCTGCTGTTTTAACAACAAGAAATCTAACTGACAAAGGAAGAGAACTACACTGTCAATCTGTATAACACACTAATGGGATTATGTTATAATTTAATAGTAAAGGTAAGTTTTCTTCTGTGTGGAGTTTAAGCATCATATAAACAACATTCCTTCCCCAGTACTAACCCTTCTTTGTACTTGGGCCCCTTCCTTGAATCTTTATGGCAGATGGGTTTGCAGTCCTTTTCTATGTGAAATAGTCTTATTTAGGCTTGGAGTGTGGGAGGAACCGGTGATCCTCACATAATAGATCTAAAATAGCAGGGCACGTATAGTTTTCAACACTTCAACATAAAGTATTATTCCCTTTTTACTGAAGGGATACTAATCTGAAGACCTGTGTTTGCTGTGTTATCTTGAGCAGGGGAAGGAGCTGGGAACAGGATACAGGTCTCCTTTGTTGGAATGCTGTGTTTTCTTCTTTACATCAGTTTGCCTTGGAGGGGAGTCTGGCTGGGCTTTGCTGCATCTTGAAATCCTGCTATTTGATTTATGTCAGGAACTGTTACCCTCTAAAATTTGTTCATTGCTTCTCTGCATTCCACTTCTCATGAAAACTAGCAAAATTTTGGGTAAGGCAGTTGGTGTTAACCTTCATATGCTGCTGGGAATCTCTGCTTTTCTTTTTCTTCATGCAAAATGTCTCCAGTGATTTCAGTCCTTAAGCTACAGAATTTCCACTTCTCTTAGGCCAGTCAATAGGTAAGCTGAACAAGAGGTGTCCCCAGTAGTCACAATCTACCCCAATATCAAGGTAATGGTGAACTCTGGGTTGACCTTGAATTTATAAGTGTGCTGAAGCAGAGCTTTAGCTGTTGACTTTGTTACACTGTCCATTTGACTGGTGTTGTGCCTGGTTTTTGTTAAGTCTGAAACAGAATGAATTTCAAGAGTGCTCTTAGTTGAAGAGATACACATTTGTGCTGAGTAAAGATGTCATGTTGCCTCTAGGGTGCTGGTCTTTAAAATAGAAGGACTTTTGTTTTGTTTTATCATAAGAAAGCTAGTAAGGCTGATTATGATTCAAATCAGCTGCATCCTCAGGTCAGTGCTTCTGATGGTGGTACTTTTGGTGACCCACACACCACCTTCTTGCTTGTGGTGGTGCATCTGTTCCTGAGGATGCATGGTAAATAGAGCTGGGAGCTTTTGTGGTTTAAATATAACCAGGTTACCATTTCTTCCTCTAGTTACCACCACAAAAGACATGAAGGATTATGTTTACCCAGATCTCTTCCCAGTCTGGGTCACAGCAGTGTCTCAAAAGTTACAGTGGTATATGAACAAACAGTGGCTGGTTGAGGATGGACTTGCTTTAACCACCCCTTGCTTCCAACTGTGCCTTCAATTTTCTCTGCTTGCAATATAGTTCCTTTAAAACTTCTCCCCAGTTCCTGAAGTAGTATAAGGATTTCAAATTCCATTTGTTTGGGAGCTGAGCTAATTTTCATTATCAGTCATGGTCTTACTTCAGTGATTGTTTTCGACTGAATGCTTCTGTTTAAGAACAAGAGCCTAGAAAACTTCTGTTAGGTTTGGTTGCTTCCTTTGTTATTTAAATCCATCCATGTTGTTTACAGCTTGTGTGTCCACATTGTGCTTGGGCATTCTCATGTCCATTGAAATAAAATAGGAATGTTTTCCCTATGTGTATCTCTCATCACTGTTCTCCCCAAATTTCACTCATGGAACATGATTACTTTTGTGTTCAGAAATCATCTGATGTTATTCAGACTTCTAAACATGCAATTGCAGTGATAATGGAATACCTTTTCCCTGAGATTCCCTGTTTCCTGTGTATGCATTTATGAATATGCTATTCACCTGTAAAAAGCTACCCTTGCTTCTGGAGTAGTTGACTTTGTCTTTAACTAACAATATTTTATCTCCAGTATTCCCTAGTCCTGTAGCACATGTAGGAGCCTGTAGGAAATGCTACAATTAATTCATTATACAAAACTTTCTGTGCATGCCAAGGAAGGTAAGTGGTTTTAGACATTGAAAGGCTGGTAGTGTTTTAGTAGCAAGTTATCAAAGAGAATTTGGTCTTTTCTGCCTGTCTGTGGAACAGAGAATATGGATGCATATTTTGGTTCTCAGAAGTCACAGATTACATCTTGCTTGACAGGTTTTGAGGTTTCATCACTGTTTTGATGCAATAATACCTCTAAATACAGCACTTAAAGTGGTCTATCAGAAGTACTGATTTTGTACCCACTGCTGGTGGGTAGAGAATGAAAATACCCAATCTGACTTTGTCATAGTCAAGAATGCAATACTGAAGAAATGGAAACAAACAACAGTCTAGGCAGTGAACACCAACTTGCTACAGATTGTAAAACTATTTTCTGCTGTAGTAACTGAAGGCATTTCCTCTTTCTGTGATGTTACAGGCTGTTTTTACCTGGTTGCTTGAAATGCTTACAGTTTCTTTTAAAAATATGCTTTGCTGTGTGACTTACGTACTGCAGGTTTTGGGTATAGGTTGCTTCAGTTCCTCATAAGTTAGTAAGCTGTTAGAAAATGATTGAACAGTTTCACAACAAAATATTATATTGATTTATGTTATATGTGCCTACTGAGATATACTTTAAAAAAAGTTTTCTTATAGAAATTCAGTTTTGGACATTATCTCAATTATCATTTACAAACCCTTATGGATGTCTGATTCATGGGTGGCTAATAATCAAAGTTTGACCTTAGGAAGTCATGAGTACTTTCAAGCTGGAGTAACAGGAAACAGTAGGTATAAAATTAGTTGGATTCTAAGACTTCTTACACCTTTAGACATGGCTAGCTTGCATTAAGTGCAAGACACAGAATTGTTTGTAAGATTTCAAGTGATTTACACTGGCAGAAATTTGCCAAAATCTGGCCTGAACTATCTTGCCATATTGCCCTTTAGTTCTTTTTGTGTAAAGTGTTTCAAAGAAATTTTTCCTCTAATAAAACCAATTTTGAAATATATTTAGAGAGCATTCTAAGGCTATTGTTCTAATGAAGTGTACTGTTATTATACAGAATCTTAACCAGTTTGGTGAGAATTTTGTAGTTGAAAGATGTATGTTTATAGCTTTTGTGATGGGAATGGAAAACCCAATGGGTAGCAGGCAGCATGTCCAAGAGAAAGGTGCACATGCTGTATGGAACCCGGTTTTTTATTTCAGATATAATGAGTGAGAGCAGTGTCCAACAGCACCATGTGTGCTCCCACAGATGCACAGGGACAGAGCCTTGGTAAATCAAGTTGGCTCCTCCAGAGCGCTTTGGATGGCTGCCCATGGGACACTCACAGATGTTTTATAAATCCACACAAAAGCCATGAACAGAGGAGAATAATTAGGTTTCTTGCCACCTGCTTTTTCTATTCTATTTTTCAGTTAGTTTAGATTTTAAAATCTCTATTCAGAATATGAGACACTGAAAGGTAGATGGGGAAATGTCTCCAAGTGTGCTTTAGATAATAGCATGTCTGGCAGTGACCTGTAGGATCCATCCAACAGGTTGTCTCGTATCTGGATTTCTATAAGGCCTTTCACATGGTACCCCAAAACATCCTTCTGTAAATTGGAGAGATGAATGTGATGGCTGGACTGTTTGGTGGATGAGGAATTGGTTTTATGGTCACATCCAGAGGGTCAATAGCTCAATGTCCAGATGTAAACCAGTCATAGTGATGCTCCTCAGGGCACCCTGAGTGTTGGAACCACTGCTGTTTAATGTCTTCATCAATGACATAGACAGGGAGATTGTGTGCACCCTCAGCACATTTACAGATGTCCAAAATTTTTGTTCCAGTTGCTCAGAGTAAAGTATGTAAAGGTAAATCTTGTTAACCTTAAAGAGAAGAATATGGTTGCAGGTCCATTGAGATGTTTGTCTCTGGATTTTTCAGGTGCTTAACCCTGTTCTGGGGGTGATTAAATGGAGATGAATGTGGGCACAAGCTAAATAGACTGTTGATGTGGACTGTGCAGCAGCTTGAAAACAGATGCATCTCATTCTGGAAAGTGTAGACTGTGGTGGACAGTCATGTCTAAGCAGCTGAATTTACAAGCAGTGTTAGTCCTCTCATCATTCCTCCCCACAACCACAGGTTTAAATGCTGGTAGAAGGAAGAATGCTTCCTGTGCTGCATTGGGCAGTGGTTGCTGTTTGCAATGCAGGAAGGAGAATGGTGTGAGTCCTGGGAGAGGTACTGAGTTCTTCTTGTCAAGAAGACCCTGTCCCAGAGAGGCAGGGATGGATAGGCATTCTGTGGGTCCCCATGTGGAAAGTCCACATCAGGAGTGCCTGTCATTGTGGCTGGCCAATGACGTGTCACAGATTCAGACTGGAAGTAAGCAAGACTTTGGCTGTGGGGGTTAGTAATTGCTGGAGTATATTTCCAGAGGTATAGGTGTGTTTTCTCATGTGATGCATTTTTGTGTGGAAGTTGATTCAGGTAAGGTTATAGTAGTCTAAGCTTTGCATTTTAGAGCCAGAGCATTTCACAGTCCTCAGTCTGTCTGAGGTGCCAGTTGTGGTGGCTGTTGTGAGCACGGCAAACACCTGTCCATCAGTCAGGAAATGGACTGAAACCAGCAGCTTCTTTCTCACAGTCCACCACACATTTGTCAGTTACCAGTAATTCTGCTGCTGCTCTTGACCTGCACCAGAGGTTTGATCTAGTAAATAAATGTATGAATCCCATTACCAGTCGCCTGTGGTTGTGGAGTCCTTTGGCATTAATTTATTTATAGCATTATCATTGTCAGACTGACTCCTGCTGTGTCACAGGCAGCTTTTTATGCTGCACTCATCTGGTAGACATCATGATGATCACAGTAATGTAGATTTTAAATCAACAAGAGTTTATGTGGGCATGCCTGTACAGTCTCCTGCCACAGAAGTTCTCTGTTGTTCACTCTGTTAGTGAGGAACTGTATGAAGAGTAGCTTTTTGCATGTGTGCTGCCTCTGTATGCATGTCAGTTTTATTTTCTTTGTTTTCTGTGGCTACAGAATATTTGTTTGGTTTTTATTTCCAGTATGTTGATTGCCACTCCCCCTCATTCTGCATAAGTGGACAGTTATCTGTTTTTTCTTTGTATTCTGATGCCATTAACAATATCATCTTAATCTGGTTCATGCTATCTCCAGAGCAGTGGTTTTCCCCTGTTTTTTTCCTGAATTTGACTACCTAAATGCTGATATAGTAGGTGGGTGGGAGGGATGGGGGAGGCAGAGAAAACCTGATTGCTGACTGAGCTATTATGTGCAGTTTTGAGCACCACAATATAAAAAAAGACATTGAGCTATTGGAGACTGTCCAAAAGAAGGGCCGTGAGGATGGTGAAGGGCCTTGAGGGAAAGCCTTATGAAGAATAGCTGAGATCACTTGTTCTGTTCAGCCTGAAGAAGAGGAGACTCAGGGGAGACCTCATTGTGGTCTCAGCATCTTCATGAGGGGAAGTGGAGGTGCAAGTACTGATCTCTTCACCCTCATGACCAGTAACAGGATTTGAGGAAACAGCATGAAGCTGAGTCAGGGTAGGTTTAAGTTGATTATCAAGAAAAAGTTTTTCACCCATAGTGTGATTGGGCACTGGAACAGGATCCCCAGGGAAGTGAGCACTGCACCAAACCTGTCTGAGTTCAAAGTGTTTGGAAGCGTGTTTGGAGAGTGCTTCCAAACACTCAGAGCACATGGTGTAACACTTGGGGAGTGCTGTGCAGGGCTGGGAGTTGGACTGAATGATCCTGATTGGTCCCTTCCAACTTGGCACCACAATCTATGATTCTATAATCTTTTTTGTCCAGTCTATCAGCTTATGCAGGCAGAACAACTTAAATGAACTGTGTCTTTGGAAATAAAGAACTTCTCAGCCAGGTTGTCTTATAAAGAATTTTAGATACTTTTTTGCTTTCAAATTCTAAAATTTTTATCCAAGTAGAAATAGGTTTTCAAAGACTCAGTACTTAAGAAGCTGAACTAAAAGGGAACAACAGGGTTAAAAAGCTCTGTGGTGATCTTTTAGAAAAATGTTTCATACTCCCTGAGTAAACAGTCAAATGCAGTAATAGAATACAGGCAATGAAAAGATGCTTTAACTGGAATAGAACAAGTAAGTGAGGAATAGAAGTTGTAGAAAAATAAGGATGTCATGGAGAAGATGTATAACTTCACCAGATTTATCACTGCTGAATGCTGTGATATACCTGTTTTATGAGGTATTAAGGATGAGAAGCTTGCAGCTGGGGAAATCACAAGAGGAAGTGCTGAATCAAGATTTTGAATTTAAAATAAAGTGTACAACTGGCTGCTAAATCGAGACCTTTGGAAGAAAGTGAAGAGCTAAATAACTGAACACGTATCAAAAACTGAGAAATGTTTATAAGATCAAATGGTCATAGCCTGAAGACCTGATATAGATAATGGATTCATACCAGCTTGCATTAACATCTGGAATCTTACTTCGTGTTTCTCAAGCCTGGCTGTATGTTGTAAGTCTTAATACAGTTTTAGCTGAGCTTGATAATCTTGCATGTTTACCCATGATCTTTAGACTATACATGTGTGCTCTTTTAGAAATGGAAAGCAAAGTCAGGTATTTTAGAAGAACTGAACTGGCAGCTCTGGCACAATGCAAGTAATCTGGTTAGCACAGTTTGTGGATTGCATTTTTGCAACTATTTAGGTTCTGACTATAGAGACCTATGATATCTGCTGTTAGCACTTAATGTGATGACTTTGGCCAGGGAACTTTGACCTTATCTCCTTAAAGTTTTCTGATTCTTTCCTTCTATCATAAATTTGGGGAAACTTCTTTCCCGCTTGGCTGCACTTTCTGGATTGACTTAATGTTTTTATGTGTGTATATAACAGGAATTACCCTGTACTTAAAAAACGAGAAAAAAAATCATGTGTTATGCCCCAAATTTCTCCAGCTGATAACTTTGGAATTGCTTAAAGCTGCTTTAGTGATTTGTTTTATAGTCATAGATTCATAGAATGGCTTGGGTTAGAGAGGAATTTAGAGACCATCTCATTCCAACCCCCTGCTGTGGACAGGGACACCTTCCACTACACCAGGCTGCTCAGAGCCCCATCCAGCCTGGACATTTCCACAGCTTCTCTGGGCAACCTTTTCCAGTGTCTAACCCTCACAGTAAAAAATTTCTTCCTAACATCCAATCTAAACCTACTCTCTTTCAGTTTGAAGTGATTTTCCCTTGTCCTATCACTACATGCTCTTGTAAAAAGTCCTTCTCCATTTTTCTTGTAGGCTCCCTTCATTGACTTGAAGGCCACAGTTAGGATACCCCAAAGCTTTCTCTTACCAGGCTGAACAATCCCAATTCTCTTAGCCTTTTCATTTAGGAGGGGTTCTCCATCCCTTTAAACATCTTAGTATCCTTCCACTGAACTCACTCCAGCAGGTCCATGTCCTTCTTGTGCTGGGGCCCCAGAGCTGGGTGCACTTCAGGTGGGGTCTCAGCAGAGCAGAGCAAAGGGGCAGAATCCTCTCTCTTGCCCTGCTGGCCCTGCTTTGGATGCAGCTCAGGATGGTGTTGCTTTCTGAGCTGTGAGTGTGCATTTCTGGGTCATGTTGAGCTTCTCATCCACCAGCACCCCCAAATCCTTGTAGGCAGGGCTGCCCTTGGTCTGTTTATCCCTCACTCTCTGAGGACTATCCTCACACTGGATAGTAGTCCAGAAAGCATTTGTCTGGACTATCACTGATTAACATGAACTAAATAAAAAGGGAAGTACTGGGAAATCAATCAACTGTACTTATTTTTAAACAAAACACAAAATAACAACATATATTTATTCTGGAGAGATTCCTTCTGCTCAGGAAGTGAAAACAAGTCAATCTGTTAAAAAATCTGTATTGCAATATTGAATAGCATGCAGAAGTCTTGAACTGTAGGAGGCCTTTCATATATGAAAAATGCATCTTGATGGCATGACAAGTGAAGATCCTGCTGGGTATGACTGGGCAACATGTTCTCTGCACAGGCTCTGTTGTCATTGAGATCCAACCCAAATACTTATGGAAGCTGTTAAAGAGGGAGATGGCAAGACAGCCTTCAAATTCAGAGGTACTAATATAGCAAGGTTTTGGCTGTCATATAAAGACCAGCTCTACAAATTAATAATTTAGTCAACTTGGACTGTTGCATTTCCATCCGTAGCATTAAACTCCTGTATCACCACTGTTAAAAGCTGTTGGTTTTCAGCCATTGTGCTAACTTAAAGAGAAAGTGTACAAGCACTTCTTCAAACAAAAAACCTTAACTTTCCTTTGTGATGTTTCACTGTCTTTTCATGGTAAGGGTTTCACCTCATGAGATGTTTCAGAAGACCATGCTGAGCAAAACAGCTACCATTTTTCTTTCAGGTATAGCAGCACCAGACGATTCTAGTTTGAAGTAATGCCTCGTCTGGCATTGATTCTGCTTGTGAAGTTGGGAGCTCTGACTAATTTTTCAAATTTTACCCCAGTATCCCACTAAGAAGCCACCAAAAGACTTCCACAAAGCAGCTTTTAAAGTGTGTCAGGCCAGGCCTTCACGATGGGGTAGCCCTGGCAGAAGCTGCTGTGGTGATGCACGAAATTAGTTCACGGATTGAGTTGCTCATCACACACGTGTGGAGGGAAGCACGTTCGTGTCATGGCAAGTGGCAGGGAAGAGAGGATGAGGACTCCTTGGAGCTTTCAATGGTGAGCTGTTTGCATGAAAGATGTTGAGACCAGTACACATCTGGTGTTTCTAATTGCTTGGTTATGGTGTTAACCAGAAAAGGACAATGTTCTGACCTGCCTCTGCAGAGGACATGAAATGGAATGTGTTAACCCACACTTCTAATCACAGAATCATAGAATGGTTTGGGTTGAAAGGGACCTTAAAGATCATCTAGTTCCAACCCTCCTACCGTAAATGGGCAGGAGCCCTTTCCACTAGACCATCCAATCTGGCCTTAAACATTTCCAGGGATGGCGAATCCACAACTTCTCTGGGTAACACGTTCTAGTGTTTTATCACCCTTGCAGTAAAGAATTAATTTCAAGTATCTAATCTAAACTTGTTCTCTCTCAGATTGAAACCATTGCCCTTTGTCCTGTCACTATGTGCCCTTGTAAAAAGTAATGTGAGCATATTCCAGAGGTGTAGTGTTCACGTTCCAGCATTCCCTTAAAGAAACAGGCTGTTGTGATATATTGTTTTATTTTAGTACTCAGAGACCCTCTTGAGGGTTCAGGGATCAAGTGTGATTGGTAGTGCTCAGATATGCCCTGACATGCCTGGGAGCTTGAATAAGTCATGTAGTCAAGGCAGGCTAACAAAGTCTTTCCTCTCAGCTGAAGTCCTGTAAATCATCTTGGCATGTCCTTAACTAGATAAACCACAATTTAATACAAACTCAGTGTTTTCTCCCACTCTACATTCCTTCATGTGAGACAGGCTAGAACTGGAATTCAGGATTAGAATTAGAAATAATAACTAACAGCTCTGGGCAATTATAAAATCCTTAAATTTTCAACATTTGTCTCTTTTAATTTTAGAGAGGAGAGATTGGGAAAGAGGGTTTCAACAGGACACTGTATTTGTGATTCCAGCTTTAAGGAACTTTTCAGAAGTGCCATTGAGACTACTTGCTAAGAAAACTATGAACCAGCATTTTAAAAAACTCTGACACTGTATTATTCCTGATAGCACAAACGAAATGTATGAATTCTATTGCAGGAGCATCCCATTTGCTCATTTGCTGCTGTCCATATTATTCATGTAATTGCAATTTCGTTTATAATATTTTTCAAAGCCAAACCTGAGTGTGTTGTTAGCTAAAGTCAATTAGTGGTTGTCCTCAGCTGAAACACAAATGCATTTTCTATGAGTCATTAATAAAATCAGCACTAATGGTGATTGCTACAGAAAGTAACTGAAAGGACAAACAAACGGTTGAACGGTTTTCAGTTTAGCAGGTTCAGTTCGGTGCATTACTGGACTAACCCTTTATAAACTCTTGTTGGTTTGGCTTGAGGAAGCTTTGTGCTGGCTGTTTCCCACTTTAGCTTTTTTGCTGAAATGCCCCTAAACAAAAATAAATCCTCCTGTCCTCATCTGTTGATGTGACGACTCAAATTAACACATGGTTTTTGACTAACCTGAAAGAACTTGCCAGGTGCTGGAGGTTTTCTATTTGCATCTTAGTTCACAAATATAAGTTTAGGGTTTTATGTTAAAAAAAAATTTCTTGGAAATTGTTGATGGTATCTTTACATAAATTTAAATAGAGAAGTTTTATGCCAAAAATACAATACTGCTCTTTTTAAACTTTTTTTTTAAGGACCCTTCCCCCCACACTCTGCTCTTGGAGAGCAGAAATTTTGTAATTTGAGGTTCTTTACCCCTCTCCTCAACTTTTCAAATCTGATACTCTAGATTCAGGCTTCCAGTGCTAACTAGATCCTCAGAAATGTATGTACGGCACTGGCAGAGGTGATATTCTGAAAAACGTCTGTAAAAACATTACTTGAAAAACCCACTGAACATGAAATAATGAGTAGCATTTTTAGTCCTTATTCTCATGCAAGCTATTTTGCAAGTGCTTATTTTATATAAGAATAACTGGACAGTTTCCCTTTACATATAAAGCATATATTAGTATAACTAAGATATAATCAAACTGATTATCATTCTCAGTGACTTCAGAATATCTTTGATCATTGCAAAGGAGCAGCCATCTGTATAGATGCTGCATTTGTCTTACAGTACTTTTCACATTTTATCCTGTTCACTGAAATAATTCTTGGTATTGTATGATTGAGTTTGTGTGTGCTTTGCAAAGATCCTGTTTTCAGTCATTGACCCATTAGTTGACGTTTGGCACTTAGAGATATGTCATTCTGCTACTGCAAAGTTCTGCAAGTTCTATCAAAAAACCCCAAAGTTTTTACAAGTTCAGTTAAAATGAAGTTGGAGTTTTTAAAATAAGATTCTATTTAAGTAGAATAGAAACAGAGTTTTCCTTATCCTGGACTGTTATGTTCCTGAGCACTGAAGGAAATACAGGATTTAATAAGCTTTTTTAAAAGCTAATGACATTGGGAAGGTCTTGTTCTTTAGTCTTGCCGACTTTTCCAAATGTGACATAACTGTTCAGTTTCCAGTCTTAGTAAATCAACCTCTAATATAATTAGAAATTAGGATATTGGCAGAATTCCATTAATAACTGTGTAAAGTGTAAAGCTTCTGCATATATATGTATACACCTGAAATCTGGTTTCATCCCTTGAAATTCACTGCAGCAGAAGTGACTTATTAATTTCAGAATCTGTGATGAAATTGCACAAGTGTTGTTGTAGTTTCTCAAATAACAGTGAATTTTAGAAATTTTACTTAACTCTCCCTTGTTTCAACTTTGACAATCTTGAAATCTGAATACTTGCCCTAGTTTTGTTAGCTCTCACTGTATCGATTTAACTGCAGCACTCAGTTTCAGGGCCTATGAGAGAAATCTAGTTTTGGTGGTTACTCTGCTGAAACAGAAAACAAAAAAGTAAATTATATTTTATTTTACTGATTTTTTTTTTTTACAATGGTAACAAGTTAAATACACCAAAAGAAATGGAAGCACTGCTTTAATTTGATGGGGCCATCAGTTAGGATCATGATGTGAGTAATAAGCAAAAGATCTGCAGTGTGTGTGTGTGTGTTGGAAGGTAGGGGTGTTTGGTGGTAAAGGTGATTGATGGAGAAAGGAAAGTGAGCAGTTATTTCAAAGTAACAATTGGAAAGTAGTGGATTGAGATGAGCAGAAGAATGCTGTGTTTGGCATCTCACTGCCCTAGGAGCTTGAGTCTGTACCTATTCCTTATGTTTAGGATGTTATATTACCTAATAATATATGTAGATTCTATGTAATTAAAAAAGGCTGGATTTTAGTTGGGTACTCTGAGGAAAAGCGTGTTTGGAGAGATAAAGCATGACTGACATAGCTGTCAGCTGAAGAAATGTTTGAATAACAATATATATGCAAGAATATTCAAGAAATAAAGGGGATGCATTACATTGTATAGGATTTTAAATGGTGTTTCTCTTTTCATCGGTTTTTATGCTTTGCAAGCTTTTCCCTTTGTTTTGAATAAATACCATGTTTTGAAATGAGTACCTTTAGTACCTAATTTAATGTGTGTAGGTGAAGTGGCACAATACCTGTTTTGAGTTGTTCTGTCCTTCCTTCACTGAATAATTTTACAAAACTGTCATTCTTAGGGAACCAAGTGTCCTTAATTTAAAAAGATGTAAATGAAGACTTCCATATGGTTGACATATGCAATTTTGGTTCAACCTGGGATATTGCATCTGCAATTGGATTCAGGTTTATTTAATGAAACTGCTGACTAGGGACCAGTTTGAAGCCTGTTGAAATTTTCACAAGAAGCTGGCTTCAACAGTCTTTGATTTCACTTACTCTATTGTAGTCACTGTTCCAGTGATTGTTGCCACCTAACATTTTATGCTTTGCAGTTTGAGAATGGCAGACAAACTGCTAGGTAAGAAAATAATGGTGTTTCTGTCATTCTTGTATGCTAGTACCCTATATTAAGTGTTGTAGGTGGCTGTTTGTTTGCTTGGCATAAACTGTTCTGCTTTGAAAGGTCTCAGTTCTTCGATGGTACCTGCAGGGTATGTGCACAGGAAAGACAGTAGTGTCTTGGGGCACAGATAAATAAATATTACGATCCTGGGTAGGTTTTTTTTTTTCCAAAAAAGTCACAAACAGCAGGGTTCAGCAATTAAGTGTCTTCCTATTGCTGATATGTTTAGAAAAAATAAAGACTATACAGCATGTGTGAAGAAAATCTAATTCCAGCAATCAATGTAGGAATATCCTACACAAAAAATTCTGAGTTATTGTGTATGAATACCTGCCTCATACAATCTTGTGGTGGTGTTGTATTTCAAGTATCCAATTATGATGAATGATCCTATTATTATAATTATTATTTCGACCAAGAGAAGCAAAACTAGATGGTAGGGTGGGATCCTCAGGAGTTACCAACTCTGGCCAAGCTGTGTTTGGCTCGAAGTTGCTGAGAGTTTCACTGTTGATTTTTGTGGGAGATGGGTTAGGTCACTGCACAGTACTTTTGAAATCCCACCTCTAACTATTTCTGAGTTGAGTGTGTGATTATTTCCTCACAGGGAGGAGTCCATCACCACAGCCTTCCAAAAACAAAGGTGATATACATCAGTCAAAATACCAAATTCCAGTAACTTAAACCATCTCCTTTCTGAGAAGATTTATTAATAAAGCTGACAGGCTGATGCTGAGCATTTACAAGCACAGCAGTGAAAAGTGTGCTGTGGGCTCCACTGTAAGTTGTAAGTGCTGAAGATGTCCAGGATCAGGCTTTGGATGAGCCATTCAGGACCATGTGTTCTTTCATAGGCTGGTTTCATGCTCGCTTGGAGTAGTTGAACTAACCAGCCATGACAAAAAAAAGAACATTGCAGGTCTTAAATTTGTGTTGGTGCTACTTCTGCTTTTAGAGTGAACATGACCTGAAAGCCCCTCTGCACTCAGACTGTGAAAAGCACTCAGCATGTGCCGTAGCTTCTGAAATCTGCGGAACAACTTGCGTCAGTGCGTGCTGGAGGAGCGAACCTTCTGGCATGTGTTGCACTCCAGAGCTAGCCCATCTCCTGCCCTCAATTCTCAATTTTTCAATGGTATGGAGCTGCTGAGGTGATGGGGAAAGAATAACATGTAAATTTACTATCAGGTCTCAGGCCCTCATTTTACTGGAATGACTCACTTGAAGTGATACTAGTGTCCAAGATAACCCTCTCAGATGTGTCATACAAATGCTTATTATCGTACTTAATCTGTTAATATAATTAATTATCCTTGGCTCAGCAGCCTATCAATGTCAATATAGGTGTTACTGCTACACTATCATTCTAAAGGAATGTGTCTATACAAGTTGTTTTGGATCAGATTTTGGCTGTGGAGCCCTCCTGGTTTCCCACAATGTTTCTGACTATTTCTAATGTTTCCCACGTCTCTGACATAGTGGTGAAGTTTGTGCACCTTGCAGAGGTGTGTCATGGTGCTGGGTTCAGAATCTCTTGTAAAAGGCTTTTTGCTTTTTGTGCCATGGCAAGTGAAGAAACAAAGTGTGTGCAGGGAAAATATGGAGGGGTTTCTGAACCAGCAAAGCAAAGGGGGTGTAGATGATGCTGCCTCAGGTAGCCACATATTCGAACAGTGAAAATTCCTCTTTTTCCCCCAGCTGGCAAATAAAATGCTTGGTAGGTGCAGATTGTGTTCCACCTTGTTGGCAAAGGATCTGTTGTACATGTGCAGCTTTACTTGTGTGGTGTTGAACATGTGGGATTATTACAGGGGTGTGCATCGTTACAAAAGGCTACATTAAGGTGCATTTTATAATGACCCTTTTGCTTGACTTATTATCTTTACAGTTCATAATTTGGCATCGGAGATAATTCAAAAGAGTTCCAGTGAATAATGTAGTTTTTGTGTGTCTGAGCTGCAGATTGTATTCTTGGAAGTCAGCTAAACGTGCTTTCAGAAGTGTTAAGAGTCATAGGAGCAAAGAAAACTTTGAAAATAAAATGACAGTTGAAATGAGCGTTGACAATGCAAAGCAGTAGCGTAGGGTTATAAATATGTTGTTTTAAATATATCCAGTAACATTTTTAATGCATCAGAAATGGTTATCTAACTTCCCTACTCAATCATGTAACTTCTTATGATAGCTGACTAAGAAAGAGACGCTGACTTTGTGGAAGAGAAGTATATGTTTTATGCTTGTCCTTCTTGAAGGTTTCCAAAAATAAAAAAAACAAAATCCATAGCACAAACATATTTCTTCTTTGAAATACATTTTGTTTGGTTTATCAACTGGGTAAAGAAAAATGATTGTGTGAGTTTAAAAGAAACTGCATATCACAATTTCAGGTTGTAGCATCTGTTCAGAGAAAGGGAAGGGCGCGGGAGAAGATGCAACTTCATTTTCCTAGAAAAACAAGAACAATTATGTTTTCAGAAAAAGGTTTTGATCTTTTTAGTAACGATGCTCCTTTTTTTAAAAGCTCACTATTGAGCCTTGGGAGAAGCATGACTTAGCTATATGCTGGTGTCTTAGCAATGTGAAAGCAAGTGTTTTAAAATCTGACTGTATAGAGATAATCTCTGCTTGCCTTAATGATGGTGTTGCTTCCTCAAAATCATTACTGTTTCACCAGTCTAGAGCAGGACTTGTACTGTGCTGGATAAATGTGTTTAACTTGAACAACTTCTGCTTCTTTACATAGGGAATGAAGTATCTGTGCATTCCTGCTGCTGACTCACCCTCGCAGAACTTGTAAGTATTCTTTAAAAATAAATCACAAAACCCCAGAAATCCCATGGTACCATGATGCCTACTTTAAAATTTGCTTTAAGCTCTGATTCTGATCTCTAATGAGTATTACACACATGTGGTGTTTAAATCATTAAGAAAACACAGTAACACTTAATTTCACCCTGCTTTTTGTGTGTGTAGGAAGATCAGAAAGTAAACACTCTTCATTTGTGGCCTTAAACTTCAGTAATTCTTTAGTGAGTCTGGGCCTAATTCAGTCACAGTTCATTCTAGCCACTCTTTTTGTAAATCTTTGTGTTTGGCTTTCTCCCCCCCGCACCCTTTTGGTTTTTTTTAGTGCCAACTGCAGCCATTAACAAAACAAAATATTTGAAAGAGGTTTGAAGCCTGATGCCTCAAGGGTTGAAATAAATTCCTCACAGTGGCCCTTCAAAACAAAGTCCCTGTGTGCAAACTGTATCTGCTGGGGACTTCTTGACTGCCTCAGAAGTCCCTGCTGCTCTTAGTATAAGCTGGCATGGCAGGGAGTTTTCTGCCCTGCAGTGAGTGACTCTCACCTTGAGAACATAGGTACTGCAACTAGGGAGTCCAAGCTTTGCTCTCTCTAATCTCTGCAAAAGTTCATGTAATGCTAATTGACTAAGCCATGGTTTTAATTGAGCCTAGCAAGTCTTGATTCCAAAGAGAAATCCAAACAAAAGAACTTGGATGGTGACCAGCTCTTTCTTCAAGAGCTCAGTGTTTATGTTGGGGAGAGGTGAGTAGGGTTTCAGCCACATCCTGCTGCCAGGTTTTGGTAGAGAAACAAGTAGTGGGAAGAGGCCTGGTAGGTACAGAAGGAAGTGCAGCACTGCTTTTCTCTTGTATCACAGCAGTATTCTGGCTCATGCTTTTAGGGGATATTTTTAGAGCATGTGTTTCTCAAACTCTAGAAAGATTCCAGTGTGGCACTTGATGTGTGATGATTTGCTTTTTCGTTCTGTATTTCTGTCATGATTTTAGGGGAAGGGAGGAAAAAAAAGTACCACACCCCACCCGCAATAAAAAACACCCTAATCCCCTAAATTTCGGGTCTGTAATGAGAAGGCAGATAGCTAACTGCCTTTGTCATGGACAGCTTCCAGGCCTTAATATTTAGAATAAAAATAAATAAATTTAAAGAAATATTCTTTTGGGAAGGAAAGCTAAAATGAGATTAGAGGAAGACATTCACATGTCATTAATTGTTCATTGTCATTTTGAGGTATGTAGTATTTAGAGATCAATTGAGAATGGAAAGAGAAAGGATGGCATTTATGATGAACATTAATGAATGTACAGTTCCCTCACTGTTAAATATCAAGGAGTTCTATTGAAGAACCAGCTCCTGTGCTTGAGCTGTCTGGTGTAGGCTCTTAAGGCTTTGCTAAGAAGATAGAATATTTGCATGAGTATTGTTTCTGTTGTGCTGCAGACATCTAAAATACTTGCTTTGGTATCAGGTGGTTGCAAGCAAGCGTCATTACTTCTAATACTGATACATTTGATCACTTAAAGTAAAACTTGATGAGTAACGGATTTTTCTTCTTTTACTGTATACAGTCCAGGTCCTCAAGTGAAATCAAATCATGATGTTCACAAATAGCACCATTGCTTGCTTTGCACATGCAGTTTTCTGAAAGCAAGAGGAAGTTGTCTTTGTTCAGCCTGTGAGGACTGGATGCAGTCTTATCTAGGAGTGGTTAACCATACTGCCTGTGCCCACTGTGAAGGGAGGGATAGCTAGGGAGCAGGAAAGGGAATTGGTCCCTCTGCAACATCTCTGTGTGTCTACCTCCTTCTTCTGAAAGAGGGATTCTGCTGGTGTCAGGGAAAAAAACCAAACAACTAACAAAGCAGCATCCTGAATTGCAGGTCCTTGTGTTCTCTTAGCCATGGCTGACAGGCACAACTGATGGGATGCATGTTGCTCTCGTCTGTTTCCCAACAGCAAGGACCAACTGGAAGCCTTTTACCCACTGAATTTTGAGACTGTGAGCTCTTAATGTGCTTCAGCTCAATTTCTCTGAAGGAAACCTGTGGTTTCTTGTGTGTATAATATACATTTACTCCTGGAAGACTTGTTTAGTGGAGTTCTTTTCCTCGGAGGGATGACTTGCCAGGGAAATGCAGCAGGGATTCCCCTGTTAGCATGTGGGTGTTCACTAAAGTGTCTCAAAAGCTTTATTTTATTCCTCTGTTCTGCCCCTAGCAAGCATAGGAAGAAAGCAATTGCTTTTCAAACTCAAGGTACTTCCTAGATGTTAAATCAATGTTTTCCCTGGTCTGTGAGAATTTTACCTTGGGCCAGTAACTGCACCAGAAATGTCATCTTCTATAGAACTCGTCACTAAAAAGTTACTTATAGAAATAAAATCTTCCCTTCCTGCCCTGTTCCAGTTAATCATCTTTGGCTGCGTGTTTCTAAGGAATTAACCTCCAACAGTCAGGTGGTTAGTGATGATAATACAGAAGCCAGATGACCTATTAAGAGGAGAAAATTTTGGTAGACTTTCTTTTACATCACCAAATGAAAAAAACCATCAAGATGTTTCGTCCTATCTGATTTGGATGCTGTCTTTTTAACCTTTATAAGTATTTGTAGAAGTCCAACTAGCAACGAAAGAAAATACAGCTCTGGTATCATAAGTCTGCTCTTGGTCTAGTTTTGAATTATGCAGCGTGCTAATGCGTAACTTTAGATAACTTCTACAACATCCTGGTAGGGGCGTTGTACTGGTGCTTCTTCCTGTGGTGTTTTCCCACTGTGAAGATGATGCAGTTCAGGACCCAGCTCTCAGCTGGGAGATGTAAGAGCCAGATATCATGTCATAAATTGTCCTGAAGTCCAACAAATGGGCTGCAAATCAACACATTTGTCAAGTGCTTTCCTGTTAGAGATGATAGTCAACTGTTTTGTGGTTAGTGTTAGACTTACCATTCTTCTTTGTGTCTGGCACTTGCCACACAGCTAACTGGTCCTCAATCTTAGCTTTCATCTAAACATGATTTTACCATAACTTTGAAAATGAGTTTAGGCAACTGTGTCTGCTGGCTCCAGAAGAGACCCTGATGCCATAGGGTTGTGGAAGGATACATACCTCCTTTTCTCTGGCTCAAGGTGAGGAGGGGCCAGCGTGCTATAGAGCAGCACTAATTATAGATGTTACTATTTCTCTTCTCATTTTCATGAATGCCTGTAGACACACTTGAAAACATATCAGGAATGAGGGAGGGTGAAGAAAACTGTGTGAATGGAGTTCACAATGTTTAGTAGCTTGCAAAGGTGTTGTGCTCAGTCAGAGATATTTTTCAAACCAGAGGGTTGGAAGTGTCTTACCAAAACTTGTGTGAGACCATTGAAATGAATTCACTGGTGCATGAAGCTGCCTCCCTGGCCAGATTTTCTAGAGAGAAAGAGAAAAGATGAGAAGATCAGGTTATCAGTACAGACCTAACCAAGCTGCATCTGAGTGAATGCTTTCAATCTCAGCTAAGCTCTTCATTGCTTAAGAGCAAAGCCTCTGCACACATAGCCAGAGATCTTATTTGTCCTCTGAGTTTGTTTATGTGAAACCTCTTGTGTTTCCCTGGCAGACCTGAGCACCATGATTTGTTAGAACTCAGCCAGTGACAGTGGATTGGCCTGGCAGTCTGAGTACACTTGCATTTGTAAGGCTTTGTCTTCACTTCATCAGTTCCTTGAGAAACATAAACCCCTGAGTTGACCTGCTGTCCTAAAGCTTGGGATTGCATCGTGCCTTGAGATTTTCCAAATAAACTGCTCAGGTCTTCTCTAGCTGTGTTTCCCATGTTGTATCCAGTCATGCAGGAACTGCATTGGAGAGGGAGTCCCAGGCTTTGGGAATCTTCTTTTTTTGTTCATTCCAGTTAGATATCCTTGCCTTTGCAAGTTCTGTGGGCAGTGACACTCTGTTGCATCAGTGTTGTCCTTCAGGTCAGGAGTGTTTACAGTATCAGCAGCTGCACTGTTAGGCAGGAAGGGAAGCTTCCTTTTATGTGGGTATTCCTGATTTTTGTGTGGCTGCTGGTGCCGGGCTGAGGTTTTTTTCTTTTACCCTTGTGGTGTAATATTCACCCAGAAAGGGGAAACATCTTGCATACAGGACGTTGTGTTTCATGGGTGTTGAGCGCAATGTGCTTTCAGGTTTGCCCTTGCCAACAGGCCTGGTCATGACTGCCCCCTAAGAGCCTCTTTCCTCTGCTTGTGAGCTTGAATTGCAAGAGCTGTCAAAGGCCACAGGGAGCTCCAGCTCTGATGAACTAAGAGGTGCTGCTTCCAACTGTGGTAAGCTGCAGGCAGCGCCAAAGGCTTCACAGATGGAAAGGCAGGGTGAGCAACTTGGAACTGAGATGCAGGGAGGCAGTGCTGCATATTCACTCAGATGATGATAGCTGCCCACTTACTATCCTAAACTATCCCCACTTAAAATGAAAGGGGCATAGGTAAAGGATAATGAGATTATAAACCCTAAACTTTGCAAACAGAGTCTTTTATTTTTTCCTCTGCAACTTTAAAACAGACAGGCTGTAGGCTGACACCCTGAATATAGGCAGAAGGGGTACTGCTGTCTGAAAGGAGAAGACTGGAAGGAGCTAAAGAAAACAGGACTTGCATTGAGCATTTTTTCATAGCAGAGACCAAAGGGAGTGATTTCACATAGCCAAGCAGAAAGTTTTAATGTTTAGATATTCCCTATCACATGACTGGAAGGGGGAGGTAGAGTTAAAGTTAAGCTTAAGTTTGGATAGCAGGTAGGGTCTCTTTGTGAGAGACATTATGTCTGCAGAACTGCTCATGTAGTTGTGCTGAGTTCTGTCTGACATCTGAGCACACAAGGACTTGTGTGGTCAAGTCACTGCTTTAAAGAAGAATCAAACACAAACCAAAATAAAGACTTGACAGACATCAGAATAAAGTTTATCACATTGTAGTGCCTAAAAAACCAGTTTCTTATTCGGATAGAGGGGCAAATAACTTATGTCAGTGAGTTTTGTGTTTCATTGCAGACAATAACTTTTACTTTGTAAGACCTGTATTCGGTTCTAAATTCTAGAAATAACGTGAAGTGAGCTTTCGGATATATTTCTCTCTTTCTAAGTAGTGATTTTACTAAATACAGCACTTTCTTTATTCCCCTTCTGCTTTTGTTTTCAGAGCAAGGCATTTCAGAGAGAGCATCAAATTTATCCATGAGTGCCGGCTCACAGGTGAAGGCTGCTTAGTTCACTGGTATGTATACTGCTTGCTAAAAAAAAACTTTTAAAGGATTTCTCTACCTCGATTTGGATGTTCATCATTTTAATAAATTAGTTATCATCTCCCCTCTGTAGCAAAATACTCTTGGACTGAATTGCCCCCTTTATTCAAAAAGCCCCAGAAAATTTGCAAATGCTATTAAAGCTTTATGCGTAGACTTTTGAATCTCTGGGGTGGGCAGCTCCTTGGAGATGAAAGAAGCCCAAGAAATTCTTCTTGACCTTCTCTTATCAAACATTTTTGTAGGATTGATTTGACTAGGAATGTGTTGGCTGGAGACATATTATTTATTTCCCATCATTTTAATCACTGTATTTTTAAATGTGATTTCCATAATCCTAATAATTTGCTTAGTTTCTATAAAAGCTGTTTTGGTGAGTTCAGAGTTGTTTAAAAAAACCTGTCTGAATAGAAATTGATTTTTTCCCTCTTTCTTTTCTTTAAACTGCAAATAGCAAGACCCTAGTTGGAGAGATGCTCCTGGGACTGTAAAGAATAGAAAAGGAAATCCTACCCTGGGTTTTTTCTTGCTCTCTGCTATTGGTTGTGGTCTTTGTGCTGTATGTCCAAGGGACATATCTGAGTCTATATCTGGAATCGGAGTCATCTCGTGATTTGAACACTGGACTTGTACACAGGCCCTGAGCATAAATCCTCAGTTTGCTATTGACTCATGACAGGGCTGTGCATGAGCCATTTGGTCAGTCTTGGTGTATGGAAAACAGGAGTAAGTAGTCTGAATACTCACAGAGTTTTAAAAAATATATATTTAAATTCGTGAAGTATTTCAGAAACATAAAATGGCGGAAGAGTCTGGTAACTCTTTTATTTACTATGGTAAATATAACTCTTACACATTCTTTTTACTCTCAATAGAAATAGTTCTGAGTTTGTCCAGTGTTGTCCAACCAGACATAATGAATTATTCTTACTCTATCCTAGCTTTTCATATGGGGAAACTGGAGTCCTGAGAGTTTAAGCTGCACAATGCAGTGGATAGCAGAAAGAGGAACTCAAGCAACCAGAGATATGTACTTCTTATTGGTTCAGTTAAAGTTCATTTTGGCCCCATGAAATTGCAGCCTTTATTCATGATGGAGAGGAAACAGTCTAATTTCACTGCTCTGATCTGTATAAACACAAGAAAGAAAGTGGATGACTTACTTCTGCCTTTGTAAAATCCAAATCTAACCTAGAATGTGTGCACTGCCCCCTGCTTTTGTGACTACTTCATGCTAATTTCTTCCTTCTCAGTCTCATATGAATTACCACTCAAAACCCACTTTATTGGTCATGTAGATTTTTTTTTTCTGCTGCACCTGAAGAACAGCACCCAAACCATTTAAGTCAGATATTATAGTATTTCTTCCTCACGGCAAGCAACACAGCAGTCTGCTGTGATGCTGAGAAGTGATGCTTTTAGCTGTGACAGCTGAAGTGCAGCAGTGCTTCAGTGTATTGCACCTCCTTTTCCATGCAGCCTTGCAGGTGTCTCCAGGAGTGTCACACTGGTGGTTGCCTACATCATGACCATCACAGACTTTGGCTGGGAAGATGCACTGTCCGTTGTCCGTGCGGCGAGATCCTGTGCCAATCCAAACATGGGCTTCCAGAGACAGCTACAGGAATTCGAAAAACATGATGTTGATCAGGTAAATGAACTACAAAAAAGACCTGTGAAACACAATTCCAAGTCAGATCATGGGCTACTTCTCATTATTTTATAGTCTCTGTGGTTTATCTGACTCCCTGTTTTTGCTGTGAAGGAATGGCTTCTTAGCCCAGCCTGCTCTATGAAGGAGATACTGATAGATCTGAAGGCATCAGGGGATGTTGGATGGGAGAAAGATGCTGTGCTTCCTAAACACCTCCTGCCCAATTGTGCTCTCAATCTAGTGGTTCCTTCATGTGACCTAAGGCATAGTTCAAGATTTAACACCTTTAGGGGGGTAAAAGGTAAAGGGTTGAGTTCTCAGAACACAGCAAAAAGGCCAGCCTGTTGCATAAAAGTAGTGGGTTTCCCCCCAACACATTCATTTGGAATAGTAAGCAGGAAAGAAATCATCATCACAAGTATTTTCTGTCAGGAGCTAAACTTAGTCCTCATTATGATTTGTGTGTTGTGACCCCCCTCCTACCTTCTATGGCTAAGACTTAATAAGTTTTCTGATGTTCAGGGCAGCCTCAGATCTGACCCTTTTTTTCTTATTAGCCTTTGGAGGTTTTGTAGGACTAGGAGAATCAGTGGAAGAGTAGGACTGCCAGAGAGATTTCATAAAACAAAAGTTAGTTTCTTGCTCCAAAAAAACCCCATCCTACGCAAAAGACCTGCTCCCTGTGAGTGATTGGTGACTTCCACTTATGTTACCAACCTACTGTGGCCGTGCCTTCCATTTTCCATTGCTCAGCATGTTGTTATTTTGTGGGCTTTTGTGCCTGTTGTGCTTATTAAAAGTAACAACAATAGAGGCAAACCAAAGCCGGAAAGCAAAATACATGAGACAAAGGATGTAGGTTTTTTTATTCCATCCCTGTCATTCTGCTGCAGAAAGCTCAGAGTTTAGAAATTACCATTTGTTTTGCATGATGCAGTTAGCAACTGTAAATATTTGCGTTTTTTTAATATTTAACCGAATGTTTCCTGGATTGTTTGGAACTGGTGTAAATGGTAGAATAACTGATTTTTAAGAGACAAAAGTCAGAGAGGGACTTTCCAGACTTGTCTCCTTCCTCCCTTACAGTCATTTCTACTCTAATTGGTTTGGTCTAACAGCAATGACAATTAAGGCTGTATGCAAATAGCCTGATAAAGACAGTAACGTCTCTCTTTTTTCATCCACCATGGACTGTGCATTCTGTCTTTATTCACTGAGGGGGAGGCAGTAGGTTGCAAAAAGAAGTATCCACCTGTATTCACTGGCTGGGCTGTAGTTTCTTACTGTTTTTAAGAGCAACCACATCCTCAGCAGGTGTCTGTTTACACACCTGATTTCAGTGGAATGATGCCATCTGCCAAGGGCATGAACTCTTTTTAGATTTCAGCAGCATTTGGTGTTTTTCTGTGCCCCCAATGGATAGTGGTATCCTATTGGCTTTCTGGAATATTGCCCTCTAGACCTTGGGTCTTATAGGATGAGGTTTGGTCACTAAGGTCACGACATAATTTGCACCTGTTCCAAACTTTCATTGAAGCCTGAGGCTTCAGACTTGCCTGAGGACCTCTTTAAGTAGTGGGAGGAAGTATCTATGTTGAGGTCTTGTCTCCCAATATCCTAGTAAATGATCTTTATGGATCAAGCTGTTCATGAGCCCCAAACAGAGCAAAGTTATGAAGGTTAAGGTTTGGAAAATTAACATTATCCCCATTGAGACATGACAGTTGGAATCTGTGTTTATTAGCTGCTTGTGTAGGTAAGCTCAATGAAATTGTCTGGAATTGGACAGTTCCTCAGCTGGACTCAAATTCTCCAACAGGAAAAGTGTCAGAGTTGAGTGGAGAGAAAAAGTGAACATATGAAATTTCCACTCTTTTGTATGATACAGAGTTATCTATTGGCAAGTCCAAATCAGGGAAAAGGAGTGGGGCATTTATACATGGAGCTTGTTGGCATACAGGTATCTTGTGGTAAAAAAAGTGGGTTTAAAATGAGATCTCATGACAAAATAATCAATTTGCATTATTAAACATAGAGACACTTTATGTTAAAGTATTTTGATAAAGTTTCATAAACTTTTTCAACCTCTGAAAGCACCTGAAAATTTTTGCCTGAGCTGAAAAATTGCTGCAAGCTGAAGAAATGGCCAGGGAAAAGGTTCCAGCATTATTGCCCTGCCATTGCTTGATTCTTTCCTCATCATTTATATTGATTACATCATTTATATCTGATTATTTATATCTCAGAGCAGGATACAAAGTTGGACTGACCATCAGCTGGGCCTGGTACATCTGTTACCATATAACATACTCAGTCATTCATATCAATAACATATGGGGTCCTATTCTATAGCTTGTAAAACTCATGGACTATTTCTTCCTAGAATATACCTATTAGGATATCCACACTACATTTTTTGCTACTGGTATTTGTGGGCTCAAGATAAAAAAACCTGTAAGAGTGGTTCACTTTCTGATCTTTAACCTTCTTGCAGCCTGTTGTGACTTGGACAAGTTGGCTGATCATATTGGCTTCCATGCTAATTCCTCTTACATTTGTGTATGCAGCAGGAACAGGGAGATCTCGAGTCCAGGGTGCCCCTTCCCAGCAGGTGTTCCTTATTCTGTATTACCCCAGCCAGCCAAACTGTTCCAGTGTGTAATTTCAGGAGATGTAAGGGGTCTCAATGATTTCAAATACGTGTTCCTGTGCTGTGCATTCTGTGCTGCTGTTGAAGGACGTGCAATATTTGGAGTGCTTTTCTTTAAACTGCTTATGATCCTAAAGGTTATTGAAATTCTGTAGAACAGGAAGAATTACTTCTTCATCAATTTCATGTTACTGTTTCATCATTTTATATATGTATTTTCAATTTCTGCAGTTCAGGCAGTGGCTGAAAGAAGAATATGGGGAAAACTCTTCTCAGGATCTGCAAGAAGCCAAAAATCTTCTGAGCAAATACAAAGAGCAGGCAGAGTTGCATCAGACTACTGGAGGAAGGCAGTGGAATAACAACTTCTCATCTGTGCCATCACTCTCGTACAGCAACTACACAACAGAGACCTAATCACAAGAGGTCGATTTCTTTTTTTCTTTCTGCTTTTGCAGAACATCTTGCCATGTTTTCCATCCCATCTTCAAGACTTTCAGCAGTGAACCATGCAAACTGTTGATTTATAGAAAGCTTCTTGATGACATTATGTGTGTGTGTGTATGAGTGTGTTTCACACAGTTTGGTAATTCGGGCAGGATCAAGCTCTGTTTATGCCCAGAGACAGGATCCAGTTACTGTGGCTGAGGCAGTTTGTCTGCCAGCCACAGCTATATCCCCTTCTGCCCACATTGCCTGGCATTTGCTGTGAGGTTAGCTCAACTCCTCTTGTTGTAGGCTAGCAAAGGGCTTGGAGAGATGAAGTCTGGTGATTCAAGCTGTGGCAGTTTGGTATCTCTGCATTCTTAGAGTGGCAAAGGTGTTGCTGCACCTGAAGAAGGGAACACAGGTCTGTGTCTCTGCTGCTCCTGTTCACAGTCCACAGGCTGTAATAGCATGGAGGTGGGTGTGAACTTGAGTGCTGGGCTGAAAGCTGGAGCAGGTGAGACAGGGGCCCAAGCACCTTTGCCCCAGCAGTGGCATCTAGGAGAGAAGTGGGACAGACAGCTCTGAGTAATAACACCTTCAACCGCCACGGTTGTCTTTGCTTCAGTGCCCGTGGGACTGAGCTGTCGGCAGGGCTGCCACAGACCAAGAGCACCCAGGCTGTTACCACAGCTCAGCTGATGTGCAGTGATTTAAGCCATGGTCCCTTGACTGTGCATCTGGTCTCCCAACATAAGCTTTTCTGGAGAGCAGTTGATCATGTCTCCAGAGGCGCTGAACTTCATTCCCCACGGAACACGTGCCTCTTCAGCACACGCCCCTGCGCACACGATAACACGTCTCCAAAGAGTGGGCTCGGTGTGAGTGCCAGCACCTGTTTCTTTGCTTGTGCTGTGGTTTGCTCTTTGACTTCAGCTACCTCAAAAATGCTGTTCTTGTCATTGTGGTTGTAAATGCAACCTTGAAAATTGCCTTGTGTAATCTTAATCTAACACTGAGTGAAGTAAGTGGGTGCGTGTGTGCGCGAGAGTGTGCGTGTGCATGTGTATTTCACAAATGTCTGTATTTGAGAAGTTTATTGTTTTCTTTCTAAATTACTCATATTTCTCACTGGTTTAAAGACTGAGTTGTTGGAATTCAACTTTCCTGCCATTTAAACACCACTATATATTTTGCTGTGATCAGATTTATAGGAATGCATTTGTACAATATATTTTAAACAAGCTTGAAACTAGGGGCCATACTCCGCTCTTGGTAATGTTGTGTGTTTCTGGAATTGAGCCATTGCCTGACTCAAGTGGCTTGTAAGACTGTAACTTCAAATATGTCAGCAGGGATGCTGGGCAGCTTACTGATTTCTGATGGTATAATGTGGGGTGGCCCTGATGCCAAGATCATGATTTCTCGTCTTTGACTTGGAGGATGGGAGGCCTACTTTTCTTGAAGATTCTAGAAAATAAAAAATACTACCCAAACAGTCAAAACAGAAAACTAAAACCAAGCACTTCATTTTGTTCAAGTGTGGTGTATATCACGCTAAAAACTGAGCACTGAGTGAGAAGCAATCAGCACACTAAATAGACTGTTGTGTGTCTTTAAATTTATTTGGTGTTCTGGCCTCCCATTCCTTCACAAGATTCCTCTACATGTGATTTCCTGCTTGCAGGTGGCAGTGAATTCTTTAGATGGGAGGAAGGCTTTTGGGTCAAGTAAACTCTGGCTGTTAAATATCTGTTGTTAAGTATCTTAAAAAAAATACACTATGGCTTGTGAAATATGGGTCCTGCATATCAATAATTACCTAAAAGGAAAAAAGGGAATGGGGTGGAACTGACCTATCCATTTCATCTAAGGTGAAGCCTGCATCAGGGTTCTCATTGCACTAAGTACGTTAAGTGTACTGAGCATGATGAGAGCAGGATAATCATATCTTTGTCACAGTAAGGGATGTTGCTGGATTTGGGAAGAGTGCTGGAACTGACCTTGTTTTCAAACTGGCAGCTAAATGACCCACTGCCTATTTGGTATATCCAGCAGTTGCTCTGTGATTACCTGTAAGAGGGGTACTTAGCTGTTCCTGAAGATGTTGATCAGCAAATAATTGTCTGCTTAACAATTCCAGCCCAGCAGTGTCCATGTTGGCAGTCCCTTCTGTGCTCTGAGGGTAGATGTGATAATTGGAAAATGTTTTCCTCGGTAACAGGGTCTGACACACATTCAGGGTGTGGGTCCATTTGTTCAACCCTCTACTCATAATTGGATACATAGGGCAGCGACAACCCACCCCCAAAGAGCAGCTTTGTCAGAAGTATTCTGTCTATGGTCTTGCAGGTGTCCAGACAGTCCATCCTGTAGCTGGCTGCCAACACTGTGTATCCTACAATACTCCTGGCACTCTTGTCCTTTCAGTAGTACTGCTGTGGGTGCTGGAAATTTGGCAGTTCTTTTATTGTTCTCACACATACAAGGCAGAATGGGAGATATCTGTTAATTTTAATGTGTCCAAGATTAGTCTGCACTGTTTTTTTAAAATAGTTTGATTATCTCCAAAGAGTCGGTCCCCTGAACAGGATTTTTTTTGGAACTGAGTTTGGCTTAAGGGCCATACAGCCACATCAGTATGTGTTATGCTGCAGCTCCAAAGCAGATACAGGGTAAGCTGGGAAGACGGAGGGAATGCCATATTGTCAGTGAGTGGGAGTACTTCTCACCTTTTAAAAGGCAGAAAGGGTATTTTCTGCAACCTCTGCCTTCAGTATCTTGTGTAGTGGTCTGTGTGTACTGCATACTGCAGGTAAGAGCAACAGCAGTCGAGGGAAACTTGAATCTGGTTTGTCCATGTAGAGAGCAGAATGATGGTTTACTCCCTAGTTACCACAGGTGCAGAAGAGAGAGCTACAGTTCTCACCTTTAGCCTTTCAGAGAGGGAGAGGAGCTAACACAGACTGAGAATGTGACATGATTTGTCTTCCAACCAGCCTTTCAGTGGCAATTTGTAGGACTTTCCAGCTATCTGGAACGTGACTAGACCCAATTCACCTCTTAGTAGTTGACCTTTGTAGTGTAGATGATGCATTCAATTATTTTGTTTCTGTACTTCAAAACACTGTCCTCATTTTGATGTTCACTGGAAAAATGTATAAAGTTTATAACACCTTATTGGATATCCAGATTTGAAATGTATAATCGATTTTTTTTTTTTTTTTGGGCTAAACTTGATATCCATGTGTGATTATAAGCAAATGTCTAGTGTTATAGAATGTAGGTAATGGGTAAATGCATTAATAGTATTTATTACTGTTTTTTAACCTGGAAAAAGTTGCTTCCTTACATTTTGTGGTTGAGTGGGAAGATATGCCAAATCATATCTGTTTTTTAAAAGGGATAATAACTTTGGTTGCTATAATGGCCACCACCTATAAAGATGTCAGTGAAAAATTATAGCAATTATTCCACTAGTTTAAAAACTCTAAATCTGGTAAGCTTCTTGATTCTCGGTCTTCCTCTTCCTGGGCATCTTAGCGAAGCCTTGATTGCTTTTTCCAAATGTTTGTATTTAATACGTTCTACAATTTTTTTATAAATAAAATTAAATGTTAACACCTGATCTGGCTTTGTATTTCTTGAAATCAATAATAGTGTCCAGATGGCTTCTACTTGCTGTTTGTATCCCTGCAGGTACAGTGAGAGTTACAAGACTAACTCATTTTGCTGTTTAGATTACTTTTTTCTCCTGCACACAGACTTCTTGAAATTCTCCTCTCTTCACCAAGTACTTCCAGGTAAGTTCAAGAATCTTTAGCCAAGCACCTCTTGATAGTCTCCCAAGATGATCTTGCATGTTGCTGTCTTACAGATTGTTGGTGGCCCATCATTTCAGTGGGGTATGTGGTGAATCCAATGTTTTTATTATTTTGAAATACCTTCTTTTCCATAGCACACTGATTCAGGGCTTAATCAGCTGTAAAACTTACCTGGTTTTCAGGCTGCCAGTGCTCAGGGCTCTCAGCAGTGATCTGTCAGAGGAAGCTGATGTAAGTGGCAGATGATTCTCAGGGGAAAACATTAAAAACTTAGAGTGTAAGGGAGGAAATGCCCCGTTCAAATTCCCACAGATAACTCACTGAATTCTGGTTTGACTCTGCCTCTGCTAAGAGAGTATTTCTGACATTTGGGTGATCAGGAAAAAAAACTCCAAACCTAAACGAAAAAGCCCCCCAACCTGAAAGTATAATCAGTCAGATTATAGTCAGATCTCATGGCCACTTCAATCATTGCTGAAGGCTGAACTCTTCTTGCAATGGGACTTCCTTATCATGAAGGCAGAATTAGATGCTCAGGCACAGTGAGTTTTGAGTCTTCTTTTTTTCCTCTCTTTCCTCTCCCAGCACTTTTTATTTTATATACTATTGGGAATGTGTGGATGGAATTCTTGGGTATTCAACTAATCAGTAATATCCTCCACTAGAATGAAGTAGATGCATCTATAGATAGCTCTGAAAGTGTCAGATGTAGCTTGTTCAAATACATTTTATAATACATAGTACATTATTCATCTTCAGTGTAAATGGGATGCCTTGGATTTTATTAATGTGTGTTTCAGTCCTCTTCATATCCTTCTATGAAGAGACTTTAAATTCAGTACAGACTGCTATGTGACACTTGAATTAGTGATTACCTTTTTCTCCCATCTGTTATCTTTAGCAGTGTCTTAGATATATGTGCTACAACAGTGATGAGGCAGAAAATATGCTTAAAGTATTGATGCCTTGGGTTTTAGTTTTTATATTTTTCGGAAACTCTGCTGTTTAGTGTGTAACTCTGAATCTTCGTATTAGGTGTTGTAAGTTCTCCTCACAGGATAGTTAGACAAAACAATTCCTTCCTAGCTAGCGAATCAAGGACAACTAGTACCCAAAAAACATAAACAACAGTGAGGAAAAGGGGGCAAGCCAGGGGGCTGAGACTTCATAGCCTAGAGCTGTGGTTGGATAATTGACCTCAATGTGTAGATGAACTAAAACTTATAAAAGTGTGACCAAGATCCATCTTAGATTTGATTTGGGTGTAACCCTGGCTGGGCTCTTGCACTGCCCAAGGTGTATCCTTTCAATAAATACCTATTTTATCCCTTTTGCTCTGTCTAGTCTCTGTTCCAGGTCAACAGTGTAATCCCTTCTGCATTAGGGAGACCTCATAAGTTCTTCTCCTCTGCCTAAAGGAAAGCAGCAGTTTCCAAATGAAAACTGCATTATTGCTTCATCCTTCTTTTGACCGCTTAGTACTTTTCAAGGGTAATTTTTAACCAAATCACATGCAAAAACTGTGCTGGAACCGTGGTGCTGCATTGCTGTTCCTGGCTGTGGATCTCCTTCCCTCCAGTGTTACATGGAACTGTTGTGAGTTCTGGAAAGTTCCAGTTTTGATCTGATTCCTGGAGTCCTATACCATCATGCAGTCTGCTGAGGGAAGTAGAAGGCAAACTTGCATGTCCTTAGATGTGCTTATAACCTGATAAGGAGTTTTAGCTTTGCCAGAAAATTATGAGAGTCCTTCCTCCTCCTCAAGAAGGTTGCATTGGCAGAGGGAAAATTATGATGGTCTGAAGAAAATACTTGCATGAAGAAGATGATATTGCACTGTGCAGTGTTTCTGTAGATACCCCTGGAGATACAAGGCACATGACAGAAACAGCTAATTTCACACTTCGTTCCCAGCAGAGCTTTAAATGTGGGTCTTGTTTTCCATGTAGCTCAGCTCCTGTGCTTAACTATTTCACTGCTACATTTAGCTGTTCTGTCCAATATTGTTATTCTCCCCTCAGCCAAGGAACAAATTCTTCTTTATATATTTGAATGTGTGCTTTGCTCTAGTGAATTATGCCAACTGCTGTTTACCAAAACCAAATAGCTTGTGAGTAGCAAGGACTTCCTGTAGTTTTCCATGTAGTTTCTAGTGTAAATATTAGGAATGGGCATTAATGAAGTGTCAGCAAGAGGTGTCCTTTTGCCATTGAGCAGCTACATAGCTCAGTCCTGAGACTGAACAGTTGTAGGAGACTTGGTTCAGCTCATGTGAGCCAAACACATCTGCAGTGAACTGGGACTAAAACTCATTTGCAAGCAGCCTCAAAAATTGGGATTTTCAGCCAGACCTGAGCCCAGTTTCCATTTTAGCTGAGACAATTATGAATGTGCAGGTTTGTATCCTCCATTATTTATTGAACTATGAATAGAAAGATCAGAACCAAGACATCGAAGCTTCTTGAAGTGTGAAGTGTTCTTAGGTTGTTTGCTTGACTGGTCCTTATTCATACAGGCAAAGCAGTGTTAGACCTGGGATGAAGCATTTACAAATGGACCATTTGATAGTCTGAGTTCTGATTCTCCTTTTTCCCTTCTTTCTCTGGAAGCAAGTGAGTTTTTATTTCATTTGTCAGCAGATAATGCAGCTAATGGGATTTTTGTTATAATTTATTGCATTTCTTCCCCTCCTTCCATCCTTTTACCTTTCTTTTCTTTTCTGTGTGTGGATTTGTTTGGGTTTTTTTGTTCTGAGGTTATTTTTTTGTTTGTTTGGTTTTTTTTGGTTTTTTTTAATAACTAGTATTTATCCCAGACCTCTTGAGTCAGGGTAAGTGCCAGTGTGTGGCTTGCAAACAATCTGTTTCCTGTAAGTATGTATTTATATTAATAAATGCTCTTGTTATACAGTTGCTGATTTAATTAATTGTATTAACTAGTACACTTTGTCTGTCTGTGTATCTGTCCTGTTATGGCTGGGCTGGTGCTCTCCAAGCTTGATGTGCCTTCTGTTGGATGTTGTCATCTTCTGTGGACTTCTGGCTCTTGTACAGCACTGGATGCTTTGGATAAGTACTACTGATCTATGAGAGTGTTAAGCCTGTTACTGAAAACATTAAAAAGGGATATTTTATTTCTGATTTGTATGCCAAAAAGCAATGTTCATTGGTGGATAAGCATCTTGCACAGGTTACTACAGGTTGCAAAAATTTTTCTTGATTATCTCCCTTCTATTTTAAGGCAAGATGGGACTTTGTTGAAAGTTTCTAAGTGGAGAAAACTCTGTCCTGTGTGTTACAGGAAGTACATGTTGAAGGTGTCAGAATTATGGCTGTGTATATGCGTGCTCTGTATTTTTCCAAGGATTGCATTTTGGAAGTCTTTGCAAGTTTAATTTGCAGCATGGGACCTTCCCAGTAAAACAGCCTTTGAAATCCCTTAATGTTTCAAAAGAAGAAAGAAAAGAGAAAAACAAAAAATTTGTATTTTTGCACATATTTTTTGTAGGCTGTGCAAGTGTACTTCTCAGCTGAGTAAGGCTGTATGAAGTTAGCCATCAGTAATAAGTCTGGAGGATGAATGGGAAAAGGTATAACCACCAGTGGATATTAATGTAATATAGTAATTCATTGGAAATGCACTCTAGACTCTGCTGTCACTGAAGGAGTCTTATATACTTTACACAATTTTCTTTTCTTTTGGAGTTGACCTTCATTTCCCTGAATTGGTCACCATACATCAATGTTTCCCTTGGGAGATATCATGTATTTCTAGCTGGGCTTCTCTCCCTTAGAATTATACCTCCCTGATAATGCACAAATAGCACAAATGGCATAGAAATGGTTGCAGGAATACCAGTGTTGGATTAAGACAGGCTGTAAGTTTCCATAGTTCTTTTTGAAACAAAGGACTTGTGGTTTTGACTTGCCAAGAAAGAATACTGAGTGAGTCACCTTTGTCCAATCCATAAAATGCTGGACTGAGCAGCCTTTGGGATTCTGCTGCCGAATCTCCTACCATTTGCTGTGTGATTATGCAAATTGTTTCAGTCTAGTTTGCTTCATTTTCCCAGTAAAATGGGGAAGCAGCTACAACTCTCCCTGGTCCAGCTTTGAGATGCCCCTGATGAAAAGCACTGCATCAGTGTTGGTTGTGTTTTCTCAAATGAGGTATCTGGCCTCCATCAGGGTGTTAAAATGTGTTTGTAACAGAGAGATCCTGAAGCAGGGCAAGGAGCTGTAGGAGTGTCAATACCTTTATCCACCTGCATATGAAGGTCCACAGGATGGTGCTTGGATGCAGATGGGAGAAAATTCAAGATCTTACTCCCCCAGGGGCCATTTGCTGTATTTCAACATGAACAATGAAGTGCAGCTATCATAATTTCTATATGAGAAAAAAATGGAGTGAAGAGAGAGAGGCCCAGAGTAATTCTGTTGGTGACTGTCGTAGATAAAATTAATCCCTCTGGCGCATCGGTTGGACATAAAGTCACAGGTAAAAATTAAATGGTTGGGATATGCAAGGTGCTTGTGATTTTAAGAATGATGGAGGGAGTGGTGGGCAGGCAAAAAATTAAAGCATTGGAATAGCTAAGGGTAACATGGTTAGAGCTTCTGATGCATGTGCTGATACGTTCCATGTACTCCAGGAAAAAGTCTGCAGGCTAAAAAAATAGGGATTCTCCACAGTACTTTGGATATTTGGCTATGGTGATAGGAAAAAAAGTGTTGTCCTGATTTTTCTTGTTCTGGAAAGAAAGTGCATATGATGAATATATCTAATAAAAGTTGTTCTGGCAGAGGAGAATTGGAGGAAGAAAAAAATCAGTGTCTCCCTGGCCAAGCATGCTGCTGCTACTTTTGGACTGCTTCATGGAAGACATGAATTTGATTCATTTCCAAAGACAGCTTGGAAACTCCAGGCAGCAGAGGAAGGGACTCCCCCTTGACTTAGCTGTTTTTCTCTGAATGCATTGCACTCTGTGAAATGCTGCCAGTGCCACCTCTCAGGTAATTTCTGTGTGTGGGGACTCAGATTGAGTGGTCAGGGAGCCTCACTGGCTTGAAACACATTGAACTTCATGCAGGGTTGGGGAACTTGCAGTGCCTGCTGTGGGCACCTCAGTTAAAGAAGGAAAACCTCGAATTTCCAGCCAGAGTAGATACAAACTGTGCATTGGAGAAGCTCCTGTCTTTCTACTGATGGCCAAAGTCTCCTTGTCCTCTCCAGGGTTGCCTCAAGCACTAAGCTGGGTAATTAGGACCTTATTAGTCCCCCCAGGCTTTCCTCCCTCCCTTCAAGACTGGAGGTGGTGGTTGGAACCCTGTGCTGATCACTTGTCCAAGAAAGTCAAAATGTTTAATCCACTTTTAATTGGAAGCATGTACATTAGAGTGATTAGAAACTAATAGATTATTTACCTAGCTGAAAATAACTTGTGTGGGGACCAGGCTGTGGAAATAGCAGAGGTAAGAGTAGGGAGAGCTTTGTTTGGTGAGTGCTCTGAGAGGATTTGTGAGCTCTGATGGGAAACAATAAAGGGGAGGAAGAGACAGTAATCGGTGAATCAATCCGCAGAGCTCATTTAAAAATACCTCCTTTTTTGTGGCTTTGGTTACAAGAATGCTTTGTGGGCTGTAGAAGAAAGGCATTAGTAGCTGTTTTAAACCAGCCATATTCTAATTTAATATTTCGTGAAGTGAACCTATGAGCAAGAGAATTTCCACCTGTGTGCCTGTTTGGGGAGAGGGAGGGCAGATGGGCAGTGGATATTTTAGACAAGAGGTTACAATTAAAGCAAGAAGGAGCCTTCTGTAAGTAGTGCTAGGCTGCAGCTGGGTACTTTTTTTGAGAAGGGATGGAATGACACACTAGAAACCCCATTTCAACAGAAAATGCCAAGATGATGCCTGAAGGAAACACTCAGCAATGGAGTTGTGTGAAATTCTCCTGGGAGATGGTGATAAATAGGGTCCAGTCTCCATCACCTGGAGTGGAACCTGCACAGTGAGGAGGGTTGCCAGCTGTGCATCCCAGCTGGTTCTGTGCTTCAACACGACATGCCCTGGCCTCCCAGAGGGCTGATGAGCTGGGACATGCCGTGGTTTACAGGCAAATTTCATGAGCCATACCCCAGGGAGCTGGGAGCTGATTGTGCACTGGTGGTGCTGAGCGGGTTCAGTTTGGGAGAGGATTAGCCTGACCATCTGCAGGGGAAGCTTTAAACATTTGAGTGCAACCCTAAGATAAGCCTTTAATGCACATTTTCAGAAGTCAACGATGCTTTTGGCAGCTTTGCTTTCTGGCCATCCTTCAAAGGAAGGTGATCAATATTCGTGGTCTGTTGCATGTTTTTGCAGCTTTATGGAACAGCAGCTTCCCATTTCAGGGATGACTTTAGCCAGGCCCTGCAGGTACACAGTCATTCCTGGAGCAGAGTCATAGCAGTCACAAAAAGGAGGACCTCTGCTATGATATATCTTCCCTTCCACCTGTCAGTAAAAACTAGATGTGGGAAGAGATTATGAAGATCCCCTCTAGAGAGACATTATTTATTTATTTAAACAAGACTACTGATGGAGTATAGCCCAAAGCTATGGTTTCAAAAGATCTTCCAGCAAGGTGGTAGATCTGACATCTGATAGCAGCAACAATGAACAAAAGAGTACTTTGAGTTAGGCAGGTATCTATCTGCTGCAATCATCTTTAAATGTAGCACATAATATTTAGTAGAAGAGAAAAGCTCATAGTCATGGTAGGACTTTGGATTGTCATTTTCTCTTTTTCCTATGGTCTTCTAGAGCTTTGCATCAGTGACTCTCAGTTTGTGTCACTGTTGGTGTGTTGGCAGCCATGGTGCACCCTTGTTAAGCCCCTGGAGATGAACAGTCATATCAGATAAGCTGATCTTAAGGGGGTTTGTAGTGCTCCAGCTTAGTGAAGGTAAAGAGAAAAGCATAGTGATGCTTTTAGAGGAAAGCCAAGTCAGGCTTTGGTTTTGGTCTGTTGCTTTCCTGCTGCTTTATCACAGGGGAAAAAACTCTACAAGCAAATAGTGGCACTTGCAGGAGCTGGAAGGAACAATTGGAGGAATTTCAGGAACTGTGTAAGACACTGTGAGGTAGAGTAAAGGTTTTGTTCTGGAATTACTGAGAGGGCAGAAAAGATGGCTGATATTGTGTGTATCAGAAAGGTGAAAGGAAAAGGACACTTACTTGGAGAATTACATTGGCTATTGTATCTCAGTGCACCAAAACCTCCCCAGAACCCAATAATGAAACCATGAGCAAACTGATGGTTCTAGTCCAGAGTGGATACACAAACTAGCTGGCAGTGAGCTGCACTTGGCAGGCCAATGGTTAGAGCACCATTCCAATATTGTGGAGCAGGAATATGAGGAAGGAGCATGAACACCATTGGTAGAGAATATTGGACCCAATGCTGTTCAATATCCTCATAAGCAGTCTGAATGATGAGATCAAGGATATCCTGATGAAATCTGGTGATGATGCCAAAGTGAGAGGGAAAGAGGACACTTTGTAAGGGAGAGCCACCCTGCTGGATAGATTGAAAGAGCAAGTGAAGAAGAACCTTATGAAGGACAAGTGTATTATCTTGTACCTTGGAAAGCATAATCAGGACTGTATCACAGACTGGGATCTACCCAGACCTGGGGTTGGTCCTGGTGGACAAACAGATTGAGAAAAGAAGGATCAGAGAGGACTTTATCACTGTGTCCCAGTATTTATAGGTGGCTACAAAGAAGATGGAGACTCCCTTTTAAGAGAATTCATGTGGAAAAGATGAGGAGTAACGGGTATAGGTTACTCTTGGGGAGATTACTATTGGTCACAAGAGGGAAATGTCTTACAATGAGAAGAATCAGGCATTGGCACAATCTCATCAGCCAAGTGGTAGATTCCTCAGTGTTGGATGCTTTCAAGAATCAGCTGGACAGGGTGCTGGGCCATCTTGTCTAGACCATGCTTTTGCCAAGAAAGACTGTACCAGATGAGACTTGGGATCCCTTCCAACCTGGTACTGTGTGATTCCATGGTAAGACCTGCAGACTTAGGCTACATGAGCCCATGCTGATTTCTGATGTTCTCCTGAGCAGCTCCACTTGGTACTGATATTTTATATTTTAAACTCCTGCCCATGCAGAGAGGTGAAACGAACCAACAACCTCTTCTCCCTTAAGCTGTGAGGAGCTTCATGAAAGTGCACTGAGCTGAACAGTTTTTCTCAGTTCTGCAGGTGTAACACCAGATCCTTCGCTTGTGCTCTTTAGTGACACCAACAACAATCCTCACCCCAAGGCACAGGAGGCATTTGTGACCTTTGAACAGCCTCTGTGCTCTGGAAATGTGAGCTAATATTTGTGTAGATTTATAGACTGAGAGTTGCTAAAAGAATCCTATTTGATCTCTGGCAAGTGTCAAAATTATGAGAACTTGATTAAGTGAACCTTTGAGGGAAGAATTGGTCCCAAGCAGAGCCCTTTTAATATGGTTTCCCAAATGAGCCTTGGGCAGCAATAATGATGTTCTTGAGTTCCCTCTCAAACACTTTTTTTCCTAATGAGGACAGCCTGTCCTGCTGCTTCTCCAACACTACATGATGTGTTCCTCATTTGCCTTATGAAAACATAAACACCAGTCTTGGAGCTTTCCCAGAATGTGCAAACAGGACTTTATCTGACTGCCTGATGTGGAGGGCACACCTATCCCAGACATGTCATGCATAAATGTTAAACAGATATTGGTCTAGGCTGGAGTTTAGATGGATTGGGGACATCACTGAAGCTGTGTCATGGGACTGCTGACAGTCATGTCAGTGCTGTGGTGACTTGGAAGTAGCTGTGGCAGTGAAGTGCTTGCCCCAGAGATGCCTCAGAAACCCAATACATCTGCCATTTTATGTGGAGCATTTACTGTTACTCAAGAAGCTTTACTGTGTCAGCAGGGAATTTTGTTTGCATCCCCTTAAACACTGCTGTCTGTCCTTTTAAAAAAGTCTTTTAAAAAGTCATTGCCCTGCAGCTGTGGAGGGAAACCTCATAATTCACAGCTGCTGGGGCAGTGTAGCAGCAGGCAGCCTCTTGCATTGGCAGGACTGGGGCTGTCTGTCCCTGTGCAACAGGCATCTCCTGGCCTGGACACTTTGTTCCCAAGGAACAAAAAGGGGGAACTCTTCCCCAGTTCAGAGACAGCAGGATCTGACTTTCAGTGCTTTGAGCAGCAGTTTAAGGCCACCAAATGGTCATTTCTTTATTTTGAAAAAAATGTTTCCCTTTCTCAAGACAGCCAGCTGCAGCACCAGTGTGGTGAAAGGCTCATGCAGCAATAGAGAGATGTAACAGGATTTTGCTTTACATAGAGATGCAATGGGATTTAATCTCACTTCTCATATCACCAATAAATTCTCCCATCTGCAAGGACTAACTGAAAGAAAAGGGTTTGAAAAAGCTTAAACAATGTAGCACATTTGGCAATATGCTCCCTACAGCAACCAGTGGCATGACTTGTGTCCTGCTGGACAGCAAGAGCTGAGTAGCACTGCAAGAGGGTTTTGAAGGCCTTTGCAAGGCTGGTAGGTCTGAATATCCAGAGGTGAACTGTCCCACGGTGGGTCTGAGGTGCAGCAATAAAACCAGAGGCAAGATATTAATAACATCTTGATGGGACCAGTAACCCATGGTGCCTTCCCGCTCAGTCACAGCCAAAATTGCATTTGCTATAAACAAACACAACAGCTGGGTTTTTAAGGGCCAGTGTATTTATTGACCCAATCCAAAGCAAAAGGGAAAAAAAAAAATAAATTATGTAACAAAATGAGTAATGCTTAGTGGGTGAGGGAATTTCTTGGTGTTTTCTAGCATGCAGCTACCTTCAGCAGAAGTGTATGTGGCTAAGATTTCATCACTGACAATGTGAAAAAAATTATTTTGCTTCAAAAGGGAAGCATTCCCCCATGCTAGTAAGTCACCCTTCAGAGCATCCTTCCTGTTCATGCTAACCATGAGTAGCCATGCATGCAAAGATCTCTTCTTTTTTCACCACTAAAAAAGAGCAACCTAGTACAAAAGTCAATGAAAGAGGCCATCCAGGCAGCATCAGCTGTCAACAGTCACTGCAGCTGTTCAATCCTCAGAAGGCATCGTGGGCCTGCACCAACTGTCAGGCAAAATTGAGAGAATATTCACAATTTTCCTGAGATGGAGTGAAATTAAGCCACACAGGCCATTTGTCTAATAAGGGGAGCATTTCCCATATCACTGGAAGGAAAGCAGCAATTCCCTGCCATTGAGAACTTCCCCCTCTACTTTTGCAAACCTGCTCTTCTGCAAATCTGACCAGCTCTGGTGGTCCCAGATGCTGTTCCCTTGATGAGCCTGTAGTGGATACAGCACTGCACTTGCCATGGCCCTTCCTTTTCCAATGATGCCAAAAGCTGCTGTGATCTGGGCTGGAGAAAGGTGAGAGGAGAGGTAATAGTGTGTTGTTACTCTAATTTCATGTATTCATTGTTCTGGCACACGTTTCCAAAAGCAGCCAAGTCTCTTTTTCTGAAGTGGCCACAGCATCACAGTGCTGTGAAGTTTCCTCCTGTCTTCTGACAACACTGCAGCTCTTGTGAATTTCCCCTCACATTTAGTGGGTTTATCCTCCCTCACCCAGGCTGAAAAACGTGCCAAAGCTGCTTTAGGCTGAAAGGTGCTGACATCCCAGGAGAGAGGGGTTACTTTGAGCTGCCAAGCACTCCCCATGCTCTCATTCCTTCTTATCTGTAAAGACACCCGACAACGAGGACTGCAACACAAATGTCCCAGTTGTCACAGGACTGCAGAAGGATGAATTTCCCCTGCAGGATCCTGCACTAAAGCCCTGCCCAGGACAGCTGGCCAGTGGAGAGCTTTGTGGGGCCTGCTGACCCAAGGGATAGAGCTGAAAACACTGAGCAGCCAGTGGCTCATCTGGTGGTGTGCTGTAAAGTGGTTTTTGGTTGGATTTGCTGTTACATGTTTTTGAAAACTTTTAGAAAGCCTTCACCAGTTTATGTATGTGCTAGACTGATCATTGATAGCAAGAGAAATTCTGACTTGCTCCCCTCCATTCTTGCCCTCCACTGAAATCCTTGTTTACAAAGACTTGTTTCCTTTTAAATCATTCTCCTGCACATCTAATAGCGCCGACCTGCTTCTTTTCAAAGTGAAATACCACAGTACATTCATTTAGGGCTTGATTGCTCACTCCCTGCAGATCACAGCCAAACTCACATTGCACCCCTTCGAATGATGAGCCAGGTCTTTCCTCAACAGAAAAATGTAGGCACGTTATTTTCATTGCTGTCTAAAGAAGAGCAATAGATAAATGGGTTTTCCTTTTTCTTTAAATACTGTAGATTATAGCCCTCCTTCCTCACTAAGTATTTTTCCTTTGGGGCTCTGGGTTCCTCTTTTGTCTATCAGAAAGAAGAATGTAACAAACTGCTAGACCATCACCACCTCCTTCTCACAACGATCTGCATGTCATCACCATCTGCTCAGTAAATCTGGGTTGGGGATTTACCCCTTGCTAATCAAGACAGGGTGAAACCAAATTAATGCTTGAAATGGTGAAGCTCCTTCCACAGTGTTGTATGTGCCCCAAGTGTGCCACTGGCAATCCTCCCAGTTTCTTTAAAGAAGGGAAATCCTAGTGGCACCCACATCTATGACTTTTGTGGAACTTCCCAAAACTCCCTTTCACCTGAGTTCCTTTATCATTTAAATTCCTGCTTTGCACTGCTTTTCAGAATATTCTTGTTTAATATTCAGTGCTTAGCTTTTGGTGAGTTTTCTTGTTGTGCTGCCCTAATCCCTCCCCTCTCCAAATAATTTTATTTTTAACAAGGCTCCTTGCAGCTCACTTCCTTGGAAATGGAGCCTCAACCCCAAAATACACAGAACCAGGCTGATCTTTTGAACCCAGGAAATTATGTGGGTTTGAATTTAGACAGGAGGGAACCCAAGCACATTGCTTACATTTGCTGGTATGAAAGCTGGCAACAATTGGTAAAAGTGAAAAGTATTTGAAGTGTGTATGCAGCCTCCCTTCCCCTGGGCATAGGGCTCTCACTTGGAGTGTCATCCAGCCACAGACTCTTGACAAGCTCAGAATGTGCCAGGAATCAAACAGTGTGTCAGCCACACGGTGCACAGTGCTCCCCAATTCCCTGGAAACTCCCTTGTTCCCTGTAGGAATGGATTTAAGAGAGTGATCCTGGGGGTGTCCCAAGCAAGGCACGCAGGTGGCAGCACCCCTGTCACCAGTCAGCCTGGCCCTCTCCTCGTGTGTCCCACAGGCTGGAAATGGACTCCAAACATGGAATGTTTCCAAGGCAGCAATTCAGTCTTTACCTTGTTCTTTCTGTAATAAATTGTGTTTAGATCAGGTACCACCTCTGGAGCAATCCCACTTCTCCACTATGGTGAGAGTCCATCCCTAGCTTGGCCTAACTTCTGTGATCAAATTGCAGTAAGTGTTTTTTTTTGTCAGTGCTTATTGTATTTGGGATGTGTTTGAGTGCAGCCTGTATGCTGCCTTTATGGGAAATACTCTGAGGACACAACACAGATGTGGAAATTTGGTCAGGTGGGCTGATGGTCTGAAATTCCTACCTGTCATTCCATCTTTTTACTGCAAATAAAGGAGGCTGGATATGAAAAAAGAGAAGTCCTATAATTTGGATTTGCCTTTTCCACTGCATGAAGGGTAACACAGGTTACCAGGTGACAGTGAGCTGGACCTGTTACTCCAGGGAATAGGGGACACATGGCCATGCTGTGCCTCACTTCACTGGCAGAGGACCATGATTCCTTTGCTTCCATGCCAGCAGTCCCAGACAGTCCTTGCTAACTGCCCTGCAGAGATGAAAGTCTCAGATTATCTGAGTTAAGGAAGAGGTTGGTCTCTCCTGGTCTGCATCATGTGCTTTCCTTATTTTTTCTTATTTGAAAACTACTTTATTTTTTTTTCTTTTTCTATAGTTTTTCTTTTTTTCCTTTTTAGATTCATGACAGCTGCTAGCTGGAATGCTACAGGTTGAAATGCTTTGGGGAGATGGGAAGGCTATTCAGTCAGGAGGCTCCTCCTTCCCTGAGGAGCAGAAAGTCCATAAAAATTTTGCTGTTGGTTTTCAGAGGTGAAAGTGTCAACCCAGGCTTTCCAAGCTCTTGGCCTGACATCTGGGCACCAGGGAAGGGCACCACGCTGCTTGTGTGCCACATTGGTTGGATGTGCTTGCCAACTTTTTCTCTCCAAAGGAAAGCCACAGAATAACATTTTTATGTGATGTAAATTTGCAGATTTCTCTAAACTACAGACTTTGCAGTTAATGTATTGTCTTATCTTGCAGTGGACTTGGCCAGTGCTAGGTTAACAATTGCACTTGCTGATTTTAAAGGGCTTTTCCAAGGTAACTGAATCCATGATTCTATAATGACTCAGAAGTGAGGACATGGTGGAAGGCTCTTTGAGTCCTGTGCACAGGCTGATGTACAGAGGCAGGAAAGCAGCCTAATGGGAATTGGTTTGAAACATTCTTGGCTATGAAACAAGGGGAATTACAGGAAAAGAAAACAAAACATCCACCAAATCCACCTAAAATAATGTCAACTGGGCTGTGACACTCTTCTGCTTCAAAGACATAGCTATGCTTGCCAGTTTGTTTATTTCTAGTAGTTTAAAATGTCTCTGCAGTTAGTATTATGAAAAATATATAACTGACTAATACTGTTTTAGGAGTCACTATTTTAAATGGGGCAACTGCAAATACCCTTCCAAAATGAGAAGGCAGGTCTTATGACATCAGAAGTCAAAGTTAGTACAATAGAAGATGCGTAAAATTGTGTGTTGTTTTTGTTTGAATCATGTTAAACTGCTTACAGAGCAGGTGCTTTGCTAGAATAAATCAAAGTAATCAGAAATCTGCCCCAAATTTCCACAGTGTCTCTGAATTCGTTCAGTTACATCCACAGATATCTTTCTGATGTATTAATGACTTCTGAACTCAGCCCCATGCCTCAGAGCTGTTGATGGAAGCGTGGTGTTAGGAGGCTTTAAAAGTGCCCCTGTTTGGGTGTGAGCTGTGCTGCTGCTTTGGGCAGTGGAGGACATCATTCCACAGGGACTTGCAACCAGGATTGACAAGGACTTCTAAGGGATGAAAACCCACGGTAGAAACCTGTGTTGTCCATCTCAGGAAACAGGTTTTGGGATGCCTAAAGGTGTAGACAAATAGCTGCAGGCTTTCCAAAAATACTTTTAGGGGCTTAATGCACTTGTGAAAATGCTTTTACCAATGTCATTTGTCAAGGGCTTCAGCACAAGGTTTGCTGGGGTCCTGAAGAGTCCTGGCCAGGGTCTTCACTTGAGGGGAGAGCTGGGGAAGGAGCTGCCACGCTCCTGCTCACTGGTGGGTCTGCCCTGGGCTGCAGCTCAGACCTTCCCTGAGCACTGGGACCTGTCCCCACGGGCACACTCCCAGCAGAGCCACGCACAGATGGAATGCAGGGCAGCCCTCCCACGCCAGGGCAGAGCAGTGCCAGGGAATGGGCACCCCTCACTCCCCTCTGCAGGTTCCTCTTCTGCACCGTGGAACTCCCCTCTGCTGATGCCCGAGGGGATTTCATGTCTCTGCTGCCGAGACAGCCCCTGAACAAGCCACAGTCCTCAAATCTCTCTGCTGCCAGACTTACTGTCCCTGGGACATCTCTAACAGGTCCCCCTGGCTTAGGGACTGAGTTCACCCACTGGTATTTTAGGGAGACAGGAGAGCCTTTGTACCCAGAGAGGGAGGAAAGCCTTCCTGAAGGAAAGGAGGAGTAAACTCCTGGGTTGAAGAGTATTTAATGTGTGCCCCATGGCTCAGCACTGCCCCTTTCTGCGGGGACCCACTTCAGAGAGCCCCCGGCAGCTGCTTTGAGATGATGTCTGTCTTTGCTTTTGTACCTCTGTGTGCAATTCCCAGGTGAGTCAGCTGGGACTTCAGAGGGGCTTGGTGAAAGCAGAAGACATCTTTCTGTGCGCTGAGGGCTTGTGAGTGACTGTTGAGAAGAAACAGTCACTTTTCCTGGCATGCCTTTAGTCAGTGTGACCTTAAGAGTGTGAAAAACAGGGGGCCCGGTGGTGAGTGCCGTGGTTAAACAGCAGCAAGAGCATTTTCGCAAGAGGACTTCAGTCATTAACTCACAGAACTTCCATGAAGGCAGCAGGGCTTTTGGGCAAGGTTTGAAGAGTCAGGCACTCGCAATGGTGTGGAAAACACCAGAAATGGATGAACAGGCTGTGAGGAGCTGCAGTGTTCGTGTCACCAGCTAGGCTGAAATACGGAGACATTGTCTCTCAGGGTATGCAAAAAGCACCCAGCATTTAATGGGGACACCACAGTTGTGTTATTGATCAGAGCTTTCTACTTTGCAGACCAACATGGTGGTCCTACATATTTTTGCCGTCTTAAATGGAAATGAGTGATGTCCAGAAACACTGGGTAACGAAGTCAGCAAAGCTAATGAGATTAGAATGTCTTACTCATGAGAAGACTGATTTGCAAAGGCCCAGTGTGCATGTGGGGGTCTGGCTTTAATCATCTCCTCTAACATTTAGGCAATTGGAGATAGTTTTGTAACAGAGTTCTTGCTGCTTAAAGCAACCAACCACCCAGCCAGGTAATTTCCTACATATTTACTCTCAACTTAACTACCTCTCCATCTACACATGGAGAGCATTATTTTTTTTTTTAAAAATATACTCCAGCATTTGAGAAAGAAGGTTTTTCTTTTTCTCCTGAAGGGTTTGACCTAGTACAGATCCAATCTGCATTTTTCACCCTGGTCCTGAATTTGGACCACAATTTTAAACCACAAAAGAGAAGACCTGAGAAGCGTTCCTTTTACAGTGATATATTTCAAGATGGTTTTATACTAAGTGAAATTACAGCTGGCACCCTGAGTACCACTCAACCTTAACCCTACAAATTGGAATTGGATTTTTAGGAAGTCTTTCAGATTCCTTTTGGTAAAGCTGAGGTTACTCGTCTTGATTTATGGCAGCAGTCACCTCCAATCTCAAACATGTATTCCAGTGTTCCAAAGGTGTCTTGGTTCATGACTGAGAGGATTTCATACTGGCCCTGCCAATGCGTTTTTTAGAGAATGGATGGTGCGTTACAAACACAATACCTGAAAACGCCTGCGCTCCTCACTTCTCCCTCCAAACGTGGCGATAATTACATTTAAATTTCAGAAGATGGCGTTGAAGAATTGCAATTAATATCCTAAACCTCCGGCGCGGCGCAGTGACAGATTCTGTGACCTGAGACGTTGCAGCAAGAGAGGATGTGGATGGATGTGCGCCGGGGACGTTAGGGCAGAACAACACCAGAGTGTCGCGGCACCAAACACGTGCTCGAAACCCGAAAGGCGGCAAGAGAGACTTTGTGCGAGCCCGGAGCTCCCACCCGGTTAGGGCAGGAGGCTCTGAAGGCAGGAGAGAGAGCGTGTTCCAGCCCTGGTGCCACAAGATGGGCTTTGGGGAGGCAGCACCCCTGGGCTCAGCGGGTGGGAGCGGCTCCGGGGGCTGTCCCCGCTGCCGGTGCTGCCGCCCCGTCGGGGATCGCTGCCCCCAGCCCCGCCGCCGCTGCTGCCCTGCACCTCACACCCTCCGGGCTGAGCCGAGCCTGGGGGCAAAAGAGGCGGGCGTGTGTGTGATCCCACCCCGCGATGCCGGCTCTGAGAGCACAGAGGGGCTGGGTGGCAGAGGGTGCCGCCGGGGCAGCGAGCCCGGCACGGCGGGGGCGGTGGGGCGATGCCCCCGCGTCTCCCGAGCATCCCGGGGGCCGGCCGGCGCCGTCTAGGACGGTTCTGGTGGGTGTAGCGAGCTGGGTCTTTACAGTAAAAGCCGCCCGGCTCTCACTGGTAGGAGTTTCCCGGGCTATTTATGTATGTGCGCCTGTCTGTACAGATTTTAAAAAACCCAACCTAGCGGGGACGCGGAGCGCGCCGGGTTGCACGCCCTCCCGCCCGCAGCCTGTTTACCAGCAATGGGGATGTGTCACTGCCTTCAGATGTTTTCCAGCTCGCCGAGTCCCCGCTCTCCTCCGCCGGCTCCACCCCGGGGCGGGGCCCGCCTCCCCCCGCCCGGCACGACGCCCTCCATCATATAAAGAAACTTCCCGGTGCCGCCGGCCCAGTCGCTCTGCGCCCCGTCTCAGCAGCCGCCCGGCAGCCGGCGGCCCCTGCCCGCTGCCAGCGCCAGCACAGAGGTAAGCGGGGGGCGGCCGAGCCCCGGGACCCCCAGCCCCGCCGGTCCGAGCCCCCGGGACCCCCAGCCCCGCCGGTCCGAGCCCCCGGGACCCCCAGCCCCGCCGGGCCGAGCCCCCGGGACCCCCGACCCCGCCGGGCAGGGAGCGGGGTGGGCGGTGCGGCGCCTCTGCTTCCCCCGCTCGGGGCATCTCCTGTGGCTGTGGCACCTGAGCGAGCCCTTTGCCTTTTTTTATTTTTCCTTTTAATTTTCTCCCCTCATCCTATTTTTTCCTTAATGCAAAGCAAAAGAAATAATACCCGCCCGTTATCTGCTCCTTAGGCGAAGGCGCGCACCGGCCCCCAGCCCGGCTTGCTCCCGCTGCCCTCGGGAGGGTCGCGGGAATGTGTGGGAGGGATCGGCTTCGTGCACAGTGAAAGGGGGGAGGGAAAGTGACTTTTTTGAGGTGTCCGCATGGACTCCTGCGGGCTCCGTCCCGAGCGCGCCCCATGCCCCCAGACGCACCATGTGCAAGGGAGATTCCGCGGGACCGGGTTTGGTGTCCGGGGGGATGCTGCCCCTGCGGAGGGTGTAAGGGGTGCGGAGCGGTGCTGCCTGTCTGCCCACAGCACTGTGCGCCTGTCTGGCAAGGGCTCGGGAAGGCTCCCCGTGGGTAGAGGCAAAGATTCCTGGGTGAGGAATCGCTTAATTTTGTTGGATGTAATAGGGGGGTGGAGTGGGAACCCGCCAAACTAAGCATTCTCCAGGTCGGTGAGTCAAACCTGACTCCAGGTCCCCATCCCTGGTGCCGGTGTCCTGGCGTTTGCACCTTCCCAGCGAGTTCCCATCCCTGCGGAGCCGCGCCGCTCTCCGTGCGCGCCCGCGCCTCTGCGCGCAGCTCTGGGGCTCTGTGTGGTGGGCTGCAAGCTCCCACGTCCCTGGGCACAGAAGTGCCCTTCTGCCGGGCTCTGTGGGTTGCTGTCGTTCCACTTTTAGGTATGTGCAGCGTGTAGATGTGAGTGTTGCTATGTGTGCGTGCTGGGAGCAGTTGGAGGGGTAGATATGTATAGGACATCATGTGTTCAAGTGCGTCTTGCTGAAGTGAGCTTGTGAGAGCTGCTTTGGTGTTATAGATAGATGCCATATAAACCACAACTGCATGTGAATCGTGTTGTGTGATGTGCCCGGTATCACACATGTGCACGATCATATGCAAGTATATTTTAGTGCAGTTTTTTCCTCTTTTGGTTGAAAAGCAAACCGCCAGTTGAACTCTCAGCAGGACAAGGGAGTTGTGCCTTGAGTCACTTGCAGTAGAAATGTCAGCGACCCATGTCTGTTCATGCGAGGCAGTATCGGGACAGGGGGAAGTCTGTCAGAGTCTGCAGCACAGGCAGTGTCTGGGGAGGGCTGTGGGGGGCTGTGCCCGGTTTCCTGAGGCTCTGTACCGTGTTTCCCGGGGCCCCCGGGGCCTCCCTGCGTGCCGTGGCTGCTGTTTGGTGTGGTGTGTGTGGCATCAGGGGCTGGGCACCGCTGGTGCAGGCTTAGCCCTGTGGGTTAGCTGACCTGTGGGTTTGCCTCTCCCCACATCCTTCCCGTTTCCCCCTCCTCCAGAGCCTCCCAGAGAGCCGGTGCTCGGACGTGTGCGGAGAGGTCAGCTCGGTGGGGCGCCCCAAAACCCCCTGCCCAACCTCTGACACGAGTGGCATGAACTTGGAGCTGGGCGAGTGCGGGATGAACTCGGTGAGCTGTGGCAATGGGAAGCTCCGGCAGTGGCTGATCGACCAGATAGACAGCGGCAAGTACCCCGGGCTGGTGTGGGAGAACGACGAGAAGAGCATCTTCCGCATCCCCTGGAAGCACGCCGGCAAGCAGGACTACAACCGGGAGGAGGACGCCGCCCTCTTCAAGGTGGGGCTCAGCCTGGGCTGGGGCTTGTGGGGCACTGGCAGGGCAGGAGGGATGCCCCTCACCATCCCATCCTTGCCTCTGCTTCTGCTGCTTGGCTGCTGCTGGTGCTGGCTGTGCCCTGGTGTCCCTGTGTCCTTCCACAGTTCTCTGTGTGGAGCTAAGTGCTTCTGGGACAGCAGCACATCCGTTTCCACATTCATTCCCCTTTCTTATGCCCACTAAACCATTTCTGTACCTTAGCATGCTGCTTTTTTAAAGCCTAAACCCATAGGGAGTAAATTCATGAGCACTGCATGCACATGTAAGCACACACACATATGCTGTTTCAAGCATTGTGCCTTGTAGTTAAATCTTTTTCTCCCTTTTTTTCTTTTTTCCTTTTTTTTTTTTTTTTTTCCCCTTTTCTCATTTTCCTTCTCTTTTGATTATCTGAAATGTTTCCAGGCTTGGGCTCTTTTTAAAGGAAAGTTCAGAGAGGGCATTGATAAACCAGATCCCCCTACCTGGAAGACAAGATTAAGGTGTGCTTTGAACAAGAGCAATGACTTTGAAGAACTGGTGGAGAGAAGCCAGCTGGACATCTCAGATCCCTATAAAGTGTACAGAATAGTGCCAGAAGGAGCCAAAAAAGGTAAAGCATCTCAAATTCCTTGTGTAACAGAATGTGAATATGTCTCATTGCAAGCATATGAGGACTGAAGTGTTCTTTTCTGGAATGGCCCTGCAGCCTTTTAAAGTCTTTTAAGGGACCAAAATGAGGGCTCAAGTGCAGCTTGTTCTGGGTGACTTGAGAGGCTGCATCTGCAGGAGGACTGCTGGTGTTTGAGTTGGAGCACTGAAAGGGAGCTCTGCAGGAAGATGCAGACAGGCGCCTGCACATCACTGGAGGAATTGCTCTTTTAGCTGGAGCCTTCCTGCCAGCTTTGTGTAGTGAGAGCCAAGCAGGCAGCTCAAGGGACAGGCAGAAAAAAAAATTACATGCTGGATCTAGGTTCTGAATACAGGGAAGAGTGATTTTGGGGCAGACAATAGGTAGTTGCCTTGGGGGGAAAGAGCTGGGAGTGAGGGATGCCAGCCTGCAGCCTCCAGGGCAGGGGCAGGGCAGTGCCTGCTCTCCAGGAAGGTCCTGGTGCCAGGCAGTGCCTGTGGGAGGCCAAAGCTTGGCATCACTGTGCTGTGGTGCAGTGCAGAGCCCAGCAGGACAGGCTGCTTCCCAGAGCTTGGCCAGGAAATCCAGTCCCAAGTGGGTGCTGGAGGGCATTTTGGTCCTCTCTCTGTTCAGTGGCAGGTTGCATGGATTTGTCTTTAATGTGCAGAATTCTGGTTTCCTTAAGGTGTGGTTGACATAATTTATTTTCGTCCCTCTGGTGAATACAGGTGCAAAACAGATCAGCATGGAGGAACAGCCATTAATGATGAACCATCCCTTTCCAATAGCATCTCCTTACACTGCACTACCATCCCAGGTATGGCATTAGTCGAGTGTTTTGCTTGGTGCCTCTACACTGAACAGCACAATTGCTCTGTGCTATGTCTGTCCTTGCTGGTGGGGCTCTCAGGTTCTCCCTGTGAAGAAACCTCATTTTGAAAACTGAGAAATTGAGAGGCAACTTTTCTAATGTCAGATGAGGCCACAGGGCAATTGATTTCCCTTGGTGTTGTTTATCCCAGAGTAATAGCTCTTTTCTGTTGGACGACAGTTCCTAGTGCACTGCCGTTCTGTTGGTGCCAGAATGCAAGCACCCAGTGAAGCCCTGCTCTTTCAAGCAGACATTTACCAGCAGTGCTTTGACTGCCTTTTGTTATTCCAGTCCCCTTATTATTCACACCAGTGGTGAGAAACTCGTTTGAAAGCCTCATTGGTGGCGGTGGCCGAGTGCCATCCGCATCGCCTGGGCACGGCTCAGACCTCCACGGGCTTTGGCAGGGAAAATCAAGGAGCTGAGATGGGGAAGCTGATGCAATGCATAGCATTAGTCCTGGCAGCTGCCTGCTAAAAGAATACCTTAAACTGAGCAGGTACCCAACTACATGGTGCCCCACGAGCGGAACTGGAGGGAGTTTGCCCCGGAGCAGCCGCATCCCGACATTCCCTACCAGTGCGCCAGCGTCCCCTTCGCCTCCCGCGGCCATCACTGGCAGGGCCCTGCCTGTGAAAATGGTAAGACACCCCTGTTTGGGGCTGCTTGCTGGGGCTGGACATCTGGAGGGACCTCAGATCCCAGGCTTGTTACTTGTGGCTTTGGTTGGAATTAGCAGATGTGGATGGGGAGGAGTGCTGGGCTCCCTTGAAAGGGAGCTGCCTTTGTGCTGGCTCTTGTATTTGCTGCCACTGTATGTGTGGTGTGTTGGCTGTGCAGTTCTCTGCAGTGATAGAAATCAGCCCCCAAAAGTCCTCAGCTGTCTCAAAAGCCCTGAGCAATAAAGAAGGCAACCAACCCTCACAAAACCCCCAAATGGGAACATATGTTCTCTAGCTTTTCTCTCTGATTTTGGACTTTTTGAGGCATACACCAGTGAGATTTTCCCTCCAGCCTTGTGGGTTCGACTGGCATTATTCTCCCTAGAGGAAAGCTAGAATTATTACTTTATTTTAGTGCTGTGGCAGTGGGACAACTTGTCATGGATTGACATTCTCTTGGGGCTGGTACAGCAGAAACAGAAGAAAGGGATGTTTCCTTCCCCAAAAATCTCACAGTACCAGAGCCTAACACAATCATGGCTTTCCAAGCTCTGCATCTGTAGGGAAAAACCCAAATTGTGAAAACTGGTAGTGCTGAAGCCTGCAGGGAATAAAACATAAGAGAAAGGGAATAAAACATAAGAGAAAGGGAATAAAACATAAGAGAAAGGGAATGGTGTACTGTAGACCCTTGCAGGGTAACTCACCTGAGGATGCAAGCATTTGCTTTGTGAGGAGAAGCTGGTGGCCCAGAAGGGCAGGAAAGGATGGGAAGCAAGAAAGGACTCCTGGAGCAGGTGCTATATTTTCAGAGGACAGCTCTCCCAGTTTTGATGCAGAGAAATCTTTGGATCTGCTAAAAAGTAAATACTCAGTGCATTGCAACTTTAGCTGGCACTATATTGGAATTATTAGGCAGAATGCTTTGCTTTTAGTTGTGCTATTTGCTAATAAAAAATCAAGGTAGCAAGCAGAATGAGCTCTACCCTGAAGTACATGCTCTGCAGCACTTAGATATTTGTAGGCAGTTGTTAGTGGTTGATACTGTGTTTCTCACTGGGCTCTAAACTAGTTTAATACTAGTTCTGCTCATAAAACCCTAATAATCTCCTGCTGCACATTTTTCTTTACTTACACTTAAACTCTGTTAATCCCAGCTTTATTGTTATACCCATCATTAGTAAGTTTTTTGGAAATACAAATTGTGTTATGCGAGGGACTTTGAAGAGCACTGTAGTAGAGTTAAAAATGTAAATTATTTCTCCAATGGAATAACATGTTCAGGGGGAATGTAGAAAGCTAAGGGACTGTTTCATGCAGACTCAAATGAAAATACAGTCCAGGTAACATCTGGAATGATTGGTAGAGTTGGCCTACCTGGAGGAATTGGCAAGTAGGACCCTTTTTAAGAAGGGGAAAGCGAGAGAGAGTTCATGTTGGGGCCCAGGAAGACTCACTTTTGCATTTCTGTGATCTCTGCCCTAGCTTTTCTTTTAGGATTTAGGCCTCTGTCACTGACTTTTGTTTGTGAAAACAGGTTGTCAGGTGACAGGAACCTTTTATGCTTGTGCTCCTCCTGAGTCCCAGACTCCTGGCATCCCGATTGAGCCAAGCATAAGGTCTGGTGAAGCCCTGGCTCTGTCAGGTAAGGTCCATAACCCCCCAGGCTTCCTGGGGAGCTTGACAAGAGACTCTCACTTCTGCCTTGCCCAGGCACCATCTCTCCTTTCAGATGAAAGGAAAAAATAAACTTTAATGAATGCATTTGGTGTATGATTGTCAGTCTGTTTTCCAGAATACTTTAGCATTTCCAGCCCCAGCTCCAAGGGATGGAGGTGGTTAAAGGTAATGGAAGTGCTGGGTTGTGGTATTAGTGCTGGGTTGCTTTGGTGAGACACCAAATCAGAACTTGCCAGGGAAGTTTGCCTGTAGTTTAGTAGTGTCAGTACTTAAGGATCAGGTTTTCATTTTGGAGGAGCACCCCCCTCTCCCCCCAAAAAAATTTTGTTGCCTGGGTACCTTGTAGTGCTCCTGTTGGTGCCATCTGTCTTTGTTCTGCTTTTTATTCCTGGTGGAAAAAAAAAATAGACATTCAGGGAAGAAAAGGGAAGTTACTTCAGCCAGGTTTGCAGATGTCTGGATGCTGGGGAACTTTCTAAGGAATTCTGGAAAAAAGGTGTGGAAATGTGCTTTTCACAGAAATAAGGGATAGACCTGTAAAGTGATACTTGGTGGGTTTCTTAAGTGGGATTGTTCTCCTGAGTCAGGATCAGTGTGTGTATGTGAACATATATTGTACACAAATGTATATACTATATGTATGTATATGTATATATTTTCAGTGCTGTGTGAATCTGTAGGAGTCAGCCAAGTGGACCAAATGGCCATTTGAAAGCAAGGCAGGGGATTTGGGGTACTCCAGCCCTGTTGGAGCTGGAGCCAGCAGTTGCTTCCCTCCAGTGCAAGTTTGCAGGTCCCCTGTGCAGAAGCCTTTTCTATGCAAAGCCTGGGGGGAAACACAGCTACTTCCTTGTTAAATCTGAGGAAGTATACTGAGCTGGTGGGTTTAATTGTGACGTGAACTTGGAAAATGTGACCAACATCAACTTTTTCTGTGCAGGTTTTTCCTCTTAAATGGAAATGTGATGTTTGTGGGATTTTGGTTCCTGCCAAATTCCCATACATCAGTAGCCCTTTAAATAAGATGAGAGAGCATTAATGCTACTGTGCCCAAAACATTTCAGTATTTATATTTTTAAAATTTTTTTACTAATATGAGCTTCTGAGTGGTGCTGACCACTTGTCTCTTGGCCTTAGCACAGACCTGAAACATCAAACATCCATACTAATGTGTCACAGTGATTGTTTTTTGTTTGTCTGTTTGTTTCTCCTTGTAGACTGCCGGCTCCACATCTGCCTGTATTACCGTGAAATACTGGTGAAGGAGGTGACAACTTCCAGTCCTGAAGGCTGTAGGATATCCCACGGCCAAAGCTACGAGGTCAGCAGCCTGGACCAGGTTATCTTCCCTTATCCAGAGGATAATGGCCAGAGGAAGAACATAGAGAAGCTGCTGAGCCACCTGGAGCGAGGAGTAATTCTATGGATGGCCCCTGATGGCCTCTATGCCAAGAGACTTTGCCAGAGCAGGATCTACTGGGATGGGCCCCTGGCACTCTGCAGTGACCGACCCAACAAGCTGGAGCGGGACCAGACGTGCAAGCTCTTTGATACTCAGCAGTTTCTGGCAGGTAATTCCCACTATGGCTTTGATACCCTCTTGGAAATGTCACCTGGGCACTGTCCCCATTATGGGGGTGCTCTTTTCATTAAAGTGAGCATTGCCCCTTGATACTTCTGGGCAAATGCAGCCAAGGGGTGCTTGAATCCTGAGTAATCCTATAAATTTCTGTGCTCTCTGCACATTCAGTGCCCCTGCACAGACTAGCTGGAGTCAACTGAGGCTCAGCTGGTGACACCCAATCCCTCACATTTCTATACAAAGCATAAGGAGGAACCTAGCAACATAGTTTTTTCCATAAATTGACATAGAGAACTGGATCCTTATCTTGGATTTGCTGGTCTAGGTCTTGGATAGGTCTGTGGTCTGCACCTGCACTCCTCTCAGCTTGACCCAGAGCAAGCCTGAAGTCTTGCCCAGAGTATACAAATTTCAGTAGCAAGCCTTCTTTTCAGTCTGTGCCAGTGTCTCAAGATATCTAGGAATTCAAAAGGATTTCACAAACTCTGCAATTTCAGGATTGCCTAATATTCTGAGCAAGGAGGTGCATACCTCACCAGAGCTCTCTGGAAGGGTCTCCTTTTGCCCAAGGCAGTGCAGAGGGAGCAGGGGAGTGCTTCAGGACAGTGCCTTCCCCTTCCAGCCCATGAAGGGAAGGGGCAGAGCTTCAACCTCACTTCCCAGCACACCTGAGCAGTGAGAGAGGAGAGCTGTCCACCCAGAGGGACTGGTGGGAGATGGTCACTGTCCCAGAGGACAGCTTGGGCAGCAGGAATAGACATTGGCCTCTTTTTGATGTTTCTGCCATGGCTTAGAGGTGAAATAAGTGGCTGTGATTTGGTGTGTTTTCTTACTAGAACAGGGCATCAGCCCTGGCATGACACTGGCAGGTAAATAATGCCTTGCAAAATTTAGAAAACCCCAACAAACTAAATCCAATTCATCAGCTTTAGCATTCTATATATTCCAAAGCTGATACACTCTCTTAGAGAAACAGCCAAGAAAAAAATTTATTTAAAGAGAGAAATCTTATATAGATGTGAGAATTGACAGTTAAAAAGGGGAATTTGAGGTCAGGTATTGGGCTGGGCTTCAATCACATGCTAATTTAAAGATGTATAATTCTGTGCCTGGTGATGGTTTTGGAAATCCCTTTCCCTTTTCTCAGGTGGTTTTTTAGACGTGCTCTGGGTTCTTCCAAATGGTTGACAGGACATCTCTTTTTAGACACCTAACCCCAAAGATAAGCTCAAGCAGTAGTTATTTTTCACCCCTCCTAAATTACTTATGCACCAGTGCCTGTGCAAACCCAAGTGTGTGGTTGCAGTCACAGTCTGTGGCGTGTGCAAAGTGAGATTTTGCATGTGATGATGCTCAGTGAAGTTTGTAAGTGACTTGTCATGGGCCTGTCACATCTGTGTGTTAATTGAATGTGCTGAGGTCCCAGCCTGCAAGTGAGCTCTGGGATTCCCCTGTGCTGGGAAACTGGGACTTCCCTGCAAAGAGAGGCAGGAGATCTCTGCCAGGAGAGGGAATCATGAACAGCAGAGGGAGGGACAGAGGCAGAGCTGCTGTGAGCCAACCACAGCTCTTGGGAAACCACTGAGGAGCTGAACCCTGAAATGCAAACTGCACTGGAGCATTGGGGGCTGTGCTGAGAAGCCTCTGCTGCTGAGAAAGCTGAAATGGGGCAATAAACCAGAAACCAGGGGAATGGTCTCTGTGGGGAGAGATAAATGCATTGTAATTGTACATTGGGCTGGGTAGAGAGTAGAAGAACAGAAGAAAAGAGCTTGGAGTGTGAGAGTAGCAGCCAGAGAATGGTTGGTGGACAGAAGGAGTGGCAGCTGGAGTATCAGGGGGTGGGAAAGGTTTGGGGAGGGACATGGGGAGCCCTTTGGTGTTGGATGATGCACTTGGGCCTGGGAAGGAAGGTGGAGTGAGTGGAAGGTTCTGGAGAAGCTCAGGGCTGACCTCAAACCATGATTATCCTGGTGGTGGGAAAGAAAGGGCTTTCTTCTCCAGGTCTGTGCTATGGGCACTTCCACAGGTTTGGAAAATTGCTGAAGCCATGTAAAACAAGGGGAAGAGGAAGTTGAAAGAAGTTTCACATTAGCAGTGTGGCTGGATTTGCCTTGGGTGGATCATCCTTCTCTGTCCTGTAGCACTCAGAGGGAAGCAGAGTCCCATGGAAAATATCTCATCTTTCTTGCCTTATCCCCAGAGTGCTCATGGCACTCTTCAGGGGCTTTGGGGGACACTTGGGGGAAAGATATACTTTACTCCACATTCTGAATGAGCTGCCCATAGTTTTACTTGTTTTACTGGCCCTCTCAGTAAGGCTGGTAGTCCAAGCCAGGGTTGGGATGCTGTTCTGGTAGCCACTGAATCCACACCTTGGATTGAAAAGCTTGCAGTTAGAGAAGGAATGGCAGGGATGTATTTTGGGAAAAGATGATTTGTCATGCCAAGTTCAAAGGCTCTCCTTTCCTTCTCTAGCGGGGAGGGTGCTTCGTTATAATATATTGGCTATAATATTAATTGCAGCCTTTCCCAGAGAGCATGAACAGGGTTATAAATTAAAATGGAATATTTACCTATCAGATGTGTAGAAACACAGCACTTAACACACACTTTAGCAAGGATATTGTATTGGATGGAATTTTTTCTGGATAGAAATGCAGTGTCAAACCTTTGGTCCATAACACTGTAGATTTTGGTTTGAGTGGAAGTACCTTATAAAGGCCTCCACTGCTACTTTTCATAGGGGAGACTGACTATTAGAATAATAATATAATCTGATAATTTCATTTTGCACAAGGTAATGGGTTAGGGAAGAGAGTGCAGGGGCACAGAAGACACAAAAAGCTCTTTTGCTGGCTCAGTACATGGCTGAAGTAGAGCCCCTTTCCCTTCCCTTACCTCAGTGTCCTGCACTGGGCACAGCCATGGCAGTGGCTCTGTGACAGTCTGGCTGGGGCTAAATTTTATTCCTGGCACTATTTTGTGTTTCTGGCACTACCAAGACATTGGTTTCAGTGTTGCTCTTGTGTGTCTGCTTGAATGGTTCCCAGCTCCCAGCAGTGTCTGCTCCAGGGGTTCTGTTGGGGTCCCTTAGAAGGACTAATTGGAAGAGATCTCGGTTTGTGCATATGAAATTAATTGTGAGACAAAGCAAACAGAAAAGTTGCAGTGTTGTAACTCACTCCCCCTGATCTGAGGGCAAGTCTCCAAACTCTGTGCTTACCTTTTGCCTTTTTCCTGACCTCTCTCATCATCTCCTGGAGTAACTTTATCTTCTCCACTGTGCTCCAGGGTCATCCACAAAGTCTGTCTTACTGGCCTGTACTGGTTTTGATTAATTTTGATTAATTTTTTTCATAGCTGTCCATGTGGTGCTATGGTTTGTATTTGTGACCTAAACAGTGCTGATAACACAGGGACAGTTTAGCTGATGTTGAGCAGTGCAAGGACTATGTCAAGGCTTTCTCTGTGTCTTGCTCTGCCCTCACAGGCTCAGTCTGGGGTGGACAGGAGTCTGGGAAGGGCAGAGCCAGGGCACCTGACCCCAGCTGAGGGATATTGCATTCCATGTGACCTTGAGTTCTGCAGTAAAACAGGGCATGGGGGAATTTGCCAGAGGTTGCTGTTGCTTGGGCACTGGCTATGTATAGGTCAGCTGGTAACAAGTGATTGCTTTCTCCATCATTTGTTTTTCCTTGTTTTGTCTTCTTTGTTTCTTTTTCACCCATTAAACTGTCTTTATCTCAACCCACAGTTTTTTTTTCCTTTTTCCATTCTGTTTTTCTCTCCCATGGTGGTGGGAGTGAGTGAGTAGCTGTGTGCTGCTTGCCTGTCTCCCATGATTATTTCACAGCACAGTACTTTCTCTCTTCCCAGAGCTGCAAGCCTTTGCTCACCATGGACGTCCTCTGCCGAGGTACCAGGTCGCTCTGTGCTTTGGGGAGGAATTTCCAGATCCTCAGAGGCAGAGGAAACTAATTACAGCCCATGTAAGTAGGATTTCTGCCTTGCCTAAAACAAGCACACTCCTTGGAGGATATGAATTTGCCAGTCAGGCTTTTGTGCCTTATGTAGATTGAGTGAAGTAGTAAGTTGTTGAAAATGCAGCACTTTCCAGAACAAGGTTTAATCCCCAGGTCTGCCAAGGACTGACTGATAACCCTCAGCAGAGCAGCTAATCCTCCCTCTCTGCAGAGCAGAAGTGTCACATGTGATCTGTTGCAAATCCCAGTTAAAGCTGAAATGTACCTGCAGCTGCTGGGCTGTGTTGGCACCACCAGCCCAGTTGTGCAGCTCCTTGGGCTGCCTGGCCAGTGCAGGATGTGCTGCTTTTGCACCCACTGCACCTGAAGCTGCTCCAGAATCCCAGCCTGTCTCAAGGAGCTCAGCCCTTAATGGGATGCAGGGCTGCCTGTGCAGGGGTTCAGTAGCTGTCAGGCTCTTGGGCTGACTCACCTCAGTTCACACACACTCAAAGCTGCTGTTTCAGGATGCTTTCTGAGGGAGGGTGATGGCAGAGACTGAGACCTGGTACTTTCTGAATTGGCTGTATTGGCCCAGAAAACCACAAGAGAGGTGGTAATGCTCACATTAGTGGCAGGGCTTAGCTTGCTGCATCTTTGAGAAGAAAACTGGTGTCTCTTGAATATTTGTTGAAAGCCCCTTCAGTAGCAGGATGGATCCCAAGTCAGACTTCTACCTTAAGCTGTGGCCTCTCCTTAGGCTGAGTAACTTTTGTGCTGCCATAATGCTGCCTAGCAGGTCTCTGCGGTGGAAGTTGAGAAGCTCACAAACCCATGCTGAGCTGTGCAATGACTAGTTAGAGATGGTTGCCCATCCCTGACTCTCCTTCAAATCTTTTCCATTCCAATTTTTGCTTTCCAGCTTTCCATCCCTGCTTTCTAGCATCCTCCCTCCAGCCCCCTTATCCATCTCTTGTGCTGATTTTTTTCTCTGTGAGCCTCTACCTCTTGCTTATCCCAGGACTTTGCTTCCCCTTTGCCAGTTGCTCAATCTGCCCATCCTCTTGATCTGTCTGGGGCTCTACCATCCCACCAAACAGTTATGCACTGGAAGCTGCCTGGGGCACCTGTCCCTCTGCCTTCCCATCTCCACCATGGCATTTATTTCCTCCAAAACAGTTACTGTGTCCTTTAATATATATATGGAGGGATTGGCTGACCAGCAGAGGGTTGTGGACAAGTGTCATCCATCTTCACTGAGAGTTAGGAGGTGTTTGTTCTCAGTGTGCAGCTCAAATATTTACAGTCAGAGCCCAAAGACCTTAGAGGGAGTGGTGGTTTCTGAAGAGACAGAAGTGAAGGCAGTGTTAACTCATACAAATCCCACATGGTGGTTGAACAAATTCCTCATCAGAGCTTGAATGAACAGAAACAAGAGTAACCTTGATGTTAAGTTGAAATCTAATATCAGACACAGTCATTTGGCGACATACCTCAGCCTACCTGGTGGCTCCAACATTGCAAGTCCTCAAAGTACTTTGCAAGGCAGACAAGACTTCTGGTGTGTTCAACATGTATTTAAACACTTTGAATGGCTGTGGGCATGTGTGCCCTGGCTCACATCCTGGGGCTGGCTGAGGGACTGCAATTTTTCATACATTAGTTGTCACTGCCACAGTCTGTTCTAATGAAGGTGGTGAAGGTAAGGAGTGTGTGCAGGTAGGCAGCAGAGCTAGGCTAGGCTAGGCAAGACCTAGTTTAAAACAGTTTAGTGAAACCACTGAAATTGTGTTCCTGTTCTGGTAAGCAGAACTGTTCTGTCCCATCTTGTTTCTTGCTTAAAACCACCCTGAATAACTAAGATGAGGAGCGTGAAGTTTTGCCACATGTCTGATTAACATTTTGTCTGTTCTTAAGGTTGAACCAATGTTTGCCAGGCAGCTGTATTACTTTGCTCAACAAAACAGTGGACATCTGCTGAGAGGCTATGATTTACCAGAACTTGTGACTAGCCCAGAGGATTATCACAGATCTATTCGCCATTCCTCCATTCAAGAGTAAGAACCTCAGAAAGAGTGGTTTTAAAGGCACTGTAAAGACTGTGCAGAGTGGAAGAGCAGATCTGGGTCATGATTTGGAGATCCACAATCCAGCTGGATCCAGGGGTTCAATGATAGGAAAGTGACCAACTAGGACAACTGTATTGTACAATAAAAATGACGAGTCTTCATTTGGATGCTACGTCTCACATAGGGTTCCACTGTCGCTGAGAATTAACTGGAAACTGACAAAATGATTGCTGTGTTTACGTTTGCTTAGTGTTCTCCTTGGCTTTTGAGGACTGATCCTTACTGAAGACTTAAATCCAGAGTTTACACTGTTACCTTTGCAGGGCTATTTATTTTGGATTACTGATCTCAGGGAAAGTACATCAACTTGTGATGTTCCCAATTTGAAACTGTAGCTACTGTAGGTGGGTAGCAGACGTAGATGGTTTATTGAGAATAGTTAAGACATGTATGTGGTTATAAATTTAGATTCCTAAGTGTGAGGCCTATATTCTTGTATAGAATATTTCAGTGTATTTTTTGAAAACAATGCAGTTCTTCAGAGACATATTTTTTTAATGCCTGACTGACACTTGTCCTGACAATGAATTTTGTTGCTGCCATTGTTGTTATTGGATTAGCTTCCATGATAGCAGTTTCTAAAGTGATGCATTTATGGTACTGTGTTAAGAAAAGTGACCATTCAACTCGTATTACCTGTGAATTTAGTGGATTAACCACTAAAACTCTAGAGTCCCAAAGAGCAGGTTTATAAATAAATTGCATTTTTCTTATTGTAAGCTACTATGCGTGCATTATACATATATATGTATGTATATAAGTATGCATTAGAATGAAGTTAGCAGACCTTGCAAATAGCACAGAAATGGTCCAGCTACCCCTCTTTGATGTCACATGCACAAGCCAGGTTAAAATAACCACCACCTCTGACTTACACAGAGCCGAATCTGCTGTTTGTGAGCACTTGCAGCTTTCTTCCAGTGGTACTGAAGTGAATGTGAAGGGAGAGCTCAAGGAGAGCAGCATTTGGCCTCCTGTACTAAGACAGTCAAGGAAATACCTGTTTGAATGTTTGCAGAGTTTGATGCAGTTTGCAGCTTTCAGTGATGGGGTGCTGTTAGACAAAGAGGAGAGGTCTGTTGGTGTGTGTGCCAGTGAAGTTTCCTTGGCAGTCAGACCATGTGATCTTTGCAGCTTTCCCTCCAGAACATGATCCTCCTGTGCTTAGCAGGCATACTTCACTTGACTTCCTAAATGAGGAAGGAAAAACGGTACTTGGTCTGGCAGCAGACTTGTGTCTTAGGGACTTTGAATTTATACATCTTAAAGATGCATACACTTTTGGGATATATTATCCCCCTCCTTCTCCACAGTGCCAAGCAGAATGAACAGATCATTTCTGCTTTGTTACTTGAAGGTTTTTTTTTTTTTTTTTTTTTTTTTTTTTTTTTTTTTTTTTTTTTGTCCTGGCTTAAAGATTTTTGTAGGGGAGACCTCTTTCTCAGACATTAAAAGCAATGCTCTAGGTGACCATCTGAGCTTCGCTTGTGCTTTGGTCCTGCGCCTACATTTTACTGAAAGGGACTTCTGTGTTCAAACTTAACTGGTACAATACAAGTATTTGATGTGTTTTTCACTTTTTCTAGTGGTTGTTGCTTCATATGCTCATTGCTTCAGCTCATGTCTTGGAATAAAGTTCTATTTCCCTATCAGCTCGGTGCCTATGTGTTGTTTTCAGTAGTGGGACAAATGTGACTCCTGTGGTTCTGCACTGTGAACAGCAGTGCTGGCTGTCTATGGGGAACTCTGCTCTGAGCCAAAAGTGCAGAGAAAGGTCAAAAGGTAAGGATTTTTGTTTACGGAAATGTCTGCAGTATTAGCCACAGGTAGCAGAGAAAGGGAAAATGGGGAGGTTCCCCCTTGGCTGTTGGTTTCCAGTCCATGGACAGTGCAGCAGAGCCCTGCAGCTGGGGACCTGCTGCTGCCATGCTCTGCCCCTGCCCCTCCAGGGCTTCTGGGGCTGGGGACCAGGCTGTGCTCTCCTGGCCAGCCCAGCATGTGGGGATCCTCTGGCTGCCCTTAGTCCCTGGCTGTTACAGCTTCCAGTGCACTTCAAAGTGAGTAAAGCATGAAAAGGAAGATGGTAAAGTGAACTAAAGTAGTGAAGTTACAAATAGGAGGGAATTTACCAGCCCCTCTTTGCTGGACATCAGGATCCTCAGAGGGTTTTTGGTGCAGGTGATTGCAGAGCAAGCAAGATGTGAAATACAGTTATGGGATCTGTGAAGCATCTGAAGATGAGTGGGGGGGAAGAGTATTTTCTCTTTTTGTGCTGACTTCTATTGACTATTGAGGTGCATTATAATTTTTGGCTTTAGAATGTTCTATTAATTATTTTCCTTGAAGTATCATAATTTAAAACTGGCAGCTGTGGAGAGAGAAGGGAGGGAAAAGGGCACCATCTAATTCCTGGCCAAACACAACTTCCTTGAAGGAATGGTGCAGGGGGGTGAATGGAAGGAAAATCAAGCTGTTATTTGTGCCATAAATTGTTTTGCATATGAGGACTTAAAGCTACATTTACTTTTGTGAGCATTTCTTACAGTTCAAAATAACGGAATACCTGAAGTGGGGAAGAAACAAAAACTAAACAAGAGAAAAAACCTGGAAACATTTTCTCCTTTTAGTATCTTTTTTGCAGTCACTATGTGAAAGCATTTGAGGTACTTCCTACCTCTGTTAAATTCTGTTTATAGTTTGAGGTCTACTTCCTTCCTGTTATGTTTTCAGTGGCATTGTAGGGGACATGTTTTACTCCCATCAACACCGAAGGCATAGCTGTTTGGTTTTGTTCTCAAACGTTTTTTTTTGTGTCACTATTGGTTTTTCTGATTTTAATACAGCCACAGCTGCAACTGTTTCTTGAAAGGGTTTTGTAGCAGAGAAGCACCTATATTCCAAATTTGGTTCTGCTGAGTAGTTTTGCCTGCTGCTGTCAACTGTAGTAGCCTTAGAGGGGTTGTAGGTTAACCAGAAGCAAGGAGATGTGTTTTAAGCTGAAGTACAGTGTAAGGGGGTTTGTGGAAAACACGCAGGATTCACGTGAAAACCCCCGTGGCCTTTTGGACGGGCATAAGGATGTTTACATCAGCGTTTGTCAGCAGCGTGGAGGTGGGGAAACACCGCCCTGGGCACAGGGCTGTCAGGAAAATGTAAAGCATTTTCTCTTGCACGCTCAGATCGCTGCGTGTGTGTGCTGGGGGAGGGAAGAGAGAAAGGGAGTGCTCACCCAAAAGGCCAAGCAGATTGAAACAATCGTATCGCCTATCCCAGGCAGGGCTGTGTGTCAGACTTAGATGAACTTGGATGGTACAACAATAAAGATTGCCAGGGTGGTTTTTATCTGAACTCTGATCTGGCTGGTAGTAAGCTCAGAGTTACTGATTTTTGATTTAATGCTTGTGAGTTTGGTTGGCTCGGAAGAGACATCAGCAGGTCCCTGTGACTCGGGATATTGCCAGGTAGGTGATGTGCAGCCATTCAAGCACTTAGCTTTCAAAGGTAAGCACATCCTTGTTCATCCCAGAGGAGTGGTCACATCCCCTGTGACCCACAAGCAGCTCCACTGCTGGGTTCAGGAGCCACTGTCCCGACTCCTGCAGAGTGCTCCAGGCCCTGGCTGTGCTGAAATGACAGTGAAGGAGGAGCTGACTTAGCTGTCTCAGAATAAGGCTCTTGACATGATAGATCTTAAATAACTTAAGAACACATCAATTGGATGGGTTGTCACTGTCCTTTTGGCATCTGGCAAGAGGAAAAGGCAATCACCTGTGCTCAAGTAGAAACTGAAACACAGGCCAGATGCCTTGGTTCTGGGTTTGGACTCATTTTTCTGCTTGGTCCTAGCAGAGGCTGACTGGACAGCTGATGTCTGAGTGGTTCTGCACAGGGTGATGTTCCACAAAAAGGCAATTTTCGAGAGTGCAAAGAGCCCAGTCCAGGTTTTCATCTCTTAGATAGGAGCAGCGTCATGCCCTGGTAAACAATGGCAATAAAACAAGGACTTCATTTTGCAAATGCATTTTTATTGTTTCTGCACAGCATGGCTGCCTCGTACATCTCTGCAGGCAGCTCCAGTTTGCAGTGCTGCCAGCTGGGGCCAGGCCTGGAGTGCTGGGCACTTCTCTCAGATCAGTTTTCCAGGCTTCAGCTATCATTTCCTGCTCCCTACAAAAGACAGGTCATGAATTATGCAAAAAATCTGTTTTTTAAGCTAAGAGAATAGGCAGATCCAGGTGACTTTTCACAAACCACAGCTAATGGATGCCCTCCATATTCCTGAGAAGTGTTTTCATCTTTGACCATTGGGCTTTCTCTGTTTTGGTTCTGAGACCAGCTTTTGAATTCTTGCTCTAGGAATGTCTGAAATCTAAAAACTTATGGACTCTGGTTGTGCTGTCTGCTTAGCCCAGCTTTTAATCCCTTTCCTAGCCATGCAGAAGTGATGTCTGTGTACTATTAATGGAACCACCTCCCAAAGGAAGTTCTCTGAATGCCCATGTGAACCAGGTGAGGTTAGAGCAGACACTTGCACCTTACCTGAAATATGCTTTCCAAGCTCCCTCAGCTATGCCAGTGCAAGTGCAGTGTGTACATCACTATGTGCATGAAGCACATTTCATCCCATCCTCACTATATTTTTCATCTTGTTCCTTCTCACTTCCTTCATAAAGAGCAGATGTTTAAATCTAGATCAGGCAGATAGGGACCCCTGATTTCCTCAGGTCTGCAAGATGCAGATTCTCTCTCTGACCTGGGAATGGCCAGCACAGCACAGGCAGTGGTCAGATGCTTTCAGGTTCAAGCCTCTCTGCTGTTTGTCTCCAAAATGCATTAGCCTGTCATTGTCCATGGGTAAATCCTACAATTCTATCAGGCACTATTTATCTCATACAGTCTTATGCCTTCTCTTCGTGGCAAATGGTCATCAAGAAATTCCATTTTTTCCTGGTGGTTGCAGCCATCTAGTAACGTGCATTGCTTGCTGTGGATGTAGCTAACCTTTTTGACTCTCTCTTGGGTCCTCTATCAGTTTTCCTTTACACTGGCAGCAAGATCTAAAGGCAGACAGTGCCTCTTAGTTGTGCATGCCAAGCAAGATGGGGCACAACCTTTGAAGGTTAATCTCCAGACAGCACCACAATTCCTGTAATTGTGAGTAGGATGTTCTTGTGTCTTCCCAGCTGTGGTTCTGATGCTCAAACCCCTGAGCTGATCAGCAGAATCTAATCATGGCAATCACTTGTGCTAGGCTTTCCCGTAGGGAGCTGGTGTGCAGCTTCTCTCCACCCGAGGCACCACATTCAAATTGCAGTTTCTCAAGGTGATTGAATCAATGGTTTCTCACACTCCTGCCAGAGCCATTCATGACTGTCTCAAAGAAACAAAGGCTGAGCATTTCTAGTTTCTAGCAAAGAGCACATAGCCTCCAATAAAATCGCTTGTGGAGCTACATATCCTACTTTTTTCCTCTCAAACGTCTGTGTTTTATGGTTTTATATCCTCAGAAACCAAAGTTATGGGTCGGGCCTTGATACATCTCCAATAGCTCATTTTCATTTCCTTTTTTCACACATGATCAAGAGCTTTAGTCCTCTTCATGACTGTCCCCTCCCACAGGAAAAAACCCATGCAAGGAGTAGTGAGAGAGAAAGACTTCAAAAACAGGGTGAGTGACCTCATCTACCGTGGAGACGTCAGTCTCCAAGAAATAGGAAAGGTCAGAGCTGTTTAGGGCAATGGGGTTTTCACAACTCAGCTAAAAAGCCCAGACTGGGTCTGAAGAATTCTTGGTGTCCTCACCCTTTATCTCATCTTTTCTCAAACTGGTTGGTGACCCTCCATCCAGAGTAGTGGTTTTTGACAGAGAATACCATCCTATGTTCCATTGCTCAACATGGACTTTCCAAAGGAAAGCGGTGAAATAAATGACAGATGTCTGCAAATATTGGGAATGCTGCAAATCCTTTTTGCCCTTTACAACCAAACACAGTGTTTTCTTCTGGAGCTTCTTCCACCCCCGGTATAACTGAATCCTGGAAGTTTTAATTGTCACTGGGCTGATGCAGGTCACAGCGCCCGCCTGAAGGATGACTGAAGTCTCACTTTCCTTTAAAACCATCGCTCTACAAATAAAATGGTTTGCCTGCACTCCCCACAGAGTTACAGGCACTGTTTAAATATAGCAAGCATCGATGTCTATCTGCAAATTACAAGGAAATGAATAAATCGAGGCGACGCAAACCGCAGGAACGAAGAAAAGGAAGTTTGAAGCGAACCTTGAGCGGTGACAGGCTGCGTGTGACGGGGACCCGCGGAGGCGACACCGCCAGCCCCTCCCGCAGCCCGGAGCGGCACCTGGCTGGGCTGGACCTGTGTCCTGGGTGACCTGCGACAGCCCGAGGGACAGCCGGGTGCCCCCGCAGGCAGGGGACGGGCGGCGCTTTCTGGAAATGAATGAGCTCATTTCGGGGAGGGAGGCTCCGGCGGCAGGGGATGCGCGCAGGAAGTTGAAGCATGACTTCAATGCTGCTTACCATCCTGCAAAGTCATTTGGCCTGGCTTCATTTTTTTTATTGTAAAGGTTAATTGCTTTTTTTTTTTTTTTTTTTTTTTTTTTTTTTTTTTTTTTTTTTTGTAGTTGCGAAGTTTATGTCAAAGCCAGAATCATTAAATAAAACATGAAGGTATTGCATACAGTGTGTGTGTGTGTGCAGCTAGCAAGCCACCCTCACCCCTCTCCAATAATCTTTTACACAATTGGCAGGGTTTATTTCCATGTGAGGGAGGTGCTAATGGCATCCTAAAAATTGTATGAAAATATTGGGCTGGGGGAGAGGCAAAAAGATCAAGTGCAAATCAGCATCTGCTGCAGGCTCTCAACGTGTATTAGGCACTTAATTTTTCAGAGGAGACAGAGGACAGTGTCTGCAGGCATGAACCTGGTGAATGCAAGGAGCAAAGTGGGGAGAAGGGCACTGGGTTGAGGGCAGTTCAGTTGCAGGTACAGTCAGGGTTCATTAGGGCCATTGAGTGTGTTCTGCCTTTCACAAGGGTCTGAAGTAGAGAAGTGGGTTTTGGCCAGGAGAAGTCAGCTAGTTCTCAGAAACAAGGCTGCACATGCAGACATGGGGAGCAGGAAAGGCATGAAAAATGTAAAAATAAAAATCAGTGCATAAAGACAGGTCTTCCCCTCAAAAAAAAAAAAAAAAAAAAAACAAAAAAAAAACAACAAGTTAAATAGCTAAACTTGGCTGGGAAAAGAGGTGGACAGGTATGCAGGTATGAGCTCCTGTTTGTGGCTGCACAGGGTCAATTATGTAGGGGATGGGGGAAAGGGAGCTGTTATGAGGGCAGGTCTGGAAGAGCTCAGTGGGAGTTGAGAGAGGGATACCAGAACAGAATGGGCCAGGAGCAAGCCTGGAGACCATCCTAGGGGAGGATGGAAGAGGGCAAAGGGAGGGAAAGGCCCCCTCAAGGGGCAGAGTGGGGTCTGGGCCATTAGGGAAGGTGACAGTGGGGCTGCTAAGTGTGGGTGTAAGTGATAGCAAGTTGTGGTTGGAGTGGGGAAGAGAGCTTGGGAGGGAGAAAAGAAGCTTGGAGAGAAGGCAGCATAGCAAGAGGGATGCTGCAGCCATTGGTGCTCTGGCAAGCAGGACAAAAGGAGGCCAGGAAAGAAGAAGAGGATGGAGGTTGATGATGGTCAGAAGCAAGGATCTGATTGTGTTTAGGAGACTCAATGTTAGGTGTGTGGCTGGGTCTAGAGAAGCTGGAGGAGATGGTTTTGGAAGGCATTGCCAGGAGGCTTTCATCCACACTTGGAGAATGGGGTAAAAGTAGCTCAGGAGCTGGGATAGAGTGAGCCAGAGTGAACCCAGTGCTACAGAGACATAAAATCAGGGGCCTCAGAGCTGTTGGAGAGGACCTGAATAATCTTTGTGCAGAGGGACAAGGAGAGGCTGAAACAAGCAGCAAAGCCACAGCCAGTGATACAGCCAAGGTCACAGCAAGGCCAGGTGGAGAGACAAGGAGATGATGCTGAGGGAGAGACAAAGGTGGCCATAGAGAAGGAACTGAGAGCCCAGAGATCAGATAAGGAGCAGAGCATAGCCTGAAGAATGTTTTTAAGAGGAGTGAAAGTTAACAAGTGGTCCTGATGTGGTGAAGCCTTAGTGAAAGTGGGATGTTGAATATTTCCTCAGTTCCTCAACAAAGTCAAGCCAATCTTCCTTGGCTTCAGGTGAATATCTTCCCACAGACACCCACGTGCTCCTGCTCCTGCCCAGCCATCTCCAGCTCCATGTTTGGAAGCAGAAAGTGAAGAGTATTACTTTTGGAACAAAGACAGCAGTTCCTGTGCAGTCCACCAGGGAATCTCATCAAGGCTGCCAAGGGTTTAATGGGCCAAGAAGGCAGATTTTAAGTAGTGAATAGTTCAATTAATCATTGATTTTATTGCCAATGATGCAAAAGTACAAGCTGCCATTGCTAGTCAGCACTTCTTTTCTGGAAAGCCCAGGTCCTTGGACTGCCAATGCCATGACCATGCTCCCAGCAAGAAGATGCTGTGAGCTGCACGAGTGCAAGGAATGCCATGTTCCCAGAACGCATGGGATTGCTCTGGATCACACAGTCCAGCAGAAATGTCCTTCCTTTTCCATGAGCATGCAGCCAAGCCTTGCACATCAATTGTCTCCATCTCCTCTGAGCCCCTTGCAGCTCCTCTGTGGGCTGGGGGAGCCACCACTCCTCTCCCCATCCCATGGGTGGAGGGGAGAGGCTAAATGCACCAGGCTAAGTCACCTACCTGATGGCAGAGGAGGGTTCATGGGACAAGGTCTTCTCCCTGGCAAGAGGGAAAGTTAACCTGGCCCCAGAATATGTGGGGAAACACCTTTTGAGGTTTGCTAAGGGGCAGATAAAAGTTAGGGGTAGGTCCAGAGTAAACCCATGATTACAGGCTACCCAAAGCTATCCTTTCATCCCTAAAATAGCCCTGAGCTTATTTGTGAGAACTCTCTCAGGTTTGCTTTTAAATGCACTGGAAGCAGGTGAGTTTTAAGATAAATGCACAGAGCAAATGTGCCGTTTATCACTTTTTATGCTGAAGATTAAAGCAAAGGTTTTCTTTTCTCTGCAAGGAATATTGTGAACTGAGTGCAATTGTGTTAATGACAGCAGTGACAACAACAGAATAAGTATTATTTTAGTGGAAACTGAGGTGTTGGTGAAACACAATCTAAGAAGCTGGAGCAGGACAGGGCTGGGGTAGAGGCTCAAAGTCCTGATTCCACTGACTGTGGGGCTGAGATGTCACCCCTGAGAGAAAAGTCTATGTTTTAAAAAACCAGAGATGACTTCAGCTATTTGGGAGTGGGTCTGTGGTGTTACCTAACTGCTGAGGACATCCCATGAACCTCACACAGCCACCTGCCTCTGTTTTGATGGCCAATTTGGAACTGAAGCAACTGATGTGGTGGAAATAATTATCTCACCGTCTGATTTTGTCACTCCGGCAAGGTGTTTGCAGAACTTAGCGCTTTGTATAGGATAACAAAAAAGCAATGGGCTGGCTAATTCAATTAAAAGCAAATAACTACAGTCTAGGCACTGACAGCATGTGGGAGGAAGTGGTGTTGTTTCCACTGTGACTGGCAGCGAGCGACTAGCGAAAACAAGGTGGTTTGAGGAAGGCTTGCGTGTTAATGGCATTTCCCTGTTCTGTTTGTCAAGCAAAGGTGGGAATATAGAGTCAGAATTTACTTGAATCAGTTCCTTTACAAGAATAGATGGGGGGCCTCCATCTCCATGGGAAGGGTGTGGAGTCACAGCGGCACACAGGCAGCTCTGAGCTCACTGCAGAGTGCAAGGGGCAGGTACTCCAGGTCTCTGTGGGTGAAACAGAGCCCAGGACGCCAGAGCTGTGCACAGGGCAGGTAGGAGATGCAGGTCTGGCTGCCAGGAGTGCTGAGCTGCTCTTGCTCTCTCTCTGTGGCAGCTGTCAGCTTTACCTAAAAAGTCTGCCTGTGGTGTGGCTGATTCACCTCGTACTTGCAGCAGCCACAGGCTCAGCAGTCTGGCTGCGGTGTCGGATCAGAGTTTTTCCAGAAGTGAATCAGACTCTGCCTAATGGCTGTATCAGGCATGATAACCCAGATGTATCTAATAGCACCTTCCTCTGCCTCTGCCTCTCTGTGTTCATCATTCCACCATCACAAAGATAAAAAGGCCATCTGTGCTGATTCTGAGTGCTCCATCCTACAGAACAGTCCGTAGGATGCAAATTCCCTCCGGACCACCTCGGATGGTTTGCATGAGGAGGAAATATTTCTGTATCAAAACTCACTTTTAAAGAAAATTGCCCATAAATAACGAACTCCAGCCTCTCAATGGCTTAATCTTTCAGTCAGTGTTTTGAGAGAGAGCCAGAACTGAGGTGCAGCACAGAGAGGGACAGTTTCTGTGCTCCCAAGTACGTGCTGCCTCTCACACTGGAGCAGGGATTCCCCTGCAGTGCTGTGCTCCTACTCACAGCTCTTACTCTGATTTGAAATGGGCCAGCCCAGGCTGGTACCAAACTCCTCATACTAAGTCAGGCTCAGCCTTCTAACAGGTCTTGTGTCTCCTCAAATGCATAACAGCAAAAATAAAATAAATATGTAGGTCCTCCCCCTCCTGCACCTGCTAATATATTTTGTCAATGGAAACAGAGAGAATATGCTCTGGACTTAGCTCTGTCATTTCAAAGAGGTACAGAACAGAGTAAATCTGGAAAAGCTCAGACTTGAACTGGCATTACCTCTGACCCATCCTGATGTTCCCATGCTGGCTTTGGTGAGTTTCTTGTCTGCATCTTGTCTTGGTTGAAATCAGACTACAACCACTCTGGCACAATGCACGGGCATTTCTCTGTCACTTAGCACTGAGATGAGCTGGTGGCTCCAGCTGGGAGCTCTGTGTGGTGCCACACTGCAAAGTCTGGGAGAAGGTGGCAGGGTGAATATAACAAATGCAGCCAAGGAGTAGAATTGCTGTAGCACATCTTACAACACACAAAGCACTAGCACACACTTGCTGGCATCCTGTAGGGCACAACCATCCTGGCCGTGCCCGTGTCTTGGAAAACAGAGCCTGCGAGTGTGTCCTGCAGCATCCTCTACCACCAGCTACAGGGCCATCCCCAGGAAAACAGTAGAGGAGAGGCAGAGGGTCTCCTGTGCCATCAGGGATGCCTTAATACCACTAAATGAGTGCTCAAACCTCTCCAGGATATTGAAAACCCCCACAGCAGCATAACTCAAGAATGCGACCAAAGCAAATCTAACAAGAGCATGGCTGTGTGATGCACAGGTCCACAGGGCACAGCTCCAGCCATTCCAGGGCTTTGCAGCCCCCTGTTCCACAGCTGATGGTATTGGGTGTTTTGCTGCCTGAAAGGGTTTTCTCTTCCAGCTGCTCCTGAGAAGGGCAGCTCCTGCTGCTCAGTGATGGGAATTGCATGAGCTGGGCACTGCGGGGAGGGACCAGGATGCTTCACCTGCAGGTAAAACCCATGTTACTGTTGGGAGCCTGCCCGAGGAGAGAACAGCTACTTGACCACATTTACTTAGACCAAAGGGTAGTTCCTTTTGTTCTGTGGTTGGCATCAGGAACTTCACACCAGTGATTTTTTTTTTTTTAAAGTTGTTTTTTTCTCCTACCCAGTTTGAATGGGGCTGCCTCCTGCTCTTCCTTCCCCACTGCTCGTTTGTTCTCACTTACTGCTTCTGCCTCCCTGCGATTCAGAAGCACTGGCTGAGGAGGGAGGTGGCTCACTGGTGTTCATTATTTTTGCAACAGTGACATTGTCTCTGCCTGTGCTGGTTTGGCTTGGACAGGCAGCAAAACAAACCCCTTGGTGTTCACGCAGCCCTGCCCTGTGTTAGACCCTGTCCATCCCCATGGCATGTGGACAGAGCCCTTGTCCTGGGGGATGGGGAAGCTTCTGGCCCCAGCAGCTCATGGCTCTGCAGCCTGGGCAATGAACCAGCAGAAGCACCTCGGGATTTGAGCTGCATCCCAAGTGGAAGTGTTTGTGTTTTTTCCTTCTTGTTCACTTTTTTTTTTTTCTTTCCTACTGCAGCCACAGGTCTGTCTGCTTTGCCTCTGCCTGTCAATAAGTTGGGGCTGCAAGACAATAAGAATTCTGTTCTGCAGAAGGAACAGGGAGTTTTGTGACATTTGGAATTTGGGCTTTTGTTTGTTGTCTAGTTTGTTGTTTTTTTTAATTCAGCGAGGGATGGAGGGAAAGCAAGATTTCATTAAGATTTTTCTTGGGGGAAAAAAGTCTCCAAGAAATAATAAGAAATAATAAAATAAAATAAAATAAAATAAATAAAATAAAATAAAATAAAATAAAATAAAATAAAATAAAATAATAAAATAAAATAAAATTAAATTAAATTAAATTAAATTAAATTAAATTAAATTAAATTAAAATAAATATCAAAGGGAAGCCATAGTGGGGGCTCTTCTTTGTCCCCAGGGAGAGACCAAGAGCATTTTTATTAATATTTTCCTTCCTGTTGCTGTTTTTCTGATTTCTTTCCCTCCCCACAGCCCCCCAGATTTTAAACAAGCATAGCCAAGCTGCAAAATTAAGAGGTTTATTTCCCTGCAATGCAGGATGATGTGAGAGTGGATTATTTCTCCAGTCTTTTCAAGGGAGGTGTCCAATGCCAGGAAGCACATTAGCTCAAAACCTGTGCCCAGAGGGAAGGAAAGAGAGCAGTGCTGGTTTGGCCTCACCTCCAGGAACTCTGGTGCTGGAGGCAGCAATGGGCCTCTCAGTTTATATGGAACTCAGGAGATCCCCAGATCCACCAACCAAATGTCCTGAGGAGCCACAGCATTCCTGCTGCCCTTTCCCAGCTCACAGCATGGTGATGCTTTCACTGCAAGGATTCCCAAACCAACGAATCCAGGCCCCTGTTTGTGACAGCAATTCAGAGCACACATAAATGGGGCTGGCTGCTTTCTCTCCTGGCATTTTCATGAAGCTATGGCAACATAAACAGGGATTTGTAACAGGCTGGAGAGCTCAATGGAGGAGTCTGAAGTGTTTTCCTAGAAAAGATTCACACAAACGTGAGTCCTTGGCTCACGTGATTGTAAGCAGAGATAAACAGAAAGATTTATCTCTTTTTAAACACTGAGGCTACCCTACTTGGAGTTAGGGAATTCAAAAGCAAGGGACATCTTTCCATACTGGTCACTTTACAGAATTGACCTGATTTTCCTTTTTCCAGCATTAACAGCATATCTTCTGAAAAAGCAGCACATCCCATAAGAAGTTTCCTTCTTCAGTGAATAGAAGCAAGGCACAATGAGCACACGTGTATGCACAAGACACATACACAAATCAGGTCATCTTCGTGTTGGAGTCAAATTCAAAACAGACACCAAAAAACCCAAACCCAACAAAACCCCTCAAAAAACTCACAGGTTTGATTTCACCTCGTGTGAAGGTGAGCTTGAGACATTCAAACAAGAACTTCCAGGTATTTGGTTGCTCAGTTTTAATTAATGCTCTCTTCTGCTTTACTGTCTAGACACCAAACCAAAATGAGGTTGGCAGCTGCAGTAGCTTCTAATAAGTGACATTTCTTGCCCTCAGAAGTTTCCTGTCTAAGTCAATGGGGCAAGTGGCAGAAGATGGAAACATTACTAACTAGATCTCTCCCTTGCTACTTTTGAAAAAGTGATATAATGAGAGGGTTGATAAGAAAAAAATATGATGGTTTTGATGGTTGAAAAAAAAATTAAAATATGGACAGCATTTTTTTGAATGGAGTCATATTCCTATAAGAACAGGAAATCAGACCATGGACCTCTTTACAGTCTTAGGCACAAAACCTGCACCTGCCCTGGATACTCAGGGCTGCTGCAAGGAGCCCTTGGGGTGCCCAGCTCCAGAAAGCCTCATTAGCTCTCCCTCCTGAGCTCATAGCTGAGATTTTGCCCTTGCCCAGGTAGTGCTGTCCTAGGTGGTGGTGAAAAGAGCATTTCCAGGAGCTGATGCTGCTCCCTGCTTGTGCTTGCTCACAGGCAGGTGAGAAATGAAGGATCAGGCACAGCTGCAGGAGGCTGGCAGGAGCCTTTTCCAGCCCTGCATGGACAGTCAGGGTCTCAACAGGGTGTTCAGAGATGTGGGGTTGGTGGGGAGCTTGTGGCATCGATTCACAAGCTGTCACTTTGCCAAGGACCTCATGGTGCTGGCTGGACCCATGGTGGGATGGATGGTGCCTGGTGGCTCTGTGGTGGCACTGAGAGGCAGCTGCAGACACAGGGCCCTGGAAATTGCCTTTGACTGGACAGAGCAACCATCAATACCTATCAAAAGTAAAACCAAAAGTAAGACCCAAGCCCCAGCAACCTATTTTTGTGAGCAATTGCATCCATTACCCTAATTAAGAAGGAAATGCCAGAATTCTGAATAGTGATTGGGATTGACTGGAGTGATTACCCACCATGTCCTGCCAGGGCCAGGTACCTCTGTGGGTGCAAAAGGCTAAAAGAGTGGAAGAATGAAAGGTCTTTTTGGCAAGCTAGGGGCAAAGAGCAGAGATAAGGGATAGTTTTGGCCCAGGTCTCAGAACACAGAAAGGTCTCATGGCCCATGATCCAGAGGTGCTGGTCACCACTGTAGCATTGTCTGAAGTGGTGGGTGTTCAGCTCTTCAGAAAGTCAACCCTTTGTTTACAAACCCACTCATCACTTACAAATCTGCTTATTTACAAAGCCTTGAACTCTCAAAGGAAATCTCTTTAATCACACAAGTCTCACACTGCTTCTTTGCTTTGGGTTGGTTTTTCTTTTATTCCTATTTTGCACTTCACTTACAGTATTTTGCAGACAGAGGAGAATATTATGAAGGCCACACAGGCAAGTTTAATAGATGTCAGCATTTGGCTTGTCTGTGTGATGTCTGTGTGTCTGGGCAGGTGGCTCCCTTAGCTTAAGGAGACAGAGATGGAAGGGACAGCACATTTAAAGCAACAGGGTGGGGTGCATTTCATTAGACCCTTTTTGGCTGCAGCCTGATGCTGCAGCTCCTAGGGGTACTCTGAATTGCCATCCTTATGATTAATCCTCACCCAGTATGTCCCAATATGCTCCAGGCACTTCACTGCTTCCCTTTCCCATCACCACCACCATCTCTAAGGCACAACTTCTCCCTCCTCTCTCATCCCTCATCCCACCCCAAGCCTTCCCCTCCACCCCCAGCTCCTGCCTTGCCCAGGGCTCAGGCTGCTGCTGCCAGCACTGTTGGAGCCTGCAGTGGTGGGACCTCCCTCCTGGGTGAGACCCACCAAGACCCACTCCCAACACCAGCTCCCATGCAGGGGGGCTCTGGTGCAGACCCCAGGGGGGCCCTGGTGTGGAATAAAACTAGGGAGGATTTTTTTAGCTGTCCAGCTCTAGAGAGTGCTTGTGAACAAGATGATTTATTTGTTCAGAGGTCTATAACTTGGCAAAATTTGGATGGAGGCTTTTTGCAGCACATTCTTGACTCACAAGCCAAAGTCCTGCCCCATTTCAAGCCCTTTTTCCAAAGCCTGGGGACATGAGGAAAAGGTCACCAAGTTTCTTGAAGCATGGAGTGGAGTAGAAAGAGTATATTTTCTTCCAGCTAAATGATCAGCAGCTACTTAAAATTTCCAGGCAAAGAAAATAGACTGGGGCAGACTCCAACCTGGGATATTTTAGCCCCAAATTACAAGGAACTGTAACTAAGAAACAACTGCTGGATTTCCTGGTGCCCCATTTTTACATTTTTCAAAGACTGAAAGTTGCTCTACAGTATATTTGCTATGGTTGGGAAGAAGCAGCACCCTGCTTTGCTTCTCTCCCCACCTCCCCTTTTTTTCTGAATGAAAGTGTTTTACAAATGAAAAACGAGGTTTCCAGAAATGAAAGGTTGCTTTTTATTCTGAGCTGGCTTCCATGAAATGTATTTGTGAGCCTTTCATCCTTATCTCTGAACTTGCTGGGGGGTCACAAGAGACCATGCTGTCCTGGTCAGCCTGGCCAGGCAGAGACCAGTGGGGCATTTGAGGAGGTTCTGGGCAGCCCCAGGAAAATAGCACATGAGCACAGGAGCTAAAACCAGAAAAAAACCCCAAACTTACTCACTCTCTCTAACCTGTGGACTCACTGCCACCAAGCATTGCTGAGGCAAAAGCTCCACAGCAAAAATTAAGAGCCTGGTAAGTCAAGCCCTTGCCCCTCATCTGTATGGCTGTTGGGAAGAGCAGAGTGGTACAGCAATAAAAGTCTCATGCAGGTGGTAAGAGCTGCAGGGATGCTGCAGTGGAATCTTCCATCAGGTATGCAGGAAGGGAAGATGATGTCCTGTAAAGCCAGAGCACTCCTCCTAATGCTCAGGAATGCATTGTGCTTTTTAGAGCAGTCCCAGCTTCAGTTTTCATCCTGCGGGATGAACATAAAAGCAAAATGATGTGAATTTATAGGGGTAGATCTACTAATGGACAGGTCTGAGGAGGCTGAACCTTTGCTCACCCCTAACTCCTGCTGGTGTTGCTCCCACCACACATCCTCTTCTTTCCCAGGGCCAAAATGGCACAATTTCAAATGTGATATAACAGAATGTGTAAAACAGATTCTGTTTTGCCAGAAAGGAAACCTTTGTTACGTTGAAGTTAAGCTGAAATATTACACTGGAGAGAAGTGTAATTTTTTTCAAAAAAAGAAAAGATATTGCCACTGCAAAATCACCCTCAGAAATGCCCCCTTCCAATAAATCAAATATACAAAAAACCTCTTCTCAACGAAAGACCAAGCAAAACACATGAAACACAAACCCCAGAAGGACCAACCAGTCCCAAGACTCTGACAAAATGGCAGCAACTGGGTTTTATTGGAATTTGAGGAACTGAGTAGATATAAACCCAAACAAAATGCAGATATGGGAAGTGGGAAGAAAACACAAAACAAAAATCCAACAAGATGAAGAACAGAAGGAAATAAACACTCGGGGCATCATTCCAAAAAGCCCACACTTCATGGTGTGAGTCACTTCAGATGATGCTCCACCAGCCCACTGTGTCTTTGTTCTCCTCCCTGCTCTCTGCAGCATGATAAAAGCACAGGAAGGATGTTTGATGGCAAATTGGCCATCGACCACTTTCAAAGGAGAGTCATTTAGTGAGAGTCACTCATACTTGTATAAGCTGAAACAAACAACAAAATAAAAAGAACAACAAGTGTAAAGCAACCAAACTGATCTTGCCAACACACTTCATCTTGGATCTGGCTGATGGGAAAAACACCCCATTAGAGAGAATGTGACACTATGAATACAGATAGCACCTCCCAGCAAGTCTCAAACACCTATTTCTAGATGAGTGCTTACCACCATGTGGCCAGTTGTGGCTGACCATGTCGTGTCCAAGTCTGATTATTACAGCCCTGGTGTATTAGTTTCACTTTCCTTAAATAGAGGCGTGTATGGGGGAGAGGGGGAATGTGCTTGACTCAACCTTCATTTCTGTAGCTCAATGGAGCCGACAGGCTTTGACCAAAATCTGAGCTGTTTTCCCCAAAGTGGTCAACCTGATAAAAAGGCCCCCCAGAAAGGCAGAACCATTTTTATCAGTGAGTGTTTATCACTCACTATCACTGGTAAAAGCTAGCTAGTCAGACTGAAGGTCATAAGAACTAGAGGAAACCCACAACATTTCTTCAGTTATTTGAGTGACACGCTGCTCCCCGAAAGGCTGAGAAAGCTTTTCAAGGCTGGGTAGTTTTTCATTCATGAGAACTGAGTTGGTTTTACTGTTTGTTTGTTTGCTTGCTTGTTTTTTGGGGGGTTTTATTTTTTTCTTTCTTTTGTTTTTTGCTTTTAAACCTGTCTCACAGATAAAACCCGACACAAGTCACCGCAGGCAGGAAACCCTGGAGGGCGCGGTCTGCAGGGCAGAGCAGAGCCCCAGGGCTTTGAGCATCTCACTTCCACCCCTGCCACTGGCACTGACTCTGGCCGCTGGGCTGAGTCACTCCTGGCTCCACAGCTCCTGGGGACATGGTGGCACACCTGGTGGCACAGCTCTGCTCTTAAAGACAGCCAGCGCAGGCACATGACTTGGGGGCTGTCAAAGCCAATGGGTGGTGTCTGCTGGCTTTCACAGCCTCTGGTGCTCATCCCTGCAAACTGCACTCAAGTCAGAGATCAAAGGTGTCAGAGAGAAGCTAATTTGAGTTTTCAGTGTGTTCATAGGTTGCATGTGAGGGTGGCAGAGGAGTGAGAGCACTGCTGCCTTCACTGTAGCATCAAGCAAGGCTTGTCATGCATGATCCACCCAGATGTACCATGGCTCTGCTCCAGGAGGACTTCAGGCTCAGGTATCTGCTCTTGCATCAATGCATGTGGCACAGGGGAGGCACCAAGGCTGATCCCATGTCAGGAGGGGAACCTTGGGCACTTTGTCCCACCTCAAGCGGGGCTGCTCTTGACCCACCCAGCTCTAGACCATGCATTCCTTGTCCCTACCCTCTTCTTTGTGCCAGCACTTGTGTTTGGCAGTCATCTGCTCAGTGATCTGATGCAACAGATGATGTATTTGAGGCAAAGTGGAGCTCTTGGCCAGGGTAGCCATGCAGCAGCCTCACACTCCTCAGAGCCATGTGTTGAAGTGCTGTTTCCAGCTTTGCAGTTCCTCAGTCCCACACACTTTTAATGCCATAAGAAGAGCCCAAGTGTATCTCAAGGGCACTTAAGTTGCATGAAGAGACACCTACACAAGTTGTTAGAAGAAGCCAGAAGTTCATATTTAAACAATCCTTCACTGCAACACTTAGTCAGTCTTCAAAACTGAGATGTTGATCTTCACCTATCCTCAATTCTCACTTAAAGCTATAAAACACCACTTGGCTCCTTTTTTTCTGACCAAAGAAATCTTGAATTCATGGACTCAATCACAGAATGTTTAGGCTGGAAGAGACCTTAGGTCTCACCTCACTCCAGCCCCCCTGCCATGGTCAGGGACAGTTTTCACTAGACCAGGTTTGTCAAAGCCCCATCCAACCTGGCCTTGAACACTTCCAGGGATGGGGCATCCAAAACCTCTCTGGGCACTCTCTTCCAGAATGTACCCACCCTCACAGTAAAGACTTTCTTCCTAATATCTAATCTAAACCTCTCCTCATTCATTTTTAAGCCATTCCCCCTTGTACTACTACTATACATCCTTGTAAAACATCCTTGTCCAGCTCTCTTGCAGGCCCCCTTTAGGTACTGCAATGTGCTAGGTGGTGTCTCCAGAGCCTTCTTCCCTCCAGGCTGAACAAACACAACTGTCTGAGTCTGTCTTCATAGGAGAGGTGCTCTCAGAGGAGCCCTCTGATCATCTTTGTGCTCCTCCTCTGGATTTGCTCTAACAGGTCAATGTCAGAGCTGATGCAGAAATGCAGGTGGGGTCTCACCAGAGCAGAGGAGAGCAGAGAGGCAGAATTCTCTCCCTCTCCCTGCTGGCCACACTGCTTTGGATGTAGCCCAGGACACAGTTGGCTTTCTGGGCTGTGGGTGCACATTGCTGGAGCCTCTTGTCCACCAGTTCCTTCCTGCACCAATTTAAACCAGAATAACTGGGACTCCTTACCATAGCACAATCTACAGCAGCTCACATCCCATCTTAGGTGTCAAAGTCTGCTTGTGAAGCTGGGTGCAAAAACCAATGGGATTGGTATTGGAAAAGTTGTCACACAAGTTCTGATTTGCTATGGGGTGGGTCCCAGGAGGCTGGACTGAAATATGGATTAACACAACTCAGGTGGGTCTGTGCAATGGGTACTCTCAGGAGCAGAAAACCACAAACATACAGAACATATTGCACTGGCACTCAGGGTCCCCAGAGAGTAGAGTTTATCAGGGTTTATAAAGAGTTTCAACATTCACACAAACGGAACCCTAAGAAAAATTGTATATTTTGTCCATGAGCTAATCCATGAACCACCTGGGTTTGTAAAGCTGCCACTTGCTCACATGAGCTAGAAATCAGTTTAATCAGTTTTCCTGTTTGACTCAACACTTAAATAATGACCCAAAAAGGTCAACCTGGGCAGCAGCACAAGGATAAAACGTGCCTGAGAGAGATGTCTTCCTCAGAGATGGTATCAGAACTAGTCCAGTCGTGCTGCTTAATTTGGAAATTTCAAAATGTAGAGTAGGTTTTATTCTTGTGAGGCAGAAGACTATGCTGGGGTTCATTCTATTCAGTCTTGTAGCATTTTTAATTATTACAAAGAATCATCTCACTTTTTGCACCAAGATATCACATTCTCCTCTACTCCAGTATGAGTAGGTGGAGATGTCTGAAGTGACAGCAATGGAGATTCCCTTTCCTGTGCAGGCTGTACCAAAGACAGCTAGGACAGGTGTCTACCAACATTTTTTACCCAAATGGTTCAGAGTTCTGTGGTCTCTCCTAACTTATTTTCAAACCTGTGTTTATGTCAGGTTCTAAAAATAAGTAGCACCATTAACATTTTGAATTTGAATTATCTGCTGAGTATCTAAAAAGATAAGCTGGAACGGGAAGCCCCTCTGTGAGAAGTACAGTCTAGTTAAAATGAGTGAAATTTATCAGAAAAAATGAGTAATGAGCAGTGAAAAAAAATGTTTCATTTTGCTAATTTTACTTTATAAATTATCTGATTTGACATTCTGCGCTAAAAATCTGCTTATGAACCAAGAAAAGCAAGGCATGTGCTCCACTTGGTCAAAGCAGAATGTGTGGCTGCAAAAATAATGTTGCATTAGTACTGCAGCATGGAACCCTGTGCCACCAAAATGAAGACTCTCATGGCTGTTTCTAGATCACCCTGTGTTTAGAAATAACTGGGTGCACAGGGCTTCAGGTTTGAGTCTGTGCTGAGCCCCCTGCTTATCTGCAGTCACATCAGAACTGCAGTAATTTCACCACACAGGTGTCATCAAAGCACAGAAGCATGCAGCAAAGCTTTCCTTTCCCCTACCTGCACCCCATTTCAGGAATAAAGGAAAAGATAATTCTAAACTTGTATTTTATGCATTTTTCATGAGCTATATTGAGACCATCAGCCCAATTTATTTGGGTACTTTTGCCTGGGACTGGCAATGAACTTTTAATATTATAAGTTTTTTTGAGAAGAAAGAGGTGAAAGGCTGCCAGAATAGGCTATAAAACTAAGCATGTGTTAATAGCATCTGTTACAAATAAGGCTGGATTCCACTTTCCATTGTCTTACTCCTTTTTCCTCAAGTTGTTTAAATTTTCCAATTCAAAAGGAATTTGGCTGAAGATTTCCCTTACTTGGTCTTGAGCTCAAGGAGGGCTGCTTGCAGCAGAGTTGTACAAAAACTACTACAAGCCTTTAAATAGTAGGGGTGTGAGAGGAAAGGAATACAGTTGCTTTTTGGGATGTTCAAACTAGAAGTAATTAGGTACAGGAAAGAAGCTCACCCAGTCCCCCCATTTGCTCCCCAAAAAAACCTGCAGCAGATCTGTCAGTGCTGCTGCTCCAAAAGCTGCTCAGTGCAGTGATAAATGCCACAGACTGTGGCATTTAAGTTACTCAGCAAGGCACATTGCTTTAAAAGACTTCAAGGTTGTGCTGGTGATTCTCCAAAGGAAAGCCCCCTTGGGTTGTCATGTAATACTGAAAGGAGTATATAATTTACATGATAAACACCTTGTTCTGAAATAAATATGCCATTTTGGACATGCTCTCATAATACCTTCATTAAAGACAAGCTTTTAGATCTCTGCAGCTCAAAACAGCACAAGAGAAATGGAACTGAATTGCACATATCTCCTCTGTAACCCTTGGCAGCACTATGAAAAACCAGAACTTAAAAAAGGTGAAGACAGAAATGGCTATCGTGTTCCCTTATGAAACTGTGTTCCCTGTTACTCCCAGTTTTGCCTTTCATTTCATGCCAAAAAAACTCTAGTAAGTGATGCTAAGTCAGAAAACAGCCTGTCAACCACATGGAGCCAAAATACCCTTAATACGTAACACAGCTTGTGCAAAATTATTCTTGCTATAATTAACCATCTAGCTCCCCTTTTTTGGCTCTCTTTAAGAATGCTGGAAGAACCAAAGGGTAGTGTCCTGTGTTAGCACTGCAGAAGCATTTCTAGCTATGGCCAGCCTCACTTGTGCACACTTCATACTAATGTTTGATACAGAAAAACAGGAGAGCTGCTAATGAGGCCATGGCTAGGCATGGGAGATGCCCATGCTAATGTGATGGTAAATGGAACCATCTCTTTATCACTGTATGGACAGACAGGCATGCAACTAAGGATGTTTTTATCTTTGAAAGGTAAACACACCAAATTCTCTCCTAAAAATCTTTTAAAGGAATTTATAATTATTTTTATCTTCAAATGAGGGCAGTCAACCAGAAATCCCCTTGTTACACAGTGAGACCAGAAATGCAAAAGGACTGAAGCCCTATTTGAAGTCCACCACCATGTTTAACAAATTCCTAAATATTTCAAAATATCTGGAAGCCTGACTAATTCAAATCATATTTGCATCTTACTTGTTAAATAATGCATGTGCTGTGGCTTGTTTAGACAGTAGTCAGAGTCCATTACTAACTCCTGACTGATGCTAAAATTTTAAGTGCCACGCAGGAGCTACAGTTCCTAAGAATCTGAAGCAGATTGCAGATGTGAGATATCCTCAGGGGTCTCTCCTTCCACCCCTGGATAAGATGCACCTCATCAATCAGATCCAGAGAGCTAAAACTTTATAAGCTTAAAGATCCAGATGTGAATCCTGAATCCCAGGCTTCAGCAGTGGCACTGCATTAATTTTCAGTTTCAACGTGTTCTGATGAGGTTAAAGGTCATGTGCTTCTAATTTTTATAGATATTATACAATGGTAAGAGCAAAATAGCAGTTGTGTTTATAGTGGGTAAAACATGTAAACTCCCTAATTTCTAGTGAGTCCAGAAATCTGTTTGGATACAAAGATCAGTATTTGTACCCATTGATACAATCAGTATTTAATATCCTCAGGAAGAACACAGCTAAGAGTATCTCAGCTGGACACATCCAAAGTTGTTGTCTGGAGTTGACTTAAATGTGGTCTGGCAATATGTTGTGAAGTATCAATCTCCTGTTTAGGACTGTCTCTGATGATCATGGTAACCATGGCAAAAGATTCTTGAAACTTCCTTCTTCATGGGACCAAAACTGTATCTAGGAAACTGCAATCTTCTACCTTCTTTTACATTAGAAACAGAAAATGTCTATCTATACCTTCAACTCTAAAAAGGAGTTGAATTTCAATACATTCAATGCTCAAAAGGAGTTTGTGAATACTTTTATGATTAATTTCCTAGGGCATTGCTTCACTAAGTATTAGACTTTTGCAGGTGAGGGATTTTTTGCTTGTCAGACTCAGCAAAGAAATGCCATTAAATTCTTCTATAATGATTTCTTAAAATATATGTCTTATGTCCACCTTTATATCAACAATCAATTCTTGTTTTTCCCCCTGAACATACATTTTTAACTACAGTAGAATCAGAATAAGCAATAATTAAGTTTTCTGGTTTTTTTTCCCAGCTTCATGTCCTGTACAACGTTACACTAGTTTTCATAGGCCTATTCTATCTGCATCTCACTGCTCACCAGTAGAGCAGGGAAACATGCTATTGCTTCAGAAATGTTTCCTTGGTTCTGGATGGCAAAAGGCTGCCTGAGTAGAGAAAAAAATAAATCTCACCTTCACCATAAAGTACTTTCACTTCAGGGAGATGCAATAGCTTTGGCAAAGGTTGAGAGACTGGACTTTTTTTACAGAGCCAACAGGCACATGTTATGGAGCAGCCAAAAGCCTCCTGCAAAGCACAGCTGCTTCTTATTTCCTTCTCTGTTGCCATACAGTGAAATTAAACTGGTCAGAGTCCTAGGAAGGTGCAAGGGGTTTATCACACAGAATACAACCTGCCTGATCCTCAGTCATCTCATGCCTGTTCTTATCCTTGAAGTTCAGCACAGGCATGAAAAGCAGCAGGACTGTGGTTCTTTCTGTTTAATAAACCAATTGGCTTTTAAAAAGCCATAGGAAGATGTTTAACTTGGACAATGACACACTATGAGCACATTTCATAAATGATTTCTAAATTTAAATTAAAAAAAAAAATTTTGTGAGTGAGAAGGAACATGATTTCTTCATTCTTTCAGGCTACTTATTTGAGGCTATTCCATTAAGTTAACCCCCAGATATGTAATGACTTTTTCCTATTTTTGCATATTTTTTCCCATCACTTTACAGAGGGATTAAAATATTTTTCCTGTGTAGTTCCCTTATTGCATAGATGCAGAATTTCTTTTTTATTTCCTCTTTGCCTACCTCTTGAACTACTCAAGACTATGCAAAATAAATGTCAAAATACAGTAATAGAAGAAAGCCTCAACATCTCCAGAGGCTGAATATCTCAACACAGCATATTATGGTTAAATTTTCCTGTAATCTTTACTTAATTTTAGTCAGAGGTATTTTACAGCCTTATTACTCCCAATATTTTTCACTTACATAAGAAATGAAGTTCTTTAGGTTTTTATTTCAAGAACAAATTTTTTCCAGTTTGTATAAATTTTAGATCTTTCTAGAGGTTCAAAGTTCATGTAATAATTCACTTTATTTTCCCTTGCACTGTTTTCAGCATTTACCTTGCTTTAAATGTCAGAGCCTTTCACTTCTGTTACTTTGATTTCCTTGCTGTGTCTCTTCTCTGCAAGCTGTGACTGATGGTTGTTCTGGTCTGGTCTCCCTATCTTTTTCCACTTTCAACAACACTTTTTAAACCTAATTGTATCTTCTAACAGTTTTTTTATTGTAAAACCCACACTGACCACTTCTTGTTTTTTGTACTCTACTTTTCAGAGGAACTGCTGTACCTTAGCAATGAAGCCTCAGCAGTCCCAACCCCCTTTCACGCAAAGAGATTCCAAAATCTCCTGTTGCAGCACGATGCTCGCTGACTTCCTTAATCCACAAAGTGGATGTATTCAAATGCAGTGTTCTGACTTGACTGTGAACATTTATTCATAACAGATGGAATACAAGGAATATTTTGATCGATTCCACATTATTCTCATTGCTGTCAATGAGATGTTCTGAAGCATAAGTTACTTCAGAGACACACCTACACCAAAGTCTGACTTCAAGTTTTAAGGACAAGCAATGAGCTGCTGCAGTAAAAGATGAGTAAGAGAATGATGTACAATAAATGTCTGAATGTATGTTAAGACAGTACAGACAACAGAACAGGTTTTCAATACTTAGAACACGTCTGACAGAAATACAGAAATTGTAGACTGGCAAAATTCAAAGATAATCACATTTCTTGGACAGTAAGGAATTAAAGAAGAGCTTATGATCATATTTCTTAATATTTTATTATTCTGAAGTGAAATCTTTTACAGAACTGGATGACCATTTCAGTTAACATCAACAGTTGAGACTGTGACCACCACAGATTGGACAACACTTAACAAAACAACATTGCTCCAGGTGCTTAATGATAATAACATATATTTGAAGTCTCACACTTCCATTCAACATGATGCTACTACTTACACATAACTTTTTTAACAAGTAACTACATGTGCATCAAACTTTCCCCAAAATTACATATTATAGGAATTGTATGCTGCATTGTTAAAGCACATAAATGAACGGGCAAAACAAATGAGCTGACATTAAGAAATTGTTTGAAAACTATGCACTATTCCTGAAACAATTTACTCAAAATTACTGCAATTACAGAAATAATATATTATTACTGCATTATTTAATTCCAAGACATGATATCAGTTATAAAATTAAACCCATTTGTTACCCCCTATAACAATGGCATCAAAACTGTTCTTCTCTCCTCAATCCCTATTTCCCGCCATATAAAGCCAATGACTAGTGGTGAAAAGAGGAAAAGAGGACTGACTAACAAGAGGAGACAGTGGTTGAAAGCCTGTAAGAGCAAGAAAAGACAAGAGTAAGAAGGAAGAAGCAAAACAAATGACATTTTGTGCTCTTCTTTACTATATGAGAAGCTATTAACTATTCTACTCCTTAACACCAAAGAATATTTTACTTGGACATTTTTCCTTATCTTATAAACTCTGAGTGCTTTTCTGTTAATTGCCAATGAAAGTAGATCTTATTTCAGATGTGAAGGTTACCATCAATCAACTCTTTGAATAGAAGAGAGAAACATGAGAGGCAGCAACATGTTTGATTAAAAATAAGTAAGAAGATAGAAGCCCCCAAGAAATCAGACTTTTAACCACCAAAACTGTAGATGAGAACAGGAAAAAAAAGGTTACCATTTTTAAATGCAAAAGAAGCAGTATACTTAATATGGTATCTGGACATTTATTAGTCAGCTCTAGGGGACAATGCTTATTATATACTTTTCGATAGTTTACAGAATTTATGTCTTCCAGTCACTTCAGTATCACTCTACATCTAGAAATTAAGATTGATACACTGAACATGAGTAATACTCAAATTTAAGCTGACATTTGCTAAAAATACTTTTCAATGTATTTTTAACAAGTGAAACTGAGACTGCAGAACAATGATGAATATTTCTTCATGAACAAGTGTATGTAAACAAAATTGACTAAATCCCCTCCACAGAGTGAAAAAAAGTAGACAGAAAACCATTTTATCAAAGTATTTAGGAACAGAAGTCTCACTCAGCAGGACACCCCATAACATTACTGAAAAAGCAGTATCTCAATTTATTTTCCAGTGGAATTCTTTTTAGTTTTTTTAGAGTGTTGAAAGGAATTGAAGCAGTCCAGAAAAAATGTACAACGTTTAAGCACATTTGTCTGCACTGTGTTTTTGTCTATGTTTTCATCATGGCTGATGAAGAAGCTTGAAAACAGGTCAGCTGCAAGTGCATGCTGCTTTTGAATTTGTTTAGCAGCTCTTCTAATAACCTGTAAAGAGAAAACAGTTACAACTTTAGGAAATTCTGAAAAGGGAACAGTTACTGCAGGTTTTTATTATTCTGTCTGTGACTTCAGGTACACTGTCTGCTTTTCTATTGTAGCTGAATTGCAAATTTCAGTTCTCAGCCTTGTCTTTGGAAGGTATTTGTAGATTAAATATGACTTACATATGACTGAAAGATCAGAAATAGTATGACTTTCCTAGGAGAAACATTAATCCACCCCAATCATGCTGTTTTGCCCCTAATAAATAAATAGTGTATGAGTTCATTAACTATAAAAATAGTTAATTCACATCTACTGGGCTGTCAATAAAGTACCTGGTGCAGTGGATGGTATTTATAATAATCCACAAACCACAGGTGTAGGAGCAATGGTGTTGAGGGCCCGTTGTAGAAAATATTGACTGTAACAGTGGAGATGCATGAAATTGTTTTACAGTCTTGGCTGGGTGTTTTATTTTCTCCAAATCTAGCGAATAATGTGATCTCTGAACTTTCTGCCCTATTTCAAAGCCAAGCCATATAGGGCAGACATGTATTACCTGAACATTTTGGCATGCTGCATTACTAAACAGTCAGTCTCAGAAAAAAAATTACACCATGTGTTAAAAAAACAAACTAGCCCAAGAATAGCAACTTAAACCGAAAAATCAATATCTGCTTCCCCAGAGGGTGCTCTAGAAAATGATCATGTCCATATTAATAACTTGGCATCATAGTAGTGATTGTGAATGAAAGCACACAAACAGCTCTCAGTCAGAGCATGTGTTATTTTACACAAATACATGTAGATTACAATGAGCTGCCTGAAGCAATGACAATTGCCATTCCCATAACCTGGAAAACAGAACAAGTTCTCTGCACTGTCTGGGGCTCAGAACACTGAGGCAGATGTAATAACAATGCAGTTCTTGATTCTCATTTGTCTCATGAAGCTCAGATGCTCATGACTAACTGAAGAAAAAAATTCTACAGGTGTTTTGGAAAATTTGAGTTAAAAGATCTCTCCTTACTCAAAACTGATTTCTAACTTTATTAAAGCACAAGAGATAAGTAAGATGAGGAGCTGTCTTGAGACTTCTTGTGGCTAGCGAAGAGCAGGTTTGACTACATAGACAGAGGACATCTGGAAGAAGGCACAGACCACGGACTGTGAGCTGTACCAACAGTCTCTTTATGTGTCTACAAAATATTCTAAATTCTGACTGCTAAGTGCAAACTGATTTGATGCTGGAAAGTACAATGAAACCAATCTCTAGTTCAAACCATCTATACCTACACTACTCTACTCATTACAAATCTATACTAGTTTTACTTTTTATTAAGCTGTGGTTGTAGAATGGACTACAAAACACAGGCTGGATGTAGCAAAGCAACCTGTTGTCAAAGGTCATTATGGTGGAAAAAGTAGAACCCAAAATTCCTCCTCCTGATGTTAACAAAGAGCCGTGGATCTCCTTATTTGTTTTTAAAAGGAAACATGCCAGTTTTATGAGTTCCCCATATATCAGCTTGCAAAAGCCTGAACTTTTTTCTTGACCATTTTTTTATTGCTACTAAATTCAGTAAAACAACACAGTGGAACTCAAGATAAACAAGGAAGGCTAAAATAGACTGATACTACAAGACAAATGCAAAGCTACACTGAACTGATAAGACTGCAACAGGCAAGCAGGATGTCACAAAGCCATTGGCTCTTCTGGGTAATTTAATAGGCCATGAGCAAGGACTGAGCTTACTCTTGACTCTGTCCAAAAAACCTTCTGTTCTGTAATTCAGAAGGGTCAAATATAGTGAAAGTTAACCCTTTTATAGCAAAGTTTTCTTACAAGAATAAAAAGCAGTAGCTCCAAAGACCATAAGGGAAACAAGAGGGCGCATTGTACTCACTTTCTGTCAGTCCCACTTGAGAGCTGAGGCAAGGCTTCCAAAGCTTGCTTAAAGCTTGATCTGCAAGGAAAACAAAAATACTCATATTCTGCCAGCACAAGACACAGCATTTATTTAAGTCCTACAGAATGACGCTATATTTTATTTTATATTTTATTCATTATTTTTTTCAATAAATTGACAAAATATTTACCATAGACCTGATATCCATGTGCAAATTGAACATAAAATAATCATAGGGTCAAGCAGGTATCTTGTCATTCCTAATGTGATGGACACCATACATCAACAGGAAATGTTAAATCAGCAGCTGACTGAAGACTGGCACATCCTGGACTGTTCAAAAATTAACAGGTTGTGGCCAGCTGCCTTCTGCCTAGAACTAAGTGACCATTGGTGTATGAAGAACAGATTGATTTTGTCTCTCTGTGCTCTAGATAGGCCACTGCATTCTGTTTTACAGAAGGGTGCCTACAAAGAGTATTACAATGGGTTTGCATTGAGTTAACATAGAGTCATAGAACAATTTAGGTTGGAAGGGACTTTAGGTGCAACCCTGATCTCCAAGTATGGCCAATTTCAAGGTTAGAGGAAGTTTCTTTGTTCCATTATCCAGTCAAGTGTTAAGTAACTTCAAAGAAGGGGTTCCCACCCCACTCTGGGCAACAGATGTGGAACAGAAACGAGGGAACAGCGCAGGACCTGCACATATAGGTAGAATCTTGTCAGCAAAAGATTCAATATGGTGACTTGTGGCAATGACTGCTAGTGAAAAGCCCAGGGATAAAAAAACCTCTACAAAGCACCAGCTTTCAGGGTTCACTGTGCTTTGCACTATTACAGACAATATAACTTCAATTTTATCCAACCTGAGCCAGTGCCAACTAGTTTTCTTCTAAAAGCCTTTGTCACTATCAGACACTCAGAATAGCAAAGTGAGTACTCTCAACTGGAATGCAGTGACACCAATGGACACTATGTGTGACTATGAAGACCCATTAAGACCTGCCATGTCTCCTACAAAACTGTTGATTAGGTAAAGTGACCAAATTGCCACCTGTACGGACGTGTAATGACAATCTTAAAAGAAGTGAAAGTAATTTAAATAATGAATGAATCTGCCTGTATCCAATCCCCACCATAATCACCTAGAAAATTTCAATCAGTCAACTTTCCTCAAAACTGCTGACAGCTATCATAACCTGTTTTTACATGTCTTGGCTGCATCAACCACTGATGGTGCTAATGCTTTTCCTTCTCCCTTAATATTAATGTGTGTGAGTGTTCCCCACACTGTTTATCTTTAGTGTTGCTTCAGTGAGAAATGATAAATTGTTGAAAGCCCTTTGAAGGTGTTGATTCCAGGAGACAGTGTGAAGCTGAATTCCCTTTCCCTATTAGGTGTGTGGAGAAGGAGCAGGATAATACATAAGCCTATGGAGAGCCCTAATTCTCCATATTCCTGCCAGTATCTGGATCTGTAGACTCATCTGTAGATGCATCTGGCAGGTTATTTGCTTTATACTTTATGAGGTTGCTGTGAAAAACTGGTTAAAACTCATCAAGATCTGCTCTGTGTCTGGCTTTAGCATAACTATCCTCACTAGCTGTACTGCTGTTAAGAAGTTTTACAATTTGTTTTTGGTGGCAAATATTAGTTTGTGCCTAAAAGGCCAAGGAAAAAACAACAAAAAAGTAACTATTTTCTTTCAACTGATAAAATCTTGCTATGTGTCTGTTTTTGGTATATTTACACAGTAGATCACATATTCTATTTGAAGCAAAATTCCTTCATTCTAAATTTACATTGTGTTTTTGCATGTTTACCAAGGATTCCATTACACTGCAAAAAGTGACATTACAGCACATCTTACTTGCTTTCAGGTGTTAGGTATATGGCCACGGTATCCCTCAGTGCACAGATTTCAAGTTTTGCCTAAAGACAGAAATACAAATACAGAAACAATGACACAATGTCTTTTCACCAGGTGTATACAAGTATCCCAAAGCTTCACCTGCTTGAGAGTCAAAATACTATTGCATGCTGCCCTTGTAAGCAGCCTTAGCTTTTAACAGTTTATTTCCTGTATTCTTTGTTGCCACGTTGCTCTGTCAGGAGACTGCTCAAAGGAACAATTTCATACTTTTGATTCAAGTCAAAGTGTTTACATGGTCACTATGTAGTAGTCAAAAAACACTGGTTTTTCTCTCAGTAACAGTAATAAATCTTCAATTCTGTTTCACCTTTTCTGTACTGTGATAGAAAGATAGAAGGATGCAACTTTTTTTTTCTTTTTTTTTTAAAATGAAATACAGTGAGCTTAACTTCTCACAGCACTGCTCAGCCAGAGAGGAAGGAAACACAAAAATACAAAAATCTGTCAATACACATTTTATGCTTGGTTCTTCTGGTTAATTCATTTTTTTCCATCAGATGAGGAAGTAGAATGATTGTACTTTGTTTCTTTTGTGTCACCTGGTGGGCACAAGAGCTTGGGGATTTTACTCCTGCACTGTACTGTCTCCCCAGGTATTATTTTCATTTAGGCAAACCGTGGAGGAGACTGAACTCACAGATTAAACAAACTTCATAGATCATCCTTTAGTCTTTGAAAAGCAATTATTGTCATCACAACTTTTAGATTAAATAGAAACATTCTGCAAGAGATCATTAAGTAATATCATTTAAAAATACAAAGTGAACTTAATAAAAATTAACATTTTGTTCTTTTAAGCATAAAGATGAAATTTAATCCAGTCAGACATTACAGCAACATTTAGACATAACCAATGATGTTAATCTTCCAAAACAAAACTTTTGACAATGCTACACAGATAACTAATTCCATTTCTAATGAAAGCCTTTGGCTTTTAGCTATCTCCCCTCATCCCTTCTCTAGGTAGGAAGACAGCTACAATTTATGCTGTTTTAGAGCCAGAACTTTCTGGCACAAAACACAATATACCCACCCCAAATTTTATACTCATAAGAAATGCTTTTTTCAACACAGAATATTTTACCTCATTTTGTATAGTGCTCCAAGCTCAAAAGCTGTGAACTTTTTGAAGTCCTATGCCTAAGATTCTGGAGTCTTTTCTACATTTTAGGAGGTACCTGTACCCCATTCTCAAGCACCACAGCCTAAATAAACCCTGTGGAAGGGTGAGCCCTGCAAAGCTGTGGGTCATGGGACATGGGAATACAGAGTGAGGCCTTGAGTGAGAACTTTTTGTCCAGCCTAACAAGGCTTGGATTACTCTCACTGCTGCTGGCTGTCAGACAGGATTTTCCATGTTCAAGGGAACAGAAAATGACCATGAGTGACAAACTTACAGTAAGGAGAAAAAGCCTTTCTGTTATGGGTTTAGGCAGTAAGTACCTACAGTGGGTTCATCAGAAAAAAGGGATTTAGGTGTAGCTTTGTTGTTATTAATGGGTTTGGTTTAAACACGGAGTCAATCTTACTTGGCTGTGATCCTCCTATACTAATTCTCTGTCCAATGCCATTACTAGCAGCAATTGGAAAACAAGGCTTACAACTGGATAATTATTTTCCCATCATAATGCAAGAATGCTGTCATGTACAATGAAAATAGGGAGTTTGCCCTTCTTCTGTTACAGCCATACCAATCTGACTCAAAGGAATTTTTTTAAAAAAGGTCTTTTTCTTAGAGTCCTTTAAAGCTTACCCAATAGCAAGAACAACTACCACTCCAGCTGTAAATAAAGACAGCAAAGCTATTCTTCCCATGTTACAACAACAAGGTATTGTAGAGAGAGTATAACAAACAAGTGACTAGTCCTGTGAAGTCCTACAAGATCCTAATGCAGCCTGTTTTAGGGATTTTTAAATCTCAAAATATCACTACAATCACTTTTAAAGTGATTTTTTAATGTCAAGCCAAAGAGAGTATGTGACATCATTTCAAAGAGATACTATTAGGATGCTTTTTGTCTCACAGGATACAGGTAGCCTTTTAATGCCATCTAACATAAAGATAACCCTAAAATATAATCAAACCCAAGAACTACTATCCCAAAGTGTATTCATCCATAAATTTGACACAGGTTGTAAACTAATCCTTTTTATCTGCTTGCTTTCACTGCTACAATAAACCAAACAAACACCAAGATTATATCTCTGTCTCAGTTTCCTAGATTCAGATGTTTGACAGTATGAACTATTTGGTTACCTGTAAAGCTCCATTTTTGCTGAAGGATGAAACACACTGCATCAGTCGACTCAGTTCTTCCGAGACTGCTTCTACAACCCTTGACATTACCCGAGGAACTAAGTCTTTGGAAATGGTAAACACCTAAGTTTTATGAAAGAAGAACCATGAGCACAACACCTTAACAGGAATATTTTCAATACAAAACATAAGCCTCTTTGACTGAAAGATCTCCTTCATTTTTTATCAATATACAAAAAATTCAAAATAAACTAGAATATGAAGGATGTCTTTTGATGCTTGCCCTGCATTTTGACCAAATCCCCTCTGTTAATAGCAAATTTGCCTATGTGATTTGTGATAACCTTCTTGCTATATCAAAAGGCAGCTAAACTCCAAAATATGTGCTTTTGGCTGGTGGATGCAGGTAGCCAGATAGACTGCTGTCTTGTGCATAGCAACTTTAATTCAGAGTTGTGTGTCTGACTGATATAGTTACACATTCAGACAATTTTTACTGATATTTTGCTATTTCTTCTAGACTCCTTTATATTTGACCACTGTTGAATGGCTAGTGCTGTTATACTCTGTGGTAGAGAGAAACATTTGACAGCCTGAGCAAGTATGAGGGTGTCAATGGACTTTCATTTATATTAGTTCCCTGGCAAAAAATATTAAACCTTACTGGCTTTCCCATGCATCAAGACCATCTTTTTAACAGCTTATTTGTATAACTTTTAAAAGTGGCATATTTAGAATCGTAACTGCAACACAAAATTATTAAATCTATGCTTGAAGCAAAGTATGAAGAGACCAATCTTTCTTAAAGGGAGCTTTACAGAAGTGAGAAATTGTTGTGGATTTAAAAACAAGAAAGTATGATTTTTTTATACAGAATTCGGGAAAATGCAGGCCAAGAGGTTGGGATATAGGAGGAAGTGAGACTACAGGTTAGACACACCAAACTTGGGCCAAAGGTTAAAGGTGATGATAAAGCTGCATTAAACTGCACAGGGCTGGGAGGGAAGATGACACAAGAAGATGGAGTGGTGTTTGTAAGCTGAAGTACGTGACTGGATTGGTACAAGAAGGAAAATTAAATGTATAAAGTTTTGAAACACCTCCCTAGTTTCTGCTTTGAAATAGTCTAAAGAATTAAGTAGTGGATTGTTTTGCTGGAACACATTAACTTTTATGCAAAGTTTAGATCCCATGTCTGACAAGGAAATTTAGTAATTGACAGAAGATATTAATATATATGTATAAAAATAAACAAGGGGGAAAAAACCCCAAAAACAATGAAAGAAAGATTCCTGCAGAGTTTTCAGTGATTTTAATAAAGAATTATGTAGCAGGCATCCCATAAGGCTGACCATTCCAAAAGGCAAGTCTGCACCACAGGCCAAGAGCACTGACCCCATAAATGTCAGCTACCAGCTGTTACCAGTGATGGAAAGGAGTCATCTTACTCAGCACCAAACACTGCTGACCAATGCAACACAAACATACCAGGAACATGCCCAAAGATCTTCTACTGAGAAGAGAATATTTCTGTCTGCAATGAGTCCTCTTGAAGTTACTTTACAGAATCCAGGAAAAATAATTCTCAGCAAGGGTGAATCATCACAAATTTGCAACAAGAAGACCTTATTTTGATTTCAGCTAAATTTGAATTCAAAGGTAGAGAAACAATTTTCTTTCCATTTGAGTCTATCCTTGTTGTTCATCTGATGGTTATTTTTTGCTGTTTCAAACTACAGAAACTTGCTGCCTTGCTAACTAAACTTAAACCTGACCCATCTTAACAGAATTTCACCAGCAGAAATGGCAGTTTTGTCTTGACACACGTTCTCATATTTCTATAATATTTCACATATAGAAATTTATGAGGCTGTGCTATTTAGGCCAGAATCAGTATTGGTCTCAATGAAGAGTGAACAGCAATGAACCTTTCTGCCTCAGCATTTTAACAAGGATGCATGCTTACAAGACTGGCTCAATAAGTCACATTTGAATTTTTTTAAAGCATCAATGAATCAATTTCCACTACACTGAAAAACAATATTAATAATGGGTATCATGTTGGCATATGTTTTTAGTGTTTCTTATTCCCCCATTTGGAAGCATTTGGTAAAAATCACTATGCTTCCGTGAAAGTGCTTCTGCTATAATCTAACACTGAAATAGTATCAAAAATACAGCAAGTCAAATTTGAAGTTCCTGAAAATATTTTAATTTATATTAATTCTTGTAATTTAAGAAGGAATAAGAAAGTAAAAGCCTCAAGTGAATTTCATTATATTTTAATTACAGGGAAAAGGTAGAGCAGCCATACTTGTGGTATTTTGGCAGGTAAGAGTAGTATTACTACCAATGCTTCTCCCAGGAGCAACAGTAATCTTGAAAAAAACCAGTTAGAACAGAAAAAATCTTGAAAAAAGTTAACACTCTTGATGATTAGATTATGTAAAACACAGGCTCTAGTTTAAAGAACCATAGAAAATTCCTGCACATAATCCCAAAAGGCTAAATAACTGCAGCTCCTCCAAGCTTATCATGTTATAAGCAATGTTTTAACATGCACTCCCTAGCTTAGGTAGCCATTAACTACTTAGATATTTCAAGCAGTATTTGTGCTGTACAAAGACTGTAAAACTTTCTTTTTAGCTTTCCTATTTCCATTGTATGTAGAAGACTGACATATATTGGCTTTTCACTCTGAGTGGCACGTGTTAAACATTTCTTTCAAGGTTAAACAGAACTTAATTTACAGATATTTTGGAAAATAAAGATAATCAGAGAAAGAGAGCATCATAACTAACCATATATCTAGGTATTATCTGCATGGAAAGGGAGAATTTAACTTCAGAATTTGGCTTTCCTCTTTATCAGATAACAGAGACAAAAAGGTGTAATGGAGTGTTAGAGAGGATAAACAGGAACTACTCATCTCCTTCTGCCCATAAAAAAAAAAAAGTTATCTGTTGTATAACAGGTTGGCTAAACCTAATCTAAAACACATCTATAACGAAGACACTTCAATAAAAGGGTGAAAATCCTGGTGAAAGCCAGGATTTACCAGGAAAAGTACACTGAAATCATATGAATATAAGCATGAAACGATCTGAAGTTTCTCCTCACCTCTGCATGCACAGCAATGATATTCACTAATGCTTCTTTCAAGTAGTTTCTGACACCTGAAACAGAAGAAGCCAAATAATTACTTTCATTCTGTTGTCACAACAACATCATAATATTCTGCTGTTCAATACTGTACTTCTTATTTTCATATTTTACTACTTTTGCAATCAGAGGCAGAAAGAGAAAGTTCCACAGCCACACCACCAGTCTATTTCCTTTTTAAAATCAAATGGAGAAAGGCACATTTCCTTACAGCAGAAGTTTAAAAAAACCAGTAGGTTCCTGTTTTAGTATTCTTCTCTAGCAACATAATTTCACCAACTTTGCAATTTAATAAAAAACTAGCATTATCAAACAATAAATTCTGGATCTTTTGCTAGAATATACACACCATGGCACAGAACATGCACCACAGAACAAAGTCAAGAGGTTTTCTTTGTATAACAGTCTTCATGATCTTACTACTTTATCAGCTTCTCTATCTGTGAATTATTGTAGATAGGAATAGCAAGGTCTCTTGTTTATCTGAAAGAGGTTCAGAATATATTACTCATGGCAGTTTATAGGAGATGTCATGCCTTAGTAGAAATTTCCTTTTGGGGAAGGTGGAGAAGTCAAATAAGCATTTTCTTTGCCAAGCTTATGAAACGCTTGTGAATTTACACTAAGAAGTGAATTCTAAACAGAAGAACATCCAGCAGCATGTGCTTTAATTAGGACAGCCTCTTAGTACTCTCTGCTGCTGTAATTCTGTAACTTTCTCAGCCTGTACTCCAGTCTAAGATTTAAAATAGGCAAAAATCTAAAATTGCCTCACTTGTTTTTATGGCTACTTAACTTTGTAGGTAAGGGAAAATTAGAAAGCATTCAACTCATTAAGTATGTATAAATTCTGGAAATACAAACAAGGTAATGAGAGAGGGTTAGTGATCCACATGACCTCAGCTTCTGATTTTGATTAGTCTACCACAAATCAGAGAAAGTGCAATGACCCCACCCCTCTCTTCAATATATTCAATCCACAGTAAAATATGAGAATCATGGACAAAGACAGGTGACACCACACAGCTCAGAGATCACAGTGTGATTAAGGCTAATGCTATAAAAATTACAAAGTGAACCTTTAATCAGTTCATCTTACTTGCTCCACCTTTCCTCAGATAACACCAATGCAGAAACTTAGTCCTGCTACAAAAAACAGCTTTAAAAGCAGTTACCCAAGATCATCAAAATGAGTTATTCTGTGAGAAGAGTATCTCACTACTGCCACCTCAGTCATGCTCATACTTTAACCATTGATCCCACAACTTGCCTCAAGATATAAAAAGGTGACATTTTTCTTTTTTAGACAATTACGGATAGATATTTTATAAAAGTAGGACACAAGGATGACAGGACTGTCTTGCATGAGGAACAAACATCTAGGATGTGCAATGGGATGCAGCCTGGTTATAGAAAAACACAAGCCTTTCTCCACACATTCCAAAATATCTCTAGTGTCTTTTCTTTTTATACATCCCCTTGAAAATATCAACAGTTTTTTTCTGTTTAAGTTAACCCAAAGACAAGTCAAACTGTACTGTATACCAGGTTGCAAACTTAAAATTTCTTTCATCTTAGCAAGGAAGTGAGTGAGGACTAAAGCAATACCAGAAATTTTATGAAACTGACTTTTTCTCCTGCCCTGTAACCTTGCAAAACAAAGCAAGAATGTTACACACCAATACTTGAACCACACCAAAAGATCACAGGTATATGTGGAAATGCAACACCCCCTTCCTTTTTCCTCTTCTACTGTTTTCCTTCTTTTACTTCACTCTGCGCCTTCTTAAATCCTCTACACACTTCATACCACAGAGGTCAAAATTTCTATCACACTCCAGAAGCAAATACAACTTGACCAGACACTGAACAATGGTATGCAAATCACATCAAAAGGCGCAGGGTGAATTTGGGAGCTTATTTACAGTTAACCTCAGGATGCAAAGTGTTGCTTTTCATCTATGTGGTATTAAACTTTTGGCTGTCTACCAGCCTCATCTTGTTACAGTAGGATCTCTCATGCAGGAACTGTGATTTTACTTTTGCACCAATGCTTCACAAGATTAAGACCTTGACAGTCCCCCTTCTTTATGGATACCTGAGCACTGGCATGGTGTGTTCCTCAGTTAATCAAATTTCAGTTGTGACCTAAGCAGCATTTCTTTGGCCCAAATGTGTTCCTTAACAAAGTATCTCACTCAAACCCTGCTACTGCTGGGGAGCAGTAAGGAAAGAACAGTGTGTCTCCTACAGAGGTGGCCAGCAAGCTGAGCTGGGAAGAAGTGTTATCAAAGAGGTGAGTGAAAAGCTGGGGTGGATTGAGACTGAAGTGGGTTGTGTAAGAGGGTGATGTGGTTCCAAGGAAGAAACCTCATTTCCCACCTATCCCACCTAAACCCCCGAGGTAGCATGCCTCTTCTCATGCATTCATGCAACTTGGCTCAGGGTAGGAGCTGCTAATTCTGTCTGCTGCTCTAAGCACCCAAATTAAACAACCCAATTAAAGCTTTTCACTGCGCTAGTAAAAGTTATCTGTCACTACATCTGCAGAAACTTTCTACAACATATTTCATGAAGAGTTAGTTACCAAGTTGCCATCACTGCTGTAACTACCTAAGTACTGGTAATTTCTAAAAGCATGAATTACTAAAATCAGCAACTTTAGCGCCAGGTGTTGAACACAATTGTCTGATGATTCTCAGCTAAGGTAAATGGTTAGTTATGCCAGAGCTCAGAATGAATTCAATAAATGGAATGGAGATGGAAGCTATGGTAAAAATGAAGTGAGAGTAGCTTCGTATCATGTACTGTTAGCCTATCCCAGATGCATGATAAAATTGTTAACTTAAACCTCAGTGAAAGGGCATAAGCAGACATATTTTATCTTCCATCCTTGTACCACACACAAGGACAAAAGGAGATTAGTGCTATTGGGATTGCAAGAAATAATTAGGTGTTCCTGACCTTTCATAGCAGGCTCACTCCTGCAATGACTGCAGGATCAGGGAGCTCAGTACCAGCACAAACATTTCCTCAGTTTCTTCGACAGGCTTTACAATTTAAGAGCAAATAATTCAGCATAAACTGTGCAAAGCTATGCAGTTTAGAGACAGTCTATGTATATGAAACTGCAGTTGCCTTAACTGCAGCATTTAATAACTTGAAAGACCTTGTCTTGGTAAGCTAAACAAGTCAAAGACAGAAAGAACATGCAATTGCATTCTAAAAATGCCAGTTAGTGGAACCAGACAGGGAAAGAAGGGAGAACTATGCAAGGCAAAGAACAACATAGGCAGCACAAGAAAGAAAGAAAGAAAGAAAAGTATAAATGAACTGACCATCAGTGAAGTTAGGCTGGAAATTAAAGGTCACTGTGTAAAGGTTTGCTCTAGCTAAGCTATGAAATATGTGATTTTATGACAATCATTGCTGTTGGGGGGGGATCAGTTTCCTACCACAAATAGAAGATAAGTAAAAATAATATTTCCCCCCAGCTCCCCCCCTTTTGTCTTATTTGTGAAGGATTTAATTTTTGGATGTAGAGACAAGGCCAAACATATTGGAATGTCAGGACCTGCAGGCATAGTTAATAACTGTACCATATTTTGAAAAGTTACAATTAAAAAAGATCCAATTTCTGATTTATATCACTGTACTGTTTGTGGCAAGCTTTGCTGAAGCGAAGTATTACTTTTCTGGAGTATGATTCACTGGAAATACAAGCAGTGACATCCAACTGTGAATTTGTTGTGAAATTCATTTCAAAATGAAAAAATTCTGTCTAGAATAGAATTCTTGTGCAGCTTTCTCTACAACTGTTCAGCAGCCCACGCAATTACAGTTTTTGGGACACCATGCTGCCAGTCCTATTATACAGCACTGAAAGCTAATGCACCATGTAACTGTAGGTTGCAACTATTAGGCTAATCAAGTGAAACATAACATTCTTAAGTTTAAAATACCTCTTATTTAGCATATTGAAGCACAAATACAATGCCTTTCCACTGCTTCTGACAGAAACGTGTTAAAGAAAGTCTCAACAAGCCCTTGCAGTTTCTCTAAGGAAAATGTTATTATTCTGTTACAACATAAATGCATTCCACTCCCACTCTATTCTTAATACCAAAGACTGACTTGCTGGAATTCTAGCTGCCACTAACAAAGCCCAGCATTGCTCTAAAGAAAAATGGATGGGAAGACTCAAGACATAAAAATGAAGGACATTTTCAGCCATCAACTACGACAATGGCTGACAGAAATTTTAAAATAGCATCTTCCAATTTTGGACTCTCCACTGTACTTTCTACTGGAGAAACATATGACAAAATTATTCCATTAATCTCCAATTTACACCACCTATTAATTTTTAAAATATTTTAAAATTTTTTTCTTTTACAACTTGAATGTGTCAGAGTATGTTTCAAAGCAATTTTAGCAACACTGTAAAGCTGTAGCAAGGATGACTGTGTGAATGATGGGAAAAGCAGAAGGGAAAAAGGTTTGTGGTTCTGAGGATTAACAGAAACCAAACTTCTAGCTTGCCAATATAGGAGTCATTCAGGAGATCTTCAGATGGTGTAGGTGCTACCAGTTGTCCCACTTGTAGTTCTCAGAGATATGTTTCCCCCAAGTACTTATATGACATCATTATACTACGAAACCCCTGAAGTGACTGAATAAGCATGCAAGAGCTGGGACTCCAATACCACATTGTGTAATTCTAAAACACAGAGAGGCTACAAAAACTTGCATGCAGAAAAAGAGCAAAGGTTGCACACACAGTAAAACTGAACTCCACAGGCTGCTTTTTATGTGCCAGAAGCTAACTTGGATCCTCAAATGTTACCAGTCCTTCTACAGTAAACTGATAACACAAAGGATGATATGAGCTTCAAACATTTTTTAAGCCTTCTGCAGACTCAAGAGTTCAAAGAATGAACTGAAATTCAGTGAGGACAACTGAAACACACAGGAAATTTTAACCCAGGTAGACCAAATATGACACACTTTTAACTCTTGTGAGATTGGAACCTCAGTTGAGATGGACAGCTGGGAATCCAACCTTGCTGCTGCCTCTCACCAAACCAGCCTTTTCAGTTGCCTCTTGTGCAAAAAGGAGGAGAGGATAAATGTACAAAACTGTTTAGAAAAGGCAGGTGATGTCAGCAGGCACCTCTGCTCATCAGCAGTAAACCAGACAGAGGACGAAAGGCTATGAAGCGTCAAAAGAAAAGAAAAAAGGTGGATTTGGTTAAAGAGAAATCATGCAGGAATTTTGAAAGCTGCTGTTCCTTTCTGAAGGAGCTAGAAAAGCCATCCACAGGAAATTTTAGAGTTTGAAAGCCGCCACTTTTTTTTTAAAAAATAAAGCAAAGACTGAACAGTTCTTAAGATGTTGACTAAGCTACCAGACTTGTTTAACTTATTGACTTAGCAGAAACCTAAGCTCTGAGGGACTGAAACAGAAATGAATGTTGGGTAGGCACAGAGCCACCAATTTAGTGAACAACAGAGAGCATTCTAAGGCCATTCTGTAGGAGGTCAATACTTAACTAGGCAAGCAACTGCTGCTGGTGTAGCAATGTTTCTTAGTGCTTCTGAAAAGAGAGCACTAAATTTGTTGGCCTTGAGGCTTGAGCATGACTTGGTGGAGATAGGAAAATTGATGCCTGGGAGTCTGAAATTTTGCATTTTAAGACACATCCAATTGTATGCACTGTTTTTTACAATTTATTGTTCTGTTTGATGGGTTACGCCAGTAACAGTCAATCAGTCTGAAACCTCTTTTTTTTCCTGATTATTTTTTAATGAAAACTTTCCTGAAAATACAGAAATGTACAGAATTTGGTGATCTAAAAATATTAATATTTTTCATACCTAGCTGCAGAACACCAATAATTGCCTGCTCCTGGACATTTCATTTGCTACTCTGATAGTAAATTTAGAGGAGGGAAAAATGCAAAAAAGTATTTAATCTGCTCTGTTCTAATAAAGGAACTGGCTTTTAATTTTTTATATATATATTCTTTTCAGTTATATTACACCCTATTGCCAGATTTAAGCAAAACGGTATTGGAAAGGCTAATTTCTAAGCTTCAGATATATCATGCCAAACTTTACAACAAGTCACACACAAAATGTTCTGAACTGCATGTCAGTTAAGCTCCTGCAGCTCTTCTGTAAGTTTTTAATCTGCTATGTGAAACTGTTGGAAAAAAAAAGCTGCACACATCTACTGCAAGTCGTTAATCAGTGCTGTGTAGTGCACATTAAAAAAGAAACTAATGAATGGTATCCACAAAGCCATGTGGATGTAACTTCTTTAAACAGTCTGATTTTAACTGTTAAGTTTCCTCTAGGCTCTGGCTGCATTGCAGCTGCAAGAGCAGTATTTAATACCTGCTTTAACTAAAATTATTCTGGCACAATTTCTAATGTGGTCACACTCTTCCCCAAAGCAACCCCTGTTATAGAAGCAGTGGTAAGGACTAGTAAGATTCCTTTTGGGATGGCAAACAATTATTTGTACTTCTGCAGCTCTTGAAAAGGCAGACTGTGCTCTGCAACACACCAAGTGAGCCTCACTCTGCCCCATGCAGTCCATGTGGGAATTTCAAGCTTAGATGGATACCTCCTAAAAAACCCCACACACCCAAATCTATCCTAAACAATAACTTCCAGCTAAAATGAAGTAACCTCTTTCCAAACCCCAAACATTTAAACAGGTAAGGCAGAGCAGGTGGGAGGGGGAAGAGGCTCTACACAGTAAAATAAAACACTGTCTGAGGTCACAGCAGGTCAGTAGAGCAGTCAGCACTGCCTCTATGAAAAGGCTGCTGGAACAATTTTAAAAAAAGGTTATCTGTGCAGATGTGTCTTGGTAGAAAAACTTTAATTTATGAGATCACAGATAACTCCAGGCTTCCCATAGTTATGGATCACTGCCTGACACCTCCAGTGCATGCAAAGATCTACCAATTACCTTATCCCAAGAAATGAACAGGAAGCAGAACAGACTAAAAGTGAAAATTCAAATGAACACCAAAATATTTTTATTTTTTAGGGTGCAAGATTACAAATAAACATGACTTATAATGTACCTTATATGTAAAATATTTCAGAGACTTAGGGTACTGGAGTGAGGAGTACATATAGCAAAAACCAGTTTACATTATGTTGGTATTGGCAAGATATTTATGAAGGAATAAACTTATTACTTGAATTTTTCAGAGCACTTAACTTGGATTTGAAAAAAAACCATACCAATTTGGATTAGAATCAAGTGCCCAGGATGACATGAAAAAGGCTAACATCTACTATCTACTAGGACCAACAGCACGGCATGCTTGAGGCTGCATTAAATGCATTTGAAAAAAAGGTGATGGCCCTCAAAACTACTCAGAAATCTAATATTTATAACCAGGGGAAAGGTTAATGTGACTGACAGTCTGTTTAATTTTGTATCTTCCCAGAACAACAAACTATATTTGCCTCATTAGAAAATGCCCCGAATTATTAATTGTTTCTCAAAAATTATTTTAAAAGCTAGCAACTATTTGCAATTACTACAGTAAATGTGATATCTCATTTAGAAAAGTAGTCTTTTAATTTCCAAGCAGCCTACACCTTTCCAGATAGTTCCCTAACCTATAGGAATAGACAGAAACCTAACTTGTTTGCATGCATGAGCCTTTCATGAACTACAGCACTGGTACATGAGTATGTCATGCTATTTTACTGAAGTGCCCCCACCCACACAGTGATATCATCTAACCTGACACCCCACAGATACTAAAAAAATATATATATTAAAAAAAGTGGAGATGTGACTTGGAATTTCCCCATGGACATAACAAAGCAGCTCACCTTTATTCTTCAGAGCAGCACAAAGGTTTCTCCCTCAAAAGACAGTTGATAGGAAATCAGCTTCAGCTAACGGTACTACCACTGGTCTGTTTTCTAAATTAAGGCAGCTAGACAAGCCTGCTTGTTTCTTCCTAATTACTAAAAATAGTTTTGCTATCATGCTTTGTTGTTTACCCTGGATAAAAACATTTTCAGAAAACTGCCTGCAGGATGCTAAGAGCAGAACACATATCTGGCAATAGCTCTCAAAATACAGGAGATCCACCAGGTCACAAACTTTACCACCACATAAGTGGCCTTATTTGTGTTTTATATTCCCTCCTTGTTTCGACTCACTAATATTTTTCAAGTTGATTTCAAAGAAGTTAATAATTAGTAGCTGTCAAAACCAAAATATACAGCAGTGGAAATAATGGCTTTCATGTACTTATTGCTTCTGTTTGGTCAAAGAAATAGAGATACCACCTCTTAGAGAATTAAATGGACATTGCCATGCTCAGTAAATTCCTTACTTCACAGCAAGATTTATGCAGTCTGATTAGTAACACTATTTTTACAACCTTCAAACATGATAATTAATATTTTTTAGAATATGTGCCTAGTATCTTAACAAATAAATACAGGTAATACCATAAATATCATAAAAATAAATACATATATAAAAAATACAGATATAAGAAAAAGGTAAGTTACAGGAAAGTAAATATTTAAAACCAGTCTAGAATGAAAGACATAATTACAGCATTCACAGAGTTTTATGGATCCATATGATACACCTGAGCCAAGTTAAATGTCACACAACTGCTCCATTGTCATTAAAGCAGAAAACCCCACTTAAAAACAGGGACTCCAGAATCTCATTTTGATTTAAACAAGAATGTGAAATTTCTCACTAGGCCACTTCCTGCTATTGCTGGAAACATTCCCTCCTTTAAACAGAGATGGATTTCAAGGTACTGTACTTAATGTTGTTTTGAAAGTACATTAAGAAGAAAATGTGAACGTGTAGGCAAACTGGAAACTCTCTGGAGAGATTACCCACTTATTTAACCACATTTCCTGTTTTTTAACCCATTTGTCCTAAGTCAGTCCTTAGACTACTGACAAAAATAGATACAAGTGTGCTATAAATAGTTCATTAGCAGGTTTTTCTTGGTAAAACTGAAAATGTTTTGATAAATCTATTGTTCTTACTAGCTCCATAGTAATTAAACTGTGAATCAGATTAATGTTTTCTTGAAATTCTTGTCTGCATATCTCATGGTAATTAGATCTCATGGTAAATATAGCGTGCCTTAGGAATCTGAGAAAAAGTCCCAAGAACTAATAGTGACCTAAAAAATAGCTATCAATAATTGAAATTTAATGAAGAAATTACTGGTAACCTATGAGGCAAAGTGCTCAAATAACAAGTTCTGAAGCAAGGGAAAAGGCTGATCATGCAAAGTCAGAACCTTTCTAAATATCTTGAGATCTGAAGGCCAGAATGTTACATCTTTGAATTAGTCACCTTGCACTTATTTTAAGCCATGGTAGTGTATTGATCTAACACAGTGAATGTCATTTGAAGGACCTGACATAAGTAGCTACAAAACTAATTTCTAAAAATATTAAATGTGAAGGCTTTTCAGGCTTATGCTACCTGTAGTTTTTGAACTATTTCAATTCAATCAATAGAAATTATATCATGACATTCAAAGAACCTGAAAGTTTCTGTGTTTCAGCTGCCTTGGAGTAGCAGGAGCTCTAAAGACTGCCAATACTGCAATTAATACCCTTATCTATGCATTAACTTTAGTCTACAAGAGGAAAACACCAAGAGAATAATATTGGTTCTGTGCCTTCTTGCATAGCCCAAACTGAGATATCTTTAAAATTGAAGCTGAGGCTGTTCTGAACTTTCTGCTACCTCATTTAAACCACAGAATGATCTGGGGGACGGTTGGAGAGGTCGACCCAATACTGCTGCATTCCTTACAGATATTAAACTCCACTGCTTCTGGGATGGGATAGAAAACAATTTCCTTTATTATTAGGAAGGAGCAAAATCTGTAATTGCGGAAGACTACAACAGAAAATGTGAAACCCAACAGTGCTTCACTTGGGAAGGAGAAATGTTTGCTAGGATCAAATATTTAAAGGACGAGAAAGTAGCTGAAGGCCAATTTGATATGTAAGCATGTTCTTGCAGGGATTTTGTTAAGAGATGGATTTAGTTTTACTTCTTCTTCCAAACACAGTAACAAAGCATAAAGGGAATTTTACCAATCCAGACATGAAGGTCTTGAGCAAAAGATGCAGCATATAATACTTAAAATTGAACCATGAAGACTCTCAAATTACTCAAATTATTGCAGAATCAGCCAAATTTCAACCCACAAATCAGGTAACAAAGAATGTAAATGGTGAAAGAACAACAAACAAAAAAGCTCCAAACCCCTTAAACAAAAAAGTTCAACACACTAATGTAAAAAAATAATTATTTCAGAGTTTATAGCCATTCATACCTGTCCATCTAAGCATACATAGGTTTCAGCTCACTCACATCACCACTGGTAAAGAAATGCATCGATGATCCTCAGATGAACCCAGTACTTGAGATAAATGACCCACAGAAATTTGTCCTTTTGTTGTTGTCATTTAAGCAAGAACAACATGGTCTGGCAGAGTTTCAGCCTTTACAGTGCTCAACAAGTGCAAGCACCAATGTGTGGCTGTAACCCATAACAGTAGAAATTAATTACAATTTTTAGATATTAAAGTAGGTGGTTTGAGAAAGATGAAAAAAACCCTGCGCCACAAGAAAAGATATTTCACCCAGCTAAAACATAACATCTAAACCAAACCCATTTTTCTTCCTGAATGGAACAAAACAGGTTCTGAAGAATGAAATTTATGCGAGACACTCAGATATAACAAACCCTCCTTCTTGACACAAAAATGAATACATCTAAGGATGACTCAGTATTACCTGAACTTTATCTACCAGCAATCCATTTTCTGTAGAATGCTGCTTCATTTTCCAGAAGAAAAATTTTTAACAAATTTCTTCCCTCTGCCCCCTTGATTTTCAGCATATAAATGTCATAGCATTATGCATCTAACTTCTACTATCACTAGATTTCCACTATAGGAATAATTTTAATGTTAAAGGATTTTCTTTTGATAAAGCAGAGACTATTAATAGACAACAGGCAAGGTGCTGAAAACAGAGCACATGTCCCTGGTATGACTAGGTTCCCACTGATTTTAGCAATTTGTAAGACAGGACTGTGATACTTCTGTGTGTATCCAGGAAATGTAGCACAGTGGAAATTTAATAGCTCCCTCCTGGTCAGAGAATTTTCTTAAGTTTCCAAAGTCTGTAGGTAAAAGAAGCACTGACACAATATTGCACAAAAGAGGGAACAGACTACAAAAGGTATATAAACATTTGCTATGCATTGGACATATTTTCAAACAGCCGTGTGCATCAACAGTTTTTTCCTGAAATAAAGTTTGATTATACTGACCAATAAAGAGCTCTGCTGCTTAAAAGCTCTCTTCCTATTTTTTTTTTTCAGATTTAAAAAACATTGATAAACAGACCACCTGGTGGGTAGTAGACAAATGAAGAGCATCATCATCTTGTAAAACTAGTGCCTACATACCTCTGAAGCCTGGCACTCACATAATTTCCAGTAATGTAACCTGTTTGCCATTTATTTTCCATTTTCTTCACAAGTGAGCCTCTTAAGATAAAAAAAAACCAAGCAATTGTACCCTTGATAACTTTGACATAGGCTTCCAAAAGCCTGAGTGAGGTAACTCATCACACCTGGGGGTCCATGCCACTTCCAGACCTGTCTCACTTTACAGAAGTGAAGTCAGTGGTACAGTGGTGTCAGTGGGGGTCAAAGGCAGCAGACTAACCCCTTCAGACTGCCCCCAGAGGCCCCCACACAGGAAGATTTATGTAATGAGAATAATGTTAATTTAAAAAGGTGTTCCACAGATAAAAGAGTAGCTCTGTTCACCCCATAAAGATACAGGATGACCAATTCAACAGGAAAAGTCAGTTACTCCTTTAATTGTAAATCTAAAAACTAAAATCAACTAAAAATCAACAACTCTATCAAAACTGAGAACAGTTGAATCCAAAAATCTCAAGCAGTATTTCCTTTCATTAACACAAACCAAGCATAGTCTGAAAGAATATTAATTTATTTCTTTCAAACACATCATTTTAAGGCACCCTGAAGTTGTCCTTTCATGATTTTATAAAACCTAAAATTATTAAAACCTTTCAAAACACAGACTCACTCAGGAAACTGTGTGTTCTTCTCATAATTCCTGAAGTCACTGGTACTTTAATAATAGCCTGTCAAATGCAAAATGACAGCAATTTCAAAAATGAAGAATGGGCTTAGAGATATACTATGTTTATGAATTTACTTTGGTTGTCACTCAAATATTATTATTATAAGAAATGAGAAAACTGAAGTCAATTGATCCAAAAGAGACTAATTTCACAAATAAAGTGTTTGGAACAATACAGACACTAATAATTTTAGTGTCCAGTTTTGCTCTGCATCTCTCTAACCTTCTGTTAGTTACTGAAAAAATTTTAATTACCTGTGAAACATGTTCTGCATTTATTAGAGTGACTTACGACAGATATACTTGGGTAAGTAAAAGCAAAGGCAAAATTGGCAAGAGAAAGTAGAGAATGGACATTTTAAAGACTTGTTTTAAAGTAAGCAACTTCAAAAGTGGTGCTTTGAGAAAAAGCTTATGAGCAGCACTGAGATGCACAATGTTTATGTTTCTTACAGTATGTTTTGTTTTTAACACTGATGATTTTTTGAAAGTTGACATTTCTATTGAATAATACAAATGTACAATGATAACAAGTAGGTGACAATGCATAAGATAAAAACCCAATACTTTTGGGACCTGATTCTGCAAAGATCTGGGAATGTTCTTAATTCAAAAATGCAAGCAGTCACCACAATGAAAAAAAGCGCAGAATATTTTTACATACTTTCTTCCAAATTGCTTTGTGTACCAATTGTACATGAAATACATGAAAGTATATGAAATTTTTATTTGTCTTTAGTAACTAAATTCATCAAATTGGCAACTAAATCAAAGCCACTGTATTAACTTACAGACAGGGAGCAGTATTTAGTATGCATGATGGAAGTATCGAGTCATGGGAAAGAGTTGATTAAAGAAAGGGACTTTGATTACATATTCAGTGGATTCTTTGGAAAATGTAGTAGGAGGTTGTGCTCTGCTTCATTTCACCAAATTCTCAAATTTGATTTCTATGGTAAAATCTAGTTGTTTGGTTCCTTTCCACAGACTTGGTAACTTGGGATGACCTTGAAGGGGTAATCACCATTTTGCCTTTTAGTCAGCCCTTACTTCCACCAATGTATGTATTTAAAAACTGCAACACGTACTGCAGTCGAATGCATGTAGATCAGTATATCAGGAATAATTACTTACAAGAGTATACCTTAAATTTACAGCAAAAAATGCTCTAGGTTGAATTTTATCTATAGCTTTACTTGTCTGTCTGCTTAAATAACAAGTGTGTTGGAACCAGATAACAGCAGCTTTTAGAGATGTTACTGCAGAAAATGAAAACCAACCAAAATCCCAACAACAAAACCACCCAACCAAACCCCAACAATCAAACAAAACAAAAAAATCCACGCCACCTTACTGTCTTTTAGTCTACTATGAGAAAGGAGAAAATGAGAGAAAAAATGTTTTAGGACACATACAGTATTCGATGAGAAAATTAATCCTATTTATTAGTGGGAAGGTAAGAACTTGTGCTGACTTCCAGTGCTACTATTTAATTGTTTTTTCACTTTCAAGCTTTACTGAATTCCTACAGCATTTTGAAAAGGGCATGGATTTGAAATGAAGAATGTTTCTGCATGACCTGAACAATAGATTCTTAAAAAATTATTTAATCCAAAATCAACATTTGGAAGCTATCTTGACTCAGGAGTGACCCACAATAACTGGAAAGCTTAAGATTTTTCACAGTTCAAAGTAAAGGCTTTTAATATTTTTGAATTACTTCAACTGCTGAAAAAGCCCAACACTAATTTCATCCACACATCAATAAAGTTTAAGTGTTTCATTAAATTTAAATTGCTATTCGTTGTGTAAAGAAATTTTAAACTAATGAAATGTTTTTTATTACAATGGATCTACTGTACTGTTAGAAGTCGATCATATTTTCCCACTTAAAAAGTAAGAGTTCAAGGGCTTGATAACTTGGCTACTGAGAGAATATGCTCCAGGCTGAATTTTGTATAGAAGTTTTGTATAGAGAAAGCTGAGGCTTTTTGTTTCACTAGAATTTTTAACTTAAAAACACGCACACACCCTTGGGCAGAAAGTGCTATGAAGTACTGAGGAGACAGCTATTTTCCCACTGTGCTAGTAGTGTTCTGCAAGTCTATCCAGTTGCAAGGTTCATTTTGGAGACTATTTGCATAAGTGTTTTAAAAATGTTAAAAACTTCAGCATCCTTAACTACTGCATACATTCAGGGTTTAGAAAATAATAGTTTTTTACTACTCATCTTTCATCTTGATATCAGTATTGTTTTATGTTTGACCATAGAACCCTTAGGCAAAACTTCAAACCATAACCAAGAATGTGAACTGACCAGCGGGTTCACTAAGGGCATCAAAGTTTTTGGACCTCCTTTCCTGAGTAGTCTGGGGCAAATTCCAGATGTTTTAAGATGATTGTTTGCATCTGCACAGGAGGTAGTATAATGTTGTGTTTCATATGGCCCTTGAAGAAATTCTACCACAAGATACTAAGCACCTTTATCAGGAGAGATCACTCATTGTTACGGATTGTTTCTAATGAGCACCTACATGCTAAAGGTTAACAAGATAAAACCATTCTCTAAGCTCAACAGTGTGAATTATAGGAACTACACAGGCAGTTCCATGCACAGAGAAGTCTGGTAATTTTAATAGAGCTGAGTTTATTTGGACCAATACCAAAGTTTTAACTTGGGACTTTCCATCTAAATATCACACACAAATCTCTTTATAATTTGAGCTAGAGGACTATGACTTAGCTACAAATACCGGCAAACCAACCTCTTCTACAGATCAACCTTAAATGGGAGCCACCTTCACTCACCTATGAATAGGTGACACCACCACAATTAGGCTTCCCAAATATTAATCATGATCTGTAAATGCTTCTTGATCTCACAGTGCTCCCATGCATACTGTCTTCTGAAACTGTGATGATGACTCCAGTAGATCTGGGTAAAGATTGCCAGAGGGACTTGGAAACAGTTCTGGGCAGAAGAAGAGAGCAGCCACAACATCTTTTACCAGCTAACACTACCCAATTGCATATTCTGAGAGAAAGAGTGAAGTGCCTACAATTAACACACCTGTGGAAATAAATCTTCGAAGGAAGACAATAAATCCAAGCAAAAAAGCCTAGCTAGGAACTCCAGAATAGATCTGAACCCATAGTTTGGGACTACAGGTAATTTTACTTTCCATGTGACTTACTTTCCCCACTCCACTAGTTTCATTACACCTCAGTTTGTTTAAGATTGCCACAGAGATTACCTTGAGTATTACCAAGATAATAAGAATTCTGGTTTCTAAGAGTAACAATTGAAGGAGCAGTCTAACACAGCTCAAACACCTCATTCACAGCCAGGGTTTGAATTTATTTTGGCTTATAACCCCACTAGCAATGAAATAAAAGCAAGTACTAGTAATAGTGACTATTGACTTGGAGTTCTAAGCTTTTTGGCCTATGATCTTCTCAAACCTCCCTCACCTCCCTAGTCCTCAGTCCTCAGTTCTGACTTCCAAACCCATCTGAACCAACCCCATTGAGCTCTTCCTCTCACACACTTCCAGCCATTCATTTCTGCTCAGCTATCTACCCTGCAAACCCAACCTGCCTGTGCTCCAAAACTCTTCTCTGCATCATTCCACAACACTGGGGCATCCAAAGAATTCAGTAAATCAGACAGAAAACATATGCCTATTACATGCAACATAAACATGAAAGCATTCACTGTGCCAACAAGCTAGACCATGGAGTATTGTTTTGTTGATGACACAATTTATTACTACTTTTGTTTTATTGAAAGGGTTGAGACAGTACAAAACTTGTGTGGATATACCCTCATTCATGCTTGTAAATAAGGAGTGCTGGAAGAGGGGGAAAAAATGCTTGCCCTTTCTCCTCTATGTTATCATTGATTCCAATCTCCAATTAGCTTTCTGCTTTGAGCAATGCAGGGATTAGATTCTATTACCAAAGACAGTCATAAAAATACTAAATTATATTAGAAGACCTTATGTGTTTCTCAAAGAGTTTGCTTGAGGGGCTAAAAAAATTAAGGCCATCTTGTAATAAAATCAAAAACAACCAAAACAAAGGTTGCTCACATCAACATGTGTCCTCACAGAGGCTGACTGTATAAACAAGAAAATGCTGAACTGATGACAAGTATCACACAACTTCCTACAACTGGGTAGACAACAGAAGAGACTTGTGAGTTGTCAGACATGCCTGATAAGTAAATCCTCTGAAGTTACAAGAACTATAATCACATTCAGGTATTAGAGTGACTTGTCATACCATCAGTTAGAACAGGTATGTGAGCAGAAACAATTCTCAAGCTACAAGCCTAAGCTGCCATCTGACCAAGGAATCACAGCAAGAGTCCATTTCAAGCATACAAGGATTTTGCACTCATGTGCTTCCCATCCCTAAAGCAATATAAATGAAGTCTCATTTAGGTCTTCAAACTTTTCAAATGAGACAGACTCTTTTCCCAAATACATTATTTCCCTTTTAAAAATACACCTTTTTAAAAAAAAAAACCAGTCAATTTTAAAATGTGCTGAACAATTAATTTTATAGTTTGAGAAGAATGCAGGTTTTCCAACTTTTAATGAACAAACCCGAAGATAAAATGTTTTTGAAGCTTAATTCATGAAGCTTAACAGTCTTTAGCAAGGCACAGACACAGAGAGAAATGCCACAAGATATCCTAGCAAGTTTTACAGGTAAAGCCAAAGAGAAGCTGGAAGAGTGATGGATAGCAGACTAGTAAAGAACTACTAGTAGGCTTAACAGCAGAAAATGCCCTAAATCAGAACTGTGAGTGTGTGAGAACATGTGAAAAGCAAGAGGAAGCATAAAGTATAAACTAGATAAGATGTAGATAAACTCTACTGCATGCTTGTACAGGTGGAATCTAGAGGCTGTTGAGACCAGCCAACAAAAACTTGAATCAAAATTTGCAGCAGAAAATCTTGCATGCAAGAAACTGGAGAAGAACAAGAAGATATTTAATATAAAGTCAACATACAAGTGCAACTCAGTGTGTATCAAGTAGGAAAATGCGATGTCTCTCCAGGACAGTTTCTAATGGGATTTCTATAATAGTCAGAAATTAAAGGTAACGTGTTGGCAGAAACTATAGAAAGCTGAAGAGCCATTGTCATCTTCTGTTCTCATCTTTTGCAAGGACAATGTGCACGCCATTTCATCAGCTAGAACAATCCTTAAAATTTTAGATTTCATATATACGTATACATATATATATATATACATTATATTAAAATATACAATATTATATAAAACAAATACATATATAATATTATGTATGTATTTAAATTCCATATTCAAACCAATATAATATGACAATACAGTGTTGTTAGAAGTGAGAAATAGAATGAAACCTAAATGTCTCAAAGTGAAATTAAAGGAAAATTTCAGGTTAAAATGAAATGACACAAATGAAGGTACTTGAAATTTTTGCTTATGTTTCAAGCAGCAAATTAATTTTTCACAAAAAATGGCAAGGCTACAATATGAAGGCCCTTGACTTCACAATTTTAGTACATGATTTTACTCTGTGAAGAATTATGTGTAGTAAAACAAATTCAAGAACAGTAGTCATTCAATGCATGGATTGTTGCACTTGCTGATTGAATGGGTCATTTAAGGATGAATGAATTCAACTCATCCTAATTCAAATTTGATTGTTATATAGTTGGTATTTCCTTACCAGAAGCACAAAAACATCAATTTACTAATGTATGTTGCAAGAGCAGTTACCTTGAATGAAAACCAGCATATTTTAACTGGACTATTTAAAGACTGCTGTGTCTAAGAATCTTCCTGTGTCACAAACAAAATATTAGCATTTTGTAACAAAAACCCCCAAACTGACAAGTCCTTCAGCAACTTCATTTGCCAGTAGAGAATATTTTTTTCCCTTAACATTATATGCAACAGACCTGCAAAACATTGTTTTCTTCCTGTTCACATACATGGCACATTTTATCCCTGCATCAAAATACCAGAATTTGGCCTTACTAAAGCATAAAATTTCAGACAATTCCTAAAGCCAGGACATCAACACTTTGAGGATTGTTGGAGTTCAAATCATCTACGTGATGTACGTAAGATAATTCTGAAGCCATTTTTTTAAACTATTAGGAGAAATTGAAAGAGTTACAGAGATTTCAAACAAAACTATTTTGTACATTTCAGTCAAAAAGTAATTGCTTATTTCTAGCAAAAAAAAAAGAAAGAAAAAGAAAATGATTTGTACTATATCCAAATGTTTTTAAGATGTAAATGCACTTGTCATCTTTCATGTAAGCAGGGTACTAGTGCCCCAAATTAAACAAAAGAAGAAAAGTTAGGGTTGACAAGTATGTCGCTGCGTAACTACAAATTAAATATGCCTTTTGATATTTAATTTTTAACTGTTGAGTACCTTTTCATCAGGCTATTGCCATTAGAAGTTTTTTATTAGATTATTAAATTAGACAAATAACAGATAAAAAGATGTGACAAGTATAAAAAAATCTGATTTAGCAGATCTGACGCACATAATCTTTTACTGCGATAGCAGCATTTCATATATTTGAAATGTTTTAAACAATGATCTCTTAACATACCAAAGAGGAAGAAATTCAGATATAACTTGACTATATTCAATTTATGCCAAGTACAGAATGAATATCTCAAAACCACAATCACCTTTCAGTTGAAAGTGCAAAATCACCTAAAACTTTCAAAGCAATGTGAATTTTTAAATACAACCCCTACCCCCCAATATCTGACAATACAAGTGAAACACAGAAGATATATATTTAAAAGAGATTGTTAGAATAGCAGCTGAAAATCTGTATCCTTGTGAACTCTGAGTGAATGCTGGCTAGACTGCACAGCAGCCAGCATTTCAAAAGTAAATTATGAAGAGATATCACCATTATCTGAATTGTTCAGAAAAATAAATGAACATCAACCTTTTGTGTGGTAAACAAATCCTCACATACTACAGTCTTACAGAAATTAATACATTAGTTGAATATTTAAACAAATTAAATATAATCAAACTTGCCATATTATGAAAAGTAATTTGCCCTTTCTATGCAAAAGCCCACATACTACAACTACCTTTGCTTGTATTACACAAACATTAATACATAGAAATCTTTTCTGTCCAAGAAGATAAATTTTTTAAATATAAAAGAAGAATGCAAAAATAAAAATAAAAAGCTGCCTAATTTTGTCACACAACTAAGACACAACTTATGCTTTTCAAACTAGATAATAAAAAACCCACAACAAAACACAATTTACTACCTAAAAAGAGATGTATGAACAGGAAGAAACCCCCCACCCCCATGTATGTTAAACTATTAGATTGATCAGTGTACACCAAAAAACCAACCTAAATACATACTTGGCCAATGATTAACACTATGTTTCCTATTGTTCCTTTCATCTTTTCTAATTGTGTTAATAATGTAGAATAAATTAGAACAATATTTCAAACAAAAGAAAAGAACTTAACTAGATTTCACTGCTGCAGCATGTTAACATTGAAGTCTGTCTTGTAAAGACTCAGAAGTCTACATTGAAATTAAAGTGAAAACTTAAATGAGTTATTTATTAACAATAAATCCAATAAAGCTAATAAAACTGCCGTCTAATAACAGCAGTCACACCTTAGATCAAAATAAAGAGCCAAATATAAAATCACTTTGTGCACAAGCACTGACATTCAGATCTTTCATACTAAAAAGCTCATGGATGTTGAAAAACTAACAGTAAATATTTTAGCACGTAGGCTAAATGAAAATTTGCCCCATGCAAACAATTTATCCCTTTTTATATTTAAGACTGTAACACAAAGCATACGTATAAGAAAATATCTGATAATTACAGGACAACTGCCTAAATGAGCAAGGCATAAGCTTCTTCCACACTGACAGAAACAGGATACCACACTTGAATAGTCCATATTTTTCAAAGCTTGCTCAAAAGGCAAGCCTCTTAATTTTATTCTAAATTCTTCTTCAGAGCTATTCATTTAATACAGTTTTTCTCATTCTTGTATTTTCCTATGAATTTTACAATGCAAGAAATTGTTGTCCCCAGTACTTACAGCCAGATGCCTGCAGAGCTGCCAATGATAAATAGGATCAAGGTTTTTGGATAAGATTTTTCTGAATGTTCTATAACTTACAAGACTTTAGCTACTCAAATTAACCATGAATGTTCAAACTGTCAGGATTCAAAGAAGGTATTTTAAATATAAAGACAAAAATGCTTAAGTGAATTATTTATGACATAGCAAACTGTGGACAGAAACCTACCTGCACCTTTTTTCCCTACCCAGATTATGCTTCACTCACTCCTCAAATTCTGTAATAGCTCAGGATAGATTTTTGTATTTGTATCAGTTCCACTTAATATAAAAAACAGCTGTATTTCCAAATCAACTGTCATTTTATGAAGCAAGTCAAGTGTACTCATGTGGGAAAAAAAATATTATTTAAAGATGGAATTACAAATTATTGCATTTGTATAGTGTTTTTTTGTGCATAATTTTTACAGATATGGAAAAGAAAACAAACAAAAAAACAGACTGGAAAAGAGAAAATTCTCTTACTGCATTGGTCTACATGGCTCAACAAAAATATTGGCAATAAATACATGAAATTTCTGTACAGGAAATTTATGTGGATTTGATTCATTTTGCTGATTATGTAGACCTTGACTTTTGAAGCTTTGGTTCCCAAATTGATAACACTGTCAAGGCAAAACATTTTGGCAATTGCTGTGCTATCCAGCAGTATTGCCTGATATAGCATTGCCTGTAGAGATACTCCAAGTATGCAGTAATTCATACATAACTTCTGTAACCTGTGCAAAGAAAGTAATCAGTAATATTAATAAAATGTTACCCCTAGAGGATAGAAGTGCAAGACTGAGGGAATTTTTTTAATTACACAGCAGGCTCTGGTATGCTTACTTGTCTACTGAGTACCAGATTTCTCTGTCCTTTTACTTGCACTTCAAGCTTGTCTCTTGCTTGAAGAATTCTGTGCAATCCATTTTTATTTTTAAATTAAAATGGACTAATTCTATTTAATTTCATTTCTAAATCCTATCTTAATTTATGTTTTTAACTTGCTCATCCAGTCCTGGTTTCCCACCTTGCTCCACCTCCACTCCTTTCTTGATACCAATCTTCATCATAAGCTTTTTGTTCAGTCTCTCCCTCTCTTGCATTATTTACATTATTTCCTATCTCAGCATGAGCATTCTCCCCCTGAATAATTCCATCTACCCAAAAGCATTACTTCCCGTAGTCCATATCAGGTGTCCTCTGCAGAGAACTGTTCAGAAACAGCTATGGTCTTGAAGCTCTGGACTAGAAAGGAAATTCACCACTAGAAAATTCTTAAATCTTGTTCCTAACCAAATAATGAGTATGTTCATAGGCACATTTTCAAAAGTGTCCTTTGCAGAATGTGTCAACATGCCCCCAATTCTGGTCAGATTTTCAATGGCCAGACGGCTTGAAAGTTTCAGACTGAATCAGAGAAGCTATTTCCTTTTTCCTTAACCTTTACCTAGGAGCAAATTGAGGTTTTGACCCCTTCTTTCCCTTTAGAAAAAGAACTGCTCTTGTCAAAATTTGCCTTTTTACTATCATCATTAGTACTATTTGAAAGCTGATACAGAAATAGCACGTAAAAACCCCCCTTAACACATAACTAACATACATAACTTAATGCCAAACTCCAATGTCCTGGCAATCATCCAGTAAGAATGCAACACTACACATCACTGATAGCACCACTCAGGAACACAACTGAGACCTAAATAGTTTTTTTTTTTTTTTTTTTTTTTTTTTTTTTTGGTAATTAAGGCTTTGAAAGTCAAAATCCAAACCAGGAAAATGATACAAATCAAATTTTTACATTTTGCAGCCATAAAGATTACTGAAAACAGATAATAATTTCCAATATATGATTTTTTCTTAACAAATTTGTAGGTCACTCTTTAACAAGTCCTTGAGTGAAGGGTGTGTTTGACTCAAGTTAGACCCACTCCCAGTCATATGTATGCTATTTCAGTTTAATAAAGTAGGTATTTTTCAATGCTGTTGGAGATTAAGTGTAACATAGAGCTTTGTTTGTTCTGGGTTTTCTTAACAGGAAAAAAAAAAGATAACATGTCTACTGCAGTATTAACTGCATTGTTTAGATTATGTATATTTTCTCAATTAAAACTTTACAGTACAATTTAAAGTTGTTTGTAAATACCATTTATTGAAAAAAAAATCAATGATATGGGTCTTGGGTGATCTTTTACTTTTTTTGATTAAATACTGGAAAAAATCTGATTCTCATTTGCTGCATAAAGAGACTTTTTTTCATCCAGTCTTTTCCAGTAACCAAGTTTCTCTACCTTCATGAAAAGGTTATCTATAAATCACTTACTAATTTTATCTTCATAGCACCAAATATTTCCAGGGTCAATGAACCGTTGCTAAAATCAAACAAACTGAAGGTCCTCAAAGCTACTCTTTGACTGGGTTTTAACTGGACTAGAGTCAATCTTCTTCCTAGGAGCTTGTATATTACTGCATTTACTATGAGAATGTTGATGATACATCCATGACCCAGGTGCTGCTGAGCAAGGCTTACTCTAATGTTGCAGCACATGTTTATTTAATTTTATTCAGTTTATTGTTACAATGGTTTGTTTCTATGTTCCCCTATGTTTTCCCCAGTTGGTCTGTTCCCAAGTGGTATCCACTCCTGAAACTATCTTATTTGGCTTTCTCCACCCCTTGTCCATCATTGTAACCCTGTCCCTTTTTCTAGCACCTTCCTTGTCAGTGTTACCCATGGCCAAACCCTAGTTGTTCCACACTTTGTAAATCCCCTATTACTCGATGTCCCATTGGCCCATGTAACCCTTTCTCCTCCTCCTGCTCCCCTCATTGGTTGTAACCCTGTAAGACCCTGCCCACCACTCTTCCCCAAAGGACCCTTCAATTGGTCAGTTGTTTTTACCCACCCCCTGATCTGCCCCTGTATTTAATCCCAAGCACAGCACGGCTCAGGGCTCTTTGTACCTGAATCCTCAAGCTGCAATAAAGCCTTTGGAACCTCAGAAACAGAGAGCCTCCCTCGCCTCCTTTACCCAATCCTTGATGTGGGCCACACCAAAGAGCTACTAGGTCTTAAGGTTCTGCCTCCAGGAAATCTAACCCTGGGGCAGTTCTCCACACCTGGCATGGCACTGGTGTGCCTCTGAAGAGCTAGCCTGTGCTCCGGTAGCCCCTGTCAGTTGGCGCCCAATGTGCGGCACAAACCCGTGATCCTGGGATTAAGTGTGTCATGCTGCCTTGCTAATGAGTGGGTGGGGATCCACAACAATCTGGGAAGGGACACAGCTAGGCAGCTTTCCCTGACTGGCCAAATGTTATTCCATACCATGTGATGTCATGCTCAGTATCTAAAGTACGGGGAAAGCTGCCTGGGATGCGCTGGGCATTGTTTACTTAGTGGTGACTGACTGTTTTTCATTTGCATCACTTGTTTTTCTTTCTTCTTCCTTGTGGTTTATTGATCTTTTGGTTATTTTCCTTTTCATTAAAATTTATTATTATTATTTTATTTCAATTATTAAACTGTCCTTATCTCAACACATGTATTTTTGTTCCTTTTACCCTTCTGATTTTTCCCCTCATTTCACCAGGGCAGGAGGGGAGTGTGACAGAGCAGCTGTGTGATGCTTAGTTACTGGTTGATGTTAAATTGTGACATATTTATACCAGTAGTCAACAGAGTACATTTGGCAGAGGTTAATTAATCGGAAAGGTAATTCATGATTAAGGTGGAGAAGCACAGAAGTCTCTCCATGTTCCTTTTTAACATATCTAGCTTGGGGATTAGCAAAAAAAATCCCTAACAACTTTTCTACTATTTTGAATTGGCCAACATTATGATGCATAATCCTGAAGAGGTATTTCTAATATTCACTGTCTTCACTTTAATTTTTGCCACGAAGTTATAGAGAAAGTATATTAAACCAACAACAAATTGGATAACAAGAAGGCTAAGGCCAACCTGTATTAGAAATGCAATATTCCTTTTAACATAAAAACGACTGTAGAATAATCCTAAAGTCAATGTGAGCCTAGCAAGTAGATGCCAATGCACTAGATCAAGAAATGAGCATATAAAAAGCTGACACAATGTCTTTGTTTTGATTAGCTGGTGGGAATCCAAATGTGTCAAGTGAAAACATACTTCAAATATGATGATAAGTTATGTATTATTCAGATATGTTTTTGAATGTGCAAGATGAGTATCTAAGTTATTTCTGCAGTATGTTGAATCACAGTGTATATTCTGAGCACAAAAGTAGTAACAAGAGATGGAAGAGACACTTGTGTAAAGTAATAAACTCTAAGAACCTTTTGCTTTTGAGCAAACAAGCACTTGCAGCTCTGGATTCACAGATTACCAGTGTGCCTCTTGTAATTACTTCCATATCCAATTTTTAAGTACCACAGAATTTTCACTAAGTCTGCTGCATACAACTCCATGAAAAAATCAAAACAAGAATGTACAAATTGTTTAGGATAAGATCACCTTCAAAATGCCCTGTACTATGTCACAATTTCTACTTGGTATCAACCAGGCATTCATATGATAAGGCATTTAAATGTATCAATTTTACAGAGCAAAAATTATGTGTTCAGAGGACCTAAGGGTGCACAGTATTCACTACTGCAAAAAAAAGAAGGCAGACTCATTTATATATTATGCCCCCGCAAAACAGAGGATATTAAAAACAGCTCAATAATGACTAACATCTCAGTCATTTTAAACACCTTATACCTGCCCTTCGATGGTTTAACATTCTTTGCTGAACTACTGTTACAATACACATTTTCTCATAATTTTACCTTTTGAGAACTGTAATTATGTCTATTATCAAAGTAGCCAGATTCTATTGAAAAATATCCCAAACTACCTCAATGAATTTCATAAGAAAATAGCAACGACGGCTTTTATAATTCTTTCTATTATATACAAGCAATGAAGCAAAATAATCACAAAAAACAAGTATTAAAGAGATTATCAATAATGAAAGCAGTTTTAATCATTTGGGGGTATTTGAAAAATGATTTAGGAATTAAGTAAAGTCTGTGAGAAAGAACTCATAATGAGAACATGTCAAAAGTTAAAAACACAGACTAGATAAAAGTTTTTAATTGTACAGTATGTTTTAGCTCCTATCAATCACTGTTAAAATCATTTGAGTTTAATAAGCAGATATTTACCTGTTGGAACAAGACAATCTTTCCAATCAAAATATCCTGCATAAATGCCAGGTTCTAATGACCCAACTATTGGATCTGCCTTGAATTCAATGTACATTTCAAACAGTCTTTGATCCAGGTCTTTCAAGGATTCCATACTAACCTACAAAATTAAACAAGAAAAGGAAAGAGAAAGAACATAATAAATAATCATTAACTACAAGAATTTAATTACATACCCCAAAGGTTTCTTCATGTCTTTAATTTCAGCAAAAAGCAGTGATTACTGACACATTTCAATTCATAATTATGTATATAAAAACTTAAGAATTTCCATATTACCTGTCCATCCTACCCAGTATAGTTTTTTTTTTCCTGATTGTATTCAGCAATTGACATTTTCATGAAAAATACAAGAAATGTCTAAGCAGGCAGATAATTCAGTAACTGTCTACTGGCATGATTTTCTTTCCAGCATGTCAGGAGGTCTTTATCTTGCAAAGTAAACAACAGAATTTTATGAATGCTTTAAAACATACCCATAAAAATTTCCATCCTTAAACATGAAGATTTTTGTATAATACTTTAGATTTATCAATTTTAACTTTAAAATTTCTCACTATATTTAAAAAAATACATTATTTATTTAGAAGTCTCTGTCTTCTGAAACTGAACCTATGGACTTCCCCTCTCTACTTCAACAAACCTCTGTACAATAGAAACAGAAGCTGCAGCTCATTAACATCTGCAGAACCCTTCCCTTTAACAGCTCTCCATGTATTTTTTCGTAATTCACACAACTTAGCCACACTGAAAGCTGAGGATACAGACAGTTTGTTCACTATATCTGAGCAACTTCGAATTTTTTACAAGGCTTTTTATTAAACATAGGTATCCCCTGTAATTATAGCTTCTACAATGATTCTATAACATAATGCGTATCATAAAGTGTTGAAGTAGAACACCAGTATCTAAGCATAGTAATGGATGCAAAATATAAATAAAATGAAATGAAAATTAAGATCAAAATCTCACATGACTTCTGCTGAAATACATTTATCTGTTTATAAATAAGAGCTTAAGCAACACAAAAATAAAGCTTTTAAAATAGTGTTCGTTTTCCTCAACAATTAGGGGAAAAGGCACACCCACACCCACACGTATATATGAATAATAATTTTCAGAAGTAAAGGGGTGTAAAAATGAGGTCTGCTTTAAAAGCAGGTCTCTAGATCAGACTGGGAATTCAGAAAAAGAAAATCCTTCCTCTCTAAGGATTTAATACTGCAAACTGTAGAGTAAGGGTTGAAGCTTATTCACTAGAGGGATGTCTCTAAATTGTGCTCTACTCTGGTATGCCTACATTGTTAAATGAAGAGAAAAAGGAACTGTAATATTTGAGTCAGGAACAGAAGCAGAGAGGCTTTCAGGAAGATCACAAGTGTAGGGGAAAACAGTTGTTATTGAGGTCAAAGCAGATGTTAGGAAAGTTGGGATGGTAAAGTTGGTGAGAGACAAGACACACCACAACTTTCCTGCTTTTCTAGGTGATGAATCTTCTTTGATTTGTCACAAGAGGATCTCTATCCCAAAGGAAAGCTTTCTATAAGGCATAAGAAGATCAAGGCTATTTTCTTCCTCTTTTCCTTTTACCTGACTGCCTATTTTGAAAAAGAATACATTAAAAAAGGTACAGAAATCTCCCTCTTTTTTCCTCTTACGCAGGTTTCAAGACATTTTTTACTTCAATTTCTTATTAGGGAGAATAACAACCCTTAGACCATTCCTATTTAGCTTTGAACTAGAGGGAAAAGTAAGTTTGAGTGCAAAGTCCCTGCAAATATGCAGCCATTCAAAGAATCTGTGAAACAACTGCTTCAGTGTTCCTCAGCGAAGTGTTAGAGAATTAAGTAATTCCACCTTCCACTTTTGCAGTCATTCAGTACAAAAGATAATCTGCACATTCAATGCAGGTTTTTTTGCTTCATGCAAGTTCTTTTCAGCCTGTTTCAAGATCAATACACAATTAAGATAGTGGTAACCTGGTTTTTCAGCTGGTGGAAAGGTTGCAAGAAAGAATGAACAATTAAGCTGAAAGTAATTATGAACCCAGGATTGGGGAAAAGAAGCAGTGCAGAATTCCTTAACATCCACTGTGTATGCCCATTTTCCTGACCCTCAAGTGGACTAAATGCTTACAAAAATATACAATTCTCACATTGCTGTCCTTCTGCTATGAACATCCCTGTGACTACAGTTTTCAGTTCTTGCATTAAAACCATTTTGAGCCTCTACCCTTTGATGTTATCTAATTATCAGCACGGTGGAAACAATTTTATTCAGAAGCTTAATCAATAAGCTGGATGAATTTTATAGGATACATCTTTTTTTCTACTTTTTAAACTACTAAACTGATGATAAGTTGAATTAAAGCATCTCCACAGAGAAGAGCAAAAGTCATGAGTATGTGCCAAGGTAGAATGTGCTAAAAGCACAGTGTAATGTTTGGCTGCTTTACGTAATTTTGCATTTGGCACACTAAGAAAAAAAATTGAAATAACCATATAGAATGTAAGGAAATGTTCTTGGCTACCATTTATAATTTCTGTATTTCAGAATATTAGATAATAACGATTTCCCTACTAACAAAGGCAACTTAAAAAAAACAGCCCAGTGTAAGAACAGATAATTTTTTACTAAAACACACTACCAAATTCACTTTAAAATTAAATTTATAAAGCTGACAGAATTTAAAAGTATAATTTAGTTTCAGTCTTTCCAGATAAAAACTAATTTTTTAAAAAAATTGCCAATTCCTTATTACAACTTTTTAATATAATATTTAAATAAATTAAAAACTTTCAGAAGTTTAGGTGGCAGAACAAAAAACTTAAACAATCAACCTATCCCTCTAAACATCTGTGAGCTTCCATCCTCATTTAAAATTAATAAAGGGCTCAAAATCTGCCCTATTATGATGACTATCTGATTATCCAAATCCCTCCAGCATTACCCATTGATGTGTCCCACACATGCAGTATTGCACCAGTCATAGTTTTCAAAGGGTCAACACATATTGGAAATCCATCTGCCACTTGAATTTGGTAATTTATAAACGTACTAAAATTTTAGTGGCAATACTTTGATGTGGCTGTGCAAGGCAGGTTGTTGAACACATACTAACAGATGTCTTAGCTGCTTCCAACTGTACCAGGCTCAACTCTCAGCAGCAAAAAATGGCAACATCCAGAGTAATTTTCTATATTGTTCTAATCATACAAATCATAGCAATCCCTATGAAATGCTATTCAAAACTACTTAGTCTGTAGAAATTCAAGCAACATTCAGGCATAATGGGACTAAGGATGTATGTTCTACACAGTTGAACAATCAGTTTGAGTGAAATACTGTACTCTGTACTGGAAAAGATAACATTTTACTTCCAGCCAACAAATATTTCTGTAAATAAACTAACTTTATGGTCCTAAGGATTAAGTCACAGCATTTCTCATAAGAAGTGATTAATCTTTACAAAAAGGCAGGAAAATGAGACAGCTACTGCCACCCACTTTGACATTTTCGTTCTTTGAAAAAGAAAAAACAACAAAAACTCCCCCCAAAACACAACAAAAAAACTGTGAACTAGTTTACGAACAAGAGCTATCAGTAATGCAGATTTCCAGATGAAATAATTTATCAAGTATATTCCTGAGATAACAATCTTTTACTTTCTGCATTGAGAGAACACAGTGACATTAAACAGCTTTACTAAGAAATCTGATAAGCTCTGCCATTGAATACACAAGTCCTGAACAAGAGCTCACATTTTCTATACTGGCTGCTTGAGGCCTGTATGAACACACAGGATCACATTCCTGTTGTTGCATCCAGCTAATGCTTCCAGTCTCACCCATTTGTGGAAGGCTCACCCAGGAGTCATTTTGGTTGTTTGGACACTTGCACCTACTATTCACAGAAGGTAAATCAAATAAAAATCTTCAAGCATTGATGCTTCATTCCAGTGCTCTCACTTACTTGAGTTATTTTATCAACACCTTGGAAGCCATGTTTCTCAAAATGTTCAGCTATATTTAGGAAGGTATGTCGTTCCAGGTAACGGCAGTTACTGAGTGCAATTAAAAGTCTCTGCTCCTAAAATGTAAGAGAAGGAAGAGCATAACAGCTGAAAAAAGTATCAGCATAACCAACACTGTAAATGTACATAGAATATTTTACTGACTCTCTGTGCACAATAAATATTCTTATAAATAAAGTAGGGTTTATAAATACTTTTGTCAATAAACTACTGAGAACTGAATGAGTATCAGGTGTGATGTTGAACAAGATGCTTCTTTTTATAGGATCCGGAGCATTCATTGGAATAGTTGTGACTAATACAGAACTGTGGTTAAGACTTCTTTACAAAAATTAGGTTTGGACAGCTTTCCAGGAAGCTGTTTCTGGATTTTACTTGGTTTCAAGAAATATACTAAGAATTATGACCATCATAAAATCAACTTAAGATCATCTTCACTTTCCCATGAAGCTGGCTAAAACAAGGGAAGCAAGTACTGAACAAATGCACTCACCAACTCTAAAATACTAGAAGGTTCTCAACTACATTATATAATTTCAGCAGTTTGAAGAAATGTCCATCCTTCAATATTTCTTTTAACTACAAGGGAGTCAAATACATTCTGTAGTTGAGATACCACAATTGCCTTTCTTTGATCTTGATATAATAAGATATAGTTTCCAAACAAAGAACCAAACAAGACAGAGCTACTATTTAAATAGATTGGGTCTTCCCTCTTCCCCTCTTCTTTTAATTTCAAACTATTTTTCTACCTCAGATGAAAGTTAAAAATCAACTGAGAAAATATTTTGAAAATAAAATTATTTGACATTAAAGTCACCATAACAGCACTGATCTGATTAAAAATGATATTGGTTTTCAGACCCAGAACTCCTGACAGTTTTGTATTTCAGTAATACAATGACTAAGACTGAGAGTTGCCTTCTACTTTAAGTTATAATCAGGCAGTAAGCAGTCCATTCGAAAAATGAGAATTAAAAATCTTACTCCAATCACTCACTTTCTCTGTTCTCATTCAAGAAAGAGAAGACAAAATATATTGTGATTTACATAAGAAAAGGATACCATGGAACCATGGAAACCAGACACTGTCTAAAATTATAACTCTTTTTTTTTTTTTTTTTAAGTGTTTGTACCTATGACATATAGGAAGAAGCCCCAGCCACAAGTCAATAAATAATCTCAAATCTATGTGTTGCAAGAATAAAATTATATAAAGAACTAGTTATTATAGTCTACAGTTCAGAAACTTGCCCCAATTTGGCAATCTGTGATTCTTTATTGCAGCAGAAATGCTTATTGCTCTTGTAAATTAGGCAAAGCTGGGCTTCTGACAACACTTAAAACCTGTACTAAGGAATATTAATTTCACAAGAGATTCTCAGTAGGTCTCTTGCAGGTAAAACCTATATTTTTTCATCAGCTGCTTAAATGGAAGAAAGTACATTTACCAAAGTGACAAGAATATTAGAAATCTTTTTCCAACTTCCTAAAAACTCAAAAGCTAACAAGCCAAGAAAATAACCAATACTTAGTCTCAGCAAATTTTCTGGGGGAAACTGTATTACTGAATATCTGTATCTTTGTGGGTTTTAAAAAGTAACTAATAATCAGACTGATTCTAATCTAAAACAAGGTCATAAATCAAAAGTCAAATCCTCAGCTGACTTAACACCAGTACTATTTTCACTGATTTCTGTGATTCCATTTTAGTTTCTGTAGACCCACTTTCAAAAATCACTTTCACAAGTTACCTTAACATGGTACACTAAGAAACCATAAAAACCAGTGTTTTCAACAAGAGAAATCCCTGCAGAATACAAAATTGTTCTCTATAAAAGAAACCAAAAATCCCAATATTTACAATACTGCAACAATAAAAAAGAGCCACATTCTTGTATCTTTGAGAAGTATTTTCACATCAACTTTTAGATATAGAAGCCAAACTTACTGAAGAAAGACTCGATTCTTCATGAATGCTTCCGAACAAGTCTGGAGATGAAACGTCAACTGAAAGACTAGGAATATTGTTTAAAAAGTAAGTATATACAAAAGTATAGTGCTTTTAATACATGAAAAAGAAATTTATGCATGGTGGATTCAAATCAAGAGGAATGAATGCAATCCTGTTTCAAACCCCCCTTACACCAGAAAACAAAGCAGCCCACGTTGTTCAGTTTTTCCAAGATGCCTACAAAGCCTGCATGAGAAGCTTGGTGGTCTGATTGTACTATTCTAGCTACAGACCTTTCCTTTCCTTCCTAAAGCATTTTTCAATTTTTCTGTTTTGCCACAGATTCTGTTTTTACACCTATCCAGACAATGGTTGGTCATCTGAATAGGAAGAAAAAGAAATTTCATTAAAACCAGAGTTAATTTGCCCTTTCCAATGCACATTGGTATTTGTCAAGTCTCTGGCTTTTCACAAATGTTTGTTCCTCTTGGAAACTCAAGCTACTCTGACTTGCTTTGGTTTCTAAAATAAGTGGCTCATAAGCGTATATTGAACAAACAATTTTCATGAATTCAGCAGAAATACAAATACAATGAGTAAAAAAATAGAAAGGAAGAAAAGAAAGGGGACGTTTCACCATGACTGGACGTTACTTAGTGACAAGTACAACTGATTCCATGTAAAGTCATGTCAAAACCAACACATCTGCTTCAACAGCACACAAATTGGGTCACTGAATAAAATGGTGTAAGTAAAGTAATATTAATTATCTTGTACAGTCTTTATTACATGATGCCACACAACGTTTTGGCATAAATAATACCTGCTCTTATTTCAAAGCATCACTATTCAGAGGCAAAATATTCACATGAAATATAAAATACAGAAGGGATAAAACCACACTCCCACTGAAATTTAAGATTTGCACACACAATTGCAGAATACTACACATAAATCTTATTTCTTTTTACTTACTGTGATGTATCTATGTCACCATCAGGTTTTGTGCTCAGTTGTTCCAAACAATCTATAAAGCCCTAGGAAATAATAAAGCAAGATCTAACTTTTGTGCCAGAACTAAAAAAAAATTCTAAAATTCACTTTAACTATACTCAATAAAAGCAGAGTAATCATCATCACCTTACATAAATGCAGTAATGTTTAGTAACAACTTTTGAATGCCTATTTTCTAGTTTGCATCCATCAGTTTACTTGTAAGAAAATAATTTTTTATCCTGATAAGTAATTTTCATGATGCATGTCTAAAATTATGCAGTGATAATCTGTTGATTAGCATGGTTAACAGTTTTCATGTGCTCAATCTGAATAATGGATCCCAAGTAAAAATAGCAGAAGCCTCACTATACTCCTTTTGTTGTTTTGGCTCATGACTTCTTATTCAAGGAGACTATTACCTAATTTCAAATCAATTTTTAAAAACCAGATTTTGTTACAAAGAACACTGTTTTCTGCTGCAAAAATTAAAAGCCAGATATTCAGCTGATGAAAATCAGCATTTTTCTTCTCACTGTAGTGTGTAGATGTTAGATGGCATCAGCTCAAGAGGTATCAATTGTTGGTAAAATCTCGAACAAATCTTACCTTCAGTAAAATTCTTGAATATGTCACTTACTCTCTGAGCATTTGCTGTCACTGGATTGAGCTAATAGGTTCTACCTACTTTTAAAGACAAACACTTCTCAGAATCCCAGAGTGTACCAGAGGAATAACATAGTCATCAACTTAAGCTACCTTTTGGGAGGTGAATAAGGTACAGCACAAATTTTTTTGATCGTCACTTGTGTTGACAGTTTTGTACTTCAAAGTGCTCAAGTTACCTGCATGATCCCAATGCTTAGCTGGCACACATCCTCCTGTGTTTTCTGCTGCTGGAAAACCTGAGGATGCAAGCATATTATATTAGCAGAACAACTTTACATGGCCTTATTCTCAAGGAAGGCCTGAGTGACTTATCCCTAAAGAGATGACACAATTAAAGGAATGTCTGCTGGGACACTCTTTTCTTATGGATCAATTTCAATTTTTCTTCTCCATCCTAAAAATGGGAGAGACAATACAAGACCCAGTAAACAGTTTGATAAGCATGAGGAGATAGTACAGTAAAAGGAAGCAAGTTGTAGTACATGTAGTATGTGTCATTGTTGGCTAATGCAGCAAAACCTCCCAGGATATTTCAAGGTCTTTGTGTCCTAAAAAGGAGGATTCATCATGCAGGTGAATTAACTGCAGATCCTTTTGAATAATGTTCATTAAGAAAAAAGACAAGCTAGCCAGAAAGATTAATGTAAATGAGAAGAGAGAAACAATATCTATACACAGGGCCCCAAAGGAGTTTGGAAAAGTGTTAAATTCCCTCAAAACACTGAAACCTGAAAGAAAATATATCAGTGTTTCAATCAATTAGGGCCTCAAGGTACTGAGCAGATGGGGACAAGAAACCGAATTTAAGTATTCAAGTAATTTGGATCCAACACTGAGTGAAGAGTAACTCCTAGGAATGGCCTCTCCCTCTTTTATTTTAGATATAATGTCTTGTCCTATCTGAAAATTATGTGAGTAGCACCATTTTTTCCAGAAGAACAGCTTTAAGGATTTAAATACAGGTTCCATCCGTCCCACAAACACAAATTACCCTTAACAAATGAAGTACAAACAGAAGTTTAAAAGCTAGCATAAGTGAAAAGGTGCACATGAGAAAAAAAATAAAGAGGAAATAAAGAGGAAAGTTATATCCTTGGATCATTCTCTGAAAGTTCTTTTCATATAAATTACTACTGGGTTTCAGAAGAAGAACAAAAATGAAAACATAAATCAAGACTTACACTGGCTTCTCCAGGTTTGCAGTCCAACACAGTTTTAAGAGATTGCAAGGAATGAATAATGCACTGTTCAAACTGGGATGGCTGAAAGTCAAACGAGTTGTTAGCTGTAGACAAGCACATTAAATATACACTACACAAATACATAAACATTTACAAGATATACAGTAAACTATTTCCAAAATATCGCAAACTAGGGGTGGGAGGGAAAAAAAAAATCACACTTCATGTATTACCAGAGGATCCTTTCATAGTGATGTGCTTTTGTATGTAAATTATCTACAGAATTATTACCATACATCAATGTACATTTTTTTATCTGAATGAGAGACTTTTATACCCAGCAGCCTCATGTAAAAGGCTTATGAAAGATTTTTAGAGCTTTTTGTGGAAGCATTACAGATTCCTGTTGACACTCCCTTCTCCACTCCTTGATCCAAGATGGACAGAATTTCACCTGGGATATCCAGTATTTCTGCATTGTATTTCAGCAAAAGGTTTTTAAGAAAATCAGACTGAAGCTTGTTTCCAATGGAACAAAAAATGGTTTGATGGGCTGTTGTTATCTTCAAGTTTCCAAACCTGAAATATCAGTGTCTGGATAACATATATCAATTTCATCCTGAAAGGGCAAACAAGTTCACAGCAGAGTCATTAGTCACTTTTTCCTTGTCTTTTTCTCTTCCCTGATAAGTCACACTTTATTTTTTTAATGCATTTGTCTGCTAGCATTTGGTCAGGAACTTGTTGTGCAGGGCGACATGAAGCAATCACTGCTCCAGAACAGAGGGACATCATCTCACTGGATTTGGGTCAAAGAAGTGGACAAAAAAAGTATGTAAGTCCTGAAAACTTGCTTTTCATTCAGTAGGTAGTTAATGGTATGCCATCAACTTTAGGCTGAGGAATAACTTTTATTTCTGTAAATGGTGGAGGTGGGTTGGGGAACTGATGCTCACATGGCAAAACAGAAATAATTAAAAAAGCCACTAAGAGAATTTGTATTTAGTATTTTTGGATCCCTTAAAAGAAGAAGGCCAGCAGTAAAGTGCTCCTCTTGGGTTTTTGCTTATACACTATAAAACATCACATCTCAGGAGAAGAAAGGTGTTTAGATGTCTGATTCTTTGGATATTATGAAGCTGAGAAAAACTGTTTCTGTATCTCACTGTATCTTTTACCTGGAATATAAATGCTAAAAGGGTCTTCAACCTTTCCTACAAACTTAAAATACAATTTCTACCTCAAGCCTAAAATGTCCCTAAAGAGACTACCTGGCCCCTTTTTATACTGGTTAACCTTTGCTCTAAGATTATCCCAATGAATTCTACTTTAATAGGCAAATAATCTTGCTATGACAAAGCACAGTCTGCTTCCACCATTAAAATTCAGCATGTTACAACCATGGCCTCAAAAGGTATCTTAGTGAAGTACTGTATACAAGGAATGAATGGGTGATTTCTAAGCAAAAAAATGACTTAAATATTTTTTTAATAAAGATGTGTTAGGCTACAGCACAAGCATAAAGAAACAACACTTCTGTGGAAGAACCTTCCCCCCGCCTTCATTTAGCAGATGAACATAGTGACAAACAGAAAAGTTAAGGGAATTGCCCATAGCAGCAGCAACTGAAATCAAGACCAGAAGCTGTAAATCTGGTTATAGTACTACAATTGACAACAACACTCCTTCCTACGGTGTGCATGTTGTGACTGCTTAATGTCCTCCTACTCAACTTCAAACACTTATTTATAGAAGGAAGTAAGAAGAACTAAAAAAGTCTGTGGAGCATTCCCTTAGATAACATACACAAAGCAGCTCTCCCTCCCACAGGCCTTTTCTGCTTTCGCAGATTGTATTTAAGTCACACCTACAACGCGCTTGCTGTGTTTTAGGCATTACTCATTACTGTTTATTTCCAGAAAGCATCTCACTAATTTATCTGAATTTGGTTTCAAGTCATTGGTTGTTTGCATGCAGGCAATATCCTAAATTAGTTGCTTTTCAGTTCAATTTCTCATTATAACATATAAGTGACCTCTTTATTTAGCTACAGGCCAATTCCATGGTAGTGTGCCTACTAAGTTATGAAGCATTTTGATGTGAACTGAACTTGTGACCTCAAGTATGACTTTTTGCTCCAGTAAACCATTTAAACAGGCAACCATTCAAACAATATAAAAAACCTTAGCTTCTCATATTTTCATATTTTAATAAAACTACAGACACCAGTATGCACACACAGATAAAGTGTCTAAAGTAATCTAAATTTTGGAGAATATAGAAATAGTTTTCATTACACATGCAAAAGTAAGAAAAAATCCAGCAAAGAAAGTGCCTACAAGACACCAAATATACCCACCAATGATGTCAAACCTTCATTGTCGACAACCCAGTCCTCCTTTTCAGCTAATCTCTTTATATCTGCAGGACAGAGTAATTGGGGAAACATGGGATGGGTGGGTGGGGAGAGAAGGTATAAATTTTAATTATTAAAAACTCCTTGAACTTGAAAAGAAACCACAGACACTGGAACTGCAATGACTAGGCATACAAGCAAACAGCACTACAAGCTTCAAAGCCTTCAGTACTCTCAAATGACTAAGAATGGAACCACATGGTGCTGCTGACACCACACAGAGAAACACATCTATGATACATGGCAGGACTTGCATGAAGCACACAGCTTACTGGAAAGCTTAGAATTAAAGGAATATTGTTAAGGCTTTGGGTTTGTTTTTATTTTGTAAATTTTTAATCACAATATAAAATACTTTAACTAAGAACCCGATACTCATATAGTATATAATACTCTAGCTCTTAATTAAAAATGAAAGAACAACTGCCTAGTGTTTTAGCAAAGACAGAAAGGACAGCATACAGTTCATATTCAGAACTATAAAAGAGGTACATGGTCCTCACTCAGAGTCAAGGATCCATGGTGCTAATTTTCTTCAAAAGTACACGAACATATATGCAAAAACCACTCTTCCACTACCCAGAAGGTGGCAACTTATACAGGCTTACTATATAACTATTTATTGGGATGTGAATTCAAAACTATAAAAACACAATTCCTATGGATGGTGTGCACTGTATATCATCACTGTGTTCTGGGCTTAACTGAATGTAAACAGAACAAAGATGAACTGTGTGCAGTTTGTGGTGCTTTGACATACAGTTTTCCCACAAAGAAATTGCTCATCAGAAGTGCCTGCACATCAAGAAACTCCCTTTTAAACGAACAAAAATTTCAGTGAACTACCATCTCTTCTAAAAATCCAAGAAAAGATGATAACTAATGCATGCTGAAAGGTATCTTCAAAATCTTAGTGCTTTCTGTAGCTAAATTAAGAAGCTTAGTTATAGAGTCATACTCTGCAACTCTTATGGAAGTATAGGCTCAGTGAGGATAAAAAGCATTAAGGGATTATGCAGAATAATTACTCTGTTCACTTTTCTACTTAATTGAACTGATACTCTTCTAAGGGTTTAGATTGCACTGGTCAGCCTTCACTTGTTCTTGTGGCTGCTGACTTCTGCAGTCTGTTCTTAGCTAATACAAATATAAAACCCACCAAATTTCTTTCTCATACTTCACTGCTCATCGAATTCCAGTCAAATACATTCATGTAAACTCCCTGTCTAGTCTGGCATTCACATAATTTCTCTTTCATGACCTTTATGACCAGTGACCACATATGGGAGGGAAAGAACACAGGCTGCCTCTCAGGGCCAGTGTGTGTATATGGTGTTTATCATAAGACAACAAAAAAACCCCTGTGCGTGGGCAGGTTTATCGTATTTGAAAAGCAAAGTGCTCTAATGAATATTTTAACTACATTTGAATATTTACCAACTTACAACATGCAGCAAGAGATGAGATTGAAGCTTGTATCAACACTTTAGTCATATTTCAGAGATATTAGAGAGGTGACATTCAAGTCCAGGAGGAGCCTTTTTGACTTATGTATTACAGATATAGCTACTTGTGAGATACATTTACATAGCTCCATGAGAATATCCATTATCAGTTAATAATAAGAGTTTTTTCAAGGGCCCAATTAACCTAGTCGTGTGCAGAAAACATCCCCACTATCTTAAATACATTCCAGAAGTATGATATTCTTTAGTAGGCAAAGAACAAAAAAAAGGGGCCCACAGATAAGGCATGCAATGTAACAGTATGGAATGAGAGTTATGATACAAGCAGGCATCTTTCCACCTGTTTGATGCTATAGCCACACACAGAACTCTTCACTGATAGGGGATGGAAGCAGGGGCCAAGGAAGGCTCCTGTTATGGCTAGACAAAAGAGAGCTACATTATCCAGCCAATAACACCTACCAGCATCTCTAGGGATCTGCTTGCTTTTGATTCAAGAAAGAAAAGTATGAATTGCCTGTATTAAAAACTAAGGTGCAGATTACCACAAGAGTTTTTCCTACACAGCAATCAGAACATGTGGAGCAGAAACTCTGCATCTGAACAAAGAACTGGGCTATTGCCATGATTCAACAAGTAGGTGAAACCAGTAACACGACAGATTTTTCCATCATTGGTCACATATTGAAGCTCTCTGGACTGTGCTGGAGAAGCTAGGTAGGTAGCTGAGAGATTGGATAAGCTGAGGACTGTCAAGAAAATGGCTGAGAGCTAAATACTTCCTTCCTTTAAAACAGCAGGACATCTTAGGAAACACTCACAGTTCCTAGACAGAGGAATAAGTCAGATCAATAAGACCATCCTCACCTCACAATTAAAAGAAAAAAAATCTCTTACATCATCAAGAATAAACAATTGAACTCAATTGTGCTAAGGGATGAAAAGAAAAATTACTTTCTCATACTTTATGTGAAATCTGAAATAGTGATAATACTTCACAGAGTTTTAAGGAGACAAGACAATGTATGAACTTATTCAGCCAGCTTGCTTGATATTAATGCAGAGAAATAATGTTAATTGTGCAATGGGATTTAATAAAACAAGAGCCAAGAATGCAATCCAAATCAATATTGTAACAAATAAACCATAGATAACTAATGATTTATTGTCACCAAAAGTTTAAAAACTTGCTTGATATAGCCACCTATGCTTGGCACACTTAAGCCTAGAGTAAAACTCTTAGCCTTTACATAAAATCGTATGTTAAAAATTAAAAATGATTAAATTGTAATATTAAAAATCCCTAATTTTTTTAACATTGAAGGTAAGTAGTCTTTTGGGAAAAAACCCCATGGCCCTGCTTAGAGAATAGCAGATCAATCTGTCCTGATTTTAGGAGAAATTTATTTCTAGGAGATCTACTTCATTGAAATTTAAATTTCAGAGTTGAATACAAGACAGCAAGAAGAATGGCCTCTGATGGCATAGAGTCACATTAGATATAGAGAATGTGTGACTGGCCTTCACAATCTGGACATTTATGGCAAAAGTTGTATACACAGCAGGAAACCCTGGGGATTACAATGTTAGTAAAAAGCCCTGGAAACCATACAACTAAAATACTTTATAGAAGCCTGTGGATTGTTTTTTGGGCTTTTTTTTTGTCCTTGGTGATGGGACACTGCTTATTTAATTTGTCATGTTATAGAAAATCTCAAGAAAGAAAATAAATTCCATTTCCAACATGGAAAAGCTGCATCGTGAAATAACTAACTTGCATTGTAGAACTGTCTCAACCCAAAAGAAACAAGTCTAACCTACTCTGTTTATTGAACTGAGGGAAGAAAATACTCATAACTTATTTCCAGCAGAAAAATGAGGCATTTGAATAACACTTGTGGGGGACTACAGAACCATGCCACTACAGCATCTGTAATAAACACAGTTATCTTTGAGAACATGGTTTGGACTAATTAGGGGCACAAAGAATGACAGTGAGCAAGGGGACCTGCAGCCTTCTATTACCTTCAGCTGTGTGTTGTAAGGTCACGATAATGCAACGGACACGAAGGTCCAGAATAAGATCCTGGATGATCTGAAGCATGTCATTGGGTATCTCCAGGGCAGTAAGAGACTCAGAACTTAGCCTGCAAAACAAATAAAGTTAGATGGAAGTGTAAATCTAAAGGTTTTTTTTTAAGCTGATACAACTACATTGAGTTTTTCAGTTGTTTTCTGCATATGTAAATACAATAGCTCCATTCTCACTGTATCTGTGAAAACTAATTATCCCATTCTGAGAAGATTAATTATTTATTTAAATAAGAAGATTGGAAATGCAGATTTATTTTTCTCTAAGATTACAATAATGTCATCACTGCAACATGCCACCTTTTTTTACTGTCTTCTTGCACTTTCCTGCTTGATCTCCTGTCCTATGATCCAAGAATAATCCTTCTGGAGTAGAAGCAATTTCTTTGTTTTGTTTTTAGATAAATGCCTAGGACAAACTGAAGATCCACAACTGGGTTTCTGAGATATTTTTTACTTGCATGAAAACAGTAACAGGTATTAAGCTGTCAGAAATGGTGATGTGGTCGTGCATCAGATTGTTAAGAATATACATTTTCAAGGAGCCAAAATACAGCCACTGCACCATGTGCAGAGTAAATTAATTCACTGTTTTGCTTCCAACTATGGTCAGGCATGGATTGCTGGTACTACAGGTGAGGATGGAGACATTGATTTCTGGGTTATTTTTTTTTCCATTAGAAATAGTAATACAACAGCTACTTGCAAGAATTAACATTTCAGCTTCAACTAAAAAGCTGCAGTGATGCTCAGACTTGGTTAGAGGCACAAGACAGATGTTCACTGCTTTTATCCAGCTCCTGGATATGTAAGCAAGGACATTTCAAAGGCAGTCACTGCCATCTGCCCTACTGCTAATGCTGAGGAAAGCACAGGTAATAGAAAGTGCCAAGGTGGAGGAATAGGAAGGCAAAAACCTAACAAGTGGAACATTTCCAGTCATCCACCTGTAGGCTCCAGTTCCATACCTGTGGTATTGGGCACAAATCACCAAACCCCCATCATTAACCAGGATGCTCATCACCCAGAACAACTACTGAATTACTAGATTAGAAAAATCTGTCCTTCTCAGCCAGCCAGGAAAGAGAATGCAAATACCCATATGTAAGAAATTTAAGTTACTTTAGACTGCACAGAAGCCCTGTACTCTAGAGTTGATTCCACTGAGCACACAGCTGTCACATCCCTAACATCATCCTTTTTCTCTTGTAATACACCCTAACAAATACATACCTTTCATACCATCATAGTAAGAAAAAAGTCTTGTCAGCAATGGCTCACTTGATTGCATAGTTTAATTTATAATCCAGAACCTATTAATACTGGGCAATTACAGGATGAGAGATGTGATGACAAGAGAAAGACAGTGTAATACAAATATGTATGTGTGATACATACATATTGTGTGAAACTTACAAACGAGCAGAAAAATTAAGATCACACAGATGTAACGACATCTCATTGTTATTTAATACTGTGAGTTTTATCTTAACTCTTAAATACAAGCAGAAAACAGAAAATAATTTGTGAGATGACAGAAAAGTTTAAAATTCTATCGTGTGCTTCACAATGACTTTTAGTTACACATTGTGAAAATAAGGCTTTAAGCTATTACACAACTTTGTAACAAATAAAGGTCTTAGGCAATGTGTAGACTCCTCTTGGAAACAGCCCACCTTAATCATTAGTGAGTCACAAGAATTTTGTCAGACTGTCCAAATGTGGGGGCTTGAAAATTAATGCATTTGCAGCCCTAGCATAAAGTTCTGACCTGGTCATCACTAATCAATACTCTGTGACGACACACTGCATTCCTCTTCTCCAGATGCCCCCTTTCCTTCTCTGCTTTTGATCACTTTGCAGCAACGTCTAGCCCACTTTGCTCAAGTGCCACCACTAAGAAAACAAGGTGGGGAAAGGAGTAGGAGGGAGGGAGGATTTCCCCAGCTCAGTTCAATTGCTCATTACAAGGGTAGTGCCCGGAAAGCAAAAGGAGATTCTCTGAAAGAGTGTCTTCATATAGTCTGTAGCCTCAGCCTGGATATTATCTCAGATGGCAAAAGCACAGTGAACCTTTAGAGAACCGTTGCTTACATTTCCAAGCCAGTATTACAAATGGGCAAGTGCTGAAATCTACAGTTTTATAAATTGTGTGAAGTGCATGGCTTGCTTCTCATGAAAGGGCAACACTGATGCCCCTTTATATCTTTTCATCAAGTCAGTTCATTCCTAAATGGAAAGCATTCCATAAAATTTAGCCAGAATAACAAACTTCATGTGGAAATATTTTTCTATGTGGTTACAGTACAGAAAATTTAAGTCACAACAGAGTGAAAGTGTTAAACAGACTTGACAACAGGTGTGCATCACCCCATTAGCACTAAGAGCATCTATATGATTATACCCCTTTCTTTTATTCATCTGTGCTTTGCCTGTTACCTGCTTTGGAAACTTGAGATAAAAAGTACAGTATCATACCCAGGTATTGCTCAAATGAGTAGTTACTTTTCAAAAAACAATGACAATTCTTGGAGGCCCTATAGACATATGCAAGCAAATTCTGTGTATTAGGGAGTAATTTTGCAATTAATGAAAGGTACATTAATAATTTTATAAAAAAATCTAAGTAGCATGACATTATAAGCAGGAGTATCACCTTCCATTAAACAACTGTAATGGTAAATTATGATCTAAGAATAATTACAGTGAAATTTTGGCAAAAATGGGAAGACATGTAGCAAATGCAGCAAATAATTGCTTTCTACCCTAAAGAATCAAATTGTGTTTGATTCACTGAGTGTCTATGCTCTATGCTGTGCCAGACAAATATTTTGTTAAAACTTTTTCATAAGATGCTATGGGAAAAAATGAATATATTATTATGTAATAACATGTAATATTATGTAATAAGACTATACCATGAGACATCTTTAATTACACTTACACATAGAATCCTAAATCTGACATAAGCCATTTTTTTTCAATCCTAATTTTGAAAATGTTAAGGCTCTCAACATTCAGGGTATTTAACGCAATGAACAAAACATTTTGTCCTAAAGCACATATTCTATATACGAATAGAATGATTTTATGGGTCCAGAGATCCATTTACCTTACAGTCTGGATAACATGTGTTAGCCACTGGCCAGAAAGTTCAGATTTCATCTCCCAGCCACCATACTGTCTTAATTCTCCTTCTCTGAGGCTGAATGGAAGCAAGGCTCCACGTATAAGTTTGACCAGAGAGTGCATCACTTCCTGAATCATTTTCTGCATTAGAAGGGGAAGAAAAATCAAGAAAAAAATCTCTATCAAGATGCTTAAGCAACCATGTACTTGCAATATACAACAGGTAGAAATGTTAGATTTACAGGTGGCTTCATATGGTATATAAGAGAGAAGAAGGAGGTATGAGGGTACACAAATTATTTAAGAAATCTTATTTTTCAAGATGACAATAAAGTATCTTGCCATGAAGGACATATGAAAGAAACTAAGGTTCTCTCCACCACATCTCCCCCAACTACTTACCTTGAAATCATTTTGTCTTTGCCTAGCATTTTTCTTCGATCTTTCCATTTGGCCAGATTTTTCAGCAGTCTTGTGAAAATGAGAAAATTGAAAAGGGTAAGTATCTTATAACCACTGTTAAAATCTGAAAAAGGGGCTTTCAAAGTGAAGAAGTGAAAACTGATGAGTTTATGATGTAACTATAAAAATGAACTCAGGGCATTTCACTAAGCAAAGACTAAATATATCTCAATTAACTCAACTTACTACAGGTAAGTATCCTAATGTTTAATTCTGAGGAAAAATGTGTGCTTAAGACTAAGTCAGAGACAAGCACAAGAGTAGCTCAAGCAGTACAAATTTCCTGAGGTTAAAGTTTTCTCACTGCAGTGTTAGTGACATCTAAAACATATGCAGTCCATTTGTGCATCAAGTTTACATGAAGAAACTGTATTTTTAACATGGAAGTTGAAAGACATCAATGAGAAGTGGGAACCAATTTTTGGAATGAAGGCAACTTAGAAATGCATAATGTGAGGGGGAGGGTTGCAGGGTTTTTGTTTGGTTTAGCAACAGTATTTTGTTACAATGCTCTTTAAATAATTCAGCTAATTGTAAAAGAGGCTGCAAAATAAGCAACATCTTTATTGTCACTTCTCTAAGGACAGAGGAACATGACTACACTTTGCATGAGACAGTTACAGTTGAAGAAAAACATGATTTGACTAATAGTCTTCCTGTTTGTAGTTCTACCCTTCTGTGGAGAGTACTGAGATCTTAGTAAATTACATTGAAAAAGTTATTTCAAATCCTAGGTGAAGGGAGATGCCGAATTTTATACTTAGAAAATCTCCTATTTTATGTTTGTACAGCAACATCTACTGGACAAGAAGTGCAATAACATGATAGAGGTGTCCTCAAAGACAATCAGTTTACTTTCAAATAATTCATTTGAAACACTGTGTTTTTCAAAATCCTTCTTCAATTAAAGCACTTAAGATTTTTAAGATAAAATAAATAATTTGAAGTGAGCAAAAATGGAAAAAAAAAACAGTTTTGGAAATTACATAGCTATAAAACTCTTGTATGCTAAAACTCTGAATTATACCATTTCAGACAAGGACTACAACCTTGAAATTATTGCTGCATTTAACTCCCGCTTCTCTCTTCTAAAGCTTTAAAAAGAAAATAAGTTGTATTCCTTGAAACTTCAGATAGCAACTTTAAGTTCACACTGGTTTACAGCTGGATTAAACAGAGCAATTCATAGATCTTTGATATCTTTTTTTTTTTCAGTGGTTTTGCTGAAAGACCAATCTTAAACCTTTCCTGCACAGACAGACCAAAACTATCTTGTGGTAAAATCAACGGTTACTACTTACATTTGTGACTTCACCCAGAGTGATTCAAAGAACTCAACTTTTCAAACTGTTAAAATACCACATACATCTTAACTGACAATATTTTAAGGCATACAGCTAACCTTTCAGAACTAAAAAGAACCCCTTCCCCACCAAAACCCTACAAACTGAACAACTTAAAATACATCTTGAAATGCATATGTGGAGATTTTTTTTCTACATTTTTAAAATGTCTAAGCTAACTGAAATAACCCTGTATACCATTTTTTATAGGATGTTTCTTAAAAAATGTAGCAATAGCCTTGCTTCCTGAATGATGAATAATAGCAAGCAAAGCAAAGATAAAAGTATTTTCTTCATGGGCAATTAAAATCTGTACTGTTTCTGACAGCAAAACACAAACTTTCAGTCTTGAATGCACTGTGATGACAGATATTCTTAGGTGCTCTAGAAGTCTTCCATCTTATGTCAATCCCTCCTCCCACTCATCCTCAATTGACTGTGGCATGCAGAACACACAGGAGGATGGATTCCTTCCTATCTCCCCAAGATCTTGGGGGGCTTCTGTAAGAACCAAAGGAGCAGAAGAAATCAAATGTATGGGAATTAATTTCTCAGGAGTTCACAATTAGGCCCAAACATAGAAGAACATATGTACCTTACAGACTAACAAGAAAACTGCCTTTATTTATTTATTTATTTATTTTAAACACTGAAACAAGGTTTTGTTCAGGCAGGACAGAAGTTCACTATATTTTCCACTTGCAGTCATTTTCATGAGCAGGATTTCTTAGCCTTTTTCACAGTTCAAGTCTTCATTTCCCTAGAAACTGTTTTCTATTTCATTGTATGCAGAAAAAAAAGAACACAGTAACTTATCAGGTGACTTTGTAAAGTTTAATTTTCTGCAGCAAGTACTGGTGTCAAAAAGAAAGGTTATAATTTTCCTTATGAAATAAATTATTTTTGTGAAAGTTGACAGTACTAAGGTTTATTCTTGATTTTACATCCTTCACTGAACATTATGTGTGAATGTCATATCTTTCTTTTGATTTTTCTAATGTAAAATGAGGATCACATATAGCACCTATTTCACTGAAGCTATAATGCCCTGTACATTGTGTTCAACATGTAAAGAGCTATATTACCTATTAGTATCATCATATGAAAAAAGTATATTGATTTATAAACAGTAGTAATAAATCAATAAATTAATTTGGCTAGAGAAATGGAAATCTCATTGATTAGAGAAATGGAAAATAAGAACATTAGCTTCCAAATGTTCTCTTTCAAAGGCTTTTGTGTTTTCTACCAAAGCTGCAATGAATAGTAGATAGACATGATGACTTCAGAATTTTAACACAGCAGAACATAGTATACCACAAACTAATTTATCAAAAATTAATTTTGAGAGATATCTTTTCAAAATTTGTTAATAGTCTGCATATAAAAGTAGCATGTGTCATAAATAATTTATTTTTTTTTAAACCTTCTTGGATTATCAGGATTATATTTGCATGGTTTGGAAAAATCAGATCATCTGAGCAAGAAGGAGTAGTAGCACAGGTGGTTGCAGCTGACTAACCTTCCAGGCTAGACTCCCTATAATATAATTCCCTATAATGGGTCTGTGAATTCTGTTCTGTGCCTTGGTTATTTTGCAACTCTGGTCTTGAACCTAACCTCACTTCCAAATACTTAAAACTCAAGAAATGAGTACTCCTTTTCCAAAGAAAAGAAACAATATTTTTTCTGTATGACTCTGCCTTTTACATATCTCTACCCTTCATGCAATGTGCTATTTCTTCAGATCACCAGTGAAGGGCCAGCTATGAGTAAGAGATGAAAGTACACAGATATTGTTGAGTCCAGCAACTGGAATACAGCCACAGCCACAGCCACAATCCCCACTGTCAGAATTTAAAATAATTCCACTGTATGCTTACATTATTTTAAAAAGAAAAATCTCGTACTAAAGTAAGTTATTACTTCTACCAGTGAAATATAATACTTCAAATATAATTATTACAGACCTTTGTTACTTGCAAGTCCTTTATATAGAAGAATCCATACCTCACTGAATAAACTTCCATTCACATAAGAAACCCAGAGCTTCCAGAAGTTGGGCAGCTGACTCACAACAAGTTTTGTCAGCTTTTCAACAAATACAACTTGCTGAGGAGCTTTGTATCGCCAAGCTAAATGGGGGAGAGGAGATGGAAAAGACATTACATTCTTAAAAATAACAAGAATGTACTACTAGCTTGCTGCTGCACAAGTGACTATACAGTACATAAAAAACCTTCTGGGTAAAAATAAAAAGTTTAAGGGCCAGTCCATATTATGTGTACACAATTTGTACACATACAAGCTCTTTCTCTTCCTCTTGTATGCTTACAAGGTGCCAGCACTATGACTGTATCTACAGAATAGTTCCCCTTGTGGGGATATCTAAGGCAATCCACCAAAAATGCATTCAGTCTTCTGTCTTCAAAACACTCTAAAATGTATGGTAGTGTGAAAGCAATCAAGACATTAGAAAAGTTCCAAATGAAATCTTGGCGACAGATAATTTTTTTCAGTTTCCTCTGCAATAAGCAAAAGGGGGTAAAGAGAAAGCTGAACAGAGACAGAAGTACTCATTAACACAGAAAATAAAGGAAGCCTTATGAAATATTCTTCCATAACCACCTATGTTCTCCATTGAAACCTTCATTACAATGGTTTAAGAAAACAGCACAACAGTGATAAGAGACTTACATTTCACTTCAGGAACTAAAGTCTGCTTTGGAACACTTGGACAAAGATCACATATTTTTTGAAAAACTCCAAAACAAATAGCCAAAGCCCCAAACCATTTTAAAATTACATGTGCACTAATGTGGTGTTTTTTTAATTGGTAAACTCAGGTCTTGTAGAAATGATAAATTTAAAAATACAGTATCAGCCTGTGTAACACTGGAAATGCAGAAAAATGTTGCGTAAAATAGCACTTTTTGTATCTACTTTCCTAAAGAATGTTGCCTACACACAAAAGGAATTCACCAGTTAGGCAAAAATAGTTGCCTCATAGCACATTACATACTAGTAGTCTTCACCAGAGCCTCACTATTTTATTGTGTTGGTAGACAGTTTTGAATCTCCTTGAAGTACAGCATGCCTTCAGCAGCTTCCATTTGTCAAGGTGTGGATCATGTATTGCTCCATTTGTTCACTGGAGAATTGAACATCTGTTCTACCCATTTCTTCTCATGGCCAAAAAGTTTAGGCATTTTGAATTAGCATTTGAAAATAAAATCATAAAGGAAGCCCAAAATTTGAAAAGAGGGTCTGACATAACTTAAGTACAACTGTGCTGAGTGTGATATATCTGTTTAGAATGCATAGAAACGTCGAAGCTCAACTAGAAAAGTTCCTAGTGTGGACACAGGTAAGATACTTTCACCAGCTTGGTTTATGACTGCCAGAGAACTGGTCTAGACCCAGTGGCAGAAAAACTCTCATAAACAAGCTGTGACTACATCAGGAAGCTGTGCCAACAGAGCTATAGCAGCAGAGGCTTTGTAACTTCTAGAAACTCCAACTTCTAAGGAAAAAAAAAAATCAGTTCCTTTGAAAAACTATTTCATCTTTGCCAAAAGCTCCAGCACTAATTCAAGGTTATAACCAGGGATGTCACTTGGTAACTGGAAACATACTGGCAAGATTTACTTCATCTATGAAATTCTTTTCCCCTCGAGGAAGCATATTTCAGGCTTAGTCCCAAGTCGGCAGACAGCAGATACCTCTTAGAATAAGCTACTACACATTGTATCAAAAGGTTATGTATGGTCATAAATTCAGGATATTTCTACTTTGTTATTAGAAAAAGCTCCAATCTATATTTTATTCCATTGATTCTACTATAATCTGTGCTGTACCATTCTAGAGCTATTGTCTATTGTTTATACATTTTCATGAACATATGCTCAAGCAAGAGCTGAATGTTATCTGACCACTGCAGTTTTGAATTCATAGCTATTCCTTTAACCAATATCTTGGACAATCACTGTCAAACCTATTGGAGAAAAAAAACAAACCCAAACACACCAAATCACCAAAAAAGCCTTGAGATGCCATTTCTTAAACTTACCAAAAAACAAAAACATCCACAAGCAAACTGAAAACAGAACACATCATGGCACATTTGGAATGGCAGCTCTTGCACGGGCATCCTGTTTTCCTTGATTTGCTTTGTTTCTCCACTCAGAGAAGAATAAGGATGGCAGAGCCATCAGTGGTCATGTGCACCTAAGCACCAAGGAGCTCAACACAGAGGCAACTCATTCTACCTCTAAGAAATTAGGATGGATTATTATAGTGCCCCAATTCTCTAGTTTTCCTTTGAATCTTGGTTTAAATTGGCGTCTATGCAGAACTTGCTGAAAATTTACCTTTTTCAGTTTGTAAAAGGTAACAGATACATAAGTAAGACTCTAAAAGCAAAATAACTGAAGTGGAGTTGCCATCCATATAGGCAATTAAGACCCTGCTAATGCAAAAGAATTCAAACAACTTAAACTGCATTCTGGGTGTTGCTTGCTACATTAAGTGTGGCATTAGTATTGTTAGTGGATGGCACTCAAAAACAACCAGTAGTTTAGTGTTTTGCTTTGTAACACTTGCTATCACCTCCAAGCAAGGCTTTGGGCTGAGAAATGACAAGGGTAACAGTAAGACAGCTATTTAAGTAAGGAATGATCTATTCTGTGAAAAGTATGTCTTCTGTCTCCTGTGATGTCACCATTGAAAGATTCCTGAGAAGAAGTTGTTTGGACAATGGTATTGAGGACACTTACAACTCAGAAAGCCTCAGCTGCTTGTGGACAGACAGACTGCTTCAGCTTAGTCAAACATTTTGTTTCTCATTTTGGGTTTAAAGAATCAGAGAGCCAGATATGTGAACTCACAGAAGGTACAAATGCAAGGAGAACCATCTGAGCAAACAGATACAAAAGCTATAACAAGCAAAATGCAGTAGGCAGCAGGTGGCTATGCATGCAAGAGAAAATATCTGGTCTTGTAGAAAAGAAGACTTTTAGTACTTTAACTACATTCTAAGAAGTAAATTTTGAACGTGAATTTAAATTTTATGAACTGCTCTTTCCTTGCACAAAACATGGAGGACTTCTTTAGTAAGCAACAGTGATGCATAAGAAGAAAAGTATTTTACAACAATACAAAACAAAGACACAGAGTGTAGGTTTTTGTTTGGCTTTTTGACTACACCACACAGTGGACAGTGGGGGCTGCAGGTTTTTTTCAAACAGAACAGATGCCTACCATCATCACGGCCAGACTGAAAGCTGCTGCCCCTTTTCAGTGAAGCAGTTTGGCTGAGGTGGCCAATCGGCGACGGACGCACATCGCTGTCCAGGTCCAGCATGGGGCTGTGGAGCAAGGCGTTGCCTGGGCAGAGGGGAAAAAACCCGAAAGTTAGAATAGTTTTGCACATCAGTTGACATGAAACTACATGTTGAATGTGGAATTCTAATTTAATTCAGTGATACAAATGTTATCTTACAAAAACATTCTCAACCTTGCTTTATTTAGACTCTCTGTTCATCTGTATCAAAGCTCTTCAATACCACCACTATTGGCTCCTGTAGCAAACCCAAAAGCCTAAGTACCATGGGGAAAATGCCATTCTTTGGTCTGTATCTTTCTCTGTTTATAATTAATGCCCTACAATTAGTTGCTTGAAAGCCATGGATAAATAGGTGTTTATGCCATTAGTGACATTGCCCATGCTTTTTTTCTGGTGTATGTCCTAAATATACTTTTCAACAGCAGAAGTTTCTTTTGTGTCTAGCTAAAGCAGTTAAGGTCAGAGTGTTCAACTATTACTTAGCTGTTTTGCCTCCACAGAGTTCACGTAGAAAAAAAAATCCATCCATCAGGAATCAGATGAACTAACAGCATGCTTCCTTTGTAAATGTCCTTATTTATACATAACTACAAACCCACAAAATATTTTCCAGTGTATCAAACAATTATTTTGTACTTTGGGTGCCTGTCCACATGTAGGTCACTATTTACAAGTCTAAGCAAGGATCTAATCTGATGGAGGTGGATACTTGGAGTATAACATGCATTTTGAAAAACAGCCATATAAGAAGAATAAGGGGACTATGATAATTTTTTAACGTACTGTGACACTGCCAATAACTTTTTAAAAGTCTAAATTGCTGCTTTATGCATTTCCTCTTATGGAGATATTTCTGAAAGTAGTCATCAAAAATTATTTCAGAATTGCTCAGCTAAGCTGTAACAAGTAAATGAACCAAAATTCCCAGAATTATAGAACAGTCCAAGTTGGAAAGGATTTCAGACCATCCAGTCCAACCTTTCATGCGAAAGTGAGCCAGGGTGAAATTATCTAACACCCTGTCCAGTTCAATGCTGAAAACCTCCAGTACTGGCAACTTTACAACGTCACTGGGGGGCTTACTTCAGTGATTGATTGTTCTCAATGCAAAAAAATATTTTCTTAGACTAAAATATACTTCTACTTATGAAACTGCCCCTGGCAATTCATGCAGAATTTTGTAGTGAGAATCCTGGCATTTGAGTTTATACTGTTGATATTTTCCATTGATACCTACACTCACCTAAAATAACAGGAAGGTCAGACAGGATGACCACCAGCTGTAACACTGAAATACTCAGATTCAGGAGGAACACAAAGTAAAAACTATTCAAAGCATATTTACTCTGGTGTCAGAGCAGCATGGCAGAAAAGATATACCGAATCCTTTTAAACAGCTCAGGCTTAAAGAGCAATATAAAGTATTGTGAAACATATCACAAACTTCCAATAGGTGACAGTATTGGGTTTTAGTTCACTTCAAAAGAAGTTCTTTCTCTTATAATTCTTTAAAGGCTTTTAGAGGAATTGCCTTCAGCCTTCCATTACCAAAATAACTGTCAGTTCTTCCACTCATCTTTTTACTGTTCATAGTATAAGACACATAAGTAAATAGATGCAATTTGCTATATCATTTGCATTTGTGATTGACACACTGTATTAACTGACTCAGTTAACTCAGCCTTCCTATCTCAGGCTGTGCTAAGATTCTCTTCACTATTTAACTCCTACACCACTTATTAAACACAACTTATCTTTATGACAGCTTTAAAAGTGATGACTTTTCAGCAATACAGAATCTGCTGCAGTGATTTAAGTGTATTATCCACTGTCACCACAGACAAGATCTACACTGAGTTTGAACAAGAATTTGCGGAAAGATTTTTCCTGTTGAAAGAACTAAAAAATGCACAATAATGAGAAAGCAAAAAACTAAAGCTTTGCAATCATCAGCATTGAGGAAAACAATCCAGCACTTCACAGAATTAAGTAAAATCAAAACAAATTAATATCTCTTCAGATTAAAAAAATATATATATTCATTATCTTACAGAAATTCTACACAGAATAAAAAGAAAATTGCAGAAGACCCTGAGAAAATTTATTTTTCTCAAATAGCTTCTGTGATTTCAGGAGCATTTGAGTGAGATTCAATATATTTGCATTTTATTTGGGGGAAAAAAAAAAAGTATGTCAAGAAGGCTAACTCAGAATTGTCACAGGCATTGCTATTTAAAACATATTTTATTAAAAAAAGACTATCAAGAGTGTAGCAATGTTGTTTTCACAAAAACTACAACAAAAAAATCCCTCTGATCTCTCTGCACAGAATTTAAGTTCTCAGCTTTCAGACAGTGTGTTAATATAAGGCATGTCTTGTAAACAGATGGTCTCTAAAAATGACAGTGCCAATTAAACCTCAGAATTAAGAAAAACAGACACACTTACCAAAACACCTTAATATGAATTAGTTCAATTAAAACCACTTGCTCGAGGTAGCTGTATTGCTGCTGATGCACTAAGACCATGCAGCCTGAATGGTTTATATATTCACCAGTAACAGAAAACTAGAGAATACTCTCTTGTTCCACCAGAAAAACCACATCATCAGTTTGCTGGCGTACCAGGAAAAGAAAGTTTAACATGAACTAATTTCTTAATTGGTTGTCTAGCATTACAAGCAAGTATAACACAGCAGCAGGGAACTACAACAGCACATATACCCTCAGGACTAATAAACATCTGGACTACATTAGCAGAGCTGATCTTGCTTTCACCCTACCAGAAGATAGCGCTTGAAGACTGCACACTAACGCATAAATCTTGGAAAAAAAGTGAGAGTTAACTTACAAACAATTTTTCTTCTATCCCAACTCATTCCCTCTCTGGAGCCAGCAGCTTAAATTTAGCAGTGTAATGTAATACAATGAATTAATAGTAGTATGGACTGCAGACAATAATATTTATAAACCTAAATAAACTAACCAAATAATAATTTACTGCCCACTCAGTATTTGATTTGTGTACTATTTTTACATTCCTAGATCCTGAATGTAGGACAGCAACAATTTAAAGTTTTGAGAATTTAACTTTTTACTGTGCTAACAGGTTTTAAGAAGTATACACAACATGAAAAAAATACTCCCGGTAGATCTTTACTTTTAAAAAATACACTGCATCTTTGAAGCTACAAAAGTGCTTTTTTCCAAAATACAGCATCTACATGAAGCATTATCTGTCAGTGACTCCAGGGCCAAGTGTATATTTAACCAAGGAAACACAGAAAAAATAAAAGTATTACATTCTCTTCTTTTACCCAACAGTAATGACAAAACAGAAGTATAATTAATGCCTTATTACATTTACAACTATATAATCAAGAGAAGGTCAAATATGAAGTTTTAAGGATCTCAATACTGCTTTTATTTTATTTTTAAAAGGATTTTAGTGGGTTTCATCTTTTTGTGCACAGATATTTTGAAGGTACGCATTCAGAGGCTGTGTGAAATAAAAATAGTTCAGCGGTTTTGTTCACTCTTTTTCTGTTCTAGTGCAGCAAGATATTACCAAAACAAGAATCTAAAGAACACAGTAAAAGCACAATTCTTTGATATTTGATATTAATTCTCTAACTTTCTGTAAATCAAAAGCCATCTGAATGGCAGGCTTATCATACTATAGGGTACTTCTGTTCCTGCAGTACCCATAGCTCACGTACAAACCTCAACCCTGTTTTTCTGATTGTTACCTGCAAACTCTTGGCAAGCAGTGTGTTACAACCTCCATTAAAAAGACAGCTGCCATGAAATTTGCCTAAAATAAATTTTTCCAGGATATGCAAACCGGTCAAAGATTTAAAATTTTAAAAGCTGCTTTACTTTCATATTCCTAAACTATTACCAAACTGAGTGTAAAATTGTTCTGCAATATCCATTGCTCCACAACTGCCTGAGTTTTTCCCTCCCTCTGCAGTCTGGCACACAGAGGTTTCTTGAAGGAGTCACACATCTCTCACCTCCCTCGATAATCCAGCCTCAGCTACTCTGCAATTCTGCCAGCCCAGTGCACCAATTACATGACTTCCAGGAAAGATTTTTACAAAAGCTACTGGTGATCAGGGGATTAATATTGTGCCAGCACTTCCTGCAGTGACAAAGGAAATTGTTAACAAGTGACCAACCTTAGATTAATTTTTCAGCGAGATTTTCCATGTTAAGTCAAATGTCAGCCATTACAGAAACTTGCTCATATACAACACAGGTACATACAGCATACACATCATGTATATGAGCAAGATTAATTAAAAAAAAGACCCTACAAGATGTGCAACCAGGTGAATACAGCCACTGTGTTTTCTCACCCATTATGTATCTTACAGTGAATTTTCTCACAGGCTACAATAGTGCGGGAAGGCTGATCTACAGCCTCCCGACTCTCTGAAGGGCAGCAGACTTCCTTACCAGCCTTAAACACCTTTGAACATTTTTTCCTGTGCACAGCAGGCCCTTGTCCTGTGCTGCAGCCTGACCACCCACTGTTGCTTGTTGACCAAACACACAGTGCCTGGAGCCCGCACCGACACAATCAGGATAAGACTCCTTTCAATGACATTGCATTGAGAATTTCAGTTTGTCTAGGCAAGAAATTAGGGGAGCAGGAGAAATTACTGAAAAATTAACCTGCTCAGCAGATGAATAATTGCATTTTATTCTTTTTTTTTAAGTACTTTTTCTTTCTAACCTTACATTTTATAGTGATGAAGAAGAAAATGGATTGTTTCTCTAGAAAAGAGATGAGCATGGAAGATTAAAAAGGAGAGAAAAAATGCTTTTGGGAGATACTTAAAAATGAATGCTTTTTTAAAACTTAAGGCTAGTCTTCATTACTGTAAATGCATTTATAATGAAACTGTTCTTCAGTTTACTGCAAAAAATGGTAACTGGACCTATTGTAGTGGTGTTCTAAGTATTTCACAGCCTAAGGATATGCCTTATTGTCAGCCCTTCAGGCCAAAAAATTCTGAAACAAGAGCCAAGCATTCTAGTTCAGCACATAAATAAAAATTACTTCATTTTACTAGCTCCAGCAGACATTAAGATCATCAGCACTTTTGGAAAAACTTTCTTTAATTCAACTGCCTGAAAAAGTACTGAAGACTGGAGCAGAAACAAAGGTAAAATTCTGGCCACTGAAGAGTTTCAATCTATCTTCATTCATAATAATCTTTAAAATTTTGATTTTAAGCTACCTGTGTTGCTTTTTAATACCAATAGTTACTCTCTTTACAGTACTTTAATATAATTTAAAGTATTACATAAAATAAGAATGCCTCCTGAACTCCTGAATTCGACTGGATTCAACTAAAATTTCTAAATTACAGCAAACTTACAAATACAGGTAGTAGAAGAGGAAAGTGAAACTGCTATTAATTTTTGTACTAATCAATTTTTATTCTCTCTCTCACTTTTTTTTTTTTTTGTTTTTTAAATTAATAACCCATTAAGGGCTTGCTTGACATCTGCTGTCAAAAGGGTATTTCTGCTATGGACAGGGGATGTGGTTTAGACATGAAATGGCTCCCAGCTGCAAGAATTCTTCTTCCAGATGTACAGTAAGCAAAGGCAGTGGAAGAGAACCAGCTGCTAGGATAACAAATTGAAAAGGCCCTTTTGACACAAGCCTTGCCGGCCTGTCTGATCTAACAAAGATGGATCATTCATTGCAAGGTGAATAGAATCTCAGTGTGGCACAGAAAAAAAGAGCAACGTGGTCTAAGCATCCATTTCTCTCTTTCACACCAAGTACAGCTGCTGTTACTCTGGCACAGAAAAACCCTGCAGAGTTTTTTACAATATCTGGAGATCCATGCATCATACTCAGTTCTGCAAAAAATTAAACTTTTTTCAGCAATAAGAACTAAAAAGACAAAAAAAATTATAATAATTTAAAAAAAATTATAGTGACTGTACTATCATATGCCTGTTTGAAGAGCTGGCTCCACATTGGGAACTTCAGTAGGTTTTGTATTATATATTTTGCAAACCAAAGGACAGCAGAAAGATCACACTGCAACCATGTCAGTGTTTCCATTTACAGCTTTAGTTTCTAATCAGGCTAGCTCTTAACAGGTAGCTTATTTGCAATAATATTATATAAAATCTCAAAGATCATCACAAGTGAGTGATTTAGGTGACTCAAAGAATCACCATCAAAGGTACTGGCAAAAGTGGTTTTAATAAGAATTTATAGGAGTGAGACTTGACAAAGTTCACAACAACCTGCTAAGAAAGTAAGGCTTTCTCAGCCAGTTTGACGATAACTGGATGGGAGTTCCTCCCCATTTCAGTTCAAAGGATCATGAAACCTACTAAGCCACTATTAAAGTCTAAGCAAATAACCACTGGCCACACAGAAAACAGTCTTAACCTCCTCAGCTTCTTTCCCTGATACTCACATTAAGAATCCCATTGCTTAACTCCTTTTGGCTATCTGCCCAGTGCCTCAGGAAAATTTTAAACTAAATCTCATTTATTTACATTTATTTTCATGTCATTTTATATCATTACGTTCTCCATGTTTCCAGCACTCCAACAAATCTGGGAAGCATAAACCATAGTGAAAAACTACAATTATGCTTTAATAATAGAGGAATTGCCAAGTATAGTTACAATTTAAAAACATGAAAAAATTTAACTGAAGGATACTATTTAGTATCCAGGTACCAGAACTGAAAGTCCCTAGATGTCTACAAATCATAAGATCAGGGGTCAAAAGCAGCAATTCGGACTTTAGCCAATACAAGGCATAAAATATCAGCACAATTCAGTTTATCACTCAAATATTTCTTACTAGACATGTAGTAAATACTGTTTTGGCTGAGCATAAGTTCTTCCATGGTAACCTTTATATTCATGGCTTGAAAAAAAATGCTTTTTCCATTTTTTTTTCTCATGTATTTCCATCTCTTTAACATGTCTACATACTGTAACAGCACCAAACTGGCTTTACTTGAAGTCCTCCCCGTGGAAAAAAGAGTGGGATATGACTAGATAGATAACACTAATTCACCTATGCTTCAGGAAAACTTCATAACCATTTAAAAAATTTTTTAAAACAATAAAGGAGCACAACTGAAACAACATGAGTAAGGCAGAAAGCATTTTAAGTTTTCTATTTAATGCAGAAAAATCCATACATTTACAAGCACTACTACATAAGCTAGAGCTCCAGTCAATTGCACATGGGTCCCACATCTACAGCTGCACCTTTAACCAAAGAATCTGATCACCAGAGAAATGGGAGAATGGCTTAATACAAGGAGAGAAGCATGGGAGCTTTATGATTTGGCTATCCCCTGCACTGCCTCACTATGCCTTTGACAATTCTGTTTGGTCTTTCTATCCTGGCTACTTATACTTCAGTGCAGGAGAAATTCTGACCTGCTCTCTTACCTGCACTTTCACTCACTCCTTAAAACATGTGGGCTTGGATTCAAGCAGTTTTTCATAATAAGAACATCACATGCCTGCTTTTTTTCTTTGCCTCATAAATGTGGAAGGTCTGCTATAGCAAGAAAGGCTAAAGGCATTTATAGGTGAATAACAACTGCCATCTTAGTACAAAATGAAACATTAATCGACATAATGCAAGATTAATCAGCAAACCAACAGGGTTGTTTAGACTGAGGGGAAACACTTATGTGCATGCAAATACAGAGTTATTCCTCAAGGGAAATAATACACTCCAAAATGCTGCTGTGAAGTACTTCATAAACATAATTTGAGAGAATTCCCTGTCCTACTTGCACCCACTGAAATATAAACCAATTAGCTAACGATCAGATTATAATAGATGATCAATGTCTAATAAAATCAAAGGAAAGATTCAGTTAAAGAATTTGCTGTTGGCAGTTGTCAGCTTTTTAAGTCACAACATCAAGTTACTTGACAAAGCTTAGCACAGCTGGATATGCCCTTTCAGTTTTTGGAAATAATATTAACAGAAACTGGATTAACTGGAAACAGAATTTCTGCTGACCCCTGAAAGAAAAACTGAGAAAGAACTCAAAGATCATTACTGTCATGTAAACTTGCCACAGTTTCTTCTTTCAGGTTGCATCAGAGACTGGACCATGCTATGATATTAAATGATACTTTGTACATCTCGAACATCATTCAAATTGCTGAGTATTTCTTATAAAATGGAGCTCGTATCTGGTAGTATACAAGCCCAGAAGTTGTTTTTTTTTTTTAAATCTTGTGATAGTAGTGAAGGATTCACATTTAGATCAAAAATACACACTTAGATATCAACCTAAAAAACCCCATGTATTTAAATATATCTTTAATACACAAAGTTCTGATAGCACATTCCAATACCTTGGTATCTGAATTAGCTCACTCTTGTCCTTCAATATGGAAATCCTTGGAAGTTATTAACAAGAGGGCAATTATCAGGTGGGGTCCCTAGAGAAGATGTAGAAAACTAGACTTCTCGTCAATATTGGGGATTTTTCCTGACTGCCATTACTATTGGCCTGGATAAATCAAAACTTCTTGCAGATGACAGGAGAAGATGCTATTTCTATATAAGAAAATGAAATTATTTCAGTTGTAATGACTAATGTCAGCATTCTAGTTGTGTGGAGACAACCAGAACAATTTTGTCCCATATAGTAGTGATTAAATTTGGAGTAAGTTTCTCCTTAGAATTAGTTTAGGATTCTGTTTCAGCTTGTTTAACAAATAATTGCAGTGTTTGCCTTCCCTTCAAATAAATTCTTTGAGAATATTTGAAAATCATCTGAAAAAATCCTGTCCAGAATGTCTAATGAGTTAAAAAACCCCATTCCAACCTTATACAGGTAAGAAAAGCAGAGACTTTGTTAATTCCAAACCTATTCAAAGTAGCAAAAGTCACGTGTAATGACTCAGAGCAGCTCTCCTTCCAAAACGAATAAAGTAGCAGCAAAATGCTTTGGCACAAGCTCAGCTGAAAGGTGAAAAATTTTGCAGAAATGTAAAAGCAGATAGAATCTGCTACAGAGGTTTAAGTTTACTATGCTGAAAAGTTTTGACTCAATCAGTTTGAGCCCACAGATTCAGCTGGCAAAAGAACTACGGTAAGAATAGCCAAGAAAGAGCTGGTATGCTCAAGGTGGAACTACAATTGCTGTCTGCTTGTTCCAGCATTCATAATACAAAGACTGCCATCTGCCAGAAACAATGGAAACCTAGAAAAAATTTAATGCCCTTTTCATTAGAATCCCAGGCTTATGACCCATCTCTTCTTCCAAATGCTTGATAAACTAAAAAGTAAATCTATTTTTAAAGCAGGTGTTAAGTGGAACACTTAAATGTTTGAAAACTTATTTTTATATTTTATCTTAAAAAGAGTCTATGAATATATGAACATATAAAGAACATTTCTAACTTGTTTAAGTTGAATAGATCCCACAGCCTTGCATAAGCAAACTGAGTACATCTCCACACTTCCCCTGTTGAAGTAGATTAAAATGCATGCCATGACTCTGATCACAATCAGCGTTGTTCTACTTGGCAGTTAAAACCAATCCTTCTGAGTTTTCTTTTTTCCATGTCCCACCTGGTGTATGCCAAAATAAAATACCTATGGAAAGTAAAAATCATGCTTAGCAACTTTCCTTTGTCCTGCTAGATACTAAGTGAGAAATTCAATCAGCTAGGATTGATTTTTGAGTATTTTAAAACCTGTACAAAAAATTCTATCAGTGGAACACCACATAGAAGGCAGTTTGATGAGCTGTTAGCATTTCTTTCATTTATTTCAGCACAAAATATTAACTATTGATTTGCTGGGCATTCAAGTCATTTAAATTCCCTCTGCTGTGAGTCAAACAAAGCTGTATCATAATGGCCCCTTTGACATTAAGGCTGAGGTAAGTAGTTTTGTTGCAAGAAAAATACCAAACATGTTGAGATTTTTCAAGACAAATCTAGGAATTTAGACACATTTTCTATTCATTCACTGAAGCCAGCATATCAAAATCATATAGACTACTAAAACAAAAAGTTTTAAGCATTAAGTATCATCATGCCTCTATTTTTCTTGCTAAAAAGTTGGAAAACTAGCATGCAAAATTTTTCAAGTGAGTGAAGAAGGAAGCTTAGAACTATTAGCAATGGCTGTTTTCACAAGTGAGTTTTGCTCCTGATAACTTAATTGTTGTGAAGCTGGTGACAGTGCCTTATGAGGGCTTTTGACAAGGAAAGAAGATGGCGGGGGGTTGGAAACATTCTGAATTTTGACCAAGAGGCCAGGAAAACAGTGTGGCATTCCACCTGGTTCCACAGTACTTTACACCATGGAGTGGAACAAAGGTGGTCCTGTGCATACTTTTAAACTAAAACTTACTGGCATTGCTGTCACAAGTGATGAACTCTGTGAACTCGATACCTCATGTCACAACCTGTGCAACAGAGAGTTAAAACCTCTGCAGAAAATTTACAGCACATTTCTACAGCAGCTCCAACTCAGTAAAACTTCTGTGGTTTCTCAGAATAAAATACCTTATTTGATGCACTATCACTAAACATGGGAGTTACCTATAAGCCAAGGGATGCCAGATTCCAACACGCTATTCATTTCAGAACTGGCAGCAACTCTGTAAGACTTCTTGAGAAACAAGGCACTGCTTCTATTTCCTAATTTTGCAAAACCAGTTTTCAGATTTTACTACTAGAAATGTCAGGCTAGCAGCCTTCCACCTGCTGGAAGGTTTTAATATGATAGTTCATGTTAATTTGTAGCTAAACTGCTGCCACACCTGCAAGCAATACTTCCACTTTTCTTTGAGGAGCAATGTTGTCAAAAACAGAATATAATTCTGTATTCATATTGGTCTTAATAATAACTTTACCTAAATATCCCCTTTGTCCAGCTCCCCATGACCTGTGCAGATTCAGTGTAACTTGAATTTTAAAACTGCACACAAAGAAAGAAGAGGACTCCATAATATCATTCATTACATGTCAAAGAATTAAGCATTATTCCACCGTGCCTCAATGTTTGTGTATCCATATACTAACAGACTATCTTGTGATAAAGAAATCTAACTGGCAGATTCAGAGAACAATCCAAACTTGATATGACCTCAAGGAAATGTTTCAAGAGGACAGTAAACCATTGATAAATGATTGAAATGTAATGCTTTTCCCATGTAAAGAGCTTAAAAGTTATAAATGAATCAAAAAGAAAACTCCAACTGCTGTTTTGTTTTTAATAATGGAATAAAGAAAAAAAAAAAGTCAGTTTTCAACTTTGTAAAAAGTCTAAATAGAGGGGGAAAAAACTAAAATGTCCTCTGTAAAATAGAATAAAATAAAACAGAATGCCAAATTCCTAAATGTGAAATATACATACATATATATATATGAAGGTAAAATAAAAATGTATCCTTGCCTTTTTGTTCTTTAACATAGCTCTCCTTACAGTTGTGCATGAGCTGCAGAATCCACTGATGTTGAGCACCAATGCACTGCCAAGCTGGGTCTCCAGGTGCATGAAGATCAGAAAGATATCTGCAAAATCCAGTCCAAAAATAACAGTTCTGACTTGACACACTGAAGGCCTCATTAAAACAGACCAAGCATGTACTAAGAAATACTTTATTTTTTACATAATTTTAAAAATTCAAGAATAGGTATTAAGATACACTCATATCTGCAAACGGATTTGTGTTTTATCTTCTTCAATTAGTGAGACAAAATTCCACCAAAAAATCTTACAGAAATAAAACCCATTAATATCATATTAGTATGTATTTCCAGTTGTGTCTCTAGCAAAGTATTCAGGAAAACAAACTCTTTATCTGCAAGGTTGCAGTTTAGTGCTTCAGATTTGAGTGGAACCAGTGATGGCATCTCAAGCACATAAAACACAGTATTTTTCTTCTTACTGTATATGACTGTATCATCATATAATCTTAAGTAATTACAGAAGGAATTAATTTCTGCCAGCTCATTCATTTTATCACATGCCTGCACAAACTTATGTAAAGCAGGCTCAAGGGTTGTCTTTTTGTTTGTTCCTTTTGGTGTTTTTTTGTCCATGCACAGTTTGAATAAAAAGAGGGGGAAGAGATAACAAAAAGTGGCTTCTAACTTGCAGAAGCAAAAACTGTCTGTCTTTAGGGAGAGAGGAGTATTAGAAGCCAGCTGTTGTGATTTTGAAGAGAACACAAAAGGAATGTAGTCTCATGTATGGCACTCAAGACTATCTGATGACAGTACTTTCAAAAGAGTATTTTCAAAAAGTGGTAGCTGCTCTACAGTTTAAGGCACACTGTTATATTCTGGATTAATGAAACTTGGGACAGATTATAAAAGTCAAGATGCTTAATGTGAACTGTACTGATGTATTTTCTGAAGCAGTGCAGGGAATGTTTACTCCCTCACAAAAGCTGTTTTACTACAATAATACCTAATGTTAATTAGGACTGTTGAATTCTGTCTTCTCTGACAAACGTCTGCAGCATTTGAACAAAAAATAAACTGTCAAAGTAGGATTGGTTGGATGGGTGAGAAAATTACACAACTAACCATTTTGACAGGGTGACATTTATAAATTATGAGCTCAAGTCCTTTTCAGTGTTATGAGGGACTTTAGTCTTTTCTTAGGCACAAAATCTTGAAATACATCTGCTCGGCTCCTAAGTGTGATGCTAAACTATTTCTGAACAGTATAAAATAATTAACAGTGTAAACACCCTAATACAATGAGATGAAAATATGAATTGAAGCCTAATTATAAACATTAAATATCGGAAGGAGAAAACTAAAGTATATTAGGTCTTGGTCAGACTTCAACTTCAGAGACATACAAAACAAGTGTATCAAGGAAGAAAAAACCCTCATAAAGCAGCAGGGTTTATGCAAACTATTTTACAATTTGGATTTTGTTAGTTTTATTTTTGCTGAAGTCCCCTGAAGAAATTTTACTTCATACCTTGCCTTCAGAAAATTTACACTAACACACCCATGTATATTTAGAGTAATGAAACTAATTTAACAATTTCCTAGGCAGGGATTGTGTTGATTCATTAGAACTAAATTATTCCACATTCATCCACTCCCTGCTCTTCTTTATTATACTTCTACATGTGGAATGCATTTGGTTACATTAGCAGAGTCTGCTTTAACATAGGCTGGGGTATTTTTAAAGATTCGGTAGTTCAAGGTGAAGGGGCTAAAAAACAAAACACCTTAAAAACAACCAACCAAAACAACCAACCTCAAAAACTCAAGGAAGAAACAATAAAACACAGCCAACCAAAAAACCCTAAACAAAAAAGCAGAATCAAGCACACGTGCAACTATGAGTCTTTCAAAGAATCCTTAGGACAGGTCCTAGGACCTGGCTTAGGTTAAGCAGATGCTCTTTAAAGTTTTCAAGTGTCACAGAGAAAAGGAATAGCCAGTGCCACCTTCACAGACAGAAAATGCTGAACTGTGCATCTTAAAAAACAATTCCAGTTAATAGGCAATATTTATGTGGTATTCAGAAGAATGAGAAGCACTCTATATAAATACACAGAGCTCACCATAGGCATAAATTCACAGATGCAAAAGGGACCTAAAACACCAACACTACACTTGGGCCTGTGCAACTGTGCCTGGTGCACGCACAAAACACTCAAGACCTTGTGCAGGTGTCTGGTTTGAATTTTACAAATGCTTCCTGCACAGCACTTTGGTCTGCTTCTTTTACAATAACTGGTAAAAACACTGAGATTCTCAAGACACACTAGGGGCCCTGGTAGCATCCAAATCTCAAAAGCTTTCTAAATAAAGGCATCAAATGTTCCAGAGCATGCTAAAGTTTGGCAACAAGGTCTGAAAGGTTAAAGTCTACTCATCTCAGCAGCCCTACAGAAGACATCAGCTTTGTGAAAAACAGAAAAATCTGTAAGTGCCAATGAAAAATGGGCATGTTCATGTTAATGAAATAAAAAAGAACTTCATTGTTTAGCCTGAGCAGTAAAAGAGCCAATATCACTTTCAAACAACAGAATAGTCTGGATTAAAGCCTCCCTGTCATCTGACTCAGGATGATTCCATTTCAATATCAAGTCAAGCTAAAGTGTAAGACAAGTTAATAAGGAATCTATTTTGAGGTATGCAAACTAGGAGTGGTCATTTCAAACACAGCTTGCAATATGTCAGTTTACAGAAAGCGACAAAATCTTAACATGCCTTAAAGATTTCAAGAATTAAATTCAAATCTCATTTATGCTTCATTAAATTGTTCTCATTCAAGAACTGTTCTTCAGTCCTTCAATAAACAAACCAGTACCATTCCATTGCCATTATTTATATAATCATAAAGTCTCAAAATACTCACAGCTTTAAAATCAGTATTTAAACCATAGTAAAACTAGTCTCTACCCTATTTAGGAAACATTTAAACACACATTTAACACCATATGTCTGATGAAGGCACTAGGCAAATGAATACCTTATATAACGTTTCTGATCATGCAACGTTGACGGAGTTTCAAGCAGCTTATCCAACAAAAGTTCCCGTAAAGCTTCAATTCTGGTTTCAACTTCAGCATAATCTAGGAATAGGGAGCAGGAATAAAATCAATGTGTCCTTAAGCAAAGTCATGAACTGAAAATTATATTTTACTAGGGTATCAGACACTTCTGGAGTTAATGTGGAAATCAATATAAATCATTTTATAACAAGCCACATCTAAAAATATTACATGACAGTTCTAAAAAACAGAGAATTAGACTTTCAAGTCTTTCCAACAATATGTGAGAAAGACACTCAAAGTCACATTTTAATTACTGTAATCTTTTATTATGTCCAATAATACCAAGCATAAATAAATAAATAAAATTGACTGTGATGTCACATTTTGTAGTATATATCTCATTCAGAAAACTTGCTAGAAATATTGCCTAGAGTAATTGGCTCCTATAAATTCATAATTTGTATGGATGAAAATCCGTATCAAAACCACATAAGGCTCTTTGGTCTCCTATGTGCTTTTTAGCCTTTAAGTAAAAAAAAAACCCCAAACCATTAAATAACAGAACTCATATCTTACATTTTTTGAACACTTGAACCTCTGTCTTTCCAAAGAGGGACTTGGCTTTTTCGTAGTCATTAATAACCACATCATAATCGCCCTTAAAAACAAAACCAAGCATTTACATTTGTCAAGAAAAAGACTAATGTCAAAAGGCTACTTTCAGCAAATATAAAATTATTTTTAAAGTTTTATACCTTCTGGATATTTCTTTCAATATTTAAGGGAAGATTGAAAAGAAATTTAAAGCGTTGAAGAACATTAAGCGCGTTTCTCGTTGAATCAGCTTTGTCCTTGCGACCCAGCACTTCTTGAAATAAGGTATCTGCTGTGTTACTGGCTCCTATTTCAAAAAGGGTGACAATAAGAAAAAGAGTAAGTAATCAGTAGAAATGACAAACAGATTTTCTTCATTTTAATGAGTTATTCAAGTTTTTTTTAGAGCAAATCAGTAATTATTGCAGATTTTTATACTTTTTTGTTCAACTGCGTTAACATTTTACAACTGCTGAAATTCTATTTCAAAGTGAACCCCTTAGCATTTTAATGTGGTAAGACCTCTGTGCGATTAAAAACAATCACTCTTTCCTATTTCAAATGCTTAGCTTTGCTGCAGATATTTTATAGTTTGCTTTGGCTCCAGATGTACATTTTACAACCAAATTACGCATCTCAGGATATAGAAAAAATCATAGAAAGCTTTATTTTTTTAAAAAATATAATTTCATATTGGTAATTAATGTCAGAGCTTCTAAAGTTATCACTGGGTTTCACAAACAATTTTTAAATGTTTTCAAGTCTTAAAAATTATTAACAATATTTGAACCACTTAAAAGTACCAATGGTTAAGATAAAGACAGTGTCACAACTAAAAAAGTCTAACTAGCTGGTCACTGTAACAGAATGAATACAAATTGTCTTCAAATCGCACTAAAACTCTTACTGGCTTCATCACACACAGGATGAAGCTGTGATCAACAATTTCACATATTTAAGTTGCTATATTATCAATGAATACTCTTAAAAAAAACCATTAAATATCATCCTAAAACATTTTCTATCCAAACTAAAAAACATTCTAGTTTCTAATAAAGATTGTTTCCTAAGTTAGAATAATAAATTTTCATTTGCAGTAGAGAAGACTTACACTGCATATGAATATTTGCATTTTTCAACTTATGACTTACTTTTAATTAACAAAACAAAAAAAAGTGGAGCTGCTTTAGCCTTTTTGATCATTGCGTGTAGAAGTTTCTACATTATCTGGTCTAGTGACTATACTTTAAGCAAAGATGAAAAAAATTACATCAGTCTCGCTGGGTGGCTTGCATGCCATTTTCTCTAGTCAACACTGTGGGTGGCCTGCTCATGTTAAAAGTAGTCTTTGTAAAATAATTGTTATATCTAAATAATGTTTAAACTTTGTTGAAATTTTGAAGCCTTGATGTAAAAAAAAGTTCTGTCAGGACATCTATTTCCACCACATATTATTCAGCATAGAATACTTTAATCCATTAAGGAGAAATGCAAAATGAAAACAGTTAGCTGGACATTTAAATACAGATCACTGGTAAAGTATGATTTTTCTCAAGGTTATAAGAAATGATTGTTTTGTAAACCCTTCTAGTAAGTAACATTTCGTTTGTTTGAATTCATATGTTTCTAGTCCATTCTTTTAACAGCCCAGGAGCAATGTGCTCTACCTGGGAATTAAAGTTATATTCACAAAGTTGTTTTTTTCTTGACTCAATGCGAACCGTTTTTAAAAGGTAATTAACAACTGCAGGAAGACCAAAGTGATTTCTATCTTAATCTCTTTATGAAATTCTCAATTCCAGGAAATGATCCTACTTTTTTTTTTAAGGGTACTTTTTCTGCTTTATAAGAAATTGAAATATATCAAATTACTTATTAGTGTATTAATGTAATTCAATACTTCATGCAAATAGTTCTATCTTTTTAGAATTAATATACTGTAACATTTCTTTCCTCCTCATCCCTCCAAATCCTTTCTACAATAACAATCTTTATCTCTTGATTACTGATGAACCATCCATGGATAAAGTTTCAGTTCTTATAATGACTGTGTTTTCAAAATGGATGATTCATTGACAGTGTGTTAATTTTTTTACTTCAAAATAAATCTCTAGTTATTCAACAGTTGTCTGTGTTAGAGCCTGACAAAAACACTACATATAGGAATTTGATTTACTTTCTCTAGTAAAAAATTCTTCATTAAATTAATTATAAGACACTGCAGGTTTCTAATAATATAAATTTAACAGCTTGTTTAGCAATTAAATTGAGCAATAATTCCAAACATCTATAATTCCAGCTAAACCCCCAAACTGTTCTTTTACTATTCCATGCCATTTCAATTCAAGAATTCAGAATCCTCTTTACATACATTCAGATGCTGTGGAAAACATGCTCATTGTTAAGGGTTTGTAACCAAGCTCACATAACAGCAGTTATCTCTCAAAACATGCACCTACAGTCCATAAAAACGCACAAGTCAACTAAAGAATTAAAGTAATGTTTGAAAGCAGTCCCTGCTACTCATGGATTATGGAAGCTTTTCAATGATCAGACAAGAAACAAAGCTTTGATCCTAAACTACTTTGCATAATATTATTTACACTTTTTAAATCCATGTATTCCTACTTCCCTGCCTCCCACCCATCATGACTTGCAAAGTATCGTGAGGAAAAGCAGCCAATTCTTTTCATAGCAGAGCCAAACATCAAACCACTCTGAAGTGTCTGGCACAAGTTCCTCTACAGATCCAGCTTGAAAAAGACAACTTGCATTGTCTACACACAGACTTCAGCCACCATTTATCAAATGAAACAGTAATTATATATTATAGGTAAATTTGTCTTATATTAGTGTATATAAGAAATATCACAGACCTAAATTTTTGCTTTTTTATTTAAAATCTGTCATACTATTTAGTACAAGGGAAAGTGCTCTCCAAGGAATCTGTGCTTGGTGTATGACAAGGCCTAAATACAGAGGATTGCACTGGAAATGCTTGGATTTGCTTTCAGCAAATGCTTTTTTTTCTCCTATCTAGATGTACCAAATATTCTTCACAGTAGACACATGCTACAGTCTTTATATAGAAGTGTGAGATTTTATGTGGTGGCTTTTGGTGTTTTTAAATTTTTTTAGCATTTTTAAAAATTTCATTTCAGGCATTAGGATGAGTGAATAACAAAGTTCAACCTTTATTGTGAGCATGAAGGAATCCCTACTGAAAAGGGCTAGAGCTGTTCACAAAACCCCCTGCTTTCTTTGTGCTCCCCACACAAACACACATACAGTCACTGCTTTCTTCATACAAGAGAAGAAAAACAGTGAACTTCCATGTCACTTTCTTGATTTCATAAAACACACTGAGACTTTCCAACACTGAGTCAGCTATCTGCATGTCATTCCTGCTTATTGATACAGCACTAAGGGAAACATCCCTTCCTCTGTGAAAAAAATCACAATGAAACAAAGTAAAATTACCTTGGCAGAAGTCCCAGAATTTACAAAAAAAAAAGAAAAAAAAAAAAAAGTTAAAGAAAAGTAACGTTTTTGATCTGATGAAACACATACCGAACTGCAGCAAATTCAAGCCATCTCTCTCAATACAACCTTACAGCTAATACAGAAAAAGAAAACAAAGTACTGACAGCTTTTCAAGGTTTCTAGAAAGAATGCTCATGCCAAATAGTCTAAATGCCAGCACATTAAGTGAAAAAGATCCTGTCAATAGACCTTGTTACTGCAAACTCTTATAATTGGCTTTTTTTCTGCCTTTACTTGAATATCTTACAATCCTTGTATTTGGCTCAGCTCATCCTTCTACACTTTTGTCTATCCATACAGTTCTCTGTTTTCCTCACCCTTTCAAAATTGCAATGCCACCTAAATTAATCCAAAGTAAACACTTTAGAACATCTTTATTTTGATATTTGTTATCACAAACACTGCCACAAGTCGTGGTAAGCGCTGCTACTTATTTCAAAAGATGCATTGTCATATCCCTGGAATCACTATCACCAAACAGGGCAGGGACGAGAGGCTGTTTTCTACTTTCTACAATAGGAAATATTAGGAAAATATTAAAGTGTGTTAGAAAGTCCAAAGTCCATAAATAGTTGCTGCTGGAAGGACAAAACTTACTGTTCAGTACATTCTCCAGTTTTTGCGTCATGGATCCTTCTACTTTTTCCGTTCCATCCGCTTCCAGTTTTTGATGGATTGCTGGAATAAAGCGTCTAGTTAAAATGCAGAACATTTTAATAGGTGGGAACACATTACATCAAAGTGACACTTTTAAACATTTTTAAAATTAAAAATAAAGTGTTATTTTTCTTTTTAGACACAAAAAATACAAACATGCTTCATGGCAGCAGAGTCTAGTGGAGGACAGGGCTCAGAGCCAGAAACTGCAGAATTTTAACTATTACTTTGACACACACTTCCTGTATCTTCTTGAACAAGACAGTAATGCTTAAAGAAAAAGACCCAGAAACACATGGACAGAATAATCTATCAGTGATTATAATCTAAATTAGCCATCTTGTACAGGCATTAATTAAAATTTGTATTTTGAAAAGTACCATTTAAATATATAATAATTCTGCTTTGTAAGTCACTGATATCACAAAAAAGAAAATACCAATAATTAAAGGGTTTTCTCTTTCTCTATAGAAAGAGAGTCACTGGGAATCTGGATGATCCCAAAATCAAGTGCTAGAACATTCCCCCATCACTTCTTTTCATCTATAAAAGGCACTCCTAAAATACAATTTAAGAGTTTATTGGAACATTAACCATAATTACAATGTTTCTGTGTAATTTTGCTTAAAACAACAGGAAAACAGAGGGGAGGTTGCTTTATTTTTTTTTTAGATGCTATTTTTCTCCTGTCTTAATATGCTAAAATCCCAAACTCTTATTTCTGTGTGGCATTATTACTAATGGAGGTGGAAATGCACAGTACCAGCACTAATTGTTCTTTTAGTATAATTTACTCTTTTAACTAACAAGAGTTAATAATAGTAACAACATAATAAAAAATAAATTAATAATAACAATAAAATATAACAAGATAATAATATAAAATAATAACAATAATATAATTTACTCTCATAATTAATTCTTTTTCAGGGAGGGGAGACTTAACAGCAGAGCCTGATGAAACTATCTTACTCTGAAAATATGAAAAGTGAATGTAGTGTAGATAGACTTCCCCTCTCTCACACAGCCCTCCTTTCCTCTTCTACTGTTCAGCCCAACCTGCACAAACCAGTATTTCTCTTTTAAGGTATTACTCCTGTATATATGCAGCACATATAAAATATTATTTCCCTTTCATATTTTTAATCTGTTAATGGGTAAAATCTGCTCTATCAAGTGGCCATCAGTTCCTATTGCTTTAGATATATTTGAGGCTTAAAAAAACCTCCTACTGCTTTCTGCTGGTTCTCTGTAGAATGGAGTGAGGCTAAGCTACTACCTTTGAAAACAGTGATGACTCAGTGCTTTGAAAAAAGCAAGTAATTATATATTTTAGTTCAAAACACAGGTACAGTTCTGCAAGCAGCCTCTCAATTGTTCCAGCTTATCTTGTTCCAGTTTGTAAGGCAGAGCAACCTGAGCTTCTCAACTGGATTCTTTTAAGGTGAAACAACATTACAAGAAGCACCCCAAGACTACACCTGATGCCTTGAAAGAGATATCTGGAATTTAATCCACTGGGTGGAATATGAGCTAGGTCTGAAATATTGCCATAAACTGCACATATCATGCATACAGAGATGCCATTGCCAACTGGTTTCCTCTCCAGTGCCATCCTTACTTGCCCATGCCATGTAGATGCACGCTAACAAGTGAACAGGGACAGGAACCCCGTGGCCTCAGTCCTGAGCAAGGGGGGCTATTCTGAAACAGCATGGCCCTTTTTAGTCTCTAGCCTCTTTCAAAGGAGGAATTTTCATTGGGAGGGAGATAGAGGAGATAGGTAACACCAGAGTGCAATTTAAAAAAAAGAAGAAAAAAGAAGGAAAATTACATTATTCTTGAACATCATATTTGACCCTTCAATCCCTTGATCCTACACAAAGAATTACAGGAACTCTTGCTTACATGAAAATACAAGAGCAACTCAATTTTCATTCTTAAAGTCATCAGAGGGGGAAAAAAATCTAACTAGGAAACCATATTTCTTAAGACAATCAACAGATTCAGATTCTTGCATATTTTAAGGAGAGAGATCTATCATAAAAGATGGTGTGTTGTTCACTGTCACATGTATTTTGTGTGCATTGTGGACAGCACTTACCAACAAGAATTCTTCTACAGTTTTATAACAAAAACATTAGTGGCTCTATTGACATTATTTCATTCCTATATATCATTTTCAGTCAGAAGAAGCCAATTACTGTAGTGTAATTATTGTTACATACCGAAAAGCAAGCTCAGCAGAACAGCAACCACAACATAAATAGACATTTTAAAGCTAAATGCTGTAAGTACTATTGGAATCACATAAAACTGTAATGATTTTAATTCACATCTTTTGAAATCATTCTATGACACATACTTTTGAAAGATACTTTAAAAAGAGACATGAATAAAAATCTAAGTTCCATACTGCCTCAGAGATTTTTAAAATTTAGCGTTTTGAAACTATTAATTACATACAGTTAATTGCTGACCAATTCAATATAATGTAAATGTGAAGGGGGAAAACCTAAGCATTTCCAAAAGTGACTTGTAAATCTAAACCTCTATCAAAACACACATACTGGCAACAAAAGGTAAAATATGATGAGGACTTCTTTCTTGTACATAAGTTTTGAAAGAGCACTATTTACCATGTTAGAATCTTCAAAAAGTCTCGAAATGTAGCTTCTTATTATAAAGGCAGCTTATTTAGAAATTATGATGATATTAAAATTAAAGTATCATGATCTTTAAGCAGTTTGAAAATTTTGATGTTGGAAACTCAGGAAGAATGGTCCCATTAAATCAATTCATAATGCACATTCAGACACAGAAAAGTATGTCAGTGGGACAAAAAAAATAAAAATAAACCAAAGTGTTAAGTTTCAGAAACGTGGAAAGCATTGCAGAGTACAGATAAAGACATATTAAGCATAGGTAACTTGGAGTGTAAACCAAAAGGCATTTTTGAACCATTGTCTGAAATAAGGTATTTTAGGACATTCTAAAGTCTAAAAGTACTTAAATTCCTCTGTGTTCACACAATAAATTTCTTATATTTCCTTCTAAATGTTTAAGCTACTTTGTTCACTGTAGCTATTTTTACACATTATAATTAGATTTAGCAATAGGCACCTTTCATTGTGTTCCAAGGCTGAGTTACAAAAGAAAAAAATAATTCTTAAGTTTTCACAGTGAAAAAGGTTTTCTAATAAAGTCTGAGCTTTGCATGAAATGATTTTGAGAAAGCCAAGTGCCTGTTCCTTGCATGGGGACCAGACAAAAAGTCTTTGATTTAGAAGTTTAGACAAGTGAAACTATATGCAGTCAAGAAAAGTATCTGTAAACCTCATCTTTGGAAGGAATGTAGAGATACTCAAGTTAGTTTTTTCTCCTAAAGTGCTAAATCCATCTAATAATGGTATGGTACTGGTTGGGACAGTACTCCCTGTTCTGTACCCAAAGGGCTTCCTTTTCCTCAATCTAAAAATCACACAATCTAGCTGCAGGGCAGCTGTAGTGAGATAATTTGGTGCCAAACTAACCCACTAAGGAAGAAATGCTACTTTACTGATCAGTGAGCTTGTTTAAATCTTGCCTTAGTGGCAGCACTGCAGTATAAGGCAAGGAGCATATGGCCAAGGGAAGGTAGAAAGCCATCCAACTCTTCCCATACTACCCAGTATTTAAGATAACCTTCAAATGCAACTTTTTATGCTCAGCTCATCACTGGATGCAATAAGAAGAGTAAGGAGAAACTTTTAGGTCTTGAAGGCTTGAAGTAAAGGACAGATGGGATTTTTCTTGAACTGCCAGTTACCCTGGATTTACCTGGCACACACTATACAAGTTGGAAAAGCAGCTGGAAACCTAGCAGAATCTGTTCCTTATTTTTAGGAGCTTTACTGTAAGAAGCACACAATAAATAAAAATGAAGAAAGGCTACATCTGGATGTTTCAACTAAGGCCAGATAATAACTGTATTTTGTATCATTCTTGCCAGTAGGTGTTCGTGCTTCCCAGCTAAGTCAGAATATCTAAATCACAGCTGCAGGCAGATACTGATTAATAATAGTGAAGAAACTAACTACAAAACTCACAACCTCTAACTGTAACTAAATACACCAGAACACATTGTAAAATTCAATCTGGCAAATAAGCCATAAAACAGGCCCTGTATTAAGACAAATGGCAACTAATTCATTACTACTTGAGTTGAAAACAATTTTATTTAATCTAAGAAAGAATATGGGTATTTTTGCTAGATTTATGGCAACTATAAATCTAGTAAATTAAACCACTTGCCAGGATCATGCAGCTTTTGATTTGCAAATTTCATATTTGATTTCCTCATTAGATATTTTTAAAACATATTTTGAGATAGGCACCAGGCATGGCATTCTCAAAAGTTCGTCAGCCTAACTCTCAGCTCAAAGCAACACAGATGAACATTTTCTATCATTTTCTGACTAAAGAATGGCTAGAAATGCATTTGGCATATCTGAAAATCTTACTCATTTTCAAAGAAATGTGGTTAAAGAAAAAAAGTACTTGAAATAAATCACATCCTTTTAGTCAGATGCAGAAAACAGGAGGGAGAAAAATACAAGAAGGGCAAGGCCGAGTCAGCGAAACATTTCTGATGATCTGATGTGGTAACTAAGAACCTGGCACCAAAGAACAGTAATGGAGGAATGAAGAACACATGTTAGCACACTGCCAGGATTTGTGCTCAATGCATGAATAAAAGTACCTTTGGTTTCCTTTATTGGAAGATTAACTATTTTTTGCAATTCTAGCAAAATATAAGAAGGATATTGATGAGGACAGTATCTCTATGTAAGGTAAAAACTGTTCTGGATGGATTCAACAAGACTGCAGGGCTGTATATAAAGAGGAAAGAAATAAAGACAGCATGCCATGAACAAAGCTCTTAATACATTACTCTATGAAAATCTAAAAAAAAAAACCAAAAAAAACCCGTAGTAGTTCTTTCTCTATGGCCATTAGTTAATAGCACAAAGTGAAGTTTGGTCTGGTCATTCCTGCAGTGCCCCTTGAGAATTCTAGGTATTTTTGCATTGGCAAAGCAAACTGGGCTTTGATTTGGTTAACATTATTAATCCTGGCAAAAACGACAAAATATTGAACTAAATGCAGTATTGTCTTAAGTTGCCTTTTTGTGTTTTGTTTCTTTAGCATTTACTTCTTCAAGCCTGTTCACCCAACAGAGTGGAAAAAAACTAAGAAAATGGACAGACTTAACATGATATTTTAAGGTAATTAAAGCACAGTGCTAGGAAGGGAGGCTTTATTGATATGTAAACCCCGAAAATTTTAGTCTAAAAACATTATGAGCCCAGACTACTTGCTCTCAGATGTACTTACATTAAAGTAAGTCTGATATTTCTGGGCAAATATGTTGGAAATAGACAGGAAAATATGGCTTATTATTCTGCCTATGGATGCACTAAAAGGTCCAGGACTGAATCCAGGTCTCTGCCAGAATACTTCAAAATTAAAGAGTACAGAACATGCTACTCTCTCTTTACTGGCGCTAACCTTCTGCATCTGTGAAAGATAAAAATAGTAAAAATAAAAGCAGCTTTTAAATGTTGCATTTAAAAGGTGGTATGGAAATCAAAATGGAATAACGTAGCATGAAACTATGGTAGTTTTATGGCTTGCAGGGTAAGTCTGGGTCAAATTTAATCATAGGTAACTTTTTTGCACACTTGCAATCAATTGCAGAATTTGCTGTTTGAAAATTGCAAAACTTATTTCTTTTTCTACATGCTTTACTATTTTTCAAATTCAAACAAAACAGTTAACGTACATGAAAATAAACAAGTTCATAAAATATGATAGCCACACAGTAACTATAAGCTGCCAAAACAGCATCCCTTTGGAGAAATTCTGCTAGTAATTAGCTCACATCTCTATAACAATAACTGATGAAGAAGCTACATGAGCAGCCAACATAAAAGCAAGTACAGGCTTGGGCAGAGAATTTTCACTATGGTCTGTGACAATTTCTGCTGTTACTCACATTTTCTAATCAGATTTTCTCTTGCTTGAGACAAAAAAAAGCCAAAACAAAAACAACTCCCTACAGAATGCCATGCTAGTGCCAGCATGAAAGTTTGAGCCTTTTATCAATTGTGATAACTTTTGCTTTTATAAAGTTGCATTAAGGTAACAATTGGTTGCTACAAAAATTGACCAGAGGAAGCATTCACTCCAGACTAAACTATCTACCACCACTTAAGATACTTTACTGCATCCCTTTGTCAGGTCATCTTTCTCTCAGAATGCATTTCTCATTTCAATGTCCCTCTTGTTATCTAGTGCTGAAAGATCAGAACACAAGATTCCAACAAGCAAAATTAAAATTAAAACAAGCAAAATTAGGTTTTATTTAGCATGGCTATTTTTAGAATGACTAATTTAGCACATCTATTTTTTTAATTTTGAAGGCTGAATTGGCCTATAAAGGTAAGTACAAATATGAAGCAACGATAGCACTTATCCTTCTCATTCAGCTTTTGTCTGTAAGGGTAGCACAAAGCTCACTGAAGTATTCAGGTAGGAGGATCCACTTGGAAAGCTAGACACTGAGTAGAGAGCACATCAGCTTCATGATGACAACATGGAGGCATGATCATAACTTTAAACTTGAAATCATCTAACTTGCACCTACTATGGGGCACTTACATGCAAGGGAACTGCTACTCTGAAGTGTATCCAATACACTTCCAATACACGCAGCATCATTTTTCTACTCCTGCCAGTTTGTTTCCATGGCCCTATTCTTTCTTATGATCTAGAAATTATAATCTTTAAAATCACTAGTTGTAACAGCAGACTGTTCTTACCCTGCAAAGACAATATTCTATCAGCTGAAGTAGGATGAGGAAGATAACGTTAACAGACACACATCACACAGAGAATTAGAGCTATTCCAGACATTTCACATCACCTGCATATTTAGGTAGCAATCATATATGAATTTTATTTACTCAAACTCATAGGTTTAACAAAAATCCACATTATTCAAAAAAATAGACTCGAGAGTAAAGTAAAGCAAAAGTGTGAAATAGGTTTGTTACAAAACAGCAATGTGACAACAACAAAACCTCATATGCCATTTTAATACCACACTACCAAGCAAAAACAGTCATGCACTAGCATTTAATTGGGCAAAAGAAAACCATTTCAAAATTAATCATCAATCTAGTTTGCAAACAGAATCACTAACGAAAAATTTGGTTGGCTCTATATAATCTCTTTAGATTTAAGATTGAAAGTCTGAAGCAAAGGGACACATTTATGACAGACTAGCATCAGTTTTTAGCTTCTCAAACTTCCAGTCTAACTAAGAATTGAATATAGCTCAGGTGATATTTTTCTTTTACTTTCAGAGAAAATGAATTTAACAGACATAATGGCAGCAGCACAGACTTACTCATCCTTAATCCAATCCTGGATCACTAACATGCTCATTCTAGAATGAGCCTTAGGGAATGAACTGTAAAAATAATCCATAGGAAGAAAAATACCAAAGCAAATCAAAAGAACAGGCACTGGCCAGATTAGGATCCTTTCAGCCAGGTAATTTCAGCCACACTATCCTTGCTTATGTATTAAGATAGGTAGCAGACAAAAGGCCAACTATGGTCCAAGGTCCCTATCATGGAGGTATTCCCAAAAAGGGAAAAGGGAAAAAAGGAACAGTGCTGTAATAGCCAGCAGTGCTTCTTTTGTACAGACTTCCTGAAAATCATGAAAAATATGTTTGTAGTTGTAATTGCAAAAAAATTGTTGCCATAGGAAACTAGAGAGCCAAATCTAAACCTCAAATTTGTTCATGATATGTGTTTTAAAGACATTACAGCATATTCTTTACCTGCCAATAGAGATGTCATACCTAATGTTTTTGTGTGAGCGACTGAAGTAGTAATTTCCCAATTTTTTTCCTTTTGTTTAAATAAGAAGAAACTGCAGCCTTAGGTCAATTGCAAAGAGCATTTCAGAAAAGAATATACTGGGAGAAAATTAATTTTCTAACTTTCCTAATGACTTCTGTGGGGGACCTGATTTGCTCATGATGATAAAACACGTCTTAACTACAAATATATAAACAGCCACCCTTTCAGGAATGCTACTTTCTAGGTTACAACCAGAATTACAGGAAATAAACCAGCTGAACTCCCCGACACTGACAAGTGGGTCAAGTTGAGATAAACCCTGCTCCCCTCAGCTCAGTTTACAGCTCCATTCAGCTGACGAAACAAACTTCCTGTTGAACATCTCCTCTGCAGAGTCACTGTCAAACTGTCAGCCAAGCTAAGAGAGAGGCAGAGACACACGGGGATCTGATAAGGCTGTTCTATTTTCCCAGAAATTAAACCAAACAAAGAAAGGTTCTGGTACATTTGAGCTCTTATTTTCTTAGTAAACAGCCTTTAAATCATAAAATACAATAAACATCTTAGGACTGCTTTTTATGCTTTCCATTGCTTATTTATGAAAATATTTAAATGCATAATAGAGTCTGACAGTACCCTTAAGATCAGACAGAATTTACTGGTCCTAACTAATGAAATGCAGAATGATCAGTAATGCTGGAAGGTAACATATTTGAAATAAACATTATTAAATGCATATAAATTCTAAAAAGCATGTATAAAAGCTGTAAATGAGTATGAAGTAACTGGAGAAGCAAGTGTTATATCTCCCAATGTGATCCTCTTGCAGAAAGGTCTCCTGTAGTAATTTAGGGAGACTTAAGAGAAATAACTGCTCACAAGTAGCTCCATTCTATAACTGCAATGCAACAGACCTGCAGTTTATGAAGCATAACCAATGAGGCTAGAAGATGTGTTCAAAGATATCTGAAGGGGAAAACTGAGAGTCTAACTTTTTTGTCCTCAAAAAACCCATCTCTTTACAAAATAAATTAGATTTTAGAAATCTTCCCAAAGAAAGAGAGTTAAAAAATATCTAAATCAAAATGAACCAACTCAGAAAATGTAACCATATTGGAAGACAGAAAAAATGTATTCAGTAAGGATCTTCCCTTGAGTCACTTTTCATCTGTGACAGTTGTATGCTTATCATCAAATAATGGAAGTTTGCAGAACAATGGCTATAGCCCTAAGAATTTGGGCTGAAACAACTGTTCAGCTTTCAAATACAAGCTACTCCTCAAGTAGTTTTGTTGAAATGCATACAAATTCTAGTTGCACCCTATTAAAGGAGAAAATAAGACATAAAAATTCATCCTTACATGTGTAAGGGCAAAAAAGTGCCATTCCATTATCTTGCACAATCACTGTCTAGCCAGATTATATTTTTAATTTAATGTTCTCCTGTTAAAAAGCTTGGATTCCGTAACTACACATGGAAGAATTAATGGGGGGTTTGTTTGCTTGGAGGTTTTTGTTCGGTAGTCTGTTGGTGGTTTTTTAAAATCTGCATCTGAGCTGTTTCTCTAGAACAATGCTAATAATGCTTACTCTAATTCTCAGCATCTTTCATTTGAGAAAAATGTAGTGATCAAATGTCCTGGAAAAAGCTGTGACATCTGGCAGTAGGGCTGGATGATGGCATCAATGAAGTCCTTTTTTTCTTCTTGCTACTTAACAATTGATTGTACCTATCACAAGCTCAAGTCTTCAAAAATTTATGCAATTTTTCCGGCTATACTCTTTCAAAAATATCCTACATAGGGAAGAAGAACAGGCAAATAAGTAGTTCTGCATTCAAAACTGAAATTCATATGCAGTGAGAGTGGGTTTATCAAGTGAAAAGAAGCAAAACCCCTTTTGCACATGCAATTAATGTGACATTTCAATGAGAGAAATGTGTATTAAAATGCTACAGAAGGCATCTGTGACCTGTGCTGCATTCTCATACAGAATTTGGGTTCACAATTTGAAAACTAAGTTATATATTGATGTTGCCCTTGAACTTCAGTGCTACAGTTTTGAATTTATAAGAGTAAGGATTTAAGTCTCTGATTTTCTTTTACAACAGCACATCAGGACCGTTCTTTCATTATACCACTTTAATTCACTGTATAAGCTGAAAGTCTTCTTCCTTTTGAGCACCAAAGGGAGATAGATCACCCAGGGAAAGACAAAGCCAAGCCATTTTGATTACAGACAAAAAGTGACATCAAGAACCACTTGAGTCATCCCAAGTTTAAAGTACTAATTTAGATAAAGAACTGCAGAACTGCACTGATAAACCCTGATTTTAGGTAAAAATAACACTGATAAAGGTAAAAGATGCAAAATATTATTACAGCTTATAATTTTTTAAAATTTGAGACTACAGTAGTTAATAAAATAAATTAGGTTGCTTTCCCTACCATTATTTTATTAATATTTCTCACATTACTACTTGCTCGTTGACCTCCTCATTTACCAGAAAATCAGTCTCCAAAGGCAAAATGCTACTAAGAAATGGAACAAAAGAAAATTACTTCATTGTGCTCAGCCTTTTCTAAAACCTCATAACATTCATGGTTTGCCTTATCTTTCTTCAAATCCTACTAAGTATTTGTGGATCCAAAAAAAAACTTACAAGGTAACAGCGTTAGCATTATTTTTTATCTATAGGAGCAGCTCGTTGGGAACAGAAGTCTCACTCTTTTAAAGCATTTGATATTCCATATGCAAAGCAGATTTGGTTGTGAAAAACAAGCCACATCTCAATATTTTTTGGGATTATGTTTGAGATAATTTAAGAAAAAAATAGGATTTCAATATTTTCAAGATGTGTAAGAACTATAAAGAAAGCCTGTTACTTTTCCTTGCATTTAATGAAAATTCAGCTTAAAAAGGTGAAAGAATGCCAAATAATGGTTCTTCTTACAGTCTTTTCCTATGAATATCACCACATTCTTCAGGTTTTCTGCTAAATTCTTTAATACTGTTATTGAATGTAGTCAGACTTTGGCTGAAGTGGTCAATGACCAGGATGGATAATCAGCATAGTGGTAAAAGACAAACCTATTAAAGCTGGTTTCCTGTGCACTGTTGCCATCTTATCCAGACCAGAGCCTCACTAGACAGGACTACAGTAGCCTACAAGGTTGACCTGTGGGACATTTGACGCTTTAAGAGTGTATCTGTGTGTGTGTATACACAATAAATAAATAAATGGCAACTACAATACTCTCACTAGTGCCCTGCAGTCTCCCACTGGCAAGCAGAACAGAAAGACCCTCTGATTTCACAAAGTAACAACTGTCTGGATATTCATAAAAGTATTCATATAAATATTACCATCTGACTATTGAATAAGCCATCATGAAAATCAAGTTTTTCTGTTGCTACAGTTTGCAAGTCATCTTAATATTAACTCCAGTTTAACACTTCTCTTTCTTGCATTTGTGGTCTAAGCAATTTGATGAAATGCCTTCAGCTCCTGTAAGATACAGCTGGTGACATCTTTTGCAAATAAACCACATCAATCAGTTCTAGCTTGTAACCAACACAACTCAGATTTTAGGCTCATTATACAATTTTAGTACAGACTATGAAGATAAACAATATTTTTTTTAATTACTAAATTCAACCATATATGCATTTAAGTATTTTCTTTTTATACTGTACTTAGTAAGTGCAAAGAATCTTTACCTGACAAAGCATCTTGTGCTTCAAAAAATGTGCTGAGACCTCCTTTCACATAAGCTAGACTCCCTTCATTTTTCTTATTGGCTTGTTTCTTCAAATTCACAACAGCCGTTTTGAGCTGATCAAAACTGAAAACAAACAAGAAAACCTCAGAGACATTCAAACAATAAAGTCAGCTAATAAATAAACAGAACAAACTACTTGGAAAATAAAGCCACTTCCTTTCAGACAAACTAGTAAGGGTAAAGTAATTGCTAATGAGTGTGCTTTCCAATAATGGGAGTTTATTCTTAGTCCAAAGATCTATAAGATTTTTTTAGTTTCAACCCTAAATAGAGGGCTCCTATCACTTGTGATGGAAGAGACTTCTTTGTAATACAAACTAGTCAAGATGTTTCTTCTAAACACACAACATTGCTCTTCCTTAACTGTCTGTAGTACATTAAATAGGTAGAATTCACTATACTTAGCACACAGTAGATTAACTAGTGAGATGTTAGAAGTCTCATTAATAATGGGATTTGTTTAACTCTGCAGCTTTACTCACAGTCCTTTCCCACTTTTGTTTCTGAATTCATTCAATATTTTTATTTTGCTTTGGACACACAGTTCAGAATTGAATACCATATTAGTGCAAAATAAAGAAAAGCTAAACAGATTCCTGCTTTATGAACAGTATGGTTTTTACATGCAATCTACTGAAATATTTTTGAAAGACACTTCATAGGGCAATATTAACTACCAGCTCATCGTTGTTGGTATAGTGGCTTTCTTTTTATCTTAGCTTCATAATATTTCTCAATTTTTGCCAGCTTACATTTGATTTCACATCTTTATTTTTTGCAAGCACCTGCAAATAATTGAGAAGTCTTATGTTGTGAAAAAATCTTAATTAATTGTAAATAATTTTTTGTTGATGATGATTAATATGACCTCAGTAGTTATATTACTTGATTAACTATAAAAACTATGAAAAAGCTCAGAAATACAAATATAGCAAATAATTTTCATCTTTAAAGTCTTTCTTCCTAGCTGCAGGCTAAAGCAATCTCCCTAATAAAAATAAAAAAAACCAAAAATAAATAAAAAACCCCCCAAAACAAACAAAAAAAAAAACCCCAAACCCAAATATCTACTCTACACCTATGTGAGGTGTAGGAATCAATGAAGTAGAAAACTAAGACATAAGACAATTCCATCAATATTCTGCCCATTTTAAAAAGAGATGGTACAAAAAGACACATTAAGAGAACAAACCAAATTTCAGTCCAGGCAATGAGAAGGCTATCACCACCTGCTAGGAGACAAAGCACACCGGTGCACTCAGAAACACTTTTCTTTTTATACTGATTATGTCACAACGTTTTGCCTAATTTTCTGTTTCCATCTGCTGGACAGAAATATGATTACTCATTACCTGCATTGGTCCACTAGGTCATCTGAGAAGTACTTACCAGTAGCATTTTCAAAATAAAAAAAATCTGTACAGTTCTCCTTTTAGGCACTGTTTCATGTTATCTGATGATCTAACAGTGTGTCAAAATAGTTTATTTATATTTAAAGGATATTTCCAGGATTAAAAGAATTAGTAAAAAAGATGTTATATTGATTTCTTAAAAAGAATGTCCTTCAAGTTAAAAACAGACATAAGCTAACCAAAATGCCATTTACCATTTCCAATAGCTAGGTTATGTAGAGGACAAGAACTGAACCATTGTTGTGTTTTCAGAAAAAAAGCATAAATTATATAGGACAAATATTTATACAATTCCAGAATACTTTTAAGACTACACATTTTGAATTGGGAAGAAAATGAAAACCAAATAATTTTGCTGCTTCTTTGTTTAAAGAGATACGTATAGTTAGATACAAAACATGGCTGGATTCACCCTAACTTCTGAGCATTTATTCTTGTTGAGATTTTACACTGCTCTTGGACCTTCAACACTAAGATTCAGATTTTATAAACCAATATAAATGGAGTTAATACACAAAAAGCTCTAGATTTCATTTAAAAATACAAATTAACACTTTTTATTCCATTGGATGGAGGAGATCATTGCTTGAATCTGTTGACATGCAAAGACACAAATCAATGGAATTTTTTTCTGCAAGAATGATGAAGTACTTAAGCTGATACTAGAAAAAGTGTTAAAAAATGTTTTGTTGTTTTTTTTTTTTTTTTTTTCCTAAAAGCGCCTCATTCAAGCTGTATAGCCATCAAAATTCATCCACTCCTGAGCTTGTGGCTCAGCTCTCATAAAAAAAAGCAGTACAATGACAAGCAGAATAATTATCTCCACACCTTACCTAACATGTTGCTGCTGATACACCCCAGAAGATGATTTGCACTGGACAGTCAACTTTAACAAACACTAGATTGTCTTCTGCATGACTGCTCTCCAATCCCAGGTGTGTACTTTCCTGCTTGCCTTCCCCACTTTGTGTCTTGAATTCAACTATTTCACAATTGCTACAGCCATGGCTACCACTGGTTATCATATCCCCTGACTTGCTTGTAAGAATTAGATCCAGAAGAGCAGCACCCCTGAAGGTCCACACTGCAGCTATGTTAGAAGTCACTTCCAGAACTCCTCACAAGCCTCCTGGGATTGCTGCCCCTCAGGTAGATATGAAAGACATTAGAGTCTTGTACAAAGACTGATGTCTGCTCTCTGTAAACTTCCCCAAGTTGCTTAAAGAAGATTCTGTTCACTTCCTCATGCCACTGCAGTGACACCATTCCAGACTCCTGAACAAGATCTCAACCATCCTGTTCCATAATAGGGCTCATATATTTATTCCAGCTGTTCTTCACATGAAGGTCAAATACCTCTCTTCTTTCCTGAGTATCTGTTCCAGGTGGCCTCCTGCTATGCACCCCAAAATACTAGGTACATGAGCTATCCCACTTTATTCCAGTGGTATGTTTGTCTAATTGACTCTTACTTGTTTCTCAGACTGCACATGAGTGTGTAAAGGCACTTGAGGTTAGACAGTCAGTTAGTTTTGTAACTACTTACAGCATTCTTAATGCCATCACTGAACCCACAGGTAGCACTCTGTCCCTTCATTTAACTGCAGGCTGTTATCACCATCCCCTGATATTCTGAATTTGAAGTTTTTGACATCAAAGTGCAAACCTGCTTTTTCAAATGAATTCCATTTCTCACCAGCAGTATTTGTTCTTTAATCACGGATCAGGCTACAGAAGTAAAAAGTGCTGCTTTTGAAACCATCTGTGAATCTACAGGATAAATCCCTATTACCTGAAACTTTCCACTTCAAGCATAAATCAAAGGGAATATCTAGGCTCCCACATTCTTCACTGTTGTCCCCAGTCTGCAACCACTTGTGATCTGTTCTACATCTCTCTGGGCAGTGTCACTGGTGCCCACATGGATGAGCAACAAAGTGCAAACAGTCCAAGGGCCAAACATAGAGAAAATTTTTTAGGAAGACCTACATCGAAAGCTGTTTACTCCTTATTACTTTATAATCCCCTTAATTTTTTAACAAAACTTGATGATCCCCAAGTTATCAGATTCTGTCAGATAGAATTAATTTGGAATAACTCCTCTAAGTTACTTGAGTTCAAAAGATGTTGTCACTATACGTGTATTAGGTAATAATGTTCTCTTGCTGTTCTGACCCTTTAAAGTACCATCATTTTGAGAGGAAATGTAAGTATTTCCCAAGTAGTGGGATGGTTATTTCTGGAGCTTCAAAAACCAAATATCTTCCCACCCCCAAAACCAAGAAGTAACTCAAACCTTTTTCTATTAGTAGGAAACAAAACTAAAACAATTTGTAAAGTGGCATTTCCCTTTAAAATACCAATCGAAGTATCTAGCTGAAAACAACAAAAAAAAGTTCATCTTCTCTACTAAAAATGGCTTCTAATATTATGTGAACACAAGCAGATAAAAGTTTTGGAACTCAGCTATACATGCAAAAATATATTAATGTAATACATTAATGTAAATACATACTATCAACTATCTTTCTAAATTAGGATTTTAATTGTCAAGATTTTAAGAGATTTACCTTTTCATTTTGCTTGTCTAACTTTTGCTACTATAGCATCTTCCACAAGTATTAACTACAACCTAATTGAGACTAACAATTTTAGTAATCTGTTCAGTGCCCATAACCTGTGTCTCTGTTCATGAGTTAACACCTGGAGTTTCCACTCAAGGCTGTGTTAACTTCTTGATTCCTAAAGTTTGAAGAAAGACAGTTTCCATCTGACACTGGGGAATGGGGATAAAGAAAATCCCCATCATAAATTAGGTCTGGTTAAAAACAAAGTCTTTCTCGGAAGCAGATTAAACAAACTGGCTGATTCAAGTTTCAGGTCAAGCAGAAACACCAGAGACAATTGCAACTACAGTTCTACTGCTGTAAATGCAAACCACCATTGACACATCTACTGCATAATGAAATACCATCAGTGACTTGCATTTAAAAGTTACTTATATGACAGCAACAAACCTTGTTGTTGAATGATTCTCAATCAGGTACCAGGCAGCAGAAAAGTTTTCACTTGTGAAATCAGCGCTCATCCCAGGAAACAGCGACTCTAAATCTTTTTGAGGAAATCTGCCCCTGAAGAATGAAAATTCATTTTTTCAGTGAAACATAGCCTTGTAAACAGTTTACAATTAAAACAGTCACAAAAATCCCTAAACTAACAACAAACACCAAATCATTTCCCTGTAAGATGGGAACATTAACTTGTAGCTCATTTTAGAATTAAATCCGCTATTACGGACACATATATTATGACTGACTGAAGTCTCTAAAATTACTTTTACCATTTTTGATTTCACTATTATACATAAGACAGAAATGCTGACTGTACAAAATGCTTCTATTTAACTTCAAAATGGCAGGACATCAGAAGTCTGATAGCTTGTAAATAAATGATCTCACACAATTACTGTCTATTGATTCATGAGCAGCAGAAGTCACACAGAAACATGAAAAGGAGATACACAGAATATACTTCCATCATATACAAACTAGTGAAAAAAGTATAATAGTGAGTTAAAATAATTCTTTTGCAAAACAGAACACAATGATCTGTCTGTTCATCATACACAAAACAAAGGAAAAACAGGCTTATCTCAAGTGACAGCCAGCAGGTTCTGTTATTTTTTATTCAGTCTTACAAATGCATGCAAGCCAATTCCTTGTGGAAACAGATTCTCAACAACAGCATTTTTAAAACTGTAAGTAGTTTCTAACATACTCATCCAGAAAATGTATTCCATTCACTTTAAGTCTGTGTAATAAAAATATTTAAAGCACTTTTTGATGAAAAACATGACAACCTCCTTCCCTTAGTCTGGACACACACTCAACACTTGGTCATATTCATCCCATCATGCACTCAATATATCACCAGGTGCACATACTCCTCTCATCTTCACCACCAGCTGCATCCCATCTTCAGAGACTACTTGTGGCAAAAAAATGACTTTTGGTCAGCCCTAAATGGGTCAGTCAGTTGGACTAGATGGACTTAAGTCTCTTTCAACTGAAATATTCTCATCTATTCCAAAAATTAACTATTTCATTTTCGGATCACATTCAACTCAAGGGACAATGAAGTCTCTCTCTGATGCTCCCAATTTACGTGAGCTTTGCTATACAAAGTACACTGTATGCAAATGAAAATCTGCCATACTTTTCATTTGAGACCAAACTTGGGTGGGAATAGCAATCCAGAGTCAGTTATAAGAATTACATTTAACACATATGGAAAGCCATTTAAATGGACACAAAAGCAGTGATCTGTTAGTTTTAGTTTTTCCTGTAATCTAAACATGTTTCAAGATAGCTAAAGCTGTTTTTATTACAAAAAAGCAAACAGCAGATTAAGCGAAACAAATCTAAAAGCGGGCACATTAAAAAGTACAATTATATGGAGAGGAGTTGTTTCCTGGAAGTTTCTTTCCATATCCAAATGGCCATTAGCACAAGCAGGTACAAAGGATCTACGTACATAATGACATGGTACAGAAGTCTTTCATCAGTAGCACCTGATTACAGCAGGGGCATGAAACAATACTTTTTAAAAACCAGAAAAAAAATCAAATGAGATGCAAGGAAAAGTGATGACAGATATGAAAAGTAGAGATACAGGGAAAATGGTGTGAGAAACAAAAGCAGCAAGAAAAAATGAGGGTCCCAACATTTGCCTGTGTTCAATGAAAAAGTGATGATGTTAAAAGTTTTAGACATAAGTAGCTAGATTCAGGATTTTCAATGATCTTAAGTTTCATGAATGACAGTAAGCAGAAAATATTGCTGACGGATGAAAGAAGAAAGGTCCATGTTATTCATTTAAAGACAATTTAAGATATTTATTTTACCCTCAAATTAGTCAAAAGTGCCCAGTAGGAACATGAAGGATAGTACTTCATGTGTGATACACAGTACAATTGTAAAAAAAGCATTTATATTAGATCCATATCTTTGTGGATAGCCGCATTTTTAGTGCTAAAAAACAAAACCAAGAAAGCAAATTCAAGTTCCCAGGAGAGACTTGGACATTCTGTACAAGCACTGTTTAAGTAAATGCAATCAACTTAGAAGTGGAATTTCGCTCATATTCTCAGAATTTCCATGTATGTTCTCCAAAACCAAAAGAGATGGATACAAGAAAAAAAGCACACACACTATCAAAGGCTACTCATTACTGCAGGTTTGAAAGGGATATGCATGACAATTTAAGCCTATGAGCTATACAATTCCTAGGGGGAAGAAAAAAACTATTTAAAATATATAGTATATATATAGAAAGACCAAGATTTGTAATCAATTACTGCAAATGAATCTTGTCTACAGAAAGAGGGACACAAATGAAGGGATTTTTTTTTCCAGTTTGATGTTTGACTGCCTTGAAAAGTTATTAGGAGGTTTTTCCAGCAGATGTATTTATGCAGAACCATAAATTAACAATGCTTTTATCTGTGCAGACGTATTTTAGACATAGTCACAACAGACTAGAAACATGAATGCGAATGTGTGAGGTATGTTAACAATATGTTATACTCCATGGTTTAGTATCCTTATTTTTATTGTACATTTTAGCAGTAGTTTTCCCACTAGCAGATACACTACAGCTTGCTCCATACAGATTTGCTACAGCTGTCTTCAAAACAAAGTGTACACTAAAATTTTCAAACTGAAAGCAACTGTATTTCTAGAATGTCTGGCCAGATGCATCTAAAAAGAGACTGACTCCACATACACACAAGTTTGTTTCATTAACTTCCATTAGTAAATTAAATAAGTCAGTTTTTGGAATTTGTTCTCATGAAAAGTTGCTTACTGTTTACTTATAAACAAGCCCATATGTGACTTGAGAAAGTATTTCTGGTTTATTCTTTCAGCATTATGGGGTGAAGAGGAACTAGTAGCAAAAGCTTAGATCATGATGACATGCAATTAAACTGTAAATAATTTTTCTGTTGATTTGCTCATTATACAAGAATCAATTAATGAAGAATACTTAATCATTATTAAAAAGTAATCACTGTAAAAGAAACTGAGAACCACAAACTGAATCCAGAAAACCTCAGAAAAAGAAGAGTGAAGCTTATCACCCTTGACAACCCTAACTACTACTCTACCTTTACAATTTCAGCAAACGTACACATACTGGATTTGTATACTAGTATTTTCTTCAAGGCACATTATTTTACCTAGAATAGAACTAGATCTGGTACTAGACCTATAGTGAACACTTTAAAATAGTCGTTTTTATGCTTCAGCAACAATTTTAAATACAAAAGAAACTGAGATTTCACATAGTGGTTATATTAATGAGAAGTATAACAAAAATACATTTGGTTACAAGCCACTATACACTTTCACTTTTCTCAAACACATTTTTAGTACAGTTAATAGAGTCATATTACATTAGAAGTAGTGGTCCTTGTATCCATATAAAGGTCATGCACATTTCCTTTGGATTCAAAACGTGGAGTACAATCAATTTACTTGTGCCACAAGTGCCCATCAATAGAAGTCCCTCCTTGCACTATCCCAAACTTCAGGTTCTATATAGCCTAATAGGAATAAACCTAATTTAACAGTATAGGATACATGGGCTCTTACAAATTCCACTACAGAATTTCTGTCCATACACAGAATTTCTATTCTCCAGAGATCAGTTGGGAATCTCCGTGGGTAAATCACAGCCTCCAAGGAGCCACAATTGAGTAAGAGCAACAGATACTAATTATGCAACAGATACTAATTAACAAAGACTGACAATGAAGGCAGTTTAGCAAGCAGTAATTTCTCTGTAAAATTTGTTTTGCTCCCAGAACTTCAGAATCTTACAGTAATAATTTCAGCATATATGACAATATTTGCAGATTAAAGATGCATCCCAAAGCAAGATACATCCACCAAAAGGTAACTTGAAGCTCAGTTCCACAGGAGTTTACAAAAGGTCAAAAGGAGCAACTTTAAATAAACACAGATTCTGAATAGCAACCAGCATAAACAAGCTCCAGCTAGAGCTGCTGTACACATCCCCCTCTGTCTGGTACCAGTCAGACTCCTTGAAGCTGGCTTTGTACCAGCTGTACTGTGTTAATAATGCATGCAAAAAGACCAGCGTAAGGGACACTGGTGTAGACTAAACACAGCCAATCAGAAGGTGTTAACAAAGGTCTCTCCAACAGCAACAAGACAAGGGTGTACTCTGGCAATTCCTCCCTAGCAGCATTGGGTTCATTAGAAATATGAAAACAAAGTTGCAACTGTATTTTAGAACTGGCAGAATATGGTAAGAGAAATCTAAGAGTTTATAGGCTGGTAGCTGCAGCTGATGCATCAGCCTAACAAGCAGGAAGTGCTACTTCATTTTCTAATATCATAAAGCTAGGACTACAGTGCAACTGCCTTTTGCAGCTTTCCGAATTTTTTGGCATGTATCTCTGTGATCAGGTTTCCACACACCCATCACTTCAGTGATGAAATTTACTGCATTTCCATTTAAAAATAAACATCTCAGCCTCCAGAAAGTCTTTTCCTATCTCGTGGTGGCAAGCTGACATTTACCATTAGATGGCAGCGTAAGATCATCTGTTTCCTTCTCCCAGATGAACTGTTTTGGAAGCTGGCGTGGGAAGAGGGAAGCATCCGTATTGAGTGGGTGGACACAGAAGTATGTGGAATGTACTTAGCATGTCAGCCTTTGCTTTCATGTATGAGATGGATCCACCACAGTGACCTCTGCTACACGCAAAACAACAAACAGTATTCAAAAATTTTGTAACCGCCACTAGGTCTGACTGATGTTACTGTTTCGCAGAGAATGAATTTTCTTAGTTTGACCTAGTAGCTAAGAGTCAGGGAACCCTTGGTTAAACAAGGACTTGTCATGCAGCAGGGGGAAGTATGTGGTACATCAGGATAAGCAATTTATTCACAAATCTCACGTAGATCTGAATTTTCCATCAACATATTTCAGACTATTTAAGACTTCTCCTGGAGAAGTTGGCAATCCAACGCTTGGACAGGCACACTCTTTGCTGGATTAAAAACTGGATGGCCATGCCCATGGAGTGGTGGTGAATGGAGTTACCTCCAGCTGTTGCATGGTCACTGCTGGGATTCCCCAAGGGTCAGTACTGGGGCCAGTCCGGTTCAGTATCTTTATCAATTATCTGGACAACGGGATTGAGTGTACTCTAAATAAGTTGGCAGTTAACAGCAAGTTGGGTAGGAGCATTGATCTGCTGGAGGGAAGGGAGGCTCTGCAGAGGGATCTGGACAGGCTGGATTCATGGGCTGAAGCCACCTGTAGGAGGTTCAACAAGGCTGAATCTTGCCTGTGTCACAACCACCCCAGGCAGCTACAGGCTAGGGGCAGAGTGGCTGTAAAGCTGCCTGTCAGAAAAGAACTTGGGGGTGCTGGCTGACAGCAGCTGAATGTGAGCCAGTGTGTGCCCACAAGGGCAAGAAAGCCAAGGTCATACTGGCCTGTATCAGCACTTGTGTCTAGCAGGACAAGGGCAGTGACTATCCCCCTATACTCAGCACTGGTGAGGCCACACCTTGAGTGCTGTGTGAGGTCAGACCTTTGATGTTCTGGGCACTGACTTTGTCAGGTTATTTTTTTAAATGAGCAAAGCAGCCAGTAGTTGTTATAAAGTCCTTTACTACAAAGTCTCGAAAGTAAAGTCACAGACATTAAAGTTTATGTTAAGTTTTGGTATAGAGTTCTAAATAGAAGCAGAAGCTGCTCCTGTCAAGGTCCCAGGAAGCTGATGTTGCTGCAGCAGCTCCTATCTTCTTCTTGGGTGATGACGATGGCAGCAAGAGAGCAAAGCAAAGTAATGGTAGAAAGTGATGGCAAACAGAAGTGGCAAAAAGCACCAGCTCTCCCCAATGCATGCTCTTATATAGAACCTTTTCAACAAGCTAAGACACAAACTCGGACTACTATTTCTTAGACTATTAGAATTCTACTTTTACAACATGTCAGGTTACATATAAACTATGCATATAGTTTACCTTGTTCTATCTGAAAAATGTAAGCAATATTGCTACTATAGTTCTATTATGTCTAAAATTATGTTCTTGAAGCCTCTATTGAAAACACTAGTATGTTTTTCAATTTTTACTAGAACTTGCACTGCTACTCTGGTATTTGAAACTTTTAACTTACTAAAAGCACTAGAGCTCATACTAAAACTTACTGACTTAATTACTTACTTATCTTAAAACTTAAACTTACATCTCTACTTTATGTGTGAGTAGCTTAACATACTTTAATCTATCCAAAAGCTGTAATTCAATCCCTGTACTTTGATTTCTCTCTGAATTCTTCAGAGAGACTTCTGACTTACTGACTCCAAAATCGCTGTGTCCAGTTCTGGGCCCCTCGACTCAGGAAGATTGAGGTGGTGAGGATTTTTTTATTAGCAAGTGAGATTCTTAGTTACTTGACACAGAAACTGCAATTTATTTTTGGAAAATGTGAAGAACTTATCAGCCAGCATTTATGTATACTTACTACTTGCTAAACCTGCAGGCTGAAAGATAATGGCCTGAACATTAAGTATACATGTAGAGTTAAAATACCTTGACTATACATGTAACATTTAAAATATCTTGGTTTATGTTAAAGAACAGCCAGAAAGATGACTATATATACATAGTTACCTTTTTTGCATCCTTGCAACATTTGAATATGAATATGAATAGACAATTCCAGTGCATATTTTGAGTATATATATGTTACTCCTACAACACATCTGTAGGCAGTATTCTAATTATTAATAGAACATCAGACCTACTATTACATATTTCCCTTAATTCACAGTTCAAACCTTTTGTTCACTTAAACCTCAGTCAATCCCAATTAAACTCCAATCTTTTATCTACTGAATCTGAATAACTTTTTTTTGTCCCTGTGCATGCCTAATAATTTAGCCAACTGCTGTACTGAAGCTCTTCCTTTCATTACTCACAAGGTCTTTTTTCTCTAATTTCAAGGTCTCATTTGCAGCACCTTGAAAGCATCCACCAGAATGGTTCAAAAGGTACAATTAATTTTTAAACATATTTCAAATGTACAAATTACCATAAAAATATTTTTAAAAGCCACAAAAGGAACTTTTAAAACCAAGTATAAGCCATATTAAAAATAAATAAATAAAACCAAAAAAACTCCTCCAAAAAAACCAACTAAATCATTCCCATGTTGCAGCTCGTCTTTTCTGTATCATTTGCTAATGCCTGATAATCACTTTTTACAAAGAGGGCATCTTTCTCTTTTGATCTGTAGTCTAATCACCTCCCTCTGCCTTCTCTTCAGTGTGCTCCTATATAGTTTATTCCTATTCCATTTTATCACATCTGTTTTTCACTGCTTTTCTCACTGAGCTCTCAATTAATGTTTCTTTTGTTTATCACTATTTGCATAACCAATACAACTCCTTTCCCTTCCTCGTCAGGCATCAGGCTGCAAGGGTTGTAAATCCCAACAAATGAGACCAATGCCAAATGCTTCAGCTTCAAAGTTAAAATATATTCCAATTTGCACATGTTTAAAGAAAAAGTTTAAAGAAACCAAAGGTATGAATAAAAGAGAAACCCATGTTTCAAATCCTATCTTCATACTAAACAGTATTAATAGGATCATGTTAGGATTTCTTCTATTTTAAAGCATCCTAACAATTTTTACCACTTCTAGTGACAAATATTCCCATATCTAGTAATGGTTATTGCTAATTTCTTGCTTATTCACTCTCTTTCTTAGTTTACAATTGCCTTTTTTCACTACCTTGTACAACTTCTCAATACTTACCCATTCCATATGTAAATTATTTGCAAACATGTGAGTTTAGCTAAACTATATGGTATTAAAAATTATTTTCTAGAAATAAACCTCACATTGCTCCAATTTATCAAGAAAATTATGAAAGATTTTCCATTGAGAAGGCATTCTTTAATTAAACTCAGAATGTTCAGCTACAGTCAGAACTGTGCTGTCAATCATAGCATGAGGACAGACCAGCTTTTCCTCTCCCCTCTGCACAATGTAACCCTTCAATTCCCCCACACAGCTACTTGTTATGATGATCAGTGTTACTCAACTCTTAAACTGGTGCTTGCCATCATCTCCCTGCTTCTCCTGCAATGAACCTGGGAGATCAAGAACAATGAACTAGGCTTAATACGCTTGCCCAAAGATTTCCTAATTCCCTCCCACTACAAAAGGTTATTTCCTGGTTGTATTTACATGTTTCTAATTTATTTATTTTCACACAAAACTTCAGGTTTCAGTAACAAATTTTTTAATGCTTTTAGAAGAAGCATTTAAAAATATAACATGGCTGGTTTTCTATCTAACAAACATCCAAACAGATAACTCTAGAGCATGCAAATCCTAAACTAATGCAGCTTAAGCTTCTATATGATAATGCTTACTCTATCATATGGACAATGTCTTTACTATAAATAGTTACTCAAGAGAACAAGCTAACAAAGCACTCACTGCCAGTTGCTGTGCAGCACAGTGATAAAAAAAGGATTGTTATGGGGTTTTTAATTTACAAAAAGGGGAGGGAAAGTGGAAGACAGAAAGTCTTTTAGTAACACACTGGAATACTATCCATAGTATGAAGGTCCATGTTTTGTCAGGAATTGGAAAACTGAGGAACATGAAAGAATTACCTGTCAGAAGTTACACCAAAGGCTAAAGAGATACACCAAAGATACACCAAAGAGATAAAATCTCCAGCTTATTACAAAAGATTGGGTTAGTACTTTGAAAAGAAAGAAAAATACATATTCAACCTAGGAAAGAAATGCACAGCCAGAGGCTGGAAGGTGACGTGGATCTACTAGAAATCCGGATTTTGGAAAAGTGCAGCTTTCTCATCAGAACAAGGTAACAATGGACAGTGCAGATTTTTTCCAATGCACTCCATCTCACAAACAACAGTATTCAGCAGATGAAACCTTAGTAATAGTTTAATTTTAAATAGCCTTTTGTTTGGTAAAGCTGGCATCTTGACTGAGAAAAGTATTCCTGATGCCGTTTCGAAGAGTTGGTCAGGTTTAAAGAGCGTTCCATTTAAAGACCCCTAATTCCATTTCTCATTCACTATAAAGTTACTATTTTGGACAAAAAAAGTCATAAATTCCACCATACTTAGGAACTAAAGTAAAGAAGACTCTGGGCTGGAAAACAGTATTAGTATTTCAATAAAATAAACTAGCTGATATGGCATAATAAATCACATTTACAGTGTAATTTTAGCAACAGATAGCAATCTACTATCCTTAAAAGCCCCGTGAAACTCAAATGCAACAGTAGGTATTCCGTAACTACAACATATAAATCTGAAGCCTTAGGTTATTTACCAATCCTCAAAATCTAAACATCACTAGGGTTCAATATACCAGGCTTTTAGATTATCTACAGTTCTAATTGATGATCCAAAACAGAGGATTATGAAGTAAGATACAATGTGCACTAACAACTCTGAGCACCAAATGGAATCCCAGCAGCTAATAGATGTATGTGTTTTTAGATCTTTCCCTGCCCTGCAAACCATTAAACTTTCCTGGAATTCACAGACACATATAGAGAAAAGCACTAAAAAAGTGGATTAAAGGCATTTGGTACTCACTTGTCTATCTCAATACCAAGCGGATTAGCCGGACGTAAGGACAAGGGGGGAATCCCTTTGTTCCTGTCAGTGCGCATGTCATAATAGTTCATTTCATCCACCCAGACAGCAGACTGATCCAAGATACCTAGGGAAAACAAAGCACAGATCCTTAAAATAACAAGGGCACTCCAGCACCATCAACTTCTAACATACTGAATTAATTTGAAAAATCCTGATAAATATAAAATGCATGCCTAGGTAATATATTGCAAGATACATGGCAAAACAACCTGGATGCAATTATGCTAAATTATTTTATTATAGCTGCTGAAAAGGTATTCATGGCTGGGCATCAAACATTATCCTCTTGCAGACTGCACAGTTTCATGTATATTAGGAGCATTATCCTAACCACAAAGTATTAGTATTTTCATTCCTACAAGTATTTTGGTATCTGTCCAAACCTTGTTATCTGCTGCTTTCAAAAGAGCAATTAATTGAAAGTCTTCTTATTTGCATATTTCAGGGAAGATTCCTTTTCTGTCCCATTTGCTATCCAAAAGGTAACTGAACTTTGGCCACATGCCAAGATAAATGACTTCAAGGACACAGAACTCACTTTACTTCCAATGCCTTAGTACAGACAGTGCATGAAGGCAAGGCATAATACGTCCTGGAATCTCAGCTGAAAATGGAGCCAGCCATACCCTTGGCCTTCCCCTCATTTAACATACCCATCAGATACTCAATACCAGAAATTACTCCATCCCCACACTTCCCTATATTTTCAAGTATGAATTCCCCTCTCTTATCACCAAAAGCTCCACTATATAACATTTGCACTTACACATTTCACCTTTCTGTTATTAAGGTATTAGTGCAGCTTGGGAGAAATTATATGCTATTTAACTATCACTGAAGGGCTGAGAATAAAAATCTAAACCAGTTCTTGTGGGAACTTTTGTGTTAGGAAAGATAACTATCCAGCTTCATCAATGAGGGGTTCTCAGAGAAATATTTTCAATCCAGAGGGTATTTAGACTGGATTCTATGTTAAGCAGAGGTCCTAGACTGCTTGGCAAAATAATTTCAATGGTTAAGCATCTCATGAGAAATACTTAAGACTTTGTCTTGCAGGATGGTTTGAATTACAAATAAGAAATGGCACTGAAGACTCAACTTTCTTTAAAGGATTAACTGTCAGCTCAGGATTTAGGTGTAAAGCTCATGAGTTGGCCCAGATTTTGTGTTTATCTAGTGTGCTTAAGAGTAATTACTGGATATGTTATTAAGTATCTTAAAATTTCAGAAGTTTAGAGCTATCCCATAAAGAAAAATAAAAGGGGACTTTTCATTCATCACTGAGGATTTTATCAAGTTACTGAGAAAGGAAGAATTTTACATATACGCTGAGTTTCTCTCTCTCTCTCATTCACTCCCTCTCTCTCTATATATGGACATTTTATTGATACACTCTGCATTTTCTAAACAACTCAAAACTGTCCTGAGGTGGATCCATTTCAAACATACATTTTATACAAAGAAGCATTCAGTCATGTATTTGCTCAGCAAAGAAAATAGATATGGATCTGAACATGAAATATACCTATTTTTTCAGGTTTAAGGAGTTTGAAGGAAACAGTTGAAGTTCCTCTGCCACCAGACTTTGTAGTAACAATAATGTCTCCCTTGTCATTTTTAGCCTGTCCAACTCGACACACAATTTTACTGGCAGACATCCATTCTGCAGTGAGGAGACAGTTGTGCCCACAGATTGTTAAACCTGGGAAAAAGAAGAAAAAAAAAAAAAGAAAAGAAATATATTACTGTGAACAGAAGCATATTCTGAAATTCTGCAATGCAAATTCATTTATGATGCTACATGTGTTTTACATAAATATGTAACTCTTCATCAGTCCCCTACAGTCAATTACAGTCGAGGAGTCACAAATATATTTTTCAGATATTTCCTTGGTGACTTCAGGTATTTTGTCCCAGCAACAATTCATGAAGACACAAACAGTGCTGTATGAAACTTATTTAATCTGTTTCACTACTTTTGGGCTACTGCGACTCTTCCTTCATGTAGTACAATAGATATCCTGCAAGACACTGGAGAACTGCTGTTCAGTATTGTATTTCTGTGGAACTTCCATTAAAAGCTGCATGCAGCAAATCTTTCACAAGTTTAGTCTATATGACTTTGCACAGAAGAAAAAAAATAAAAGAAGACACTCTGTAAATATTGACAATGAACCACGTCTCTTCAACCTTATTTGTTTAGCAGTACTTTTGTGAACACACAAGGCTGTTTTGGCTGAAGTTGTATTAATTGACAAATATTCCATCCCAATCTCTTCTGTAAAAGAACCATGATGAAAGACTGATTCTGATGAATAAACTGTCCTTGTTATATGAAAGAATAATCATGTAATATTCATCTATTCCCTCTTCTACACTTTCTCACAAGAAGGATAACAAACTATGAAATACAAGAAGGTCTTTTCTCATAGGAAGAGACTGACAAGCTTTAGTGTTCAAGAACACCTCTTATGACTTAAAGAGTCAAAGTGCACCTTAATATAAGGTCTGATCAATCCAATCCATCACCAACCAATTGGTTCTGGTCAGATCAGGACTCTGGATACTGCAGTAAATTAATTGTTTTCTCAGATCTAGAAGAATAATTTCCATATTTGTAGCTGGAGTTCTGCTGTCCTAGAAAACTGGGAAGATCCTAACTGCTCTAGTATCAATTTGGAGAACAACTTCATTAGGTTATTCTTAAATAACACCCTTAGCTAGAAGTTTGTCTTACATTCAAAAAAACAAGGCTGTACTAGTGTATTGGCTATACTAAAGTACAAATTCGTCAGGCGGAGCAGTTCCTCCCCTGTTGGCTTAACTTTTGTTTTTAATTTCTAGAAAGCTCTGACCAATTTAGAAAATACTTAGAGACAGAAAAGGGTCAGCATATGTGGCTTAGTACCAAAGCTTCACACTTATTTTCTCTCACAATTTAAGTCTCTGACATGACACAGCAGACAAATTTGGCAGTTTTCATGGCTGTCAGACATAAAAATGCATTACTCCCTGCCAAAAACTATCTTGAAAATGAAATCCAAGAAATAAAAAATGGAAAGGCACTGAATCTTATTACAACTGAAATTAATTTTACTTGAGAAAGGACAGTAGATTTATTTCTTAAATATTCTTTCTGAATAAAAGGGAAGGAGCAGGATGAAATAGAATATACACATAGAAAGACTTAAAAAAAAATTTTGCTTATTTACTAATAAAAATTTAACCATGTCAAGTTTTAGTTTCATGGGGGAAAGAAAAAATCCCATACATTAAGATGCATATTACATAAATGCAATAATATAACCTTATATTATATTGTTATATTATTACATACCTTAGAGTTTTATGCTAGCATCTTCTCTAAAGAAAAAATGATTGTGATAGCAACTAAGACAACTGAAATACCCTGCCCAAAGGATCCATAAAGATGTTTTCACCCTTTAATTTCTAAATTCATGTTAAATTGAGCAATACTTTAAAATCCAGAGCTAAGCTATAGTAATTTAGCAGGGTAAAAAATTTTGAACAACTGTTTGAAGATCCTTGTATCAATTATTGTCTACTAAGAGGTTTCAAAAGCTCTCAAGAGAACAAGATCATAAGGTCCAATACTTTTGAGATGGCAGGAAACGGCCTTTACCTGTTTCTTAAAAATGCAAAAGGAAGTTAAGTCGCTATCAACACTTCATATGCCACATGAAACACAGAAATAGCACAACACAATTTTTAAAGCAAATAAAGGCATGGTAGGACAGAAGTTCTGACAGCAGAGTTACCATATTTCTTTCTCCAGAAATAAGAAACTCCCCTTTAAATAAAACTGAATTTGAATCTGTTGCATGGTACAAAGATCTCTGAGAACATCATTCCCGGCTTCTACTCTTTACGTGCCTTTCTATAAATAGGCATAAGTAATACTCTTATGGAGACATTCTGATTTCAGTTAAGCTTATATATGGACAATCTTCTAAAAAATACAAATGTCTTAAAAGGCAAGCTAAACCTTGAAAGCACAAATGTTACAGGTATCTCTTGGATTTGACATTTTGTACCATGAGCTATCAAGTTACAAATAAAAAGTTTATTTGGTTTCAAAGATACAAAGAGATTACTAGAAGGCTCTCTCTGAAATGAAACCAAAAGAATGTTCTTCTATTATGTGATACCGTGTTTATATATAGAAGAAAAGTTTCTTGCTTTTCATTTTACACTAATGCATCTCAAACTTTATAAACTTTATAAAGACCTCACTCAAACTCGCTTAACTCTTATGCCTACAAAGCCTTACTTTTCCAAGTATTTCCATTCAAGTAACAGAATATTTACATGCCTAATTTAACCATTAAAAGAAATCTTTACATATCTGGGGCCTTAGTCGCTTACTGGAGAAAGCTGACAACTAAGCTAAGGAAAAAATAAGGCAATGCATTATTTATTTTTACCTCAAAGCATAAAATTATTAACAGTTGTGTGTTAGAAATGTTACTCTGAAAGAAATATAAGAAGAAATTTTAGCAGTTGGTCAGCTGTAACGCTACAGTACAGTTCAGGACATGCCTTCCTTCCAAGAACATAGCACTGATCATTTCTAAGAGGATCATACCAATGAACTAACGAGGCTATTGAAGTACATCAGCCACACAAATACACAGAAATATACTCACCCCTAGCATCATCAGTTATTTGAGGATTTCCCAATATGGATTCTATAATGTACTGCAACCTCACCTAGCAGCTCAAGAAAATACTACTTCCCCTTTTGAGAGACAGCATACTGAAGTGGAGTGGAAAACTCCACTAGCTTATGCTTGGCCATAAAGCTCATTGTGGTGGCCATGAATGGAATTTGTGAACATTGGTTTACAACCATGAAGTGAAATATTTTTTCTAGCAAAGCCAAACAAAATTCCAATGGCCTTCAGAGGAGTCATGATTCCACAACAAATTAGACAAATTGTCTCTAACATAACTACTGAAGTACACATATGCATAACTTACAAAAGAAATAAGGGAAATTCCAGTAGTTATAGTTAACTTGGATTTCCAGTAGATTTTACAGAGTCCTTCTCGAAAGGCTTATGAAAATGAAGCAGATATGGGATATGAACCTCTAATGGCTAAATTGCTCAGCAATAGAAACAGGGTTACAGTAAATGAAGTGTTTTGACTGAGGAAAGTTTCCACAGGGTATATGTCAGGATCACTTATGTTCAATACATATATAAATGACAAGATAAAGAGGTTATAAAGTTTGCTGATGATATTCATTTATTCAGAGCGTGAAGACCATAAACCCCAGAAAAATGTAAGCCAGAACTTACTAGACTGAGTGATGCACCATAATGTAGATATTATAACACAACAGCCAAAATTCATTGAACAAAGACAAGATGCACACAGGCAAAACCTTACATTCACAGAACAACAAAAACATTAGTTTGATTCTCAGTAGGACTTATACAAAAAACAGAACTCTATGCCCGAAATACAAAACAAAAGTGAAAGCACAGAGTTATGCCACAGGGCATTCACATCCTGAACACTGCACACAACCAAAATATGTCACCTGTGACTGGTAGTGAAACTATAAGAGATGTGCTGAAGAGCAAGAAGAAAGGCCAAGGATACATGCAGAAAATTTAAATTAACCAAGACATTACAGCCTGAAAAGGAAGCAACAGAGCAGTAATTAACAAAGTCTGGGACCAGGAGAACCAGTGAAAAGATCATTTCCCCTCCTTCAGCACCAGAGCTATGATGATTCTAGCAAAATTACTGTGCTAAAAACCAAAGCAGCAATGATATACTGTGTAGCTAAATCATGGAACCTGCCCGGTCATACCTGCTACAAATACACAAACTGACTTTAACTCAAGGCACAGCAATCCCCAGTGACTTTCTGAATACACTGAAAACACTTCTGACACGAAAATTCCAATGTGGAAATTCTCAGTTCCTGAGAAAGTAACAAGGAGCATCTCATTACATCTACCCTCTTCTAGTACAAGGCAAAAAGCATTCACTCTTCATTTCCATGTTCAGCACAGGATGCTGAGTCAGATTAAGGGTTCATCTAAAAAGGCACAGTCAGTCTGATTAGTTACACATTGGGTAGCATCCCTGAATTTATGGATTCAAGAGCATATTTGGGAAAAGGGCATCTTCAAAACATACAACACAGATTCTATAATGCAAAAAATTTATCTCTAATCATATCCAAAATATTATCTTCTTTAGTATCAAAAGGGTGTTTTTTCAACTTACCTAGGAGGTCTGTAGGTCCAGTCCCCAAATTTTCTCCTCTAATTGTCACTTTTGTCCATGAGATGCCTTCATTGGGAGAGATACCAGTAACAAGTGGGGGTTGCCGTGCTCGAGACATGACGACTGTTCAGTTACTGCAATCTGAGCTCCTTTTATCTGTTCATCAAGAAATAATAAATTAAAATCCCACTAATTATATAAAAAAATATTAAAAGCATTTCAACTTGTTCTTCTAAAATGGCAGGGAAATATAAATGTAAATATGGAACACCATTCTACAAGTCTTTTTTTGACAAAGTCATAAAACAAGAAAGAAAAATTATACCTTATTTGCACTTTTTTAAAAAATTAAATATAGCTTTCTGAAAGAAAGAAAAAGTATATCGAGAATTAAACATATTGAATTCTTAATGAAGATGTATACACAGACTTCAAATCACTTTTGTCAGAATTCAAATGAGTCTATTCCAACCTAGTATTTTATTATACATCTAAGGTAAGTAATAGACTATGATTACATATTTGAGTAACTTCTCCATCAAAATAAAACTTACTGACATAGATAGCCCCATGTGAGGAAGCCCTCAGCACTTATTTGTACAAAGTACCAACGTTGACATGCACTACGAATGACTTGCAAACACCACACTAGCAGAGATCATCAACAAAACAAACAATACCCCAACATATCAACAAAAATGTACATAAAATTATTGAAGAAGCATTTCTAGAAGAGTATTCCTTTGGCCCAGAAATTGAGTCAAGTCAGAACAGGTCTGTCATTAATAAGCTCTGTAGCTCAAACAAAAATATGGTACCTATGTAATGTGGTCTACATTTAGTTTACTATGCAACTGATCACAAATTCCTATTTTTTATTAGCAGTTTCCTTTGAGTAGCTCTGCAGCTATAAACAGCTATAAGAAGCTGAGTATATATACATACATACATACATACATATATATATACATACATACATATATATGGTAAGTATAACCTGAATTACAATACTTATTAAATACCATCACCATTCCAAAACCTCAGTTACACATACACAACACTGTAAACACTTTTGGAAGTTCAGGTTGGTAAAAAATATGTGGAATAAAGCCAAACTTCATAAGGCTCCTCTTAGCTATTGTTTTTTGAATCAAAATGTATTTTCTACTTCTATTTGCAAACAGTCAAGTTCATGAAACCCAGAAACTCTCTAAACCACCTCTAACAATAAATGGCAGCAAAACTGCAGTTTCCAAGTACCTGCAGTTAAAACATAGTAGAATTAAGACATACTTGTTTCAGCTGCTTCTGCATATACAAAATACTTTTTTGTACCAACACACTCCATGCTTCAAAAAAGCCTCCCCACATTTTTCAGTGGTAGTACCTAGATCTGACATGAGAATCAAAGCTCCCACTGACTGGTTTCTTTCTTCACATTCCAAAGTTGGAACACACACTGAAAATTAAGATGGAAATAGACAAGACACAAAGGGGAGGAAGGATCTCATGCTAAAAGTAATCAAATACTGCTCTCAGAACAGGATCTCCTGTCTGTCTGTCCATACCGTAGGAGCATAGCATGTCACCTATGACAAAACTCTGAATTCTGATCCAACAACCACAGCCCACAGCCATACCTAAAGTCAGTAAGAAATGCATCCTGAATATAGTGAACACTGCACAATGCTTTGAAATACTGAGGTCCTAAACAATCATCTCAATTCTATAAATATGTCTGATTTTAAATGTCTGTTTCTTGGTTTTACATATTTAAAATAGGAATGCTATCACTCATCTCAAAAGTTATTTTTGAAAACAAATTCATTAACACAGAAAAGGCATTTAGATACCCTGAACACAGCAGAAGTATTAATGTCTTCAGAGAATTTTCCAGACTGAACAGTGTGCAATTAATAAGAGATGTAAATTCATGCTGAACAACCAAGGACATTGTAAATTGCAGTAAGTGAGCCATGTCCAGTGTATGAAGGAGGCTGATAAGCACCCATGGTAAGACACACAATGTATATCTAGTTTGGCTTTGTATCTTTACCTGGCAAACCTCATAATATTTCTTGACATTAAAAACTACATGATGTGCTTAATATAATATTGGTTTCTCTGGCTTTTTGCAAACAACCAACTGACGAAAAAGGAATTAAGTTATATATTACTATATGGATGCTCTTAATAGCCTTATATTAGTCTCCAGTAAAATAGTGGAACATTTTACACGAACCCAACATGAGGCTGGAGATACAAGCAGTTAACAGATGCAGGCTATAAGGGTAGGACAGCAGTGAAGAAAAGAACTGCATCACCAGATTACAAAGAAATCAGCTGACAGGCATCTCCAGCTACAGCAGAGAATACTGTGCTCCGTGCTAGTGCCCTACTCCTATTTATTTTACTGAACTGGCTTCTCCTGCTCCTCCGTTACACAGAGACAGTTCCTGCCTCACTTCAAAACTGAGGCCAGGTCCTCAGCTTGCAGGCAAACTGTTTCTGCTCCTAGCCTGTCGATTTTCCCTCTGATGTTTTACCCATAAGTTCAAGCAGGGAGGGAGAGGTATGTTACTATTTCATCCTCCTTTCAAATCCAGACACCTTGGTAATTCCTCTTACCTCGCATTCCCTACTCCAAGCCTTCCTGTCCAGATAGATCATCTGCACAACCACTGATCCACTTACTTGCCACAGGTGGAAATTACAGACCTCATCTTCCGTCAACATCCCTAATCCTAGAGTCATAAGGCTTTTCCAGCTTTCCTCTCATCTGTGCTGCATTCAAAACTACACCACCACACCACTGCTCAACAAAACAGTGGGCAGCACAATAGAAATATAATGCTAGAGAAGAATCAGGCCCCTAATTTTACCAAGAGGGAGGAGAACAAACTGCACCTATTCCTCATAATCTTATCCATATAGCCTTCACAGCTTTTCTCACAGATCCCCAGCAGAGCTCAAGGATATACAAGAACTGTAAAGGAACAGTGGTGTTATGTCCTCCCATGCACACAACCACCTTCTGCAGGAAGCAACAAGTGTCTAGATACCAGTTAGTCAATATAAAACACCTTCTTTATTTTGGAGCAATTTTTCTGTAAATACTTATGTGGAATATTAATCAGTAGCACCAAAGTAAAAAAGGCATCTTCAGGGACATCAGGTAATATGGGGAGGAAAAAAACCTTGAGAAACACAAGTAAAATAGTAGCTACTGTGGTGTTATTTGTGTGGTATTGTCGGGTTGACCCCCTCCCAAATGTTGTAATTCCCTTGCATTTCAGATATTGTTGCTTTCAAAACACCCCAGCACACAGGTAGTTGGCTTGTTTCAATACCAAACCTCAAAAGTAATATTACAACATCTTTTTCTGGATTTCAGAAATCAGCACTAGATCCCTCTTCATGATGACCTAAATAAATGTAATAAAAATGCTGATCCTCCTGAGATCTAGTATTTCTTCTAAAGTATTTCCATACTTACTGCACAATTGCTTTAAAATACCTCACTGGAATGAGAATACCACAGTAAATCTCAACACATTTCAAAGCAGTACAGCACTGAGATGCTCTATTATTATTATTTTTAAACAGCAATTGCTTTCACTTATTTCAAAGAGAACTCTTTGTAATATGTCATTATTATAAATATCAAGCAAATGCTTGGGAGACTTTAATTCATTTATAATATTTCCTCTCCTTCTTAGGACAGATGTCAATAGCTGACATGACTGAGATGCTTACTGGGAAGCCTAGCTACTATACCGCTGTGGGAAGTTTCTAAATTTTTTTTTTTTAAATATTTAAGGCAAATCTAAAAAAAAATTACATTTTCATTTCACAAAACATGACAACCACTTAATTCTGAGCTTTTGTTGCAATTCTGTATGTTTCCCTAAAGATAAAATCTATTCTTTACAAAATATGTATTATACATAAAATAGTATTTTTTTAAAAACAGCCCTCTTCCTGAAAGACTGATTCTCATGCAGACAAGGAGAGACTGCAGAAAGTTTTCTATACAAGCTCTTTCCTCTCGGGAGCCAGGCGCACAGAAGAGGTTTCAACAAGACTTTTTTACAACGGACAATCTTCTACATTAGCAGAGCTGTCTCTCCCTCTTTATTTCTCTCCACTCACTTTTTTTTTAAACTTAATTTCCTCTCAGTATCTCCCCAACAATTTAACATGGATATCTGATTGACTGCTCCCATGATCTTATCCATACTATTCTATTATTCTGTCATAATTCTTGTCATAAAAGCACAAGGAGTTAGAAAACCTCTGCAAAGACCACCTACTACAAAGTCCTCTTGAAAAATGCCTTTCATAAACAACACCTTTGTCTTTACACCAGTTCCTCAAATAAACTGTCCTCTCACAAAGGTTAAAAACAAAAAAATCCAGACAATTCTGAGGATTAAAAGCTTGCTAAAGAGAAGACACCTTCCATCTTTGCGTTAAGAAAATCCATTCTAAAATAAATAACAAAGCAATGAATTATCGCCCAGTGTAAGGGAAAGCACAAGTCTATTTGTTTTTGGGGTTTTTTCAGTTTTGTAAGCCTTCAGTTTAAAATTGGTTTGAAATGTGAGTTCTTACATAGGTTTCTTCATACAACTTTCAATGGCAAACAGAGGAGAAACCCAAAGTAAAATGCCAATAGCTACCACACCTGTTCTGTAAAGGAAAGTTCTACTTTCTACATTTTACTATACTCTGAAGTACCACCAAAACATGAAATACATGAAACACAAAATACTCTGGTTAAAGTTCAGGATTGATGAATATTAAACTGGGTGGTAATTTCAAATCCTAAAGAGAAACTATAAACATTGTGAAGGCATGGAACTTTGGAAGATGAGTAATAATACGCTACCACCTTACAAATTTCACCAGTGGAAAAAATTAGCAGTTGAAGTGTTTTAAAACAGAGTTTCTGATTTCTAAAACAAAATACCAAGATGGTTCCAGTGACTGAAAATTCAGTTTAATTAAAGCTTTCAGTGATACTTTGACACAGACACTGAACTTAAAAGATTCTCTTGGAGGAAGACAGACTCAAGATCAATGCAAGTGCCATGGTCATCTAGCAAAAGGAATAAAAAGCTGTCAAGAAGGGAGGGAAGAAAAACCCAATTTGTCATCATTGACAAAGTCTCAGTTACAAGCAAGCATTTAAACCTTCAGGTATCAGGTATTTATTTGTTCTTAATCACATATATGTGACAGAATACAATTAAAAAAATGTTGAGCCAGGAACAGCAAAGCATCACCCATGTGCAAATCACAGTGTACCTCAGATGTTGCTTACTTAAAAAAAACCCACAAGAAAACCAACCTGAAAACAATAGGTGAGCTTCACTAACATCATGGCATTAAACGATTCCCAAATGGAAAGATTTATGACATGCCTTTCAAACAAGCAATAAATGCTCAGATTCCAGAATGTAGCTGATGGCCTTTTAACCTTAAACTACACAAACTGGTGCTTCTAGTACATAAATCTAATAATTTGTTTTCACTAGAAAACCCAGAGAGTCTCCTGAGTACAACACACTATGACAAAGTCAGTGAAAGGACACAGCAAATGACCCCAAGAAGAACGACAAAGCAAAATGTTTCCTAGATGTCTGTACTCAAAACCATTACAAAATGATGAAAAACACTATTACAACCTATTCTGTGTTTTATCTTCCCAACAATATAAATTCACACAGACAATCTACATAAACCAAGAATTAAAAGCATCCAAAAAGCAGCACTGTGAAAATAACTGACATTTATTAACCCCTCTGGAGATCTTCAGTGCCCTAGAATTGCCACAGCCTTCAACACTGCATTAATAATATAAAGTCGATTCCTGCAAGCCTGCCAGAAAAGACTGGGAAGTGAATAAGCTAAACAATGCTGAAATTCCAAGTGATATTAAGAATCTATGCATGTTTATTTAAATAATAAAAGAAGACTTGTCAATTTAAACAAGAAGCGTTCATGAATCTTACATTTAGGGGAAAGAAACTCTTCATAACACCACTAAGCTACTTATAATGAAAAGATGAACAAACACAAAAAAGTGGGTAATTTCACTGTCACAGAGGAAAAACAAAGCCTCATTTGTCTTGCCCTGTCATATCCGGCGTGTTGTTTCAAGCCAATATTAACACTGACAAACATGTTAAGTTACATGCCAAAAATCAGTTCCAATTTGGGACGACGTGCAAGTTTTGTGACAGAGAGGGCAAAAGACAGAAAAAGAAAAGACTCGGAGTATTAAATGACATAATATGATACCCCGTGTTTTTTCAAAAGGCTCCTGAATATTCCAATCAGCCACAAAGGGCACACTAGACATTTTAGTTTTAGGGTGGACAGGGAACGAGTGCAGTTTTGCTTTCACAGCAGCCCGTCTTTGCAGATTCCCTTCAGTATCTCACAGGTCCCGCTTTCCTTAACCCAGCAAGGTACATCTTCATGGCGATGTATCTCGACGGAGCGAAAGCAAAATAATCCCAGCACTCAGCGATGCCATTAACATTTCTGAGTCACAAGGGATTAAAAGGCTCGGACCCGGGGCAGGTGCTGGGAGAGCCCTCGGCAGAGGAGTTCACCGCCCGCCGCAGCCTGGGCTGCAGCTGCGAGGGATTGACACCGCTGACGGTGGAACCCGGCTCGGGAGAAACTCCGGGCACAGTTCCGGCATCCGAAATAAATTAAAGTAAACAGTGTTGCTCTCTCTCATCCACCCTGTTAGCAGCCTCTCGGTTGAGCTGGAGACCACACACCCAGACCACACAGCACCAGCTGAACTCACTCGCACGCAACATCTAGAGGCTGTCACTCTGCTGAGGTATGAGCGGAGAGAGGGGCCGGAGTGCGAGAGTGGGGGGTGTGTGTGTTTAGAAAAGCTGCTCGCTCTCTCCCCCTATCATTACAGCTGGTTATGTTTTGTGTGCTTGGAAGGAGGGAAAGAAGGAAGGGATAAGAAAAAAGACCTATAAAGCTCACTAAGAAAACATAGTGGCCTTGGCCTTTTGTAGTAATGATTTGCACTCCTCCTGTACCAGTTTAGTAGCTGATGAAGGGCTAACAAAGCATCCATTTAACATCAATTAACCTTCTATCTATCACATGTCAGAAAAAAAATCTAGACTAGTATAAATCCATTTCCTTGCACATTTTAAATGACAGCATCCTGTCACTTACATTGTGAAAAATACCTATATATTGACCTATTTTTACATCAGGAGTTCTCAGATGTTATTTATTTGGAGAGGGGAGAGATATTCCCCACAGAGAACAATCAACCACACAGATGACATGATGACATCAAAACACTGACTTTTCTCCAAAAACATTCCATTGTAAAATGAAGTTTTGTTCATTAGCATCATATATCATAAACAACCTGAAGGAAGTTAATGAGTCAACACATAACACCGAGTTTGTAACTCATCAGCAGCAAGAAGTAAAAATAGCAAAACACTAAAAATAGATTAAAGCCAACAACAGCCTATAATACAGATGAACAGAGACTTTTAAAATGGGGGGGAGGGGGGAGTCTTTGTTTCTTTTAACTCAGAAATCATTTCATCTGCCAATTATGTCACCTGTTCAAACAGAGAAAGCGGAATAAAATGTTTGAAGACTCATAAAATCTATTTCAGTGAGTCTACTTTAAAAAAAGATTTCCTTCCCTCTGTTCTGCAACCATGAACACACATACCTCTCCCATCAAGCTCACCAGCACACAAATCTAATTTAATACATACACATCTGGACAACCCAGAACCACAGCCACATTTTCACCTCAGTTCAAAATCTTTTTACCTAAGTGACAATGACAATCTCCAAGTGCCACAAAACCATCAAAACTACAATAATCCACATGTCAGTAACAGCCTTATACACTTGGATGCATGTATTTGTGTTTGTGAAAACCTTGAGAAAAAAATTTAAAAAAAAAAATTCACCTTACCAAATACATTTTAAGCTTCAAAGTTCTGTAACTTCCCACTGAGAATAATTTCTTTCCCCAACTTATTAATTAGGTCAACATGCTGGTTTATACCAGTTCTTGAATGAACACTTTTGCTGATATATTCAATGTAACAGCATCTATTCATTACCAAGACTCAAGTCAAATAAATTTAATTTTTGTGAATGTCTGTTTTGGTCATAATGGCTTGCTGGGAAAAGGGCAATAGTATAGAAGGAAATATAATTAAAGAAAGTTTGAACACAGCTGTTTCTCCCCAAAATTTCCGCTACTTTCCTTATAAATTACATTGCAATTCCCCAGAAATTAATTCATCTACTTGTTAAAAGCTTCTGTATTTACTATGTGACACATCACTATAATCTAGCAACATTGTAAAGAAAAGTCCTAAACATCTATATATAAACATATATATAAAAAGTCAACTCATCTTTATACAAAACTGTTTTGCAGATGGCCATAAATCTCCCATTAATTTCTAAATTCTCACAAAGCACATCTTCCTACATCTGCTTCTACCTCCAACATTCCGCAATGTTTGCCTCATCCAGAAGTCATTATGCTACTCTCCTCCAGTTAAGCAATTGGTCCCTCTTTTGTTCCAAAGTTATGATTAATTTTTGGTACATAATTTAATTAATAGGAAAACGGTAAAAAATATTAATCCTGCATTATCCCTTGATCTTATGTTATTCACATGCAGAAATTCGAAAACAATACTCCAAGCATCAAAATCTTTCAAATATACTTATGCAAATGCATTCAGAAAGATCCAGAAGTTCAGAAAAATAAACTAAATGAATCCCAAAGGGATAATTTTTTTTCTAGAGAAAAGAAACAAGACACCACAGATTTTTTTTTCTAAGCCTTGTAACTATACACAATATTCTTTATAAAAACACCATATAACCACTGTAATTACACAGTTCACATGGTTGAAGTTTTAACTTGGCTGCTTGTTGGTAGGACTGCAACACTAACACTTACTGTGTGACTATTTTGGCAATTCCTTTTGTTTAAAAATATTTCAAAGATGAGACATACACTTGTGTTACCAAGATTCTTGTATTTTTCATGTTCTCTCCCCCAACACCTCTTTCTGGCCTTTGCTCATGGAAGTACTCAAGTCATATGCTACAGCATTTTCCTCAATTCACATGGTCCAATACACACTCAAATACTTCCCTGACCCACTGTGTGCACAGGTATTTTTCTAACAAAAGCCTCTCTTTGCCTTACAAGTAATTTCCACTCGTCCACCTAAAACTCCATCTCCCTGGTGTATGGAGTGATCACACTTACGGAGTAGTGAGGTTATCTTGTGAGAAACACAGTCTCCCTGCTTTCTCTGCTAAGGAAACTAGTGAAGAACTCATCTGCTATATACATAGCTTTTTAACGTTTTGCCAAAAATTTAGTGCATGGTTTTTCAGCAAGAAGCAAGGCACACCTGTTAAAATCACTCTGAGATTCAAAGTGTCACAATCTCACAGAATTCTTAAACTGAAAACTGAAAGTAATTTGCTATTTAAATCAAGACATGAGTCTCTAAAAAAAAAAAAAAATCCGTTTAGCTTGTCTTTAGCACAAAAGTGACTATTTAAAAAGAAAATTTTTCTTAGCATAGCCTTAGATCTTCAACTAATGTAGGGTTTTTTATGAACTTCCAAATACGGGGTACATTGCTTTTGGGTTATCAACAGTGTCAAAGGAAAAAAAAAACCACCCAAGTTTAAATATACCTAAAAATCCTTGGTTTATACTGTAATCTGATCCACAGACAGTTTCACACTGCCAGAGACCCCACTGATTTCTGCACAATATAGTCTAAGCTCTGTCTTTGCCTCTGCCTAAAACTGAAAATCTGGGAATCTGCAGTTCCGTTAAGGTCAAGGGAAAACCAGACCCATTAAGGACCTGGTGTCTCAGAAACTTTGTTTTCCTTAAAAACAAAGCAAACAAAATTAGAAAGGAAACACGGGCTTTCACACTCATCACCAGGCGTAATCTCAGCATTTTCTAATGAAAAAGCTGAACATCCTGCAGATTAATAACGTTGTAGTCAAGGGAAGACTACACAGACCAAGTTCTTTTTGGAGAAAAATCACCAAATACTTCCAAAATAATATAAAAAGTACAATTACAAATAATTTCTCCAGAGGAGTGAAGCGTATGACCTGATTAAAGCGTATGACGTGTTTAAACTACTAACTACATATCTTACCTTTCTCTATGCAAAGTCTGTAACACGGCAATCACACAATTAATAATTTTTTTCAGGCATTTCTGTCATTACTTGGTTTCTAGGGAAGTTGCTTGAGGGGGGTTTTGAGGGGTTTTTTCACTCTAGGATATCACAAAAATTATTTTTTTCTCCCTGCTGCCCTTCCCTTCTCCTGATAACTTTTGACACTGGGAGAATAATCTACGTGCTTTTGAACTAAAATGCTGATAGAAATTCCCTAAAATAATTTTCAGGGTAAAATACAAAAATTTTCATCAGCCAGATTTTTGAACTCATACTTTGCAAGCTGTAAACACAACCCTTCACTTTCATGTTCAGCAGAAAAGATGAAACATGAATCTGATGTGACTGCACCGTGCATGTGCTGTCTCATCATCCCTCATCCTCCAAGCACCTTTACAAACAAGATTCCCTCCATTACCAAACACCATATTTCTCCCCTGGGAAAAGTAATTTGAAAGACAATGTTGCACAGCCCAGATTTACAGAATGTAGGTGGTCCAAGACAGAAGGTCAAAGTTAAGCTGAAGAGCTAACATCTGACTTCTGCTAAGATAGTAATTCAGCTGTTTTTGGATTTTGAACCTTCAGCTGGCTTCAAGTAAAGCACTAGGTTCCACTCTGTCTGATAAACTCACATAGGAAACAAATTCACTATAACATCTACAGTCTTCTGAGTACATTTTTGCAGTCCATGGCTGTAAAATGAAGTACTTCTGACTTCTCCTGCAGAATGTTTTCTTTGCCTGTTTACACAAACAGTGACCCACAGGCATTCAAAATCCATTCAGGTAGTATCTGTATGTGCTCCACAAGCTTTTGTCCTGGTGTATAGAACTCTAACTGTGTATTATTTAATGGGTATTTTCCATAGTTGTCAGAATCTGTGTTTTAGAACACTTTTTATATTCAGTCTTTTGTCACCATCCTATTGAGATAAATACTTTTTTCATTCTTAGTTGGTTTTATCTTTTCTTTTTTAAAGTAAAGTCAGAAAACCAAAAAGCACAGAATAAACAGAACTAAAATAACTCAAAACTGGCGTTTCATTTTAAGTACAGTGATTAAGACTTACTGAATTTACAGCTAAACATACCACTACACTGAAAGAAATTGATTGTGGTTTAACATAACATATCTGAAAGTTTTGATTAATAAAAGAGGTCAGTGGCCTCTGCCTTTCTAGTCAACCTACTTATTTTGCTTTAGTCCAGCTTCTCTGGGAAGAGCAGCATAATAAAGAAAGGACTGTATCAGTAGATACAGTTCCTTTCTAATAGGACCACAGGAAAACAGTTGGTGAATTTGATTTTAATGTCTTTACTATTAAGTTTTGCCTCAAATGCTCTCAACAGCTAGCATACAACCCTTGCTCACTTTCACAAGAAATCCTACAATTTTAGATTGTTTTTACTGTTCATGACTTAGAACTGCACTTTTTAAAAAAAAATTAATTTTGAATTTCATTAACCTAGACTTTTACTTAGCTCTAAAATATGAAGACGCAATAAGAACATTAAAAAAAAAAAGCCCAACTATCAAGTCTGTAAAAACATTTTCATTTATTGAATGAAGACCAGAAAAATACAAGACAACTATATATATATTTTTTAAAAACCCAGTGTAAGTTTGATGGATAACAATCTTTTAATTACATTGCTTCACCTGTGACACATCCTAAAATATGTTTTCCAAAAGAAAACTGCCCTTACCATTACAACTTAAAATAATCTTAACTAAGTCCAACCTGTATAATGAAAATAACTGCATTTGTTTTAAATGATGTTTCAGACAACAGAAATTCCAGCTAAGTAAAAACACTGTTGTCCAAGAAGTGGGCATAAACCACAAGAACTGTAAACTAAGCTATCCATAGGTAAGAAATCAGCAGCAAGACATGCCTCTTGCTGGGTCAGTGCAAGCTATGATTAGATAGAATAAAAATAGTGAAGTAAGAATTATAGAGCATTTCTTCTTCAGGTGAGCAAAACGTAAAGGAAGAAAACAGACCTGTTTGCCATGGGTTTGTTTATTTACAGTACTGAACTATTCTGACAAATTTATCATAAGCAAAATCAAACTACCAAAAGTAAAACCAAAAAAAGTTTATAGCAATGAAACGCAGAGAAGTCACTGAAGGAGAAAGGAGACTGTTTGCTTGCTACAAGAACAATCAGAAAACTTGGAAAACTGAAGTAAGATTATGTTTTTAACTACATTTAAAATAATGACTATCTGGAGTTTAGATTTAATCTGATGTCCTGTCAGAGCTAGGATGGCTTAATATTTTACTGGCTTTTGATTCAGAGCTTTTGAGTCTATGGCTAGAAGCTGTTAACTTGCAATGAGTGAGGAAATTGCAGAAGGAAGACTATTTTAAAAAACAGTAAAACTGGATAGAATGGGAAACTACCTTTTGGAAAGAAGATCATCCTAAATTTCAGACATCTATGCCTTGCTAAGAGACCACTTTCAGGTTTCTAATTAGGATACTGAAGAAGCAAGGAGGAAAGATGTTTGGTCACGCAGCTCATGGACACTTCTGGACTGCGAGGCAGTCCAAATGAGGCAGAAACCGTGCAGGAAGTTGGGAAAAAAAATCTGAGTCTCAGAGAAGTGTAATATCTCCAGACAGTTATGAATGAAAGCAACCATCTATCAAACAGCATGTTATAGCAATTCCTTCCACATTCTTCACCCTGTTATTTCCCTACTGCACTTGCCTAGGTACTCAGTCGGTTTGGGGAGCTGCATCTGAAACTTAATGGCACAACTAAATGTGGGGTTAAAAAGAAAAAAAAAAAAAAAAAAAGTAAACCCCCCCTCCCCCCCAAACCAACCAAAAAATACCGAAACAGACAAAAAAAAAGACCTTTAAAAAAAAAAATCAGTCCTGCAAGTAACCAGCTTTGACTCACCTCTCTACCCTGTTTATTTCCTCTATACCCCCCCCCAGCACCACCCACACTTCACTGAGCCGAACGACTCCATCATTTCGCATGGGTCGGAGAGGCTGATGTCAGAAGCCTTTCCCAACCTAACTCTGGGACTCTGGGACCCCGCACAGCTCTGGCCCAGCCCGTGCAGCCCAGCGGGCGCCGGCGCTGCCCCAGGCCGCTGTCAGACTGAGACAGCGGCGAAGGCCACGGAGCTGCTGCTGCTGCCGGGCCCTGGCTCGCAGGGACAGCGATGGGAAGGGCTCCCGGACCGGGCCCTGGCTCGCAGGAACAGCAATGGGAAGGGCTCCCGGACCGGGCCTTGGCTCGCAGGGACAGCGATGGGAAGGGCTCCCGGACCGGGCCCCGGCTCGCAGGGACAGCGATGGGAAGGGCTCCCGGACCGGGCCCTGGCTCGCAGGAACAGCGATGGGAAGGGCTCCCGGACCGGGCCCTGGCTCGCAGGAACAGCGATGGGAAGGGCTCCCGGACCGTGCCCTGGCTCGCAGGAACAGCGATGGGAAGGGCTCCCGGACCGGGCCCTGGCTCGCAAGGACAGCGATGGGAAGAGCTCCCCGGCCGGGCCCCGGCTCGCAGGGACAGCACCACCAGCGCTGGGAAGGGCTCCCCGGCCGGGCCCTGGCTCGCAGGGACAGCACCACCAGCGCTGGGAAGGGCTCCCCGGCCGGGCCCCGGCTCGCAGGGACAGCACCACCAGCGCTGGGAAGAGCTCCCCGGCCGGGCCCCGGCTCGCAGGGACAGCACCACCAGCGCTGGGAAGGGCTCCCCGGCCGGGCCCTGGCTCGCAGGCAGCGTCACCCAGCAGGACACCGTGTGCCCCCGGGGAAGCCGCAGCTGGCAGGAACCCCCCGCCCCGCCGGCAGTGCCCGGCTCCTGGCAGGGGGCTGGGGAGGAGGAAGAGCTGCTGCAGCCGGGAAGTCACCGGGGGGGAGACGGCGGGAGCCCAGGGACGCCCCCCGCCCCCGAGAGCCATCGCCGCCAGCGCCGTCCCCACGGGGCCGGGGCGGGACGCCACGCTCGACCCCGCCCGGGGAGCGGAAGGCGGGGGGAGGCAGAGGGAGGGGGACGGCCTGCGCCCCGGGGAGGCGGCAGGGGGGAAAGGGAAGGGGCCGGAGCTGCCCCGCAGCGCCCGACGGGGGCCGGGGCGGGGGCCGGGGCCGGGGCCGGTCACTCACCGCCCGCCGCCGCTCGCATCCGGCACCTGCGGCCGCCCCGCTCCCGGCAGCGCCCGCCGCCCGCAGGCAGCGCCAGCCGCACCCGAGCGCATCGAGGGAGCGCCGAGCAGAACCGCAGAACCGGGAGCCGGCCCCGTCCCCGCCCTCCTCCCGCCCCTCAGCCCGGAGCTGGGGGTGCTGAGGGCGTCCGGAGGAAGCGGGACTGGTGATGAGGATCAAAGGAAAAAAAAAAATACAAACTTAATTATGGCAGTCTTGACTGCGGCAAGGACAACAACGACAGGAGCCGAGGGAATGGCCTGAAGTTGTGCCAGGAGGGTTTAGGTTGGTATCAGGAAAAGGTTCTTCCCTCAGAGGATGTCTGGGCACTGGGACAGGCTCCCCAGGGCAGTGGTCACAGCACCAGGCTGACAGAGCTCAGGATTCATTTGGACAATGCCCTCAGGCCCATGGAGTGACCCTGGGCAGGAGCTGGACTTGGTGATCCTTGTGGGTCCCTTCCAGCTCAGCCGATTCTGTGAACAGCAGGAATAAATGAAGGTAAAACCACTCCCAAGCGCTGTCCCTTCAGACAGAAGCTGACCCAGCAGTAGTGTTGGGACTCCCAGGATGGTGTGCAAAGGAGGCTGCCCATGGAGGTCATGGAGTCTCCCTCTCTGGAGACATTCCAAACCCACCTGGACACGTCCCTGTGTCACCTGCTCCACAGGTTCCTTCCAACCCCAACCATTCTGTGATTCTGTGAGGGGAGGTGCAGAAGGACAGGTGGTGGGCAAAAGCCCAGGCACAAGTACTCAAGCAGTGCTGTCAGCCCCAGGTGACATAAATCTCTTTTTGCCATAAACCAGTAAAAATATTTCTTCCCAAACCTGTTGGCTGCCTGGGTGGATTCTGAACACAAGTTCTTTTCCTTATGGAAAGAGTCAGGAGATCTCTTTTTTCACTTTTTGCTGGTATTTTTCAATATTTCGTTGCAAAAGACAAATTCAGACCAAATCTTACTGGGAAGGAGAGAAAAAAAAAAAAAAAAAAAAAAAAAAAACCCAAACAAACAAACAAAAAAAAAAACCAGAAAGGAAGAATCCATTCCTCAGTTTTGCCAAAGCAGGGCATTAATGGGAAAAGAAATTATATTGCATAAAACCTTAAAGAACCATAAAAAACATTAAGGCCAAACCCCACACATTTCCTAACGTTTTCTCGTAGGTTAAACATGCTCAGGTTAAATTAGTAGACTGGAATATGTCATACCATAAGCAATATTTTCTGACTCTTTCCTTTTCCCTGTAAAACATTACACAGTATCTTTATGGGAAAAACCAAAAGCAGATGATGCCTCTTTTCTATAATTACTTCCAAAGTTGTAGCTACTAACTGCAGTCTTCTGCTGAGATCTGATGCAGAAAAGAGGCTCCTCAGTTCTCCAAGAAAAGTAAGGTTAGCACCAGATTTAAAAAAAGTGCAACCATTTGCCACCCATTTCAAAATTATATTTTTCCTCCATGACAGCTTGTTTGAATTTTCTCATTGAGTGTCTGTCATCAGATGTGCCAAAGAAAGCTGCCCTTTGAGAGGTTTGGTGGATTCAGAAGGCCCCACCTAGCACACTGCATACCTGGGTCCCAGCCCACTGAGAGGTGATACCTGTGCCCAAAAAGCCCATTGACTTTTGTGGGAGTCCATAAAGCAAACTGTGTACCCAGAAGGTTTTATAATAAACAACCAAGTTTCAAGTGATAAATTTCAGTGCCAAACTGTAGTTTGGTTGCAGATCTGATTGAATATTCACCTCTGTTGTAAGTGAAAAGATCCTGAATAGGTGAATCATTAAGAAGAGGGAACCTGAACTTGCAGAGAGTCAACCTCTCCAGTGTTAATCCCCCAAGTGAGGCCAAGCTGACAGACCTTTTGCTTTTGAAAATGTCACCTAGCCTTTAGAGATTTTAAGCTGCTGTTTCTAAAAAGCTGCTCAGCAGTGTTTTTATGCAGATCGTGGTCCTTGGGAATTTGTCAGAACAGCACGACCAGGCTAACCTCTGCAAGAACAGAGAAACCTTATAAAAGGCATATGTATTTTCTTCACTGGCATTCACACAGGCAAATCCTCCTATTTCCAGAAGCAGCATCCAGGAATCTTATGATCTATAGGGCCCTGGATAATACTGTCAATGCAGAACTTCCTGTGTGGTGCACTTTGTTGAATCTGCTGTGGGTGGTTTCCCCAGCTGATGTTTAGTGACCATCACCTACCCCTTCTGTGACTCCAGAACAAAGCTGACAGTGACTGACTGCAGATGTGACCCTCTGGAGAAAAGAAACACCACCCCACATATCTCTTTGGAAAAAAAGGAAGAAAACTAGTGTGGTTAAAATATATATATGTATCTGTCATATATATATAACTTATGATGTATATACCATAATATATAGTATATATTTGCTGTCATATATAATGCTGCTAATATAAATATATTACTCTATGGAGCTCCAGATGCTGCTAAAGAGATTAATCTATGCAGTTAAAACTGAGGAAAGAAGTGACAATTTGTAATGTAATGACCGGGTAAATAGTAAGTGTTATACCTCATAGAGGTCACAAGAGTAATTGCTCATTCATGCCTTTTTCTAATCCATTTATGCAGATCTGACAGTGATCTGTAAACATTACATCTCTCTACAAAGTTGGGTAAACAGATTTGAAAGCCAGAGAGATTATTATGATCATCTTGTCTAACCTGAATATTGAAAGCTGTAGAGTTTCCTTCAGCCATTCCCACACGAAGATCTTTCTGTAGCTGTTTTGAAAAAAAGCATCTTCATTTTATTTCAAGGAATAAAATGTGTTATTTATTTATTTTGGAGAAATGGCAAATCCGTCATTGCACTTTTGAAGATTTCTCGGTGGTTAAGCTAACACAGACCACACTACCTTAATGTGTAAAAAAAAACCTGATAGAAATATAAATGTTGTTTGAAAAGGTAAATTCATCTAGCTGCAGCATCTGTCCATTGCAAGCCTGCTTCTTGTTAACAGAAATATCTTCCTTTTGAAGATGTTTGTGAAATGCAGCAGATTTACTCCTTCACCTTCTCTTGACAAACTGTGTGGATTAACTTTGATTCTGCACTGTATAAGTGCCTTTCCAGAACTGTTTTCTGAATGCCTTCAAGCTTACAGCTATTACCTAAATTTTTTTGGCATGTGGACATCCAAACCAGACCTCCTCCTACTCCTGTTTAAATTTGTAAGGTGAATATTATAACCAGGGAAATCTGAGGAACAGAAAAATGCTAAGAAGCATAAGGTTGAAAATGACTTTAAGAAATCACTCTTTCTAGTTCTTTTACTTGCCCCAAGACAGGATCAACTACTCTTTTGTTGTAACATGACTGTTTTTTCAATCTTGTTCTTAAAGGCTTCCCAGTATGGTGCTTTTGCCATCTCCTCAGGCAATCTTTCCCAATGTTTCTCTACCCTTATCACTAGAGGTCTTTTTTTCTAATGTATGCTCTGAACATATCCCCTAGTGCAACTTCAGTCCATCAGTGAAAGGTCTGTCTTTTCTGGCCTGGCGAAATGACTCTTTGCTTCCTCCCTGTAGCAGTTGTTTCCATATTTAAAGGCCTTATATCTTCTTTGCCTTGCTATCCCGAACAGTCCCATTAATATCCTGATATTTAATGTTTTCTGCACTGGTAAACAAGCTTGAACTCCCCTACACTCTTCTGCAGACATCCAATGTCATTCTGGAAACCCAATTCCCCAAGCCAAGCATGATTCAGGTGAAAAACTTGGAAAAAAACCCAAGCCAAAACACTAAAATTTAAGCTGTACCATGGGGCAGCAGAGCAAAATAATTGCTTTGCCTATTTTGCAGGCTCTTTTCCTGTTTCTACCCCATTTGTATGGCATTTTCCTTTTTACAACAGCGTAGCAGTGGTGACTCGTGCTTAGCCTGTGATTCACTCTACATTTTTTCCAGGCAACTGTAATCCTGTTTACTTTTCCCCATCCTGTATCTGGAGAGCTGATGATCTATTGCACCTACTGAATACCATCTTTTGTGTTTTTCTTAAAAAAAAAAAACCCTCATAGCTAGTTTGACAAATTCCCTCTGAATTCTAATTCTGTTCTCTAGCACTCTTTTATCTGCTGTCTTCTTCATGTCATCTTCAAATATATCAAGCTTTGTCTCTACTCTGTTCTTTGGATGCTTTATAAGGAGTATCAGATACAGGATAGACTCTTGAGAAACCTCTTTCAATACATCTCTCCTTTTGATAATGGCCCCATTTTGCTAACTCTTCCTCAGAAATGGCCCTGCCTTTTCTGAAACTATGGGGTTTTCAATTTGGACCATATTGTCTTTGCTTATTCACATGAAACATCGTTTAAAGCTTTTACAAACTGAGCCTATTTGATTTATAACTCATCAGCTCCTCCTATTTTCCTGTGTGTACATAATCTACAGCCAATTTGAAATTAAGAGGGCTGCTTCCATGACCATATTGTGTCTTCTAACATGGATACCAGTAACCTGCCAAAGCCATGGCAGTAGAACAAGAACAAAAACAAGAACAAGAACAAGAACAGAGCCAAGAAGCCAAACACATCCTTGCCTGCTGTAACAAATCTATAATCACTGCACAACCTTTCTTCACCTCATTGGTTCCACTTCCCTTTATTTTCTTGAACCATTGATGAAATATCCCTGTGAATATTGGTTTCTAGAAATTCCCATCGATTTTATTTAAAAAATCATACAGATATTTAAATTTACAAGCAGATTTTCTGCATTATATTTTGCTCCCAAGACCAGCTGCTTTCTGATTCCTCCTAAACTGAATATCACCTGGATCTGTGTTGTCAAGCCAGCATCCAGGAGCTGATCTACTTAAATCTTATGGCTCTATTTCTCTTTTTTTCCATTTCTTTTTTTAATACATAGGTACAGAAATAAATTCTTTGACCTTGGCAGCATTTGGCTGTTATCCGGGAGCTTAAGCCAGAAACTTTCATTGTGAAGTGAAATATATTTATCTTCACTGAAAGGCGAGAGAGAAAGAAACAACTTACTGATCAGTGTTTTCTCCCAGATGATTTCTGGTATGCTTCAAGAAAAACAACATATAAATTAATGCACACAATATTTTGAGTTTTCTTCCAGAACACGTACAGTCACTTTTTCCACATCAAACAAAAAATATAGTCTTTGCACTTTCAACCATTTCCAACAGTACACAAAATTCTCTCACTCTTTTACTTTCTTGGCTAACACCACCCTAATTCTTCCCTTTCAAGACTTATCCAAGGAATCTGTGCACTACTGACCCAGAGGCATTGTTTCTCTAAACAGCACCAATGAAACAAATTACTAAATTACTTTGTGCAGCTAAAAATACTGAATGCTGTATACCACAGCTCTGTCAGGAGTGTCACTACTAAGTTGCATCAGTTTAAATACTTCCTGGGACCAACCTTTCTGTTCCGGGGTATTGTAAAAAAAATAGATGGGGAGAAGTTGAACTCTAAACCAACTTAAAATTTTGCCCCTTTTCTTTCTCAAAGGAAAAATATATCCCACTTCAAAGGCCATTTGGCAGGTCTTGTCCTTCAGGTTCCAGGTGAGATTCTGTTTCCCTTTTCCACAAGAACGAACTATGGCACAACTGCTTTAATTTCCATACTTTGGGAATAAGCAGGGAAAAACTGTTAATCAGATATTTTTTCAGACTTCTGAAATCATGTTGGGTGAGCACAGAGATCAGATCTGTTCTGAATTGAACTGTACCCATGGGAGTGTTCATTGCTGCCTGAGCACCCCAGGTCCACTCCACTGGAAGGGAGTATATGTCTGCTCCAGTAGCAGCCAATGTATCCTAGTGAAAATCAACTTGAGTAACAAAGAACTATTATTTAATTATCAGTTTGACCCCTTTTGATGGAACCAAGTTATTTCCCTAACTTGCCTCATTCAGTGTCTCTGCAAAACTACTTATTTTAAAGAAAATGATACATGAGTTCTTGTGTTTAGTATTACAAATAAAGATTCCATCTATTACTAAATGCCTTATTGTTTTCCTTTTTTTTTCTTCCTTCATAATTCTCCCTATCAGTCTCTCTCTTCTTCTTTATTCTTTTGTTTCTCCTAACCAACTGATCCCTAAGTCTCTTAGGGTGAAAAAGAAAAGGAAAATTAAAAATATGGCTCAGAAAAAAGGGAATGAGAATGGGGATGAGATAAATAAACTATGAAACTGGGCCAAGTATAATTGTTTTTTTCAAAACTTTACTTCTTAGATAATTTATATTCAGACTAGCATCACAACTATGCTATTAGCAAGAGGTTGCATTTTACATCAATTAGATATAATTATTAAGTTCCTTTCAGAGAGAAAAAATATTTTAGTATCTCAGAAGAGCAATTAACATTAAAATATGAATCTTGGTCTGTGCCTTAAATGCATGATCAAAGGCTCTGGATCAGACAGCTTCATCTGACACCCGTTAAACACATGACAATATTTGATTTTAATGAACTACAGTTCTAGTCTTTAGTGTTTCTTAGTGACATTTATTCTTAGACCCAGAAGTCTAAGGGGTGTTTGGCCTTGACTTCAGATCTTCAGCAATTTCCACAGAAATTTTTGAGAAGAATGTTAGCCAGTGTTTTAAAACACAGAGGCCTAAATTTAGACTGTTAAATCTGTATTTAGCCCTGCAATGTGCTGAGCTCTTGGGCTGTGATCCAAGAAAGCACTTACGAGTTCCCATTAACTTAAAAACACTTTCAGGTCTATTATTCACTTTACCTAAAGTACTGAACTCAAATACTTAAAATTATGCATGAGCATTAAGTAGCCTGTTGGACTTAGCCTTATAGAGTCCCCAGTTCAGGTCAGCTCATATCTGAGACACTGACTCACTTTACTCTTTGAGACATACATTTTAAAATATGGTCAATACCTGAATACATTTATAATTATTATTCTGTCCTGTTTCTATACTATTATTATTATTATTATTATTATTATTATTATTATTATTATTATTATTATTATTATTATTATTATATATAATATAAAATAATAATAATAATAATAACTACAACAAGAATAATGATAATGATAATGATAATGATACTAATAGTGTTTTGAATGCCCAAATCCTGCTTGTGGGAAATAATCAACCACTTCTAAAAGCCAGATAAACCTTGCACCACAGTGGTTAAGAGTCAGTTTTCCATGTCTGGGAGGAATGGGATGATCACAATAACAAAGATATTAGGAAGAACTGTAACACTGAAGACAATGAAATATTGGTATAGATTGTTTAGGGAATCCATCGAACCTTGCTCATTGGAAGCCTTTAAGAAGTAGCTAAAGCACCTCCAGGAGAAATTCTATTTCTGGAGCTATAGTCAGTCTTTCCTTAAGAGGCAAGATGTACTAGGCACATTCATTAGGTGCCTTGTAGCTCTGTGCAACTTTTAAATTTCGACATCAGGCTTGTGTTTGCTCTTGCTATGTATTGGCTAGCTTTCTGTGCTGATATCGTTACACTTGCCCACTTAGGGCCTGTGTCATGATCCAGTTGTGAGCAAGCAACAGGAGTAAACAGATTTCTTTGGATTGTATTTCTGGCCACAGAAAAAAAAAAGGACGGCCTGTGAAAACTGGCTAGAATAGTCTCCATTCCATTTGTTCATTTCCCAAAGCTATCAGCTGCAGTGAAAGACAACATCAGTTGTGATCTGACAGAAATCCTGTTTTCTCTAAAGGCATTTACAGAAAAAAACCAAAACAAAATCAGAATTAGAGGAGTTAGTAGTATTTGTGAATGTGACAATTGCTAGTTATTGCTCAACACTGTAAGAGATACAACCTCAATGTGCAGCAAACCCACTTCTGAAAGTGCCCATATGCCCACTACAAGATCCCTCCATTTCTGTGCTGTGTCTCAGTTGTGCCAAATGCCAAGCTGATGGTGTGACTGTGTCCTCAACAAGGTAGAAAACCCTCATGGAGGAGAGACAGGGCTGGAGGAGCTCTGTCTTCTTCCATTTCAACCCATCTTTCCCAATTAATTACTGCGCTCATTTACAAGGCAAAATTAACCAGCTATAAATAAAAAAGTTAAGTCCTCAATTACTCACTTGTGTTGCCCTTCTTAGAATCACAGAATGAGTTGGAAAGGACCTTAAAATATCACCTAGGTTCAACTCTACTGCCAAGGCCAGGGACATCTTCAACTCCATCAGGTTGCACAGAACCCCATCCAATCTGGCCTTGAACACTTCCAGGGGATTGGGCATCCACAGCTTCCCTGGGCAACCTGTTCCGGTGCCTCACCACTCCCACTGTAAAGAATTTTTTCCTAATATCTAATCTAAATTTTTATTTGAACCCCTTCCCTGTTGTCCTGTCACTACATGCTCTTGTAAAGAGCGTTGCCACATCTTTCCTGTAAATTCTTTTCAGGTACTGGAAGGCTGCAATTAGATTACTCTGAAGCTTTCTTATTTCCAGGCAGAACAATCCCAGTTTTCTCAGCCATTCACCTCAGGGAATTTGTAATATTCAGCTGAAGCAAAACTCACTGTTAATTGCAACGACGCACAATATGTGCATGCAAGATACACTTTGATCGATTGCTGCTCAACCCTTAGCTTGGGGCATTTTTTAACTGCCAAAATCAACTTTCTCACCGGGAATGTATCATGAGGGAGTTTGAAAATAAGATTCAGAACAGGCTGGAAAGCTCCAGTTAAAATCTGAACTTCCCCAGTGGGGAGATCTTGACTTTTCAAAGAAGGAAATGGAAATATGGAGGAATGCTTGGGCTGATATTTTGATTTGAGATCGCTTCTGTTAAAAAACCAAAACCCCCCAAATCCCCAACAACAACAAAAAAAACAAACAACAAAACCTCAAAATAAAATCTCACAACAAAACACCACAACAAGCCAACCAAACAAAAAACCTCATCTGCTTATTTTGTTACTTCAGGAAATTGCAAGAAATGTTTGGTGATTGACTAAAAGGTCTCCAGATTTCAGATTTATAGATTGAACACCAAAATAGCACTCTGAAAACTCAGAAATAGGAGAGACATTTTGTTTTTTCAAATTTCTTTTCCTTTCAGCATTCAGTTTTATCTCCATTCTGGAACATCTATAAATTCAAATAGTTGGGTAGTCTTAAAGATGTGTGCCTGTAGGTAAAAACAGACTCCATCTTCAATTGACTCTTCTTCCAAATAATTTCTGAGATACAGATCAGCACCTTAATTGTATATTTATTGTCAAACATTTCCTTATGCCTGAATTCTGGGAACAAAACATAATTCCCAAAAGACTTCAATAGTTGAACTTAGTGTATTAAGAAAAAAATGAACAGGATCACGCCAATCTTTAATTTTTGCATACACAGTAAAAAATCACCATAAAACAAAATAGTCAGGCATGAAGAGAAAAGAATTCTGTAGACTAGAAATTTTGTCAAGGGATCATGAATTTCTTTTGATCAAAACTTGAAATTTGCAACAGATACTCATGCCCAAGCACGTTCATCTCCAAGCACAGAGGTAACAGTGACATACTAACCCTGTCTGCTGTGGAATTACATTCCTGCAGAAATCCAGGGAGGCAAAGCACAACACTAGTGCCAATGGCACATCCAGACATAGTTGGAATTTTCCTAGAGAGTGCAGGGGGGCTGTTTCTCTTTTCCCTCCACACACATTATGTAGCTATTGAACTCTGCAAGACTTGCAAAGAACACACTTTATATTATCTTTTCATTTCCATGGCATCTGTACATTTGAAGTTTCATGCCTCATTGTGCCTGCATGTGATCATCTTGTACATGTATTTAAATTGCTTCTCCTGCCTCTGATCTTGAGAGACAAAAGCAACATTGAATTCTTTTTCCATTATATATTTTTACAAAAGAACTACTGTAAAAATTAATCAAAGATATGCTGCTTTTTATTGTTATTTTTTTAATTTTGGGGGTTACTTTTCCTCATATTGCAGTGGTTTTGAAATTGAAACGTTGCACTGCTGAGAAAGTGCCATGAAAATATAACCCACTACATTCCAGGAAAATAAATAAGCAAGGCCACCCAAATTTTCAATTAGTGCTAGTGCAGTATGCAGGAAATGGCTGGAGAACCGTCAAAGGCAGCCTTAGGCTGGGTCGTGGATACGGAACAGTGACAGGAAGGTTTGAAGCAGGAATACAGGCTCAGTGTGAAGATGGCTCTTCTCCAAGGAAAACTGCATACTAATAGGTTAATACTGATTTCCTGAAACATACAGCCTGGGTATTACATGCTGGAATTTACATTCTGACAAAGGCAATTGCTGAGCCTCAAGACTTTGCTTTTTTGGTGATGAAATAACACTAGAAAGTTCAAACTGCATTATATATTTCATGTTTTAAGCTTATTAAACATTCAAAGTACAAACTGTGCACATATTTTTAAGCCACCTGAAATAGCAACAGCCTCACTAGTTTGGGAAACTAGTATGAGAAACATTACATTCAACAGGTCAAGCTTGTTTGGAGTAATCCCAGCAAAAGATGCCGACCGAGATAGAGTGATGCCACTTTTAGAATGAACCTGCCTGGAATCCAGAATTACTGCCCAATCAAGCAGATACACACAGTACCAGGAATCAAACACTTTTCCTTTAGCACAGCCTTTGTAGACAAAGTGGTATTTGGAAGGTATTTGAAGACTGAGTTGGACAAAGCATGAATTGAAAATCACAAAGGAACACACTACCTCTCTTTCTGCAAATCAGAGGAAGGGCTCCCATTGATGACAGAAGATGCTGTGCCAGACCTTCATCCTGAAATTAAGTGCCTAAAACAAGAACAAAATTAATAATGCAAAGAAACTTAATGAGGAAAACCAGCTAAAGAATCCAGCCAACCTTTCCCTCAAGTGTCCTCCTCTTTCACTCTATCCAACTGATGTTGTGAGTGTCAGCTGAGGGTGGCACTGCAGCATCACAGGAGACCCTCATCCCCTCAGCCAGACCCATCCACTGCCTCTGCTGTCTTTACAGAAGGTGGCTGGCACAGGAGCACAAAAAAACCCCAGTGGAAATGGGGAAGAGATGGCGGATTTTTCACTGGAATCTTTACCATGATACCAGTGCAGGCATGATCCCAAGTCACAGCAAGCAGCCAGCCATGCCCAGCTGTGCTGCCCTGACCCCGGGCACCCACTTAAATCACAGGCTGTGCCTCTAGTGGTTGGTCATATTTATTTATGAGGTACACACCGTTTTCATTGTCTTTCTCTGTTCAGAGAACTGGAAGCCATCCTGCAAGTCTTTTTAACAGTTCTAATTGCACTAAAGTCACTGGGAAATCTGCCCAGATAGAGCCTGGAAAAACTGGGCCACAAAAAGAGACCCTAATTATTTGCAATAGGAGGCAGAAACAATGCCTTTTCAGTCTCTGCCTCTCCCTAGGAAATGTTCTGTGGGATTGAATTTGCTGAAAACTGCTTCGGGTCCATTGAGTGATGCACTTTCCACTTCTTCTCAGGGAAGCTGTTTTAAATAAGCTGTATAAAATTTTAATCAGCACATAGTATTTTAAGTTCTGAGTACAATCCATACCCTGGAACCTTTTTAGTTTAAAGTCAGTAATTGTGTCACTTGCCTATGAAAGAGAAATTAACAGAGCAAGGGAGGAAGTGGAGGGAATTTGGGTAGTTTATATTTGTGTTCACACATAATGGTACATTTTTTGGTCATATGTGATAATTATTTAATCAAATGGAATTTGCCCTGTGGTGTTTTACATGACACTGCTGCCAATCACCCCAAAGCAAATAAATCTTTCAGGTGGTGAAGAAAGCGTTTGCTCGCCTGTCTTCTGGAGAGCTGCATGCTGTGAAAGCTGAGTGGCACATCTAATACTGCTGAAGTGATCCATGGGCAGCTATGTGGAACAAACATCAATTCAGGGCACACTTCATCTAATTTGTGAAGCCTGGACAGAAACTTGGATATCTGTGTAAGGCTGGATATATTCTCAATAATTGTCCTGAACAAGATGCTCTGCTGAACTGAGGATACAGATTTTATGTAAAGGTATTTCTTCCCTATAGGAGAGAGTGCCTCATTTTCTTTTCCACATGAACACTCAATCCACGATAAATGTTTATAAAGTTCCCCTTCACCAAGTTTCTTAACTGCTGAAGAATAAATATTTAAAGAGTCACAAATGCTATAATCAAAACCACGTAAGATGCTACAAGAGTGTTCCCTTTTGTACGAAGAAACAAAGGACCTCAGGCTTGCAGAAAGCTTCATTTGCCTGGTCTGAAAACTGATACACTGTACAATACAGCATGTATTATCTTTGTGCAGTATTTTTATAACAATACCTTGAATGCCATCGGCTTAATTCTTACCATATTACTATAACAAATCTATGGAAGCTCTGCAGAGGACCAATGGAGAGGAGGCTTGGGAGGTCGCATCTGCAGGGTCTTTGGCCTCTGTTTGGTGACGTCCTGGGGATGAGACCCATGTTTGAGATTAAGGACATGCCCAAGTGACTTGCTGGATGGGAATTTGAAGGACTGAGCCCTTTGCTGACACTCTGGGCAGAAACTTTCAACACTGAACAAATTCCTTAGCCGGAAAAAGGTTATTGATAAAAATAATTTTAAAAACCCCAAAAAACAACACAAAAACCCAAAAAACACATTTTCTAATTGTGATAGGTAAGTAACACCAGTAACACCCTGAGAAGAAAGGGAGAACCTGATGGAATCTACCAACTGATTTCAGAAATATAATTATATACATAAAGTTGAACAATAAGACTTTTAGTGAAGTAATTTGAGTAAAAATCCTGGTTCCATGGAAAAAAATGGGATAAATTTCCATTTTTGACATGGGCCCAGCATTTTGTGCGTCCCTTTTACATGACACAGGCTGATTTGGAGCCTTGTTCTGACTCCAAATATCACTCTAATATTAAGTTAAATGGCAATTTCCTATGACCAGTGACCAAATCATCCAATAATGTCTGCTTAATACAATCAAAATAAAAAAGGTGGAAGTTGTGTTATTTTAATGCAACTGATTTATTTCCTGAATTTTAATCAAATGGGACAGAAGGATCAAGTTAGTAATCAAAAAAATTACAGTAATTTAGAAATCTTTTGAACACAACCTCACACCTTTGCCCAGGTAACACGTTCTTAATTCTATGTCTTCATCCCTTCTTTCCTGTACTTGTAGGACAGGAAAAAAAGAAAAGAAGAAAAAAAAAAAAAAAAAAGGAAGAAAAGCTTTTTCTATTTAGGAAGGCAGGAAAATCTAAAGGAAGTATAACCACAATACCTCTGGGCTCCTGTATATCATATATATGTATATACCTTTCCTGCTTTCCTGTCCAGACCATCATATAATTGCTCTGGGGGAAAAAAAAAAAATAAAAAAAAAAAAAAGTAAAAAAAAGAAGAACAACAAAAGGGTAGATAATAAAAGAATAAAAGGTGAGGAGACTGTCCTGGAGACATTCCTGTGCTCTGACAGTCACCTGGTTGCCCACACACTCCTGCAGCAGTCATGCAGCAGATGCTCAACCAACACCTGAGAATCTCAGCTGCAGATTTGGGGCCCCAGCCCCCATGCATACACCTGCACTGAAATCCTAGCCCACTGCCAGGCTGCTTGCAAAGCAGCACTGACTTCAGCAGAAGCAGAGAGTGATCAGAAGCAGTTTTCACCTTGTGTGTTCTGTATGTTTGTAATTAACTGTGCATTAACGCGGAACATTTCTATACAAGTTCTCTTTTCATCAGCAAGAGGCATACCCATGGATTTGAGCCTGGGGAGAAAGAGAAACCTGTTGTTGAGGTATTATTTTTGTTTTCCTTTCAGCCTCCAGGCACAAGTGCTAAATTGAGAACATAAAAATTTGAGAGTGGGGTCTGAGTTTCCATTTATGGTATACCTAATTTTCACTGTAGCCATCAAGAGTGAAATAATTTAACCATATTTTTCCACAGTAAATAGCTATGGATTAATTTCAAATCCAGTGCAGGAGCTGAAGAACTAGTAGAAGAAGTAGGTAGAAAACTAACAGACACATGCAGGTTTTGTGAAACCATTAATGAAAGCACAGCCCCTTAGCTGAAATACCTACTTTGTTGATCTTGGATATATCACTGTGCCTTTCTCCTTTCTCAAGATAAATCACCACAGAAAAAGACCTCTGTAAACAAACTAGCTCAAAAATAAGTGTGGTAAAAGACAGAGGAGGAATTAAGCATGCAGTCTTCTGCAAATTATAAGAACTTCTCGTGCACACAACTATTGTTTATTTGATTTATGCTCTGTTCAACTTTCTGGTTTTCAAAAACCACCAGAGGGAGCCCAAAACCTCTCATAAATATAAGTAAAGTTGTGCTAGAGTCAGCAATGAAACAATATGGAGCAAGAATTAAGCTGTCTTTGGGCTTCAAAGGAATACACTAATTGCTCATTCACCAAGATTCACATAGATGCTAAAGTTCTGGACAATGATGGGTGAAACACAAAAAACTATATTAAAAGAGTATTTTAAATTTAGTCCTGACAATTAAGAATACAACCCAGAACAGTCTGAGTGTGCCAAAAGATACACATTAGAGGTGAAATTACATAGGAAGCCATACAATACATAATCATTTAGGAATATAATTTTGAGCTCCACTGCTGCATCTGTTTAACCCTATCAGGTGCACAAACCATAAGTGAAGTTATTAATGAGATGGCCTCAGGGCTGCCTCTCATGACTGCCACTGTTTACTCCCTTATGCTGATTGCTAAGGTAATCACTGGGGAAAAGCTGATTCTTTGGATAAAAGAGGAGCACAGTGTCATGAAGCACTGACTGCATGACCATCACAGAGAAGAACTTCAAAATGTAGACATACTATATGACTTGCTACTGATTTGGCTTTTCATCAGCTGGTCACTGACTGATCCAGCTAAGCATTGCCTTATCTAGAAAACAAAATAAATAAGGAACTATGTGGATGGTACCAGACCACTCTTACCAGAGAAAGCTATAAATGTCAAGTATAAGTGATGATTTCTTGCTACATTACTTTATATGAAGGTTCTTCCAGAAGGTTCAAAAGCATCAGACAAGTGTAGATCCTAGGAAAAGCCCAGGAAGTTTGGCATCATGATATGGGAAATGGCATATAATTTGTTTTCCCTTTCCAGGTCAATACTTTCAGGATGTATGTCCTAGTTTTATAGATATGGGAAAAAATTAAAAGTTCAATTTGCAGAAAAGCCTAAGAGGAAGATGGACAAAAGGTAAGATCAGGATAGCAGGATCTGACACATGAAAACACTGTTTCTTTGAACAGCTAAGTGAAATTAATGAAGATTAGATGAGCTCCATTTGCTGTGGCCAAGAAGTGATTCTTTACCTTTATTAGCTCCCAGGAAAGGCTCTACAGCACACTCCTTTTTATTTTGGGCATAGAAGGAAAAACATCTTTGAGCACCCTAGTCTAATGCAAGGTGTCCCTGCCCATGGCAGCAATGTTGAGACTAGATGATCTTTAAAGTCCTTTCCAAGTCAAGCCATGCTGTGATTCTGTGATACTGTACACATCTTTCCCTTGATGAATTGTCACAGGTTTTAACTGCAACATTTTTCAAAGCAAACTTCAGCCGTTGTTCTGGAGATGCACATGAATATAATTGCCTGCAGCTTTTACAGATGTAACTGATGTAGAGCATTATTTTCATCTGTTACAGCAAATCTTACCACTTGTTTCACTCCTGTGACCTCAGCAGTGGAGGAAATAGTTCTTTCCCAGTTTTAGCTCTGTAGTGCTCTGGGGAAGAAGTTGATTTAAACAATGCCAGAAGGGCTTGACTAATATGCAGTTCTGTTTACATCCATATTACAAATCGACTGGTCAATGCCACAAAGCAAAACCCAGTAAAACTTGGACTTGTAATATTTTTGCAGTGCACATTTTGTCTACACCAGTGAGTTCTGTAACATTACTGATCTTAGCAAAAAAGGGGTCTAAGTCTACAGTAAAATGAGCACTCTATCTGATCTACCTTGCTTGGTCCATAGGATAACTCATTAAAGACACTTAAATGAAAAATAAATAAAAGAAACAAAAGGTAACATCATGTTATCTCTGTTTCACTTCCTTTTAGGAGACACAGGACAGAATTGAAGCCAGTTTATTATCTGAGTACTCTGTAGATGAGGAATCAAGTAGAGACCAGTTAATTAAAAAAAAGAGGATATTATTAGAACATCATCATTAAGGGGGAAATTGTTTGAAAGCCAGGAAATTCCTCGTTTAGTGTTCACAAAGTCCTGGCTGCTGGAGCTTCCTCATTAGGAGAGAAAACTTATTCTACTGGAGGGCACACAGATCACAAGGTGCAGAAAAGGATGAAGGAAAAATGCTGTTGCCTGCATCAGGTAGAAAAGGGCATCCCATCAGTGGAGACAGTCCATCCTGACAAAGTTTTCTGCAAGGGACCAGTGCAGAACCCCCAAATATGACTCTCATATCACATCTCTGATGAAACCCCATAAAACCCAATCTACATCTGCTCTTACTGTTCCAATGTGTCAAAAGATAGCTATTTGCAAAATGGAAAAACAGGACAAAAATCTCATGTTCTTCATGTAAATTGCAGATACCTGTCCTCATCTTGGACCTGCATCCAGGGCTGGAGTGCCATGGCAGGTGGTGGTGGTGTGCCCACGCAGGTGAGGAGGGCAGGGTGGCCACCCCAGGGGCTATAGGGTGGCATGCCAGGCACAGTGGGTGTCACCCCATGGGGTCTGACAGGGCTCTGCTGTCGGGAACAGCAGCTGGAGTCACCTCCCAGGCACAGGCACAGTGCAGCCAGGCCCACTGGAAAGCCTGAGAGCTGGCTGTGGTGGGATGCATCAGAAATCCTATGCCCAGGAGGCCAGTGTAGGACTTTAGCTGTTCCTGAAACTCAGCCCCCCAGCCTCAGGCTCCTTCCTCACCCCCATTCCCACGACTCGGCACAGTTGGGGATCACTGCTGTGCCTCGGCTGGCTGTCACTCCCTGCCCATCTCTCTTTGAGCCCATGAGTCACTTCCTCTCCTCAGATCCCACCTTTCAAAACTTCCTTTTTCCTTTTTGGGGGTATGTGTCTGGAAGCCTTTTCTGAAAGAGGGCATTGGGCTTACCATGGACAAAAGCACTTCTGGGAAGCAGCATGTTCTCCTGTCTGAGGACACGCAGCCAAGACCTTACAGTCACATTCGTGTGGTCCCCACGATGCTGGCATGCTCAGCTCCACACTGGCCTCCTCCAGTTCTCTGCCCTGACACACTGCAGCTGTGGGAGGCTGGAAGGGGGCTTTTTGCCCCATGACCTGCCTGCAGGTGTGGATAGACAGAAGGAACAGCAGAGAAAGGAAAGATCACCCCAGTTCCCTTGCTGGCACCAGCTGCTGCCTCTTGTTCACAGAGCAGCAGCCCTGGGGTTCAGTCACAGCTGGAGAGAAAGTAAAACCAAAAATACTTTAACATTAGAAAATTGAGTTCCTTTCTTTTATCCTTCTTTTATTGATCTGTTGGGAATTCAGCCTTAATATTTTTCTCTACAGCTATGAAGGTTAGAGATCTGTTTCTTGGAGAGCAACAGTGAGCCCTCCTAAAATCAGTGACAGTGTCACAGATTCCTCTAGCAAGCCAGTGGTGCCGCATCCTGGGAAGCTCCCAGGTCTTGGTGATACTCCCTTGTGTGAGATGCAGAGTTTTTGTATCCCTGCCCCTCAGAGGCAATGAGTACCAAGAAAGCTAAAGGGGGAAGAGAGTGTGGATGTGAGTGGAGAGGTGTGTGTGGGGGAGATCTGTCAGGGTTTGTGTGGTGGTTCAGGCACAACTTGTTTCCTGGGAGATTTCTGTGCTATCAGCAAGGTAATCATATTGGCTAACAACTTTATCTGCAGATACAGAGGCCAAATCTGCCTGCACTCAGAAATTCAGAATGAAGCTGTTAGTTTACTATCCTATTTGTCACTGCATTTTCAGGATTATACTCTTGAATGAGGATGCTTTGTCTTCTTTAGCCTTCAAAGTATTTGAAAATTTGTTTTTTTTTTTTGCTCCAGGACTTCTGAGGCCTTATGTTTTGCTTGTAACCTGTAAGGCTGTTACTGCTTTTTTGCCATGCAGTAAAAAATCATTTACCATTAGGACAGGAAGCATAAAGTTATTTGGGTCAGATTCTCAGCTGGTGTAAGGCAACATCTGGAATAGGGAGCTATGCATGTTCATGCTGGCTGAGAATTCAAGATAATTTATAATAAGTATTTGCTGTGGGGGAGATCCTATATTTGAGCTGTTTTACAGAAGGGACTTGCAGTTTTCATGCAGATTTCACACCACACAAAACAAGTCACTGGGCAGACAATTGCAGTATTTAAATGAAGCATGCAAATGGGTGTGGTGTTGAAAGATACTGTTCCATTAGTATCTTCCATTCTCAAACATTATGGTGCTTTCCATGGCCAAATACACCCACACAACTAAGAAGGAATACGAAGAAAATAAACTGTGTATGGATTCCCAAGTGTTGCCATACTGGTGTAACAGAGCTGCATCACTTCTGGTCAGGGGGTTTTGAGCCCTGGCCAGTCTGCATGCCTGCCCCAACCTGACACTGTGACTGAGAACTTGATGGACCTTGCTAGGCAGGAATTTAGAAGTAGGAATAACCAGTGCTTTTTACTAGCATTGGGTGGGCAACACTAATACAGATAGGAGAAAAATTTTCCAGGGGAAGAAGTGCCAGTTTTGCATAGAAAGATTAATAAATGAGCATAGAGTTAAAATAGGAACATACTCCCTTCACCAACATTTCTAAAATGTTTTTATATTCACAAGGTTTTTAAAAGACAAAACCCACAAAACTCAGTCCTAAATCTAAATAATTTTTTTTTCAGATGCAATTTTTTCCAACACAACGCTGCTGTAAATTCCTTATCAAGAAGCAACCAAGAAGCAACAAAGAAATGGATTTCTCTTTTCAGATCAAGAGAGCAGTTTTGGTAATGGGTCTGTTCATTCATCTTTCCATTCCAAACATCATCCATCATGCCTTACATCCCTTACACTGAACTGCAGAAAACATACCACAAATTCTACTTGGAATAGCACTGCATCTTTAACAAAGCTGACTAAACTAAAAATTAAGTTTTCAACAACTGCATGTTAAAAAGAAAATCAATGAAAGAAAAACAGTGAGCTCCACTGAACAAACATCCCATAGTTAAAAAAAATATGTTTTGATTGATGAAGGAAAAAGCCATGACATTTTAGGTGGCTTAAAAGAAATTACAAAGATCATATTAAAAAGAAAGTTGGCATTCTATTAAAATATAGTTATCCCAAGAGATAACTGGAATATACTGGGAAACAAGGACATAGTCTGGCTTTTCCCATTTCTCAAAGCAGTTCATTAAATTTTCTTTTCTTCGTCTCGTGTCCCCAGTTGAGGGAGTTTACATTCAGGATCATCAACTTTCTTGGTTGTGAAGCACCTCTAATCCATTTACTTGATCCTCCTGCAATCAGTTAATGCCATGCTAATCCTGTGCTGGCCAGGCACAATGTGGAAAACTAAATGTATCACATTATCTGCAAGGAAAGTATTCAGGGATCTAGATCTGAATCCAAGACACTTTTACCTCTACAGAAAGGTCAGGATGAAACACTCAATAAGATTTATGATAGCTACAAGAACAGCAAGGTAAGCTCTAAGGAGAAGCAATATCTTTCATCAGATCAACTGATCCAGCTGGAAAAAGAATACAACATTTGAGGCACAGAGACCCAGTGCAACTATGGGCAACATCTGAAGTTCAGTTTAGATTAGTCCTGCAGTGAATATAAGTCTTTTAGCATTGGAAATTTACACAAATAATCCTCTAGGATAATCTTTTATAATCTTTATGAAAAACATTTTCATGGTGTAATAAGAAATAATTTTTCAGCTTTTATTTTCATTAGAGCCACCCACAGGAATTTGTATGCTAGTACTAATAATGCAGATACATTTGTCAAAATTAATTATATTTGTAGTATTGGAAGTGTCTGTCCAGTCTCACAGATTTTTAAGCTTAGTACATTGATTCCAGAGGGTCAGTGGTCCTTTTCCAAGGGCCTAATGTCTATTCTTACAGACAGTATGAATCACTTTCTTTCACGAGAAAGTGTAGGTCAACGGAATTACTATGGAAAATGCAAGTTCCTCTTGAGTGAACTTGCCAAGTGAATGTCTTCAGTTACAGTACTTTGAGTGCTACTCTAAGGGCACCTTTGCTAAGCAGTACCTCTTTGGGAGGGGCAACCTGCTGCTATTCTTTCTTGTATGTGCCTGAACTTGTTTACCTACTTCCAGTCCTTTATGCAAGCAACAGGACAGCACAAGTGTTCCATGGGAATGTGACGCTTGTGTATGTCATCCTCCCTGAATTTTGTCCTGAATTTCCACTACTCCTGTGCATTATCAGAGAGATTCTTTGGTTATTTACGCAATTGTAGTTGCCTACAGCTGGACAAGCCTATGGCAAGTTCCTCCTCTGTGTATATTAGCTACCATTGCTGTACTGTATCCTATTTAATTTCTCTTTCAGATATAGAAAGAGGAGGGCAGTGTAAAATCATGGAGACAAAAACAAGAGAAGCCATAAAAACACCGAGCACCTCAATGCAATGGTATTGTTTTGTTCACAGACAGCCTCTCCAGCACAAAGGAAGCGAGGTGTGCTCACACTGAAAAGAAACAGACCCCTTCTGCATGGCCAGGGCCCCATGGCTCCTGCTTGTGAGGCTGCTGGTGCTCATGCCTTGGGCTTTGGAAGAAAATTGCTGGGACCTTCTTGTCTTACCTCCCTCCTGGGCAAGCAGAGCTTCCTCCTCTCTGGGTGGTCTTTCCAGCAATGGAGGTCTTGTCCTTCTGCTCTGGTGTGACCCAGGAGTGAACTGAGCTCATTAAAGGTACTTGCCTCTCCTTTGAAAAAGAAAAGGGTGGAAACAGATAGATCCAAGTTATGACGATAATGCATTTATATGAAAGAAATAAAGACAGTGCACTTGTTTGTAGAAATCAACAGCATTTCACCTCTGTGATAGTTCTTTCTTGAGAGGCCACGACTGTCAGATCAAGCATTTCAAGACACGTCATTTCCAGAAGAGAGGAGTTGGACACACTCTTGATCGTGTGCTTCTGTTTATTCTGCGTAAGGGATCTAGGACACCTGTGTTAGTTTTAAAGCTACTACATGTACAGCACTTGACTGCTATATTTTGGCAAGTCCCAGCTGTTATTTCACATGTGTGAACTAAGAAAATACCCAAGGTAAACACAGACTTAGAAGAAGTACCAAAAACATTTACAGTAAAGTGCAAGTATAGCCCAGTATGTTAACCTGCTAATATATACAGTGTGCTGGCCCTGATCTATTTCCCTTTAGAGAGGCAAAGGAAAAGAGATGTAACAAAGCCTATATGGAGCACCACAACTGGTTACCAGTTTTTTCTCCTGAAGCAGCACCACCACTGTGATTTGCTTTTCTCTTATTTCTCTTTACTCAGAGTTATTATCAGCCAAGCTTATCCAAAAGCAGGCAATGCAGAATAGAAACTTTCTTTCTTCTGTTCATTTTGTGCATGTCGAATTTTAATTTTAATTTTAATTTCTGTCAAATTTAATTTAAAAATCAGTTTAAATGCAGATTACTTACATGTGTGCACATGCTCACACTCCCCCTCTACACACACAATGTTAAAAGGACATTACTGATGATCATTTATTTTTCTCTGCTCTTGCTGCATTTCATATCCCTTCTGTCTTGAAATACTGCCAGAGAAGATTGTCTTTAATAGACTTCAATGGTGTCAAAGAACCTCAGGAAATGAGGACTGAGGTGAACTTAAGGTTCACTGTGTGCCACCAGGATTCTGATGATACACACTACTTTGAACAGGAGGTGAGGATCTGCACTCCTGATGTCTTGCCTCTAAAATGCAGTATTCTGTCCACTTTCTGTCTCCTCTAATTAAAGCCAATTATTTTGACCTGCTTGGTTTCTTGTCCAGAAATGATGCTTTTACAGTCTCCTCTTGGTCACACTCAGTTTTGAGTTATGTCTCAGAAACTCTTAGATTTCATAAGAAATGAGTTTTACTAGAAAAACAGGGCTACTTTATCTCCATGATTTCCTGTATATAGGTCACATCCTTTTAAGTACAGTCATCATCTGTGTAAATACTATCCTTAGAGGTAAGTTTTCCAGCTGCCTCCTGACATGTCCTGACGTAACCACCCTGTAGTCTGTGAGCCAAATCTTCTATGGGGCCAACAAATAAAAAAAATGAGCTATTGATTCACATTGAATGAGTCAAACGTTTAATTAAACAAGTCAAACATTTTGATTCAAATTAAATGAGTCAAACAAGGAATTTCCAGGGAGCAACCTGAACCCAGATTAAAGTTTCCTGATTTATTTAAGCCAGGAGCCTAGCAGGTATGAGAAGCTGTAGTAAAAAAGGTTAGCTCTTTATTAGTGACAAGACTAAATTTTTTCGTGCGATTTCAGCACTTTGTGTATCCAGGATCAGCTCAAGATCCAAGGGAACATTTCCCAATGTTTTCGCTCTCACTTGCTAAATTAATTCCTGATGTAAATGAGACCTGTTCTGAAGAAGTTATGCAAGCTTGCTGTGTAATAACCACATGCCATTTTTGTGATTAACTAATTTCTTGCTCAAAAGCTTTCAGGAGTAAAAGACAAGTATTGTATTTGTCCCATGTTTGACATGGCAACTTTCAATTGAAATATCATGACCCTCTAATTATAGGTGCATCAAACTCAGTAATGTTTTGCTTACATCACTCACTACTTCCATTCATCATAATCCAGGATTGCTCTAGTTCACTCAGCAGTAATTCTAGCTGGCTTTCATCATTCCCATGGAAAACATATACGAACAATTAAATCTCTCAGCAGAAGGAATCAACCTCATCTGGAGATTTATGAAAGCATTGCAAAAAAAAAAAAAAAAAAGATCATGTATATATTCATGTGAGCAATAGCAATGAATAATTATGTAAATATCTGATAACAATATGGCTCATTTTGTCAATGGTGAAACACTGATTTGATTCTCGAGAACTTCCTGCAAAACCTGAAAAGAAGGAGAGGTGGGGAAAAGATAAGGAAAAGGCCCATGTGCTTACCTATTGAAGTTCATAGAAAGAACCTCATGCAGTGCAATCTAGAAAACATTCATTTACTATAGTTATATAACCATTTTAAAATTTTACCTCCCTCATTTCTTACCCTTGCAGGTTTGTACATGCTGACCTCTGATCAACAATCTGCTCTGTCCATTCTGTTGCACCTGCCCTGATGACTTGTTTGAAGTCCTGCAGAAAATCTGAGTGAGGGCAGGCAATGAAGAAAGGTCTTCCTGCCCCATGCTGTAAACATGAGAACACCCTCCTATGTGAAGGCATCACAATACCAGGTGAAAGGCACTTTTATAGCTTTCCATAGATCTTAGTCAGCATAGCTTTGCAATACTAGAGAACAAGCAGTAAGCATAATCATTTGAGGGCAGATAGCTCTTCATGAAATACTTACATCAGGTTGATACTGACTTAATGTTGTCTTTACAAACTCCCAATGTGATGATTTATGTGTCCTTCCAAGCCTTGAAATAAAGAAATGAGGTTTAGCATTAGCTTCCTAAAGGCTACAGTTGTGGTTTTTTTGAAGAGGGAGTATAACTGAGGGATAGCTCTCTACATGTAGATAATGTTGGTAATGAAGAATTGTAAGTGGTGCTCATTTTGTGTATGCACACACAACATGAAGTAAAAGGAACAGGAGATAGGAGATGATGCAAAGCTCCAGAAAGAAATTGGCATGACTGCAAGATGTAAAAAAAATGCTCTACAACACAGAGCATTCACAATAAAATAGCAAAACAGGATTTGATCAAGCTAGTGCACAGGTCTCCATCCTACAGACTGCTGTACAAAACCAATCCTTGTGATGCCGATTTCCCTCATAGCGGAATTTTTTGTAACTCACCAGCAAAAAATATTTCACTGTAAAAAAATGGTATTTAGAGTCACAGAATAATTTGAACCTTCAGAGGCAGGGCAAATGTTAGGTCAGATTTAGTGTTCATGCATGAAGTTTCTAAACCAGGGAACATAGGTTTATTTTAATTCTTTCCTTAGGTGATGTGTCAGTACTTCAACTGCAGCATAAACAAAAAAGCTAAAAATGGATAAACAGCTGAGCCCTCTGGGCTCCCAGTGGTCCTTCCACTGGCTTCCAGGGTTGCGTATCATTTGCTCTTTCTAACACTACAATGTTCAAACAGTTAATGATATGTCATCCATGCCTTGATCCTTCTAGCTCACAGACATAATGACTGAGAAAGAAGAATTGACTTTAACTTCTGCTTTGCATGACATGATAAAAAGATTCTTCCAAGAACAAATAGGTGCTAAGATACAAAGCTTTATAAGGACCTTTCCAGGGAGTGAGATCCATGCAGAATTATCAGTGAGAGAGATTATCACTGAGTAGAGGAGAGCAGCGATTACGAGTTAGGAAAAGAAAGTGCAGAGCCTTAAAAGAAACAATCTATCTTATTGTCTTTTGAATCAATTAGGGATCAGACCACCAACATTTCTACATCCTGTTTTTGCTCATGGTACTCATAGATTATGAAAATGTTGACGTTTCACTTATACTTGATAAGACTTTTTTTTAAAGGACATTATTTTTAGGTGCATTGCTTTTTGTAAGTAGTGTAGTAGCAATAATGGTCTAAGGGTAAAACCAAGGCCAGATGTGTAGAAAAAGGTATTGTTTCTTATGAAACTAAAATAGTTGAAAAAATAGACAAGAATTAGAACATGCCATCACTCTTCAGGTAAAAGGAATGAAACATCCTCAACTGAATCAAGCTAAACTGTGGAAAGAGATGAACTACAAGGTGACAGCCAATGACCTTGTTCAGGGTTACTGGGAGAAAGAGGCGTGCAACCTGTCTATCATCTGCACTGTTCAAGAGAACACCCTCTATGATTCCTGATTCTGACAACTCTGGGGACTGCAGTCCCCACAGACTGTAAGGGACAGGATTGTTTTTCCTCTTTTCTGAGTCTCAAGCATACAGGCTGCTTTTGACAGTACTTTTATACCTGCAGTGGGAAGTTAGGAGGCAGAAAACACCTTGCTGGTAGATGCACACATTCAGGATAGATTTAAGTCTGAAAAAAGGAGATCTGGAGGAACAGAGTCACCATCTTTATAAATCATGCAGATGGCATTGCTCAAGCAAGCATGTTTGAATTTTGCATGAAGAGAAACACATATCTGAATAAAAACCATCCAAGAAAAAAAAGCTCCTAACAGTTGGCGCCTTCTACTTTCTAGTATATTTTGCCTTGGATTCAGCTACACTTAGTAACTGTATATAAAACAAAGCTTTGTGTTCTGAAACCTAACTTCATATCCTTGCTCTGTAAAAGACAATAAATAAATAAGAGCACTAATAAAATGTTAGAATTTGGATGAGGAAGCAGGGATTTAATAAATGGTACGTAAGTACAGTCTTAAAAATAAATGCTTACTGTTTAGATACTATTCTGTTCCCATTCTAGTATAATTAACAGAGATGTGATCACAAATATTTCACAAGGACACTAATCCAGCCAGGCAGCAGAAGCAGAGCTCTGAGTTAGCCAACAACAGTGACTGAAAAAGAGAGCAATGGCAAATGCTGTGCATTAGAAACCAATGCACAAATATTGCAAAGTTCTACAGAATTACATGCCAACTGTGATCAGCCTGGAAATGTGTGGACAAAAAGGGTTAAAACTACAGAAAAACTAATAATTTCAAAATTTCCTCATGTATTAATACAGTGTTAATCTTCTGGAATGCTTACTGTCAGAAAAGGTGGCATTTCACAGATGATAAAATATTGATTATGTCATTAGCTTTTAATATTTTTTAGCATTTATATCTTGATACACTAGCATGTGGGGAGGAGACAATTGCAGAGCAACCAGCTTCAGGATGGGAGATGAGCAGAGGGGCTCCCCTCTTGTTCTGGGACCCATCCCATGAGGAGCAAACAAAATGACAATATACATTTCTGGTTTTCCATACAATGGACTAGAAAGAGTTAACAGCACTTGGGAGGGGCTCCTTTGGGAACTCTGGCAGGCTCTTTGTCATATTTGTTTCAGATCCTGGCAAATGTCTTAATTCTCCTTTGGCTCGTTGAATAGCTGTTCAGCAATGATTAAGCTGGTTAAAAAGTTCTTGAGAACTTTTTAAAAATTCACACCATATCAACTCCACAAAAAAATGGACATCTTCATTTGCTCCAGAGTGCTGAAAATGCTCAGAAACAACAAACAATGATTTTTTTTTTTCAAGGAATACACTTAGGCAATTGACCCTTTTTTTTTCTTTAAACTTTTTAGATTGATAATATTATCAAGACTTTTCTGTTTATCTTTCTGTAAAATATATACACACATCTATAGTATGTGTGTATTTATGAATAAAATTATAATTTATAAAGCTATAAATGCAATTATAGTACTGTAATTTTTATAATGTTTTATAATGATATGCAATGTTGAATTATACCCAGCATTTTGTGTTCCTCTAAGAGAGAAAAAAAAAGGATGAACAGCCAACACGTCAGGCCTGTTGCTATTGGTGGTACCTTGAGACAAATTTTGCCATTCCTGATTTTGAGACCCTTTCCAGAAGCCAGCACTCACACTGAACCTAGCAGGGCACCAGTAACCACTGCAAAAGCTCATCTGCCCCATTCACCTCTGCACAGATGCCCCAGCCTCAGGTGAAACCACAGAACCCTGAATGGGATGTGGGGCAGCACAGTGAGTGATGGAGACAGGCTTCAGTGCTCACTGGCTGCTGCCTGTTCCACAGAATCCTTTTCCCTGGGTCATTTCTGCTAGCCTCCAGTGATGTATTCTAATGCCAGTATAGATAAATCACTACAGAATAAACCACAACACTCTGGCATCCTGATTCTGATGAGGACCAGGCTTAAACTCCACCCATTCACATACCTGAAGTAATGTGGGCATTTGCTTGCCTGCAATTCAAGTTTTGTCCTCAATTTTGTTTGAAAGAAGGCCTTGCAGTGAAAATACATGTGCAAGCTAGGTCATGGTGGTGTTCTGGGGGAAATGGAGAATCTGGAAACAAAAACACCTTTTGCAAGCTAGGAATGATTCCATTTACATATAAAATTATCTTCCTGCTAGTTTGACACACTGTAAGCTGTTTGTGTGTATGTGGACATGATACTTTGGCATAATATTTACTGAGTCCAAACACATTTTTATCATATGCTTAGCTGTTGAGGTGATTTATTTTCTGGATGTCATGGTGTCAATTAGAGGGTTAATGCTGGGGGTGGCCAAAAAAGGGATCATGATGTGCTCTGCTAATTATTTGCCTCCTTCCCAAAACCTCCTCGAGTCTGAAGTCACAGGATTGCAAGGAGAAAGATAAGCTTATATCCAGTGAGGCAAGGGAATGTCCAGCCCCAGGGCAAACTGTGCACATTCATCCTCTACCACGTGAGTCTGGGAGGGAATGGTGCCAGACCCTCAAGTCATTGCTGTTCAGCAGGCAGATTACTCTTAGTACAAAAAATGTAAACCATGATAAATGGGAGCAGATTTTAGCTGTGATAGTCCATGTAGGCTTCAATGCATGGGTTAATTCTTTAATGGAAGTCTGAGCTATTTGCATTGTTGATAGACACATTTCTGTTCACATGGGTGATTTTATAAAAAGTGATGAAATAAATAAAAAAAGTATAATTTCTCCAATTCAGATTCCTGTAAATGATATGCAATTTTAACAGGTATTAACATAGTGCATTCTGATTTAAAACTCTTGCTATATTCAGTTCCAGTTGAAAAAAGTAGTTCAGGTCTATGATGTTTAACATATATGAGTTTTATTCTATTTACTTCTTCTTTAAAAGACGTAAAGCAAAAGAAAACTTGAATACCCTAAGTCAGAAAATCCAAAAACCTAGCCAAAAGAAATGTATCTGTCCACGTTTTAGTGAATTAAGGCATTGTCCAAAGAACATGTGCTTTGTACATACATAGGTCTTTCTTGCAGTGGTTCCAGCTGTGCAGTGTAGGACCACCTGGAATAACAATGGAGCCACTAGAATTACTTTTCATGCATTTACAGCAGCCAGGATTGGGTCCTATCTACATACAAGAAAACTCTTGCTATTGAAGATGTTTCCAGCCAGCAACACCCTTATGAATAGTAAAAGTTGCAATTTAAATACTTGAGTTGGGTCTCACGTGCTTTTGGGTCCAGCACACTGTAATTGGTTCTCTTGATTAAATCTAATGCATGACAGGGAAACCCCATGAAAGAAGGTCTGTCTCTAACATTCCAGTTAGATGGTAAAATTTTAAATGTGCTCCTTACTCTTAGCCTCCAGTAGAATTCACATTCTTTGAGTTATGGATAGGTCCCAAGACCTAAGAGAGACAAATTTCTGTCCTCCATTACTCAGTAGGAAATGGGAAAAATTAAATGTATTCAGAGCGGTGCAATTAGTCAACATCGCATCTGAACCTTTCCTAATATCAATCATTCAACAGAAAAAGTGAGGGGAGGGAATTAATAGGAAAATTACCATGCTACAAGGCATTTTGCAAGAGTTTTACAAGAGAATAGTTCATTAAATAATGACAGGAAACTTGATTGGCAGCTGGCAGGAATAATAAGTGCATCTATTTTAATACCTGTGTACTTCTAAAATATTCCAAACCCCTCTCCCCATTTTTTTCCTTTACACTCACTATAGTGACAAAGCCACCTTTTTTATTAAGGAAAAAATGGCATTTAAAATGTCTGTTTCATGCCTTCCAGAGTCAGGGCATTTTTTTCTACTTTTTAATATGATTAATAACTCTAGCAGGTATTTTCAAAGCCAAACAGCTGGGTTATTGCTCAAGAAACAGCTGTTTCATTACTAAATATATCCTTATTTCACCAGCCATCAACTTGCTGAAGCTTTGCTGGTTACTTGCCTTTAAACGTTTGCTGATAGTGAGAAAGTCCTGGTACTTAATCATAGCTGGTGCTACAAAAGCCGGGGCTACTTAGAAAAAACAATACACAGAGAAAAACATTGGCAGAAGGCTTTTTTTCATTGAGGGTGGGGAGGGTTTTTTTTTTGTTTCAATGCCACACATTAGGTTGCAACCAGATGTTCATGTTATAGATCCTGCCTGGATTAAAAAAAAAAACCCCACACACAAAAAAAACCCCCTTTTCATTCAAAAATGTCAATATCGTTTAACAGCAAATGTAATATAATTACAGTATTCAATAAACATTTAACAAGACACAGACTTTTTCTGCAAGAAAATATTACTAGAGCGAGCCTTTTAGCAGTTTAGCAGTTAAATTAGTAATTTCTTTTATAACATCTGGTGAGCAGTCTCTAATTTCTAACGTTTTGGAACAAAGAGACATCGGGCAGATTTTGAGTTATGAATAATTTGCCAGTTGTTTACCTTTATGCCAATCTAATTCTCCACTGCATAGATGCAATTGAATACATTACAAATGTGTTTTCCATAAAAATCCCTAAAATGCAGGAGGGGGAAGGCAGAGAACAAGTTCAAGTCACCCTGGCCCTTCTCAGGAATTGCCATGCCTGCTGCCATCCTCCCCAACGTTTGATGGAGCCTCAGCAACCCACTCTGAACTCCCAAAATTCAAGAGAGCCTCTGTGCACTGACTCAAACCAAAGAAGTTGACCGTAGTAGAAACCTTTCCATAAACTGTGTGGATTTGGTATCAAGCCCAATGGGAAGCCCTCGTGGCAAGAGGAGTCTCTCAGGAAGTGGGAGAGAGGCAAGGGACCATTTGTGTGGAGGAGGACGGCCCCACCACCTGCTGATGTGCTTCAGGCAGCCTGGGGACACGACCCATGGAGTAGGAAGGCTTTTTCCACCTGGAGATGTTGCCAAACCACTAAAACACTTAGCTGTGCTGAGAGCTTTCCCTGGGTACTGTTACTCCCTAATATCCCAGTACTTCTTGCTCCATGTTTTCCCTAACTTGGCTGAAGGATCTTGGAAGAGTTTGAGGTGATTTCCCTCCCCCTTACAGCTCAATGCTTGCCTGCACCACAGCTGCAGTGGCCACAGTGACACCTCCTCTGCAGGACTTAGCCCACCACATCCACTGTGCCCACTGGTGTGTGCCATGTGGGGGGATCCACCCTGCCCTACAGCCTCTGCAATCCTGTGTGTTGGAGAAGAGCTCCAGCAAGTAAAGGAGCTGCACCCAGCCCCCCACAAACCACATGCTGGAAACAGTGTGATAAAACTTTCTCTGAGCTGTGGATTTCCAGAACACAGTTAATTTATCGCCCCTTATCTTGAATGGATGATAATACAGAAGTCGGTAAAAATTACTCTTTGTCATCGTGTCATCCATCAAGGATACAAGATGTTTGTGTATTTTACACAAAAGGTTTAATTATTAGTCTATTTCTAAGTGCCATAATTTTTATTCTTTAATCCCAAAGATTAAACCTGCAAGATTTCTTTGATGTATATGTTCCGTACATGCTCATAAAAACTTCTGGAAAAGTTTTGTACATAAAAAATGGCCCTTTAAAGTATACCTCCTGTTTCTTAAAATATCAATATTGAAAGCCCAGAAGAAAATCTCTTCTTGTGGGTGCTTTTGTTGTGTGCTGTGGCAAAGCATGGCTGGATCTCATTTGCCTTGTGTTGCCCATTCAGTGACATCAGCTGAGACTGCTGCAAATGTAGGCCAGAATGTTATCTGATGTAAAGCACAATAGTGAATTTTTAACCCATCAGATCCTTTCCTTTTTCTACTTTTTTTTCCCCCAAAAACTTTCAGAGAGGCAAAGATAAAACACACATACTTGTGGAGGTTTTGTGCTTTGCTAGATCATCTAGTGCACTTCCAGTTCCCCTGCAGGTCATGCTAACATAAACAGTCCTTAAAGAGGAAAGAGAGAGAAAAGAAGAAACAGAAGCTTAAGCTAGGCTTTGTTTTGCTCTCAGTAACTCACTTCCACATGTGAGAAGTGAATAATATTTTCTTCTATAGCCTTAAACCCCAAAGCAAAGCTACATAGCAGAAAGAAACAACATGTTTGCAAACACCAAGCAGCATCAGAAATTAGGCAGTACAAACAATTTTCTCTTTGGAGAACAAAACCACTTTGGATCAGTAGGGAAGGGCACCCTGAATTCAAAATCTGCTAAGGCATAGAGGGGCTGATTTGTGCCTTTGATGGTAGAGGATCAGTGGTTTGCTATGATAAGAGTGCACAGTCTGTCCAAATTCTCTGCTGCCTTCACTGCAGATGGCTCTTGCTCTACTGACTGTGAACAGCCTTTGTGACCACTGCAAGTAACAGGACTCAGCCTCTCAAGCCTTTAGGAGGGCACCTCATTGCTACCTGCTAGGCCAAGAAACAGGAGTGCAAATGGAAATAGGCAGAGTTCAGGATAATTAATTCAGTGAGATGAGAGACATTTTAGTGGAGAAGGTGATTTTTTGGGGGTGGTGATAGTTGCGTGGGATCCTTTTTTTCTTTCCTTCATGATTTGGCATTTCTGTGCCGCAGAGCATATCTGGGATGTGACGCTCTGGGGTAAGTGCTCCATCCAGCTGCAATGTAAACAGAGCTTTTCACAGCACATTCTAAAGCTGTAACATTAAGGAGAATAATGGACGATGCCTTTTGATATCTTTGTGTAAACGAAGAATTTTATTACAGTGAATTACCATGTTAATTTATGAAAAGTAAACAAAACCAAGTGCAAAACTGATTCAATGTATAACCTAACTTTCCTGGTGCCTAATGAGGTGACAGTGATGGAATCAAAACAAATATCTTTATGTTTCATAAATGTAGGGAAAAATACTTCTGTGTTCAATCACTGCCTGGAGTCACTGACAATGCTGGCACAGCAACACCACAGGTTTTAAAGCAACTAAGTCACTTTGTCTACTGGCTGAGGATACAGGCAGACTCACTGTGGACCACCATGGGTAGTAAGATAACAAGGATGAAGGGAAATGGCAGATAAGGTTGAGAAGCAGTTGGGCCATACTACACATAAATAATATACATTCCCCCATTCATCTATAAACTATTGCAGAAGTAAAACTGTGCAAAACACTTCATACAGAGCACCTTTCTTGGGCCAGAACTTTCACTTGACTTCCAAGGTTTGTTTTTGTTGTGGTTTTTTTTCCTTTTTTTTTTTTTTTTTTCCAAGAAGACATTGAAACCTGGGCCTATGGAAGACAAAGGGTTACCACTATTCCTAACACATTATCCATCTGGAGCTGGCAAGTTTCTTCCTGTGGTGATATTAACTAGGTGCAGGTGCCCTGACAGGCCATTTGTCCAGAAAACTGTGATCATGGGAAAAGCTTCAACCCAGGGTAAACCTTCAATAGGAATGTTGTCCAGACCTCTTTGGGACAATTTGGATGGATCTTTAGCTTTTTCCATGTATGCTCTCAGATGCTCAAGGGGTGTATGGTGTGCTGATGTACTCCCTGTTAGGATGACACTCCACCACAGCTGCACAGTGAAGAGCATTTCTGTGCAGAGACAGGAACTGGCAAACTTGGTCCCTCACAACCATTGCCAGTCCAGCTCCAAAAACAGCCATGCAATGCAATAGAAAAATCAATACCCTACCAATTGGTAAACTACATCTGGATAAATTTATTATGTCAAGAGATGTGACCTGAAATTAGCTTAATTCTTATGTCTGTGGATTGGACCTTTATGTGCTTAAAAACCATCTAGAGAACAGCCATATGTGTCCCCTACACCTTATGAGCTTTTCCTGGGAAAAAGGACAGAAGGCACAGCCTCCCTAGTAACACTCTTTTTCCCCTCTCTTGTTTCACAATAGAAATATTTGCAGTGAAAGTAACTTTTTTTTTTTTAATGTGGAAATTTAATAGGGAAACTTGGGCATCCATGGCAGACTTCAACATGGCAATTTCCATTGCTCTCTATGCAGCCAGAGATTAATATCATACCAAAAGCTGTCAGTTGGCAGGAATGAAAAAAAAATGAGCTGGGAAAGAGTCCACTTGTCACTGTCCATACATTTCTTAGCCTGATCAGGGGAATCCGTGGTGCTGGCGAGAGTCTACAAGCAGTCAGGGCCTTGGACTCAGCCTCTTCTTGAGCTGCCAAGACATAATCACTCTAACATCCTGGACAGCCAAACCCTGCCTCCCTTTTAATAAGCTCCTATATAGGAAACCATTTATAGATAAAATAAAGGAAAATTATTGTGCTCACTTCATATTCCTGAAGAAGGAAATAGAAGCAAAGTAAATTAAGTCCAATTTGCATGGACTTTTGAACACGCACAGTTTTGGATGTAAGCTGTGGAGCAGACGTAGAATGTTGTAGCCTTTACAGTCAATATTTTATTAAATTTTTCCTTGTAAATTTTGCTGTGTCTTTATTGCATTCATTCAATAATGGGAGAACTTTCCTGTAGCTAATTCTATGCCTTGAAATTTCCCTTCTTGTTAACCTGTGACTGCAGTCGAATGCAGAGTGTCTGCCATGCAATACAATAAGGGTAGATTCAGGTACCAAGGTGACTGTATTTTTTATTAAAATACCATTTTATATGCTCAGTTTCAAACTGATGACTGCATTTGCAACACCTAATTGCCACCAGTGTCTACAAATACTTTGCATTTAATGAAAATATCAAACTATGTTCCTTATTTTGGTTGAAGCAGTAGGTTGTATTATGCAGTGTAAAACCCCATTTTATGAAATTTCATAGAAATACAGATAAAACTTTGCACTCTCCATTTTTGTTTGAACTTTATACTCTCTATATTGCAGAGCTTTAATAATCTTTTCATGGTAAGTCTGAAAATATTTCTGTTGCATCAGGGAACTAGGCAGTTCCTTTGTGGCTAATTTAACACCTGTAAATTGCCATGGCTACCAACAAAAATCTTTCTAGCTTTATGAGGTAAGTATTTATTCCATATTTTAAAGCAGTGGTAGATTTGGATCCACTGGTTGTATCTTATATTAAAAATCCTATTAACTTTATTCATCCACACACCATCAGGGAATGCACAACTTCTCACACTTTTTAAGGCCAGGAGGTAAACACTTCACTCAGCCAAAGCTGATTTTCCTCATATTCTTCTACAAAGATCCTCACCTAATAATGGCTGAATTGGAATTGTTTTAAAGATCCAAGACAAGAGCAAATTTTGCTTACAACAGCAAGCAAGAAAACAGTTGAGCTATTTGAAGATTTTGTTTGAAGACTTGGTTAAAACAAAGACCTCTGTCACCTTTGGTTCTGTCCATCACTCCAAAGCTGCATCAGAATTTTGAGAAAACCCAACAAGGATCTGGAGGTCATCTTATGTGCAGCCAAATAATCTACTCCTCAATCATCCTGTTAAGGCAGCTTTGGACTTGCTTGAGGGAAAGACCCTTGTCTAGATCAGGTATGAAATGGCCTGGTGCTCACAGCCATGTCACCCAGGCTGCAGCCTAAGGGAAGGCATGACTCATGGAATTCAGCTTGCCTTTAAATGCAAAATCAATTCAATGATTGTAATTCTTCAAAACTGGGCAGATGCCATAAAACTGGGATTTTTAGTGCCCAAAGATATCCTTCATATAGCTGCAGTGTGAGCATGACATTCCATAGGTGGTGCCTGACATGACAGCCTATCCACTTTACAGGGACAAAGCTGGAACCCAGCAGCTGGAACACCTGCAGAAGTGAACCCAAAGGATCTCAGTTTCATCCTTATTCTGCAAGAGTTATTCCTCAAGAAGGCAATGAAACTCCATAATTTGCAGGGACAGAGAGCTTTTCTCCATCTCTTAAGCAAACGATTAAAAAAACAATAAGGGTAAAACTGCCAATAAAAAAGCTTTCTAATTCAGCAATTTAGTCTAGGGCCAAATTCTGGATTACATTTAGGTGACATGACTGGTTGAGTTCATTATTGCAGAGGCACTTGGTATAAAGAGAAATGCCAGGAGGTCATGAAGAATGACTGAAAATGCAAAACAAACTGCATCAAACTCTCTAACCTCTGCTTTGTGCTTTGGCTGCTTCTCTTGAACAGTTTTACAGCTCTGTGGGTACAAGTACAGAGTTCTCTCAAAGGCTGCAAACATTTTGCAAAGGGCCCAGTAGGAGGAGGTTGTAACATAGCCAGATACATTCACTTCACCCTTCTGATTTAGTGGGAAGTGGTCAGAAAGGTCTCATGAAAAATATACAACACTTTCAGACAGAAAAAAAAAAAAGGAAAAGAGCTTGGAATACATTGAAAGGAGAAATGAGAATGTGGGAATACAACTACACTGATCTTTTTGATAATGAATCCAGTAGGAATACTATTTATCTTTATAAATGCAACAAGATTGTGGGATTTCCTTTTTAGCAAGTCCCTTCAAAAATAGGAGACTGTGACATAAAAAATTCATATTGCTATTCAGATGAGGAAGGCTTCCTTACACTTACTGTATGTATCTTGGCAATCCTGAATGGAAATTTAGAAAAAAAAAAATGGGGAGATGCTTTTTGCAGGAGACATAAATGTGAGTTTGCCATTTCACTGGATTTAGTTTAGTTCTACAGATTTTCTCTATTAAAATCAAACCCAAACAAAAGACCTAATTCTTCTTTCATTTATACACACATCACATAAGTCATAAAGCAAATCCACTGAAACTAGTTTTGTGAGACTGAAACCAAGTGTTATATGCACAAAAGATGTGCCCAGGTACTGTGTACTAAGTCAGGATTGGATCTGGAAGTATTTGTATAATATCAACTCTACATAATACCTATTCATTCCTGTTTACTCAGTAGAAAACCCCAGCCACTCCGAAAAAACAGAAAAAGATCCTTTCTTTATGATTGCACAGAATACATCCATAAAACAGATCTTGGTATTAAGGTGCATTACTCATCTTACTTCTTTCTACATTTCCTCTCTTCTGCTTTCATTTGTTCTTCCTTTCTTTAGCTGTTGCTCTGCCTGCTCCTTTTCCAGGCTCCAAGGGTTTGTCTGATTCAATGAACTTTGACTTCTCACAAATCAGTTTATTTCAAAGAATTTACACTGACAGAGTGTCTTTCATCCTCTTATAAAAAACCAAACCAAATACCTGTTGAAAGTCTGAAAAGCTTTGGGCATGAAAAGCCAAAAAGTTTAGGTGTGCTGTAAGGCAATAAATATGCCTTTCTGCTCTATTTTTTCCAAGAAAACTTGAAAGAAGGTTCAGATGTATTTTATGCAGTAGGGATTGTTAAGAGCGGATGTGTAGTTGTACCTTTTCTGGGACAGTTTGGAGACACAAGTTTCTTTTAAATGTTAAATATTTTTTCTTTACATAAAGAAAACCAAAACAACAACAAACAACAACAACAAAAAACCCAACTTTTTTCTTGTAAGTACTAAAAAAAAAAGTAAACTGAAGGAGCAAAGATTCCACCAGGACAAGAAAAAGCTGCACAATGATTTCAAGTCGCCTTTCATGCAGCCTGAGATGCAAACCTGCTGCGGATGATGGAGCGGGGAGGGGGAAGCAGCTGCAGGGATGCAGGATGCAGGGATGCAGGATGCAGGGATGCAGGATGCAGGGATGCAGGAGGGGCGGCCCGGCAGCCACCAGGGGTCAGCCGAGACCTCCCAAAATCGCTCTCGGTGCCCCGAGGGGGAGCGGAGTGACAAACCATCCCCAGAGCCGGGGTTTGGTACCCTGCTCTGCAGGCATTTCCCCGGCTGCTGCCGCATCCTTTTTATTCCCTCTGCGTTTATAAGCAATTCCACTCACAAGCGTTACTCTGGCAGTGTCCACTCGCAAGTGTTTCAGTTTGTGCTCATACAGCACCGCAAGGTTTGTCATTCACTTCTTTTTCCTCCCCACACTCCCATGAGAGATGTATTTCAGGCTTCTACTTCAGAAGCAAAGCAATCCAGCAAACTGATTGTGTGGGGAATGTGTCTCTACGTCCCAAAACTTATCCAAAAGTTACGGATATAGCAAGTAAAAAAATTTTTCCATAAGTTATGGATATAGTCATACCAGGTGCCAAATCTGTGCTTTTAAAAAAAATTCAGTTCACATGTAGCTCACTTTGTTTCAGATCAAATGCTCCACTGAACTAAAGCTAAAAAAGAAACACAGCTAGCCAAACAGCCCGAGATCACAACCCTGCAATAACAACCCGGGACACACACACAATAGAAAAGCAAAGCTTCTGCAGCAGCAAGGAAACAGACTTCAGTCTCAAGCTTCCAGGGGGGTTAAAACAACAGCGAGTCAAACGTGCAACTTTGCATAACAGGGAAATATCTCAGCCTTATATTCCATGAATACAACTCAAGAGCTGCAGAATCAGAACACGAGAACTGGGTGCTGTGGCTGAACCTGCATTACAAATCCTGGCTGTGTCTGCATGTGGAGAGAGACAAGGCTTTGCCAATGCCAGTTCAAGGAGAGGACCTGGAATTGGGAAGAATGCTTTTGCACACATACTAGAACCCAGGAAAATCCCTGAGACAGAAAAATATAAACCAGCATGTATTTAAGAACTTTCCTGAACCAGGGCCAGTGTCTGTGGTAATGATTAGAGGGCTTTAATGATCAAGCTATTTTAATTAATATTCAGATGGTTCTATTTTTCATGGAAAGAAAATATAAGCTTATAAACATACCTCAACATAAATGCTTTTTGCCTTACATAAATAATTGGGTTTTTGAAGAAGGATTTCTTTCCTAACAATTTTTTATCAGGACAAATAATAAAATAATACAAAAAATGCCTCTGATAATCAATCAAATTGAAAAAATAAGTCAAATGCAGAAAAAAGAATTTTTTTGCTAATTTTCTTACTGACTGTACAATTGCTTGTCCTTCGAAAAAACAATTTACTTGCACATTTTGACCACAATTTAGAACACTTATATATGCTCTCCTGCTGGCATACAAACTGTTCTTCTTATTAAATGCAATAGCTCTGTAAATATAATAACACACTTGCAGTATAATGAACTTTTCCATATTCAACCTTTTTTCCTGCTCTCAGTTATAATGACTGCTGACTCAAAACATTGCTTGCTATACAGCTTGTTTGTACAGGATAAAACAATACCATCTTTATCTAAAAGACAGTTCTAGCTTTATTCTGTCTTAAGTAGAAAACCAGTCATATAATTATTTTAGAACTGTTTATTTCAGCGTTGGAGACAACAAAACATGACCTCTGGATGATGAAGTTCTGTCTCTGTAAGTGCTCATAAAATGATGTAATTCAGAAACATTTCTGCCTGTTCCTCAGGAGCAATGGTTGTGATCTAAATTTGAGTCACACCATGCTACATCCAGAATTTCTCAGCAGGAGACTGGGGAAAAAAAAAAAAAAATCACAGCCATAACTCTATCAATGTAGCAAAGGCCAACCTAAAGGTAGGATTAGATAACCAGGTACTGACCTGCCAAGACTGGACATAAATTCAAAGCTAATCACACTAAGTAGATTAAAGAGTGGGGTGTGTGAAAGTTACAGTGAATTGAATATAATATTTGCAAATTCAGATTTCTTCCAACAGCCATTCCCCATTTGACACATATGTTGTGTGTAGATGTTTTTGTGCTACACAGCTGAAGAAATAAAGACAGTGAATTTCTAGGAGGAAAATATGACCTTCAGGTTTCTTGACCCCTGCAGAAAATGTGGGCTTCTCCTGTCCTAGCAGGAAAGACAATCTCTCTAACATCCTTGGAGCACTGCCATAAATCTCTGATTCTAGTAACAACGTTGAGAAACCAAGGTCTAGATGGTATTTTCTTGTAAGAGACTGAGCCAGTTCAGTGGGGCTGTGCCAATTAATACCAGCATGTGTGTTCACTCAAACATGTTCCAAATCAGAGTGCTTTTTTTCATACTGACACTGCCTTTTTCCATCAAAGGCAAGGGCCATGACCAGAGCACTTTTAGAAGGATGTGCTTCATGGGAAGTTTCAAAACTTTATTGGGAAACATTGTTTGCACAAAAAAATGGCTCAAAATCGAGGAACTTTTTAAATAAAACTAAGCAGACTTTAGGAGTTTTGGAGGACTTCAGAGTAGAAACTTGTGTCAGAGCAAGATTTCAACAAGACTGCTGTGCACAGGGCTTGTATCAGGGCTCAGAGGCAGCTGAACAGTTGAAGAAGGAAGTTTTTTGTTTTTGTTTTTTTTTTTTTAACTGCTTGGTTCCAGCAGCAGTGCTGGGGTAAAGCACGTCCTATCTGCTGCCTCCAGTGTGCCTTTCTTCCCAAACACTGCACAAAACACATCAGTCACTACTGGCAAAAATTATGAGTTTTTTCTTCTATTGGAGAATTCTGTTGGCTCTTCTCCACACTGTTCTGCTTCCAACTCACTTACACCTTCCCTCTCAGACCCCAGCTCTCTTAACCCTTCCTTCAACACCCAGAAGTGCTTCTGTTCCTTGGACTAATTCCCCCTTGTTATAGCTCATTGTGAATAAAGGGGTGGTGAGGAGAGAGGAATTGCAAACACCTCTGAATCTTTCAAAGATAAAAAATCCAATCAAGATCTGAAGAGGAAAATTTCAACCAACTCTACTTTCCTTTTTGCTCAAGGCAACAGCTCAGCTGACCCAAAACTTTTATGGAGAAGAAGTGCACAGTTCATCGACAGCAATGCCTGCCCACACAAATATAAATAAATATACACACTTGTGTGTGTGTGTTTTTTAAAAAATGCTGCTGCCTCACTTTTCTCCCTTCCTTTGCTAACTGTGTTCCTCGACAAGCCTTGTTTCAGACTGACCTCTGTTTCCCAGCATCCTGACCAAGAAACCCTGCCTGGTGGCTGCCCAGGGCTGGGGTAGGGAGTGCCTCTATCCAGACAATCTGGATGTTGGGAAAGGAGCTGGCACTAGTGTTTAGAGATGCTATTCATAGGCCTGAAGAAAGGTTCCCTAACAATGAGGACACTCCAGCATGTACCTGGGGACTGCTGGAATGTTTCCTGCATTAAATTGCTGCCCAATAATCCCAGCAAGAGATCTATCTATACTTGTACAGCCAATGAGAAAACAACCAAGAGCTAAACTATGAGGATCACAGGCATGCAGCATCCATGTGAGCATGGTTATTCAGGGAGACAACAAAGCCACGCTGCTCCTGGAGCATGAAGCAGCTCCAAGGGATAAACAGCTGTCAGTGCAACAGGTTGGGAGTTTCTGCCAGGCAGCCAGATGCTCTTGGGGAAACGTATCCAGAACAATTCGACATCTGGGACCCTTGGTTGCCACTGAAATGTAGGAAAACACTGTGATATGATGAACAAAATGCTTTTGGGGCTGTATGTACCCCACCCTTCTTTTCAATTAATTGGGAAAATTTCTTGGAAAGGTGGGGTCCTAGAAAGGACAAGTCATGTAACACAACTAAAGACTAGCTTCAACTATTTATGTATTTACAAAAACATATGTCTCTTATTAGGGCTTTTTATTATCAGACCATTTTTTGAGACCTGGGAAATATATACTGAAATTAAACCACTTGTTATTATATTTATACCATTATATAAATGTGGGTGGGAGGGAGTTTTGCTATAGGTGATAACTCTGAACCTGCTCCCAGTTACATCCAGGCAAAACTTCCACTAGCATTAATAGGAGGAGAATCTGACCTGGTGAGAGTGTTAGGCTTCCTCTGAACTCAGCAGGGCTCAGTAAAGTCCAAAGGATGACTCTGCTCATGGAAGCTCATTCAAACCCACTTTTCCTTAGTATGGTCATAAATCACTTGCTCTGCTAGGTCAGCCTCAAGGAAATTTGTATCCTTTCATGCTTATTTGTGCCTGGCTGAAACCAGAGATACCCTGTTGGTACATCAGGAGTAGAGTTTGTCACACTTCTTTTTTCCAGTTTCTGTTTTATTCATTAAGGACACAAGCATCCAGAAATGCTGGTTCTTCTTTGCTGTTTTCTGGGAAAATTCTGGTTTTTGTAAGCATCCTGCATTTGCTACTCCTATTCAACTCTCCTGCAGTGAGTGCTCAGCATCTCTAAAAATCTCTCAGGCTCAAGCTGAACAAAGTATGCAGAAAACAACAACCTGATTTTAAAAAAGCTCACAACCCCATCTAAAATCTTAATATTCTTTCCCTGTTCACCCAATGCCTCATCACATGCAGAGTGCTTTTCTGGGAATTGGATGTGTCTAGTGCCAAGTACATCTCACAGTGCTTTGGTGGAGGATGCTGAAGCTGAGCTCCCAGAAGGCAGAGCCCACATCTCCAAGGGGGGCATGGCCCCATCCCTCATGTCCCAGCCTCAGTCCCTCAGTGATCTTGCAAAGACCATTGGAACCATATAAACCCAGGCAAACTAAAACAATGCCAAAATGCCATCTGCTCCTCCAATTTGCACTTTGAATAGCTCTCTGCAGTGCTGCTAAACAGAGGAGCAGCATTATTAACAGCAACATGAAGAACTACACTGTGCCAGCATTTCCAATTCTTTCTCACATGAGGGGCACGATGGCCCAGCCTGCAACACTTTATATCAACAACTGACAGGCACAGATTTACTGTGGAGAGGGGAAGGGGATGAAGCAAAGAGCCTCTGCCTTGTTCAGGTGGAGACAGCCAGAGCAAAGCTCACACTGTGCAGCACAATTGTCTGCCCAGCCCCTGTTAACATGGGAAACCTGAGCTTGCAAGTGTGACTGTAGGCAGTCCTGCAGCACAAGAACTGAGCAGCTATAGCTGTCTGCCCTGCAACAATTTGATTTTTAAACAAACTAGGGGCCTATGTATAAGTGAACAGAGAAATAGAGACTGTACGAGGGAAGAAAAAAATGTCAGTTTGTATTAATTCAAAATGCCTAGGTCTTTATTATTTGAGAGCTGAAATTAAAAGAGGCACAAGCCTAAGAATAATTTCAAAGAGATAGACCTTAAATGGGAAACAGGTAAGTAGCATTGAATAAGTTATTTTCCATAAATATTTAGACAGTCAGCAGCTTACAAACCACAGGCAAGTAGAAATTCTTGTTGGCAGAAACAGAACACTGAGACCTGTCAAGCTCAAAATTTTGTATTATAGCTCCTGAACTGTTAAGTATTTATGAAGCTCCATGGGTTTTAGGAGTATTCTAGGACAACATGAAGAGATGTCTTAAATTGTATGGTTAGACTAGAGACTACCTTATAGGATGCATATTTCACCTGCACAGCCCTGGACACAGTAGAGACCTTCAATGGATCCTCCTTGGTAACTGCAGCTAGAGAGGTAAACACACTAATCAAAATTATAAATAACAATTTTAAAACTAATAATAGTTTCCATTCATTATTTCAACATTTTTCTTAAACTGGCACACTGAAAATTTCTGTCTCATGCCTTACTTAAGCTAGCAACACGTCTTATGTGCCCATTCTTCTAGATAACATTTACATATTTATGATTACATTTCCAGACTCTCCAAAAATTGCTCTTCTGACTCATAAGTTTCAAGGAAATCTTGACTAGTGAGAAAAAGAATTTTAAAGTAGTCCCCTTCAGAGAGATTCAAATACCTTAGAACTGGAAAAAAAAAGGGCAAGTTTTCCAAGTTGCACCTCTAGACCTCAATGCATTTCAGCCCTCAGATGGTTTTCACACATTTTTCAAGGTTTCAAATCATTAGAATCACAATTGAAAGCAACTCTAAATCATGGAGTGTAAAAGGCTCTATAAAGTAGGTTAACCTATTTTTTTTAAACCCAGAATTGTTTTGGCCTCCATAACCTGCGCTTGGAAAACATTCTGGGCAGGATGGAGTTGGCTGATTCTATAGCCACATATTGTACAAACAGGCATCACACAAGCCAGTCATGTATAACTAGAACTCCTAATAGTCTTCAGCTTTCAAAACAGTAACTTCTATTAAGGGAGTGAAAGGAGCTGCCCTACTTGTGTAGAGGGAACCTAACAAACACTCAGGAATAGCTTTAATACTTTTCCAGTTTATGGACACTAAAAGGAGAGCTTAAAAGAAAAGAAAAAAAAGGATTGGAACTTTACTCATAATGTAGGCCTGATTTTGATAACCATATTGATGAGGATGAATGGCAGTACATGTAGTTCTTCTTTGCTGAATAGAGAATGAGCACTGAAGTGTGATTCTTGTTAAATGGGGAGAACAGCACTCTGGCTATTCACATTTTTATCAGAACCTCATGATATTAAATCCCAGAACAGGCTTAATTCTTGACCCATACTCGTTCATAGGAAACTCTGAGCATACACAGCAATCAAACATCTGGCCTTGGTGCTCACCTCTGCCTTGCATTGACTGGGGATGTGTTTGAAGACAACACAAATATTGCTTTTTCTCTTGTTTTTAAACACTTCCAAGAGGTCTAGACACACACCAGCACTGTGCAGGCATGAAGATGAATGTATGAGGGCATAGGATCTAACAAACCATATAATGGGCAATGGCTTGAGGAAAAGTTTTGTTCCTATGAGCAGTAGCCACTGTCTCACAGGTTCTTTTTAACAAACAACATAAGCAAAGCAATGCAGCTGTTACAGCACTTTTTGCTTTGAAATATCTCAGAATATCCCTCAAAATAAGCAGCCTTTAGACTGCTGACAGGTGACTTGGAATATAACAGCCAGTTCTGACCAAAGGCAGAAAGGTCAGACCTGTTACGGAAAACAGCCACTGCTTTAAAATCAGTCCATCAGAAACCATCTCTGCTGACCTAATTATTCTATCCCCACTGAAATCAATGGAAGTCTTTGATACACTTCAGAGTCACCAGAATAAAGCTAAACATAATTTGCCTCTGAAAATCACATCCATTGTGACCACATTTCACAAAAAGGATTTTGCTCTTTATGCCAAGGCATCTACACAGAGCTTAGGGAGTCCAATACTGGCCAAGCTGAAACATATTTATTTTATTTATATTAAACCTACTACATAACATCTGGGCTTAATGTAGAAGTACATCATAGCAGACAAAAACACTGAAATCAGAAAACAGCCCCTAGTCTACCCTAGCACCTTGCCTGTGCATAAATAAATCTGCCATTTACAAAAAGGCCAGGTCAGAGAAATAGGTGTAAATATCCTAGGCTAGGTTTGTCAAGCTGAAACTTTTCAAGCCTTTGAAAATTTATGGCTAGAAGGCAACAGCATGATCAGCCACAGTGCTTTCCTGCAAAACAGCAACCCTAGGATTTTACTCAACAATTTTTTTTTTAGAAAATGTAATAACTTGTGGTAGAAACAGAGAGTTTTAGATTTTGCAATGGATAGTTGAACTGTTATAAAAATATTTATATATGTCTTGAAATGGAGCTACAAAGCAAAGAATTTCAGCATTACAGGTTGGAAAGAGCCTTAACACTCTCTCTTCTTTTTCCACTTGCTCCCTTTAAGATACTAAAGGTATTGACCCATTCAAAAAGTCAATCAACAAAGAACACACCTGTTGTGCCAGATGACATGCTAAGAAGTTTTTGAAACATGTTCAAACTTTTTTCTACCTGCTCTAATGTTCATATTTAAAAGAAAAAAATCCAAAATGAGAAACAGTTTGCCATTTAACTTCCCATTTCAAAATTTTTGTCTCCATAAGAGAAATTAATTTTCCTGCACATTTTCTTTGGCAGAAAAATAAAATATTTCTGATTCATACTCCACAGATGTTAAACTGTGATTGCTAGTATTGTTCATTGTAGAATTACAGACTGCTTTTAATATTTAATGGGATTTAATAGTCTTGACCCAAGCATGCTCTTTTCTGTGAAATACATTAGCATTGAACTGACTTAGAGTAAAAAGATCTAGTGTTGTGCTTTTTTGAACTGATGTGTCTGGGGTATTTTTGTTTCATTTGAAACAGTAATTAATAGAAGTAGCAATAACAAAAGGAAAAACAAACTAAAAAAAACCAAACAAAAACCACACCCGAACAACTAAAAGTAATCAAAACAACTGAAATTCACACACTGATTCATATCAGGAGGTTTACTTCAGAGATAACCAGCTTTTCATTATTTCAAATGGGTTTCAAGATTGAACTGTGTAGGATTGGAATCTTTGGTGGTATGACCCAGACTTTCACTTACTTTTATTCTCTTATAAATTTCTACAGTTGATTAAAGTATATTTCAGGCTTCCCAAACATTCCCATTAAAGTTTCTTTGTGTTCATGAAACGTTCTTTATGAGAATGCCAAACCTCAAAGTATATCCTGAATCAGCTGGTTCAGGCAGCTTTTAACATTTCTTTGGGCCCAGGTCTGTGAAGTGCCCAGCAGTTATCTGCAGCTCACTCTAAGGCTTCATTAACCAGATATTGTGGCCACCACAAGATTGAATAGCCAAGCCTGTATTTCTGGTACAGCAGTGGAATGGAAGGCACAGTTTAAACCCCAAATGGTGAAAACTTGTTTCAGGAAGTTACAGGTCTATTTTGGGCAAAGGGACAAGAAAATCCTATAACACCAGCCTATTTTACAAAGTCCCATTAGATCACTTAGAAAACTTTTGGCTCCTAAGAACAAACCCTCAGAAAAGAATCTCAATTACCTTCAGATGCACATGAGTAACTCATTGGTTCAATAAGTACCAAGCCTGTGCATGTTTTTGAGCATTTATGAATTTACCAGGCTAAGATGCTGGCAGATTTACATGCTGGATGCAGTTCTGCTTTTTGGTGGAAGGTGAAGGAAGATGAGCACCTCCCACTTTGGAAACAGCAGCTATTCCACAAGCACAGGAGCAGCTTATCTCAAGCTGCACTCTGGCTAATAGGAGGAAACCTCAGATCTGCAACACTCTGTTTTCTAGGAGACAATATGCATTCATTGCAACCTTCAAATCAATGGCAGAACAGCTTTGTTTTGCCTGAGTGATGAATGAAGACTGTTATTTCTAAATTGCATGTTAAGAGAGTGAAATTGCTATATGCTTTCCTGAGGTTTGAATATATTTTTGAACTGAGATCCTAAAGGCACTGGCAATGCCAGAAAAAAAATTAAAGAAAATAATTCAAAAATATTTTGAATATTTTATCATCTTAGGTCAAGAGAAATTAAATTTTACTTTTTGTTATGACTTAAATATTTGAAAAATATTAATTCAATATTTAATATTTTAGTACTCTGAAGTATTGCAATAACTTAATAATGAAACTCCTACTGGTGTTTTACATTAAATCTGGTTAATTTTCCCCCAGATTTCTATGCAGGTCTGTTGGCATGATGCAGAGGGATTTTAAGTCTAAAGGAATCAGAAAAAAAATATTAGCAATTGCTACAGTAAAACTTTAAAGTAGGAAGAACTTACATGTGCTGGATTCTAATGCTACGTCAAGACTGCTAAATAGGTGATGATCCTTTCTAAGGGAGTGGAGAAGGGGCAGTTTCATGATAAAAAGGAGGAGCTAGCAGTTTTGAACATTAAAATGGTAATTGTTATCAGTGATATAATTAAAATAGAGCAATTAGGATTCTATTTGCTTTTGTGCTAATGTATGGAGCAACATTTTATCTTTTGAGGAAGGGGCAAGAAGGTGCATTTTCCATTTTTATATGCATATATCTGTATCTATCTTACAATATTCACACTTCTTTTCTCTTTTGAATACCAGGTGAGGCAGTAATGCCTCACATAAAAAGGCATTCTTTGCTTTTTTGTTCTTCTTTTTTAGTGTGAAAATGCATAGTCACCAATTAGTGTTTAGACATCAGGAGAAAGGTTTAAAAGCTCAAGTAGGAAGAAACCAACAGAAGAAAATGATTCAGGGTCATCCTCAGGGCTGATCCTGACTGTGTGACTTAAAGCATATCACATTGGTTAACAGTTTTGAAAGGTATTTAAACTCATAGCTCCAATCAAAAGCAGTAACTTCAAAATAAATTCTTAAAATAGGAAAAAGTTAGGACTTACTTTCACTCAACTAAGCTTAGATCTTAAATCCAGATATAAGTTCTGAAATGTCTTGATTTTTTTTTTTTTTCCATATTAACTGAGGTTAGTATGAGTTATGCTACTGTAAACAAAGGAAGAATTTCACAAAAAGTTTCTGTATGTTGTGGTTACATACACAGTTATTCCCTAAAATTAGGGGTAATTCCTCACAATAAATAACACCTATAAAGTAATAGAAAGACAGAAGCTTCTTAAAATGAGTCAGAGGTGAATTGTATGGAGTACTGTTAAAGAATAATGGTAGGAGTCCTTTGTATCATTCAAAATATATCTTCTCAGCTTAAAAATGAATAATGAAAGAACTATTATATTGAAAAAATGTAACTCTTAAAGCAGATGTGATACATTTCCACTGTGGTCAGAAAATGGTCTGCAGATAAATTGGCTAAAAGTATGTCTTTGGCTACTATTTTATCTTTTCTTTTAGTTTAGAAATACCTTTTGTTCCAATCATTTATAAATAAGTTTGTCCTGTCAGGTTTTTGTTTGCTTTTTTTTTTTTTTTTTTCTGAGAAGTCTTAGGTGTGGTTCTGCAGTTTTACCCCTCTAAAGTGAAGTGAGATGAAAAGACATGCCACAATTTACAACAATTTTGTCCTGAATGTGGATTAGGTAGCACTTTCTGTGAACTTGCTTTCTTGTTTTTCTCTGGAATGGTTTGACTATCAACTTTTCTGGGTCTCTAAGTGTTGGACTCCCTGAGCTATTTCAGTGGAAGGACTAGGGTCTATGGAGGAACTAAAAATGTTGCAAAATACACCTTCTGTGAGCTTCCAGCACAATGCAGTTAGGGGGATTCAGACACACCACTTCTGATGGTAGAGTGGGAGCAAAGAGGGCTTGAAGCCTTGTGAAGTCAGAAGTGGCTGCTGCAGGCTGCAAAGCTGTTCCCTCTTCCTGCCTCAATGATCTGTAATTCCTCAGAGAACTTTCTAGCACCCCATGAGCTGAAGCATGGGCCACACTGGGCTCTTTGGGCAGCCTCAGTGCCATGCTTGGTGAGGGTTTCTGGGACCCTGAACACTCAGGCTGCCCCTTGAGGCACCTCCAGCACATTCAGCCAATTTACAGGCAGGTGGAGTCAGACACACACACACAGAGCGACTGATGGGCTATGCTCAGCTTCAGCCCATTTCCCACCCCAGCTGATGAGGGGCTGTGGAGGGGAGCCTCACACACCATTTTCTTCCCAGCCACCTCCCTCCCTCCAGCAGGTTTATCCATAATGATCAGGGGCTTTCTTCAAAGCAATTGCTGCCAAAGCCCTTTCCAGCATCCAAAGAGCTCATCAGATAATGTCTGACTCAAAACACATCCAGCCCACTAATTTTGTTTTAAGTGGTGTGACCATCTCTAAGAGTACACTGGCTGCTCTGTCTCACAGTTCTAGGGTAAGACAACCTAAGAGGGCTGTATTTTCAAAATGTAACTTTTGTGTTTTATTTAAAAGAAAAACACAAAGAATTCTAGCTGTTCAAACTTGTTGCCTTTCATGGCTGTGTGCTCTAATCCTCCTGTTATGAACGACCAAACAGGAGAACTAGATCTAAATTCTTTCTAACTCTTGTTGTTTTATATACCTTTAACTTCTCTGTTTTTACTGTCCCTTTTCATGTGGAAGATAGTGCAGGTCTCAGAACATCTTGGCAGGATCAAAGGTTATACACATATAAAGTTTTCCAAGAAATACGTGGAAGAACAAATTCCAACAGTACAGTGAGAAATTTTGAAACTTTCTTGAGCTAAACCAGAAAAAACCCCCAATCTCATTTCATTTCTCTGTGTCTCAGGACAGCTGTTTCAAAACCTGTTGCCCTTTAACATCCTATTTTATTCTGGGACAACATCCATTTTTCATTAACTTCTATTTTTAATTCACATCATCTGCACATTAGGATACACAGTACATCACAAAATACTTCTTTATTGACAGGCAGGTCTCTCATGGCATTATGATACTGACAGGGTGGCACTTTTTTTAAATATTTAGACATAGGTAATATTTAAAACATTTTTCTGTTATTGAATCTTCCCACTCCAGAAGATTACCAGAGAATTCATGTTCACAAGTCTGACTTTCTACAACCACATTTTAAACAACAATTTATTTCTGCATACACTTCTGCATGTTTCCCTGTGTAACTCAAATTCTGATCAAGAGAACCAAACTTTTAAAATTAGCATTCACTAACATTCTTTAGTAGCCAAAGCCATAATTTTGACACTTTTTACAGTGATTTATTTCAGGGAATGATGCAAAAATTACATGCAGAAGAACATGCTGGTTTTTACTGAGGTTTCTGGTTCTGTGTGTTACAAAATTTACAATAGTGATAATACTAAAGTATTTTAAAATTCTCTAGATGCATTCAGATTTTTACCAGTTTACAAAAAGTTTCTCAGAGTGAAATGCAAGCTTTTAAGAAAGTATTTCAAAAGAAAAAAAAATAAAATACATTCTGGCTGGCCTTTGTCATCCAGATAACAAAAAAATTAATTCATTGTTTGAGTAAAAAGTAACTGAATATTTGGGGGAGATCAAGTACTTAATATGACACATGATTTTTATCAGCTTTAATTTGTAGGAAACATACAGTGAATCCTAAATAATTTTAAAGTAAATATATTAGAAAGCTTATGGATATTGTCAAAAGACATTTTTTTATGAAAGACTGCATAGCTACTCTTGCCTCCAAACATTGAAAGTAAAAATATTCTTTATGGAATAAAGCACAATAAATTCTGTAAAGACCTAGAGGCTGTGCCACCTGGGGAAAAACTGAAGTTGCAGTTTTATTGTTTGCATAGAAACTTTTACTTAAGACAAAGGTCATTGTGCAGTGAGGGAGAACTAAAGAAAAGCATCCCATTAATGTGCACACCAACAACTTCCATGTAAGAGAGGAGGAAAGACTGAGGATTAAAGGAAAGAGCACTTTGGGAGAGGTGCAGCCCTTGGGGAGACTGCACTGTTCCTGGAGGGGATGACACCTTTGCCAGCTTTTGCTCCAGAGCTGACCAGGACTGGCCTCTGCCAGGAGCCCTCACAAACCTCCCTTCTCTCCTCCAGGTGGGGCAGGTGCCTCCCATGCCCTTTGTGCTTTGTGTTTGCTTCCCCATCTCTGGGAGGGACACGTGGTGGTGCCTCTGTTCTCTCAGCTCAGGGTTAGGTGGAAGTCCTGGCCATGTCTCTGGGCAATTAGCATTTTTACCTCCTCTTGGGCTTCAAGCTGTTCTGGGTGGACCCAGAATTTAGGAAAACTGGTGGAAATGGGACAGCTGCCCTGCTTCCTAACTGGAAGACAAATGCTGCCAAACAATAGCACCCAAGCATGGAACTCCCAACTAGATTACCCAAACTTTGCTGTAGAGGGAAATCTGTATCATCTTTCCAGGATCTAAGTTTATAGAGGAAATGGGAAACTACTCTAACTGACATGTGGAAAAACTGAAGCTTTAACTTAAAAAAAAAAAACAAAAACCCAAACAACCCAAGAAGCACCAGGGAAGTTAACAGCAACAAGCTGGTGCACTAAACATAAATGCTGCAATTTCAAATAGAAAACACTAACAAATTTGAGTTAGTACAGCACCAGCAATCTATATTGATATGTCACAGCTCTTTCCACATCATAGCATTGTGTATTTGGCTAAAACTGTAATTGTTCTCATATGAGGAAACTCAAAGCAAGGATGAATGAGATTATGAAATCTGCAGAATGCTTTCAAGAGATGCCAAATGGATCAATGTCATAAGAAGGGATTGGTTTAGACAACAAGATTAACACCCAGAACTATGAAGCATTGTATTTCATATCCAAATAAAGAAATGGAAGATTTAGTAAAGCAAATAACTGGAGAAATTGACACTTACTGAGCAAATTAACATTTACAAGAAAAGATAATTGATATGAGCAAAATTTGATATTAAGATTCAATTTTCCAGTTAAAGATATGCAGCACAGACCTCATTGTCAAACCTTTTCTTATTGCCCTTGTTTGGCTTTGCATCCAAATAGTGACATCCATGTCACTATTAAGATAAAGTGCAGATGAACAACACAAGTAGATATTATATCAGGAGACACACAGAAACAGTGAATATAACTGTTGTATGTTAACAACATATAGCTCATGTGCTTGACAATTTGGTGTATATGCAAGTACAGATGAAGATTTTGGCCAGGGTTACAAAAAAGAATCAAACATGTATTTGGAAAAGAAATGATCTGCTACAAGCATCGTGCACCTCACCTGAATAGAGGAATGCTCACAGATCACAACTGCAGCTTAAGTCTAAACGCATGAATCTTGGAATATTGAAGGGATCTCAAAATATGAAAGGAATTTTAGTGTCACAACAGGCAACAACTGCATTTAGTGGAGTAAACTGCATTTGTTCATTGAAAGTCTGTGTCTTAAGAATTAAACTGCAGATTTTCAACTTGATCAGCATTTCCAGTTGGATATATGGATATGAGGGCTGGAAATGCATCAGAGATAAAAACAGGTGCCTGTAGACTTCTGAAAGCAAATAGATATCCAAGGGAGCAAAACTATGGCAAAAGTAAAGATGAATCTGTCAGCTTAACAACCAAAAGCTATTCAGAAGGCTAGGAGAAAATTTATAGGTTATACATTAAGAATGAAAATAGAACATGTGCTAAAAGAGGGATACACAGGAGAGCAGGGCCAAAAACCATTACTCAACACAAGGAAAATACATGGGGCTTTGTAACACAAAGGGCAGAGAGCAGCCAGAAAAGACTGGACTGGCAGGTGCCATGTTCATGCCTGTAGCACACCTAAAAAAGAAAGGTTCACCCTGATGTAGGCTCAGATGAACTCTGACTGGACTCCAGTAATTCAAAACTGCTTGCTGGTACATCTGTTTCTAAATGAGATGAGGAGTAAAAGAGCTTTGACAGGGCAGTGGCTGTAATTGTGGTTCCTATGACTTTACTGACCAGTGCTATGAGCTCCTTCCTCTGTGTTGATTCACAGCCAGGAGTGACTGCAGGTGCCAACACCTCCAGTCACCAGGAGCTGCAGCTCTGCCCTTCTCCAGCTCTTTACATGTAGCTCCTGCCCACACTGTTCCCCCATCTGGACTATCATACCCACAGTAAGTGATGGAAAAGCCCATCTTTGCTCCCTTTCTCAGAAGGAATGGGAATATCCATGAGAAATAAGCCAAACAACTATCAGTCATTAATCACGCTGCTGGACAGCAAGAGTCCCTAACACTGCACCAACTAACTTACATAGAAATTGTCACTGGTTGATTTTCCAATGCAAAAATGCAATCTGCCATCCTCGAAACTGCTTTGGAGAACTTGTATTATGCAGTATAGGAAGAATGAGGACATTAATTTAAAACCTGTTTGGAAAACCAGCTTCAGTTCTACTTCTTCAGAGGATAATAGAAGGAACAAACTTTCACTGCCTTATGCAAAAAGTTCCCAAGCTGTGCTTCTTTATGAGCTGGGCACTGCTGCCCAGGGGTGTCCTGAGTTTGTGAATTTGACCTCACCTTTTTTCTAACTTCACCATAATATGGCATTGTGATTACATAAAACATCCTGGAGTTCCCCAAGGCAACACAAACGACAAACCTGCTCTAGTCTTCCCATTTGGAAGAGTGTGATTACATCAGATGAAACTATTTGATATTCTAACTAATTTCTAAAACTATGCCTGGAGACTGGATTTTTGAGTAACTACTCCCTCATTTACATGAGAATTCAGGATAACCAAAATAAAATGAGGTTGTAAAACATGCTAAAAGTTTAGCTCATCTCTAAGAGAGAAACTTGCCAGTATGAATACAGAAGAATAACCTGCCATAATTTGTCTTTCCAGGATATACACCTTACTGAAAAGTAAGACAACCAAGACAAAACTAAGGCATTTGTCAGTTTGAAATGGTCCCCCCTCAATACAATTGAGAAAGTCTCTCTCTGTGGGTGTTTCTCAGATTCCTGCCCATACTCTTCACATGCTAACCTGGGATTATCACTTGTACACTTATATGTTGGGTGACCAAGTAAATCCGTCTACTATCTTATTTTTACTGGGACTGACCTCCAAACAGAACAGGAAATCTCTTTGTAAGCAAATTCCCATAACCAGTCCCCTTGCTGTTTAGTCTGCATTGGATTAAGCAGTGACTTGCTTGCTTCTTTGATTGGCAACTATAGTACTATAAAAACAAATGTACAGAGCAAATCTCACCAGAAAAGCCTCCCAATCTGCAGACCCTTTCAGCTTTATTTGGACTGAAACTTGATGATAGCTCCACTAGACAGGAAACACTCACCCCTCCTTTCTAATATGGCACTACCAGGAGGACACATTTTCTCACAGACCAAGCAGCAGAGCTGAGAGCAGGGGAGAGAGCAGGAGCACTGTAGACCTCCTATAATACGTCTCAAATTCAAGCTGTTGTAAGACAGCAAAAGCTGACAACACTATTTATTTAACATGCATTTAATTCTTTAATTGAGAAAAACCCCATGGTTTATGCTATGCTTGAAATTGGGTGAGATAAGAAGAAAGCAAAGCAAAAGCATCCCAGGCATTTTAAGCTCACTGCATGGTAGAATCTGGAAGAAGCAGACACTTGAACAACAAACCATTTTTTTGTTTTCTAATTGGATATCACACACTACTTGCAAATAAAGGTTTGCAATTCTATATCACCACCCTCCAGGTGGTTAGGACTCTGCCTTTGGTGCTGTAACAATTCACAGATATGCAGAAGGGCTCAACATGTACAGCTCCATATGTACAGCACTCAACACTGACAGAAAATCTTAAAATAAACATACATGTGACAGAAAACAAGTTGGAGGCATTATCCTGCTGTTCTGTAGTGTATCTACCAAGTCATGATATTTATATGAAGTGACCACATATTGAAAAGGCAAAGAAATGAAATATTCATTTTTGAGACCAAATAAGAGATGCCATATAGCTGACCTAGCATTAAGCAAAGGAGCCACCAGCAGATGTGAAGTGCAAGTCCTGTCCTTCTCACACTTGCATCATGTGCATTTGACACTGCTCTCAAACTCAAACCTCACCAGCCATCCCATGCAACTGCCCCAGTTCCTTAGAATCCTACAGTACCTGAGTTGGAAGGGACCCATGAGGATCACTGAAATCCATCTCCTGGCCCTGCACAGGACACCCCAAGGGTCACACCATGTGCTCAATTCATCCAAGCCTGGATGGCCACAGAAAAAAATTATTCTGCTGTTTCTTCACCAAAACAAAAGATGGATCAGTGACAAGTTTGAAATTAAGTAGCCACCTACCTGTGCACAAGAACTTAAATCCAGAAGAGTCCTAGCATTTTGAGAAAGGCAAATTGCAGCTCCATATCTGAGTAATTTGCACTCCATCTGGGCTTCTAAATGCTTGTACCCAGCTACACCCAATCAGGCTGAGGTCTCCTTCCTAAAAGCCCAATAGAAAGAACACAAATAAAACATCTGTGAGGTGTTTTATCATGACTTTTTTAACTGAAGAGGTGGAGGTGGCCACTTACTGTGAAGCAGCAGGCTACTAAATCCAGGAAAGCCATGGGCTATTGCTTCTTCCTCCCAGTACCAGCTGTATTCTGGCTATTTATCTCACTTTCCTTCTGCTGACTCTCCTACCTGCTCTGTTTGGCATTAGCTTTATTATTGATCTCCAAAGTCTCATTTTACAGGGTGAAAAGCAGGAAGGGGCAAATGCCTCCATCCCATTCACCTGATTCATATTAACCTGGAGCACTTTTCCACAACTGCTTTCACATGATTCATCTGAAGACAGTGAAAAAAAACCACTAGAAAAGTATCTAGCTGACAAAAAAGGAGCAGTCTCGTGTTGGCCAGCACCTTCCTTTGGGGTAGGGTACCTACACTAGCCACTTCTTGTGAACATCAGCTCCTGAGCAAGACAGCCACAGGCTGATTTTACAGAACGGCCATTGAACTTCTTCCCCGAAAGAGAAAGGAAAAAAGTTAAGCTTCTTAGCTAGTTTTCTGAAGAAAGCCTTTCCTGGAGCTGGCACCAGCTCATCCCCACCAGCAGGGCTGCTCACAAGGCTTTCTCCCCAGCCAGTCTGGGGGTGGCTGGATCCCTTCCTGGCATGACATAACTCACTAAACCTGCAGAAGGCTACTGGGGGGGAATCTTTCTGGCACTTTGGGAAGTTGAATTGCCTCAGCAGAGGCTGGTGATGCCAGAACTGCCCCAGGAGAGGGCAGGGCTCCTGACTGTGGGGTGAGGCAGAAGGCAGCAGGGATGGCTGGTTTGGCCATCTGGAAGCACAGCCTGAGACTCCTGCCAAATGCCTGGATCACCAGAAAGCTGCAGTGCTCCCTGCTGGAGCTGGCACTGTGCCTGGCACCCCAGGGTGTTAACTGGCACAGGGAAGCAGAACTGCTGGCTGGACAGACGGACACAGGGACACTTGCCAGCTGGAGCAGAGCTCCAGGGACATCCCTCATGCAGCCAAGAGAGGCAGGTCTACACCCTGCAAAAGAGCATCAGCCTCATCTGGGGAAACCCTCATGATGCCCTGACAGATAACAATCCTTGCCTTTAGCTTGGAGAACAGCAATAAGGAGGAGTGTCCCCTCTGGCAGGGAAAGGACCTGATGTCGGGTGTCCTGTCACTGTGGAGAGCTTAGACTGAGATTAAAAAGCTATTTCCAGCAGCTGCACTACTTTTGGGGTTGTGGGTTTTCTGGTGGGAGGCTTCTCAAATGATATTTGTCAGAACTCCCATTGGTGGATGCCATCAGGGGTTAAACATGAACTGAGTGTCTACTTACTGAGCTCAGGAGGAGAAGAGGAGAAAAAAAAACAAAAAAAGGAGAAAGAAAAAACAGAGGCAGTCCCAGGCATGCCCAGGAGCAGACCTTTGGGCACCTCAGGAATTTTACTGGCAGGAACATAGGCACTTGCAGACTTCAGACGCCTCTAGGGTTAGGCAGTAGCTGAACAGGGGTTTTGAGGATCTAAATATTGGCCACAAATGCCTACAAGGCAGTTAGGCAGAGCTTACATGCCTAAACCTTTTTTGTGGCTCTAGCCCTAAACTAATATTATGGAAAATACCAGCAATTATTAGGGACTTCTTATCAGATTGGATACATATTTCCTTTGCATAACTTTACCATGGCCTCATTTATGTGGTGCTTAGAGAGGATGAATACCTGTTCTGCATGAGTAATTATGGCAAAGGCTCGTGTGAGGGAGGCAGTTTATGACCACTGAGTAAGGCCAGCTACGTTTACCTACAACAGCTCCAGCATTCCAGCTAAAAATGGGTCTTACCACTAAATCTCCCTTGTTGCTTAGCTTGCCTGATTGCAAACAGATCCCAGGATATGCAGTTGCACTGAGATGATTGATGCCAAGATGCTGCAGTGAAAAGGAAGTATTCTTTTAAGTGTTATCACGTCCATGAGCATAAGCAAAGCCGTGTCATGTGACAAAATGTAAATAGAGCATTTCTTAGAAAAGCCATTTATTTGCCTCCATGATTTATTATTAAATGACATGTAGGCTATTTTTTCTTTGTTACTGGCACTCATGTTCATAATAACAAGGTACTTGACTTGAAAGTATTTGGCCAACCTTTCCAAAGTGCTATGTAAGCAGTAATCAGAGAGAGCTGGGTCCGTGAGTCAACAAATTGCTCTCCCATGCTGATCAAACAGTCTTGGCATCTCTATAAAAAAATATAAAAGCAGATTTTGGGCTGGCTTACCCAGTTTTCTCTCTAAAATTATTTATTGTATTTGCATTTGGCAGAGTTCAGGCTTAAAATAACCAAAAGTGACAGTTGTTTTATTAATAACATTTTACATGTGATTTTCATTTATGTTTAGAAGGATAAATGAGACAGCAAGTTAGCCTCCAAGGTTTTTGTTGCCATAAATTGGGTTTCATTTGCTAACCCTAAAGGCAAATGATTCTTTCATTTTACACCATACCTCCACAACCTGCAGGAGAAAGCAGTCTAATACTTGGGTCAAAGCTAGTCAGATCAGTAGAGATGAGGTTTATTGTGAAAAGCTTTTATTCCAGCCTACACCAGGCTGTTATTACTAAAGCAAGTAACAATCAGATAGCCTGCAGAAGCTGCAGGCTTTACCAGGAGGAGGAACCCAAATCTAAGTGAGATTTTGACTCGATTTCCATCATATATGCTCACAAACCCAGGTCCTGAATCAAAAACACACATTCCCATGCTCAACATTGCTACTTCACTGTGTAAATGAATGATTTAAAATGAAATATCTTTAGCTGTGAATCATCTCACTGCTTCTGTGTGCAAAGTGAATAGAGCTGTGTGAATAATTGCATTTGATTTCACTGTGGCTGCTGAATTCAAAATACTTTGTAAGCTTGCATTAAACTGATGCAACTTCCCTTTCTCCCCCTGCTCTTATTTTTTTCCATGAAATGAAAAGAGGAGAGCCTCGTGTGCACTGAAAACCTCCTTCTGATCCCCAAAATGAAACACTTTGTTTTTGGGCACACATAGTAAAAGCAAAGGAAATTTAAAGGCTAAATTTCATAAAGGAAGAAATGGTGTTCTCAGCACTCTGATTCAGTAGCCAGTATGCAAGAGACAAGTACTTGGTTTCCTGAGGTCTTTGGAGCTGCCATCCCTTTTCCCTGGAGCTGCACTTACCACCCCTCAGCTTCAGGGGGACCACCAGGCTGTGGCTTTCCATGCAGCCAGTGTGCTGTGCAGCTTTCCTCTGTGCTGCCTGCCTCCTGCTGCCCCAGACGTGGAAGCAGCTCGCAGGGAAAGGAGGTGAGGTGTCACCACCTGAGCCAGCTGCCTGGAAAGCAGCAGGTTACCCTGCTGCAGACAAGATGCTCCCCCAAGGTACAGCTCTGCAGGTGGGAGCTCTTCCAGGCACCCTCCCTTTGGCTCTGTTTTGGTTTGTCTGTGCAGTAAGCTGTTCCCTGAACCCAGAGGCTCCTTCATTCTCAGTGAGGGAGCCCTTCCCATCAGGCTACACAGTTATGCTGCTTTTTAACCAAAGGGTTACTTCAGCATTTGGTTTCTACCAAAGGGCTGTTAAAATACTTTCACTTATTGCAGGACCACAAACATCTGTTAATTATGGGTCTGGGGTTTATTTATTTATTTATTTATTTTAATAGCTAGGTCTTATTGACCTTCACTTAATCACTTTTGAATATTTTACCCCATATAAAGACTGCTGTGTCGAAAAGTGCTAACAATAACCATCATGGGAGTCTTGGATTCAAAGACAGCTTGCAGCCCTCATTTAGCCAAGGAGCTGGCCAAGTCCAGACTTTTCAGTTCAATGGAAGCAACACTTCATTCCCTTCATGTAGCAAAGCAGCTGCTAGCAATGGAGGCTGCCTGGCATGGGCAGAGAGAGCTAAGCTCACACAGGGACACTCATCAGTCCTGGTACCAGAAGACAGGGAGTCACACTGGAATCAGAGCTGTGAGAAGAACCCTAAAAAGCAGCAGGATGGCAAGGCTTTTTCAGCATAGGGCTGATCAGGGAGACAGAGTCAAGATCTCTGGGCTAAACAAAAGCCTCCTGGCTGTTTTGTGTCATGGGAAACATGACTTCTGTGCAGTCTGTGTGCAGTCACAGGGATAAACCTTGATCAATGAAGAGCAAGATTGGCAAAGTTTTCCAAGCTAGTGATGGGCTAGCATGCTAGGAGGTCTGCACCATGCCATTGGGAATACTTGTCTCATATTCTGGAGAAAAGCAGATATTTGAGAAGTTTCAAAAAAGTAAGATAAGCCAAATCAACTCTTCAAAGAGAGGTAAGATGCTTTAGGCATTCAACAGATCGAAAAGCCAGACTCCACATTTGCATATTAAACATGGAGGTAGGAGAATGCCTCGGGTTAGACAACAGTGTTCCTATGTTTTTCAGCTCTGTGTGGAAGGACTGACTACAGGCACACAACTACATCAGTCTGAGGCAGATCCACCTTACATTGTCACAGCAATATGCACAGGGCAAGAGCAGTTTAGAAGCTTTCAGTCTAAAGGAAGTGAGAAGCATAGTGGCACTGGTATTCCATCAGAGAACTCAAGAATAAGGAGGAAATTAACAGATTCACAAAAGAATTGGGGCTTCTGAATCCAGGACTATTTAGGCACTTTTCATCTGTGAGAGAAAGGAAGAGTTGTGAAAACACATGGCAGGTATCCTAATTCCCAGGATGTCCATAAAACCCATCCTTCATTCATTGGGTCATTCTCAGCTCAGGATGTTTTCAAGCGAGTATTTTCAAAGAACAAGTCTTCTTTCCTATCTACTTGCCCTGAAGTTACAAAAATGAACCCACACATTAGCTCAGCACAACCCCTCAAAATTTGTTTACCCCAAACCACTCTGTTATATTAAGGATTTTCTCCATATTTGCATTCAACCATACATCCTTGAAAATACTGATACAGAATAAAACCCAGAAGCTGCCCAAACACAGCTCCCAAGTGCCATGTAAGTGAATACTTCTCTGTGGCATAGCTGTTAACAAGTTTAATAGAAATAATAAAATAATACAAGATTTGCTCTGGAACAAAAAATGAATGATAAAATCCCTTAGTGAACATTTTTGAGACATTATTTTAGCATTTAATTTACAGCTTCTTAGTGTTTATCTCTTCAGGTGGGATTTTACAAATTAACCATGGGTAGAACACACCCCACTTTGTAATTCCCTTATCTTACTTAAATAGGAGACAGATAGCAACTTCTATACATGCTCACACCTTGCTAATAGAAAACAGTGATATATTGAAAAATTCCTTATCACCTCCAGTTCCCACACAGGTGTTCTTGGTGATAAAATACTGAATGATATAAACAGTGATTTCAGGTAAAAAGTAACAATTAGTCAAAAGGAAAAGAAAAATAAAAAAACAAACCACAAATTAAACCACCTTTCCTGAGTAGGATTTATTAGTGAAAATACTCAAATACAGGAGTATAAGTGTGAATTTTTTCAGTGAGGCACATAATCCCTTGGACTTCCCTTTAGCAATGCTTGCTGTCACCTCTCACAGCCCATAGGCAACTTCTCTTCCCTTTTGAGATGATCTTGATGGGCAATTCACAGACCTAGTAAGGAAATGTATAATATTGCCTTTGATGTCAGCCAACGCAGGTCTGTCTCCAGTGGGTGCTGTCACAGATAGGGTGTACAGCTATTCCTGAACAACAGTGGTAGGAGAGTTGTTCTGGAAGAGGAACTACTGAGAAAGCTCTCTCCACTTTAGTTCTCCTGGAATTGTTCTTTCAGATGTAATAGAGAGCATATAAATGTAAAACCAGCTAAACTGTGTTGCTGCTACTGTGCAATGAGTGTATCCAATACCTCAGGTCTGCAGAAAATTGCAAAAGTTTGTGTTCTGCATTGCCTTTGATTATTTCCATTTTTTTACTCCAGAGAAAATATTTCTTTTATAGCCCTTACTAACTCCTTCAAAACATACCACTAGAGACCCCCCTCAAAGGAAAAGAAGATCCACACCTGCTGTTGTAGAAGTGCATAGCCAAATCTTAGCTCCTGTGACTGTCATTGCTTTCTGGGCAGTGTCACTAGGGATGAAACTGGAAACTTGAGCATGTGATGATGTTTTCAAAAATCCACCCTCTCACATTTTTCCACCATCTACATTAATTATCCAATAATGGTATAAACTAAGATTAGTAATTCATAAACCCTTTCATAAAATGTAGAGGAACAAAGTATCACCTTAACAGAAGCAGGAATTCAAATTTGCATTAAATTTCACAATAAATATTCCAAGGTTGTGTCTCAGGCTTTTTCCAGAGAAACATTAACTTGCTCTCTGTCAGGACAGAACTCTGGCTTTGCATTTATTTGCATTTTTTCACAGGATTTAGTGACTGCACTCAGCCAGGCAGACATCACCATGACTGGACAAGAGTACCAGACTTCACAGTCTAAAGGACAGCACTGCCCTTCTCTTATCAATTCTCTTTAAAGTTTCTGCCAACTTACAGGGAATAAAAGTAGTTCCAAAAAGTGGTAATTTTGTATTAGAGGAAAAAATAATGTTTTTCTCTCAGTGGCTTTTAGATTATTTCTGTAGAACCAACAGAATCCTGTTGAATAGGGAAATCCTTCTTAAATTTCATATCAGACCTATAAAGTTTCTCTGCTATTTCTTCCTCACATGCTTTCTGTAATAGTTTTATGTCCCAGTTATATTCTCCACATATTGGTGTTTACTGAACTTCTGAAACTTGTAGGTAGATACCTGGTTTTGTGGTTTGTTTTTTTTTTTTTTTTTTTTTTTTTTAATTCCTTGTACCAAAGGCCACCCAACAGTTTAAAAAATAATCTTCAGTGTTTTCCATAGGTCGGGTGTTGTCTGGGTAGGTTTCTTCTGGCATCTACAAGAAGCACCAAGTTAACAACAGAGACTTCTAGGTCCAGAATGTGTGAATTACTAATTGAAGGGTCCAATTTCCCAATAAGAGAGGCAAGGTGTCCTGCATAGGCACAGCAAACCACTGCACAGCTGAACAGCATCCTAAGCATATCTACTTAGCAAATACTGTTTTCTGAAACCCTCAAGACAGATGGGAGTGGGAGTTTAGACCACAAGTGCCACTGGCAGGATGTCTATTCCAAGGGCAGACATACAGAGTATCAAATATATTTGATTATTCCTAAGCATTCTTGATAATCATCAGATATGCTTAACACTTCTCAAGAAATCTTTTCATAGGAAGAGGACCCCATAGGTATAATTTATCATGCATTAACCAAAACAGAATAAAGCTCTTGGAGCATCTTTGCATTCTTGAGATCTGTAGCATTGTTTTTATTTGGTGTGACCACAAGCAATCACACAAGTGTTTTTTATTCTTGTTGCAGTTTTGGAACATGAGTGTTGGCTGTGGATTATGCCCCACACTCCAGCACCACCAGGATTGTCTCATGTCACTGACTCTTCCTTGCTTTGCTCAGCCAGGGTCCAGTTGGATGCCACCATCTGTCAGAGTCCACAAGGAGGCACGGGGTCTGAGAGTGGATTCTCATGAGAAAGACAGTAATGTGAACAGGAAATGTCCCATCAGGAATCCTTTCTTGGGACAGGCTCCTGTGGAAAAGAACAAACCCTTATTGTCACTATTGCAGCTTTAGCTTTATGTTTTTGTGCTCATCCTTTGATTCATTCTCTCACCCCCCACTCTATTCCCATCCGATGGGTGGGAAACAGGATATTTTGTGAAATTCTTTCCTTCCTGTGTGGGTCTACATGACATCTTTAATTAGCAACTCTTTGCAATGGAAGTGAACAATTAGAAAGCACAACTATCCTGCTGATGAGATCATAATACAGTTACTTTTTTTTTTTACAGGTATTTAAGGCTTCACTTTCTGTCATTTGCAAATATTGATCTTATTATTTAAAAATATCACACACCAAAAAAATGTTAAAACACTTCCCTACAGAATGAGTGACCAGGAAGAGCTTTACAAACATTGTCTTTGTGTCCCCTGAAGAGAATTTTTTTTTTTTGTGATGCAGAAGAGTGATGGGAAGAAGACCTCTGCCTTCTTCCATGTACAGAAATCCAGCCAGCTGGTGCCTGCCATTTTACCTGGAATGAATAGGAATATTTGTTTATTTAATAACCTTAATGCAGGAGCTGATCAGAGTGATGTGGCCTTCTATAGAACACCCCAGTGGTTGAAAAGATTTTTGTCAGGGTGGGATTTGGCACTATGGAGGCACAGAGAACAGCCTTGGAAGAAGAACAAAGTATAGACAAACCTGGGGACCTGGAAGTGATCCTTCCTTGCCCTGTCCTGTAGACTGGTAGGTGTAGAAGGTATTAAGCCTCACCTGGCAGGACTGCATTGAAATGCCAGCAGTCCAAGTGGTAGCCCTTAACTTCTGGATGTCCTATAGGGTGGCCTATCCCTCTCTCCCAGATCCACCATTATGAAATCTTCTTTTCCCACTGCTGCAACTGTACAGCCCCAGGGGACATTAAGATGATCCTGCTTTCTGATTTCCCTTCCTTTCTTTTCTTTGCTTCTTCTTATTAATTTGAATCTCTGATGTTTCACCTGGCACCTGGTAAAACTCATTTACACCACTACAGAGCAGCATACACTAATTTTGTGAAAACAAACAGTAACCACACAAGAAGCTAGATCAGAGAAAAACCAGGATCTCTGAGCCAGTATGACATTCCAAAAATTGGGGCTGTGCACTAAGAAAACTGCAGAACAAAGTACAGGGTTGTGCTTCTGCTAAAATATCTGTCTTTTCCCAAAGGTGTCTGGAGGCTGGTGTGCAAACCTGTGTAGGATCTCACCAACCTGTACGTCACATCCGAGAAGACAAAGGCAGAAATAAGAAGTTTTTTCAGGCTGAGCTTGTCAGCCAAATCTCCCAACTGCTCTCTCACACTGTCACAGCAACAGGTTTGTCTACAGCTGCTTCACAACACAAGCAACTGCAGGCACTGCCTCCTCATTTTCATTCAGATCTAATCATGAAACAAGAATGTGCTTGGTCATATTTGTGCTGGGACTGCATGTCCTCAGCGAAGTTTGCACGCCCCGATAAATTGGCTTGCAGTTGAAAATAGAAACTACTACTGTAATAACAGAACATGTAACTCTGAGCAAAGATTGCCAGGGTGTGAATATTGCTAATGGCATTAAGGGTCTTTATCACATCTTGTAAAGTGTTATCAATCAAACTACAGGTGTTAAGCAGGTAAAAGCTGTAGTTTGAGGCAATAGATAAGAACCTTTCCCTTGGATCTTAAACACTGTTTCCTACTAGATCTTTCCTGAGAGAAAGTGTCAGGATATCAAAGGGGAAAAGAAAGATATATTTTTAAGCCTTGGGGCAAAAGAGGGAGGGGATTTTGAAGATAGTTTTAGGAGAATCATTATCAGCCTCTCAGAATGACTTCAAATAGCAATCTCTTCCCCAATCACAACCAGATGTTTATTATATTTACCAAAGAATTTGCTTTTTTTTTTTTTTTTCCCTCAAATAACAATTTGCTGATAATATTAAAGCTATGCCTTGTGAACTTGTGAAGTATGTGTGGAAAGAGAGGCAAGCATATTTGAGCTTCATAGTTTACCATATACCATAGGCACCCAAAATAAATGGGTGGCAGCATTACACTGGGCTTGTTTGATGTACTGGGATCTGATGCACATCACTTGGCTTGCTCCCAGTAAGTGTTGTGCATATTTAATACACAGAAGGTAAAGAAATCAATTTCAAGGCTATAAGTGAAAGCCACTATAAAATTCCACTGTTACTGCAATGCTGTGAAGTACATATGTTATTGGTTCCTCTGGCCTCTTTCACATGGGAGGTGACTTGGTGGCTTGACTCACCCTTTTATCTGAATTCAGACCCCGCCCCAGGAATCTGCTGGCCTTGCTCTGAGTCCCTATTTGGGTACAGAAATAGCTGCATTTATAGCAAGGAAAAAGAGAATACCTATGCCTGGCTCTAGTTTGAACCACAAGTTCGTGTCTTTGGGAGCTGAAAATCTGTAATTCAGAGCAACAATTTTTTTTTTTCTGAAACAAACATTTTTTTATAACAACTTTATACTTTCTTCCTACTCCAAAAAAGAAAGGGAATGACCAAAGTGAAAAATAGACAAGAGTTACGTGTCCTAAACATCTTAAAACCAGGGGGAAAAGTAAAAGCCCTTTTCACTGTGCAGTTGTTCAGAGGGTTCAACTAATTTTTGAGGCAGGCAAACCTTTTGATAGTAATTTTATAGTCTGGGAAGAGAGGTGAGTATGTACCCTGGGACCTTACTTGGGACAGGCAATGGAAAGCAGAGGCCAGAAACTTGGCCCCACCTTTCCAGTTTTGAGTTGCAGCTGCCCAACTTGAACTCTAAATCATAGGATCTGCAGACCAAAATCAATCAGGAAAAGAGGGAAAAAAAAAAAAAAAAAGCTCTGCTAGGAAAAAGATCTGCAAAATTCTGTGCATATACCTGATATACCTTCTAACACAAACAATTGCTGATGAAACAGCCAATCTCCTCACACACAGCTGCATTTTTAAATGAGCAGATTTTGTCTGGATTTCAGCCAGAATTTTAGTGCACTATAGGTTCAGTTAAAACAGTTGTAATTATTATCTCATATTGTAGTGATCATCTCCTAAGGCCACTCAATTTTCATGGAGTATTTTTTTATCTAATGGTCTAAGTCTATTAAGAAAGGCAGTGCCCTGGAAAAGGTGAAAATATTTTTGTGCCTAAACTGACAGTAGGTCAAAACTCAAATGCTGACTCTGAGCCCTTTGTATGCTGGAGATAACAGCCCTGGATTTGTGAATCCAAGCTGTGTCTGTGCCATGGTGTGGTCCCAGTGTGCAGGATGTATCTTTCCAGATGCCCAGCTACAGCACTGAGAAGTACCTGCCAGTTAATTTACCCCATTTATTTCCTGAATCTAACAGTAGTTGATCAGTCTCTGAACTGAAGAGCTCAATCTCAGTTACCAAGATTGACTGATTGGAGTAATTGAAGCAATCTTATTTAATGTTTGCCTTAAATGCTCTGGCAGTCTGATTCAGATAAGATTTCAAACAGTCTCTGTGCTTTTGATCTCAAATTAGCTTCAGGATTAACTCAAGCTTGGTTCAGACACAGTAAAAATTCTCTCAAGTGTATCTTACACCACAGCCATGCTCAAGCCCTCTTCCTGATTCCACCAGATTAATTGAAATCTCACCTCAACCCAGTTGTGCTAGTGACAGACAATGCTGCACTGGCACCTCAGGCTTGCTGAAATCCTCACCTATGGCTTGCACTCTCTATTTATCACTTCCCCTTTGCTACTGTTGAAAGGGGCAATAAACACTTTGAAAAAGCTGCTCCTAAGTAGCAAGATCACTTCAGAAGGTGAGGTTCTTAATTCCCTTAGAAATGCTCCACATTTTTCACCTCAGGTCTACAGAAGTGTTTGTGTATCACCTAAAACCACAAAGCCTGATTTTGATTAGGCTGTGGGTACCACGGCTAGGTTATTATTTTAAGATAGCATCATGGAAAAACTTCAGTTATAACTTAATTAATTCAAACACTATCGTTTCTTTTGAATGGAAGCATTTTATCCAAGCAAAGGATCACCACTGAATGACTGCATTTGTACTGCAGAACCACCACAGCTCTAGGGTTCAGCTAAGGTCTGCATTCAAAGTTATTGCATTAACACTTATGTTATACTGCTGCCTACAGGTCCATATTTAAAATTAGGGTGTTATGCTAACTTATGTTTAAACAAGGCTCCTGTTCCAAAGCTTAGGAAACAGGCAAGATAAGGAAGGTATGGGAGAAGCTGAACCCATTTTAGCTCTCCATGGTTTGTGTATGTAATTGAATGCATTTATTCCACTGCCCTGCAGCCACCACAGAGGGGCTGGTTTCGTAGCAGAGCTACATTTGGGAATGCAGTTCAAGAGCAAGACAGGGATTATGGTAGTGCCTGTATTAGAGGTGCTGTGGAGGAAAGCACAGGGATCCCTGGCATGGCAGCCCTCCACATGACAGACAGGTAGGTATCTGATGATCTCTCCTGTGGTGTTGTTGCAAGCTGTGATTTCCCCTTGTGGAAACAGCACATTTTTCTTTAAAGCAAATGGATATGTATTTTGAGGTTGGACACAGAATATAAGGATTATCTTTTCCTGATTTGTAGTTTAAAGATCCTTTACAAGTAGCCAATAAATCTCAAGAGCTTGTCATGTTGCATCTCACTATATATTGAAAAAAGAGAAAGACACGTTTCACTGAAATAGAAACATCATTCTTGCAGAGGCTGGCATGGGGAAGGGTAGTTTTCCTATCTAGTTCATGTGCATAGTTCTTCTTTGGATAACCAACTAAAATTGCTACACACATATTTTGAATTTCAAAATGTTTTCTGAATACAGGAAGAAGAAATTTCAACTTAATGCCTGTAGGGGAGCCAGACACTTCTGCAAGCACTTCCTCTTGTCCCTATAGAACTGATTGATCTTGGCAACTCAGGATGCTGGTGCTTTCAGCTAAAGTTAATAGCCTCTGAAATAATTTTCCTCTGTGTTCTGTAAACTATGCTATTTTTGCAAAATGAGATTCCTTTATTTGAACAATTAGCAAACTGACATTTCCTAAGATCATGTAAATTATTAGAAATGTTAGCATTTAGCACTCAAAATCTTCTGCACCCTGGAGGCTGGATAAGGTATTAGTCAGATCTAATTAAAGTTGTCTGATGCCAGGCAGCCCCTGGTGACTGCCACAGCACTATTTCCCATGTAATTGTTGGTCAATTTGTTGCAATATATCATCAGGATTACTGAATTATTAGTTATAATTACAACTTCAGAGTCAATAGCAGTGTCACAGCAAGGGTAAGTAAACACCAGAAAATTATGAGGGATGGAAATACCTTTCTAACAGTGACATCATATTAGCAATACAGAGACCACCCACTGTAACAGCTAGGCACAATGATAAATTCCTGCTTGGAGAAGGTGGAGTTGGATGTTTTTGCCTTAATGTTCTGCATTCATCTCAGTGACATCCTCTATAAGCTCCTTTTTGATTCCTGCCCACCAGCTGTGGAGCACACATGTGAGGTAGTTTAAACTGGCTGAAACACATACAATCTGCCAGACTAAATTTTACACCTAACAGTGTCAAACCAATTGCAGAGACCATCCCCAAGGATGCATCTCCCAAAGGTCTGCAGGTCATTTTCCTATGGCTCTTCAGTGACCCTGATGCCTGGAAAGGCTGCCCTGGAACAGAGATTAGACAGAGCAAAAGGGATAAAATAGGTATTTATTGAAAGGATACGCTTTGGGCAGTGTGAGAGCCTGGCTGGGGTTACATCCAAATCAAATCTGAGATGGATTTTGGTCACAAGTCTTTACACTTTTATAAGTTTTGGTTCATCTACACATTGGGGTCAATTATCCAACCACAGCTCTAGGCTATGAAGTCTCAGCCCCCTGCCTTGCCCCCTTTCCCTCCCTGTTGTTTATGCTTTTTGGGTACCAGTTGTGCTTGATTCTCTAGCTAGGAAGGAATTCTTTTGTCTAACTACTCTGTGAAGAGAACTTACAACACCCAATATGAAGTTTCAGAATTATGCACTAAGCAGCAGAGGTTCTGGAAAATATAAAACCTAAGGCAACAACCCCAAATCCCATTTTCACAAATGGTCTAGGGGATCAGGAGCCCACAGCCTGTCAGACAGGTACCAGTTCTCCATTCTCCAAAGGCCACCTCTCCATGCACTACTTTTTTGATTCCTGATATGGTTGGTGGGTTATGACCTCTTGGAAAATTTGACCCTTGTGCAACACAAGAATGGCAACACAAAGTCCTCTATGGAAGAAGTGTGATAGAAGTGTCTACTGCTTTTCAAAGAAGAACATAGTAATTGCTGTTACTATTTTGACGAGAGATAGTTTTCAAAACTATTTCAAAGGATACATTAATTTTGTGAGAAAAGGAAAAAAAAATAGTATTTTTCTGAAAGTTAAGTCTAGGACTTCAAGGAAATCCAAAGAAAAAATACTTCTGATAAGAAATTTCAAGTTTTACTCTAAGTTCAAGGTGTGTTGGGAAATGGACTGAGAGTTCAGTATGTGGAAACATGACCTGTAAAGTTCAGCATATAGTGCAAGAACCAAAACCTAATTAGGGGAGTTGGTCAGGGAGTTATCTACCTAATCTCCAACCACAGCCTCAAAGGTTGAAAATGCGACTCCATCTTCTAAACCAAGAAACAGGTCATTAAAATTCAGGCTGTACAACTAACACTGCACTCATTTAACAAAACAAGAGTTCAAAACATAAGGAGTTTAACTCCACATCAGAGACATTTCTGGAAACCGCAGACTTAACGAAATATCTTCCCTCCATTGGTTTCAAATGAAACAGGCACAGAGGCTTTCTTTGGCACAGCCTAACCCTGCTTAACCAGGTGTGGGTTTCAATTAAGTTACCCTTGTGCAGGAATCTGAAGACAAACATTTGTAAACTTTTTTTTGGTTTGTTTGTTTGTGTACCCGCAGTGGTCGCCCTGCTGAAACCAGCCCGGACAGCTGGAACAGCAACCCGGAGCCAAGCAGCCAAGCCACAGCCCTGGCTTCTTGTGAGCTTGTGCTCTGCTCTCACAGCCTGACTCAGTGGAAAAAAAGAAGCCTGTGGAAGCTCAAGCTGCAGTGAGATGACAGGTGACTTCTGGGGAAAGAAAAAAAAAAAAAAGCTGTAGCTGTAGCCCCACGCCCACTTCTGGAAACCTGGCAGGAGTCATTTGTGGGAGAGAAGGTGTCGAGCAGAGCTGGCTGGGTGATAGTGGAACAAGTCCATTCCAAAATGTGCAGGTTTTCCAATTTTTTTTGTATGGTCTTGAAATGAAAACAAAATCTTCTAAAATGGAAGGGTGTGGAATTGTGTTGAAACATCTATTTCTGAGTTAGATTGAGTTTTCAGATCAGACATAACCAGAGACCTCAACCTGGGATACAGAAAACTCCCCTCTCATCAACACCAGCACTTCTCCAAGATGTTTTGGCATCCAAGAAGGAGCATATTTTAGTTAAATTTATTTCATCAGACATGTTCTGACAAATTCCAGTCTTGAAATGTCATTGTGTCACCAGTTTGTGGAAACTCATAAAAATAAAGGGCTGGAAAAGAAGCTGAGGTACAGTCAGTCATTCAAAAGACATTTGTCAGCAAAATTAAATATAAGTTCAGGCATATTCTGTTTCATCACATACTGTTCCTTTTAGGGGTGAGGCACTTAAGTAATTTCTCTATTTTGGAATGAGACTGCAAGACAAACAGTTTATCTTCAGTTTGGCAAAAGAAAGTTACATTAACGTCTATCAAGATGAAAGTGGAGCAAACCAGAATATTTTACAGTTTAAATAGTGACTCTGTTCTTCAGCTATGTGTAAACTATTCATCTCACAGGATGCAATCAAATGTCACTGTCTTGCTATGAGTTCCCAGTAAACTGGAAAACACAAATTCATGTACTTTCTATATGCACACATACACACACATATATAGTACCTATATGTATATACACACACACATAAATATAATATTTTCATGTACACACACACATACAGATGCAAACCACATCTGGAGTTCCATTAAAATATTTCTCCTACCTCTTCAATAACCACAGTTACAGTAATCCCTAGAAGGAACAGAGTAGGGCTAAGGTCAGCCGTCTCTGATCACCACTGTTTGTACAAAGTGATTTTATGTTTCATTTGCACTAGAGATTGATAGCAAGTTAGAATTTTGGCTCAAAAGAATTTTTATGGAAGGAAAAAATGTTTGTAAAGTTGAAAGCTTTTCCCGAAGGAAGGTTCAGGGAATAAATGAAAGGTTATTTATCTTTTTCAAGACTTTTGCAAGTTGGAAAACAGGGAGAAAATTCCCAACCTTGCTCCTCATAAAACTGCATTATCACAATAAAGTCTGTATTTTTTCTGCTGAAATTAAAATAATTAAAAAAAAAAAAAAAAAAAAAAAAAAAAGAGGGAAAACTTAATGCGTAAAACTCGTCTGCTCTTCACTGAAAATATTACAATTTTTTCAGTTTAAGGGTGTTACCATCTTTTCACCAAGATGATTCCAAACATGATGTACATTTCTCATTGAGTTTGAAAGTGCATTTAAGAAGACACTTAATTTCCATGAGAGTTCATAGTTTGGGGTTTTCTTTATTTTTTCCCCCAAAATGTTTTTATTGAAACAAATTTCAGCCTATTCTAGCTTGCATTTTGGATTCTCTCAAAATCCAAATTCGAAACTTCAAAGCGAGCCATCTCCACAACCATTACTTTTGTAGGATTTTGATCAAAGCCATGGAAATTCCTGGTTCCACCCTGCAATAATGAACTGGCCCAGGTTTCATTTGAAATCCAGCTCTGAGGAGCTGACTTACCTATCTGGTTTGCAAGAATCCTGCTGTCTTCACCTGACCCGAGAGCATCTCCGCATAGCAAAGCTCTCCTCCAGCTGGAATGCATCCATGCAACACAGTCCCCATTCCCTCAATGTGGGGGGGCACCAACATTTGCCTGTCAACCTCCTGTTTACCAACCTTCTCCAAGTTCAGAAAGCTCCTTCTTTCTGCATCCTGAAGATCAAGGTTTTTTTGTTGTTTTTTTTTTTTTTTTTTTTTTTTTTTTAGCAATTCACTAGATAGCTGTGTTTGCCTAAAGAGACCCTCCCACTGCTCTTTTATCCTCTGAAGGCAGGCCAATTTTCAACTACAGCCTGATGGTTGCCTGGGTTAACCTCTGCCTTGTTTCATGAGGCTTAGAAACCCCAATACACCTTTCAAATGGCGTGCCTGATCACACTGCTCTGGCAGATAAACAGAAAATTAGAATGAGCTTCTCCAGTAAGAGCCAGCATGAAGGCACCATCATCTTGCAGGGGGGAATGCCTGGCAGGCAGGCATGCAGACAGGCAGGAGATCAGTTATGATGGGGACACAGAAAAGGCAGATGTGGAACAGCAGACTAACAACACTCTTTCACTGCCAGGCATTGAAATTTGGGACAAATATCTTGAGAGCACTTTTAACCCTTAAATATTGTATGTAAGAAATTTAGGTGGCTGTTGAAGATGAAGTTATCCCTACCTTGTTCTATATTGTTTCTAGTTTCTATTCTTTATGTTTGTTCAGGTTCAAATGCAAACTTCACTGCACAGAAAAAATGGGGTCTTCCAGTTGATCCAGACTGCTTTCACAAACTAAATTGTCCTTTGAGTGAGGTGTGACATCCAGAAGAGCCATCTGAGCTTTCCAAACTGACTCTCAAGATCTATTTAGTTCTCAGAACACCTGGCTTTCCAGAGGCACAAGTTGTCTTTCCTAAATCAGGATGTGTTCCAAACAAGTACAATTGAAAGGAAAAAAAAAAAGGAAAAAAACCCAAAAAATACAGAAAAAAATGGACCAACTTTCACCTTGGCATTGTAAGTGATTTTTTTTAACTACAGAAACACAGCAGTTCAGAATTCACCACAAATCCCCACTCTTTAGGTCTCCATTCTCTTGTGTGCCCTTCACAGCTTTCCCTGAAGCCCTAACCAGACATTTAAACATCTCCTGTGGAGCTCAGTCCAATTTAGGCAGATCCATGCATGGAGGAAATTAGCTCCTGTGCACTGACAGCAACTCAGCTGCTCAGATTTGTTCCACAGTGTGCCCTGTAAAAGAAGCTGTTCCAAGGTGTACAAAACATCTGCTGCCTGCTGCTGTTGGCAGCATAAAACTGCCATGGAGCTGTTGCCAGGGGAGAAGAAATAAAATCCCCTCAGGAAAGAACACACAGGTAGAGAAGAGGGAGTGGGGTGGGAGGTGTGGGGTCCCCCCTGGGACCCAGCCCTCATTTGGAAATAAGATGAGCTTGCTGTTGGCACAGGGTTTGGCCAAACTTGCTGATCCTCCTGTGTGCACCTGAGCATCCCTGTCTGTGGATGTCTGCCCCATGCTGAGGAGTGTTACTTGCCCCTCTGAGCCTTTGGTGTGGGGTCCCCTTGTGAAAGTCTTCTAAAAGCAGTGACTCTTTGCTTCCTGGCAACTTGCTGTCTAATGGCACATCAAGGAGGGCACCCCAAACCCTTCACCCTTCACTGCATGGAAGCACAGCCCTACTGGAAATACCTGGGTGGCTTGGGAAGTCTTCCCTGGTTCTGCCCCTTGTTCCCAACCCAAAACACAGTGAAGTGCTTCCTCACCCACACTGATTTGCTGATACCCACTTATGGTACATGAAACTGGACTACAGACCATGAGGCAACAACTTTAAAATCTATAAACCCCCTTCCTATCCCCATGAAGGAAAATCTGCTTGGAGTGTGATGAAACAGCTTTGAAAGGGAAGGAAGCCACACAGGGGCAGTAAGCTGAGAGCAAAAGCCATGGGAAAGGTCTGATAGTCCTTCCCTTGATCTCAAGTCTTAAATTTTCCATTGTAGCTATGGTTTCCCCAGAATATATTTTTGCAGCTAATGCAGCAGGTATGCCCATGCTCATTACCCATGCTCACATTATAGTAGCAGGAACCAAATGAGAATCCAAATTTAAGGGCTTTAAATGTTAATTTAAAAAAAAAAATAAAAAGGCTAGACACACAATCTTATTTTTCTTCATTCATTTTAGGGTCATGCATATAAGAAACTTCCTCTTCTGTAACTCCTTTCACAGTCTCCCACAGAACCCTCCTGCAGATAATCCCAGCAGTAACAAAATAATGCTGTCCTTGCTGAATGACAGCACCAATTCTTGTCACTCTGCTGAGTGGGTGCCTAAAACAGGCACTTTGCCTCTCAATCCATTATTTTCTCATCACTCACTGAAAAAACATTGCACCTTCCAGAGAATGAGACTGAGTAGCAAAAAGGGTTATTCCCTAGCAGAAAACTTTACAATTCACTTCAGTATACCATTAAATTAAAATATATTGTTTTCCTTAACTATTTTATTGAATAAACGTTTTCAAACTATTTCAATGGATTCTCTGCCCCATAGTAAGTGTTAGTTCCAAATCACAGTTTTATGCAACAAAACTCACTAAAAGACTGAAAAAAAATACATTAAGTTTACAGCTGGTTTACACACTAGGTATATTTTCCAACTAAATTCTCTTTGATCTGATAATGCAATGCTTCATTTTAAAGCAAGTTCCACTACTACTACTATGCAAAAAGTCTTGCCCAATGTCACACTGAGACTGTATTTTTCAAATATTAATTCACAGCTTTCATTTTAAGGACATGTGTATAGAGGTTGAAAGGAAGTTCAGATCAAGTTGTTGCATTGTGGCAATATATGAAATGAATTGTTTTAATAGGAAAGAAGTTTAAGATAATCTCTCGGCCTTATTTCCTTTGCTGGTTAAACCCCTTTGGTCACGTCTATGAGAGCAATGCTAGCCACTTTTGTTTATTTTTCTTTAACTGAAAATTTTTAACCCTGAAAGCAAAGTTAAGGAGAAAAAAATTAGTCCAAGGGGCTTCATGCTATGCCAGTGTGAGTCCTTTTCCAGTTGCAGGTGCCTCACTAAGCAAGTGAAGTGATGATTTTTGCCTTCCTCCCTGAATTTCTGTGTCCCATTTGTTGTACCCACCATCTGCAAAGGGAAGACTGGCATTGCCATGTGCCAACTCCAGACACACATAAAAGGAGGATCTAACTGTACCCAACCAGAAAAATGGTAAAACTGATGGAAAAGGACAGGCCTGACAAGAGGAGAGGAACTCCCCAGAGGAGCTGTCAGGCAGAAAAGTAGAAGTGAGGAGATTGTACAGCACTACCTTCCTAATCCATAAGACAAACCTTAGGATTTTGGTGGTGAAGTCAGAGCAGAGATCTGAAATCTAGAGGCTACCTTCAAGCAAGATTTCTGTGGTCTATGTCTTATGCAAATAAGAAGAGAGCTCCCATTCCTGGATGACTGCCAAAGTTGTCCTTCTCCATTGGTTTCTTTTTTTCCAGCAGGGAGGGCTAGACAATTAGATATACAGTTACTTACTTTTTTTTTTTTCTAGTACCAGAAGTTAAAAATATGAGGTGGGCTAGCCAGACAACACCAAGTTTCTACTGATCCCTTACCTAATAGCCCAGAACCCAGGGCCTGTTTCCAGTAATGCCATCTATGTTTTCTGGATTTTACCTCTCTCAGGTCCAGGACAGAGGTCTGGACCAAAAGTCCCTGTTTCCCACACAAGTGCTCCTCATGGCTGAGGGGTCTGAGTGCAGGGCTGCATCTGGGGTCTGAGGCTGCTAAATCAGCAGGCTTGGAGCTCACCCAGCTGCCTGTTTTGTGGCATGTCTCCAATACTACATCCACCTCTACAGAGAGGCTCTGGCAATGTGCTCATCTGTCCTCCTGCTCATCAGGTACAATGGGTCACCCTCAGGTTTGTGAGACACCCCTGCAGAAATTAAGGACTTCCACGAGGCACTTGGACCATGTGGGGACAAACCTTTCCTCAGAGACTGTTCCTTATCTCAGACACTGCAAAACATTATTTGGCTAGAGGCAGCCAAACCTGACTGAAGGCTTTCTGCCAGTTTGCTTGTACCTGGCAGCCTCTGACAGACCACTCACAATGACACCCTTCCACCACAAAATGCACTAGTCATAATGCACAATGCACTAGAGCATTAACAGGGGTGTTACAACATGGATTTACTTATGTCCATCACACTCTCAAGGAACCCTTGCAGACGTCACTGGGCTCTTAAAGAATTACAGTAATGCTGAGGAACAAACAAGAAAAACCCACAGCTTCATTTCCCAGTATCAAAGGGAGAATTTGCCAACAGCACAGCAGCAAGCCACACTGACTGTGAGCAAACAAGCTCAGCTCTGCATTGCCTGGATCTGACTTTTGTTGAGGTACCTAACTTTGATATGTGAAAATGTTGGCAGGTAGCTTCTTTTTATTTATTCTGGAAATCCTGCACATTTGAAAATTTGGTGAGCTGGCCTGACTAAGACATTCATGAGTGCTGACATTTAGTTCAGTTACCACTGAGGTATGACCTGAGTTATTTTTCTCAAGACCACAATCACATCCAGTTCTGCAACTGGTTTTAGCGTGAGTGAAAACATTTTTGCATTTAGATACGGCAGAGAATTGTATGTATACATTTGTCCAACAAAAGGACAAATGTCTCCAAAGTTGAATGTTCTGTGCTCTCTTCAAAGCACCTAAGTGTGAAAGCAGACACTTCAGTTGCATTAGCCTGCACAAAAAGGCAGCTGCCAGGGAGGTACAGGATCACTGCTGCACTGCTTCATTCATTAGAACTTTTCCAGCTCATTTTTGAAAGGGCTGCAGAAACAAAGAGAGGCAGACGTGCCAGGGGACACTTTTGCAAGGGTACAACTTATACAACTTCCTTGTTTTAATTATCTAAGTGGTAGGTGGGTGGAGCGCCTTCATAATTTGCTTTTCTCTTTTATTACTGAAATAAAATATCTGAAATATCTGAGGGTGCTGGGAGAGAGGTTGCTCTTATTGCATTCCATTGCAGGCAGCATGGCTTTTTCAGGGACACCTGTCCACATGAAACTCTGTAAACGCTTTTTAACAGGTCCCCAGGTAGTAGAAAGAACACAGCTGCTAAAGAGCCTTAATGGCAGGACAGCTGCTTGGCTGACAGAATTGGAACCAGCATGGTGCATGTGCTGGGGACTGTAAACAGGAATGAATTTTCCTAAAATCTTCATAAGTAAAAATGTTTATTTTTGGAATATTAGCAAAATAAAAGGAGTTACTATGTTCCTTTAATTTTAAGTCAAAACATAATGACATGCAGCTTTTAAGAAGGTTTATTTTATAGCAAAATCTCAAATTGGAACAAGGTGGCTTCTAAACAACTTCAGAAATACCATAGACTTCTTCTTATATGGATATATAAAACATGCTTGGGCATTTATTTTTTGTCTTTAATGCATAGTAAAATTGATCATGAAATTCTGCTTTCCACAAACCTTACATCAGGTATTGGGGAACAGCCTTCGGTCTCCCAGGCCTGTCACTGATAACAATTGCTTGGTGTGTGATGTGAGAAGTTACAAGGTACCTGGAAGAGGTTACTGACCTGTTTAGAAGATGAAATAGAGATCTTGTTTCAAGGACTGGCACCAAGATGAAGACCCCTGACACCCAGCCTTTCCCCAGCCATAGCTTTCCTCTCTGAGTCAGAGCCATGCAGTGCCAAGAAAGTGCCCTCTTGTGACAACCTCAGCTCAGCTCAGAGCTGGGACTTTGAACCCAGGTGAACACCAGCATCAGACTAGTTGCAAACAGCCTAATGTGTTAGTAAACAGCACATTCTCTTTGGGAAGTTCACCTGAGGGCAGCAGAACACAAACTGCTTGCTACTTCCCCCACAGCACTTGCAGAGCAGCACACCAGCCTGGATGATGAGCAGTACCTGCCTTGCCCTCTTGAAATGCCATTCCTGCCTTTTTAGGAATAACAGAGATAATCTAACATTTACTTAGCCTTTATCATATTTCTCAAAGTCTCTCAAAGGCATTTTCTGCTGTACATGCTTCACCAGCATCTCTTCAATGGATGAAACAACAGGTCTACCACTTGTACATAGCTCTTCACAGCTTCTCCTCTTGAGCCTGAAGCTATGCTTGTTTTAAGGTTATTAATTGCCTTTTTCACAGCTGGCACCAGCAGCTTTGCATGTTGCCTCAAAGTGTGATGTGATAATTAGACAGGGTGAGGAATCTTTGTTAAATTTCATTCTTTGGCGCTATTTTGCCTTTGATCTTCACTGCTTTCCTTTCCAGAAGAGTTACAGCATTCCAGCAGAAGCCAAGGGTGGGCCTTTCATCAGCCTGGGGGAAAAGCTTTGTCCTGTACCCCGTGGCACTCTGCTCTCAGTCTAAAACATCCCATTTGGATGACAGCTCTGTGCTTGTGGAGTGCCTGTGAGGTGCCTACAGTCTGAAAAGCACGTACTGTGCATCCTCACCAAAACACAGATCTCATCAACAAATTAAAAGAGAACTCAGAATGAAGTTCAGTTGTTAAATAAACAAGTAAGCAGGCTTTTAAGAATGCCATTTCTTCATTAACTTAATTGAAACTTTGTATTTTACTCTGCAGATTAGGAAGGACATGGCACAAATTTAAAATTCTGTAAAGCCAATGTCCACTTCTCTCTTGGACTCCAAAGCTGTTCATATTCCAGAGTCAGGCAGGCAGTTAACTTCAGCGTTCTCTTGATTTTAACTGGCCAATGACAAACCACTTAACAGATGGGGTAGAAGTAGTTATATAAACTCAGGAATAAATCCTAAAGCATTTATACACTAATGAATGAATCACTTTCCCAAATGTTCATTCTTGGGCTTTTGTCACTTACTTCTTGGAGATCTGGCCTTTCTACTTGTCACAGCCTATTCCTCTCCAGACCTGGGATGGCATGAAATGCAGGGAGACAGTGGGCACACCTGAATCTCATTAATCTCATCCCTGCCATATTGGTAACAACACTGGGCTTTTAGCATCACATCAATGCAAGCCAAAGGAAAGCATCTGCTCCAGGAGACATAATTGGTACAATTGCTGCAATATGCATAGAGCAAATAAATGAGAGAATACTGGTTTGCAATTCATTTTTTCCATCCCAGGAAGGATATGATTTCCTGTTACACTATGGTGTGTGTTGAACTACGTCCCAGAGCTGTTTTGGTACTAGAAATTAGGCAGGGGTAGGACACCTTCAAGACAGGTATGTAACTATGCACATGACAAAAGTTAATGTCCAAGTGAATGCATGTGAAGAAATGAACTGTGCAGTGTGTCATATATACACAGTTACTCTAGAAAGATGCTTTCCCCAAGCCATTATCCTCATGGTCCCTTGGTCTTCCAGTATGACCTGTCTGTCAGTAGGTTTTGCTTGCTGCCACTTTTAAGGGTGGTAATCAACAGAGCTTGTGCACATCATCTTCAGTTTCTCCTGGGCAAATGTGTGAAAACTCCAGGAGGAGGTTTCAGGTGACTGCTGGGAGGCTGGCTCTGGTGCAGGAGCAGATATCTGGCTGCTCCATCTCTTATCTGATGGCTAGCCTGTTGCTGCTCTTACCCCAGAGAGAGTTCAAAAGAGTAATTCCCTCCAAGAGTATGAGACCTCCCTTTCACACACAATGGGCTGAGCCACAGTGCTTTTTTGCCCTCTTATGCCAGACTACCTTCCCTCTCTTGCACATTGTGCTCCTGGCTGCAGCCAGCCCTATCCCAAGTTCAAGAGCTGGGATGCAAAGCAGCAACTCACAGCTTATTTATTGTTAAACAGCCATGACAACAGAAGTACAGAGGTGGAAAGAGGCAAAGAAAGCCCCTTTCTTCTCATAGCCTAAGGATTATGCAGGATACACGAATTACAGGGCAGGTCTTTTTGTGGAATGGGTCAAAGAGGTAACCCAAGATGCCACCAAGAGAGCACAGTGTTGGGTCACATTGACACTGGGCTGTCCATGGACTGTAAGAAGTCAGTCCTTCCTGTTCTTCTGTGGCTTAAGTGTCTGCAGGACGTTTTAAAGATGCTTCTTACAGAGAGTGTCCCCGAGGGAGTGAGACAGGCAATGCACTGGACTAGGTAAGACACAGCAGCACTCTAGGATGATCACTGTTTCCCAAGACGTTAATTTAAATACACTTTCCTAACGTGTGGCTCCATTTTAACCGAGACACCATACATGCCAGCTAACTGCATGTCCTCCTGGCTCAACACTGTAGCACATTTTATGACATCTCCAAACTACTGCTCCACAGGTGCCACTAATGGTTAGACCCATTTCCATGCCTTTAGTGAATGGCACTTAAATAATTCCTTTTCCTGTTGGGGCTTTTGTCTTTCTGCTTTTAGTTTTCCAGGAGGGTCTTTTCAATCTTCTGTCAAATTCCTGTTACAGACAGCCAGATAGAGCCAGACATAGAATAAAAAGCTCATATGTTCCACATTCTAATTTAAGCACCTAATGTACATTGTATTTTGAGTGCTATACACATGAAAGAGAGAAGACAATTCGCTGGCCACCAGAGGCTCCACTGCGAATGAGCCTCTCTGAGATTTTTCTGAACTGGAAAAGGTATAAAAATGTATTTGAATCTGAGCAGAAAAAGAAGTAATCAGAATCTCTTCTTGCTTCTGACAACAGTGGGTTCTGAAGCAGCTGGTAGATTTTTAGATTTCCATTAATCGAGACAGCAAGAAGTGAGATCACATGGCAAAAATATGAAGCTGGCTCTACTCCAGTGGAAAAATCAGATTTCAGAGATGGCAGTTCTTGAGCAGAGAATACAAATAGAAAGGAAAAAAAAAAAAAGCCTGTCTGCAACTGAACCCAATTTGTGGGTATCGTGTGGCAGAACACTAGAGGACACATAAGACCTTGAAAATTTGTTCAGATTTACCCAAATAAGAGAGCCCAGTGGACCTATCTGAGATAATTGATGGATGACAAAAGAGTGAGAGCAAAAGGCAGCAAGGCTGTTTAAGTAGGAACCCAGCAAGAGACAGTCCCTGTAACCTGAAACGCTCTGCCAGCTAGTGCTCACCATAATCCTGCCCAACACCTCTGGGTATGTGCAGCACTTCCTATGGGAGGATTTGCTCAAGCAGAGCTTGGGTTAATTTCAGGACACAAGAATTATATCTGAACATGCAAGGGTTTAGGTTGCCTGGATCTACAACAGGCACCAAATCCAACAGAGATAGTGTTTTCTTACCATGGGAAAACCAGTGGAAGAAAATGATTTGAAAATAAAAGAGGTACTAGATTGACAATAACAAGAAAATGCCTGTGCAAGGGTGGGAGGGATGCTTCAGTTGAGTTCTGCCTCTGGCAGACAAAGGAGACATAAGAATATTGCTCAGAATAATGAAATATGTATTGGGAAATTTGGTGTTCATTTGTTGCTCATGGTCTGATGGAGCAGGGACAGTGTAAAAAGTTGAAGCACTGGAAGAATTAAATATGTCCCAGAACTGCTTATATATCAGAAAGCATAACATTTAAATTGTTCAAGGAAGTTATTAGTTCAAGTTCTGACAGCAAAATACAGTCACAACTGACAACTGATGGCTTGAGACATCAGGAGCTCTACAATGGAAAGAAGGCTGCTGCAATTTTAAGCCATGGATTGAAAATATTCAATATTTTTGCTGATAGGAACCTTATGAACTTCAAATTAACTGTAAACACTTTACCATCTTTGCCAGATACACATTTTGAAAAAATGACAACTATATTTATTTTTTTTCCAGCTACAAAACATATGATCTGCAAAGCAAATTTAAGCGAGGGTGATAGTGCAGGCATATGTCTTTCAGCCTTCAAGGAAAGTCTGGGGTAACAAACTAAATTTGGTGGGAGCCAATCTAACTTTAAAAGCCTTGTCTAGATGAAATAGAGACCATGAAATGTGTTCTTGCTGGAACAACTGCTCAGGATGTGACCCCACGGAGAGAGTGTAACAGCCTGTGGGTTGGGTTACAGCTATAGGGTTGCTGGGGTTTTAAGTGCTATTACCCCATTGAAAAGAAATCATGGGATGGAGAACTGTGCTTTAAAGGCTTAAGCTGCTCAGGCAGACACTCCAGGTCTGGGTTGGGACTCTGAGGCTGTCGTCAACATTAGGCACAGCCAGTTGAAAATCCGTTTGGGACAAAGTTCTTTCATAAATGGCTTCAGAGCCTATAATCTGAAAGCCAAAGTCTAGTGTTGGGGTGCTGCTGCTGCTGTTCAGGATCTCACCACTGACATACAGTGTTTCCTTGGGCCAGTGCCTCCACCTTCAGTAGGCTTCACATTCAGCATCTGGAAAACTGAGAAAATTCATTGAGTTCCACAGAGATGCCACATGAAGCTACTGACAGCTGTCAATGGCTCTGATTTTACTGAGTGTGAAGTCCACTTAATGCAGAGAGTGGCTTTCTGCAATAAGTTTTGTTTCAGGCTTTAAATAAAACCTGCATGAGTAGCAAAATTAAATTTTTAAAACAGCTCTCTAATGCGTCACTATTCTAAACTGATAAACTTGTAAATAAGCCACTTGGGAATTTCTTCATACAACTTCCCCAGTCAGAAAATACCAATTTGAAAAAAAAAAGAAATCAATTATTCAGGAAACAGTCACTTTAGATAAATGAGATAAATTTCACAACACAGAAAATATTAATAAAAATGCTTCTAGAGCAACAAAATATTTTGCTTGTTTTTTAAAAAAAGTTAACATGGCAATTTCAGTTAAAAATTACTAATGTTTGGAAAATCTTCATATCTACCTGGTAGTTATAGTAGAAATGTAAGTCCACAGCCCAAGGGGAAAATTTCCAACTGATTGCAGTCATGGTTACAAAACCTGACTGGGGGACAGAAAAGTAGTCCTGGTCCAGTACTAGTCATGGTAATATCAAGCAAGCTTCTGCACAACCCCTTTCTAACTCTTAATGTCCTGTAGTCAGAAAGAGCAGGAATATTCATGTTAAGAAACTGAAGACATGTTGAACATCTATGGAATAGCACAATAACTAATTGCTTATTCTCATAAAGAATCTACTAGAGAGAAAAGGAAAAAGAAGGAAAAGATAAAATTTACAAAGTGTGAACCCATAACTGCTTTCTGAATTGATTCCTTTTTTTTTAAGAGTTTGAATAGGACAAAGGAAGGAAAGTTACATACTGCTGTGGGTAACAAAGCCAGCAGGAAATATGGTTAGCAGTTACAAGAATGTACATGATAACACCCGAGTTCACACGCAAGAGCAACATTTATCTCCTCTTCCCACCACTGCCAGAAAAATATAGGGTCCAATATAGAGTGTCTGCATTACTAAAGTGCTCATATAGGAAGAGTTTAGAAAAAGTATCACAGCACATCAAAATCTGAAGGAGCAGAGGCAGATGTGTACCATGACTCAAGAGAAGAAAGCGAACTTGAGATGGAAAAGAGAGATCTGCCTCATGTCAGTCAAACAGAGAGGGGTACAAGCCTCAGTATTAAAATCAGTATTTCAGACACCTACACTGATCTACAGGCTCCACTCAGCAGTTTTAAAGGCAGAGGCTGGGCTGTGTGCAAGGTGTCTGAGGGCAGCACATCTGTGTCTAAGCACAGGCTGTCTCCAAGTCCTGGCTTCACCAAGAGGATGGTCTCCAGAGCTGCCCTTCTCAGGTACTTCTGTGCTTCAAAATCGTGGTGTATGTTTAGTGAGAACTGACTTTAGATGAGCTACATACTCTCAGTATATGGAAAATAAAGTGCAGATGCAAGTTCCAGAGAGCCTTAAAGTTTAAAAATACTTAAGGGTAGGGATCTGTTTTGGAGCGGTGTATTTTAAATAAAGATGAGCCATAGCTTGCAAATGAGTGGCCTGCTTGAGTCCTCATTTGGGTCATAGATTTTATGAAAATGCCATTACTCTTAAAAAAAAATAATCTCTAGTCATATTTCTATTGTGTCAGTTACTGTAGTTTTGGGATTAGGCTTCAGTCCCTTTCTCTTTTAAAATTATCTCTGCACTCCCTGGCTTTAACTGGATGAAGAAATGCTGGAATAGAATGAAAAACTACTTCTTTTGAGATGTTTCCAACCCAGCTAAAAGTTGTCCGTATGAGAAATCTTTCAAGAAAATTTGTCCTCACCTTATTTCCAGCTGGGCTGCATCCAGTTCCAAGAGTACTAGCTGATGGTGGGAGAAAAGTATCTGGATACAGACAGTTACATTATTTGAGACTCTGAATTTTGAGTTGTGAATACAAACAACTCTAGAAACACCGGAGAGATGCATTAAGGGACATAATAACAGAAGGAAGAGGTGAATTGAGACAGCTTCCCCACCTGAGGAAAGGCCACCCAGCCTCTCCAGTGCTGCTCTTACTGCCCTTACCACTTCACAGATGCTTTTTCTTCACTTCCCAAACTTGCTTTTCCCTCACCTCTGTTCTTCTCAAAGGCAGCAGCTTACAAATCCCCTACCAGCTTCCTAGGTACTTCATACACCGTTCTCTTTTCTTCATGTTTTGGAAGTGATATCTGTCATTGCCAGCACAGAGCTACTCTCTGTCCTTCAAAATGCCTCCTAAAGCTCTCCTCTGCCTTCACACCTATAGAAAAACCTGGGGAGAGGCTCCCAGGTGCTGCTCCACTGCCCAACGTACAACAGCCATCAGTGGAGATGTTCTGTTTTCCCATGTTCCCTCACTTCTTGGTAAGCACTTTTTTGGGAAGCCTGAAGGAGGCTCTGTTTTCTTTCTCTGTTTATACAACACTGAGGTTCTTATCTGTGGCTAAGCCTCCTTGATCCTATCATCACACAAATAACAACAGGGAATTATTTAAAAAAAAAAAAAAAAGCCAAGCAAAAACATAAAGCTTAGTTGTTTGAATTAGTTTCACACCGTGCTGAAAAGTCATTATTTGATACTACCAGAAGTGACAGAATCTTGTTACTATTATACTATTTTTTTTTTTTTTTACATTGCTGTGTTGTTCCAGGTTTTTTTTTTTTTCAACAATCACTGTCAGTTCTAATTCTCCAAACAGGCAAAAATTTGGGTGGAAATCCTGTCTCCACTGAAGTCAAGTGACGGATTTCCATTGGCCTCAATGGGCCTGGAATTCACCCGGTCACAACCTAGAGAAAGAATATTTGTAGTAGCAAACCAAATAAATATATCCGTGTTTTTCTGTGAAAAATCAATTTGAGACCCCTTTTTCCTGGCAAGAGTTATGCATAGCGATATAATATGAGATACAGCAGTACTTGGAACAGGAAATGACTGTGGACACATTGTCAGGGCATTGCTGTGCTATGCCAATGGCTGAAGCAGAGAAAACTCCTAAGAATTCGTTAAAATACTCCAGGAAATAAAATAAAACAAAATAAAAAACAAACCCAGAAATAAAATAGAGTGCACAATGAAAATACCAGAGTGGAAATTTCTGTGAGCTTGAGAGGAAACAAAGAGATGGGAAACTATGTGAAAAGAAAAATAGTACTGCATGGGAGTTGCCAATGAGGTGCCAGGTGTTGCCCTTTGCAAGGGAAAGCATCTCGAAGAGGTTGTCAAGAACTGAGAGTAGCAACACAGCAGAGTACCTGAGGGAACAACAACCCTACAAAATATCTTAATATAGAAATTGGGTTCAGGATGTAACAGCTTTGTTAGACATCCAAAGAGTGATTTTCCTATTCTACGGAATTAATATCAACCAAAGCATGTGTGTGTACTCAACAGATCACATGAAACAGAAAAAGACTCTTTCATGGATTATTAATTGTGTGTTTGTTGTCTAAACATGTGCAACTAGCCCTTAAGGTAAGAGGCCTATGCCAGAAGTATGAGAAGCAGAACATCACTGTGAATCAAAGGACATAAAAGATGTTCTCTACATCAGATATCAATGACATTTTCAGGTATTTAAAAACCTTGCTTAAAGAAGCAACTACTCATTATGTTAAGTCAGAGCACTATACAGCAGTGAGTAGTCAGTTAAATGAGAAATAGCCCAGAAACATTAAATGTCTGTGTACAAAACCAGTGATTTTGTGCCTGAATGTGACTACAGGCACTCTGCTTCTGTTCAGTATTTTGGGGGAAGTGACTGACCACTTCCTTTCCTGCTTACTTGTAATTCAATCAAAACATTTCTCACTCTTTTCCTGTTTGTTTATTTGCTTGTTGTTTGTTTGTTCTAATCAGAAGATTAATATACTTTTCTCACTGAAAATGCTAACTTGCAGTAGTTCTAACACCACAGAGAAAAAAATATTTCAGGTGAAAAATTTTATAATTGCATGTGAGAGAATAACTACTGTAACACCAGCTTCCAATGAAAACATTGAATTCTCATGACAATTAAAAGTTGGAGCATGAGACACAGTCTTGTAACATGAGCTACACCAATGCATAATTTGTATCACATAATAGGGGATATATTTGTACAGCATAAGAACATCATCAGAATCAAGTGTTTAATCAAAAGTGTAACTGGCAAGGTTCCAAACTGCATTGAAAGTGATGATCATTTATGTCATATCAGTCATATGCAGCTTGTAATATGCTCATTCACTGCAGTGCATGTTGCACAATTCTAAATGTTCCTCATTCCAATGCATTGTATAATGAGTTTTCATTGTTTAATACTTCCTTACTTCTTCTGGATGAGGTACTACTAAATAGCTTCTGTATATAAGCTTCTGACTTTTAAGGAAATTTTTTGTGCACTAGAGGTGTATTTGATATGAACACTCTAGAAACTTAATTTTTGGGCACAGAGTCTGTGGACAGATGTGTGTTATCAGTGCACACAGACTAGATCTTTGGGGAAGCAAGCAGTATTCATGTGCACTCCACTCTTACACAGCAGTCTATGTCATCAGCCCAAAATGGGCTGAAGGGCAAATGGACATGCCACATTTAAGGACCAGATGAATATACCTTTTAGCCCAACTGCAAACTTCTTACCAAAGTTTTGCTCCCTTTCTTAAGGTGTGGGTCATATACCTGTGTTTTCACAGTTGTTCAAACTCCAGAAGATTCAAGCCTCCTTGCTATCCAAAAAGTGAATTCCATTTTCTTTAGCTTTCAAAATAATTTTTGACATAAGAATATTTTTCTTCAAAATACTTGATAAAAATACAAAATCTTTCATGAAAGTGAATGACTTCTGACACTCAGGACAACAGCTGGAATGCATTTCATGGTGTGGGACCTTAGTTTTGTTTCCTTTCTTATGCAAACTCTCCCCTGCAGCTCTCCCTCACAGTCCCCAGCTCTACAAATTGTACAACATGGGTAGATCCCACAAAAGTCTGCATATGTAACTTCCACCCAACAGATGAATGTGCATTGACTGTTGTACCCCAATTCTTTATAATTTAAATACTTCTAATTTTATTTTTGCAGCTATTATCTTATTTTTTCTCTCCTTAACCAGACCAAGTGGAGGAAAAATCCCAATGTTGACTTTTCTTAATCTTAGGAAAAAATATTTTAAAATTAAATAGAACAATGGAATAAGAGCTTGCCTTTCCCTCCTTCTTTGCACTCCTTTTTATCTTCACACCACATTTTTCCTTAATTCAGACTGTTGTATCACAAATTTAGCTGATGTCCTGGTAGTAGCAAGAGTTGTGAAGAGGTACAACCATTGGCAAAGAGAACTGTTCTATTGTCTTTGTGGTACAGAGGAAGCTTTATTTGCAATTTGGGAGAGTTGTTTTCTTTTAATTTATGACAGGAAGCAGGAGAAAGAATAAATTATAAAAATAAAATTGCTATGTTGGTACTATGAATGTAGTCATATCATAAGGAGAAGCTCCTCTGGCAATGAACTTTCGAGGGTTACTTCACACCAGTAAAAGCAGGAAGATAACCTTAGACAACAAATTAATTTATTCTTATTAAATGCACATGTTCCTCATTTCCTATGTAAAGAAAACACAATGCTTTATATTAGCTGTAGTGCTTGCAGTAGGAGGAGTGCTTGCAGCAGGAGGAGTGCTTCCAGCAAGAATTAATACTAGAAATTTTGTAAGCACTCATCTTCTAGGTTTTTATTCCACAGCACATGGAATGGGTGGTTGCTTTATCATGTGAAGAGCAGAGCCAAGCTCTCACAGCAATGATCTGGGTGACACCACTGAGCAGGCAGCACCAGCACAGTGCCTGTTAAAATGAACACAGACCCATGAGGTGCAAGACCAAGCAACAGAAGAAGAAGTGACCTTAATTCCACAAAAATGAACCTCGGGATGTTGGTAAACTCTACACTTTCTACACTTGGTGTAAAACTGGCAGAGGGCATGAGGAAGCTGAGGAATAATGACATATCTGTGTTAGTAACAGGACATGTGCCAAAAAAGCTCTGTGGGAGCAAACAACGCACATTGTGCAAGTGTGTAAAGGCAGATGAGACTCTGCAGGTCTATAAAACACAACAAAGTACTCCACACCAGTGGGCACACAGATCAGAACCCAGATATCTCACTGATGAGAGCCTTTGTTTCAACTGAAAGAAAGAGAAGTATGAAAGTATTTTATATTTGAAGGACATGAGTACACAACATCATAGATACTCAGCTACCAAAATTGTTTATCTCAGTGAGCAGAACAGAGGAGGGAAACATAAAAGAAATGTGAGCTAATGGGGAATAGCTGAATTAAAGGAACCCGCAATCTAATAAACCTTGTAATATTCTAATGTAAGAAGAGACCCTGTTGGAAGCTGGTTTTATCTCTTATTCAGTTAGATATTATACACTCAGTTATTTTATTTTCTTTCATTATTCCCTGGGGAACAATAAAAGAATATTCCTGGCAACTGAGTTTTTTCAGGATAAACAGATGAGCAAAGCCACTTCCTTATGCAATCCTAACCACCTTCTGCATGGTCTTTTTCAGATACTGTTCAAGAAACTGTATTTACAACAGAGAAAAAGTCTCAACTGATGAGCAAATAAAGACACTGTCAGTGTTACCAGTCCTTATATCGAGATTTCTCAGCCCTGTGTACACCACCAGAGCTTCTATAATCATCAAGCTATTTTAATTAACATACTGGCTATTTAAGTTTTCATATCAGTGAAAGAGAAGAGAGCTGGGATACCCAGCAAAGTAGAACTCCTTCCACATGGCATCAGAGTAAGTCTAGCAGAGTCAGTCCATTTATGAAATCTTTGTAACAAACGTAAAATAAATCATCCTAAACTAACACATCATTCTTGAACTTAGCTCAAGGTGTGTGTTAAGAACATACCCAACAGTTTTCACTTAGAGCCTTTGCAAATTCAAAAATGGTGAGTCATTTTCAACAGTGATCATGCTCTGATTGCTTGCAAAGAATACAATGACATAATAGATGACTATATTAACCTGTAACATAGAAGGAATTGGAAAACACAGAGGACTGCTGACCAAACAGTGTTTTGAGAACATTTTTTGATATCAGACACAATAATGATAGGCAGGTTAACAACGTATGACGAAAAGATAGTTAATGTCCTAGAAGCACCAATATTTCATTAAGCTATAGATTAGATAACAGCTTATTCTCAACTGATTTGTTTGTCCCAGTATCACCACCTGCAAGCCATGGCAGAGGGAGAATGAAGACCTTGTGAAGAGCTTGGTTACCTAAATATTCTATTGCTCCCCTCCAAGCAGTACTTGCCCTTGTTGTTGGTGTTTGTTGTTTGTTTTTTTTGTTTTGTTGTTTTGGTTTTTTTTAGATTGATACAATTATCACATAGCAACATGGATATAATAGTGCTTTTGAAGGGGATTGAAGTCCTATGCACAGCTGTTTTTTTTTTTGTTTTTTTTTTTTTTTTTTCAGAATCCCTTTGAGTTTAGGAGAGAGGATTACTTGGCAACGCATTCCAATTTCTTTTCAGGCTCAAGGAAACTTCTTGCCTGTAGAATGCTGAGAAGATAAAGAAGTTAAAATAGAGTAAAAGTGGAAGGAGAAACAAAATAAGATCTCTTACTGAATATGATAATGAGACCCCCTTAGCTAGCACAAATCACTGCCTAAGTCCTAACTCCAACTGTTATTACCTTTCATAGGCACAACAGAAATTCACCTCATCCACAGATATGAAGACAGAACAAATGCTCATTTTCTAAATAAGAGGAAGGGGAAAGCAGCCCAAACCCCTCATTTTCCTCCTCATCCTACAGAGCTACAAACGTCCCTGTGTCATCCTGTCAATACTGATGTCAGTGTGTACACAAACACATCTGTCTTTATTATTCAGTCATCAAAATTCCAAGTCTGCAAGACAGTCATAATTATGCCTTCCAAAGAGGCAGGCACCTGCCATTTACTCTACCTTTTTCAATTACATCTAATTGAGGACTTGAGCTCAAATAGAGGAAGGGAGACAAGAGTTCTTCAAACTGTTTAAACACTCTTTGTTGAATAGAAAAAGAAAGGTCTCCTACCACAGCTCAAAACAAGTCCTCCGACGTGACTGGCATAATAAAGAACTGGAATATGAGATGCATTTCCTTCCTCCAAACATCCTACAGCATGAGGATGATTTTTACACAGGTGATGGCTCCCAGTCAGAAGAAAAGCCCCCTCACCCACCACCCCCATCACTGCTGAAGTTAAGCCATTAGGGAATTTTTTTTTAGTATAAGAACCTGGAAACTTCCAGTAATTTTCTCCTTTCAAGAGCACCTAGATGATGGAGGACAGAGGGTCAGAAATTTTAAATTAAAAAAAAAAAAAAAAAAAAATCAACCAAGTTTGTGTGATGATACAGATGAGATGACTGGTAGTATATTATCATCCCTGAGTACAGCTGTAAACTCCTTGGCAACAGTAACCTGATAGTCCCTGTGCTAGAGTAACCTTCTAGGAATTGAAGAAGCTGGGGAAAAAAAAAACCCCAGCTGGCTCCACTTATATAAGGGATGTAATTAGGCCTTAAAGGGAGGATGATTTCAGCCTGTGTGATCTGCATTAGGAATAAGTCCCTGAGAGCATTGTTGGAAAGGTACTCCTGGAACTTGTGTGTGAACACACGTGTCTTGGGATTTTCCCTTTCCTCAGATAGTGATGCAGAGCTTCCCATCAGCAGAGGGTAGGAGGGTATCATTTGGAGAGAAGATGGGAAGAGTCAAAGAAAGACATCTTTATATCATGTGATGAAAAAAAGTTCACCATGTTGGTTTGTCCCTGAGATTCATAGACAAGAAGCCAGAGCTAATATATTGTTAGTAAATGAGACTGCTTATGGTAAAACCAAAACCAAGAGGGAAATCTCTCACATTTGTTAAGGGAGAACTAGTGGAGAGTTGTGTAACAGGAAAGGCAGAGTAGTTAAAAATATAACAACCCATTATCAAATTAGTGATACATCCACAAAGATGCCCCAGTATAATCCTTTAGCTGATTTATAAGCAAAGTTAAAGAGCTGTTTGTAATCTGAACGATTATATTACTGCATCAGAACTTCCTAGCCCCATTACTCCCTTCATAAGCAAAATGAACCTGTAGTGATCATGCATTTAATTTTAAGATAATGGATGATGAGAAACACTTAGCCACTGAAGACTTTGTACATAAAAATCTAAGCTAAATAAATGAAATATAAACTTTATAGGGGAGTTATCTTGGCTGTTGAAGAGCCCAAAGGAGTTAATGCCATTGAGTAAAAACAAGGAAGACCTCAGCTATTTTTCATTATTTGTATCATCTGCTGGAAAATGCAAACAACTCTGTCAAGGGAAGAAGAATGAAAGATTCCTTTTTTCTGCTTTTCACCCTTTTTTTTTTTCTTTACAGAGAAATGTAGGCTGATTTAGTCATCATTAAACAGTCTCACCAAGTCAAGGTGATTCTTTCAGACTTTCCTGGACATTCCAGAATAGCATTCACCAGTGGGTTTTGTGGAGAGTGCAGTGTCACAGGCAGGAACCTCAGGGACAAATACACTGCACTAACACCACCAGCAACTAGCTAAGCTGTGTGCTCCTGCTCCTTTTGTCTCCTGCTTCGAGGGGCAAGACAGAAAAGAACAGTGAATTTGCTTTCCTACCCAGATGGTTCAGTTGAAGAGAGATCTTCCAGGCCACAAAAGCACAATAGGAAAAGAAGATGTATGCTGTGGTTGTAAGTGTATACTTTTAATTTTACTGTGTACCCTCTTTTTGTAATATATAAAAAGAATGAGAAGAACTTGATTTTCAGTATCACTTGAATAGTTCTCTTTATGTTCATCTCTAGTATTTCTTTTTGTACCACTACATATTTCTTCTTGTTCTTTTTTATTTCTCCTAATATCTCCATCTTTCAATAGTACTTCCAATCAGCTCCTGAGCAGATGACACTGCCTCTCAGACAAGTGGATGGATATTCAACTAATTATTTTCATATGTGGATACATATTGGCAGCAAGGGGGGTTGCCAGATTTGATGATACAAAACATGCAAAGAATCATGCTCAATCCTTTAGGATTACTTAAATGCTTTAAAGCAGGTGTAAAACCTGGTCTTGGTTTTTCTAAATAAAATAGAAGCACAAATTCATTTGAGAGATCACTCTACTGGCCAAAAGATGCAAAATGTGTGTCCTTAATGGAGTGACTTGAAAGATTCTCTTGGCATATTGGTTTCCCTGCCTATTCATTCGTCCATGCCCCTGGGAAACTGAAGCACAGTTTCACTAAATGCATGTCATGGTTTGTGTGCAGGTGTAAGGGGATATGTGTATGCAGTAAGCCTGCACCCTTTCCTTTACATTGATACCATCCCCCTCCCTTTCTGTTACATTTTATCAGCCTGACAGGAAGAATAAAGGCACTTACCTCACTCTCTTTCCCTGACACTAGCAAAAAGCCTTGCTGTTTGACAGCACAGGTTAACCATGCCCACAACAATGACAAAATCCAGAAAGAAACAGAGAAATTGCACTTCAGTCTCTCTCTGTCTCTCCATCAAAGGTCTGAGCACTAATCCAGTTTAATATTGGGGGGGCAGGAGCACAGGGAAGCAAAACTAGACCAAGCCAAAGTGTGCTTAAGTGATGCAGGTGAGTAAACCAAGATGACCTGGCACATCACTGTTGCACTGATTGAGAAACATGAGATTGTTCTGACAGGTTCAGGACTCTGCAGGTGAATTTCTCTTACGACACTGAAAACAGATTTCAGACCTGTTATGCACAAATGTTATACAGAGCTAATTCCTGCCTTTGCAACAAGAAACACTGGAAGTAAATTGTCTATTATGTTCATGTCCATTATGAGACCCTTTTTCATCCATGCACCACCAGTTAGTGCCCAACAACACTGAACAATAAGGAAAGCCTGAACCCTTTATAGCTCTTGTATTAATATATTTAACACATTGCTACTTACAGCACCTTACCCTAAACTGGCATTCACTGCTTCACTATTCCTTTTATTTCACAGTCACTGTTACTTCTTCGATGTTAAAGCAGTTTCTTGTTCACAAGCAATTAGGATAATTAACAACATTTGTGGTTTGCCTCCTATATTACTTGGCTTTTTCATTGCTTATTTTAAAAGTGGAACCTTGTTCATTCTTTATATATATATATGATCTATAGTTAATTTTTTTTTTTTTTTGGTTCAGCATAGCACAATTAACAGAGCTTTTGCAGAAGCCTCAACAGCCTCACAGACCCACAGTCTGTGGGTGAGACTGCATTTAATAAAGAGCAAACAGAATAAATAAAAGGTAGGCAGGGTAAACTGAACTTTAGCCTCCAAAGCATGTTTTTACTCCTGGAATGGGACAATCCCCTTTCATGCATGTGAAAAGGGGAAGGCCTGGAATGTTCCTCTGTGCAGAATGAGGCTGCTCCAGATCTCAGCAGAGACTCAGAGGCAGCAGGGAGCCAGGGACACTTGCACCTCCTGGAAAGGAGAGCCTGGGTTCACAGGCAGCCCGAGGATGTGACTTCCCATAAAACAGCACTGAGCTATTGAAACACCTGAAAGAAAGATGGGACAAACCCAGCACAAGCTCCATGTGAGGTGAAGAACTGCTGTGATGATGCCAAGCTGCACTGCCACCAAGCTCTGACAAGCGAACACCTGTCATATGGAGGTAGTTCAAGAAGTTACCTCACGTTGTCACATCCAAATGCACAGTGCTGCTTAGGAGTATTAATGTGCTGGCTCTGTGCAGCATTGTACTATGTTGACATAACCTTAGTTTTTCCTGAGCTAGATGTTGTCTCTTCCCTCTTTAGCCTGTTTCACGTTGCTTCAGATTTAATTTGTTTCCCGAACATTTGTTTAAGGAGCTGAATGAAACGGGGTGGCACAAGCTTTCCCAAGGCACTATTGACGTTCCAAGTGTGGTGAAATGGTGCAACATGCAGGAGAACAGTCTGCAGATATTCAATACAGCAAAAGGCAGGCTTGTTTTTTCTAGAAATGTTTCATTTGTTCTAGCAGGTGTGTCTGATACCTTTTGCATAATGATAAACCCACACACATTCTTCATGCAAATAGTGACCCAAGAGCTGCTCTGAGTTGCTTCAAGTAGTAAGTGCGTGTAACAACCTGCACTTACATACACACTGTACGTTTACAGAGCCTTCACACAGTGCAAGGTAAACAGAGCCCATTGTGCCAGGGCAGGGACACACAGGGCTGCTGGAACAGAGCTGCCATACCACGGCCAACACAGCCAGGGCCAGCCAAAATTGCCAAAAAAGCTCTTCAGATATTGGGAGAGTCATACATCTTATATTTCTTCTCCTTTCTTCAGCCAGAAAATATTTTTCTCTCATGTGTGTTATTTGAAATGCCTCCTGTATCAACTGTTCCTGTTCCACAAGGGTTTGGGGAACCAGGTTTGGGAACAAATGTGGAGACTCACCAATCTGAACTTTGCATGATGTGACCACTGCACACTTGGGTATCTCCATGTGCTCCACTGACCTGTCTTGGAAATTCAGCCTTGGTCAGCAGAGGGTTTCTCTCAGCCCATCTCACATCTGGTAGCTTCAGCTTTCCTTAAATATCCCAGATGCTGAGCCCCAAAGGTCAGCAGAGCACTTCTTATACCAGCTCTCACAATTAATTATGTCAGATTATTACTAAGAGCAACTTCTTTTCTTATTAGTGATTTCACTTCACAATTGAGCCTGATCCTGATATGTTGATGGACATTTTCTTAATAGGAAAAAAAAAAAAAGAATGTTTGTCCAAATAATTATTCTGGTAAATGCATCTGTGAGCTAGCTTGTTGTCAATTCTTTAATCCACCATATTTGAAGGAAAAGTGGAAAGGAAAAAAATTTAAAAAGAGGCATTTCAGTTTGTGACGATATCCTAATCCACCTAAGTCTGCTTTTTCAACACAGAATTACCACTCTAGATGTAACTCTGATACACTAAAATATTAGTATTATTAGTAGTATTATTATTATAAAATATAAAGTATCTGAACTTTCTACCTCAAGCCAAGTCAAATCAGCACCCATGTAAATGCAGAACCTTCACAACATCACAGCACTTGAGTTTAGAAATTGTGAGTTACAACAGATGAGAGGCAGACAGTTGCTTGCATCTCTGCTTTACCTGCTCTTTGGTGTCTGCAAACTCTGTTTGACAGTAAATAATTTAGCTTCACCCATTTGATCTTGCACTGAAATGAACTGAAGCACTGATCTCACTCACCTCTGAGAGTTAACTGGAGCTGTAACACACTAGGACCAAGATCCTGATATGCTTTCATGGCCCAGCTCAGTGTTTTCAGTGCTTTCAGGACAGTCAGACATACAGCTTTAAGCAGTGTAAGCCATCTACGGTGCAGTTCAAGTTTCCAGGTTTGACTTTGCACGGGAACACTCAGGGAGTGCCTGGTCAGCAGAAATGTGTTTGCAGAGGCTGGCACCCAGCACAGACACAGTGTCTGTGCAAGCACCCAGCCCAGCAGCAGCAGCCCCAGTCCTCTCTGTGCTGCCAGGAGCCAGGGAGGACCTGGGAAATGGGCTGCAGCATTTTAGGAGGCTGGAAATGGAAGGTTCCCCACCAGGACTGAGGTACGGTCCCTTGGGAGATTCACTTTGTTTTCAATGGGATCAGGATTTAATCTGATAATGTAGGTACCACTCTAAAACCTGCTAAACTGCACAGACATTTGATAACCAGATAACTGAAGGTGTTTCTTGCAGAGTTCCCATGAAACATTGGACGCCCACTACAAGTCAGTAAATGTTTTATGCCCATTTGGATACAGGTACAACATGCCATAGTAAGCAGGATGAGTAAACCAAGAAAATTCATGTGGGTTGCCTGGGACAGATTCTAACTTCTGCATTTTCTAATCCCTCAAATGTGTGATGAGTTGTGTCTCTCCCTGTGAGCAGTTTCATTCATTTAATAGTATTTAGTTTTAGTAAAAGCCCTAGAATTTGTCTCAGAATGACTAAGAAAAGTAGCTAATAATTGTCATCACGCTTATCTCTTTGGCATTTTAGCTTGAGTTCCTACTAATAAAGAACTATTTGAGATTTTAACAGAAATGTAAATGTTGAAGTTTCACAGGTCATTGAGTTTTATAATATTGAGTCATTGGGCTATTATACATTGATCGAGCAAATAGCAAATGGTGTGACTTGCCAAAGAGCATTACTCAAATATTGACCAGGAATTGATGACAGTCGGCTACTCTCCAAGGACTACAAAAGTTAACAGGAAATTTCTGCCTGAGGCAACTGCAAGCTTCTGCCTTAAGACAGGCAGGGTTTTTTTGTTCCTTTTCATTACCATCTTTTTCAGTCTCCTGTGCTATGGCCAAACACTGCTATCATAAACAGAAATGTGCTTGTAGTAAATGCTTTCGTTTATGTCAAATTTTTTAGTTTATCTCTCAGTCATCTCTTTCTTCCAACAGTCTATTGATTTCTTTATTTAATAACACATATTCATCTTATATTTTAATATAATTTTATTATGATAATATAAATTATTATTTAATGATCTAATTATATGCTTCCGCCTATAAAGGGTGGTTGCAAGGACAGGTAGCCTGGGAGGAATACAGAGATATTGTCCAGGATCATGTAAGGAAAGCTAAAGTTCTGATAAAATTAAATTCAGCCAGGGACATTAAAGTCAACAAGAAAAGCTTCTAGAGGTAACAGAAAAGGAAGATTTGGGAAAATATAGTCCCTCTCCAGAGGGAAACAGAAGACTTGGTTACCCAGGATATGGAGATGGCCTCAGTCAAGTGATCCAGCCACAATGCCCAAATTGAAGAGCCCAAAGGCAGGGGCTGGGAAAGTGGAAAACTGTCCACCTTAGAATATCAGATTTGAGAGCATCTAATAAATCTTAAGGTGCACAAGTCCATGGGACTTGTGACAAGATACATCTGCAGGTCTTGAAGGAACTAGCCAAGGAAGTGGCTAAGCCATTACCCATCGTATTTGAGATGTCATGGCAATTCAGTGAAATTCCCACCAACTGGAAAAGGGGAAATACTGATATCATTTTTCAAAAGAAAATGATGAAAGACCCAGGGAACCACAGGCTGGTCAGTCTCACCTCTGGGACTGGCAAGGTTATGGAGCACATCTGCCTGGAAACTGTGCTAGGGCACATGGAAAATAAGGAGATGGTTGGTGGCAGCCAGCTTTGCTAAGAGCAGACCAAGCCTGACAAATTTGGTGGCATTCTAAGATGAGGGTACAGTGCAGGTGGATAAGGGAAGGGTGACTGATGTCATCTCCCTAGACTTGTGCAAAGCATTTGACACTGTCTCACGTGACGGCCTTATCTCTAAACTGGAGATACGTGAATTTGACTGATGGACCACTCAGTGGATAAGGACATTGGCTGGATGGTTGTACTCAAGCAGTTGTTTTCAAGGGCTCCCTGGCCCAAGCAGAGGCCTGTGGCAACCAGAGTTCCTTGGGGCTGGTCCTGGGACCGTGCTGTTCAATGTCTTTGACAGTGACACAGACAGGGGGATCAAGGGCCCCCTCAGCAAGTTTGCCAATGACAGCAAGTTGTGCCTAAAGGAGACCTATAGGAAAGATGGAGGGGGACTTTTTTAAAAGGCTTGTAGTGATGGGATAAGAGGTAACAGGTTTAAATGGAAGAGGGTGAGTTTAGATTAGATAACAGGGTGGTGAGGGTGGTGAGACATTGGAACAGGTGGCCCACAGAAACTGTGAATACCCTTCCCTGTAAGTGTTCAAAGCCAGGCTGGATGCCCCTTTGCACAGCCTGTTCTAGTGGAAGGTGTTCTTGTCTGTTGCAGGGAGGTTGAAACTAGGTGATTTTTAGGGATCCCTCCCAACCCAACCCATTCTATTATATTGAGAAAACAGGAATGCCAATATATGCAGTGTACTGCTCCACTGTACAATGTGATTTTTATATAGTACAACGCATCTTATCTTGAACGAAGAACGTTAAAGTACAAGCTTCTAGCATGGTTTTATTTGATTTTACTTCTCCAGAGTCATAAGCCTGATCCCAAAGACAACATTTCAGCTCAAAAAGGAGAAACTGCTGTTGAGAAGGCCTTGTCATAAATCCTACATTTTCCTAGTACACAGGACACCCTGCAGAAATTTCAAAACCTGGTGCTTAAGTAAGACCATGATGCAGTTTGGGGTAGGAGCACACTCTGTTTTTCAAAATATACAGCTAGAGGAGGTTACTCCTGGTTTGCCCACCTGGCTCAGACCCAGTGACCTCACCCATATCCACAGAGGAGCCAGCTTTGTTCTCTTCCTCACCATAAAGGAATTTTAATTCATTCCCTGAAGAGCCCATAAGGCAGTTTGGGAACAATGTTCTTTCCTATGAAAGCTATTGCACACTACTTGGACCAACCAGATATTAACTTGGCCAGAGAGAGTGCTCTTGGACATTCAGCTGGATAGAGGAAACCAGCATGTCAGTCCTTGTTCTACTGTCTATTTCACACTTTTGTGCTGGATGTTTAATAAAGCAAGAACTGACATCAAAGTATCTTCTCTCCCACGTGTGTTGTTAACATGAGATCATAGAATCACATTCAATCTCCCTCTTTACTTTAATTTCCTTCATTTTTAACCGAATGGATTTTAACTAGCCCATAAAAATCAGCCCAATTTCAGCAGAACAGCTGTGAGGATGAGGAGACACTGCAAGAGGTCACCCAGAGAAGAGCTGAGGATGCTCTATCCCTGGAAGTGTTCCAGAGCAGGTCAGATGGGGCTTTGAGCAGCTTCCAGTATCACTGAACGAGACACAGCATCAAAGTTCCCTGTGGCAGAGGAGAAACCTGAGCCCAAGCAGTCACTTTTGTACCATGGGTCCCTGCACTGAACACATGCCTGTTAAGCAACCTTTCCACACAGACTGTGGCTAATTAGGCATTTGGACAGTTAGCCACTGGATCAGGTCCTGCCCACCATGAGCTGGAGAGAGCAGCTCATTCATGAGCACACAAGTGGTTTAGGCACAAGCCAAGAACCAATTTGCTGGTTAGCTGGACTGTGCTGGAGGCCCTTGGCCAAAGCCAGGTCTTCAGCACAGACCAGCAATCAAAGCCTCTGGACTTGCCATCACACTAAAAGAGGGAGCCTGCCCTGCTGCTCTTCCCAGCTGCTGCCACACCACCAGTAAAACAAAAGGAGCACCTCCAGAGCCAGTTACAGCAACATACCTTGAGAAGTGCTCATTCACCACCACGCACACAGAGTCACAGAGCAACTGTAAATAAATACCTGTCAACACCTGAGCTCTGAATATTGCATTGCTGCCCTTTGTGTACACTGCCAGAAGCTCTCCTTTGTATTTTTAGAGATTTGCACTCACATAATTCTTTTCCAGCCTTCCTTAGAGTTCTAAGCCACTGTCTAGAAGAGGTTATATTCTGCTCCTGGAGCAGAAGTGTCTCTGGAATAGCTTTTGCAGTTTTCTGCCAGCAGAGGATACCCAGGACCAAAGCTTCCCACAGTGTTGAATGCAGATCCTGCTTTGAGGCTACAGATATTCACTGCTGCTGCCTTTGAACAAGGAGCACCCAAGATCTGATGCCTCACTTCATTCATCTCTATAATTTGGGGAAAAAACATAAAGCTACTTTTGAAACTGTACTGTTTTCATTTAGGCTTGCAATGTTTTCCATAAGCAGGAATTTTGTACTGCCAGTCTTTGAGGTTTTATGAACTACTGCATCTTGCCAAGAGCATTTCTCATGACACAGGCTCATGATGGATAGATCAATAGATTCTTGAATCCTCATATCCTTTTCAAATTACTACCAGAGATATCTACCTGAGTAGGCCATCTTATCTGATAACTTAAACAAGCAACCTGTCTACACTTTAATTGTTATCGAGGATTAATGTTGTTTATAAAATGAAATCAATACAATCTCTATTGCTTATTAACTGAAACATTCTAGGCTCTGCTTTGTTTGCTTTGCTTTTCAATTAGTTTCTATTATTTTCCCTATTGGCTTTTAACAAATAGCTGTAGAAATAAACTTAATGGTTGTGAAACTGTTATCAGAGTCAACAAAGTCCCTTAATGGAAAGTCTTGTATATTTAAATGCAAAAAAGAATCCACTGATTAATCATTTGACATTATGAGATAAGTTTATTACTATACATCTGTTCTGTGCTGGGCCTTGGGTTTTTTTTAAGCTAAGCAATTAAGAGTTCTTAAGGGTTCTCTAAAGTTCAGATGTCAGAACTGTTAAGTTGGTGCTACATTTGAGATGAAAAAACTCCACAGCCTAATAACTTTTGTTTAAAAATTGCAAAACTGAGAACGGGCTGAAAACCATGGCATTCCTAGGAGCATAATAAATACCACCCATTTACACTGCAGAAGTTTTCCCAACACTATGCAACAATTAAGTATCTGAAACATCTTACAGACACTGCTCATGCTACCTTCTGTGATCCCAAGATGCAGGAGGGCTGCTGCAGTTGCAAGGGTTTGTTCCTCCCCCTCAGAAGGGAAGAAGAAGTGTTGGAGGATGGTTACTCAACTCTAGATGCACCCCTGAGTCTGAGCAGGATCCAGAAGATAAGAAGGGGAAGGAGGGATGGACAGGTAGAGTAGTTCTGAGGGTCCTGAGGGGCAATGATATATGTGACAAGTCTCAATATATAGTCTCAATATATAGCATATCCCACTCCAGCTAACATCAAGATGGAAAATCTCTTTTCTCAGTCATCACTTTTTGCTCTTTGAATGAAGAAAACCTTTCTTCCACGTTACTCACCGTGCAGGTGTTTGCTGATGGGCTTTTCAAGCAGCAACTCTCAGTCTATGGGAATAGAGTTCCACCACACTGGCTGAGTTGTAGCTTTATGGATCTTTCCAGCACTGCAGCTTTACACACCACTGCTCATAGCCAGAGACACCTGCAACCCACTCACTCCTGGCACACGGCTCGTGGGCTCTCAGCAGCTTAGCTGGACCTGGCCATGAAGCAAGCAGAGCTCCAGAGAGTGTTACATAACCAAGTGACGAGTTCACACAGGCCAGCAGCTTTGCCTGCTGCTGCTCTAACCACAGGCACCAAAATCAAGTGGCACAATCCCTGCACTTCTCTGCAAAATGATTCTGATTCGGCAGTGTCACCCCTACTTTGTGTTCAGTGACATAAGTGGAGAGCTGGTAAAAATGCAAGACAGGGTTGAACCAAGCTCAGCAACCACAGAAACTTTAGGATCAAGTGTGCAATCCCCAGCACAGACTACCTTTTTGTTCCTGGGAGTGTACTCAGAACTACACACAAGGAAAGAGTTCTAAAATCTGCTACAAGCAGATCCAGTGCAACCTATCACAGGAAATGTTCTGTGCTCCCTTGGCTTCAAATAATTCTGCTTGCAATCACCAGAACTGCTCCTAGCCTTCACACAGCACAGATACATTCCAGGGTAGGGTGAGGCAAATGGTTATGAAGCTTACTCAGGTGTCATTTATTTCATGAAAGTTTGCTGGTTATTATAATCAAATGTCAATTGTCTGTAATTGTGGCATGCAATGGAAAATCCCTACTTAGGACATGTTCTGCCACTTGCTGGTGAAGTGCACTAACCCTCAACAATGAAGCAATACTGAAAAAATAGTTTTGACATGTAAGCAGGTCTAGGAGTATAATTAACACATATTTATTTTGATTTTTTTTTTCTTATGGTTTTGCTGTAAGGAAACCATCCTGTATTTTAAAAGTAAGGTTCCGTGCAGAATTAAAGAATTCTTCCTACTCAGTTCATTTACTAATCTAATTACTAATTAATAAAACTTTCTGCTTTAATAGCCACTGTTTTGACTTATCTTCACAAACACAGATGAATCTTGCAGTGATCTTGCAATACACAAATGTATCAGTGGCTTGTAAGTAAGGATCAGAACAAAGTATAACTTGAGCTCACCCCAGCTGCTATTATAAGAAGTTCTCTGATAGGGAGCTTGCCTTTAGAGCTTCAAAATTAATTAATAACTACTTTTAAGGGGATTCTACTTGAGAAGAGAGGAGTAAAATTTGGTGTCAGGACTGTGACTGGTCATTGACACTGGGCTGCAAGGGGAAGGGAAGATGACTCAGTATTTTAATGCTTTTTTTCTTTCCTTTTAAATGAAGCAGACTAATGGATTTTCCGTGTATTTACTAATCATATTATTCTGATGAGTTACAAAAGTGTGGAAATGCTTGACAAGGCTAAAATTGATGAAGCAAGCTCAAAGAAAACTTATAAAAATTTCCAGTAGCAAACATTTTTTTTAACATTAGTGGCTGTAGAAAATAAAAGCACTATGACAGTTTGCATTTTGAAACTGAGGCTGAAGAAATTAATATCAGAATCTAACCTCTGGGTCAGCTTGCACATAGATGCAGTAGACTTGCCATCACTTGCAGATTAAAGTTAAGGCTGATTTATTTTCTGAGAAGATGGTACAGTTCAAACAGTCACCCTGGGCTTGATGCAGAAATCACATCATGTGGTTTTATGGGTTGTTCTATGCATATGGAAAAATATTATCTTTATCTACCCTTAACATCTTGGAATCTTGTGGAAATAAAAGAAATTAATAGTATCTCAGCAGCCAAGTAATCAGGATAGATTATGAGAAGACGTACTTGAAAAATTAAGAGGGGAGAGGAAAGGGAGGAATTTCCGCAAGAATCACATTAGCATGCCAAGTTGGTCTAATATTCCTCATCAGTGTTTGTATTCTCTGTGCACAGTATTTTTTTTTTCTAGCTGGCCTACTGTAGATGAAAATACACACAAAGAAAATGTGAAAAGCTTCCTTGAGCCTGTGCCTGAATAATTCTGACAATTTCAAAATTATCTGTTGGGATTTTAACTGGCACGCATGTGACAAACACTCAGATTTTATGCAGGTTTTTAGAAAAGGCTAAATTAGGCTGATTTTTAGCAGTCATTCCAGTGATCACACCAGCACTTTTAAACACATGCACTGTCACTTCCTGTAATGAGAAGTGGGACTCAGTGGGACTCCCACTTTTTTCTAGTCAGTGATTGTATATATCACACATATATAAAATGAATAACAGAAATTATGGAACAAACCTAATTAAAGGTTTACTGGGAATAAAGGTCCATAACTCTTAAAAAAAGTGTATATGTGTATGCACCTCTATAAAAATATAATTATACATGCTGGTCATTTTAAGAAACCACTTAATTTACAAAATTATTTAATTCTGGGTATTCAGATCATTAGCAAAAGAGGAGTTATTCTTGAGTTTATTGGCATAATAATACATAATAATTTTTTATACTTGCTTGTAGAACTGTACAACAACAGTACAAACATTATTCCAGGGATTAATTATTCTCAGGATTAATGTTTTGAACAGCTTGAACTAACATGATTTTAGCTACTGTATTAAAGTTCTTCTCTTTACCATCTGCATGTATTCACTTCTTTGGACTCCTGTAACTACATTTTAAACAACCCTGACCTTTGTTAAATTACTTGGTTAAGGCTGATTTAGGGGCACAACTTTATTATTATTAATATGCACGCCTGTAGGAAAATTGGAGAAATGCTTTGCAAAACCAGCATTTTATTTAGTAGACAGAAGAACAAAGTATTATGGTTTTGGCACAAATATGCAACTCTTCACTCATACGATGGAGAATAATTGGTTAGCAGCTCTTCAAAAAAAAAGGACTGCAGAGTTATAAACTGCAAGCTGAACTTCAAATTACAGTGCTGGACCTGTGAGCAAGATTAAACATGGTCTGAAATTTCAGAGAAGACATTTCAAGAAAAAGCCTCTTATAATGATATACTTCACACATAGAGCACAAAAGTGGTTGAAGTTCAGCACCTAACTGGCAAACCTGCAAATTATTTTCAGAGAGTATTAGTGGCAGTGGTTAAGAGTTACTGTAAATATTTAGGACTAAAATAACATGAGAACTCAACAGAATACACCCCTAAGTAAAGCAAGAGACACTAAGTGACCATAAATGCAAAGTAAACTACCAAACTTACAGGAAAATGTATTTTGCTAGAAAATGGCCAGAGTTACATATTGGTTTGCACAGAACTATAAGGATCAGATCCCTGCTGGTGTCCTTGCAAGGCAGCTTTTGCAGTCTTGGCAAGCAAAAAGAGTTCACTAAAATCAAACAACCTGCACAGGAGAGGTGCAGAGCACAGCAGCTCCAGGGATTACACAGAGCAGAAAGTGTCATTCAGATGTCTAGAGCAGATGCAAATATGAATTTTATGGGCTTATTCTCTTGAATGATATGTGTCTCTATGCTTAAAATAAGTAATATTCTCAGATTAATTTTATATACTATTAATCGTTATATTTAATATAATTTTTATGCAAAAACAACTCAATAAAACTTAGAAAAAGATCAGTAGGCCCATGTTTAGACTGACAACCCAAGCACCACATTCTTTCACTGACTCCAAGCTTGCTCAGAATGTTCTCAGTATTGTTCTATTTGGTTTGATTTCTGTCCCACACTCCTAAAGAAAAGCCAGTCAAATGGGATGTCACAACACACACTCACAGACACCAAATCCAGTTGCAGTAAGTCAGCATCCACCCCTCTGAAAAATACCAGAAATGCCTACTAATAGTTAACCAAAAAGTTACATAAAATGCTAGTATGCATAATTAAAAACTCTACTGAATGCTTGGCAAAACAGTGACCATTTATCACAAAAAGCTATAAATAGAAGGGTTATTGGAAAAAAAAGACAGCTAAACCTATCAAGAAGGTCTCTTTAAAAGCCTAATCCTTATCTGAATCTTTATTTATTTGAGACAGTAGGGTACAAAAGATACCTTACAAAACTGATTAAACTTCACCATGGGTCACAGACCCAGCTGAAGGGGTATTTTTCTTACCTCCCAGATCAGTTCTCATAAATATTACTTTGCAATAACAACTCTGGAAATGACCTAGGAGCCAAAGAACCCTGCAGCAAGAATGGAAAGGGTAATATCCTCTCCAAGCAGACCCAAGGATCCTTTGGTGAGATGCCAGTTCTCAGGTGGAAAGTACCCACATTTTTCTGGATTGGCCTGCATCTCCAACCCCTTCTCTCTTCCTACCCTCTGGCTCAGCAAACCACTTTCTTCCCAGTGCTCCCTCCACAATACTGCCTGTGCCAACACAGCTTCAGAGCCTCCTGGGGGAGCGTTTTGGCTGTGCTCTCAGAGGCTTGGTGCTGAGCCATGGAGAAACAGCTCAGGAGCTGTTTTTGGGGAGTGACTGCCCTGCTCAGCACTGCCAGGGCACCTTGAGCTCTGCACTGAAGGGGAAAACTGTCCTCTGGGTGGGAACAGTGCAGAGTTGGTGCCTTGCTCCCATCCCTAAAGCTCTGTGATGGCTGTGATTCAAGGCCACTCCTGATGGACCAGATGGCAAGGGACCCATGCAGGTGTTTGGTTTCACCACTAAAAATTCCCTGTACAAACCAATGTGACTTTTTGCTCTCAGCATTCTCTTGCATGCACTCCTGAGCACTGCTGAGGACACTGCAGGACTGGATCCTAAGAGAGGGAATGCAATTTATGACCTAGCAGAGGAAATAATCAGTGTATTACATGTATTGTTGGCACTAGCCTGGAAAAAACATGAAATAGAGAAAACCCACTGAACAGGATAGTGAGAGCACTGGAGGCTACAAAAGTCTGAAAGAAAAATGGCAAGCACCAACAGCAATAGCAAGCTTGAAGTGAGAGAGGACAACAAACTACACATGCATTTGTGATGTGCTGTGGCTCAGAGAAAAAAATCCAGTGCAGTTCTGTGGTGTGCATACTGAAACAGTACTGCCCAGAACAGACACAGAATAGTATGGGCAAAAGGAGCCTGATTATAGCATTTATCAAGGAATTACTGCCTTGTGCACAAACAGGGAGAAGTCAAAGAAGCCAAACTTGTATGGGTTTGCCTGGCACACAACTTAATATGACTGAATCCAGAGTCTAATACTTGGACCTGCCTAGCTCCAAATACAATCAGAATTAGTATGATGTGTGCATGCCCCTCTGATCTCACTGAGATATCTCACTGAGGTCAAATGCACATTGCTGTGCTGTACTAGGACAGGGCCTGAGACACCAAAAAAGACATGGAGGTTTCCTGAAGAATACATATGAAACCTTTACTGTGACTGAAGAAATTGTTTCCACAGCCTGGATTTCTTTTCCAATGCCTCCAGCAAAATGAAAAGCAGAAAGGAGACAATTTTTCAGGAGCTCTTTCAGCACATTGTAATTAGAGATCATTTCATCATCTTAAACATTCATCCTTTAGTCAAACAATTCCTGATTTGAGCTGCAGCACCAACAGCTGCAATGAACTGAGGTTATATAGAAATCCTCATGCACTTTGCTTTGAGCCAAAGTTGTGCATTCCCATGACCACAGGGTCCAGACTGTGTCACCCCAGCACCTGCCATGTCCTCTGGCTGGGTCACCCACAAGTTTTTGTTATTAGCATTCTCACACACACTTCTGTAAGTAAGCTTATATAGGGCCAAGTAAGTCCCATATAAGTCTCTTGAGTGATGATAGTTAATTATGGTAACTCCTGCTTAACTTTTCTTTTTATACTCTCTAACAATATTGGCATAGTAAGCTATTAAAGGTATGTTATTTCCAATTTGCTGATACAGAATGCAACCTAGAGGCACCATGATCAGAGCTAAAAATATTCCCCAACTTTTAAGTTCCTCTATATTATATGCTTTTAGAATAAACTTGGACAGGCAAACCCTTGTTGCCTTTGTATAGTGAATTATTATTGCACTGAGGAACACATTAGTGCAATTGCTAGCTCAGTAGACTATTTATGTCAAACTTGATCTCATAAAGAGTTTCTACAACAAACTACTCCTGAATATCTTGGAAGTTCATATAAACAACTCCTGCAGGATTTGAGCTCTTACTGATTTCTCCTCTTTTAAATACCTCTACCACACTCTGTCTATGTTGGAAACAAAACAAAACCATATGAGAGGACAAAAGCAAGAAAAAAACCTGAAAGGTGGAATATGGTGGTCCCTATAGACCTGTAAGTCTGACTGTTGTTGTATGCAAACACATGAAAGCAGATATAAAATAGAATAAAATAGAGCTTGGGTTGATTAAGATGGGGCCATGACCTTTAATCCCTCTTTCTGAACTGATTTCCTTGGAAATGTGGCAGATTTATGTCAAGTCCTGTAAGAGATCTGATATAGTAGCATATAGGAGCTTGCTGTTTTAAACTAGAGAAGATGTGGATTAGCAGAATTATAAGGCAAGTAAGGAGATAGAGGGGATATAGGAGTACCTAGTGCTGAAAGGGAGTATTGAGAGAAATTAATAACATAAAGGAAATTGGAAAGCCTTGATAACTGGAATAAAATTAGTGAGAATAACATTTAGTGCTTCAAAGCAGAAGAATCTCCACTTGGCAGGTGACAAGTTCTTCTGCTGTAAGAAGATTTAGTTGAGCCTGCACCTACACTGGGATGCAGGGCATTGGCTTGGAGCATCCCATTGTCTGCTCTCTTCTGGCCTATGCACCTAGATTTTTTCCAAGGCTATCAACTGGAAGAGGGTAGGTTTACATTAGATTTTAGGAAGAAATGATTTACAGTGAGGGTGGTGAGGCACTGGACAGGTTGCCCAGAGAAGTTGTGGTTGCCCCATCCCTGGCAGTGTTCAAGCCAGGTTGGATGGGGACTGTAGCAACCTGGTCCAGGGAAAAGTATCCCTGCCCATGGCAGGGGGTTGGAATTAGATGATTTTTAAGATCATTTCCAACCCAAACCACTCTATGATTCTATGATTTCCACCCCAAAGAAACAAGTTGAAGGCACTGGAGGTGTGAAAGGATGAATAAATATAAAGGTAGAATGCTGAGAACCACTCCTTTTGCCTCCCTTTATATTTACACATGCAGAATGGCAGTGAGCTGCCAGCATGAATGGCCACGTGTCCCACTGCTGCAAAATGAACATGAACTTTCTGGTCAATCTGCTCTAGAACCATTTATTGCCTTCACAGTAGTTTGGATATGCAAGTCCAGCCTTAAATAACATATTTGAAAGTGTGTTGCTCCAGACATCAAAGTTAATTGGAAGCACCCTGAATTTTCATCTGTAAGATGTAAAGAATGGTCTTGAGCTGCTCCAGCAACCCAACGGGGCACCACACTCCAGGGATACTCTACAGGCTTACAGTCTGGCTCCCTGCAAACTGCTCTCTGGGGTTCACATGCATTTCCATGGACTCTTATGGACCATCTATTCCCTATGTAAGTGGCTGCTGCACGAGCAAACAGATCTCTGGGGCTGCCAGGCAGGTTGCCTGTGCACAGAGCTGTGAGGTGTTGGGCAAGTACTACTGGCATGGGTATTTGCCTATGCAAATATAGACACTTTGTGGGATTCATCTAAACACAGGCAGTTCTAGCAGTCTGTCATGCCCTTAGAAAAGCTGTACAGGTGGTTGGAACAGGGCTATTCCTTTCCAACCACTGATGGAACACCTTCAGTTTATATAACTAAGTATAACAAGAAAAAAAACAACCCATAGAAACTAAGAGAAAATGTGAGTCTGCATAAAATTTCCTCATCTATTTCTTATACCTGTCTCTGATAGGCATCTACACACTGGCCACACGCCAGAATGGGCTACACATTGTGAAAGACAAGCATGTTTTACATACATTGCATTGCTACATACGGGAAACAAGTTTCATGCCCTGACTGCTAGAGTCTAGAAAACAACATTTTCTTTTTCCTAAAGGATCATAAGACTCAAGGAAAGGTATCCTCTTTCATAAAGCAGGGAACAAAAAACCTCAGCAAGTTGCTGAACTAGTAAGCCAAAGGGAAGGGGGGAAAAAAAAAGAAAAAAAGTGCATGACGTCGTTGCCCCAGTTCAAAATATTTGTATTTCTTCATTTCAGTTTCATCTTTTTGTTTTGTCATTGGTTTAGGTAGAAGAGAGATCAATTTAAATTTACAATTACATTTTTTTCCTGGAAATATTTTAGTGAGTCATTTTAACAAGATTGGAAATTTCCTAAAACAGCAATTTCTTTGAGAAAGAAGTGTAAAACTTACTAGTTTTGACAAATAAGAGTTTGTCTGTCCCACAGAGAAGAGGCTGTCCCAGTTTGTCATCCCAAGGAAAAGGCAGTTTTTTGAAGAAATTCCAGCCCACATTATCAATAATGCAAGTCCTGTGCTTTTTGCAATGTCCATCTCAGTACACTGCATCTAGGTGGAGAGTACTGACCGAGTAATCTTGACTTGATGAGTTTGTCTCCATAGGAAACTATACCTAAAACTACACATGTAAACATCACTTCAATCTGTTAATACAATCTGAAATATTTCATTGGATAAATTGAATGAATTTTTGTCATTATCTTTTTGCCCGAAACCCTCTTCTAAAAAAAAAAAAAAAAAAAAAAAGAAAGAAATTACAGAAAAAACACATCTAATTGCAATTTTTTTCTCTCCTAATCTGTCTCTCCATGACTAAGCTAACACTTGCCTCCAAAGGTTAGCCTTGGGCTTTGTTGTACAGTCACCTCCTCTGTGTTTCAACACGCTAAGAACTTTTTTAAACTGGGAAAAAAAAAAAAATTGAGCTAGAAGTTACTAGGGTTACTGTTTCTTGACAACTGTTGATATGAAAAGAACATTTAGATATTTGTTAGGGTAAAACTATTCAGAGGAACAGACAGAAGAAGCTATGGATGAGCCTATCTAATCCTTTGTCTATATGAGAGCATGTCAGACTTCATTACTGATGTACTGTACTTGCTCTTATTCCTGTGATACAGGAATACCTAATAATTCCAGTCTTCTCATTATTTTTACATTTTTTTCAGCCTTTTTTTCTGCACTCCTTTTTCCTAGATCCTTTAATTCCTTCCATTCTCCTCCTCCTTCCTAGACTTTGCCCTAATATGTACTGTTCTCTGACCTGTATTCCTAGATAGATTCTTTCTTTTAGTTTGTTCTTTCCTTTTCATCCCCTTTATGGACCAAGCAGTCCATAGGATTTCCTTTGGAAATATTTGCACATGCTCAGGACCGCTCCACTCCACAGAGGCAAGCACATACTCATCTTTCATCACGTGGGCTTCAGTAGAAATTCTCCTGGTTTTCTCTATCACAGTTCAATAATGAATAAGGGAGAGGATGAATGTGACAAATATTCTGGCCACATTCATAGTGGTCTTGCTAGCTCTGGCCAACACAGAAGATGCTGAGATGCCCTGTGTATTTATGTGTATGTGGACGAACAAGCATGCAATGTGGTGGCAACCAGGGCAGACAAAATATCCTTACTCCAGTCCAGTCTATCAGCCTGTGTCTCTGGCTCTGGCTCTGGCTCTCTGTGTGGCTACTTCTTAGTTAAACTGTTCTGGAAAGCAAGATCTTCCTTTATTTTTGGAAAATAGTTTTATAATAATATTTTAGTAATTAAGGACAGAAATCAGTTAATAGCTGGAGAAGGCATTTTAATGTATTCAATCTGCTTTTAAATGTCAGCAGTGACTGCACATTTAAACTTCTGTTGGGCAACTGATTCCATAAACCTCAATTATAATAAACCTGCAATCAGGGTAAGACAATTCAACTAACCTACCAAGGTGGATCTCAGAAATTATCAGAAACATTAAGAAAAAAACTAACAAGTGGCTAGCAATGGTGATGCAACACTAAAAAAAAAAAATAAAAAATCAATAGGAAACAACTAGTTCCACTACAGCTTTGTTCATTTAGCTTTTGCTAGGCAGAATATATTGGAAAGGACACTTGGGCTCACCATGTAGCTTAGAAGTAGGAGCCAGACCTCAGAATTTTGCCAGTGGGATTCAAAAACCAAAAGCAGCAACAGGCAGAAACCAAGAATTTCAACTCCCTTGCCCTCAATGTTCCTTCCTTGTTTACTTTTTCTATGCAGAAAAACAAATAAACAACTAATAAAAGAAGAAGGGAAAAAAAAAAAAAATAGGAATAAACCCCAAAACAACCCAAACCCAGCCCCAGTGTTCTGCAGGTGACCTTCATGTGCTATTTGCAGTGTAGGAGGCTCGAGGGAGGGGGAAGAGAAGCAGTAACTTTCATGTGCCTTTTTGTGGTAATCATCTGTGTTAACCCCACTGCCAGTGCTGTGATGCCTATTTCATCTTCACACCATGCAGGATGTCTGGAGCCCTTTGAAACAGAGATTAGCCACTTGCACCTCAAGGGCACTAGGGTGTTAATTGTATCTAGCTGCAATTTAAACATTGAAACTTCTTCTTCATCCAAAGGGCGAACAACAAAATGACTTTTGACTCCTGACTCACAAGGGAGAGCCACTTTCTGGATCAGTGCTACTACCTTTGGGCAATACCTGACTCTTCCTGGCAAGTGCTGCTTCTCTCTAACCACCTGAGTGCCCCATCACCAAACATTTCTAAGAAGAAAGGATCAGATCACTGAGGAAAAATGATTTAAAAGAGCAAGAAACAGCAATAATAAAAATTAAAAATCATAGTTTAAGATAAACACACATTAAAATAATGTTTCTGTTCATTTGAGAATAGTGGGTCTGAACAATTTCAAATTCTGAAAGCAGAGAATGGGAACGAGAAATGTTCCAAGATGACTTAAGAATTTGGCACATTTACCTGTGCTCTGCTTCTTCTAGAGGCTAGTATGTGTAACTTCCCATCAGAGGGGGCAGAAATTTCCTTTATTCTTCCTCTTTTTTATTCTCTCCCTTATATTCTGCTGCTGTAATGAAACATCACCCTTTCAGGCTTTATGAAATACCTGGTATTATTCCCCCAGTTGGGAATGGATAGGATTTTCACAGAATTTCAGCTGTCAAAATACTTGATTACTACAACACATAACAGTTGAAGGAAGCCAGATGGAAAGTGTAGAAGTGTCCAGCTTAAATATTGAACAAAAAACCTCACCAAAACTGGCTTAAATTGATGTGCAGTTTTGTTACAATAACCTATGTTTGTTGTTTGTTCCATTTTAAGTATCAATTTCAACTTTCCACTTGGAAAACTTCAAAAGAAAAGATATTTTATGGAAATATTTATCAGTAATTCCCAATTTCACTGATAAAATAAGGGATAAAAACTTAGCATATGATGACAACATTAATTGTCACAAAGTGATGAGCCTTGTGATAAAGGCAAATAGGATCCCAAATTCTGTTTAAATATTACACTACCAATGAAATCTGCAGGTATGAAGCCCTTTCTTGGCTATATACTGTAGGGCAGTGATTTTTAATTTAAACCCAGAATTTTAATTTTTTTTTTTTTTAAGCTTGGAATGATTACCTGTCTTGCAAGGTTCTAGTTTTGATAATTGGCTTGTGATGATCACTGGCACGAGTTTCTCAGGGGATTGAAATGCCAGCAATGCTGCACTGAGAATTTATACAAATATTTAATAGCCTGGCAAGACATGATAAGAAGAACCCAGGGGATGCAAGACAGTCTAGAAATGCAACATGATTCATAAATGGAGGAGCAGCAAGAAAGAATGAAAAACTCCATTTATCTAATAATGAGAGGCACCAGTACACACACTTGCTTTCTCTCTGCTTTCTTCCAGCCTGTCACTCTCCTGCTATAACAAAGCAAACACCACCCCATTGTCTTCTGTAACAGACTTTGTCATAGTCCTAAATATTTTAATATATACATAAATGCAGAGGGAAACTTTGTTATTTTCCATTTTGCTAGCAGAATCCATATCTGTTTCTTAGAACTTTTTTCAGTGTGATCTACTTTCCTCTAAAATGCAGGTCTCTTGCACAACCCTGTCTTCCTTTAGAAACCCTCCTGTTTGTAGACATGCTTTTTCATCTTTTTTCTGCAACTACCCCTCATTGTCAAGTTCTGGAATGCTTTTTTCCCTCTGGGCTTGGTATTCATTTATCTGTTCTCAGAGGCAGAAATTACTCATCATCCCCAAAGGATGGTGCTAAGGACACTAAGCACATGTAGATATGAGAACTATGTTGTTTCTTACAGGAAAGTATTCCCAGGCTGCAAACAAAGTCTCATGGTCCTCTGTAACAGAGACAAATGCAGCCAATATACTAAAATCATTGTGATTCTCCAGTAGTTCCCATCTGATTGGAATTATCCTGAAAGACACAATTCCAGTCTCAAGGAACAGAAGACAGTCCCAAAGATGAGAGACAGGAGACTTTCCCCCAGGCCCAGACCCCATTCCATCATTCTGAAGGTGCCTTCTTGATACTACAGATATTTCATGCTTTAATAGAACACTTTTCAAAATAAAGAACCTTAAATCCATATATCTGGGGAGAAGTCTGGGCTGCTCTTCCAAATTGGCTAAATAGCTTGTTTCAAGAGCAGAGAGCTTTGTTGGTTTTCCCTTGGGAAACAATGTTTTGTGACACCCTTTTACACAGAAGCTGTGGGGTAGCCTGACCCACTGCTGGAGACAGAAAGCCAACCCCTATGGAGCAGAATTTCAGGAGATCTCATCAGATGCTTCTGGCAACTATCTGCCAGCTGTGTTGCACATGGACAACTTCATTAAATTCAATTAAGCAACCTTGCAGTTGCAAGCAGGGCAGACACCCTGGCTGGAATTGAAACAATTGGGATTTGTACTGCATCTACCTCCAGTCAAGGCAAGATTTGGGTTCAGCCCCTTTTATAAGCAGCATTTGCCCACATCACAGCGTGCAAGAGTCCAAGTTATAAGTTGTTTTGCCTTTTATTCTGTTCACCTGAGGGCTGATGGGTGCTGCTTTTCCCAGTGAAGTTACACCTTGCAGGTGTCCTGACTTTGGGGGAAAGCAGAATTGGATGGAAACCCAAATGTAGCAACAAGCCATGGAACCGTTATTCACTGTCTGATGGCAAGGAATAGGCATAGCTGCCTTGGAAAGTGCACACCTAGCCACATAATCATTCTACAATTGCTTCTTAATGCCAAGGATAAAGCCTTTCACCTCCTTTCAGCCTTTTCCCATGGCCAACACTACTGCTCTGTAATAACTCATCTCTGAGTAACAAAGTAAACAGCATTACAAAATAATTTCTGCAGCCAAATATCTGATAAAGATGATTAATGCCTCATGAAATGCCCAAGTCATATTTGCAATAATTGCAATATTTGAGATGGATAAGAGGAGAGAATTATAGGATTTGCTGTAAGGCTGAATTATCTACAGGAAGTTCATGGGAAAGTCACGCTACCATCTAACTCGCTGGTACCTGCCAGGCATACTCCTGAACAGCTGGCTTATTTGTTTTCTGGATTTTAAAATTAATACAGTTTGAGACAGTTTTTTTTAAAGCTACCTTCATAAATACCCTCATTCTTGAGAGAGATTGTATTGGTCCAGGAACTGCTGCACAAATACAGGAACCTTTCCCAGTGAACAGAGTTTTGGGGTATTCTTGAATGGCTGCCCGAACCAAACTTTCACAATGTTTGCTCAAGACAAAGTTTGCCAGCAAATACAATGTTCTTTCAAAGAAAAGTGATGTATTTCTTCTGAACAACTCACGTGGGTACGTTCTGTAGTTTCCCAGAACAACAAAAATCTAAATGTTTGGCACATGCTTTGGGGGAAAGAAGACTGAAAGGTACTGTCTTAGAGGGCTTCAACCACTTCACATTATGTAGTCCATAAACTGTGAACAGAATTATGGATAACTCCCTTTTTTTCCTATGATGGGTTAAAGAAACGCTTTTGTTTATAATCATAGATTGTCTCGGTAACCAGTTAATACACAATATGATAACATTTGATGAAAGAACAATACAAAAGAGATTATATGGCTGTTGGCAGCCACCTCCTCCAGAGCTCTCATATTTATTCAAGCAAAATTATTATTATTATTACATCATTTTGTTAATAATGACTGAACACTTTGTAAGGATTGTTAAAAGCTAAATTCACAACTGGAGCTGTTCTGACTGGACATAACTGTTTTGTTTTGCTTTCGTGATGCCTTAAGGTTCTCTCTTTTAGTCAGTCACTTCTCTGGTGCTAATGAAAAGCCTTGCTGCAAATACTCCAATTTAATTATTATTCTGTGACCACTCCTATACCCCCCAGCCCCAAATTGCACCAACATGAACACCAGTGGCAAACAAGCACAAACAGGGCATGAAAAAGGTCAAAGAAAATTTGTTTTCAACATTAAAAGAGTATTTCTGTAAAACTCATCTCAGCACCTGCTGAGTGCTTATAGCCTGTAGAATTTTCTGAGCTCCTGCAAACTGCTCATTTTGCAAGGAGAGGCAAGGAGGAAATATCGGGAAGAGGAAAGCTGACACTGAGAAGGATCCTTCTCCAGCCAGTCGTGTCTATCATGTGAAACTCCAGGCTGCCTTGAACAGCCACAGAGCAGGGGGAGAAATGTGGACAGACTTTTCCCCCCCATTTCAGTGCAAACAAGTGGAAACAGGGAAACTCCTTGCAGGCCCAGCCGAGCACAGATGGGTGCACAGGGGATGTGGCTGAGCCACCACACTCTGTTTGGCACATTCAGATTTGCAGCAAGCCACACAGTCATCTTTTCTTAAGGTCTGCTGCAATATTCAGTCACTTGCAGCGGCTACCAAAGAGGTTTAGCACATTCAGGCTACATCCAGAGGTTTTTACCCACCAGAAGGCTCAATAATTAACAGAAACACCCCAACTTGAGCCCTTCCTGTGACTGCAAGATCCCAGTGCAGGGGATGGAGCATGCCTTGCTCCAAAGGCTAAACACTGAGAGCCAAGCACAGCTGCCAGAGCTTCTCTGCCCTGTCACCACAAGTGCTGTGGCAGGAGACACTGACAGAATTGCCATGGCCTTTGTCTGCTCCTCTCCTTGATTCTCCAGAATGCCCTTGAATAAATCCTGCTTCCTCCCTTGTTAGGAAAGAGGGATGCTGGTCTGAATTCAGCTTAGTCATGACCACTGATGCAGTTGCACAGCGTCTGCTGAAACAAAGAAACCTTTTCTACCCACACCCAATCTGATATTACACTATCCTGGTCTATAACAATACATTTTTGGAAGTACTTGTCAAGAGCAACAATTTCGCTAGCAAACACCAGGACAGAGGAACACTGGAAAACAAGCAAGCACAAAAACCTGCAGTAAATGAGACCTCGGAAACGACAATATTTCTTTTATTTAGAAGGAACAAAGAACCTCATGTGTGTCAGGAACAAATAGAAATCTGCCTCCAGCCTTCACAAATGAATAATCATGTGTAGAAAACATAGCGTTTTTGTTAAAAATAAAGATGTAATTTGCAATTAACTAAGGAACAAGAGCTATTTCTTCTAGAGCCAAACTAGTGAGGTTTTTAAAACTGGCATATTCTGATCTCATCTGTTTCCCTATGGGCAAAGAAGCCAATATTGAGCTTTCCTGCTGCAGATCAAAGTCATGGCTACAAATGCTAGTAAAACAAAGTCTCCTCTAGTGTCAAGAAAACAGGATAAAAAGCAAACAAGCAAAAACTTCTGCACAAGGATACAAGACAAAATGGGAGAGTTCTTCTGCCATGCTAAGTAAGCTGAACATCTACTAAGTCTTGGATTTCAACAAATACAAGATTATTATGATAGGAGACTGGTTGCCATATATGAGTCAACCCTCTGGGGAATCCGATTTTTATTTTCCTTCCTGCTCAAGGGACAGTTGTTCATATATTTATTTGCATTGCCATAACGTGGAGATGCAGGCTGTGATCAGAGGTCCATTGTGTGAGGTGCTGTACACACAGTTTATCAAAACAGCCTCCGCTTCAGAGACCCTCCAGTCTAAACAGGGAAATTCTAGAAGTCCCCAGGGGAAACAAAAGCCTGTAAGGTTTCCAAGAGAGAACCAGAAAGTCTTTGGAAAAGCATCTTTGGGTGGCATTGTAGACCAAACGGAAATCTTGATGCTCTCATTTCAGTGATAAATTTCCTTGGGTTCATGCCATTAAAAATCTTACCTGTATTTTCTCAGCAATTGGATCAAAAGAGTTGCAGATAATAAAAGTGAGGCTGGAAGTTTGTGCCCACTGCAATACCTAACCAGAGTACCTTTCTATCAGAGAATTCATTGCTTTATGAATTCTCACAATTGCTTTTCAAGCATCAGGTACCAGAAATTCCTCATTTACTGCTCATCTGCAAACATTACAAACTAATTCCTTGTTACTCCACTACTTGTTCCATCTTTCTTGAACATCAAGAGAACTTGGAAAAACTCAGCTTGTCTGCATGAGTGACTGTCCCGTGGGGGAGAGAGCAATAAAAATTCTGAAAGCAAGTCTACTGGGGTATTTTCAAAATTAAGGCCTGAAATATCTGGAGAAGGACACTTTGAAAACAACCTTTTCAAAGAAAATGATTCCCAGATTTGTTTATGTAAAAAAAAAAAAAATGTGCAAAACAACAGAAACAGGTGTGTAGCTATACAAATTATCTTGCATGCATTTAGAGACAAAATTATTAAACATAAGGCACAATGAAATGTCACCCTCTAAACATGAATATACACTAGAAAGAGAAATGTGGGAATTTTAACAGGAAAGAAATAAATGGTGGGCAGGAGACAAGGAGTTTAGGGAGATGTGGTTTACTGGGAATGGAGCTGTTTGAGATCATATTCCTCCTCTCTACGCTAGAAAACAAAAGGATGAAGCAGGGAACACAAAAACTAAGGGTAGTGCCAAGATGATTCTTATCTTCCTGTTCATTCAGAATCACAGCATCATGAAGCCCCTTGCCTTTGAACCTTCTCTCTTTTTCCAGCAACAGCCTGCTCCCTTTGGTTTCTGAATGGACTTCAGAATTCTCTGCTTCAAAGAAAGAGAAGGATAGACTGAAAAGATCCTTGCTCTTCAGCTGTGTGGTTGATAGAGCTCCATCACTTAAAAATTATTTCTCCTAAAGGCACTCTAGATATCCATTAAACTTCTATTCATCTTGGCAAGAAGTGGAGATCCTATAGGGAGTATTACTTCTGCTGGGATGGGCTAGAGGACAAGGTGAGAAAGAGGAGAAAGCGAAAAAGCAGCACATTTCTCACTGGTTATTCAGACCAAGCTGCACCCCCTTCACTTTCCTTTGTGAACATAAGTAAAACACATTTATATTCCTACAGAAATACTGCTGCTAGAGCAGTGGACAAAAATCTGATGTGGGAATTCACTGAATTATTGGAATTTAAGGGAGAAAAATTTGTTTAAATATTCACAAGAAGTACTTAAATGGTTCTGATCTTATGTTTCAACAGCTGAATACAGTAAAAATACTTTACTAAGGTCAGATTGCAAACATGGTTTTTCCTCTAAGCAAATTATGGCATAATCTACTTTAGCACTGCTAGCAGTTAAGAGCACCATAAAGAATTTTTTTTTTTTTTTACACTATCTTCTGAGTTACAAAGATGTTAATCCCTGATAGAACTGGAGGAGCTAATTTTGTAAAAAGCAGAATGTGCCTGATTTAGTAAAGGGATTTCTGTTCTGAAGCTTTCAAATCTCTTGTTCACCTTCCTGTCAATCACTGAAGTGAATCAACCTTTTAGTGGAAGTAACATCATCTAATCTGGAGGGAGAAAAAAGGGTATAAAAAAAGCTGATTCAGCAGTATGAAAGCCCAGCATGCTGTGTTCCAGCCATGAGATTCTAAATTCTTTAGCTGACAAATGACCTTTAAAAGTACATGGATGTGAAGAGCAAAGGGACATGACAGCCCAAAGCACTCGAAAGAATTGCAAGTCAGGGACTTAGTGGTATACAGGCTGACCTGGTCAACTTCACCACTGCAGCCTTCTATTCCAAAGTAAGGAGGAGACTGCAGAATTGTTGGACAAAACCTGCTAAAGCATTGTCATGTAGGTGTTTTTATAAATTTTGCTGATAACAAATTCCTAGACAGCAAGTGTTTTACCAAACATGGATGCAATGCACCTTCAAATCAGCTGCCGTGCCTTTGTGCGACTAAAATTAACATTAAGACAGTGGCTTCTAGGATTTTTTTCATTTTTGAGGGTTCTTTTTTGTTGTTGGTTGGTTGGTTGGATTGGGATTTTTAAACTTGAACTCTGGTTAGCAAAATGAGTCTAAAATATGCTTAATTCTTAAGCCATTCAAGTGGAGCTAGGGATTTGATATGAAGCAATAATTACTGACATTTTAAAAATCACTGGAAAACGACTGACACTTTACCAAAGCACTGACAAAATGAAAACCTGGAATTCTATACTTTTTGTCTTTATTACTTCACCACTCTTCATCTGACCATGTTACTTGTGCCTGGAATATTAACTGGATCTGCTTTAAAATCTATCCTGTAGACAGAGGTTCCTGTGCTTTGGATCAGCTATTCTAATCTAGCAAATTCTTTTTTTGTGGCAAAGTTTAAGGCTTTGAGAAATGTGCAGCCTTTTTTATACTTACACAAGAATAAGCTTAAACTTTAAATTCACTAAATTAAACCTGTTATTGCCAAGGACTACAATGAAGGGAGATATTTATTCAACATGCCCTCCACTAGTGTCAAGGACTAAGGTCATGGTTTATGGTTGTTTCTTGTGTAATGAACATGAAAGATGCAAAAGGATTCCATTTTAGGACAGAGTTAAAATGAGGTATTTAATATACTAAAAGCCAGTGCATACTGTGTTGCAAGCCCACAGTGTTCCACAGTGTCAATTGCTGCCTAAGCCATTAAAGAAATTAAATGGATTAAGTTTCAAAAATAACCTGTGAGCTATTGAGAAACAATTTCTGCTGCCCCTCAAGACAACCTCTGTATTACCAATGAAGATTAGGGTAGCCTGAAACCCTCCCCTGGTTGCACACTTGGTGGGAACATGCACCTCAAGCCTTCCAGCCTAAATATGAGGTTCTTATGAGCTTGAACCACCAAGTGAAGCTCTTCATTTCCTTCAGCTTCACACAAAGACCACATCATGCCACGATTTTACATTCTCTGAGTACCCACAAATCAGTTTGAATATAAAACTGGCCTAAACTTATGCAAAAGATGCAAGTTACTACTGCTCAGAACTTGTAGTCTGCATGGAAATAAACTATTATCTGCCCAGGTACAGTGGCAAAAATTTCCCACCTGCACATTTCCTGCATGTTCTTTTTCTTGTTCTGGTATTTCTTAGCCTATTATGTGGTAATTGATTACCACCACCAGGGAGATTAAACAGCTCTTCCTGGGCAAGCACAGGAGAATTTCAGGTATAATTAATTTTTAATAGATATCCTTTTACAGTTGGAATTTTTCATAGCATTGTGTAATCGTACAAAGACTTAATCTCTGGTTCAGAAATCTCACAGCCACAAATCACAGGAGGCTGGAAGCCCATCACTGCTACCTGCCCTCTCCATACACTACTTCTTTAGACATCCACATTTGAAACATTTGCAGACAGGATTCAGGGATAGAAGAAAAACTTAGTCTGGCATGGCACAACCATTCCTTTGTGTAGTAGAGCACAACTTCAGGAGGACATTTTTGCACTATTTACTTTCCTTTCTCCAAATGCCCTGTGAGGTTGCTCTTCCATGAGCTGCAAAACATGCAAATGGATTCAGGGCTCGAGGAAAGGTTTCTGAACAGGAAGATTGATCCCATCAGATCATACACAGCCAAATTCTTGATTCCACTGATGGGCTGAATTCAGCTCCAGGAAAAATGGCAGCATAGATAGTGTGACAAAAAAACAGCCCTAGGTGTAAAGGTATTATGAGGTAAAAGATGAAGGAATCTGAAACAGCATATTTGGAAAGGAAAATTCGGCACTTTCCTGGTCTTGAGATTTTTTTTTTTTTTTTATATTTAATTATTCCCTCCACATAAAATTTTTAGGCATTTTATAATAACAATCCATGAAGAAATAAAGATTCTTTTTATTCAATATTTTCACCTTCTGGGAAAACCACAGTCTAGTGTTTAAAGACATTTAAAGTTCCTTCAGTGGGTCATATTTTCTTCTCTATCAGCAGCCACAATCACTTACTGGCTTGGATTCTGCATGTTTCTGTAAGCACCAGTCCCTGCAATCTCTAACACTTCACATTGGTAAATCTTTGCCTGAAACCGAGTATGAAAAAGAAAAGAAAAGCTAGAAGACTAGGAAAACATTCCTCCAATTTTAAGAAAAAACAAGCTTTTTAGCTTTGATAAAATTGTCATCTCATTTCTATTAAAAAAAAAAAAAAAAAATGGCAAAAAAAGCCTGGAAAAAAAACCTGCAGACTTGCATGTCTCAAGCAGTTACCATTGGTGCTTAGCCAAGCTGTGAAGAATGGTCATCCCATGGTACCATGTCTCAGAAATTCTTCTCTATTACAGGTGCCTAATAAAAAAAGAGTTTGCAATGGTACTTTTCCCCGTGACTGACTTACTTTTTCCTCTGCACATTTATTTTAGAAAAGCCATAGGAACTTATCTTTGAAAATACTATTGCTCCATCAAATTTAGCTAAAACAATTAGTTAAATATTTTTCAGGAGGATTGTTCAAATGGGTAGAGTACATATAAGTCTACAGGCCCACAGGCAGTAGTTTTGGCTCAATTCTCTAAGAAATACAGAAAGAGAAGACATCCATGCTCAGAGGTAGACTGAGAGTCACCCTCCTAAACTGGACTGAGAGCATTAAATGGTCAGGCCACCTGACAAGAGGTGACACAGGGTTTATGTAACCCAGCTCTACTGCCAGCAGGAGCAACAACCAGGAAACAAGAAGGTGGGAGGAGACAAGGAACAAAAGGAAAGAAAAGGAAAAAAAAAAGCTTTGCTAGCTGATCTATTGGTTGATTGATGTGATTAATTGCCACCCACACAGGTAGGTGTTGCTACTGTTTATTTAGCATTCTGCCAGCAACAAATGTTTGGGGCTCCTGGTTGCTTCATGGACTTTGTCTACCTGGAAGTCAAAACCAGTTATATCTTATGCATCATCACTGACTAAACAAAACATCAGGAGCACAAGATAAACAGTCCTAAACAGCTGGATGCAGGGACAGTGCATGCTCTCCCCACCTGCCAGGCAGTCAGGAGCTCCTCCTCTTCTGCTATGCCTCCTTCCTCAGAAAGATGCTGGTATATCACTCATGGCTATGAACACTCCTAGAAACTTGTGAACTTGAAGATTTTGAAGTATCTGCTTCGTGTGCTGTTACCACTGGGGAAGACAAAGCAACCAGAGAGGGCAAAGGGGAAAAAATGACCTATCAGGACTGTTCTACTGAGGAAAGAAACTGAAATTCAAGAATATAGGTATTGCAAAAGATGTTTTGGAGCAGGAACCACTTTGATTTTGTTTTTTGTTTCCGTACTTAAATATCCTGCCTGGACTGAGTTTAATAGAAACTGCCACATTTACAAAGAATAGGTAAAATTGAAAACTGCCAAGTATTCTACCTTAGAATAAACATACAAAATTTTATTCCACAAATAGAGTTTTTGAAAAATCTTTTCCAACTTTAGTCATGTCTGAGAAGTATTTTGAAAACATCTTTGCAAGTGTTCAAAGGTTGAATGACTGTTCTCCTTCAGCCACTGACATATATAAAGATATGTTACCATTCCTGTGTCAGTTAGAGCAGCTAGCATTTCAAGTACCAGTAATCTGTCCAGCAATCTGACTTATTCTCACCAGTTTCTTCCTATTAAACATAGCAACAGTATGCACCAAGGAAACAATAACTAGAGCCATGTCAAACATTTTTCTAAGGTTTCATTTTCAGTCTAGCTAACAGCATTTTTTCATCATGCCAGGACTCCCCAACCTCTCACCAAGTCTGGAGCACACCTCCTTTAGTAACACGCACAGCTACATGTCTGTTCTCAAGAAGGAACTTAGATACTTGTTCTACTGCAAAAGAAAAACCTAACTATAAGAAAACATACTTTCAGTCAATAGTAAATGCCCCAGAAGAGAGGAGATATGGGAGAAAAAAAGGCAAGTTCATCAGCAGATCTGTTAAAAAAGAAAAGCCATGGAGGGAGCTTGGAGCACTTTGTGTCATGCTGCTTCAGTGCTTTATCTTGGCCAGGGAACAGACTGAGTGTGGCTTTCCCAGCTGAAAATAGGTGTCCATTGTTTTCACTGTTGGTAAGAAGCCAATTAATTGTCAAACATGGTCATCACAAAATTGCTAGTGTGCATGGCAAAGCAAAAAAATACTTTTGTTACATGTTCACTTTGTCAGACACAAATTATAATGCAAGAATTTCCAGCAAGAATGGGGCCAGGGTTACATCCTTGTTCACAGGGTAATCAACATGCAAACCTTCCTGTTCAGCTAGGCTTGAGCTGATGAGGAAAATGGGTGAGGATTTATAGAAGACTCGTGTGTAACACCCAGAATAGGCGTTACACAGAATGTTTTAAATGCTACAGGACAACACCTCTTACATAATTACACCATCTTCTGATACGGGTTCCAATATATACTGTCAGATGCTGAGATTCTTCTTTTTGTTGTCAGTGGCATTTGCAGAGGACATGAAGAGAGCTGCACTGTCACAGGTGAGTGAAGCCAAAGCTGCACCATACCAGAAAGGATCAATCTGCACTAGCACTCAGCAGCAACAACAGATTTGAGATACAACACATGCCTGCTTCCGTCTATTAGGATTGCAGCATTCCTTCAGCATGCAATTAGCACTGCTTACCTGTCTTAGCCAACATTCCTCTGCCTAATATGTGGCATTAAAACTAGTCACCTAAGTATCACAAATGCCACATTTCCAGTTCAGGGATACAGAATGCCCAACCACCCAGTCCTTCATACGAGCCAGCATGACCGTCAGCAGAACAGTTTTCAGTAAGAGCACTCAGCACCTCCAAGCCTAATGAGCAGCTGCTTGGGCAGGGGTTTCCAGGCTGCCCTTGGAGCCTGGCTGAGCAAGCTGAGGTGTGTCCAGCCTGCCAGGACCCATCGTGCCTGGGGCTGCTGGGACTGGCCACGGCGTGCGTACAGCACAGCGAGGATGACGAGCCGCTGATGCACGGCTGACCTTCCTCGTTATTGCCTAAACCCTTAATCACCCGCTTTGGCCACAGCAAAGCAACAGAGACTATGGCTACTGAAGGCACAAGAGCTCTGGGCTACCTGTGTAAATAGATCTCCAGAGGTTAGCAGAGGCCAGTGACCACTGTGGTCTACCAGCTTCTTGTGGTTTAAACCCAGCTCAGCCCCACTCAGCCACTGCGGAATGGGGAAGCGCATGGAAGGGTAAGAGGGAAAAACCTCACGGGCTGAGATAAAAACAGTTTACAGGGGAAAGAAAACTATCCACAAGCAAAGCAAAATAAGAAATTAATTCACTACTTCCCATCAGTCACCTCCAGAAGAGCAGGGCTCTGTCACACATAACAATCACATGGGAAATCAAATGCCATCATTCAAAATGTCCCCCCTCCTTCCTTTCCTGCAAGGAACAAAAGGAACTTTGGCCAGTTGGGGTCAGTAGTCCTGGCTGTGTCTTTCCACAACTTCCTCCTTGTTGGGGCAGAAGGCAGAGCAGAAAAGGCCCTGATGCTGTGCAAGCATGGCTCAGCAATAACCAAATCACCCCTGTGTTTTCAAACCCTTTCACCTTAAATCCAAAGCAGAACACTGCAAGAGTTACTATGAACAGAATTAACTCTTTCCCAGACAAAACCAGTACACAGCTGAAGAAAAGGGTAAAGGGATCTATTTTGCCCATTATAAAGAGATAAACCCATGCCTTCATCAAAACCAGATGTGACTCTTCCATAATGGTGTTGTTTATATCCCACCAGGGATGAAGATCATCTACATCTAAACATCAGCTCCTGTTCCTAGGCAGACTTTTGTTTCCTAAGCCTGCACAAGGCTGCACTTGCCCTACTGCCCCTTGTCAGGCACGAATTCTTACCTGTGTTCACTGAGCTGGTGTGCCTGCTGATCAGGCAGCATGTGCTGGGTGAGACAAATCTGCTTTACAATTTGTATTTAGCCATAACCCCCAAGCACTGGTGAACCAGGCCTTTCCACCAAAGTGACATCAAATCCTGTGAATGATGATGGAAGGAAGAATTAGTGCAGTAAGTGCTTGTTTTTTACTTCATGTGCTGTACATGAAATTAGAATGATGGATACTTGGCCCCTTGGACAGGTTTAGCTGGAGATACACAAATCAAATGCCCTTTTCCTCTTACACATCTCTTTTATGTTTACCACAAGCATATGCTACACATATATTTGTGTTCTCTTTACAGTGGCAGGTACCATGTCTAATGCTCTGTTCCCACCATGTGCACAGCTGAATTTGTATATTACACAAGGCATGCCATCCAAGTTTATTTTCAGTTACTTAAGAGGATGTTTTTCCCTGAGGCACAGTTTCTGTTTAGCTTGTTTAGATGCCACAAATCCAAACCATTGGAAAGAAAAAACTATATATAGTTGAAGAATATAAAACCAGCACTGTGAAAGACTGCCCCTGGGAGGGAGCAGATGCAATGCAATTTTAAAAATCAAAACTCCTGCAAACAGTTTGCCAGTGCCTTTGATGATGAAAGCAAATTTTATTAAAGTGACAGCAGTTGATTTCCTGCAACTGCACCAATGTCATCCTGCAAAACAAGATCAATGAGTAAGTATATATTTAAAGGCAAACAGAATTGACACATTGATACAACATTAAGAAAGGCATCAGGATCTTCTGCCTCCCCTTCCACAAACATTCTTGTGTCAAGGCTTCCTTCCTGCAGCAGGCTCACCTTCACTAATATCCTCTTGCCTTTGCTTTTCTCCCAACAGCAGGCCAGAGGAAGGGACAGTCTCCTCTAGTGCAGTAGGTTAGTTGCTCTCATGTCCCAAAATAGCAAGTTGTTCAACTGACACAAAGGAAAGAAAACATCCTTGCATCCTGTCTTGCTGCCAGCTTTCAAGAGGTAATTAAACATCCCCCTCTTTCAAAGAGCACAGCTCTCCAGAATCACAGTGTTTGAGCTCTGATGTTGTCAAACAACAGGGGGTTGCTTAAGCTTTGACTGACCTTTTCAAAGACCTACAAGAAATTTAATGGGAGCCCTCCTTAGTGGTGACAGAAATGTTCCATTATCTGTTTCCTACTTTCTAGATTGCCTGGGTTAATGGGGAAATTTACCTCTCGTGGTCATGAGAGCAAACCCAAGCCACTTCACCCGTGTTTTCAGTGCAAGGAAGAGATTTCCTGTGCAAAACTTGGTGTTAGCTTGATCATGAAAATTTTGCTTTCACTGATTCTGTTCTATTCACCTGCCATTTCTTTATTATCCTCAACAAATTGTAATACCTAAGTGCTATAAAGATCCAATCCCATTTCCAAAGTATGAAATCGTGATCTGCACGTGTCCCAAGATCACCTGTCCATCTCAGAGCTGATGATGGGTGGAACTGCCTCTGAAAGACCTGCCTGGCAGTCAGGCTCTCTTGGTATCCAGCACATCATATATCAGTTCTACCTTCTTCTTTCCTATCCTACACAAGAGGTGCAGCAGACACAGAAGAAGAGAGGAGTTGGGTAGGCAGATGCTATGCTGGGTGAGAACTTCTTGCATGAGGAAAATTGCCTTGTTTGTTTGCAATCCACTCGAAGCAAAAAAGCACTAGGGAGCAGAATTCAGCTCAAAATTTATTCTACAATTCATGCTTGTTTTCCTTCTCTTTCCATTTTTTCCTCAAACTGAATCCAAATGCTGGGTCAAATTCTGCAGGCTGCAAGGAAATAAACAACCCACTCATTCCAGGGGAGATCTGCTCAATTAAGAACCAATGAGTTCAGCTCTGTTTCATAATTTTATTGTTTGCTGAAAAGTCCCTGGAAGATAGGCCCCCAGAGAATCAAACCTTCACAGCCAACATGAGATGAAGTTATACTTTTTCTGTTCTTGGGCTCACTCAGGCAGGACTCTTTAATCTGTAAAGTGGAAATGAGGCCCCTGCCATGCCATCCAACATTCAGCCACTTGCTTTTTCTCAAATAAAATGGGAGAAGAGCAACAGACTGCTTTTCATCTGGAGACAGCATTGCAGCAGGCCAGCTAAGGGGCCAGCTGGCTCCAAGCAGAGCTCTAATTTCTGCATTTTGTTTTTTGCCTCAGTGAGATCATTCTCTGCATTGCCTTCCCCTCCTTCCAGTTCTCCTCTGCTTAGATTATGTAAAATAATTACTGACAGGAAACTTTTCTCAGTTTTGTTCTCCTCTTCCTCAGACATCCAAGGTGCAATGAAGTTTTGGGGCAAACCAGGAGTGTAAAGAAATAATAAAAATCCCTGTGTTTATCTCCTTCCACAGCACAGTCACTGCTCAAGCATCCTCTTTGCTGCCCTTGTGAGGTGAGAGGGAAGACATGGGGATACCAAAGCTTCTGGGGCAGGGTACAATAACACCAAGCAAAACAACCTGCCTAAATAATGTCAAGACATCTGTGGTGTGGTGAGGATTAGTGAGCATTTTGCCTCAGCCCAGGTAATGAAGGGAGATGCTTAAGGCTGCAGACTCTGCTCCTGCCTGTGCTACAGTCTGGGAGAGCCAAGGTTGCTGCTGTGGGCAGGAAGTGGGGATGCACAATTACCACCATGCAGGGTGATGGAGGAAAGAACAGCCTCCCAGAAGGAGTTGTTACTTTCTCCAGATTCTCATCATACAAAAGAAGGAGTGGCAGCCAACCTGGATTTTCTTCAGGGCACTTCCCCAGCTTGGTGGCAGGAGCAGACAGGCATTAGCTCTTTTACCTTGGGCCAGCAAGTTTAATTCTGCCAGACCTACCAAAAAGATGCCTGAACTGGCCATGCTCAAACAGAGGTCAGGGTCATCCCTTGGGAGCTTCGAGAAAATCACACAACCATAATGGCCACAACAAATTAAAGCAATGCGTCAAACAGCCGCCGACATTTCTGGAAAGTACCTTGGGATTGTGCTTCTAGCAAAACACATCCTCACCAAAACCACACAGCTTCTCTAGCTGTACAGGGCAAAGGGGTGTTGGGACTAGTTTTTCATTTGTTTGTTTGGTTTTTTACACCAACTGCTGTAAATTTAGAAAGGAAAATAGTGTGATAAACTAGAAATTACTGTATATGTATTTTTATTACCAGTTCAAAGAGCGCGGTCAAATAGAGGGCTGCTTTGTAAGTTACCTGAGTGCATCCAAATGTAACACCAAGACTGAAAGTGGTTTATGAAAGCATCTGTGATAAACTGACATGGCCCCAAACTGGGCTCATGTCACTCTGAGGTAAACCCACCAAGTATGATAGAGTCACTTTGTATCAGCATAAGGATAACCAACCAGCCAATCCCATTCCCTGAAAACCTGTATTTATTTTTTATGAACTCTGCAAGGGCTGTATTTTCTATTCCTCTGAAAAAAAGAAGGGTCAGCTGGCTTTTCATCAGACTCTCTTTTCCACCCATAATTGTGGGAAGTGCTACCCCAGCTGCCACAAAATATCACAGCTAAAGCCATCCCAAACTACATGACCTCCTTGGGACCAGGGTATGATGCTCTTAATCATGTACTCATTTCCTGGCTTCCTTCTTCCCTCTGTGCCTGTGCCCCATATCCCATCACAGGAAAAGCACACACAAGGCCACAAGAGAGCTTTGAGTTCAGTTAAGATGACAAATTTTGTTGGGTTTTATTTTTTTTGCTCTAACTAGCATGGGCAAACAACAAGATGGAAGCCAGCAGGAATCTCTTCCACCACCCTGAAGAATCTTCCTCAGAAATGGGAACTCATATGTTTTTTTACAAGCATCATAACAAAAGTATCTAGACCCCATTTTTTAGATGTTTTCCCAAAAAATTGGGCTTTTGGATTATGACAATGTAAAACATACAGAAACAATAAGATACTACTTCCACAAACACATATGAAATCAATTGAGCTGAGCTCATTTATTTAACACTATTCTGGCACAGGGAAAAAGTACAGACCCATATAAAGAACTCAATTCATCTTGTGTGCTAGTCTCACAGAAGTTATCCATACATCATTTTGGATAATCAATATCCTTAATATCATTCAGACAGTAGCTCCAAACAGTTGATTTCTCTGCCATCCAGTATTCTCATGCATTGGTTTGGCTCATGATAATTCTCCTTTATAGATTTGAAATCTCTGCTTACCTGCTCATCTTGACTGGGTATTGCGTGACTTCTTTTTTAATTTATCACTGAACAAAGTAGTCAATTAAAGAAAGGTAGAAGCTGGCAGTCAGGCCATTGGTGTTTTGGGTTTTGTGGGTTGTCCGGGTTTGTTTTCTTTTGAGGGGTTGGAGAGTTGGAACATGGAAAAAAGGAAATAACTGTATTAAACATCAGACTCTTAACCCTTCTCACTGATTGTATGAAGGCATATTTTGCACATCCAACTGGTTTTGAGTAAGATTTTACCGTTCATGAGACTGGCTCTATCACTTCTGCCTTGAACATGTATCAGTCTAAAACACAAGATAAATTAGCTTAATATATTTTTGAAAGCTAGACCTACTTTTTCTCTACCCTGACCTATTTTTAATAGCTGCAGCAGGAGGAGTTCAAAGAAAAGTTGCTCTGCCTGGAGCTGCACCTTCCCAAGATGATTGCATCACCAGCAGCCACAAGAACTCAAGAGTCAAAGCAGCAAACTCTCATCTGAGCTGTGAAATACATTCTCACACTTGAGTTCACAAGCAGCAACATTAGCAGGCCAGACTTTGTAGATGGGGTGAAGTGATAAGCAAACCCCTCCTTTCCCCACTGAGAGCAAGGGAGTCAGATTCTCCACCCACCACTACTGAAGGCAAAAACTCTCCTGCTCACAGGTGTGATAGTGGTAGGAAAAGAGGCAGGGAGGAAAAGCTTCCACTTAAACTAATCTGAACTGTAACATGAGTTGTTAATCCAAACACATCTCACTTTTACAGCTGAAATCTCTCTGTTTGCCATTATGGGTGAACTACTGCTGGAAATCAAAATCTGGAGCTGGTGAAGTACAGAAACATTATCCTAAAATGAGACTACTCTGTCTTGTTCAGTAATGGGAAAGGCAAGACTGTGGCAAGCACATAAGAGGAAAAGGCACAGACAATCAGCACAGCTGAGCAAATGTATAACAGAGGTTTCAAAGAAGAAACCACAGGAGATGCCACAGACCAAATTTTCAGCTCCATGCAAGTCAGCCAAGCTACAGCAAAATCTGTTGAGCCTGTACATCAGAATGCAGATGAAGAAGGATGCACCTGGCAAAGAATGGCTGCACAATCTGACATGCACACAATCCCCCAAATTTTACTCTAAAATGACTAGTTATTATTATTATTTTAATTAATTGTTCCTGAGTTACCACACCCTGTGTATTTTAATTTTTTAATTTAAGCAGGTAGAAGATGCCTTCACCTTAAAACCTGGAGTTCTCCACCCTCCAGTAAATCCACTCAAAGCACAGCAATTAAAACTCCAAGCTCCCAAAAGCAGATTCAAAGGATCTTTCAAGTGTCCTGAGTGAAAGCCACAGGCAAAATTCTCCACGGGGACAAACAGGTGAGATCCCATTAAAGTCCACACCACAAGTAATTAAAGCAGAACTACAGAGATGAGCACACAGGCAGCAACTGGGACACCCCTAAATGTAAAAGTATGCTGCAAATACTGTTGGTTATGAAAAGCATGCTGCTGTGACATGATTTGAGATAGTGATATCCTGTTTGGGTCAAGTGGGAGAGTCAACTTTGCCTCATCAAGTGAGCTCCACTTGTAAAATTTCTCCTGAGGTGCTTGCTTCGTTCCAAAGGCTCAGCAATTTTTAATATATTCTCTTCCTTGAAGATGTGTTTTTTGTGAAAGTGATGAGAGTGTAAAGCACCACTCCCACCTTTTCCAAGATTGCTTTTGGTGTTATTTTGATGCCTCGGGAGTCTCATTTCAGCCTTATAATAACCCACTTACATATGAACAACTCATAGTTGTCACTGGGTGATGTTTCATATCTCCAGGCTTCCCATACCAAAAAAACCTTGAAGCTTATTCTCTGTTTACATTTCTCTGATGTGGGGCAGTGGTGCTTTCCTGTACACTGCTTAAAATTTTCCTTGCTAATAAATTGAATTTGGCAGGTCCTTGTAGTTGCCTACACGTATCACAGGAAAGGTGAAGGTTTTTAGATGAGTGACTCAGTGCATTGAGAGAGGTGCTGGCTGGATCAGAGCCCTCTGTACACACAAGTCCTGCCACCCCAGGAGCCCCCTGTGAGCAGCACCACAGTGATGCTGGGGTATCAAGAGGAACTACTTCAAGATCAAGCATGCCCTCAGCTCTCCTCAACAAGCAGGATCAAGGAGCCCTAATCAGTGATAGACAGTCTCCAGGGCCTCTCACATGGTCTCCCATCCATGTCCTTTTTTGAATAACCAGGATCAGCTTAAAATCCCCTAGTGAAGGTCTGCTATCAAACTTGGTTTTTGTAAGAAGCTGGGAGAGTTAATCTTACCCACTAATCATTATTTGGTGTGATATTAAACTAGAATGTATCTGTCACTGCAAAGAATTTGCCCTGCTCTTTGATATATGTTGTCTATCCAGTGTTATGCCTCTGGTTTCAAATTGCCTGAATAAGAGCTGGGAATTTACTGGATGGTACAAGACACTATGATGAGCAATTTTTACTCATCATAGCCTTGGATCCAGACAAGTAACAGAAACTGAACAGCTTTTAAGTGGGAATGTGGATAACAAAATTCATTCTTTTGCTTCTCAAGCTGAATATGATTTTCCTCTTATTTTTTTAGTTTTGGCCTACCCAAGACTTAAGAGATTTTATTCACAGATGCATAGCCCTTATGTCTTAAAAAACTTCCAGATTACTACTTTCAGTTTGCAGTATCTCATAAATCACTATTATTACATGAAAAGTTTACTTTTAACTAACTCTTGTTTTCTAGAAGATCTGATCTAGATTTCAAGCAATCAAGACCAGTGTATCCCCAGTTTGTTCTGGGGTTCAGTCCACCAATTCAAATTGAAATGTTCTCTTGACTGTGTCTTAAAACTACCTGGATACAACTTTCAGATACTGGCAGCTGCTAGGCTACTGGTACTTCCAGACCAACAAGCAATTTCTTTTTCTTTTGAAGGCATTTATCCACTGTATTTTATTACCTTCTACTCACTTTGTAAGATATCACTGGAAGTTCTGATTCTCCTCTCATTTACACAGAAAACAAGGAGTAACTTGAAATCAATCTCATTAAATTTGTCATGAAAGCAGGGGTTTTGACTGGTAAAAGTTTAGAAGGAATGCTATGTGCTACTCAGACTGATTTATTCAGGTTAATCTTCCTCTTTATCACCACAGATTTTATGTTGAAAGAAAAAAATTTGTGTTTTGAAATAAACAGCTATGAAGAAGTCTCACATACCACACTCCCAAATAACCTGACAAATGAGAGAGGTTTTGCCATATTCTTGCCCCAAAAGAGGTGGTCTCTGTCCTGTTCACTCAAGGGATGAAATGGATCCCACTTGAAACATTCTGCAGTGAAAATGGGCAGAGGGAAGACAACTCTTTTGGTTTTTAGAAGCATGCACTCCAGTAAGGATATCAGATCAAACTGTAGGAGTGAGAAACACCAATAGAGCTCAGAGGTGGGAGGGGATATTATTCTTTCCTCGTCATTTTGTGGCTGCAGGTGACCCCCAGAACCCAAATGCAGAGAAGCTCTTGGGTTTGCAGGTGCTCTGTGTACAGAGCATGCTGCCTTTTGGAGAGGCAACAGGGGGTATCCCAGCTTCCTCCAAAAACAAATGAAGTTCAGGGGGGTGGTAGGATAGAAAAGCCATCTTTGCAATTTGGATTTTCTGTTGGATTTTTACTTCTTACAGGGGTTAAATTGTCAAGACAAATCTCCCACCTCCAGCAGTTCCAAATCCCTCTGGCAATAAAAAAAACCCAAGGACTACCTACCTACTGCTTCCTAAAAGGAAAGGTTATACATGTGCAACCACAGGAATGAAAATCCCTTGTCTCTTCTATCCTGAGCTGTTGAATTGGAAAATATGATTGCTACAAATCCCTGGACACAGTACAGCTTCTAGCACTGCTTCCCTGCCTCACATCCTCATTCCTATCTTGTTTTGAACCTGCAGCAATTAAATAAAATATATTTTCAAAAGAGTCCTGTGCTATGGGAAGGGGTGCACATAGTTGCTCACCTGATCACCTCCCTCACACCTCTCTGATAACTCCTAATCAGCTGATATTCCTCAGAAACAGCAAATGACCTACACTGATTTCAGTCAGAATAGTCCAGCTTTACAGGGTTTGATGAAATTCTTCAGGTGTAACTGTTCATTGAAGCCCTTTACACTAAGAAAAATGCCCACACAGATGTCTACAAGCTCATTTCATGTCCTCTTCAGCATCACAAAGAGTTCAGTAACTTACCACGCCTGCTTTCCCATCTTTCTATCTGAGTAACATCAGATAAACTATAGATGTCACACAGATTTAAGCAACTCACCTTCTCCTCCTTCAGGATTTCTAAACCTCCTGATGCACTGAGTGGAGGGTGCACACAGAGTGGGATTTCTTCCCATGCCCAGCTCCCCCAGCAAAATCCTTTGGCTCTCTCAGGCAGCTAGTCTGGCATTCAGCAAACCCTTATGTTTGCCATGGCAGCCACAATGAGTGCCTGGATCTCTGTGCTTGGGCAGAGACAGGCAGCAGCTCTCGATGTGCTCGTGGTCCATGTGCCACCATGCTCTCACTGGCATGGTGACATGTGCTGCCAGTGACACTGGGAAACAAAATGTTTCCAAGTAGCCCACTGCACAGAACTGAGATCCTGAGCAGGTGCAAGGAAGGGTGTATTCCAGGTGTTTACACCCCTTTGCTAAAAAAGCAAGTCAAAAACCAATTCTCTTTCTCAATAGACCTATCATAAGGTTCTCACCCCTAATTCATGTTCTACCAGGGAAGTTTTCTACCAGTTACTTCACCTTCAATTCTGCCCCACTGCTGTCCTCCACCCTGGCAAAACTGAGCAAGCAACCCAAGGGCAAACAATAAACTGTGACCTCTTTTACTCCATCCACTTAATACATAACAGACTTTGCATTCCTGTAAGGCTGTCTGGGAAGTTATCTGGTTTGGTTTGCATCTACCAGAGGTTGCCTATAGTTTAGCTCAAAAAGCCATATATATATATATATATGTAAACACATACACGTACATATACAATTATAGAAATATTTTTATCTCCTCCTCTATACAAAAAATAAGCTACATAATGCATATATTAATGTATATGTAGGCAAATTTCACACAGGAAATTTCCAGCCTGGGGTGAGAAGGGGAAATCTAACAAAGACATTACCCTTTTGACCTCTGGCATACCTGCCCTTTGTAGCAGGGGGCTGTTTAGTTAAGGAGATATTTTACATCCAATTGTATCTTTGGGAGCTACAACTACACACACACACACACAGAGAAATTACTGGCTTTGAGCAGGCTGAACTGCAGAAGAGAAGGAAACCTGTTCTAACAGAAAGCCAGCATTACCAGCTTCACAGGTATACTTTCAAAGTTTTTCAAAGGAGCCAATGAGGGAAAAGGAAAAAAACCGACTTTGTATGCAACTTCTATGTAAACTACCTTTGAGAGCCCTGGAGTTTACAGATGTTGGAGGACACAGGAAAACACCTGCCCACCAACACTCTCTCACCTGATTAGAGACCCTGCTAGAGATCAGATATATCCATTTGACCCAACCTGATAAATTATACAAGCATCCAAATGTTAACAAAGCAGACTTCATCACCCTGAGCAAAGCTGCTATGTGACTTCAGATTCCTATCTGATTTGTCCCTCAGTAGAACATTTATCACCTTTCAAAGAACCATTTGTAAGAGAAAGATCACCATCATTCCTACCTGCCAGAGTTAGACAAACATACTGGCAATCTTTTCATTGAAGAGCAGCGATTGAGGAAAAGATTTCCCAGGCAATCCCTCGCAGAATAGAAACAAACCTTTTTCTGGTTTGTTATCTTTTTATTTCACCTCCTGTTTATACACAGTCTTTAAAATCTTATTGAGTGATTTTAGGTTTTGGATTTTTAGCTGGATCAGTGCTCTTGGTGTGTTTAGTGTGCTCACAGCAACCTCAAATCACTTTGTAGAAGCTAACAAATAACATTAGCCCCTTCAGCAGACAAGAAAACTGGGCTACAGAAAACCTAGAGATGCAACTGAGAACGCAAGAGGGTTCAACACCCCCTAGTGTGAGCCTCTAATGTATTCAATGTATTTTACAGTATTTCAAATTTTTTGAATGATAAATATCACTAAGAACTTTTGCATAAATAACTGCAAAGCCAATTGCTACTCTTTTGAAGACATGTCCTTTGTAAAGCGCTTCTTTTTTCAGTAGATTCATTCAGAGATCAGGAATTTTTTCATAATGGGAACATTCAACATGCCAAAAAAAACTGCTGCAACAGTTTATGGAAAACATAAAAAAGAAAAAGGAAGAAAAGAACACAGGCACTCTTGTCTTGCCTTAGGGCTCTTTGTTTACCCAACCTGAATTTAACCATCCCGTGGAACAATCAGCCCAGCCTATCTCTCTAAAGACAATACTTCAGCATTAATGCCAGCCAACCTGATTGCAATCACTAACCTGGATTCAGCCCCAGTTTATGGAAATGGCAAACTAAATTTTACCAGCAGCAGAATGAGCTAACACAAACACTGTCGTGAAGCCCTGCCCTTTGTCAACACTTCACTCCTGTCTCCAGTCCTGTGTAATGGATTTGTTCTACGTGTTTCCACATACCTGCTAACTGTGCTAGAGAAATTATCACTTCATTGCATCATACCAGCACTAAAAAGGCAGAAGGAAAAAAAAAACAAACCTGCAGCTTGATTGTGAGAATGGGAAAAGAAAGCATTAACTCCAGGTATTATACAGAATTTGTACAGGGATCAAGACTGGAGGACTGGATGGGGTGCAAATTACAGATTATTGTGTCCAACTAACAGAAGGGGTTTGGATGAAAACAGCCAGGTAACTTGAGGGAAATTTGTGCAATGAATAATAAAGGATGGACACTGTGTGAAATTAACACTATAGCCTTTATAATTATTGATGAAGTTGTTCACTTGAAACATTTGTCTATTTGCTTTCTTTCCATACTTGTACTAGCCCACTGTCCCAGGAAAATCAGATTAAAGAGTAGTTCTACCATGAACACAAAAAAACTGGCAACATCTGTTAATGCAATGCTGCTGAAAGAATAGCTGACTCAGATAGAATTGTAATGGATAAAGAAAAAGGGAAACATTGGCTATATGATGATATTTGTCATTCCAGCCAAAGATTGCTAAAGACTTTTGACAAACCCTATCAAAAAGAGAATGTTTTCCCCTTTAAAGGCTTTTCCATATTTAAAATGCTAAAGAAGCCATAGCTAAAAGAGGAGACTTGAAAGAGGGGAATTACTGCAGAAAAAGATTTCCTCTTTTTTTCACCTTCCCCTGCTGAAAAGTGGTGTTGGAAAGATGTAGATAAATGTAAGAAAAGTGGAAAGTTCTATTTTTGTACCCTTAAATTCTTTTGCCACTGTTATTAAAAAAAAAACACCCCAAAACACCAACAAAAAAGAAAAGGACAAATCCCATAAAACATGTCTTAGAAAGGAAGGAAGAAAAACTAATACATTTCCAAATCATTCCTTCAACAGAAGGAAAGAGCTTTTCTTCATACAGATTTTCTTCCCCATCAAAAATAAAATTTGACACTGTCACTTTGCTGCCTTTTTTTTTTTTTTTTTAATGAAAAAATGTTCCCTCATGCCTAACCATGTTTCTAACAATTTGCTTTGGAGCCTCAGTTTGCACACATTCCCTCCTCCTCACTCTGTGGAGAGCAGAGAGATCGCTGCATCCTTGACATCTCGTGGTGGTGTACACGGGGAGGAGGAGGAGGAGAGAAGATGAGGCCATTCACAGTATCAGCTTGGAAATCCTGCTAAAATCTCTCTTCCCATCAACTCCTGCTTGTTGGGCTCCAGCCTGCACAACTGATACCCTTGCTTCTCAGACAGGGCAAACACCAGCCTGATTCTACAGCTCATCTCCTGCAAACTCACCATGCAGATGATGTGTCTTACAGGATTTAGGGCCACTGGTGCTGCTTTACCTGGACATATCTTTCTGTGTACTATCTTTCTGTGAAACTAAGTCCTATCTTTCTCTGAAAACAGGAGTATTCAATGAGGAGTGTGGTGCTGGTTACCAGGAGGAAGAGAGCTGGAAACCAGGCTGGAGTTATATGGCAATTGGTGTCTCTGTGGAAGAGCAGAGCTTCCAGGTGATGTGCAGGGCAGTGCTACATACTTTCCACTTCCTTTTATTTCCTCTGTTTTGACTAGAGTCCTGGCTCTAAGGCATTAGAAACCTGACCTAATTCTGCCCACATCCACCCTCACAGTATTCACAGTCACACCTGTTTCTCACATTTGATAAGCCCAGAGCGACCAGCTATGAAGTACAGAAAAAAGTGTCTCTACAACAGCTGTGAATTGCCCTAAGATTTAACAGAAAATTCAACCTGCATCCTGCTGGAGAGCTGCAAGGAAATAAATGCTGCCTTTTAAACTGGCATGCCTCCAAAGGGCAATAATTGAGCTTTACTCTTTCAGTTATTCCCATTAAAAAAAAATTATCAGAAATGTTTATTCAACAGTGAATAAAATGCTCAAATCAGATAGGCTTTATCTGATAGTAAGGTAATGACTGACTACCAAATCACATGGCAGCAAAACATTTTTCATGGATGTGGTAATGTGCCCTCACCTGAAAACCTTCGATTAAACAACAGTGGGGTGGGGGGACTGCAGATAAGAACAGCAAAGTCACGTAACACAGAGCAAGTCTCAAGTGAAAAAGAAACCCTGGGCAACCACCTACAAACAGAATGAGCCTCAGCTATGCCAAGGGGTCCTATGGCCTTTCAGTGAATTGTCCCCCAACTGCATTAGTCTGAACAGCTGAGTATGAGTAGGCATTTCTGTATTTTATTTCTTTGATTCCTATTGCAGGCAATGACAGCTTCTGCAACACTTCTACTATTTACATAAAATTAATTTAAAAAACAGGGTTTTGTTGCCTTATATAACTACTATTGTGCAACTTGTCAAGAAGTTTTAGTTTAGTTCACAGAAAGAGGAAAAAACCCAACTCTATATTCTCAGGAGACATTCTTTAAAAGTTGTTAGACAATTACACAGCAGTAAAGTTTCCAAGAAGCACTTTACTTTCTCTAAATTCAATATACACTAAGTTGCTGGCAATTTTCAATCCTATTGTATCACAGCTGCTTTAATGCTCTGTGGAAGTAACAATTTCTTGCTAACCATCAATCTTCAAACATTTTTAGAAGCTCATAAGAGTAAGCCTGGAAAGCCACAGTATCAGAGAGCACAGGGATGAAATAGACCCTGAAAGTTCATCTAAGCAGGATCAGCAATGCCTAAACCACTTCTGGCATTGTGTATTTAACCTCTTCATTGGAAACTGAGGTAGTGAAGGGACAAACACACAGCAAATCACTAACAGAGACCATAAACTTCAAACTGAGAAATATTCCAAAACATAGGTTCCTCACATGGACAAACTTCCCTGTTAATCTCACTAAAGGGGTAATCAAGCTCTGGAACAGGCTGCCCAGGTTGGTGGTGGAATCACAGTCTCTGGAGGTATTTAAAAGATGTGTGGATGTGGCACTTAGAGACATGCTTTAGTGTTGGACTTGGCAGTGCAGGGTAAACATTTGGCCTCAATGACCTCAAAGGTATTTTCCAACCTAAATGATTCTATGATGAAGCTAATCCCTGATATTCTTTTTGAAGATAAAGCAAATACGTCTGCAGTGTTGCTTGCCTAAAGCGATGGCATATCAAGATAAAACATCTGTATTCAGCACCACACATTGGAAACATCTTGGTCACACAGGACCCACATGGAGGGAGGAGGCTGCTCCCTAACAATGGTTTCAAGGGGGATATTTTACTGCTGGGTGAGCAAATGCCAACTCAATAGTTAGATAAAAGTCCCCTTATCCAGTGCCTTTGCACTGCTGCTTTAGCCCCACCACACCTGTGCTGGGCTCTCTCCACACCCTGGAAGATATGAAGAGGAAGGAATCCAGGAATCCCACTCTGCCCTAACTGCTGGGCACTTTGCATGCTCCTGAGGAAAGGCAGGGAAGGACTGGGTATTTATGCAGGACAGAGACAGCAAGAGCCCTACAGCCTGCAAGGCAGGTCCCCAAAATGACCTTCTGCCTCAGGACATCATAACAACCCAGAGTCCTGTCAGGTAGATCTAATTTTCCAATTGTCAGATTTTTTCCACCCAATTAATAATAAACCTCAATGTTATTGCCATCATCTTCACCATCAGCCTTGTAATTCAGCCCAGGTTCATCAAGGTGAAGACAATGAAGAGGGATTCTATTTTATTGTCCAAATAACCAATCCAAAGAGAAGCTGGATATCATTACAGTTACACAAATATTGCACAAATAGCTGTTCCCTACTGTAAAATGCAATTCATATTACATAAAAGCATTAGCAATATTGCATTTATATAACAGCAAAGAAAATTAAGAATGACCTTAGCAAGGAAAATATTAATCAGCTTGCTCTATCAAGCAAGTAACTTTAAAACAAATTGTAGCAGCCTACAGATGCCTTTTAGTCAACCAAGAATTGCTCATCCAAACACAAATAACTGACATTTGAGTCAGAAATTTCACTGATATGAACATTTTGATACTGAGATTTAAAGAGGCTGCAGTTTTAATAAGGGAAAAATAAAAAAAAAAAGGAGCACTTGGGATTTGAGAAAGAAATTCCCAGTAATTAACTTATCCTTTGCTTAAGAAAAAGCCTTTTTTTTTTTTTTTTTGGAAGTACATTGTGTTCTCATCCCCAACTGGTTCCACACACTGCTCCAAATGCTAAATATCTATAGAACAGCTCCAGCTTCGAACTATGCTAATGACCAGACATCAAGAAATTTTTTCTGGGCATGAAAACAATTTCACTCTTGGACTGAGTTTTCTGAAGGAGGCATTGCTGTGTTTGCTATCTGGAACAGTTCAATGCAGAAGTAAAGGATTTCAAATTAAAATCATTTTGGCAAAACCTGCATGGCTTTTGGAGGGCTTAACTTCAAGCTCACTTTCATGTTCAAGCTGGACTTAGATCCCAAACATTTGCAGCAGACTGAAGAATGCCTGTTTTCTGATGCAGTGAGGATTAATCTGCTACTTTGTATGCCCATCTGACGAAGTATATAACAAAAAGAAAACACTCTTACAAAGTGACTCAAAAAAATCTGAGTAAAAATTGAATTAAGTCAAGCATTACAGCACACAAAGCCCACTTGCCTGTTACACATATTGACAGTAATACAGACAGCACGATGTCTGTTTAAGATATGCTAAATATAGTCTTAACAGCACAGAAGAAAATGCAATGTCCTCAATGGCTAAAATTCTAATTATTCTAACTCTAATTAGTGGACACCACACATTTAAAGAAAAGAAGTGGCACTTTCTGAATTCTCCATGCTAACACCATCAGGGGTTTCAATACCTCAAAGACTTGGTTTCATGAGTAGTTTCTCATGCAATGGTGTTTCCTTACTGCATGTGGATTATTGTAACACTTCTAGCACAAACTCAGAGGGGGGAAAAATGCTTTCCACAAGGCTTGGTTCTATTCCAAAGCAGAGAGAAAGAAAAACACCCACTGGCCTACTTGAATACTGAAATAGGTCCTTGGGAACTGGAGCCAGCGTGACCTGGACTTTGTCAGTCTGATCACTGCAGGCAAGTTCCAGTGGGCTTACTGCTCCCCTTGCACCCAGGGGTAGCTTTTGGCCTGCTCACTTAAACCCTCACCACACAGCTTGGCTATGGATTCCAGGCTCTGAAACTTCAATGGCTTTTAGACACAGGGTTTGATTTGGTTTGGCTTGGTCTGAGCTTTATTCGCTTGCGTGCCATGAGGTTTGACAGCAGGCCCTGCTCAGCACTGAGCTGTGCCTCCTGCCCCTATAGCTCCTGGTACTGAGAACACAGCTGAGAATCAAGACTGATGAGTACTGCCTGTGAGAAAAGCTTTTTTTCAATATAGCAGGTAAGTAGAATATTCACGTGTCTGATCCACAAAGAAAGGAGACACAATTTCTCCCAATCAAGTTCTAGCACAAACTGCTTACCCACAACATTAAACATGCTGACAAGGTATGGGTTGAAATTAACACTACTCCTTTTTCACAGGCAGAATATAGGAGTGACATGCCAAATGAGAGGATGGAATTAGCAATTAGTGTCACTTGGCTTCACTGTTCAATATGCATACATGAAGAGGCATGACAGCAGATCCAGACGGATAACACGAGGAAACAGTCGGTACATGGTGGGATCAGTACGTTGTGCAATTTAAACAAACAGTGTCTAATATCAAGCAGGATGAGTCACGAGCATGCAGATGATCCCCAAGGTTCTCAGCAAGCAGACGAGGATCTCTGTGCTTCTTCTGCGAGTGTGCAAAAAATATCTTTAAATGCCAAACTCCTCCATTTTTTGTGTAATGTTGAATAAATCACATAGTGGTATAGTCTTTCTTGGACATGGTATTAGGCAGCTTATTACGACATTTGACTTTACACAGGGCTGTCAGTAACAGAGCAGATCTTGCATTGTGGCATTGTGCCAGAAAGTACAGCCACTTAGTGTTGCAGGGCAGCAGGATTTCCACTGCTAGTTCAATGTGTGAAATTACTGGGTAGGCAGAAACACAGGCTAGATAGAAAACTAACTCAAATGACAACTAATAACTGGTCCTTCTTAGTGATTTAATCCCTACAAAGTACAGTTCTGTGGATGGTGATATTCTATTCTGGCTAACTCAAACCAGAGGGAAAACTAAACACATAGAGTAAGGCAGAATGAGAGTCTAAATTCCCAGACTTCAAGCCTTTGAACAAACAGTTCAAACTCAATTGCTCAGTCCTGGGGAAAAAAAACAAAGAGGCAGCACTACCTCCAGTTTCAAAGTCTAATTAGAGACCTCTCTAGCATATCCAATATTTATTTCAAGGTATGCATTTCTGAAGGTTTTCAGAGAAACTGGCCCATCATTACTTGACTAAGCTTGTATTCTAGTTTGGGTTTCTGTAAAAGAGAAAGGATAACACACCAACGTGTGAGTGTGTACAAGGATTTGTCCTGTCTCCTATCTGAGACCCGTGCAAGAGATCAAAGACAGAAAATCACATAAGTGATGAGGAATAGACATTTTAATACCCAAATTTAGTGCCCTGCTCAGCCATCTATGATGTGCTGCAGAGGCACATTGCCTCAGTGTTTCACAGCATACGTTCCAAGATCACATGGAGGAACTACTTCTTTTCAGCTGAACTGTTTACATGCACAATATTTCACCATCCACAGAAAGGCAAATATTAACATTGGCGGCCCTAGTAGAAAACCCATCTTCTAATTTTCAGCAGCAGAGATTTTAAAGGCTTTGTAAAAACTGAAAATATTTCTGCAAACTGATAAATTATGCCTAGATTCATCTAGCACTGATGTATTTGTAACTGCTTGAAAGAGCTGGAGAAATACTATAGGTTTCTTAACTATAGGTTTCATTAACTCTTTTGCATTTCCATAGCTTTCCAAGCTCTACAACACAATCTCCTGGACCTACACAGAATGACACTATTTCATTTGGTCAGCTGTGATATACACAAAAGAATTAACTTCAATCTGTGGTAAATTAATCATCCTTGGATTACTCCACAGATGTACTCTCCACCAAAAACAGCTCATACAATCATGGAATGATTCTATCCTCCTTGGACTATTTCACAGATACATTCCACTAAACACAGCTCATTCAAGTGTCTATCCTAGCTATGGTACACCAGGACTCCTTCTGACCCTACAAAAATACTGGTGGAAAACTGGGGTAATGGCATTAGGCTACAAGCTAAAAACTGTAAATTCTGATCAAGACTCAATCCAAAGATTTGATCTGCAATCTAGACACCATAGAAAAGGCATAGTGAGATAGAGAGGGAGAGAGGAAATAGACAAACAAGTATATATGCATAAATTACACAGGCATAAATTATATATAAAAATGCATCTAATTTCTAATAACTGCCTAAAAGAGCCTTCTCTCCTGGAACCTACATATGATGCTGCAATTCTTTCTGAGAACTTGAATTCCCAAGTGGTGGGAAGCTCAGGGACCAGGCTCTGCAGAGCAGTATCTCTCTCTGTTACTGCTCCTATTCCCCTAGACAGCACATCAAACACAGCATGTCCTGCAAGGCCAAAACTTCACCATAGTTTTACCTTCCTAACTATGGAGTTACAAAAACTCAGGGGTTTTCTCAAGGGTTGCTCTGCCACAATTAACAGAATTCTTGGGTTATGTTCTGCCTGATGCCCAAAAAGTTTCACTATCTCCCCTGGATAGGGAAACAGAAAGCAATTCGGGTTTTATGGCTTTTATCACTTATTGACCTGTTTCTTTGTGTCTTTTAATACTAAAAAGCCAGTAAAAAATGCCCAAGGACACTGAAACCTGGCCATTTCCTCTTGTATGAGTGAATAATCAAGTGATAAAAGAGAGAAAATTTAGATCAGGTTTTGCCTCTTACCCTCGTCTGCCCACAAGCAGGCTGTGGTTTACACATGGGTATTCCCTGCCCTGTTCAGACAGAGCAATATGAACAATTTGCTGTGACTAGCTGGTATTTGTAATTTAAGCTGTATATACAGGTCATCTGGAAGGCTATGCTTCTCTTCCCTGATGAATTAACTCCTAGAGGTTGGCTTCTGGTGGGAATACTCATGGTTCTGTATTCGTCATCTGTGCTAAACACTCACAGCTTTCCTAAACATTCCTGCCAGTAAACACTCACTGGAGAGCTGGAACACAAAGATAGAATTGGTTGAAAATTTCTAATGAGACTTTGAACCAAGGAAAGTCATTTGCTTTATGTTTATGATTAGCACACTGAGTTCCTGACCTGGTCAGACCTTAAGGTGGTACCACAGAGTAGATGTTAATTTGCAACAAATAATAAATCAAACTGGTCAAGTTTGACTCACCCAAACACCACGAAAAAAGGGCTGGTATGAGGCTCTTCCCTGGGCAGTAAGCCAAGAAATCCAGTTCTATGTCACTTTTATCCACATTCCCCTCTACATCATCTGTCTGGCTACAGCCAGCTACAATCTTAGTGAAGGCTCTTCCCAAGAAACCTACATGAAATCTCAGTACAGGAACATCAGCTGATTAGAACATGTCCCCTCGCTCAAGCCACTGCATTCCCTCATCCCTAGCTGTCTGCTTTTCAGCTAAATGGATTCCCCCTGGCATCTAGGGAGAGATGCAGGTGAGGTTAACAGTGGGACCCAACTCATCACACCTGGCTTTAGCCACTTAAAGATGCCTGGGTTAAACCAGCTGCCCAGGCTCCTTCTCTAGTCAGTGAAAAGAGCTACATTTAGGAGATTTGATCCTTGTATTTTAGAAAGCCAGAAGACTACTCCTACCTCTTTTCTGATTAAGCTTCCCAATAAAACCAGGTCTTGGATATGGAGATAGCACTCTGTGCAATGACAAAAGTGCCTGATCCATACAAGAGAACAAGATTGTGAATCTCACAAGCTACAAATTCCCAAAAAACAATCAACTCCTCAACAAGTACAATAGCTATTAAAAAAACAAAAAACAAAAAAACAAACAAACAAACAAACAAAAAAACTAAATACAGAATATCTTTCATGGAGGGTTAAAAAAAATAAATACAAAAGACCCCAAACCCAACCCAAAATCCAGGGCAGAAGGAATGGGGCAGTAATAAACAATTTTCTATGAGACAACACTTCCAAAAGAAAAATCATTCATGGTATTATTGCAAGCATAAGCGTGCCTTTTATCCATCATTGCCATAGAGTGATAACACTTTCAGGCTGCTTCCCCTTAGAGTCCCAAGAGGAAAACAGAGATTTTTGCCAAGTCGCCTGTTGCTACTTTTTTATCCTGAGTGTTGCCTTTCATCATTACAGAATGGGAATTCTGCCACTGATTTCAAAGACTCTCATGATCATAATTGTAACTTCAGTTTTATATTAATGTACATGTGTTTAATTTAATTGCTTTGTTTAAAGATAAAAGAAGAAATGGATTTCAAATCTCTCAACTGATTTTACTGCACATGTTCATAGTTCTGTATTTAAAACCTTTTTCCTCCCCCCACGGGGAAACAGCAATATAAGAGCCACACCCATCTGTGTAATGAAAATAGCTATAAAATGTTTACATTTTCTCCATTGTAATGGAAATTTCACACTGTTCTACTGTTAAACTGATTTCTCAAGTCCTTATAATCTAATGTTTTAAAAGTAAGTCCATGCAAATCTATCTAGAGAGGAGGTAGAAGCTTAACCATCTTTAAAAAACACGGGAAAAATGCTTTAAGGCCATAGCATTGTAGGTAGTAATCAGCACAGCTCTGTTAGTGGAGTTAATTTGCATTTGCATAATTTGTTTCAGAGGCTTAGTCATTCTGAGGCAACGTGTGACAATCTGGAATCAATTTTATAGAATAAGATAACACGTCCAGCTTGACATTTGCATAGATTGAAAGTAGGTGAGCAGACCATGCCTGTGCGTGCAAGGGAGCTCACAGAGAGACTTCTCCCAACAGCAATCCTCTCCAGGCTGGGAGAGGCTACACACAAACGTTTATTAGAACTTCTTAACACAGCTCTGAGCTTGGGGTGCTGTGCAGGAGTAGGTACGCTCCCCACCCTGGCTGGTGGCCAAGGGAGCAAGGATCAATCTGGAGAAATCCACACCCAGCTTGCCTATGAGGAAAAAAAGGTGATTTCCTGTAATAAGCAGATATTTGAAGTACAGACAGAGGGAAGGAAAGGCTGGCTCTTGGTCTTTTTGCTTGAATTTTTTTTTTCCAATCCTAATTCAATATTAAGGATTTGAGAACTCAATCTAAAAAATCTGTGGTGATCTCTGTGAGTTAACATAGTCTAACAACTTTTTCTAACCCCAAAGACTAAGGTCTAAAGGATGGTTCTTCTTTTAACCACAAATATACCTCCATGAGATATTTTTTTGTTAGGATTTGAAGGGGTGGGTGCTTGATTTTGATGTGAATTAATGTGAATTTAGCTTTTGCTTTACCCCATTTTTAAACCAGGCCTTCATTTCTGTATTCCGTTCAAGTCAGAAATAAATTAATGGTGTTTCCATCACTCTTATTTAATGGATTGATCTACTGGACAGAAAAGAACTGCTTTGTATTTTAATGATAGCAGCCATGAACATTAACCTCAGCCCAGGCAGAACACATGAAGGAAGCTTGACAAAGTTCACAACATCTGCCTGACTATTAAAGGGCATCTGCATACCTGCTTATGAAAACAGCAAGTAGATTTTGTGAGTTTGTTTCTTTCCACTCACATAATCTATGACACAGTAGAATGTATTGTTTGGTGTCCACTATAATACACTGCTAATGGTGGGGCTAGTGGGGCTGAAAAAACTGGATAATCTAATTATTATAGTCACATTACTGCCTGAGCATTTAAAAAATTGCTAGTTTTATTTTATTATGTATTTATTAGTTTTAAAAGGTTTCTTATTGCCAGAGAGAGCTGGAGTACAAATAGGATGAGAACAGCACAAAATATAATTTAACCAGAAAAAGATGAAGCAGTTTCAAGAGAAAAACTGCACATTTTCCATATGCTCTGTTCTCAATAGTTCAAGGGTTGCTGTAAATCATCATGATGACCAACAGACCTGTATTTTCACATTACTTTAAGCACATATCAAGGTAGAGCAGGTTAAAGCAACTGGAAGTCAGTGTACTATAAGCTCACATCAAAACTGCCTCAGATCAATGCTGCTGTAAATGGTTACTTTGTTGTTCAAGAACCAAATGTAGCCTGAGTTTATTCAGGCCATTTCACTTCTTATGGCTTTTTTGGTTGCTGAAAATTAAACATTTTATCAACCTGTGGACTGCTTAGACTCAGGTGAACCTCTTTATCTTTTCTCTCAGACTCTGCTGATCTTCTAAGAAAATGTTAACATCTGCAAGTAATGGAAATAAGATTCTAGTGTCTGAACCAGCAATTATCAATTGTTCTAAAACATAAAGTTTCAAAATATTACTAGAAAACAACTGTTCTTCTGCTAGTACAAGGCACAGGTGGCCAGCATATCAACTGGTGCAAGACAAGAACTTATTTGTACGGATGCAAAACACCTCAAAGTGACAGAAGTACCCCCACTGGCACTGACCTGTCTGCAATGACCACAAGCTGGCAACTGAAAGGATTTCTGAAATATGTTATCTTTTGCCTCCTCCTTGAACTAAGCTCTATTTATCTGTTCTTTGGTATTTAAAAGAAGACTTACAGCTAAAAGCCTCCTTTCTCTTTTTAATTCAGAGGAAATCTTGGAGCAAATTAATAATCTGTTGGACAGGTACTTTGTTTGAAGAAGGGGAAGAACACCATAATTTTTGGCCACTCCACTGCCATATATACAGCCTGCCTTTCACAGTCACAAAGCCAGAAGTAACACTAATGGTCTCCAAGTTTCCACAGCTGACTTTGCCCAGATCTTGCACCTTTTCTGGATGCCACTGATTGCAGCTGAGGGGAATCCCATGCTGGACTCCCTCCTGGACAGCATGTCCCTGGCAGGAGGAGAGCATTCAGTGCTACGCTGTTGAATGGGCAGAGGACCCTTTCCCAAGGATCATCCCTACTGTTTTCTGACCTGAAAACACCAACACAATCAAAAGGCAAAGAAAACAGAACACTGGGCTGTTCCTACATGCTGTGTGAGTGCTCTGGAGGGGCTGAAGGAGGTGCAGGCAAACCAGGTACATCTCATGATTAAGGCTGACATGGCATCTCTCTTTACAGGGAGAATGATGGAAGAAAGTTATTAGTACAACATATTCTGAAGACATCATAACCTTCTTCACTGGAGAGTCCTCTTCCTGTAAAATGGAAAAGGACTTTAAGGCTGCTGTAATCAGAACAGAACAAGAACAGAAACCACCGGGAGTCTATTTCCATTTCATAGCAGATGTTTTTAAGCATAAAAACACATAGAGTGCTTTATATTGTGATCTCAGACCTCCACTCCTAATAAAGTCACAGTACCTTCCCTAAACCTACTCAGTCTCAAAGCAAAAAGGGCATTAGCACAGTATGACTGAAAAATTCATTAATCTAAGTGGTTGTACCTAAACCTTGGTTTCTAGATTATTTTCCTGGTTCTTCAGCAAGAGTTTTGTAGGGAGAGTTAGTTTCTGCATTCCAGTTTGTAATATCTACTTACATATAAAGAAAATACTGTACTTACAGAGCCTGACTCACATCTTTCTACGCAAGTAATAATTTTTCTTTATGTTTCCTGAGGGCCATACCTCATTGCCCAAGTAGCCATCATCATTTTGGTGACAAAATTACTACAAGAGTTAAAATTATCAGTGTGAAGAAGACTAGAAATTATGGACCTGGAGAGATAGGATAATTCTTTGAGCCAGCCCTGCTACCAGACTTATTAAATAATTTCAGGGCGATCTCTTTCAATGCAGTCATACAACAGGCAACACCTACAGATGCAAGGTCAGGCACCACTCAACGTTTGAATTCTTTTTGCTCATCAGGCCATGGGTAATGTTCAAGCTCAGTGATGCAGTTCACTTTTCAGTACTTCTCAGGTAGCTGGGCATGCTATAAGACAACCCCCCCTTCCTGCTAAACACCAGCAAATTCTTAGACAATTCGTCATCCTGAAAAGCAGCTGAAACAAATAAACAGTCTGACTGAGAAGCAGAAAATAGTAAACTGATTATGGGTCAAATAGCAATAGGTGTTTCCGTCTCTCTGCATACTGAGAGTTCTCCACTTACTTGGGGCTTGCCAGCTGCTCTGGAGGAGAAGCTGAGCTCCATCATTCATATGTTTGTGCTCTCATGTTGGCCATTTCAGTTCCATGTGCCTATGTTTCCACACCTGTAGGATGTGGTGGCAAATCCTCACCATTTTTCCTCATTAATTGTTGATGTATGTAACCTATTGTAGTGACCTATTACCAACAGCTGACCAGCCTCCATTTATATATCACAGGGAGAGCTTTAGCCCAAACAGGTTTCTACATCAAAATCAAGAAAGGGGACCTTCCATTGCATGGTGGCACTTCCAAGCTGCAGGAGCAGCCTGGTTCCTTAGGTATGCCCTTCCTCCCATGGATCACCACTCCAAGGAACACTGGCTCCTTCCCCTCCTCTGTGTGGGCAGCTAAATGGCACCAGCCAGCCTTGCTGAATGATCTTGCCTTAGAGAGAAGCATTTTGCTGCTTGGGAGGAGAAGGGGGCTAACTGCTAAGACCAAAATTACCCACACCTGCCTTAATCTTTTTCTCCATGATACACAGGAGCTGGGAAGAATTTGAGGATTTCCTCAGTGCGCTGTTCTGAAAAAAACCACGTTATGTTACTTAACGCGCTTCTGTGGTCAGGTGTGTTTAGATTAGTTGTGTACAGATGAAAAAAAAAAAAAAAGCTGTATGACATTCAGCTGCTATCTTTTATCTGATAGCACAGGATATCAGAGTAATGCATCTCATAGCCAGTGGCAGTTATTTGTGAAAGAATGTAAGAACAAGGCAAACATACAGCAACAGACACCCTACTTGTTATCCTTCGGGATTTTGGAAATCTGCGGTTTAGAGACTTTGCAAACCCAGAGGCTGCATGCAGTCTTTTGGGTTAAGTAGATCCTCATGATCTGAGATATCCCAGCCTTTTTTAAGTGAGTGAATGACAGAAACACATAAGAACAAAAATGTTTCTAAAACAAATATACCCTCTTCACGCTAGCATAGCTTTGGTGTAATGGTTGTTTGCTGTGGAAGACAGTGTGAAATAATGCCTATCTTCTCTGCCTCTTAATTAAGATGAAAGCAGGAAGGCATGAAGAAGGGGAAGGGATGAGTGATCTCTCTGTTTTCAGATGAGTTAACCTAAGACAAGCCAACCATCTTCAGAATGTAATGGTAAAGAAATAGAAAACAGATAAACAAAATAAAATTTTTCATACTACACTGAAGTTCATAAGTGAATCAAATACCAGACTCAATTCAGCAGTTCACAAAAACGGTTCATTGTACATTGTCTCTGGTTTTAATTTTCCAAGGCTAAATCATCATTTCTGAGCTCTTGTAAAAAGTAAACCAGTGCAAGCACTGCTCCATGTGTCCAATTTAACTTTCTGATGGCCTTATTCTCTTTATTCAGATTCCCCTGCTGAAAGTTTTGTGCTTCACAGTCCAATCACACCATGGCACAGGACAGCTCACCATTTTTAGTCTGCACCCCTGCAGCCTCCCAAGCCTAACCTTCATACCAGTGTTTTGGTTAGTCCATCTTCTGTGTGACCCAGCCCAGTTTGCTCCTGTCTCAGTCTGCACTCCACATCTGTCAGAACAGTTGCTTTGGTCGCTTTCTCAGCCTTACCCATGCCATGCTCACCTAACACTCCTCATCTGGCACACAGAACCTGCTCACCTCGACCCTCAACTTGGAAAGTCCATGCCAAATTAAGTTTGTGCTCTCTATTCCATGCAAATCTTTTTGTACACTTTGCCTGCCACCCCTTTGCCACTTTCCTCCTAGCACTGGCATGCACAATGCCTCTGTGCAGCTCATTCTAAAATCCCTAAATCTACCATTTCCTTCCTCCAGAGCCAACTTCACAGTGAATGGGAAAGAAAGATGCTAAGTTAATAAGGATCTGTTAATAATCTGCTGTCATTTCTGTAAATGTCTGCACATACATGATGTTCACATCACTAGCTCAGGAGAATATGTTCTCATGTCACCATTGATGGATTAATTCCAAACACATCAAAGACCTTCTGTATCAGAACAACAACAACTGAGCTGCTCTGGGACAACCAGGAATGAAAAGCCAAGTGTAAAATATGCAAGAGCTGTATACAAATTCTCTTGAGAGGAGTGTGAGCAACAGGGACAGTCTTCTAGAGATTATTAGAAAATTTCTTAAGGTTGATTATTTTTAGGTATGCTCATAAAGCCACGGTTTTGAGAGACATCTGAGAGTTCCCTTTTTGGTCACAATGGTTAACAGAAATGCTTAAATTAACTGAACCCTAGCTCAGTATAGGCAACGATACCAATACCAGTTTTTACAGAGGGGACATACAGTCTCCATGATCAGCAGAATAAAAAAAGAGAAGAAAATCTTAATAACAAAAGGGCATGAACTTAACATTACAAACTTTTAGTTTTACTGTCTCTTCAAATGGCTCAAAAAGAATAAATTTTGCATAGTCCTGTAGGATTAGAGCAGTAGGCCATAAACAATACAGAAAACATCTTTAAGATTTGTCCTGTGGAAATTCTGGGCTAGGGTGGTTTAGATGCTAGAACTGCTCCTATAAGTAAATAAATGGCAAGGACAAGAATTTATGGAATTAGAAAATTAAAAAAAAAAAAACCCAAAAAAAACCCCCAATAAAATTAAAAACAAAATAAAAACAAAAACAAACAAAAAAACACCAAACAAACAAAAACCAAAAAAGAAACCAAACAAAAAAAACCCAAAGCCTCCCAAAAAACAAATCACAAAATAAACCCACAAAGACAAAAAAAAAAAAAAACCCAAAACCCTAAAAACCCCCTAAACACTGACAACAAAACCATGCCTGTTATTTGCAGATTAATCCATGCAAAGTTTCCCTAAGTTCCAGGTAATGAAGCAAATCTAAATATATATGATCTAGGAATAAATGAGATCACTGGTTAAAAAGCTCTAAAGTGGCTTTAAAAGAAAAAATCTATGTGATAGCTAAATGTGATAATAAGTTAGTATGAGAGACTAAATGTAAGGCTGCCCTGAAAGGGGAGACAAATTTTGCATGAAAATTACCTTCCAATCATACTTCTTGTCCTGCATACAATAAAACTGAGGCAAGGAGGGAGACATAGATAAACAAACAGAAGCTAGACATATCTAAGAGTAGCTGAAAGTGGAAATAATTCTTGATGTAGGGTTTGGTATTCATAATTTTGTCAACAAAATCTGCCTCGGGCACCAGGCAAGTTTGATCTTGTTGGGTGTATGGGCAACATTTCTTCTCTGTGTCCATAAATAAGGTCACCTGCACACAGCTGAGATGGACTCGTTTCACAAGCAGAGAAACTGCCCACACCTTCCCAGGTAATTTCACGTGGAGTAGTTTAGCAGCAAAGGATCTGATTTTTATTTTCCTCCTTTTTCACACATTGTAAATGCCTGACTCCTGCTTTTGGACAGGATGAAATGTAAAGTTGCTAAAAGAAATAAATAAATAACTAAATAAAGCTGTCCCCATCTCCCACCACCCATTCCTGAGGGATGACTGGCTGTTTCATAATCAGGAAATGTGTGAGCGCTTTTCCAAAGACTTAAATACACTTCAGATAAGAATCTAAAGAGACAGGAGAGTTCCAGACATCTTGAGCTTTACCCTTCACTAGTTTCTGACTCAACTGATTTAGGTGCTCTCTTCAGAAGGAGGAAGAGAATGCACCCATCTGGACAACTTCTGTTCCATTACGTGCCATGTTTCAGCTTGAAAACTATTTATTTTTTTCTGCAGAACATCTCAGTTGGCATTTCCCTGCTTAACAAACCTAATTAAAACAACCCTATAGCAAACTACATTTAAGCCAACACAACTATGTGGGTTTAGGGTTTTTTTATTATTATTGTTTTTCCCCTGAACAGGCATTTACTTCTTTCATTATTCTATGCTCTCAGTATCTTCTTCTACCTATTTTTACTGAGTCAGACTCTTCTGCCCTTACTCCAGCAAAACTTCCCTCCATTCCACAGAGCCCTGGGAAACACACTGTTAGAAACTTCTTTCAGAGGTCATTCATTTATGTCTTTTTGAACAAGCTGGAGCTATACTGTTTTTTTGCTCATAACCATTGAATGTGCCAGAGAGTTATTAGCACAATCCCCATACTAAAGGTACTAACGTATGGATGCTCAATTCTCCCATCTGTCTCCCAACTTAAGGGACAAAAAACTCAAAAATTAGCATCCTGCTTGCATCATATCAAGGAGCAGAAATACTAAGGGGCTGAAAAAACACATGAGCAAACACAAGAACACGGAGCAGGAGACTTTCCACAGAAGGACTTGCCCAGTAACCAAGAGGTGGAAAGGGAGCAAACCAATTGGGGGCCACATGAGATGCATTCCCCACCCTTTCTGCCTGCCATTTCATGCTCCTAGTGCCTGGGTGAGATGCTCATTGATGCCAGGATGAGTGTCTGGCACTTAGAGCCGGTGGGTGAATGGTCACAAAGTTTCCCATCAGCTGCTCTTTGCAGCGATGGCGCTGCGAGCTCGACACGCGTGCATTGTTCAGGCTGGTGTTGTTCTTTTATTTTGCTTGGGCTGGCTGCCTCCTGGAACCTCTGCTCTGCCTACTTCCTGAGGATTAAAGCATGTCTTCTGGGCAAGGAGACGCAGGGACCACCTGCAGATTCTGTTTATATATCCAGCCCTGTAGCCTGATTGATCTCACAATAGGACTGCATAATGTAAACACTTCATTATTCCACTGAAGGATATGTGCTCTACCACCTATGGTCCCTCCAACCAAGAGTCAGTTTTAGATGGTTAAAATTTGTTAAGCCACACCAAAAGAAGCTAAACAAAGGAAAATCCATCCTAGCAACATGTTTAAGTTTTTTAAGTTTGACTAATTAAATGCTATTAAGTTGGAAACTTTAGCCTACCACTTCACTCCAGGATTTTGCCACCAAGCCCCAACAATTCTCAGGTCTGATGCACTATTTAATTTAACTGGGTCTAAAAACAATCAAAACTCAGGTCATCAACAGGGTTTCTACCCACTCCAGGCACACAACACTACAATTTCTGCCTAGAGAACATGGGGGGCTGGTGGGAGACACAGATCCACCTACAGAGAAATGGGAGCCCGAGGAGCTGCCTCTCCTTGGCTGTTTTCAGCATGGCACCAGCTCACTGCGCTGCCTCCTAACCCGGCACTGCAGAGGAGCAAGGGGAGAAGGTGGGGAGGATGCTTTTGTGTTCATCCCAACACACAGAAATGAAGAGCATCAATGCTTCTAAGCATTTCCTACAGGAATTTTTGGCCAGTATTTCCTTTTGCCAGGTGAGAAACTGAGAAAAAGAGGCCAATGTCCACTGGCAGATTTTGGGAGGGCAGTCATGATCTGTACTTGATCCAGCATGGAGCAGCCCTTGCTACTTCCTACGCTGAAACTTACACCACTTTCCCCACTTTGCTCAGGAACAAACACATCTTAGAGCCAGAGGACAAGTCAAGGGCAGGGCCATGGCCATAACACTGCATCTCCTGAGACTCAGGGTTCAGCTCTTATGAGCGTTTCAACATCGTTTTTGTGGTTTACTTCCCTTTGGGAATTGTTTGTTGGTTGTTTTGTTTATTTAACAGCGTTAATTAAAAACTAAAGGCACACCCAGCTAAAGCAAGGTGCAGTAATCTGAGGAACTGCCCAAGTTCCTCAAGAGGGAGGAGAAGGTTTACCTTGAATTTATCTAGGCAGATAGAAATAATACAAGAAAAGAGAAATACTGAGTACGTCAATGTCTGTTATGCACTCTGCACATATCTCAGACTGCTCCTGAAAGCATAAACCAAACTGATACAATTTAATTCAGCTTCAAATAAAACATTTTGATTTTAAGCAGGGCATGAACACACACAGATTGTCAGGGTTTCTGCTGAATGGGGCATTCACAGCTTCAGCACACAAAACAACTTGAAGGTCTTGAGTGGATAACAGACAAAAGCAAGGCGTGCAAGCACTTACTGAGATCTTTTAAAACACATCCACACTTACTTGCTTTACAGAACTAGAGCTTAATTGTTCAGCAAGTTCCAATAGTTTCGTATTTACACTTTATCAACTGAAATACTTTTTTTTATTATTACTTTTCTGCTTTGGATCACATTGCAGACCTTCAACAAGACCCTCTGTGCAACTTCAGAGAGTTTGAGTCTGGCAGAAAAATTGGTGTCATTACCTTGTTGGCTAGTGCTGACCCCCTATTTTATGATGGACACCTAAATTCACATAGCAAGTGATTAGCAAGTAGGAACAGTTTGAACTCTGACAGTTCTCTGAATCTCTGAAATAATCCTAAGAGCATTCCAGTCCTAAAAGTAGGTTCTGGTCATTCCAATCTAGATTCCTAAGAAGAAAAATTAAAATAAACTGAAGAATTTGAGTGGAGACAAGCACAGAGCCTTTTTAAAAGAACCTATATATAAGAAAAAAAATTATTTACATTTGACAGGGAACATATACAGCTGAGATTTTAAAACTAGCATTGGTCCAGGAAGGATTACTCCTTACAGGCTTTGATAGATAAAGCAGCTTTAAAAAATGCTCTGGGCTAGATTTTTCTCTGAATTTCTCTTAGCAGACTTCATCCTTGGAGGTTTCTTTTCATATTCAAAACTATACAGTTTTCCTATCTATACCAGCAATTTACTGGAGCAGCTTCTTACTGTGGAAATCGTGCCATGATTTTATTTGAGAAATTCCTTATGCAATGAAAAAGAAAGGAAATTGGAGCTGACTCTTAATCCTTACATACATTGTGCTCCGTCTCCAACCTTTAAATCAATGGAAGATAAAAACTACTTTAATCAAGAGTAGGATCAATCCCCTATTTTTTAAGAACTCCCCAAAAAGGGAAGCCCAACTCCTCAGCTGACAAGCCTTCACACCTGGCCAGGCCAGCTCCTGCCATTGCATGCAGCTGCTCATGCTCCCAGCTGCTACTCACCTCTCTTGGGGCAGGAGCAAGCCATTTTCCCCTGGACCTGCCAGCCCTGTTCCAGCACAGAGCCAGGACAGCAGCTCTCCTTGCAAACTTTGCTATCACCATCCTCACACAACAGAACACACCTGATGTTTGGAAAGGTGTCCATGCTGACCCCAAGGAGAGGTGCTGTAAGAGGCCTCAGAGCATTCTGCAGGAGAGGCAGGCTCTCCCCTCCCACCCCAGCAGGACTCAGCAGATGAGCATCACAAAATCATTTGAGCTCCCCAGGCCCTGAGCCCTTCATCTGCCAGCAGATGGGTAAAGGCCTCAGCACCTCAGAGGAGACTGACAATACCATGCTTTACACTCCTCCTAAAATCTCCTCCAAAACAGAAATTCCTCTTAGGGAATAGGTCTGTAGAGCTTAATAAAGATTTATTTTTTTAAGAGTTGCATAGCTATAATTCACCTCATTCTGACTAATGTGTCCAGACTTGTTCCTCGTGGTCTTTTCTTATGCCCAATAGCTTTTCTTTTAACCTGCTTTCCCTTTAAAAACTTTCCCACTGTTTAAGGACCTGTCTTGCACTCCCTAAGTAGATAAATTTTGATTTATATTCTCTCCTAAGCTTGCAGCAGCAGAGAGTAAAAGAAAAAAAAAAGTATTTTCTCTATCAGGCAAAGAAATCCTCGTTTATCTCTTTTCCCCTTTTCCCCCAATGGGAATGCTGGCAGAGCTGGTCAGCAGAGCTGCTGTTCTCAGCCCATGTGCAACACACAGCAGAAAGAGCAGTGCTGCCAGGCTGGCAGCCTCTGCTGGAACAGCATCTGCCCTAAAAAAGGGCATCTGGAGAAATGGCTGGAAATCCAAACCTGTGGAACATCAGCTTTATTAGAGACAAAGCTAAGCTACAGGTTTGGAATCCGAATCGGAGTTTGTTTCCAAACTGAAGAACCGGGGACTTGCTTCAATGCTTTACAGAAACAAAGAGCCATGAGGTTTTGATCTGAGCCAGAAAAGTCAGGGCTGCTCAGAGCCTGGCTCTTGCTTTGGGACCTGTGCCTAATCACAGCTGGTTACAGAGTGATTACTCAGCCCTGCTTGTCCAGTTCATTCACATCTGTGCTGTTATGTACACTTGGCACTCTTTAACAATTGTGTCTGTGATCAGGTAAATCAATTTTTTTTTTTTTTTTTTTGCTTTTGCACAAACGAAGAAAAATATTGAACAGGGAATTGGGGGGATCAACTGAAATATTTCAGTTTCTCATTTCTGACATCTGCAGAGAGCCACAAGATGTAGGTCTTTTGTGCAAAAGCAGAGGTCTTAAGTTACTTGAAGTAAGCAGGTACTGGTATGTACCATGCAGAGTTTTCCTTTGTTGGTGCTACGGCTTTATAGTGTTCAAAAATAACCCAAACAGGTTAGGTAGTAACCAAGATATTATCTGAGTAAATTTTACCTCAGGGGATTCATTCAGAGTCAAAAATGTTTTAGTCTGTCTGCACGAATGTGGCTCCAAGGAAGATTTTACAAGCAAACAAGTCGAACGGCACAAAAAAAAGCCGGCAAATGTAGAAAGGGGGGAAACTAACAGAAAGAATTGCGACACATTTTAGTAGCTAAGTTTTTTTAATACCTTAGCACTGATATTTGTCTGTCTTTGCAAAAAGTAAAAATACATCTGGGCTTTTGTAAAAATGACAGCTTGCTTGTTTTGGTTTTGTAAGAGGCACAGGCAGGTCCAAACAAAAATCCCAGAACCAAACACCACTTGTGGTAGGAAGAATCAAACTCCCAGAATATAAGCACTCCTTTAATTTGAGTACTTTACAATCCAAATCCTCTTGTGTCTCAGGATTACACTGCTGGGCATTGTCTGACCAAAAGCCAATTTAATTTTCTAGGGCACGGATGATATTTCAGTGCTTTTGAGTTGATCTAGAGAATTTTACATCACTTACTTCTTCCACTGCCAGTTTAATAAGGAAAATAACTTAAGCCAGAGGTGTCTATGTCCCTTGGTAACCTTGATCTGCATATAAAGCCTCCTGTGCTCACAGCAGCCTGGCTTAAGTTAGAAAAGAGACAGCTCACTTTTTTCCTGCATTCTGACCCATGCTTTTTTCATATCTGCAGTTTCCACCTTCTTTCCCATGCCATATGCAAGACTAAAATCTACAGTATATCAGTAGTCATGTACTTCAGTGTTTGAAATCCAGAGGCATTATGGAGAATTACCCAGACATGTCTCTTTAAAGTAGCAGAATTGGGCAAGAAACTCACCCATGTATCCAAATCCAGTGTCACACCAGCAGACTGGGATTATATACAGGCATAATGTGTGCATTGTAGCTGCTATTTTCCAAAGAGAACAAAATAAAAATTAATAAGTATGGAACACATTTTGGCAAGACACCCCTCGTATCTTCTCTTCACATGCATGCTGATATTAATATTCTTCTCTTCACCTGTAAATTTGCACAGATGCTCATATACAGGCAGACAAATAAGTAAGTGTGTGTGTCTTTCTTTATATGGAATTTATAATTACTATCTTGGATTGCATATATATTTTAAATGCCTTCAACATACATGTAACATAATTTTATGTATTTTTCCACAAAATAATATAAGTTTTACTCTGCTCAGGCACATCTAAATGCTAAAAATATTTTGCCTACTGTCTCCTGTAAGTTACAGAATGTATCAAATCAAAGGGGAAAATGACAGAAAAAGAAAGTTCTAGCATAAATCCTCCAAACATTTTTTAGTCAACCAGGGCAGATGAAGAAAGCCATGGGATTTAAATCACCAGCTATACAGCTCTGGCTGCATTGCTTTCACTGCAAGCTGATGTTAGGCCAAAAAACTTTCAATCTCTCCTCTAAGTTTAATATTGTGCATAGGGTACACTAGCTCTTACAAGAAACTTCTGGACTAAGTATGTCACCAACACTAGAGAGACAGAAAGAAAAATCTGGAATATAGTACTATCAGAATTATTTATGGCTAGCCATTCACAGATAAAAAAAACTTTAAAATATTTGTCCTGGTAAGTATTGACCAGCACGATAAGGCAACCTGTTAAAAATTTTAACTGCATTTCTCCAGATCAGTGATTTCAGCAGGCCTGCACCAAAGCTGGACTGTGTTAACATACTTGTGAATCCAGCCCAGGATGAGTTCAGTGATGAGAAGAGGCAGAGAAGTCAGGGCTGCAGTAGGGGGCTTGTCCCAGAGGGTCACACATGGGTGGTGTGAGCCCAAATGAAGCTCAGGAGGAGGTGAAGAGGGAAGCAGCACGAGAGCTCAGCAGCCCAGAGCTCCCTCCCTGACCCTGTTTGGTCAGCAGCAGCCCCAGCCCTTGAGCAGGACCCTAATCCCTGCACAGCTGGGACATTGGCACTATTCTAGGACACCAGCCCAGGCTGCTTGGGGAAGTGATGTAAACATCCCCATTGTATGGATGAGGAAATAAAGTCTGCAAGAACAAAATGCTTTGCCATGAGGACAGGCAATGTAAAGATTAAAAGAAAAAGGCAACCTCATTACCTTAGGTCAAGATTTTCAAGTACTGAGAAGATCACTGAGTGGCTGCTATCAGCAGGAAAGGAACGGACTGTTTTGGCAAATGCATTTGCAAATTCTGCATTCACTTCAATTCCTAGCTTTCTTTCAAAAAGGGTATCTCCCCCCAGGGGTTGGTTTTGCATCACTTCAGAATATGAAAAATAATGAACTTATGAGCAGAGGTAAGGAGGACCAAAAAGAGGAAAACAACCCAGCTCTATTAAATGACACAAATTAATTTCTTAATTGCCTAAAATGTGTTTGCCCTCTTAATCTTAAACTTCACCCATCAGTCATTCCTGTTCCTGAGGAATAATTAGGCTGGAAATTTCTGCATATCAAGGAGACCATTCTTTTGTTGCTTTTAATTTTTCATGATACCTAAAAGCATGGTGAATTCATGGTTGTTTATCTCAACAGAAATAGAATAGCAAGATCAGGGCAATGAATGCAGAAAGCCATGTGTATGGACCACTGTCTAGGTATTCATCATCCTTTTTCAGAGGAAAGCGTCCTGAAACAAACTCATTTACCTGAATACAAGTTGTAGACTCATTCCCCAGCAGAAGTGAACCTATGCTAGATCTTCACCCAGGGAAACAACATACACTTACAGAAAACAGGGCTTTAATTTCTATCCCCATCCATCATGCTACCTGCAGGAGAAACAATGCTAAAATAGAACCATGCTTCCCAGTGTAGGGAGTTCCTTGGTGTGACCTGGAGCTATGCACTCCCAGGGGATGCAGCCTCTCTTGGAGATTAGAGCAGGGCACTGAAATCTGCTGCAAAGCAAAATACCATTGCTCTGTCAGAGTGGGAAATTCCAGTGGTGGCTCTACCCTGTTAAGAGAGAAAATGTACAGATATTGTCACTGTCCTGGGCCTTCTCCTTAGAGCTGAAGGACCCAGAAAGGATATCTACATTCCTACTTTGTTCTCAATACTTCTGTAACAAAGAAACAGCACCTAAAAGTGGCACTAAACCTGGAAATGCTTTGGGTCCCCCAAGCAGCCACTGGAAGATGCTCAAATAGAGTTACAACAAGGTTGGCTCCTTTCTTCTCACAAAGACTATCAAAAACCTCTTACTTCTGCCTCTCAATCCAAACAAAGCCTTCAGGAACACTGACAGAGGAGGTCCAGTGGCACAGACCCTTCCAGCACCTGCACTGGCTCCCAGACAGAGTGCAGAGGCAGTGATGCTCTCAAAATGTCCCTCCCAAAGGAGGCTCAACAACAACCTTCACAGAGGCAGAATTTCCACAACTGATTTGAAAAAACACAGGTTTGCTGTCAAGGACAGCTGTCAGGCAGGAGAGCCTGTAGGTGAATTAGACCTTCTATACTTGCAAAGCCTCCTGTGTGAACAGATTCATTCTCCTGGGATAGAGTTAAATAGGTGCTGGCTTCTGTTTATAAATATGTCCAAGGTGGTTTACCTGCACAGTATTCATGTCAACAGAGTTTTATCACCTTTAAATTGTTTTTGTTTCATTTGTCTACTCATGAGCCATTCCAGGGAATGCTTATGGTTTACTTGAAGCCCAGTAGCACTGGGACAAGTTGTATAGCATTGCTCTTTTGCATTTCCTTGATCAGCTTTGTCTACTGCACAGAACCAGGCAATGGAACTCTTTTCTCCAGTGTCTGTCTGAGACAGCTACAAGGCCAGTAAACACCTTATTGTGCAGTTATTTGCAAACACTTTTGGGTTACTTTTTGCAAAAGATGGCTCCTGAAAATGTTAGCCTAAATAAATTTACTAGCTCCATCTATAGAGCTGATATATTTTTGAGCCAAAAATATTTATTGCAAAATGCATTTTGTAGAAAAGATCAGTGAGGTTTTTCTCTGTTGTTACCGGGTTAAGCTTAAATGTTGTGATCAACTATCAAATATCCCTGGGAACAACTGATTTCCTGGTCTCCATTTGGCCATCTCTGGAAATGAAGAGTTCAGTGCTGTTCTGAAAATTTTTGGTTACCAGATGACCTCAACTACAGAGAAATATGAAAAAATCTTTTCCAAGTGTTTCCCAGTTCCCCATCCCAACATGTCTTTTCTTGGTCTTCTCTGCCCCATCCTCTTTTTCAACTTTCTTTGGACATGAATTGCAGCAGAAGACATCCTATTCCATGTGGTCTGCACCAGTAAAGCACTATTCACCCATGTTTAAAAAAAAACAAACAAAAAAACGACTTAGGCCTCTGTTTACTGCTCCTACCTGTTTTTTGTACTCAAAGGCTGCCTCAATTCTTTTGGACATATCCCCACCCTAGGAAGGCCTGTGAACTCAGCTGCCTGCTGATCTGAAATCCTTGTCCTCCAGCCTGTTTCTCCCACCCCAAGCCCCCTTCCACAGTCCTGGTGCAGCACTTCTCTTTCCCAGATCCTTTTCCACTTGCTCCTGCTCAAGTGCAAGGCTGTTTCACAAGGGGTCTTGGTGACTTTACACACCTTGTCCTCCTTAAATAAAGCCACAGTTTCCTGTGGTAATGACACACTTGCAGACCACACCACAGCTGCCTCATCTTTTTGGAAATGATTAGTTTATTTTGAATTTAGACTAAAGTATCTAAGCCAGGATAGGTCACTGGAGCAACAGCTATGATGTCCTAAAGAAATCAGGCTGTAGCCTACAATTGGTCTGACTCAGCAGTAAACACTGGAGCCTGTGTGCAGGGAAATGTGTTTGCTACAAATACAGCCTCTTTTGTACATCAGGCATATTTTACTAACACATCACTGTGGGACTTGATGGTCTCACACAGCCATTCCCAGTAAACACTGCTCTTCTCTCACTGGCTTATCTGCACAGTCATCCTTTTATGTTTCAAAGTCTCCTTTGTAATAGAGAAGGAAGTTTTGGAACACATCGTGTCACATTGAAAATAAAATTACCCGCTCCTGAACCAAAATTCTGAAGTTTTCCAGAATAGTTTAAATAAACATGCTTTCATTTCTGACTAATTTTTCCCCCTCTTGGAAAATTCCTTGAAAGTTATCCCAATTTGGAGGTTACCAGAAGTAAAAAAAAAAATTCAGTGAGCTTTCTAGTATCCTCTCATTGAAATATAGGCCAGGCACACTCCAGTTATGGTAAGTGTTTCTCTGTGCCAATTGTTCCACACAACAGATCTTAGGCAATCCCTTCTGTCCTTACAGAGCATCTACTTACATCCTTAGGCAGAAAAAGATCCGATTAAAAGGGATTAGAAAAAGGTTATATGAAGACAACTTTTAAGGATCTCACAAGATTTTTTTTTCGTAATAATCTAACTCCATTAAGGAAAAAAAATCCATTTGTAAGTGGTTTTGTCAATGGTGGGAGCTGGCAAGGAAGACAAGGAGCTCAGCTTTAGCCAGGTTACACAATAACTTGCTACTATTTGTGGATGGCTCCCAAAGGGCCAAAGAAATTAACTCGTGGTTAGTTAAATAATAGTTTTATTAAAACAATGATCAGATCAAATAACTGGCATGTATGTGCAGGAAGTCTTTCAAAATACTCAGGTCCTGAAAAAGAGTCAGATCAAGAAAATATCTTTTAAATATCTGACCCCTGAAGTAACTGAGACCTGTAAAAACTAGAAGAAAAAAAGTTTTTTTAAACCTTAATCCCAACATTCCCTCCAAAGAATAACACAGTTCTCTACTTTCAGTGTTTTCTCTTCATGCAGATGTTTTCATTCCCTCATCACAGCAGAGAAATTTTTTTATCCTGTGACCACAGCTCTCTTTTAACATTTTATTTTTAAAAAGAGAGATAAATGAAGGTGACTCAAAGCTGTGTTGTTTCACATCCCCCAGTTGATTTGTCCACTGAAAGGAGCAAGTAACTGGAAAAGAGGCACGCTGACTGGAGAACAAGCCCTCCAGATACCCCACAAGCTGCAGAGAGCTGCAGCTGCAGATGAGCACCACAGCTCCTGAGGGTACCCAGTCCCTTTTTTGGGGGGCTCATGAGCCACCTTTGCACCTGCACATCTCTTCAGGTGAGAAGAGCTGCTCTGCCTCTGGCTGATGAGGCAGGACAGAGAGCAGCGTGGCTGCCTGGTCCCACGCCTGCTGCAAGAGGCACTGCCTGGGCTCAGTGGCTGCAGAGTCAAGTCCAGGGTGAAACTGTGTGAGCAAAGTTACCAGCTCTGGTATGAGAGGATCGCAGCACAGGGAGCAGACTGCTCCCAAAAAGGGCCAAATTACCTCATGGGGTTCAAATGGAGTGTGCAAAGGCAGGGTGCCTGCAGGCAGCTTGTGCCCTGTTCTCTGGGCTTCTGATCCATGAGATTACTTGCCCAGTGGAGGCTTTGTGAGTTTTTGGGGTGTAAGAGAGCACCTTGGGGTACTGAGAGTGGTTTATACAACGCACAGCACAAATAGATGCTGTCAGCAATATAAAGTGTGTTCAAAGAGAACAGCAATGTAAAGAGTGTCTGACTCCTCCTGAGCTCTCTTCAGTGCAAACAATGCACACTCCTGTGGCAGATGCCCATCCAAAGGTGAATTGCTGCCCCTGATCTCGGATGCATCCATCAGTTTGCATTATATTCAGCTAATGGTGAGCACTGCCTTTTGGGTGGGTATGGAGCACTTGGTGAGCTTTTTGGATGAAGGGCAGGTAAGAACTTGCTATGTCTTGTATCCAAGATTCGAGTATTTACCTGTTGGAGCCCTGCATATTAAGGCCCACGCGTTTACACTGCAACTCAACGTGGAATTTTAATGAATTCACGGACTCTGAAGGCCCCCACCCACCTCTTCTCAAACAACTGCAATCCTCTGCATTCCTCTCAGCTGTACCTGCTCGGCATGCAATGGCAGCTGGTCAGACTGGGAACAAACAGGCCTGCTACTGAACACTGGGGATGTGACAGCGTTTTCAGGGGCCAGCTCAGCCATCTCTCAAAGCAGAAAATGTCCCTCCTCTCCCAAAGCACAGCGAGATCAGAAATTAACTCAGAATTCACTCCTTCCATCATAGGTCTTTTATGGCAGTAAGTTATACAGCACCACAAGCCAGGTTTGATCCCTTTCACCTTCCTGTTGAAGAAACCACTCTTGCTCAAACACAGAATGTTTGTGGTGAACATAATCAATCACTCACCTAAAAGAAAAACGAAAGCCAGCAGTGAGGTAGATCTTTGCCAAGCCTTGACCAGATTTACCATGCCATTTACCATTCACCATCATCCACATCCAAGGGAAGAGTGGTGAAAAGAGAAGCTAGTTCCCAGGATATGGCAGAATCTGATTTTGCAACTGATCTTGTAAATCTCCAAGTATAAAGCAGTGGTTTAGCCCATGAAGAGGGGCTATGCTGCCAGCAGATAGAGAGAGATAGAAAGAGTTTCTATTCCAGTATCTTAAAATGTGATGAGACACCAAAAAGATAAACTCTAGACATTATCAGTCTCTCATATTATCTTGACACTTACTACTGGAAAGGAAAAAAAAAGGTGTCCTATGAAGGAGAAAGGACAGCAGAGAAGAGAAATGGCTACAGTACTAAAAGGTGACTTATCTTTATCTTACTCTAGCTGGAGCCCAAGGAACTCCTCTCCATTGGCAACAATGGTACATCTTCTCATGCCAAGACATCCTGAGTGAATTGGTCTGACAAATCCCATAGCAGGTTCAATTAGGATAAGATCTGACATTTCAAAGCAGGCTTCTTAAAAATACAGCCTGCCAAAGACAGTCTATACCAAATTCTGGATTAAGAAACATGGGATAACTCTGTGCTCTTCTAAATCCCAGGATCAGCAGCAAATGAGAAAGAACAGGATGAGTAATGCATGCAAATGGCTGCATTCATATTTGAACACAAATCAGAAATGCCTGTCATTAAAGAAATCCCTCAGCTTGTATCCCACCCTAGGTTTCAGACTGGATAACATAGTATAACACAGCATAGCAACATTTATACCTGTCCAAATTGAAAACAACCTGCTTGCCATACTCCAGGACCTGGATGGCTGTTTCATTGACACACACAGAGCACTGGAGACACTCAGTTGTAGCAGTGTTTTCTTCCTCTTCAGCTGCTCCAGACTGGTGAACCCCACAGTTACAGACAAAATTGTTTTAGCAAGGGCCTTGCATTTGCTTTTACTTTTTACAACTAATCTCAAACATATTTCTCTCTGTGTCTTTCATTTTATGCCTTTTGTTCTCCAGTTATTTAGTCCTTCTACCATTACCTCCCAACTCTGTTGCAGCTAGTTTCACTAGCACACTTCCATTTTCTAGGCAACAGTCTCTAGTAAAACTAGCACAGAAGACTGGTCCCAAAATCAATCATTTGGGAAGAGCTTTCAATTACAACTTCCCTCCAGTCAGAAAGGTCTCTTTTCACTGAAATCTGCCCTTTAGGTTACCTATTAGTCACAATTTTGCTGGCATTACTCAGCATGTCTCCCAGTTTCACACACTACACCCCACTAGGAGCCATGCAATGAGGACTGCATTTCCCTGACTAGAAACACCAGTGCTTTTATCAGTGACTGGGTTAACCTAGATCATGCTTGAGCTGACCTCCTGCATCTTCTTTCCTTTTCCTGCTACCTTATGTCCTATTCATACATTTAAAAGAGCAGAACAGTTGCTATGAATTGCCTTCACTCCAACAGGGCTGTCCTTGCCTGTTTATCAAAGACAGACTCACATTCTGCATCTGAACAGGATCTTTTTTCCTCTGTTAAATCTTATTGAAAGTAGTGTTCTTGAGCCTGCAAATATATGGGTCACTTCCTTCCAGATACCAAGATGACAATGATCCAGCCATTCTCCAATATTTGACTAGAGTTGTTTCTCCCACTTTGGCTGAAGCCATTTCAATTTCCAGGTTTTTGCAGCCATGAAAAACCTGCTATGCCTGAATATTCAGAATAAGCATCCTGACTGAAACAAAAACACAGTATCTGATAAATTGTTGGGCCATGGCAAACTACTTTCTTTTCCCTTTTTGTTTTTGCTGCTGAAGGACCTTTTGGTATTTGTCTTAATTTCTTTTGCAGAGTCAAACTCAGCTTGTTTCATGCCAATTCTCATTTTACCCATATATTTCCTGACCTCTTACACATGTCTTTCTTTGCTGACCTGTTCTTTTTTCTACTCCTTATTCAGTCATATCTGATAACTTTTCTTCCATGTTTTTCACTTCACAAGATATGGCTGAAAAGCTAAGCCTTAGATCTGCACTTATTTACTCTTCATTTTAATTGAAACTGAAATCCCTCAAAGCAAGGTTATTTTCTGCTTCATTTTACAACTCAGTGCCAGATCTAAAACAGTATTGCTTCTTGCTGTTTCAGTGACAGGTAAGGAACTGTGCTGGCCACTGCATTCAGAAATGTCTGAATTTAGCTATTTGTTCCCTGGTATAATCCAGGAAGTCAAAGCCTCCCATAATGACAGACTTTAACAAGCAAGATCAGTATCTCCCAAATCCAGTTCTCGAGGTCATTGGCAGATATACCACACTTCCTCAGCAATCAGACTTCCCCAGAATATCTTTGGCTCTATTAGGTTGGTTATTTAACTCATTATCTCTTCTTATTTACCTCATTAAAGGCTTACAGTAACATCAAACTGTTTACTCCAGTCTTTCACAAGTTAGGTATGCTCCAGTACCTGCACTCCAGCTATTCCTTCCTTTTCCTCACCTTCTCCTTCAGTAACTGCTCCCAGACATACAAACACACCCATAGCCCCCTGCCCAGCCTCCTTTGTCATGTCCTCACTCACTTGAACTCCTCCCGCCATTTCCAGGTGTAACTGCAGTCCAGTGATTTACGGCACCTATGCTCAATGACAGCCAAAATTTTATGTGAAACACCTCCTCAACCAGCAACCATCTTAGCTATCTCCACAACTGTTCTGCCATCTCTGTTGCACCTCAGCAGTTCCTTGTTCCTTGACAGAGTTTTTACTAAAAATACTTTTACAAAGGAATCCCTCTCCCCCCGCCCAGGTATTCAGACTTTAATTCTGGACCTACAGAATCTCTTTCTGCCCCTGCTCTTGGCTATTCAAACTAATTTCTTTCCTAGTAAATCCTTAGCCCCTCATTTAAGTGTATTGTTGTCCAGAGATTGATTCTGCCACAGAAAATTGCAATGAATTTTGGACAGATTTTATTTCTATTTAATCTACTTATTTTTTTAAAAAAATATATAGGTACTAGCTATTCATATTTTTATCTCTGCCTCAGTGCTTTTTCTTCCTCAGTACTCCCAAGTATTAGCAAAATGAAATCCAAATTGCTCAGAAAGAACTCTTTTGTGCTACAACCTAGTAGATACAGTCCAGGTTGATTGGGATATCTTCCCAGAGCGAATTTTTTTACATAATACCCTTAAGATACAATCTCCCTTATTCCTACTTTAAATCAAATATAAAAATATTCAAACTCTATCAACTTTCTTCCTTTAACACAAATAAAAATAACTGCATTTGGCAAACAGGTTGTCTACTCTCATTCTCTCTGCTGGAATTTCACCTTATGGGAGCTCATGCAAGCCATTTTTTATTGGCTTTAGTTAACGTAAATTCAAATAAACTCAACACTCAAAGCCAAACTTTCAAAAGGTGTCATATATTTTGTCTGCTTTGAACTCAAGGATTTTGCAGGCTTTCCCTGTAGGTCTGCCAAGGTTAGCAGAGTTCAGAGAACCTAGCCCAAATTGCAAGGCTGCAATAAAACCTGACATGGAGATTCATCTAGTTTGAATGTTTATGACAGTTGCTCTATGCAATTACCTCCTTGGTCCTTCTGACACCCTGAAGAAAAGCAACAGAAATGGATTTTCCAATAATGTAATCTGCAGAAAACTGTGTTGGGACTTATAAGGAGCTGCATGTTACAGGCCTGTTGCTGCCATAGCCACCCCTATTTATTTTTTACAAGGAGCTGCTGCTGTTCAAAATGAGCCACAAGTCAGATTCTGAATTTCAGCTTTTTGAATTTGCTGAATGAGTCAGTTTCATACCTGCTCTAACAACAATTGTTTCCAGCACAGGTCTGACCACTCCCTGTGCTCCCAAAGCCATATTGGAACATGGGATCTTGCTCATGTGGCTGGCCTCATGGCATGCTGACATCATCCAACACATCTGCCATCTCATAAAATCAATTTTTTCCCAAACAAGTCTAGATTAATTACACTATTCCTGGACAGCCTGCAGGTTAGAGGTCAAGAAGTGACACATGCTATACACATCCATACACAAAAAAGATTCCCTCAAAGCTCTCCACTGAAAAGAGAGTGGAGATGGAAACTTTTGATGGAGTTCATTTTTAAGTTATGTCCCACAGCCAGCTGAAGACAAAGAGGACTACAAACTACAACCAGAAGGGTTGCTAAAGATGCATGCATACATACAATTGGAATTTCTTCCTTGTCCTCACCTTCCTGTGTTCTGTACTGACATCCTTGCCTATATATTGACCTGCTCTACAGGTATATCTGCACTGGCCATATTATGTACTTCTATTAAGAACAAATTATAAAAGGGCTGAATGAAAAATAAAATTAATTCATCACTTACTACAAAAACTATTACTCCTGGAAATATATTTTAAAAAATTTTTAAAAAGCTGAAAGGGCCATAACACATGACTGCCTAGATGATTCTACAATATACATATAGGCACTTCAGATGTGCTCAGTTTCAGGCATTTAGTCAGAATCACAGCGATTACCTCTTCACCTTGTGTCTGTTTCCACAAAGCAGGCAGTAAAAGTTGATTCTATAAAGAAACATCCTAGCTCCTCAGTGTACCCATTGTATCCTCAGTAAAACCAAGGCTGGAGAGCCTCAAAAATCCCTAGGTTGCTGCTGAGATCTCTGTTTCCAGGTGGCATCCCTGCCACACAGCAGGTTGGCTTTGCCCTCTGCACCATTTAACAAGAACAAAGCTATGTAAAGTGGGTGGATAACCACCAAGACGCTTGGTTGATCAAATGACAGGCCACTGCCACCAACCCATTTGCTGATCTCTTTAAAATTGAGATGGGTGAGCGGCGACAGAGAACGCGAAATACAGTGTCCTGTTGGAACACAGTTTCAGCTCATTAGCAGCTGTGTGTTGAGAGGAGTGGAGGCCATTAGCTGGGTTCTTAGGTATGGATGTATGTGAATATATGAGATAGGATATATGCAGCAATCCCCTGTTAAAGGTGCAGTGACTTTGCCAGTGCCCTGACCTCTGGAGCCTTTCCGTAAGGCGCGCTGGCTCACTCTCGCTTCTCCCTGCAGATTAGCTGTGTCTGCTGCCAGGCGCCTACTCTCTCTTTCCCTAATGTGATTAAACAAGCTCCCTGTCTCTCCAGCCTTGTGCAACCGCCTCTCCCTTAGTCACCTAAGCGCTCTACAACACCCCAAAGGAGTGGAGTCAGCTGAAACAGCAGCGTTCCCAGCTCTGACATGTAAAGTACTTGCACTCACTGCTAAATAAACTTGGAAAAATGTTCACAATGCAGCTGTGTGCACAAGATGCTGCAACCTCAGGGCAAGAATAATTACACACAAACAAGATACTTAGGATTTATGTTCCCCTCAAATAAAAATGTGCGCTGCTCATGCCAATCTCAGCGCTTCATGGTATGCCTGCAATCTGAGGCAGAGGAACAGATTTTCTGTTAGGGTTAAGAGATTAGATACCATCGTTGCTTTATTTTCCAATAAACTTTGGAGGCATTCTAAGCATTGTGGGTACACATTGATATGCTTTTCACCATACAAGGATGAGGATTCATGGGAGGTCTTTTAAATGCCCTGCTGTGTTAATGGTATTTATTCAGGCAATTTTCTATTGGCATTTGTTGATGATTCCTTTTCAGAAGTTACAGGGTTAAAGCTCAAGCCCACAGGAATACCAGACCAAAACAAAACTGAGGAAGTTTCAGAAAAAGAAACAAGTATTCCTAGACCATTCCAAGCATAGGTTTATCTAACTTGCTCCTAAATTCTCTCATGAGGGAGAGCGCCAGCTGCTTGTGCAAGCAGCCTGTTGCAATGCTTATGCATCTCTCAGTAGATGACTGCTTCTCCTAATAGCCAATGCCAATTAAATCTGTTGCTAACAAAGTCAATCTCTCCTCTTCTCAGTGAACACAGCTAAAGATTGATTACAGTCTTCTTCATAATGACTTTTTAATCATGGTTGTATTTATCTTCTTTTCCTGAGGGAAAAAAACCCCTAAAGCCAATTCTCTGATCTTTCTTTTTTTTTTTTTTTTTTTTTTTTTTTAAACCTCTCAACACACTCCTTGTCTTTGGGTCTGTAAGTGTTTGAATGTGCCACATCCATGGGCAATGCCAATAAAAATCAAAGAAACCTCTGCAAAGAAGACTTGTCTGCAAGGGGCCTGAGATCCTCTGGAGTCATTCCCTTGAACCAGACTCAGCACTGAACATATGCACTGATATTTCATTATACTCTCATGCTCTAACAAACCCTGCTCTAAAAATCAAGGGAGACTCCCTTGAAGTTGTTTTCATGCCTACTTAGCTCTGCAGTGGAACCTGAAAGGGTAAGACTTAAAGAGCTGAAAGGAGACTTTGCAAGCTTTGCTTTGCAGACGTGGAAAACTCCACAAACAACTTCAGGAGTTCTTTAGTAAGCAATTGCTCGCTGGTTGGAATGCAAGTTACACCATGTTAGACCCACTTCATATTTTGCCCCAAGGAACCAGCAAGCTGGGTGGGAGACCGACAGGCATTCCCACCAGCCTGTCAGGCTGGACAGGCTGCAAGAACAAGCAGTCAGTCTGATATTTTTGCCTTCCCTTTCTTGACCTCAACTACAGAGAAGAAAAAGTTAATGCAGGTTTCAACCTCTGTATTTAGGTCAAGTTCTGTTAAAACTGCAAGGGAAAAGGTTCAGGAGTTCACAATTTTCTTAGCCAAATAATGAGTACAGAATTTACATTCCCCTGCTTAGAAGACTTACACAAGGCTATGCAAGTGGTATGTGAGCAGTAACTGCCTCTTTACAGGAATCTTCTGGAATCAAAGGAGAGAAGCATGTCACTAACAACTCTATCTCATTTTTAATATTCTGTCTGCAGGTGGCCACTATTTCCATGATCCAGCCTGTTCCTTGTCATATTCTGCTACATGAAAAAAAAAAAAAAAAAGGATAAAATAAATATATTAAGAAAATGTAAGTAAGAAGAATAAGTAATAAGATAGATAAAAGAAGTATATTAAAGTGTATTAACCAGGCATGGAAAAAAGATGCAAGCCCCAAAACCCATGGCATGGAGGAAAATGTTATTTTTTGCTGCTGGCAATTTTCTTTGTGTTGGCAGAACATGTCATTTCGACTGTGAAGAGGAGCACATGTACTGAGCTCTGTGAGCTCATTGTGATATCCTTGCTGGTGCCAACTAGTAGCAATTCAGAACTCAACCAGTTATTGAAAATGAATCCATTACAGTTGTCAGGTACCAGTCAATCTAAACCCTAGTGAGAACTGGTCAGAGACTGAGTGACTTTAGAAATTAATACATTTTTGCTTGTTTCTGAGGCTCAAATGGGTACATGGAAAAGATACTGTCTTCCAGTAGCCCGTTTTGTGATTGATTAGAAATTAAATCCTTTGTGCCTGAATCAGGGTGGGGAAAATATTTCGAGACTGCAGTTTGATCTGAGTGTTGCTTTTACTTGTGGTTTGGCAAAAGACTCTGAAATGCTGTTAAATCAAAAAGGCAAAGAAAACCTGCAATTGCCGTGTCTCTGCTTATAAAAAAAACATTTTAAAATAACCACATGCATCACTCACTACACAGATGCCACATTCTTCCCTACCCTTATTTAATAGCTAGCTGTCAATCTACATTGAAGAGCAGTTACCTGACATTACCATAATAATGCTTCAAAGCTTCATATTAAAGATGGGTATCTTCCTAGGCAAGCCCATAGGGGTAAAGAAAAAAAATAAGCCTTTTCTCTCTAGAGTTGCAAAAATGCAGTTCTCTAGGAGATGACAGAGTGCAACCAGGCAGGAACAACAATCACAGATACTCCTGACTTCTCTTTACTGTAATTAAGCAAAGAGAGATCAACAAATCTGTATCTGCATAAGACAGGTTTCTCATCTGTATTTCTATTAACTGTGGTAGAGAGGAAACTAAATGTGAACTGAGACCTCTGGCCATTAGCATAACATAAACACTTCTTCCATCTTCCAGGATAAGCATTACACTTCTCAGGACAGCTCATGTACAAACCACTTTGATGTCTAGTCATTCTCCAAACGCGCTCCTTTCACATGCTCCTGCTGTGAGCAAACACTGCCATGAAAACTTGCCTGTGTCACAGGTTGGGGAGGTGGTGCCATGTGTATGAGCCAAAAAACATCAAAATCTTTTAAGCTGAGTTAATTTGATATTGAGTAGGGGGAACTGGAGCTGACATTTAAAATCGCTGCTTTCTGAGCAGGATTAGAGGGAGGTGGCAGGAGCCAAAGGCTGGCTGAACATCTGAGACACACAGCTGACTCCTTTAAGTGTGAGGAATGGTGAGAAATCAAAGCATGGAAATCCTGTGAAAAAGAGTCCAGGTGCTTAGGTGAAAGAAAAGTACAGTTGAGCTACCAATATATATATAGAACCTTTCCTTCCCTCTGCAACAGAGTAGGGAAGCTCAGGACCTGACAGTAGTTAGAAAGCAGAAGGCAACAGCTGCTTCACAGGAAAATTTCCATCACCAAACATACAGCAAGCACTGGGCATATCCTCTCTTCTTTCAGCGTGTATTGAGATTCATCCAGAGCAAAAACTTTCCTTAGAAGCTACTGTCAAGTAATCCATTGACACCAGTCTCCATGCTCTGCTGATACCTCTGCAGCCTTCTGTTGACTAGGCCTTCTACATCTCAGCTTTCCACTTACCAGAAGCTAAATGTTGCAGGAATGCAGCTGTGCCAGTCTTCCATGTTGTGAGAGAAGATTGCACAGACATCTGACACATGAGATTACACAAAGGGAAGCCATTAGGAAATGCTACAAAACCCCAAGTGTCCATAAGAGAAAAAGGAAGGCTAAAGACAAATGTCCTTCATGAAGGAAACTTGTTCATCATGAGACAAACATGCTCCTGTGAGCCACCTTCCAGTGGTTCCTAGCTCCATGCTAGGATAATATCACCCAAGGATAGACAGAAGTGATATTTCTCAGCACCTCCCTCCTGTACCTTACACAGGAGGATAAAAACCACCTACATGAGAGCAGTGGCACCTTCTCACTACTCTGAGGCACAGTATCCATTCAAGGCAGGGAAGTTCCTTATTCAAGCACAGAACTGTTGTGGGCAAAGCAGAGTATTTATAAATTTGTATGCAATGATGTTTACTCTGATACCACTGGATTGCTTCATACCAGCGTTTTGACTGAAACAAGATGAGATAATGGGAACCCTGGCTGTTGGAAGCCAGCTTGGTTTCAGTTTGAATGTATGTATTTATTTAAGCCTTCACAAGGTTTCCTATTGACTCTGCACATAAAAGAAGATAAGTCAATGAAGAAAGAGAGCCTCAAGAGCTCAGAATGGTATTTGTGAGCTCATGCCATAAAAGGAGAAAAAGCAAACACCACAACAGTTTTGGATACCATGGGCTTCTTTCACAGCAGTTCACTTTACATCCCTGGTTCCCTCTTACTCTGAAAGAGGGTTTTCCTGAAGTGGAAGAATGGGGAAGAGGGAGCAAAAAAAAAGTTTTATAGTGCAAAGAAACTCTTTCTCAATTCTTCACACTGAGTTTTCAATTGGCATACAAAAAAAGCTTCTACATTTGGAAAACCTGAGTACACAGCTCTTGCTGTGAATCAACACAAGACCCATCACACAAAAGCAACGTGTGTTCACATGCATGCATGAACATGTACACAAACACACATGCTTGTTCATGTATGCACACGCCCAGAGGCAGCCACTACCACTCTTTCTAGGGGAGCTCCATCTGTGCTGTGGAGAACAGCACTTTTCAGCAAGAACATCCACTTTTGAATCAGTTTTCAAGTACTGGATCTGAAATAATAACAAGCCTCAGCAGCAAATCTGAATTCTGGTTCAGTCCTCTCCTGGGCCTGACCACAAAAGGAACTGTGTCAGGGCTTTTCTTGGATCTGTCGTAGATCAAATTGTGTCAACATTAACTCACAGAGCTTGTGGACCAAAACAGTAACACAGCTATGAAGAACTAAGTTCTTCAATGGCAAAAAATTATAAATAAGAGAGTATTTGATGTATTAAAACAGTGCTCTTCATTAAATGCTTGCACAAAGTATAGCAACCATGACAAAATAATTTGTGGTTTATGCAGGTATACAGCTACATTAGACTGCACAGGCCATTTAAATAGAGCATTATGCTGGCAATGATTGTTACTAACCCTACGTTAAGAACTGTGGGCAGACACTTCATTAGTGTTACACGGATCACCAGGATATTGTGCTGTCTCCATGCTGCAAAAGTGTGGAACAGAGAAGAAAGATTGAGTGGGATGATGAAGTCATCTGGCAAATCTCCACAGGGTGATGCACCTAGGAGCAAATGACATAGCATCTTCACACCACCCACTGGATACACCACTGGACTGGAATTCAGCTGCAGACAGACATTTCAGTGATCCCCATTGCCCAAGCGTGGACAAGCCACAAATCAAACCCAATAAGCTGGATCTGTGGAGGAGGAAACACTAATGCTACCTTTCTTAAGTTTGAATTCTAGCAGAAAAAAAGTACTGGTAAACCTCCTGAAAAATAGAGTCACCCAACATTGCCCATTCTTGGTTGACTTTATATTGCCCAAACCTAAAGTACCAGGTATGGCATTTCAGAATCTGCTTCCAACTTTTTTTCCTTTTGAAATTAAAACCAAATCATCTCTTAATCTTGGGAAATAGTGATACTCACTTTATGGAAAAAATCTGCATAAACTAATGAAACATTGGCTGCTTTGGCTCTTAGCTCTCAATCTACAGATACGAAAATGATAGATTCACTAACAATTGAAGAACTCCCATTATACCAAGAGAACATGAAGGCAGATACAAGAACTCTTTCTTTTAGGGCCACATAATCTAAACAGTGTTCAACAGCTATTACTGGTAAAGGCTAACAACCAATCACATATGTCATAGAAACAATCCTAAAAGTTATTAAAGAACACTGAGCTGGGGACTTGAGCTTTAACAAAACAGAACCAGTTTCAAGCAGGAAGAAAGAAAAGGTTAATAACACTGTAACCTGCAATGCCCACTCAGAAAGTGCTTTCGTTAAGAGGCAAGTATCAACAAAAGTGAGCAGGAGGTTTGCAGAAAGAGGTGTTTCCTGTCTCCTTTCTAATGCATTTATCAGATTGTGGAGGACAAAACTCCCCATTTTTTTTAACCAGAAGGTTAATTTATATAGCTATATTCTGTGGACAAAATAAAGCCTTATGATGTGTAGAGGACAAAAGAAGATATTCAGTAACAAGCTAGAACAGCAAAGGAACAAGCAATGTATTTATTTTACCAGCTACTTTATTTTTCCAAATACTTTTTTTTGTTTGTTTGTTTCTCTAAAAGAACACCAGTTTCATGCTTTTTCTGGAATTACTTTTAAGATCAATTCTTTCCTGGCTGTTTTCCCTCTCTGTCTCCTTCCCCAGATCTATCCCCCCTGCCACAAGGAGAGGCAAAGTCCTGCCACGTTTAAGTGGAATGTTGACGCCCACGTGGGTGGGTGCAGAATTAGCCAAAACAAGTCCCTGCATTCCTTTGGATGTCAGCACCTTCTGCTGGCTCTTTCCTAATATCTTATTAATAGGTAAAATCTCTTCTCCAGATCAACCTTCCCCATTCTTTTATGGTATAAAAAAAAAACAGAAATGAAAAACTTCCTTAAAAACAGAAAACCTTTCTTAAGCAGGTGTCCAGGCTTATTTATAGCAAAGAATTACACTAGTTAGACAATTACAGTTTTTCAGTTGCCCAATTTAAATTCCTATAGGTACCTAATAAACCATCAAATGAAGAAGAATTACCAGTAAATAGCAATTACCTTGAAAGAACAGCACTTTAAATATTAAAGTGACACTTCATTAGTTATGCTGGCAAACAGGTCAGTTTGAATCAAATGGCTATTTTAAATTAGTGGTCCTATTGCAGACATGGGGTGTAATTTTTATTACCAAATACCCAGCCAAGCTAGTGACCTTAAAAACATTACTCAAGAAATGGTTGAGAGTTAATTAGAATACTGTGCCAGGGAGAAAAAAAAAAGAATAGGCTTGAACATCTCTGAATTCTTTCCAGGAAGGTGTTTTTAATAATGGCAGTAGTTTACTCCATTTAAAGGTCCATATCCTCAAGTCAAAATGTAGGCTTTTATGAAAGCAACAAAATATAAGACTAGAAAAATATTTCCATCCCCTTTTTTCCCAACAGCAGCAATTTTTTTCTCAAGAAACAACATGAAGAGCTTTCAAAGCATTTATGTCTGCAGAACTGTATCCCTACCACAACAGTGACTCTAAGTTTCTGCTGATATTACCTTTTGCTTCACATGCTGAAATGAAAGTACCAAGAAAACCAACAGATTAATTTATTTTGACATTGCTTTTTATTTTTAGCAGTCTGTGGTGTTAGAACTCATAACAAAATCATATGGCTAGTGTACATTTTCTTTGCTGCCATCTCTGTTTTCTAAAATGTACACCAGAGCAAAGAGTTATTATAGTGATAACTCAAACTGCTTACCTGTAACACCTCTTCAAGAGTCTCATCATAGAGAGAAATTCCTGTATTTTCATCACTCCTGAAAATTGTATCTCTAACCTTTCACAGAAGACATGAAAAATATACTGTCATAATGCAAAAGGAATAGAAGTCTCAGCATGGCTTGTTTCTTTTAGGTTCATTCACATTCATCTTTCCATCCCTTCACTTATTTTCATCCCAGTTTGTATCCAAGAATGCCATCAGGTCCTCCACACAGTCCTATCCAGTGTATTCTGTGATTGCAGAAACTTAAGTAACAAGCAGCTATGTGTCCCAAAATCTGCCCACCTTAAGTAGAGCATTTAAGGTTTTTTAAGCCACAACTGGGCAAAATTTGCCAACTACTTACCAGACACAAAAGAAATACATAATGCTATGAGTCATGATGGAGGATCCATGAGAACTACCATAACTACACTAAAGTTCAACATATCAATTAATGCCCACTGAGGTGAACGACTTCACAAAAAATTCAAAGGGAGATTCAAAATTAAGTTCAAATTTTGTAGAAAAAAATTAGGTAGTCTTTCTGTCCAAAGATAGAATCCATTAATTTCTAGGAGGTACACCTGCCAGAGGTACAGGGTAGATCCAGAGCCTTGTGAAAAATCTTTGAACTCCAAAACTGTTAGAGCTCTGATAATGTATTTGGGTACCAAAGGTGGGACTTGGAATGAATTTACCTTCCTGAGAAGGTGAGCCCTGAGAAATGGCCTTTGCTCCTGAGTTTATATTAAACAATAAAGTATATGAACAGTCCCAAAAATAGGGATCAAAATTCTATATTCTATCTTGTGTGAATTCCTTAACCAGGAGGCTACACAAACTTCACCACACACCCTCAGTGTCTCCCCTGAATTGTTGCCTGACTAGTGGAATAGTTTATGCAGGAGCAGTGCAGAATGTTCCCACACTTCCCTTGAAGATGGGAGACAACAGTAAGAATACCTCAAGCAAAGTAAGAAACTGGACTTGGATCTGTCAGATTTAGATGATGTCTAGCCACTACGGTGTTATATAAAATATGAGAAAAATTTGACCAGAAGAGCTCTGTAAGAGAGAGGGATGAGTCTTGTTCAGCAATTTCAGACCAAAACTGTGAATATCCATCAGCAGGAGAGACTTTAGGCCTCCAGACCTATTTCTTCAGCACATCAGGTGGGTGTATGGAGATATGTTTGATCAGAGCATGGTGTCTCATGCACTAGCCCAAGAAGATGGTAACATTTTAGATATATCTTGTTCTCAGTATTTGTTTTAGCTGGTACCTGACACATCCAGAGCCTGCTGTCTGTTTTGGATCTCATCCTGAAGAGTGTAACTGTCCTTAATTACTATACAGGGCTCTGAAGCACCACAAAGCAAAGGTCTGGATTGCACTCAAGGTAATTCTGTGCCTGATCCTGCTCTCACTGGGAGCTTTGCCACAGGTCTGAATGGGCCTGGAACAAAACTCACTCCATTCTCCATGAAGCTCTTAGTATGCTCCACAGAGGTGAGCACAACAACCAGGTGAGGACCAATGGCTGACTGTGTATGATTATTTTTCCTTGTATTCATGCCCACTGAAAGCTGTCCAGTAGTAGCTGAGATGGGTGAAAAGATACACCATAGCCAAAACAGCAAATCCTGGAATGCTTCTGAGCATTCAGGTCTCAGCCTTATCCTGGCCCCATCTAGGAACTACAGGAACATCTAGCAGCATCAGGATTGCTTCAAAGAAGAAAAAATGTATTTCACAAGCTGGATGGTCAGAAGAGCAGGGTGACAGGACATGTCATGCTGTGCACTCAGCTTTGTCTTTTCCAGAAAGAGTAATGAGTCAGGCAACACCCCATTCCAAGAGGCTCTCCCCATACTCTGCACAGACCCAGTGACACAGACCCTTAGCACAGTCCTCAGGAAAAGCAGGCAGCAGAGCCAACAAGCAATACTGCTCAGTTCTCCCCCTGCACAGATCACTTGGGGAAAAATGAAAAGCCAATTATTTCAGATTAACTGTGGATTTAACAGCCTAATTTAAGCATTCACGCTGGAAAATGAGCTGCAAAGTACACCTGTAGGAAACAAGGCCCTTATAATCAAAGAAATTAATTTGTTCATTTCAGCTGCGTATTCATTGAAATGCCTATCTCGTACAAATATTTGTCTGATATATTGATATACAAATATAATTTCAGTATACTAGCTGAAACTCTAATTAGAGTAATAGCTATATTTGCTTTGTAAAGGTCTTCCTTGCTGAAATCAATTAAGAGTGCACAATGAAATTTCATTAAGCTCTACAATATGTTTTTCTACCAAGTGCAGAATTACTATCTTCCCACTATCTTATTACAATCATGCATGAGGGGAGTCCTAAATAGATTCAGAAATCATTGTGCCAACAATGTCCTGTGCTTCTTTATCAGTAAACATGGATTTTTCCCCCCACCTCCTGAAGGAACATATTTGCCATGCATGTAAACAGCTCTGAACTGATGAATGCAGAATTAAATTTACTGAGGGGTACACCTGTAGTCATGTCAGCCTCAAGCTGCCCAGGAGAGTTCCCTCATACAAGGAGGCACAACTTTCATTCTGTGTGGCCTGGGTTACAAGTTCTCCCTCCAACAAGCTCACCATCATGGGTGATAACCACCATTCCCTTTACATGCCCTTGTACCCCCATTTTACACTCTAAACTATGAGGCAGGGAAACAAGACCCTTACAAATGTATATTGCTCAAGAAGTGCTATGGCAGGGCAAACAAGCATCAGAAGTGATGGACAGAGTTCTGATCTAACCTGAGAGGCTCAGGAATCAAAGAATATGTATCTCTGTTTCCCCAGAACACACACTAAATTTATGGCTGGGCAAAAGAAAGTTATGAAAGAAGGCAAACAGGCACACACAAAGCAAAGAAATGGAGAAGTCACTCCTAGAGCCAAGGTGGTGCCAGCAGCTGCACCCAGACAGACAATGATCTGTGTCTATTCTTCCCAGCACGTTCTCACTTCTGCCAGCCTCAGTCCAAACAACCCAACAGGTTTGTCACAACCACATGATTTGGGAAACTGCGTCAGTTCTTCACTCCTGACCTTCCTCCATGTCTCTCTCTTTATCCAGATTGCTAACACATGGATGTTGAAGCAGTGAGTACAGAAGAAATACCTCTCCTAGCCTAGACAGCCCTGCTGAACAGTGACAGGTTTATTCTAGGCTTGTGCACCTGAGGAATGAGGTCCTGATCCCACCCTCCTAAGACCCAGAAGGATAACAATTGGGTAGGAAAAGAAGGCACAAAAGGAGTGCCAGAAGAGATGTGGCCCAGAGATATGGAGGGAAGGTAGACCTGTGTTACAGATGTATGCTCCTCCTGGGAAGAGGGAGCTGGAAAGCACCTGGTAAAAGAAGGATGCTCACAAACATAAAGGGGCCAAAGTGAGGTAAGACAGTTCTGGAGTCAAGAGGGATCTCACAACACTAAAAACTGAGAAGCCTCTCTGCATGACACAAATTAAACTGGTGCCTTAGTACTTACTCTGGAGAATTGACTCATGTTGTAAGTTTGCAGCTCTTAGCTTGTAAGCAGAACAGAAACACTTTCTTCACTGAGAGACCCTAGAAAGGAGCAAAGAATTATCTGTTTTGCTAAGGGCATAAAAAAGTGTTTAACATGACCCTGAGGTCAGCTCTGTTGGTTGAAGCATGGTGCTGATGATGCCAAGGATATGGTTTCAATCCCTGTAAGAGCCACTCACTTAAGAGTTGGACTCAATCATCCCTCTGGGTCCCTTCCAACTCTGAATATTCTGTGATTATATTTCCTAATATAAATAAGGACTGGCACTTTCATAAAGTCAGACAAATAAAAGTTAGGTCTCTCAGATATTATATTTAGGACCACTTGGGAGGAGTTTTATTCCACCAGCAGCACTACCACCCACCTAAGTCTGTCCATGTGTTTGTGTGGAAGAGTGTCGTGTCTTCCTGCAGCACTCATGTCAGAATTAAAATGCCTTGCGTTGTAGACGCATTAGGAGTGCTTTATCATGCTCAACTCTTGCACACAGTGGCTCATTATGATTGGGTAACTCAGCTATTAAGCTCTACAATAAGCCCACGCTGAATCCTAAAAAGGGAGCCATATATAGGCTATGGAGGTGTTGAGTAAGAGAAGATTTACTGTGCTCTACATAATTAATTTTGCCTTCTATCTTTCCTGTATTTTTAGCAAAGCTGGTAGCTGAACACACTGAATAAATATATTATTGCTGCTGTTTCGTCAAGCATCTTTCAACCTAATGGAACCCTACTGTGTTCAGACTGTTCATGACCCTGTCACAAAGAACAACTGAAAATCTTTCATCATAAAACACAGATGATTCCTTTTCTTTTCCCTCTTTCTTTGCAGCTGAAAGAGGATTACTTTGGAACATGGATAGGTGTTGCATCCACCCGAGCATCCTCCATTATCCATGCTGGCAGTTGCTCATTGCCAGGCAGCTTTTGGAAGAAGCAGCTCTTGGACAAGAACAAGGGGAGGGTGGGAAGCACCCAAATAAAACAAACTATAGGGGAGGGAAAAAACCAGCAGAAGAGTGAGAGAAAGGGAAATTGAGAGGACCTGGGCAAAGAGACTGGAGTAGGAATGCAGTAAAGAAGAAGGCCTGACCAGAATCAGGTTAGCTGGTAGCAGGAATATGCTACACCAAACACAAGGGAAGAGGGAAGATCACAGCCAGCTGATCAGAGCCCAGGGTGGGGAGCAGGCAGTGGTGGACAAAAGGTGGAGATGTAGAACACCTGTCTAGCACTACCAGGAAATAAGATGCATGTGACAGCAAAGGCCAGGATATGGAGTTACCCTGGATAAGTTCCATGGGAGCATCATTCTAATGTCACATTATAGCATTTTTGTTCCTCTTTTCTACCTCAAAATACAAGCCAACTTTCCAACTTTTTACTGTAATTCTTGATGTTAAAAACAAAAAAGTATTTTCAGCTGCTAAAGCCAAGACTTAGGGTCTTAAAAAAACAGCTATGCAATGTCAATGTGTACCTCTTGTACACCAACATTTTAATGCAGCCTATATTAAGATGACTACTTGCTGTTCTTTCCCTCTACTTATTCTTCTTGTGCATTTTCTTTCATGACTGCAGTATGAATCGTTCCAGCACGTGCCTTTAATTCATAAATATTAGGTAGGCTGTTTCTTCCCCCACTGAGTATGACTGCAATTAAATATATTTTTTTCAAATGAAGCTGTTAATATTCATTGCTAACATCTTTCAGAGCTCTAGACTGCAGCTCAGACTCATATGTTCACCTGCTAACTATTGTTTAGTTGAGAACCTTTTTAAGGGGAATTTTCCTGCTAAAGATTGACCAAATATCACAAGAAGCAAATCCACTTAAACCTCATCATATTGAATGATCTATTGAATGATCCAGCTGGACAATGGATTATTAAATGTCAAGAAAGAGTACATCCTCTTTCCAGATTAGAAGAGCTATTCTTGTGCTTTTTAGTTTGCAATGGGTACTTACAGCTCTGTTGTTTCCTAAAACTAAAAGCAAAACCAAAGACAGACCTGTATAAACAGAGAATTTTATGGGTTTCGTAGTTTTAAGCCTAACTAACCAAAAAGCAAACAAATTCATAGCTTCACTGGGAAGAAAGAGATGAGAATGCTAGGAAGTGAAGCATGAAGCCCAGGATAAACTGTGTGACTGGATGCATTTTATAAGCAAAAATAGCACTCTATGAGAGAGAAAGTATAGTTTATATAGGGTATAGGGGTTCTGTCTGACCAAACCAGATACACACATTAACAAGAGGGCTATGCAGACAAGTAGGAACCATGGACCTGATCAAATCAAACACTGAGATGTAGTAATCTATACCATTTTCATTGCCAAAACATAGTGGAGAAAAAAAACAAAACCAAACCCAAACAAAGAAACGAAACAGTCCCTTGGGGCCTGTGACCTTCCACTAATTTTAACAAGGGGGTAAAAAATAATGGTGACCACCAGAAATCAAATGGATACTGGCCAAAGGAGTTACCTCAGAAGGTTTAAGCTGAATTTATCACCAAAATATATCTTCTACAGGGATTAAGCAAGTAAATAAATAAATCAGGTCTTGGATAAATAAACACCTCATCATTTATCATCTCTATTTGTCAGCAGATTGCATTGTGATTCTCTCACATGCTTTCACATAACTCATAACTGAAACATATTAAGAGGGTTGAATGTGTTCTAGACCCATGGCCCATTTATTTCTTTTCTAGGCACTAATTTCCCCTAAGTACACCTCAAATGGAATAGTTCCCTGGCAGCCTCCGAATAGATTTTGTTCGGCATCTGACTATAAAAGGGCAAAGATAGAACTTGACTTCAGGAGGAAACAGGAAGATTAAATTCCCTTTACTAGATTATTTGGAACGGACGCATGTGTTTAAAAAAATTGGGAAAAGAAATCCCTCAGGGCATGGTTTCCCATAGCTCAGAGTAGGTGCAAAGGAAAATAAAAAAATAAAAAAGAAAGTGATAAATCAGTGACAGCTTTCAAACTATGGATAAAGTCTGTTAAAATAAAAAAAAAAAACCAACAAAACCTGTAGTGCTCCACTTCTTGGAAAGATGAAGAGCCTTCATCCTCATTTATGTTGCTGATCAGTCCTGATCTAAGCAGTTGATAACTAGCAACAGTTTAGTTCCTCTGTGACCTCAACAACAAACAAGCAAAACATCTAGGGAGCTTCCAAAGAGGAGTTCCACACCAAGGAGAGAAGGGGATGGTTCCCACCACACACACACTTCTATTGAAACAGCTCTTGCATTGCATGCAGTAAGGACAAAAGCAAGGGAACACTGCAGTCCTGCAGCAGCCTGGTTCAACCCAGGGAAAATGAGGGTCAGAAAAAGGGATCCTGGGAGACATACCTTGGGGAAAAACTGATTGGATCCATTCAGCCTGATGGACCACGTTAAAACTGATCACAACAACAGTGCTCAGTGATGATTGTCATCACAAGTTACCAGCAATCATTGCATTTCAGGAATTTTCTTCACAATCCTTTTCAGACACCCTCTAAATTGATTTTTCCTGGCACATCCTCAAATGTTCTATTTAAAAGCTTACCAGCTGTTCAAAAAAATATAAAAGTATTTTATGTGGGCCAAGCAAAAGCACACCCATACTGGTAACTTGTCTGGGATGATGGTCAGCAGGTAGAAGATGAAGACAAAACCCCAGCAATACAGCTGAAGGACTGTCACTGCTGATCTGATCCAACTAATGTGATTGAGCAGGCAGAGCTCTGCCTCATTGGGTGAAATGCCTGAAGCACAACAGGCAAGATGCGTTTCATCCTCAAATTCCAGGAAAGCATTGTGCAAAAGCTCTGCGTGGGAAGGTTGTCTTTGCATGCCTCATGTGACTGAGTACAGTTAAAATGTCCCAAATCTCTTCCTGGTGTAACTGTATCATTACACCAGGAGCAATCTGGCTCACAAACCTAATGATCTCTCGTGAAGAAATGGGGCAGTAGCAAGAAGGAAAGTGGGAGAGAAGAGTTCGCTCCTGAAACTCAAGAGATGCTTTTTGTTGCCAAATCTTTGCAAATCTAAAGCAACATTAAGGAGCCAAATAGCATAAAGGGCATAGCTGCCACTGTCTTGCAAGATGACATTTCAAGGTAGCAAAGAGGTTTTATACCCTCAACCTTTTAATTAACGTGATGGATTGTTTATCTTTAGATGATGTTCAATACCTGTGAGCAACCATGCCACTGATGAAAAAACACCTTTTTGGGGATGGAAAAAAAAAAAAATCCATATAACACCTCCGTATTTCATATAATACCTCCCATGGTAAATATTCAGAGGGGGCAGTTAGGTCAGATATGCTGTCTTTTTCTCCTCAAAAAAAGTTATGTAGTCAGTTGAAAACTACTAATATAATTTCTCACGAGCCATCATATAAATCTTCTCAGCTGATTTTCTCAATTGAAAAAGGTGTTGAAAGCACAGTTAAACACTGCTAATAGTTTCAAGACTTCCTTGGCTTTTGCTCATCTTGGAGCTTTTGCCACAGAATAGTCAGGATTTGTTTATTAGTCTCTTCTTGGATCTGGATGAGATGTTGGCACTGGACAAACAAAATGAGAATGGCACAAATAAAATGAGAATGACACAAGCAATTAAACAAAATAGAAGTATCTCTTCCAAAAAGCTTCTTAAATATAATCCACCTAAAAATTGCTGAGTGGAAAGTCAACAATGTAGTTCATTCATGTACTCCTCCAAAGACAAACATGGAGAATAGAACTGAGGGGGTTTGGGGGATTTGTTTTGGCTGCTGGGTTTTGTATAATTTAGCACTTGACTGCATATTTCTCCTCTGTCAGTCAGATGTGGGAATAACAATGACAAATGAAGAAAATAAGCAGTCTTCTAACTTCTGCAAGTCCTGCTGCAGAAAGAGACAAAAATAATGTTCCAGTGAACTGCAGGCTTAGGGCTCTTATGGCTATTAGGTAATAACAAAAAATCAAAGGAATCCAAGTTTACCCAGTTCTTCAACTGTGACAGCTGTCTGGCAATGCTGCATCACCTGACACAGGATTTTGTCCCAAATATATCAGTAAAAGGTGAAGCTTCATGGTACCCAAGAGAACAGTTGCACCTAAAGGACATGTAAAAGCTACAAGTCTGTAAGTAAACTGAAGCACAAATTATGCTTCTCTCTTTTTGGTGTGCTATCCCAAACACACGGTAAACAAACCCCAGCACACCTTGAAATCTCTAACCCCATGCCAAATGCAGTCACAAAGGCCTGTAAGACATGGGTTTATGAACTGGCCAAGTGGAAGATAAAGTCTAACTATAATTTCACATCAGGCTAACATCTGCACATCTATTGGGCATGTTGATGGTAAACACAAACTTCTTAGCATAGATACCAACGATATCCTTTATTCCCACTAAATTAACAAAGATCCCTGACATGGTTGAACAGTAGACTCACCAGACAAGTATAATAGATATGCTGCAGGGGTAAGATGAAGGACTCTAATTATCCTAATTTGGTCAAGTTTATTTGAATATCTTGCCTTTGGAGATTAAAGAACCCTAAGGAAGTTTGGTCTCAAATCCCACATCCAAATTCTTTGCACTTATTTAAAAATCTAGTTCATGAACCTTGTAGTAATTCCCCAGAACATCTTTTAAGGCACTTGTCTGAGTGTCTGAGGGCTTAGTACCTGGCCATTTTGTGGATGTTCAGCATACCTGAGCAAAAATGGCTGCCCAAATAAGGGAAATGTGGTGGACACAGTCAACAGTGATTCACTAGGTTGATATTCTCCCTATTGTTTCCTGAGCCCTCACAGAATCGGGTGGAGAATTAGGGAACTAATAGGCATAAGGTCAATGAGCTGTTCTATGAGCAACACAACCAATGCAGCTGAGTCTCCTGCAGATGTATGCCCCACACCCCCTCTTAAAACAGCTTTCCTTGGCAATCCCAGAACCCCTCTGTTCCCTTCCCAGAGCTCATCTGTCAGCCTGCACAAGCAGCAGTGCATGTTCCATCTGATTTGGAGCTGCACAGCTGGCTGGTCAGTGGGCTGTGGTCACAGGCTGGCTAAGAGATTGATCATTAGTGCTAATGTCCTTCACTTTTATGGGAGGAAACAGAGTATCCTAGTGGGAATAAGGCATCAATAGGAGTCCCTCTTTTCCAACTATCTACTGAAATTGATTACAGCTATAGACACCTACAATCCCTTTGTCTACTGCCCCAAGACTTTATCCCCTATCTAATTCGACCAAGGAATTAAAAAATTGTATAGAAGGAACAGAGATATGCCAAGTCTTGATTTTTCCTAGGAACCAGGCATTATGTATGTGAAGAAAAATTACTGACAAATGAATTAGGACAAATGAATCTCCTCATAAAAACAAAGCCTAGGGGCCATTCAGAGAAGCCCACTTTTCCTGTTCTTAAAGCTAACTGGTTTAGTTGCCCTAGAGGTAGGGTTAGTTATTTGCCATCAATAAAAATTATCATAAATACTTTTCATTTTTAAGTCTCTGAGTTAATTCAGTGCCATCTGAGCCACCCCCACAGAGAACACAGATTCTGGCAACAAAAGTTTCTTGTTGCCAGCTCCCTGCCAAGTGTTAGAGAAAAAAGTGCTTTTTCTTCTGACTGAGCATCATGCACAGCACTTTCCAGATGGCAAGGGAAAAAATGGAGAAGACCTAGTCAGCAAGGATTTAACTGACGAAGGTGTTTTGCACCCACAAATTTGACAGGATCCAACAGGAACTGCACCACCCATCAGACACTCCATAGATCAAGTTTCTTTAAAAGAAAACTGTGAATTTCTTGCTAGAATGTCTCCTATAGAAAGTATAAAAGTGGAAGGTGACAAACCAGAATTCTTGCAGTCTATCAATCAGCAGCTGAAAGATACTTTAAGGTTTCAATTTATTACCTTCTGGTGTTGGGGTTTTTTGGGTTTTTTTTAGGTTTTTTTTTTTTTATTTCTATACAGTATCCAGCACAATGAGATCTGGAATGCTATTCAGGGTTTCTGGGTACTACTGTATTGCATGCAGCATATGCATCATCAAAAAAGGGCACAGAATGGCTGCAAGCTAAGATCACCAAAGTTTACAGCCATCTCCATCAGAATAAGAGGTTCCTCAGTTCCTTCATGAAGGACAGTTGTGTCCCACTCTATTCTTTGTGGCAATAAATGTTTCCTGGCAATGCTGTTAAAATGGCAAATTTTGACTTAATCCTGTCCTTGATGCCCATAAACTAAAGCAGAATCTCTGAAGGCTGAAATATGGCTTGGTTTTCAAGCACCCATTCCACCACAGTTCAGATGCTTTATCTATCCATGTTACCTGCTGCTTGTCCTAATAAGCAGTAATGCAGTTTTGACTAGATGATTTCCACAAATCCAAAGTGGTTTCATGAAATTTCAGCAATGAAATGCAGAGACAACCTTAGGAAAGATCAACACAAAGAGAGTTTTGATTCATAGATGCAGAATATAGGTAAGAGGATAGAAATGCCTTTGTATTTTCATTACAGGTATTGAATTTTGTGGCTTGATTCACAGCACAGGATTAAGTCACTTGAAAGCTGGTAAAGTTACTGCTACCCCAACATCTGAGCAGCACTGGGGTGTAAGGCTGTGACTGTCTTCTCTACATCTCCTGAAATGCTCCAGAAAAGTGGAATATACAGCTACATTCATCTATGCAGGAATAACTTTTCATTAGTCAATATTATACTGTCTTTCAGAGTGCTACAAGGTGACAAGATTGGAGGAGAGAACAGTGCCTAATACTGTTTATAGTAAAAGCATCAAGATGCAAAACTCCAATCAGCCTGTTATATTATGCAACTTAATGATAAGATGAATTCAGTGATATGGCTTGGAAACACAAGACAGTAAAATGCAACAGCTTATTTATCCAGAGTTTGTCATGGTGCTCACTAAATCATGTAGGCGAAGATAAATATTACTGATGGATTTAGGAAAGGAAGGAATCATTCTGTGCATGGGATCTGCAGGGAGAATGTAGGCTAATTATTCAAAGGTGTAAAGCAATCCACCCCCAAAAAGCTTGGAAAGGGCTGCTCCTCCTGCCCATGGTCATGAACAATTAAGTTGCACATTCTTCCCCTTGCACCCAGTAGCACTTGAGTCAGCATTCCCTGCACATTCAGAGATCAGGCAGGAGAGGAGAACACAGGTCATAGCATTGGCAAAGTTAACTACAGCAGAGGTAGAGATGTGGAAGACTGAACCAGTGGGACTTCAGCTGTCTCTGAACCACAGCACCTTAAATTTATCTACAGGCAGGATATCAGAGGGGAAATCTTAACGATCTGCACTGACGTGGCAGAATTCACATTGCTAGGGAAAGCAAACAGCAGGGCAGGGACTCTTGAGATATAATGGGAACTCCCAATAGCAGCAAATTCACTCTCACCCAAAGGAATATTTCTGTGTTATTTGGAGCTCTCACCTTCCTCAGCAGCAGCTGGCCATTCAGCTGGGGACCTTAGGAGACAAGCACATTGCATGTTGTGTAACTGTTGAAATTTTATTATGCCATTAGAGCTGATGACAGAATTCACAATTTATTATAGGGCTAGGACACCAATGCAAACTTTCTGTTATGAGCAAAGCTAAAATCAGACTGGAACTTTTCCCAGAGTACAGGATGAACAAGAGGAGCCTGAAGCCGAGTTGTCACCACCTTCAAATACAGATGACTTAATTAAAACAAAAATGAACGTATCTGATTTGACTTTTTTTCCCTCTTACCCCAAGTCAGCACATTGGAAAGTGAACATAATTTATCTTACTGAAGAAGTACATATTCAGGTGAATCCAAGGGAGGGGCTGGAGATGCTTGGCAATGAATACTTCTTTGCAAGATTTGGGAGTCTTGTTCCTCCTTCTGCTCTGACAGCTCTCTGCTGTTTTAGGATTAAAGAGAAGCCTTCAGTGGGGTGTAAACAGCATTTATTCCTCACTGTGGTTCCTCTGTGCTGCCCCAGCAGTGCAAGTCTCTTTACTGTTGGTCAGTACCAGAAAACCAGCAGCAGAAGCGCACCAATCCCAGCGAGGGCACAGCTACACCAGTATCAGGGCATCTCATACATGTAGAACTTAATTCCACCGCCTCAAACAGAAAAAGATATCCCTGGAGAAGCACTTTCATCTCTGGACAGATCTGTCCACCATGTGTACACAACCCACACCACAGAGGGTGACCTCAAAGCCCTGCTCAAAACCAGCTTCATGAGCATACAGGCAGCCCAGCAGCGGCAGAGGTGCTGACACAGCTGGAAGGCGCCGAGCTGAGCGTGCCTGGACACACGGGGGAGGCCAGCAGAGCACCAAACGGGTCTGGCAGGCTGTCCACAAACCTCTCCTGTGGACACAGGACCAGCAGCAGACACGTGCTGCCACGGCTAAGGTGGTGTGCAGGCAGACAGACAAAACTCCAAAAATCAATTAGGATTAGGCAATACATACATCAGGGATCAGCCTCATACATTATAAGTGATTTGCAAACAACCTTGAACACCTCCTCACGGGAAGTACCATTACCCAACACAGAGAACCTCTTTATTTAGAGTACCCAAAATCGCCAAAGTCCCTCTTTGAGCTGTCAGTCCTGCCTAAGAGGCTCCCACTGGCTGCAAGCAGAGCAAGAGAGTCACACTCCATTACGAAAGATCATTTTAATTTTCTCCTTAACATTCTACACCTGGGTCTAGCACAAGCCAGTTTTGTAATAAACAAGTTAATGTGCCTGTGCAAAGTACACCGACTTTTCACATAAAAAAACCCAAACCAAACACACTTCTATTTATATAGTATAGAGTTGCCATAAGAGCTGACAGTTAAGACAAAACCATTGAGCAAGTTAATGATTTTTTATCCCTTCTGTGAAGCATCTACAAGACAAAATCCCATCTGAACCTTGGTTTCACAGCCTTGCCTTATTTAAACAATTCATCTCCTTTTGTCTCTCATTTGTACTGCACTCTGTGCGTCACTCTGGGCTGTTTCACTGCATATTGCACAATTACAAGTATTCAAGCATACAGGAGGCAAGAATAGCTTAGCTTGTTTCGGTTGCCTTACAATCAATACCTTTGCCTCAGGCACCAAAGAACGTATGAGAAAATGAGTTTTCTGTTTTTATAAACTTTGTCTATCTTCAAGCACACTTTGATCCATTCTTCTACAGAAATGAATAGGGTGGGGCCATTACAGAACAAGTAGAGGCAACAACAACGTTCTCTTAGCCTGAATCTTAACAGAGGTGACCACACCAAAGGCCACCCTTCTTAATGATCGTGCTTTTATTCTCCAATTCATTTGGAATCTTTATTCTCCCTTCCTGAATTGAACAAATGCAAGCTTTGTGATATCTGTTTCTTTTTATTTCATGGCAGCAATGGGGCTTTTTAGCTTTGATCTGATCTAGTAAGCAATGTTGTGAAGGTACTGTCTGCCAAAATAGGAAAAACTATGCAGTTTATGATTGCTGGAAGTGAAAGTTATTTGTGGGGGTGTTTTTTGATAACATGGTAATTCAGACCATATCCTTACCCAAAACAACTGAGAGAGAACAGCGTATTACAAAGCTGAAAAATGCTGTTAGAGAACAGTTTCACCACAAAAGACTGTGGTTTACATAAATGAGGATTTACAAGCCTGAGGAAGAATTGCATACATTTTAAAAGTAACAACATTTTTTGAGCAGTTTTTCTCCCTTTCAATCCACCCCAAGAGGTAGTTGCATCTTCACTGTGCCAGACCTTTTGAAAACCCAGCATTTTTATCAACTCTGCAGATTTGAAAAGAACTCTCTTAAAAAAAAAAAAAAAAAAAAAAAAAATCAAAGCTTATTTTGATCACCTTTTGGCTGAGATAAGAAGAGTTTCCAGAATGTGTACAAAGAGGAGAACATCAAGGAAAACCATAAAGAAATGGTACAGAATTCTTTGACACCACAAGATATTTCAAATACAGATCTCAGCCTTCAGCCTAGGTCTAAACATCAACACAGAGGGCTCCCATCTCATCATCCTTCTCCAGCAAAAGGAAGTTTAAATTCTAAAAGATGGCAAATCATTATTCCAGTTACTGTTGGCGCAGAGAAAGGCATCTTTTAGTTCAATCTGTGCAAGCATGGCTGAGAGCACTGCTGCCCTTGTTCCCTCACTGAGACCTTTCCGACAGTTCATTTTGAGCTTGATCTTTCTCCCACTGATGTTGTGAAAAATCTCACTCTGATGTCAGGAGGGGTTGGCATGTAGAGAAATATAATGATTGTAGGTGATTGCTCTGTCTTTTGTTCTGTGCTAACTGTTTAGTAGGCATTTTTTTCTCTCTTTCCAGTTTCCAATTTCAATAGGGTATTCTGTAATTTTAAATGGAAAACAAAATTCTTCATTTGGTTGTATTTTGTGAAATGCCCAAAGGCTTTCCCACACAAGAATCCTATAAAAATGCATTTGTGTTTTATTGTTTTTAATAATGATGTACTTGATCAAGAGTACTCTACATATGTCCCTGGCTAACTTGAACTACCCAATTTGGATGGGTTTTGCCTGTTTGCTTATGATGTCAGGAGGTGGTAATCTCTCCACTGCTAAATTTGTACCTGAATATTTGTGACTATGTAGTCTGGACAAGGAGCATCAGTGTAATTGTCTGTATATTATCAGTATGGAGATCTCGATGATATTTAATTCTATTCCAATGTCTTAATTGAAGTGAACATAAAGCTACCATTCCAAGGATGTAAGGTGAAATCATAAACTTGTTACTGCCCAACATGCATTCACACTTAGCTCCCTATAAGCTCACAAACAAAATTATATTAAAGAAGATCCAATCATGGAAAGCAATTCTTGGGTTAAAAGGAGCTAACAGAACTAGCAGGACATTTGTTAACGAAGTTATCCTATATTTCAAATATATTTGTTAATTATAATTATCAAAGACTCAAACATAAGCATGTGCCTGACAGCTGTTCACTAACTCAGAAATATAAGGATCACCAGAAAGAGTTTGAGCCTTTACCACAATGCAAAGTAGTGCATATCTAATAATTTTGGTGTGAAACAAAAAATTTCAAAGTCCAGAATGTTGTCTTCAGCTGAACAATGATTTGTGAGATCAAATTACCTCCTTTTTTCTTCTCTTCATAGGAGTATGTGGACAGCTGCCAAGTATTTTTTAGAAGGTTTCATGAATTTTAGCATGAGTGACAGTTTCTCAGAAAATTTCCATCAGAACAGCCTCATTTGCTGTTTGCTGCTATTCTTTAAATAGAAGGGGGAGAAAAGTGGTGTGACCCAGCAGGGAATGCAAAGAGCAACAGTTTGAACAGTCTTCCTTAGTGGCTTGGTAAATTGATGAGGTGGGCAGGATTGTGGTGGTTTTAGGAGTGTTTTGCCAAGAGGAGATGACTTTGTAGTTACTATCTCATCTGTAACTGCAGTTATCTGTAATTTTGGTCAGTGAACACTTCCAGCTAGGAAACACAGTCCCTCCCTGACTGAGCTATTGGAGCCATAACAGCACCTACACCACAGGACAGGTACTTCTCCTTGGCCATGGGATAACAGTGAGTATGGATGGGCTAGGAGCCATCTCAGATCACTTTGGACAGCTGCAGCTCTAGAGTGTGACCTGTTTAAAAGTTTGCTTAATGTGAAATGAATGTCATTGTAGAAATGAGTCTGCACAGTGACTATAAGAGATGCCAGAGTGACACACTGTTGGGGTTTAGGAGTGATATTCCCCAATTTAGTGTTCCCACTAAACTCTCCATACCAAGTGTCACTCACATGCTCCCCCTTCCCCTCTGCCTGCTGCTAGGGTGGGATGGAGAGGAGAACTGGAGACACAAAAGGTAAAAATTATGGGTTAAGATAACAACAATTCACTGGAGACAGGGAAAATGAGATCGGGAAATGAACAGTAACAGCAACAATATTAACGACAGAGGGTACAAGAAATTAACAATTCACAATGAAACTCCCCAAAAATTAGACAATACCCAACCACTCCCTCCACCAGCTTTGCCAACTCAGGGAGGACACCTTCCCCTATCCCTGGAAAATGATGTGAGGTGGTACAGTACAACCTCTGGGTCCTAGCCATGATCCTCCTGGCTGCTGCAAAAATGAACCCTGTCCTGGCTGGAACAAGGTGAAGTTGTCTATGTCAGAAGATCAGAAATTAGGTCGAATCAGAAATTTAAATTAAATTTAAATTCTACACAGATGAATGTGCTACAACTTCTTTTTGTCATTTCAGAACCTAAGAAATTGCAATTTCCTTACCTGCAACACAACATTTTGAACTGCCATTTCCTGGATCTTTTTTGTTCCTTGAGAATTGAATACTTCTTGTTTTGCCCCAGCTCAGACTAAATGTAAATTTTTGTAAGGATGAACCATTCTTACTTTTGCTTAGCCCTACTTGTAAAGGACTGTTAGCCCAACTATGCTTTAAAGGCCACTTAAAGGCTTCATCTTATCAAATCCGTACAAATTTCTAGCTGCTGCAAATGAAGAATTTATTTATTCCAGGTAGGACTGATATTTGGAACGTGATCTAAATTTCTCCACTTCCCAAAATCCCACTGTACTAGGAAGTAAAATACCTGCTCACAGGTTATCTCATAATGACATACAGACCCAAAGGTGTGGATTTAGCTACTTGGTTCTATGTATAACACTATTCAATATTAAATAGAGTGCCCATTCTTTTCCAAGATGTCATTGCCTTCACTTGGGTTGCACTCAGATACCTGATTGAAAGGAGTGGCAATGCCCTAACACAGCCAGGTGATGAGGACAGAATGCTAAATTCATAGCACCAGCTTGGCACAACTCTCAGTGGACTTTGAGCTGGAACTAGCTGGACCAACTGAACTACAGACAAACATAATCATCCTGCTAAGACTGCCCAAAGCCATGTCCAGCTAGAAACACTTGTTGTGTTCACATTTACTGCTGTCAGCACTGGCTGCTCCAGAGTGTGTGCAGAAATGCATCAGGAGCCAATGTTAGCTTACACTGCTTTATGTGCCCCAAATATTATGGTACAAATTCACTCATGACACAATGGTTTTGTTTACACAGTAGTAAAGGTAACTAAACTCATCAGACAAAGGGCAAGAACATAGATCCAAAAAGGACTAAAGTGCCTAAGTTCCACCCATATTCAAGTGGATCCATAACCCCAATTCAGCTGTTACCTGTATTGTGCAGGTGCCTCCAATAGGAACCTTCAGTTCCCAGGATACCTAAAGCTCTGCTTTTCCCCGTGCCACAAAGCACTCCAGCCTCACCAGCACTGAGTATCTCCCATCTACCCAAGCAAAATCCAAAAATGGGTCATCCTTTTGTTCCTCTTTCCTCACTGCTTTGATCCATCAAGAGTCTGCAGGGCATCCCCCCACACCCACAGCACCAGCTATTTTTTTTCTTTCTGGATACAGCCACCACATCATTCTTAGTTCAATTGTCAGATCACCCTGCCACCACCATGCCCTAGAGAGTTCAAATGCACATTAAGCATCTGCTTTGAAAGCCCCCCCAGCCTCTCAAGTATATGCTATTCTTTTTTTCTCACTGAAGTTGTTTCACTTGGAAGGGAAAGTCCTTGCTTTTTTCTTAGCAGGGAGAAGAAAATTTTGAACTTTGTGTTCCCACTTCATGCACAGCAAAGTCGTTTTGATTGAGAGGGCCCTTGGAGAGAGAAGTCACTGTGCTCCTTGGAAGCACTGCCTTATTTTTGGTTTCTAGCCTAGTTCACTTTCAGCTCTCTTTCATCCCACAGCAGGGTCAGTATCTATGCTGCAGAGAGCAGATAGACACACTATTTAGGAAACTCTCTGGGAGGTGAGTTTGAGTTCCCTCAGGCGAAAGCAATAACTGAGAGAGATTTCCCACAACCTGGGGGAGTGCTTTAATCACTAGGCTCCTGTTCAAAAGGCCACCCCCACCGACTCTCCTGCCATGTTTCAGAAGAAGAGAGAGACAAGCTCTGTTTTTGGAATAAAGGGTGTAACAGGTAGCTACGTGCTGGTGAAGATCCCACAGTATCCTCAGCATTTCCTAATAGAAAGCTGAGCACTTGATCCTGATGCACCTCGCTCTTCCCACATACCTGTATGGGGCCAAGGCACTTAAGAGAGGTGTCTGCTTACCTTGGGCCAGCCACATAAAAGCTCAGCAATATAACACTCAGTGTTGCAGCATCAAAGTCCCACTTTGGATTGAGCCTGAGGCTGCTACCAGAGGTAATTTACAATGTCAGGATTTAAAACCGTATGTGATGCTCATTACTGTAACAACTGACTCTAGCCTAACAAAAGCAGCAATGCCACAATAGTTATTGTTAAGCAATTTAATTGATCCAGACATTTATGCAGAGCCATTTACCCGTCGGGGCTCTAGGCAGAGGCTAGGCTACCCTTCTTTTCATTCCCACATTAGATGACTTGTAATTTCTTAACTCAACCTGAAGGGATGTCCTCAGGTTTCAGGGCCTTCAGCAACTGTTCTGGTTGCTCACCTCCAAAACTGACTCTGCATGTATATTGGTATATTGTGCTAGTCACCACAGATGACACCCTTTATTTTTGGCTGCAAACACTTTACCTTAATTGTGTATGCAAGTTGTTGGTCTGTGAGGTTCACCTTACTTCACCTCCAAAGACTTAGTGAGGTAATACTGCACAGTGAACTGCAAAGATTTTTTTTTCTAAGGTACTGAGAAATAGTACAGTCTTCTTCCTTCTTATTTCTTGTAGATCCCACAGATCTGTGAGCAAAACCAGTGAATTCACAAGACTGACAGGGACCACTAACAATAATCACCACTAAAGTTGTTAAACTTGCACTTTCCTCAGGGGAAATAGATGACAAACAGTAGACTGGTCTATGGGCCAGGTAGGAAAACCTCTTGACCTTCTCAAATAAACTCAAGTAAAATTTAGTTTTCACAAAACAATTCAAATCCCTAAATTTGCTTCCTAATATAGTCCCTCAAACTACCTACCAGTAACCTCCATGAGAGTCAATATGGAGAGTGGGCATGCAGCACCAGGAAAGCTTGCTGCATTTGCAGGTAGAAATCTGGCTGAGATAAAGAGGTCTTAGTCTGCCTAACAGTGATTTTGCAAACACTCATCCTTGCTGTACAAAAAAGAGAATAGCCACTGAATGCATTACTCACGTGAGCTAGCTAGATGAATTAACACATTTTAAAAATGTAGGTACAAATTATAAGCTAGTGACTTCAGAAGAGACTCAAGGGGTGCAACAAAAGTCTTGACTGCTTGACCTATGCACTGAGCAAGTGCTAGCAGAGCTATCTGCCCAAGGAAGCAACAGGCACTGCTGCACATCCCACAGTTCATAAAGCTCACACACTCTTTTGATTCCACTTATTTTCCCCTTCTGGGCAGCATGGGATTCTACACATGTACTTTACTTGCACATGGAAATAACAAAAAGAGAATGTCTAATGTGGTAATATTTATCAAATAATCTCTCTGAAGCTAAGAAGCTTGTATGAAATGTTCTAACATCAGTTGAAGTTTATGTTGTGCAAGTACCTACCACCTTACTAGGAATAAATAAATATCTTTAGATCATTCTTCATATATGGGCTATTAATGTCTCATGAAGCAACTTGCACTTCTTTTCTTCTAAAATGGAACAGGGCTTCTAGGTAGTTTTGTGGCTAAGGGAAAACTAATCTCTTTTGATGACCTAGTTAAATTGTATTAGTATCTTCCTACATTTCTATGTTCTTTCTTGCTTTTAATAGCTGCTGACACAGACATACTAATCAAAAACTACATATAGCTGAAAATCTGAAGTCATTTCCTCCCCTTGTCTGTTGATGTAGTGGCAGAAGAACAGATGGTTGAAATTAAGGAGCTGCTTAGAGATGTAGCAGAGCATATTAGAGAAGGAAAGCAGACAGCACTTCTTTTTGAAAAAAACCTTTCCTCTGAGCAAACCAATGAACAAACCTAGGTTACTAAGGAATTTCTTCCTCTAAGAATTAAATCCAAGGTAGTACCCACTAAAACCAAACCAGGCATTTGACTCGTGGGTAGAGAATCGTGCTTTCCCTCCCCCCTGTCAGGATCAGGTCATTGCTATTTTTAGAAAAATAAGTCTAAAATAAACAAATAATTTCCTCCCAGTAGCTATACTGAATCAAGAACACCCATGCTGTAAATCACTTAATATCAACCAGATTTATAATTGGGGTGAATCAGATCCAGAATGTTTCATTCCCCATGTTCCAACAAAATAAGCCATATGCAAAGATTAATTGGTGGAAAGGATGGTGAGCAAAAAAGCCCCTTCCAGCCCTGCTGACTGATACAACATTCATCTTATTGTTAGCATGACAGATCTGAAGAGAAAAACAAACATGAGATGGACAAATTCATAATTCCCCTGCCCCTTCTCTCTTGCATCTCCACATGAGGTGCCTCTTTTCATCCTTCTATTTAGCTCTGGTCCCAGCTCTTGAACTTTCTTGTCAACTATGACAACCCCAGTTGATTCTAATTCAAAAGAATATCCTGGCTATACCTCTCATGGAAATGTGACAAATTTATCCTGCTTGATACATTTTTTAAAATTGATGCTAAAAATTGTACATATAGAATTCAGTGTACCAATTTAAAAGCACAAGAATTTCAACAAAGAAATTATACTTTCTCACTTCACATTCCCTTACAATTAACTAAATTACATTTTTAAATTTTATAAAAATCAGGCCTAATTTTGATTAAATCTCCTTTCCTCCTTTACCCTTCTCTGTTTCAGCCTCAAACAGAAGCACAAACCAATTTGCTTCAGCTCTCCTCCTACAGGCACTTTAACAGGTAATTTTTGCAGTGCTCCTGAAGTTAGGGTGTATGTCAAGCTGATGAAAGGACGTGCTAAAGGAACAAATGAATGTTTGTACAACAGAACCCAGATCAGTGACAGCAAGCACTGAGGAAGGAGGAAGGGAAATCTGGTCATCCTCTACATAAAATTTTTGAGACTGCTCATGAAACAATTGTTCCATGTGCTCAGTTTCACCATTTGAGCCCCCAAGCCCAGCACACTGGATTGAGAGTCATGACTTCTGGCAGCTCTGGTAGTTCTGATAACTCCACAGGCAGTTGGGTGGTACAAGCTGCTTGCAGCACCTCCCATGGTTTTTTTGCTGAAGACAGTGTATGGGACTCAGAAGTAAATAAAATACAAACTTTTCCATAAGACCATTGATTTCTGTGGAATAAAAGCAGGGCCAACTCAATTTATTATATTTGCAAATACCTGCCAGTCCTCCTCGGTGCAGAAAAAGATGCCAGTCTCAAAAGTGCATAGGAAATTAAATCACCTTGATAGTGATAAGTGCTGAATGCCCTGACATGGGCCTGATTCACTCAGGCTATTCAAAACAGAGCAACAGCCAAGGAAGAGCTGGGGCTGCATAGAGGGTTGAGACTCCAAGCAAACCATGAAGCTCAGGGCTTCAAAGCTAATGCTCATTAAAATTATTTAGAACACTTACAACTATCTCAGAGACAGAGCAGGTGATTGGTCAAAAAAATAAATTCATCATCACTTGAGACAATGACCAAAGAGACTTTTCTCTCTGCAGGATAATCATATTAAAACCATGCAGAGGAGTTGAAACTGTACTCAAAAGGCAAAAGAGATACTGCAAAGGCATTCACTCAGAACATATGAACCGTTCACAGTTCCAGGTTTTGCAAGCTTCTGAGTAATGTTTGTGTCTGCAAAACTTGTTTGACTACAATAGACTTTATTTTTGTAACTTAATCCTGTATTTTTTGCAAAGGTGGTTCAATTAAAAGGGGAAGAATCAACATTTTTCTACATGAATGAAAGACATCAAAGAAAATAAAATGAAATGTTCTACCTCTGTTACCTCCAGAAGCTAATCGTCCACAGAAAATGGTACTCTTTGAAGATCTGGCACACTCCTTTTTCTCATAGCACTTTCCCCATTATCTGTGTTTGTTCCTTTTTCATATATTTTCTTTTTATTTTCCCCTGCTTGCTGCCTTTTTGAAAACACTTCTTCATTCCTCTTGGAACACAAATCAGTGGTGCACTGCCTCAAAACCAGTAGTGTTCAATGTTTGTCACATCATCGCTCCTGAAAAACAGTGCCACTATTACACGTTTCAGACCAGCAGAAGGATTTAGCCTGCTGCAGCAAGATCAGGTAATTCCAAAAGGAAATGGAAAGGAAGCTGTTTCTCTCAGAGACCTAAGCTATTCCATAGCAAAGCCATGAGTAGACTGTGAAATCTTCACTAGAGATTTCTCATCACCCTCATGCAGAAGGACTCTGCCTGCCATTAGCCCAGGAGACCAGACTCCACCATTGTACTCAGTCAGTTTTCAAACTGGTAATTTAGAGATTTCTCACAATGCTGTATTTTTCTAAGAGGATCTCTTGTGTTTGCAATGGCTACCTCATGGTCCTTTTCCACAGCTGTCCTCTGCTCTTCACTTGCTGATCTGTGTCCACCTGCTGTCTTTTGTTTCTATTGTAAAATCTTTGAGAGAAGGACTGACTTGCACTGTTTTTCTACTGTGCATAGCACAAGCCATGGGAGCAAACTGCAGTATTAAAGGCAAGGTGTAAAGAGGCACCCTTGGGTGGCTTTCCAAAGCTCTCTGTGAGGCTTTATTCTGATCTCACAGATGGGAATCCACTAGTGGGTGCATTTCAACCAAATAGGCACATGTACATTTAGTACAAGGCACAAAGTAACATAAAACCACTGCATGAAACAGGTGGGATCAGTAGAGGCATCCCAAAAGTCCATTCACTACCTTCCCATCACATGAAATTGAAACTGAAATTTAGCCAGAGCTGGATCCCTTGCAGGCTGAAAAGCCACACTTGAAGCCAAATTAATATTATTCTATTAATTCTAACCATGAAGGAGACTTCTTGAGTTTTATTCAATTGTAGAGCATCATGTTCTCAAAACTTCTCAAAACATCCCTACCATGAACAATAAAATGCATTAAAGATGAAGGTGCAAAAATGAATAGGATTGAGAGAATCAGGCTTAATGGTTTATCATGCAAATTCATGTCAGCCTTCCTTCTGCATTCTGCAGTGACATGATAACTCATTTTCCCAAGGACCTCTGCCTCATTCAGCACCCAGACTTGCCAGCACAACCTCTTAGAACAACACTAAACCAGCATTCACAAATGGATCCACAGGCTTCTCTGTCATATTTGTCATTGGAGCATCTAAGAGGAGAAAAGAAAAAGAAGCAGCAATCAAATGTTGCTGGATTTATAATCACAAAGGAAAGCACCTTTCCTTTGAGAAAGGAAGAGTTGTCCTATATCTATCCATATAGATCAGAGCTGGAATACTGCTGCATCTGAAAATTGCCCCCTAATGTTTCATTCCCTGCTCATAAACACTTTTTCCCATGTTTTTGCAAGGTTTCCTATGTTTAAATCTTTTCTGCTACTGACTTATGGACTACTCCAGGGCTGCATTCAATTCCATGGACCTCTACACACCTTGTCTCATGTGAGGGACACTCACTAGAAGAGAACAGCCTGCAGCCATGGGCTTACAAATGCCTTCAGAGCACACATATGCCATGGCACTGCTGCAGCACTGCACTGATAACCCCTACTCAAACATGCCCTAACTCCTCAACTCTTAACTTTGCAACCCTCCATCCTTCCAACACAACTTTTATTCTTTTGGTACATTCCTCTCCTTGTGCAGGCTGTGCTTCTGGAGACATAATATGAACTTCCACACTTTTACCCCACAGATCTGCTCTGTTCCCACAGCCTGCAGCTCCAATGTTTACAATTTTAGCAGGGAATTATGGATAACTGGTAGCTGGTTGCTGTTTTTGGTATGAGCTGATCAAGGCATCTCTCTGCAGGCATGTTATATAGCTACTGAAGGACAACAGAGAACTACGACAAGTTTGTCTAAATCAAATTTTTAAGAACTTTTCTTGCCCTTTTTTGTTTTTCAGGCTCTCTAACCTTCATGTCCAACTGCAGGTTGTCTTCATCCCTATTCATCTATGTGGTCTTTTTACAAGGTCAATTAAGCATGTATGTCTCAGACCAGGCCAACTTTCCAAGTTAAGATTCAAGTCTTTGTCCAAAAGCAGTGAATTTTCCTCCTTACTTCATTCTCAGAAATAGTTGAATCATTTTTTTTACTAAATGAAAGAAAAATTGCAACAAAAATCTATCTTAGCCAAAGAGCTGGCACAGAAAATCTAAATCTCAGTGGTTTAAACTTTGGCAATCTTATCAACAATTGCAATAAAAATCATACAATGAATAAAGTTAGTCAGTCTTAATTATCTGTGTCATTACCAGGTCTGCCTGTAATAACATGGTAGCTCAGTCTCCTGGTCTCTTCTAGATGACACCTGACTTACAATTCTGTGGGAGTTTTTAATGTGTTCTATATGTTTATGTCTATCCGTCATCATTTCATTATGAGATTAAAATTATATCCCCATTTATACTTCCATCAGAAATAATGGCCTGAGAATACCCATTGTTGTTGCTGCAAATTGTAAATCATGCAAAGAAAAAAAAAAAAAAGACCAATTATCAAACAGAAATTGCTCTAAAAGAAGGATCCCTTTTTGTACAGTCTTCAAATATTTCCACTGTTTACATATCTGTGTGTAATGTAGCAATTTCAGGGGGACAAGTGAGATTTGTTAGTCATCACCCCATGAAATACTCAGGTAAGGATGACTGTGAGGAAGCAAAGCTCTTATCCCATCTACACATTGAGCACAGAAGCAAAGGAAAATTGAATTCCCTGACAAAGCTCACAGGTGAAGCCTGTGGCAGAGCAGAGACTCTGAAGTCCTATATTAGCTCCTTAAGTATCCACCAGCCTTTTATTCCACCTCTATGTGTAAGCTTCAGATTTTATTTAAAATTTTTTATTTTGTAATTGATTTTCAAAAAGTCTAGACAAAAGCTAAAAGCATATGCTTTAATTTCACAGAAAGGTTAGGGGGAAAAATGAGAGAAAAACACATTTGAAATGCTCTAATCTTATACCAAAACCTGTCTTTTGGGAAAAAGACGGCTGTTTCTGCTGATTTTAGCAAAATATGATAAATTGGTTCATCTCAGCCCCAGAGTGAAGTTGTTTTAGAGAGGCTAAAACAGTAATAAAACAGTAAATCCTTACATTTAGCACCAAACCATTTAATTATAAAGGATAACACTATGACATTGTTGATGTTTAATGCTGAGTTCAACTCTATTCTGCCATAGGAGTGCAAACATACACACATCACCTTTCCTGGAATGCTTTTGCTTCCCTTTGAATAATTGTATTTCATCATGTTCAGAGCAATTTGAAAAGTTAGCAGTGCTGCTACAGAAACTGAGGTTAAAACTAAGCTCCCTTCTCCTTTTGCATGCAGAGAATTGCAAGACAAACTTTCATTATTTAAAAAACTAAACAAAAAATCTCTTAATTTTAAAAAGTTATTTTAATCTCTGAAGAAACCAAGAGTGTTTCAATATCTGGCATTTCCCAACCGTTTATTTAAAGGACAAGTTCTGCAGCAAGTTTTCTTTTGTCTCTCATTTCATCACATTTGGAGCTTCCTGCAAACGCATTTTGTATACACAATTCATAGTGAATAGATCTGTAGCACACATTCAAGGCCTCTCTACCCACACCTCATTAAAAAAAAAATAAAAATAAAAAAACAGAAAAAAAATTAAAAGGTGTAAGTATGATATCAAACAACTGAAACATTGATGCAAACACTGGAAGGACTTTTGTGGCCACAGGACCAGTATTCTTTTTAGGATCCATTCTGGCTGGGAGGGAGTTAATTTCCTTCACAGATACTCCTGTGGTGCCATGCTCTTGCACCTGCACCAGTGTGTCTGCTGTGCTCACAGCATCAAAGCTTTCTCTCTTCCCCACAAAGCAGGTGGGCAGAAGGCTGGGAGGGGATGTAGACAGGACACCAAATGAACAGAGGGATATTCCCTACATCTAACACTGTGGTCAGCATGTAAAATTCTTGGGAAAAGGAGGAGGCAGGGGGTCTTTGGCTATCCCAGCATTCACCTTCTCAAGCAACTCTCGTGCTGAGACCCTGCTTCCCAGGAAGAAAGTGGATGGGAAGCAATGAATTAATTCCTGTCTCCTTTGATTGCACACTCAGCTTTTGCTTTTATCATTAGCTCAGTCTACAAGTCTCTTCACCTTCTTTCTTCTTCCTATCATACAGAAAAAAGGAATGAGCAAGAGGCAGGGTGAGTGCTGGGCTGCTGGCCAGGGTGAGCCCTGCACAGGTTCCCATGCCATGGGTGTGACATTCTGGCATTTTCTTTAGGCCAGGCAAATGCATCCCTTCAGCACAGCTAAGCAGAGGCCTGAAGGTGACATGTAGTTATTTCCACATCAGCAGTGCATGATCTGGAATGATTTAGAAATTTGAAGAGATTAGCAGCTCACTCTCACCCCTGTATGTTTTTCAAGATAAACAGAATATTTGACAGCTGCTGTGCAGCACTGTGCCCATTTTACTGTCTCCCAAAGAACAGTTGGTCAGACACACAGGAGAAACCTTTTGCCCTACAAACCAGTCACATTATCTTCACTTTTTTCTTATCCATTAGAGCTGACCAGAGAATTATTTTCCTTACAGAAAATCTTTCCAAAAAACTCCCAGCTTATATCTGAATACTAAAGATTTTGATTTATTGACTTGGAGCTTTGTGGTTATACTTCCTGGTACCTGTATGCATCCTCCTTTATCAATGAGACTGGCTGGCCAGGCTCCCTCTCTGGTAACACCTCACGGTCTCTCTCTCTGTTGGCACACAAGCAGCTCATCATAAGGCAGAAACATTTGTCCAAAAACTTGAACTCCAATGTATAATAGAGTACACTGAGGTACCTGCCCCTGCAGTTCCTGAGGACTATGACATAATATTTTCCATGCTCAGTTGATTTGTTGTTATCTGAAAATGAAAACTCTATTTCTATTAAAACTTTTTTTTTTCCCAATTCTTTCTGTTTTAATCAAAACCTAACTTATCACATTTTTCTTCCTCTCCTTACCCCTAATATCACAATAAAAAAGAGGTGAAGGTAAGTTTCTAAGGCTGCTTAGCTTCAGGTTCTGTGTTTCCTTTATTTGCTGACACTCAGCATTAATTTGATGGTTCTATGCACTTCATACAAGTTCCTAGTAGCCCTTGCAAGTAGCATTTTATGCACAACATATGGCCAGTATCTAGTCAATCTCTTCTCCACCAGTTTCAATCAAATCCTTATCTGTTTTCTTACAAGGAAAAAGAAAATCCCTTAAATTACACCACATGGAGATGATCTAGACAAAACTGGCTGAGCTACAACATACTGAGACTAACCCAAACCACATCTTCTGTGCTGTGCCAGGCACCACCCTGTGATACTCCTCCTTTACCAGCCCCTACAGACAGCTGGGTGTATCAGAGAGAGGTCTGTGTGGACTGCCATCCTGTAGCATGATGATCAAGCTGTCTATAAACATGGCACTGTGTTAGAAATGCACCTTAAAATTTGCACAAATCATCAGAATTCTTGTTATCTTCTCTGCTGTTTTGCTTTCCCATAAAATAATAGAAAAACAGCACTGAAACAAATCGAATAAACTTCTTCATTTTGATGCTTCAAGGCAAAACCATCTGCTCTTACATCCTTCTTCAAAGATATTTACCCACTATTTCCTTCCACTTACAGAAACTCTGCTACTACTCCAGGCAATCACCATCCTTATTGCTACAAAGTATTCCTAAATATCTACTCTACCATTTAACAAAAGGCAATTAGAGCCTGATGTGAACAATAACAGTGTAGGATTATACCAGATAAAACATACTCTAATTAGTCCCCACTTTGCTAGAGCTTTTTATATTAAACTCTCTTATAAAACTCTCTCTCCTTTTGAAATCCTACAGTCTTTGGGTTGAAACCCCCAGTTCATTCAATCTCTTCTTACCATTAGGTTTCACAGATTTCTTATTATCCCCTGTTCACTCTGGATTCTCTCCAATGAGCTCACATCCTATTAGGAAGGCACAGCCCAAAATCAGTTCCAGTGCTCCAGCTGATGCCTTATCAGCATTGAGTGAAGCAGGATTACTTCATGTGTCTTGTCAGCTGTATTCCTGTTTGTATGTCCCAGGTTGGCAATTATTTTTATTTTTTCCACTTAAACAACATTCCCAACTCATGTTCACACATGTGATCCCCTACAAGCTGCAAGATTTTATTCTGAAGAAGTGTTTCCCAGACACTGACTTACATCAGCTGATGACTTGGCAGTGTTCTTCACCAACAAACAGTGCTAAAGTGACACAACTAAAGGACAAACTACCATGGTCAGAACCTTGATGCAGAGATCCAACATGTTACTTCTGTGTGTCCTGGGAGGTTTCTTTGTTTGCTTTTGTTATGGTGCTTTTAGTTTTATTTGGGTACTTTTGTTCATTTTGTACAAAGCTGGTGGGCAGGGAGAAGATACATGCAGAAGAAGGATCATGCCATCACTAAGTGCTCTTGCTGACTACAACATACCTGCAGAGCTGCTATGAGCTCAATCAAAAACTCTTTCATGAGGCCATGAAGAGACTGTCCCTCAGCTCATCTTTGGTGGCAGTTCCCTCTGCTCTGACAGAGTCATTTTTTGCTGACCATTTGCATACAAATTGCTCCTCCTTTGTACAACCAGGTACTTGCACTGGGCATGACCATATGACCCAAGAGCTATTGCATATGATTTTAAAGTGACAGTCCTGTGGTGACCTGCTTCCTAGATCTGAAGAGAAAGTCCTTTTTTTTCTAGACTGACCAACATAGTTTAGACTGACCAACATGATCTTAGGTGATAGTCCTCTTCATTTATACCAACTGACCAATATAACTACTGTATATTTGTACTAACAGGCTCATTGTTTAATAACTCCATGGGTTGACCTAGAGACTTAAGATAAAGTTTGGGTTCCATGAACATTTCTGAATTTCAATGCGCAGGGCCACTGAACAGGAAAGACAGAAGCTTAGGGAGAGAGGCCTTATGCTTGTAAGCAGAAAGAAGTATTCTACAAACCCAATTGTCACTTGTAATCAAAGCTACTGGACTGGCTGAAGTTAACACAAGATCATTTCACTCAGTTCTGCAGGTTTCAGGCTGAGCCTGTGCTCATTAAATGCACCTCCAGGGCTTCAGTTCTTCCCATGGCTTTGATTCCTCTGTAAGCCTTGCACCAGTTACTGGACACTTCAAACACCTGTGAAGACTTTAGGTGAAGTCTTCACACCATTTTTCAGTCAGAGAAGTTTAAGGCCTCTAGGTTTTATGAGGTATTTGCATGGTGGATACCTTTCAATGTTATTGCATAGGCTTGAGAGAACAAATGGCGCCAAGAAATTTTCAGTGGCCCTGCTCCATAGGTGAGTTACGGAAGATGAAATTATGATTTATAATCATGAAGATGAGGGGGGAAAAGAACCTTTTTCATACCAGGAAAATCTTCTTGGTCTTAGGTGGCCTTCCTGTGTCAGAATGAATACCAAGATGTTTTCTCCTTTTAAGAGAACAGTGCCATGAAACCAAAAGAATTCTCCCTGTTTATCAAGCAGCAAAAAATAACCAGTGACTTCAAATACTTCTTTAATCTCTACCATCCCTACAGAAGACTTTTCTTTTTACACATTTCAGATGGTTTATTGCATAAATATTATGTTAGCAGTCATTCTTCAGTGTGTAGGTGGGATCGCCAGTAGGCAGAGACAGTGATAAATGAGTCTCCAGGTGTTGCTGCTCTTTTTAGAAAATCCTTTAACAAGCATTTGTGAAGATTGAGGTCATTCTGCAAACTTGTAAGAGTTACAGTAAGTTGTTTCACAGGCAATTCTTTTTTTAAGAAGTGCTGTCAGAGTTGGTGAACCCAAAGTGGGTTGTATCTTTCTACTTAACTCTGTTTACAAAACCCAGGTAATTATTTATATGCATTGAGTTTTGAGGATGCATTAAAGAGGTGAGGGATGGGGTTTGTTAGAGTGATGTTTTCATTAATTTCTTTTCTGGCTGCAAGAAAGCAAATCTTGCAGTCCTGAACTCTCCAACAAACACTTTGTGCACTTGATGACAGCACGGAGATGATGGTCTGTTTCATTAAGATAATTATTGCAAACACCAAGAAGCCACGAGAGAAGCTGCACATCTCGAAAGTCTTTCACCTTCAGCCTGCAGATCCTACCAGCAACCAGGCTGAACAGGTTCAGTCAAGTATCAGCCCTGCACTGGAGTGTCCTCCCACCCTCAGCAGCCAGCAAACCCAGCAGCAGCTCGCTGGCTGACGGGGCTCCATGGGGAAGGGAAGGACCACACAGGGCGGAGCGCTGGGAGCCATCCATCCCAGCACAGACACTGGGAGCTAGACTGTAACCCTTCTTGCTGCCATGGTTCTTCAAGATTGCTGCCAGCCTCTCTGAGGATCAAATGGATGCAAACTATTCTCTGGAGCACACCAAAGGAAGGTGAGGAAAAACAACCTTTCAAAGCTTGTTCAAAGCACCATGCCACTGTCCTTATCAACACCATCCTCTGGCATGGGGAAAGGCGCTCAGAGAGGGCAATTCCAGGCACACACCACCCAAAATACCACTCTGAATGCCCCTGTGCCAGCACTTGATATCAGGTAGCAAAGAGAAGTGTTTTGCAGCGAGGATTAGCACTGAAGGCCTCAGCTCCAAGGATGCAATAAACACCACATGGAGGGAGCAGAGCCGTGGAAAACCGTTTGGCATTTCATAACCAAGTCCCCCACCTTCACACTTAAGTAATATTTTATCGTCTAGCATCGTGTCTTGGCACAGAATTCCACAGGCTGAGACTCTTTTGTAATTCTGTACTCTACAATGTTGCTCCCCCCCACCACGAAGAGACCTCTGTCCAAAGGAGGAGCACAAACAAGCTCCATTCTGAGTCATAAAAACATAACACATGCGTAAGTGCATGCAATAATCTTTGTATAATTTGCCCCTTAGTCATTGTCTAGTCCTATTATGTAAATCTGAAACATGCATTTTTGAAAATAAAGGGCTTCAGTAAAATAATTACTGTTGTAATCCTGGAACCACACCCAATAAACAGTTTAGCAATCAACTGGCTCCATATATTTGAAAGCTATAAACAGATTAGTATGAAATTAAACAGGTAAGGGCCAAAATCTCAGCTGCTGATGTAAATTAGTATTGTTTGACAAAATCAAATTAGCAGTTTGATTGACTTCAATTAAGCTACACTAATTTACAGAAAGCCATCATCTCTTCTTTCTTTATGCATATTCATATCAGAGTATGTGTATGTGTGTAAGATTTCTTTGTGTTCTACGGAGACAGTGATCTTTAGCACAATAATCTCATTTCTCTCTTTGCATATGTAGATTCATGAAACTTCAGTATGGCTTCAGGCACTGTAGGGAAAGGAATTGAAGGACTACCAGAAAAGACCTGATGACTCCAATCTAATAATTTCAATAAACTCCTATTCATTTTCTTAATAAGAAATTTGCTTGACTGCAGAAGGCAGCCTGAGACAGCCCCTAGCAAGCTTCATTCCCAAGAAACCTAGAAATTATTATCCATTAACAGTTTTTTGCACAATTTGGAATAATAGCCAATTTTTTAAACACCCAATATTGTTAACTTCACAGTATTCCAGGGCAAGAACTGCACCTGACTTTTCATGCATCTCCCTACAATTCATGATGTCACTTTGATCTCACAGTAAAAATAAACCCCAATTTCAATGGTTTTTAGTGTCAGAAAATTTGCCATTGAAGGATCAGATGATTGGGATCTCCCCCTCATTTGGAAAGGGAGCCATTTATACTGCACCTTCAATCCAAGCCCTGTGAAACAGGTGAATCCTTACCACTATCCTCAGGTTGCATGTTGGAAAAGTGGGGCAGAGTCAAGCTATGCATGTGCTCAGCTCACAGAGTGGGAGAAACAAGAAGTCAGGTTTAAGAAACAGATTCTTGTGCCTTAGCCAGGTTCTGAAGCCATGCTTTTCCCTTAGATCATCTGTACAGCATCACACTGCCAAACTAAAAATGGTCTTGCCACTACAATTCTGATGCTCTGAACAAGCCTTTTTATCACAGGGGCAGGAACACAAGAGGAGAGGGGAACTGTGGAAAAAGGTTCTGATGTATGAAACACACATTGTATCTGGGTGACAGGAGTGAGACTGTGCCTCTAAATACCCTTTAAGCAAAAAGCAGTGACATTGCTAATGGAGAAAACACATAAGGAGGAGGAACAAATCCCACACAGCTAAGAAAAAGGCAGAACGGAGGACTGAGGAAATGAAATCTTGATTTAATTTATTCCCAAGCCAATCAGACAAAAATACTTTAACAGATATAAGCTACAAGGAAAGAATATAAAGGTACCTGGAGAAATTTGGGAATCAAGTAGACCCAAAAGGATCAACATGTATCTCCCCTCCAGGGCTGAGGAAAAGGAGAACAGGGATAGAAGTGGTAACACAGTCAATAAAACTACCAGCATAGTGGCAGACCACAGCTGCCACTTTTCTGTCAGACACAAAGTAAAATATCATCCATCTTGAATTTCCACTGCATAGTCTCCTCTGGAAGGCCAACCAAGAAACAGGAGCATCATAGCCAGAAGTAAAAGGAAACAGGGAAAGCAGCTGCTCTGGAGAGCAAGCAGCCATCCTGGTGAGATCCAGGCCCTCCTCTGATCCCATGCTGGAGCCTGGTGCCAGTGGCCATACCGATCCAGGGTCCAGTTTATATTTCTTTTTTGGTAGGCGTAGCTAACAGAATTCATCTCTAAATTGGAGAGAGATGGATTCAATAGGTGGACTAAGGTGGATAAGGAATTGATTGCCCAGTCACATCCAGAGGGCTGTGGTCAATGACCCAGAGTCCAAAAGGACATCAGTGACCCCTTAGGGGTCTGCATTGGGACCATTTCTGTTTAATGTCTTCACTAATGACATCATCAGTGGGATCAAATGCACTCTCAGCAAGTTTGCAGATGATCCCAAGCTTGGTGCAACTGGCACACCTGAAGGATGGAAATGCCAACCCAGAGGGACTTGGACAAGCTCGAGAAGAGAGCCCATGGCAACCTCATGGTTTAACAAGACCAGGTGCAAGGTTCTGCACTTGGGTCAGGGCAACCCTAGCAGTGACACAGGCTAGAGAAGGAACAGACCAGGGCAGCCCTGCTGAGAAGGGCTTGGGGTTGCTGGTGGATGAGGGGCTGGATGTGACCCAGCCATGTGCACTCACAGCCCATAGACCCAAACGTGCTCTGGGCTGCATCCAGAGCAGTGTGGGCAGCAGGGCTGGGATGGGGATCCTGCCCCTCTGCCCTGGTGAGACCCACCTGGAGCACTGCATCCAGCTCTGGGGCCCCAGCACAGGAGGGACATTGACCTGCTGGAGTGAGTCCAAAGGAGAGATACAAAGATGACCACAGGGATGGAGCAAAGCCTAAGAGAATTGGGGTTTTTCAGGCTAGAGCTGGGGTGACCTAATTGCAGCCTCTGGTACCTGAAGGGAGCTACAAGACAGATGGAGAGGGACTTTTCACAAGAGCATGTAGTGACAGGACAAGGGGAAATGACTTCAAACTGAAAGAGAGCAGGTTCAAAGATTAGATACTAGGGGAAAACTCTTTACTGGGAGGGTGGCAAAGCACTGCAACAGATTGTCCAGGGAAGCTGTGGATGCCTCATCCCTGGAAGTGTTCAAGGCCAGGCTGGATGGAGCTTTGAGCTACCTGGTTTAGTGGAAGGTGTCCTTGCCCATGGCAGCCAGGTTGAAATTAGATGATCTTTAAGCTCCCTTCCAACCCAAGCCACTCTATGATTCTATTATATTCTATTCTTCTACTCTAAGATTCACAAAGTCAGAAAGACTTCACATGCTGAAGGTTACCTGAAAACAGGAGCTGAGCACAACAGCTACCATTAGTGTGGATCCCACAGTGCTGAGTGTGAAGCCCAGGACACGTGCAGCAGGTGGGGGTTTGGTTCAGCAGCCTCCATCTCCAGCTCACTTCACCTCTTTGATCTTCTGCAAACACACCCAATAATATCTGACACCTTGAGGCACATGGAGGAACACAACTCTCTTTCTCATCACTCTTTACAGAAATAAGCCTAAGTAGGGGTCTCCCTTACAGCATCTGTCATTTCCCAATTGCTGCCGAGTAGCAACTTACACATGAAAAGCTTTGTTTGGGAGTACAGTATAGGGCTTTCACCCAGAGAGAGGATTGTTCTGTATGTTCTTGTTACTGTGATATTTCCCATGTACTGAGACATTCCTGGATGGGAAAGCAGGAAAAAGAAGCATATATTTAGCAGCATGTGGCAAGGAAGTGAATGAAATGCTGTCTGTGCTGCTTTCCCACTCTAAGCTCATCTTTCAAAGCTTGGGCTATACTATATTATTAACTACTAGGTTTAAGTAAATGTTAACATTGAAAGGAATTCAATAATATATTTTGATAAAAGCACATTTTCCATATGGTTTTACTTGTTTTATGCTATCTGTCACAAGTACTAATAAGTTTAAGAGCAGGAACATTCACAGAAAAGTAATTCTTATGTAAAGTATTGGAGGTGCTCAAGGAATGAGAAGTCTGAATTAACACATGACAATACAATCCTGAATTTGTGAAGGGTTATTTCCATCTTTCAAGGAACACAACTGAACAATAAGGCTACATGTAACTGGTCAAACTTTGACTAGCTATGTCACATTTAGGTGACACTAGAGCTGCTGGGTACATCATAAAGGATTTCTATGATCTTTCAGCTCTACACTTGAGATTAACATTTTTTTTCCCTTCCTTTTTTCTTCTTCACAGAATTTTGAAAAGCAATATTAAAAAAACATTGCTGAGTTTTAGAGTTTTCAGGAAAAGGTCAACAGACATATCTATCTAAGTTTTAACTCCCACATAGCACTGAAGTGTAAGGATAAGTTTTTAAAGTCATCTGGATGACTGAATAGACGGAGAACTATATGTTTGGATTATCAAAACACCTGGCTACTACTTCAAAAAACCAAGAGGTGATACGTGCTTAGGAACACATGAAAAATCTCAATTTTAAAATCAGTATATTCAAGCTCTTAAATTACTTTCCTAGAAAACACAGCCCTCACAGATTCTCACCTCTAGGACTCACTCACTGGGTGCTGAATAAACCTCATCATTTTTGGTGCTGGTTTGTGCCCTACAACCACAGTAAGGGCTCTGACTGCCAGAACAGATGTGCATTTCATCACAACCCATCTCAACTTGTACCATACTAGCTGGGTAATATTTGGAAGCTGGCTTCTGCAGGGTAATTGGGCAGCAAGGGAACTCTCTGAAGCTGATAGAATGATTTCCATTGGCTGCAGTGGACACCAAATCAGGTGTAACAAGCAGATAGACTTGTTGGACCTTGAAATTATATATGCCTTTGAAATACCTATATATAAATATGGACAGGGACATAACCAGCCTGTGTCTGAATTTCCTCATCTCAGAAATATGGATAACAACAGCTATTTACTCATCTTTATAGAAGGCTGATAGTATTTAAAGCAATTGGTGTGATGACTAATTAGCTAATATTTGAAATTTTAAAGCACTACATAACTGCTAAGTACTATTACTAAATTAAGCCAACTGTCAGTAAAGGCAGACAGCCTGATCTTTGCTGCTTGTTGACACAAGACCAATTATAAATAATGAGTTCCATAAAGTGCAAAATATGTCATAGATGGAGAAATTAATGAAAATTAAGATGAATAAAATGGTACATCATCATTCAATATTAAGATTTATTGGACTTCAGACTTTTAATCAGCAATATCTACAGTAATTTCCCGTTCTATGTGCACTATAGAGCTAAATAAAGCACACATTTCTTTTTGATTGAAAATAAGGCCCATGTTAGCCTTGTGCCATTATACTAACATTGACACTGTTAACTTCTGAATCAAGAGCCCTATTCATCATTTTATGAAGGTTAAGTTAGGTTTGCTGCTCTTCCTACTCCAGCTGCAATATTATAACAGAATCTCATTTTTAGTCACCTCCTAATTGCAAACCTAATCCATTAATGACCATTCTGTTTCCATTTGGCTCTTCCCAGATTGCACCAGAAGCTCACAGTTATTCTGTAGTCAATTAGCATATGCAAATCTTCCTCTGCCACTTTCTTTCACACCTTGTGCTGCATTTTTTTCTAGCGAACAGCCATTTCTACTAAAGGCAGAAGCCTCCAGCTATTAAACATTTAGTCTGTTTTTACTGTTCCTGCCCATACACTCCCTGTATGGGAAGAACTGGACATTATCTCTACCTTGACAATGCCTCCTTGTCTTGTGTCAGCAGAGAATTTCATAAGTCAGCACCAACCTTCTACACCCAAAGCATTAAGGAAAATGTTAACAAATATCAGTCCCAAGCTGGTCTGTTACGATTTCCACCAACAAGCTTCCACCAAACTGGCAGAACCTGTGCCATCTCCCTGGTCCCTGCCCACCTTCTTACCAGCTTCTTCAACTTAAGAAGGAAGGTGTAGTCTACTGCCAGAGCAGTACAACAGATGAAATCTGAAAATTTAATCTACTTTATGCAGGCATTCATTGTCATGATCAGGGAAATAGTCCAGTTTTTCAGATTCCAGAATCATACAAAATAAGTGCAGTACTCTATGCCCAGCTTCAGAAATCTAGAGGTAAGTATAGGTTCTTCATAAACATTCAACCAAAACATTACCTACTGTGTTGCAAAAAATGTGAGGAATTATTCCTTTTCAACTGACTAAACAATTACTGGTATTTATTATCTCTATTTTGACAGAACTGGTTTAACACATTCTTAAAAAAATACACAACTTATTCTTTTTGATCATCACAAGTGTCATCAGCCTACCACAAACATTGTATTAAATAACTCTGCACCACAAAGAAACATGATCCTCTAAACGTTGAATCAACGTATTTGCTAAGGAGGTGTGTGTATCAAGTCAAGCCATCTCAACATATAACTGATCCCCAGTGGGAAGCAGATAAACAAACAAGCAAACAGAATATCTCACCTTTGAAATGCCAGTTATCACAGCTCCACAGGCCCAGTTCTTCTCTAGCATTTACCCCTGAGAGGCAGCTGCTGCAGGCACAGGGCTGCTCCTGCAAAATGCCTGGTCTACAGCTCTCAGCAAGGGGGTTTGCTGGTCATGCAGTCACCAGGGACCCTGCAGCACTCCCCACCAAGACAGGAACCACCATGCACTTCCTCCTCTCCTTTTCCTTCTTGTTTTCAAGGCCACACACAACCCCTTTCTCTTCCTCTCCCTCTGGGAAGCTGGATTATTTTATGATGGCAACCTTCCATCCCTGATCCTCCCTGACATGGACAGCACACAGACTCCTGTGTCTCAGAGAAAAGTGGGCAAAATTGCTTTGTTGGGGAAAATTCTCTCCCTTGTAAGAAAATTCCCCTCCTGTAAGAAAAAGAATTTTATTTTTTTTTTTTATTTTGCCTGAAGGCATCCTGGTTTTTTAAGTCTTATCCTTTCCTTCCCAGAAAAACATGAAGGGCTCTTGCTGCCCTTCCACTGTAAAGAAAGGGAGTAACACCAGAGGGTAAAATACAGAAGGAAAAGCATGACTGGTGAAAAAAAGAAGTGGTAGCACTGACCTCTTGACTCAAGGGCAGTGTGGGGAGGAAGGCAGCTCAGAGTGGGAGGGAAGTGGCAGAGGGAAATGGTATGCATGATACTGATTTACCAGAGCCTAGTGAGGAGGCGTCAGCCTCCCTGCTGGCACCAGTTGTGTAGCCTGCCTTCCTGCACCTTGTGGAGCAGCCACACAGCAGCATGGCTCAGCAGCCTCCCACCCAATTTGGGAAAGGGCAAACGTCCTCAGCAAACGCATCAGCACCTACAACTTCACAGGGAAGGGGCCACATGTATTGCATTACATGTGCTAGTTCCAGTGAATGTGCAACACTGCTTATGAGCTTACATAAGAACATGACCTGGTCTTGCATTTGTTCCACATCAGTAGCTCCTGGAGATGTGTATGAAGACTGACTCTAAAGCAACAAGCTTGTTTTCCCTGCAAAAGGGAAAAACAATTAGAAAACCTTTGTATTCTTTGCACTTAAAAGGGCAGGTCCCCTTACACCAGATACTGCTCTTTCAGCAGATCTTTGTGGGTGGAGATTTCATATCAGCATGTCTGCCAGTTCCTGCCAGAGTTTCATCCAAGCCACAATATACAGAGTCAACATTAATTAGCATTAATTATTATTTATAAGAAGCAATATTATCTGCATTGCTATCATTCACACTTATTTTTATGCCTTACATAGGGTTCAATACATGGTACCTCACTGCTCAAATAGAATAAGGTGCTGTGGAATCTGCAGACTAATGAACACTATTGCCATCCTTAAATCATTTTGAAGAGACCATTGTAAAAGCTAGGAGATCACCTCTTCTGTTCTTCCATCAATTTGCCTTCCACTTTCTGTTTACAGCTAGGTCAAGATTTTTCTTCTCTTTTTATTCCCCCCTCGCAAACAGGAAAGAATAATTTAAAAACCCAAACAAACAACTGCCTAGAGATCATAAAATCACTTTCCTTCCAACCAGAAAAATAGAATAAATTTAACACAAGAAGAGCATTCCCCCATTTGGAACCATCTAATTACAGTGTTTCCAGTACAAAACTCTCAAGTGAGCCTTCTGCACTTCACCAGAATGAACTGGTTCCGTATTAATAGAGAAAACATGCTCAATGAATTTATTTTGAATTTATTCCTCTATCTATTTTGTTGGCACAAGCAGGAACTTTCTTAACTACCACTTTATTCTGCTTCACATCATGTCTCCAAAACCAGAATTGTCCCATATGAAATGGACTTGTGTTAAGCAATGGGGCTGATTTTATTTAGTTCCCATAAAAGTGAGAAAACTGGCAAATATTACAAAATTCAATTTAAAACAGTTAATTACCCCAGATAGCTATTATTAGTATTATTGAAGTTATTGTTGATAATAACTACTCACAAATAATTATTTGCATACATTAAATTTAGTTGGAAGACCTTATGAGCATTAGCAAATCCTATAATGAACATGGTCCATATTCTCCTTCTAATGAATTCTGCCTCACTTCCAGTTTAAATAATATTTTTTACCACTTTGTTTCTTGCTTATTTTGTTGCTTGATGCAATACACAATAGCAAAGGCACCAAGATTAGTTCAGTGAATCCAATTTAGAAAGCCACTTTTACATAGACCAAGTTTAATGAAAACACTTCAGTATGTTAAAGTGAATTCCCTTAGCCAATCCAGGCTGGTTGGAGAAACTACTAATAATCATCTGAAACTGCTGAGTCAAAATTATGAATGAGATGGAAACACTGAACACATTTTGTGTGCTCCCATTGCTGGTACTCCATTTGAGATTGTTGCAATCACAAATTATGCACTGCTCTGAAACACTACATACTTTGACCAATATGAATTGCAACATTTTGCTGAGGAGTCACAACATGTTGTGTCACACTGCATACACCTTTCAGCCAGAAGTATGAACTGAAAAGAGCAGGAAAACTTTGCATTGCCATTTGCTGTTGAAAACCAACTTCCATCTGAAAACATTTGTGAGCAGTTTGATTTCTATTGAAATGGACATTTTATTTGCTTTACTAAGAAATCAGACTAGACTTATTTAAATTTAAGAATAATAAGAAAAACAGCTTCAAAACCAGATATTGTTTGGCATATTTCTAATTTCCCTTATTATTCACATAATCATTGAATTAATTTGGTCCACAAGTTATCTAATCAGAGGAAAGAAACCACATTATTTTGCTTATACAAATAGCAAGTATGCACATTACTGACATTATAAAGGAGTTCTTTAGTAGTTGTTGGTTTTTAGCTAAAATAAGTCATGAATAATTTGTATAGAAGGGCACCTGAGAATACTGTTCACAACGTATGGGCAATTAATACACAGAAAAATATTTGCAGAAATTAATCATTATGACTTGTTTCACTCTGTTTTCTAGCTCTGAAATGTTGTTCTCTTGGTTATTTATACAAAGAAACAGGAAGAATGTTTCCAGAATAGCAAGAGCATTCTGGATATTAAAAAAAAAAAAAAAAAAAAAAAAAAAAAGAAGAGTTTGATCTTCATTGTATCTATAACCAGTAATTACCATGCCATTATACTTATACCAACAGTCAAGCACTTCACTGGCATAAACAGACACACCTCTTTCAGCAGCAATCACACACGCTGGTAGCTATCTTCATCCAAAATGCACTGATAGTTAAACGTGAAGAATGTATAAATTATTGTCCAGATCTTTAGCTGGTTCATCACACGGCACTTCACTGAAGTTAATAAAGCTGTACCATCTGATAACACACCCCATTATTCACAGCTTAATTAAATAGTGCATGGAAAGTTAACAGAAAGAGGTAACCAACCAATGCAACACAAACAACACAAAACTCGGTGCGGCAAGCTTAAGCTGGCTCTGTTAAGCAACACATCAGCAATGGTGGAAAGAGCACTTTTGGAAAGTGCTCAGTGTCAATAAACACATCCTTTTCAGTATTGATGAAGCAAGGCAGATATCAGGACTCGTATAAAAACACGTCTTAACTCACCTTTTCCTGGAGCAAGCGCCGATGTTCGAGCACTTCGCAGAAAGATGTTACAAAACAGCCTAATGGGAAACATTCTTCTGCACAAGTCTTATCAGAAACGACTGCAAGCAAGTGGCAGCTAGGCAAAGGAAGAAAATATCTGCAATGCTCGAGGTGGAACACACTGTGCAGCTTTCAAGCAGCAAATAAATTTTGAGGGGAAATCCCTCTCACCTTACACAATGGTTTTTGTCTACCTCAAGATGTTAAATCCTATCCTAACGCCAGGACGAAGCTTGATTAAATGATGAAAGTAGCTTCTCTTTTCACAATCAACTACCTTACATTAATAAATTCTTCATAAATAATCTAAATGAAGGAGCAGAGTCTCTCAAGCATTAAAAAATGGAGAACCTCCATTTTAGGTGCTTCCCAAGAGAAGACATGGAATGCACCTTAAATGCTTTTCTGAGCTCTGTAATACATCTCAGGTGGTCACCTAGGAAGTCTTAGGCTTCCTTTTAGCTAACAGAAATAGGTACTACAGGGTGAAAATCATTTCAGGTATGACAGTCACCTGTTTTGGGATGAGTTTATAACAATTCCCTGGTGTGACAACATGTGCAGGCACTTAAAACTTCAAGCAGCAGCACTGAGAACCCACTAGCTGCAAAGCAGAATCTACATATTTAGAAATCTTCAACAGTCCAAATTTTCAGTTCAAACTGATTATTATGTCTTTAGTCCTTTGGCTTTATTTTATTGTTGCCTGTGAAATTATCAGTGTTCTCCACTGTTTAAAATAAAATCACTCTTCCTAGTCTTATAACTTTTGAACACTTTAGCACCTTAGCCTATAGTTTCCTTATAACAAACTGAAATGGTGTTTATTTAAAAAAAAAAAATTATATAGGCTATATATTGTATATGTGTATATATATATATATATATATATATATATATATATATGTATATACCTATTGGAAAGGAAGACTCACAACACACAGAAAAAGACTGTTTCTTTGCAATTTTCTTGGGCAATACTCTTAAGCATCACTGGGATAGCAACCCACCCAATAATACACCCCCAAAAATACTGAAGGGAAAGACAGTGCTGCTCTTTCCTGTCAAGAGTAGATGGGAGCAATAATACATTAACAAAGGTGTAAAATGAACACAGATATTCATTAAGTTACATTTTGCACTTGCCAACTAAAAAGAGCCTCCAGAAGCTGCCATGATTGTCCACACCAGCTAGCAACAAGCTCCTGACAAGGGCTGTCCCTCTAACCCAGTTCTTTCTCCTGCCACACAGAGGCTTCTGTTCAGGAGATAGCACAGACAAAGGACAGTTCCCTCTAGACAGCAGAGATGAGGCCACTTCTTTGCAAGGAAGAGAACTCAGCCATGCTAAAGCCCTCAGGGGAAGGACTGGGAGCTAGCTTGTTTTCACTGGAGCCAAGGTAGCCCTAAAGACCGGATGGGACGTTGTGGGCACCCTTGAGTGTAAGATCAAGATTGTATCTAGAAGACTCACCATACTGAGGTGTTTCAAATACTAATGAATGCATTCATGCACAAGAGCAATTTTCCCAAATTAATTAGGATTACTCCTATGTGTTAAAGTATGCCAGCGTAGGTGTGCGCAGAAGAGGCTCTGGAATGTCAGTCATCATATACCCATCAGCTAAAGCACACTCATAAATGTTTTTGTTTGAAAGATTGCACTAACCTTAGCAAAAAATACATGTTTTCTGGGTCTGATGACTCAAGAAGAACTTGCAAGTCTATACTTTAACTTATTCATCTTATATAAATAAACTTTCCCCTTGTGAAAGGGAGTCCTATGGCATTAATAAAGAGGGATCTTTCTCAACCAGAGTCAGATTCTGTAAGAATCACTTAGAAACATTTAGACTAATTATTTGTTGCGAATTATTCACTTGACTCTGTCTCTTCAATCAAGAAACATGGCTCTATTTCTTTCAGCAGCACAAGCCAGCATAATAGAATGCTCTCATATCCAACACCATTTAATTAAAGTCTCAACTGGGAATAATCATGAGTCTGGCCAAAGTTTTGAAGGTTTGAATGCAGGCCCACTGGAGTGAAAGCCCCACCTATTCAGTTTGCCTCTGCACCTGGCTACACATTTATTTTCCTCAAGGGGCCAAACTTTAATGATAGTACATTTAAAGGCCAAAGTAGGGGTAAGAGTGTCACATTCTGCCTTCAAAATAAACTCTATCCAACTCACCAGGATTTACTCACAGAGATTACTATTTTTTTAAAGTAGCACTGGAGGAGGCCATTTTTCTCACAACACTTTCATAACTCTTAAAAAAGTCTTTAACCTGTGTTGGGCCTCGTTGAGTTTCTTGGCAGTGACTGCATGTCAGATGGAGAAAGTAAAAACACACTGTATTCCAAACCCTGATGGCATAAATACATCAAGCTATGAACAAGGACTGTCCTAAGTGACGAGTAAATATCTCCATTGCCTGATCCATCAGTGTCAGGTGCCAGAGCTTACACTTCCCAGATATGAATACTGAAGTCTGCAAATCTTTGAATCCCTTCGTGTATCAGTCGTTCTCTGTTTCTCTTTCATAATCTCCTATTCTTCACAGTTGCTAGAGATTTTCACTAGGAAAAAAAAAAAAAAGGAGGAAATATTTTGTACAGAATCTGCAAGTAGAATGAACTTTCAAACTGATTCACCCCAGCCCCTTTAGGAATTACACACTTAAGTTCAACCTTCACTTTTGCTCTTTTTTTTTTTTTTTTTTTTTTTTTTTGTAATTTTTATTTGGTGTAAAACAAAACAAAACCAACCACAAGAAAAAAAAACACAACCCTCCACTCCTCAACCACCCCTAGCCATGAAAGACTGGAAAAGTATACTCCAAGAGAGAAAATGCAGATGAAAGACAATCGCTTCCAAAAGCACCATGGGAAAAGAAATGCCAGAGAACTCCCTAGCCTGAGGAAAGCTCTAGAGGTGAGCAGTCCAAAAAATTACACCAGCAGAAGCAGTCAAATTGGAGATTGTTGGGCATCCTGAAAATTTTCTACAGTCTAAGTGGAACTGCTCTGCAATGTGTTGTCAGTTGGAGCTCTCTACTCCAACTTCCTCCTCATCTTCACCTCTTCATCTCAGCTTTGCTCCCTTTTATTTTTCCTCTGCTACCTTTAACCTGCCTGATTCCCTCCCCTCCACATCTCCATTTATTTATTTTTTACAGTAAAAATAAAAATGTTCTGAAATGTCATTTCCATCACAAAAAATCTCAAAAGCTCCCTGTATTTTTAAAAGGGAAAATGACCCATGTAAAAAGAAACCCAAAGAACCAGCTGTGTGCCACAGCAGCAATCACAATTGTGGAGAAGTTAAGATCCTGTTTGTGCTAGACTCCCTCTGTGCACACATACTCACTCCCTCCTCGTGGTCCTGACTGACTTAAAGGAAAGGAGCCACTGCATTAAAGCAGATTTGGAGATGTTTAGTAAGACCTGGCCATATGCAAACAAATCAGGACTATTGACAGGTTTACAGGGCAGAAGATACTGGGTGTGACACACCAGAAAATCACTTGCAGACATTAAACTGGAGCATGTCTGTGGACTGTGTTTTACTTACCAGTCTTGGGCTAACACCCAGGACTTTTCTCTCCTTGCAAAGGTATGATGTCAGGCACATGGCAGTTCTTGAGATTCTGTATAAGCCAGCATTGCCAGAGGCTCTGTGCAGGTGTGGTTAACAGTTATTTAATGATTCTTCACAATTGCATGTATCTGTCTGAACATAAATACAGCCTGATTGTAATCTTTCTTTTCACACCATGAATTTGCCCTTGTGTTTCCACCCTTGCAGGTTCCCAAATGCCCAATGTCTGTTATTATAGACCTGAGATTCACTTCATCATTTCAAACCATTCACGAGCACTTTGCTCTCCTGTTGGCTTGGTAAGGTGAAGAGAATGAAGGCAGTATATTTAATACAAATTTCCCAGTTTTTCACTTAAATTCTGTATGTTTGGCTCTCTGATGACTCAAGGGACTCTCCTGCCTTCCCATGTTTACACAGTGATGACAAGTACTGTCAACTTTCTAAAAGCAAAATTATCAAAAAACCCCAGAACACTGGGAATTCCTGGGAAAAGCTCTCTGTCTTTCTCCTTTCCCAGCAGCTGCACGAGCCTTCATTCTAAATATTACTACAGTTCAATTAGTTAAAATAATTTTGAGTGATAGTTCAACTGTTTCTTTTCCAAAAGGTAATAGTTTTCCTAATTAGTCACTTGCTTTGATAAGGCACTGACTTTTACTCTAATCTAAATTAACAAGACTTTATCTACCTGAATCATTTAAACACACCCTACTTGCAAATCTGGTATGACTAAAAACCATGACAAGTGTTTGGTTTCATTTTACATTTGCTTCAAAGTGCCCCACTTGGAGGTTAATTATTAATCCACTAAAGTATATGTAAAGGTTCAGGGAAACAACAGGGTTAGTAGGTAGTGGAGGAATTAGGAAACCCATGTCCTATTCCCATCTTAGATCATGTAAGTTTGGCCAAGACATTCAAAACCTGTGAACCTTTACTTACAGAACCAAAATAGCAACACTCTGCACAAAGCACTTTGACATCTGTAGGGAAGAAATTTCATGGGTGTGAGGCAACAGGATGTTTATTCACACCTTAAAGAGACTGAAACTCAGCTAATCCCTTAAGAACTCACCTAGGAAATGGAAATCAAATACACAGTGCATGCAAATCAACAAAGTAATGATTTTATTACGTCTGCAACAACAGAAGGACCAGCTCCTCAAGCTTTTACTGCATTTCTTGCCATCTGGAAGGAGGTTGAAAACATGCTTGATTTCTGGAACCTGTTAGCAGGTTCCCCTGCACATATAAATCCCCATCTTCCACCACCTGAGGTAGTGCAGTGGATGTACCCTGGGTGTAATTCTGCTCTCTGTTCCAGGAGTAAGCCAAGAGCAGCATGGACCAGATTTTCAAAGATGGCTCTGGAGCTGTCCAGGGGGCTGCAGAGAAAGAAAAGAGAACACAACAACTGGAGGACAGAAAATGCACAAGATGAGAGGTAGTACTGCCAAATCCTGCCTCCCACAGGAAAGTCTGACTTTCAGCAGCCTGCTCCATTCGCAAATAGCTCCATGAAAATGCATTTCACTCGGTCTTGGAACAAATAAAAAGCAAGAAGGTTTTCATATCATTATTTATTTATAGATTTGGGTAATGCTTATATAAATCATGGGATTCCACCCAGAAATACCTTTTTGAAAACAAAGAAACAACAAAAGAAATCCAACCCAGAAGTAAGAATGTTAAATACTTATTGCTCTTCAAATGGAATATTATTGGCAAGGTGATTAATTTGTTGATCCACAGTGCTATAAATAGTACTTTAACTTCGTTGAATTGAAACATATCCTTCATATCTCTAATCATTGTTTACCCATGTAAAATATATGTGGGTTTGAGTTGGCTTAGGTGTACTCCAGCAAGGGCTAGCAAAGTTCAGTGAGTCTCCATCACATATTCGAAGTCCTTCACCCCTCGGTTAATTTTGCTGTAGTTCTCTTACAAAGTTGTCCACTTTCCTCCATCAATGCATGGTTTGAAGGCAGTGGGAGGCTATTGTAACAGCTCAGCTGGTGTTTCCTCATATCACGGGCCAGTGATAGCAAGCCTCTGGCATCAATACCAAGTCTGATGCCAACAGATATTTGGTCTGGCACCAGCAAAAACAAGCTATGATGGTTTCTTTTTAAGTTTGTTTGGCACTAGTAGCAAAAAGCATTCACTATGCTTGGCAGAGAGCCACAGAATTTCACCAAATGGCTTCAGCATCGTAACTTCATAACAAGAATAACACAACGTAACTTCTAATTGTGGTGGAGCCTGCCCCTCAGCAAGCAATTCTGTCCTGACAATTACATCCAGGATTATCAATACAGGCACTGCTCTCCAATACCAGCTTCTTCCTTACTGTAACACAAATTTCCTTGAAGAGATCCACAAGCCCTTAAGTCCATCACCATTTGGGTTTTGTCTCTCGTGGTGCAGTTACACGAAACCCACTAATCAGCCATGAGAAAAGCCTATGGGGACTGTTACTGAATTAAGCCATCACAAAACATGTTGTAAATACTGTGTTGATTTAACCTCACCCTGCACTCTTTTATGTCACGTATTTCTCAGACTGCTAACCTGCAATATGTTCCAGAGAGGTTCACCTTATGCCAGTGTGGAACCTCATTCAAGCCCCGGAGGCTTAACACAGCACTAGTAAAAAGAGAGAATTAGCTATAAATTATCTGAGTCTCAGGGCAGAGCAATCTCCATTTTGACAGCTCCTTGCTAAATGGTACAGCATTTTCCAGCCAGGCCTTGTGGTGGATAGCTCAGTGCAGGACAAGGGCTCCAGAGAGCTCAGATCTACAGACAGGGTGGCAACTGACTTACCAAATTATTTTCAGCCAGACAGACTTGCCTTCACTCCTTTTCGCCTGTAAAACAGGAGAGCTCTGATATGTCAGTGAAAAGGATGGTGTAAGAATCTGCAAGTTTCTTCTCCAGTACTAAGCATTAATAACAGGAGCAATAATGTCACTTCCTTCACAGGAGAAAATCTGTGCCTGCCCATTTTGTCACAATGCAGGGCTCTGGAGAAAAAAAAATTTGCTTAGATGCAGACATTTTTTTATGGAACATGAAGTGGGCACAGGGAGGAAGTGATACTCAGCTCTCAGCATGGGAAAATTTCATTCTGAGCAACGTCTCCCAAGAACATAAAGACTGCATGAAACCAAGTTGAAATGGAACTCCCCATTGTAAATTCAGCCCTTAGTACCTGCCAAAGACTTGAGAAAATCTCTACCCACAGGGAATGGCTCTCCTTGTGAAAAAGTGCCAATCTTTCCCAATGAGGGAATTCACGAAGACATGCATTCTGCTTCAGTGATCAAACTCTTCCTCTCGAGGTCTAAAGGAATTTCCACTAACCTCCTCTCTTACAGCCCGGTCTTTAGCTGGATTTCCTTTAACTACAAAAATATACATAGTGCAATTAGCCAGCCTTCACAGACTGCAGTTCATTTATGCATGCTAGGCACATCTCCTGCTGCGAGCAGCCCGTCCAAGAGAACTCTTTGAACTGCTCTATTGTTTCCCACGTAGGGTGTTGCATTGTCCAGTTTGGTCATTCCTGGCAAGGCAGTGCACTCCTGCAGCTTGCCACAGGAGGAGAAGAGATGATGGAGCACTTTGTCCAGCTGGTGAGCTGAACATCTCAGATGCACAAATAAGCTTGCCTACCAACAACTATAGGACTTTTCCAGTCACTACAGAGCCCTTTATTGACTAATTGCTCTTGAATGACCTTACCTGGAATTCCTTTCTAATCTATAGTTAGTGATCTGGAGAGACAGAAGGCAGAAAACAGAAGTAAGAAAGAACTGGGTAGAAAAAAACCCCAAAACTAGAAGAAATAACTTTTTTTTTTAATTTAAACCAAGAACATATCGTGACACACCTTTGCACAATGTTTGCTGAACTAAAAAACCCATGTCTCCATGGTTTAAAATACCATGGAGACAACATAACTGGATCAACCAAAAATACACTCACAACCACCAGACAGTGTAGCATTTCTCTACATTTAGTAAGGAATATTTTTGTAATTGGTAGCTTGGGCAAACTGCAAAGGACTAAACAACCTTATCTCCAAATACCCACTGGAAGACTATTTCTGAATTAAATGAGTGAAATACTACAGAAAATGGGAAGCAAAGCTGATTGCATGATTTTCAAGCAACCATTCACATTTCTCCATTTGCCTTTGACTGGATACTGTTTTAGGTAGGAAAAGAGGGGATTGTACATCAAAAAAAGTCCTGCTCTGCTGATCTAAAGAGGAAGAGACATTTCATTTTAGAACAAAGAATTAGATTTTTTTTTCACATTGCTTCACTGGAGGTTTTTGGAGGTTTTTCTTGGGGTGATGGGGGTGGGGTGTTTGGCTTTGCTATAACACAGCACATCAAAGTGCTTTTGATGTGAAGTTTACTTAACAGAATCAGTTTTTCCGATGATTGTGTTAATCTTTATAAACCTGAAGGCGATACTGTGCCTTTTAAAAAACTATAGCAGGAAAAGACTTGAGGTTACATATACTCTCAGCGGTGAGAGACGGGAGTAGTTGGATTATTTCACCACTCCTTACAACTCTGCTTGTGTTTTATGGGCAGTGTTAGCAATGGGCTTGATATTGCTCTCATTCAGGCCAGGAAGGCTGCATTTAAACCCTGCACAGCCCTTCCATAAGCACCTTCATGTGTTTCCTCAGGTCAGAGCCACCAGAGACTTCAAGGGACAGTTTACTACAGGCACTAGCTCAGAGATAGCAAAGGGACCTTGAGCCATAACAAGAAGCAGTGCTGATCTTAGAAAGGCTCCCTGCTCCCACCCATTAATAGCTATCTTTGTATTATTTTGAGTACAAGCTTCTGTCCCCTCTTAAATCTTGCAAAACCAGCTTTGCCATCCACTCCTAGTCTTGAAGTATGGCTGTGAAAAAGCTTCTGTTATGTCTGACGTGTTTACCTACAGCATTTGAATGACTTTTTAAGTTCTTTGAATAAAGATAAGAGACAATGTGTACATTTTCCACACAAATAGTGGAACGGTAATAAAATAAACATCAAAGGCAAGCTAGCAAATCATCACTACTTCACTGCTATTTACAACAAAAGCAGGAAGAGGAAAAAACCTACCCTCGCCATTGGCATAATCGTAGAAAATATGAGTTTTGGAAGGAATGATACCTTTTTCCCATACCCTTAAACACAAACATTGGCACCTACAGCTAAGACAAGACTTTACTGAAGGATTTCAGTTTACATTACACGGAGACAACAACAACAAGGAACCAAGAGAGGTCTCCCTCCTCTTATTTTTGCCTTTCTGAATTGCCTGCTTTTCTCAACGAGTACAGCTTTTGTGAGAACATCAAGACAGCCAGTGTATTATTATTTCTATTAAAGTTGTCAATACTACAATGAGAGGGACAGAAGAATCTCTCACTCTTCAGTATTTACCATGTAAACTCATGCAGACTGAAGAAATGGTAAAGCTTTGAAACAAAATGCAGGTGTGTGTGGGGGAACATATATTCTATTCAAGAGAGATCAAGATAGAAAGTAGGGCTGTTTGTTTCTCCTCTTAGTCTTTTAAACTTGTCTTTTTTCATCTTCCTCTCCAATACTCCTTGAGAGCCAGACCACAGCAGAATAATCCTAACCAGAATGACTCTGCATTATGTATTTATTCTAAAATAAGGTCTGATTTAGAAAGACTGCTCTTGGAAAATATGGAGCAATCCAACTCTTACTCCGGGACACAAAATTTGAAGCATACATATGAGAAATAAAACATTAGCACCACACTGGATTTCTGCTGATGTTTTTGTTATTGTTTTGCAGACGCCAGCGTTACTGCCATATGAAGTGAAATGGCATTTTGCAATTGACTCTGAACAGTGAGCAGAACAGGGAGTTTTCAGAGAAGTTACTGCCAGCTAGCTCTCTTCATTGAGTTGTTCTATTTAGCATAATGTTGAAGGAGAAAAGAAACTCTCAAGGAGGGCAAGACCCTGACAACTTAAACCTAAAAACAAATCCAAAAAGGATGAGTAATTTTTTTAGGGAAAAAAAGTGTCTAGATAAAACTGCAGAATACGTTGTCCCAAGTTTTATTGGAAATTTATAAATTCGCAGTGATTTAAAAAAATGTCAAAGTTACCATAAAAAAAAAAGAAAAAGAAAAAAAAAAAAAAAAGAAAAAAAAAGAGAGAGAGAGAGAAGCCAAAACCTACACAATAAAAGATTTTACTAGAGAGTAGCAGTTGTAAGAGAGGGGTTGCAAATACACCATCCAGAAGAGGTCAAGCAATGCTACCACAGAAACAGCAGCACACATACAACTAAGGTTAAGGCTCGGACTAACTCTCTCATAGCAGAACTCCAAAGCATTGCCTACCTGTTCCCATTCTACCTCTGTACCGAGTGTGCTTATGACAGAAGGAAAGAGAGACCAGGACTGAAACTATTTTGTCAGGCTACATAAATCATTAGGAATTCACAACTGCAAAGCCATGTATTATTTTCCAACAGGTTGTTGAGCTGTCATATTACAACTTGTTGCTGTATACGGCGCTATTAAAATAAATCACTGCACGTAACAGGTTCAGCTCTGCCACCTATAAGTCATTCTGCATTTTACACCTGGGAGGCGGGCCCGCTCTGCTTAGTCGCGCCGAACTGCGGCTTCGTTCGAAATACCCGGGAAGGGGAGGGACCTGGCAGGAGAAAATACAAACAAGTTTCGTAAAATAACTTTCCAACAAGACCTCGCTGTCATCTTGGCTAATTACGGCTCTGATACGGCTTATTAGGGCATACCCACCTTTGCTACCTTGCTTCTCCACCCACCACCCTTTCAGATCTTTGTCCTGGCTCCGCCTCTCGCCGGCGTTATAATGGGCTGGTCTGAAAGTGGTGGAGAGACACACAACCACAGGGGAAGGGAGAGATAATGACAATAACACTAATAACCCTAATAACCCGTCTGCTGCCCGCCTCGCAGCGAGGAGCCGGCCCGGCGTCCCGGCACTGACAGGGCTCGAAGCGGAGAGCGGAGCAGCCCCGACGGCCCCCGAGAGCTTCCCGCGGAGCCCGGGCAGCGCCGAACCGAGCGGCAGCGGCGGCAGCGCCCCCGAGCAGCACCGAGCCCGCGGACACGGACAAGTGCCGGCTCCGGCAGCCGCCCCACCGCCTCGCATCGGCTCCACGGGGCCGCCTCGCCTCTCCTTCGGCCCCATGGAGCAGCGAGAGTAAAGAGCGAGAAGGACCAAAAGGGGGGGAACAGAGAGCGAGCACCGCGGTGGGGGAGAAGGAGGTGGAAGCCCGGAGGAATCGCAGGGCGCCGAGGGCGGCAGGGCACCGGACCCACCGGCCGCCCAGGGGTCGCGACCGCCGGCGGGCTGAGCCGGGAGCCCCCTGCCCTGCCCTGCCCTGCCCGGCCCGTCTCGCTGCCGCCGCGGAGCTGTCCAGGCCGGACAGGGCACAGAGAGCCCCGGGTCGCCCCGCTGCCTCCCGCCTCCCCTGAGGCCGCGCCGAGGGGCGGGGGTCGCGGGGGGGCCGCCATGAAGCTGGAGGTGTTCTCGCAGCACTATGAGGACAAGCTGAGCGCCGGCAGCGACCAGGAAGGCAGCGGCTCGCTGTCCCCGGCTCCGGCGGAGAGCGAGCTGGGCTCGGACGGTGACTGCGCGGCCAACAGCCCGGGCGGCGGGGCCGGCCGGCCGGGGCATCCCCCGCCGCCGCCCCCCACGCCGCAGCCCCCGCCGCCGCCGCCGGCCGAGAGCGCCAAGGGGAAGCCCTACACGCGGCGGCCGAAGCCGCCCTACTCCTACATCGCGCTGATCGCTATGGCCATCCGCGACTCGGCCGGCGGCCGCCTGACCCTGGCCGAGATCAACGACTACCTGATGAGCCGCTTCCCCTTCTTCCGCGGCGCCTACACCGGCTGGCGCAACTCGGTGCGCCACAACCTCTCCCTCAACGACTGCTTCGTCAAGGTGCTGCGCGACCCGGCGCGGCCCTGGGGCAAGGACAACTACTGGATGCTGAACCCCAGCAGCGAGTACACCTTCGCCGACGGCGTCTTCCGCCGCCGCCGCAAGCGCCTGAGCCGCGCCGCCCCGCCGCCGCAGCCCGCCCGCCCCGCCGCCGGCGCCCCGCCGCAAGTGCCGCAGGAGGCGGCGGGAGCGGGCGCCGCGTCCCCCGGCGCTTCCCCGCGCTGCTGCTGCGCCTCCTCGCCCTGCCGCTGCGCGCCGGGCGCCAAGGAGCCAGCGCCGGGGGGCGCCGGGCCCAGGCCGGCGGGCGGCGGCGGCAGCGCCAAGTTCTCCAGCTCCTTCGCCATCGAGAGCCTCCTGCAGCGGCCGGCGGGACCCCGCGCCGCCCCGCAGCCGCCGCCGGCGCCGCACGCCCGCCTGGTGTGGCCGGCGCCGCCCGCGCCCCCGCCCCTGCTGCCCGGCCCCTACCCGCTGCTGCCGTACCCACCTGCCGCGCAGCCCCCGCTCTACGGCGGGGGCCTCCTGCAGCTCTGCGCCTACGGGCTGGGAGAGCCCTCGCCGCCGCCGCTGCTGCTGGGGGGCGGGCGGCCCGCGCTGGCCCCGGGGGAGCCGGCGCCGCTGGCGGAGCGGCCGCGGGCGCCGCTGTTCCACGCCGGGCTGCCCAAGGGCGGGCGGGGGCCGCCGCACGGCTCCCCGCTCTACGGGCCGCTCCGGCTGGCCGGGCCGCTGCCGCCGGCGGCGGGGGGCTCGGCCTCCTTCCAGCCTTACGCCGTGGAGACCCCCCTGGCTTGATGGAGCCCCCCTCCTTCCCCTGCGAGGGACCTGCCCGGGGAGGCGTGGAGGGGGAAAGGAGGAGGCTCTGGATCCCGCACTTTAACTCCAGAGGCGACCGCAGCCTCCAAGCAAAAGCCTCGGTGACTGTGCCTTAGTGAAATGACAGTGGGTTTAACTTAAGCGAAAAAAAAAAAAAAAAAAAAAAAAAAAAAAGGAGAAAAAAAGAAAAAAAATCAAACAACTGTCAGTTTGGACATAGCCATGAACCTCAAGTGCTTCTTACTGTTCGTTGAGACTACTTGACTTAAGCCAGTCCCTCGCCACGTCTTTGCTATGCCCCTCTCTTGTCCCCACACCTGCTGCCACTGCAGCCTGGGGCAGCAGAGCTGGGCGCCCCGCGGAGGGCGCGGTGGCGGCCGCTGGGGATGCGCTGTGCGCTTGGGAGGGCGGGGAGGAGGGAGGGGGCCGGGAGCAGCAGGGACACAGGAGGGGAGGGGGCCGGGGTCTGCTGTGGAGCCGTAGGTCTGTACTGCAAAGCAATGCATCACTGTGCCAAAAGAAACCTTTTCTCCTGTCCGGCAACTAGAATTTCGTGGGAAGGGAGGATAGATATTAAATTATTTATAAAAGTAGTGTTTTTAACACAAAGAGAGTGCAGCTTTTTTAATTAATTATTGAAGGGGGCTTGGAGAGGGGAAAGGGCTCAAGGAAATGTCAGGCGTTGTCTCCTGTACTGGCTGGTGTTCTACAATTATGGCCAAGACCACTGCTACTGGAAAGAGAAGACTAATATTTTTCCTATTTTATTTTTGTGTTTGTATGTAATATATGTGCGTGCGCATTTTATTGACGCTCGGCCACCATGTTTTTCCGGGTTTTTTTTTTTTTTCCTTTCTCCTTTCCCCCGAATAAAAGCTGCCCCCTAAATAAAGGCGGTAATGAGGAGAAGAGCGTGATGTCTGTTCTGGCGTGAGGGAGGGAAGCCTGTCGTGGGACAGCCTTGACCGAGAAGCTTGGCTAGGGCCCTTTCATCCCCATCCCTGCGGCGGGTAGAGGTGCCACCTACGGACCCGCCTTCCTGTGGTCACGGGAGACGAGAGGTTCTCCTCTTGAGCTACCGCCAGGTATGAAAGTCCTCAGCAATTCCTCGAGTCAAATCAGAATCTCCCGCCGGGGCTTAGCCCTGCAGGAATGCTGGCAATTCGATTTGCAGGCGGAGAGATTTGCAGGCAAACGGCCTGACGTAGGGGCAGCCTGTGAAAATCTTGTACATCTGCCCTTTTTTTTTTTTTTTCCTTCTCTCTTTTTTTGTTATTTTTCCCACGAAGGACAGCAGGCGACGTGTAATCCTGTTGTCATCTCTCGGTCCAAGGAAAACGCGCTCCAGGAAGGTCGTTGGCACTCTGGCACTACCGGGCTGCGGCTGCTTCTGGTGGTGACATCCCCGCTGGCACCTACAGCGGGCGAACCCTCAGCGGGGTGGAGGCTGGGGAGTATCTGCTGCTAATAAAAGTTTGCATGCGTTGCCTTCTCCCGACGTGCGTTATGTTAAGGCTGATTTGTATTGTCAGAAGTGATCAGCAAAGCCTCAGAAAGGCTACGTCGGAAATAGGAAAGGTTGCGGGGCTAACTGCCTGTGCTGCCGAGTTACAGATCAGTGTCGTCCCCGAACACGAAGAGTTTATACAAATGCCCATTCGGGGTTCGTTTGTTCGGTTGTTTGTTTTAATTAATACCGTAAAAAGTATGAAAATCGGCGGGCTTTTTTTCCCCCTTCAAGTCCTCTGTAAGCACAGGTTACCTAAAAAAACGATGACAAGGAGAATTTCGGGCACTGGATGGTCTTCTCTCTAATTACGTGTATTTCGAACCTTGGAGTTTCTCTCCCACTCTTTTACCCTCAGCGCCGAGATTCGGCCGCTGACTAGCTTAGCTTCTCTTCTCACAAAAATTATTCCGAGTAGCAAAGGTGTGTTGTGAAAGGAAAGCTTCAAACAGAACCATCTGCGGCCGAAAGCACCGACTTGTTTCAATACAGCTCAAACAGATTTCACGGTGTGTTTAGCTCAGACCATAACATCCATCAGAACATTGCGAGAGATTAGTGACTAATGTATGAAGTAATCCAACCCTTGAAGGAATTGGTTTTTGTGTACACACGCTCATGCACACATACACACATAGAATATTTCGACATCATTCTGCCTTCAAGGCTCTGTGCAAATATTAATCTACCCTTCCATAATCTGCTTTTTCCTCTGGCTTGCATTTTACCATCTCTTTTTTTATAGGAGTCCACATGACCTGTCAGCATGTAACTCCTGGTATCTTTTTCTTTTGTCCGTCTGTAAAGGTCATATTTCAGGGTATGTTAAAAATACCTTGACGGAGAGTAGAAATTGCTGTTATAGCCACAAGTGCGTATTTTAATCTGGTGTATTTAATAGGAATGAATTGTGTGTAAACGTATGCTTAACAGGATGTCATTGAGCTTTTTACTTTTAGAAAATAAGTACACTAAAAAAAGAAAAAAAATCCGGCAGAGTTCGATATATCCCTTGTTAATAAGTATTTCTTCTGTATTTATCTTCAATGAAACTCCATTTTTTGATATGACAAGAAAGGTATGTCAGCAGTACAGTAACAGGGTATCTGTGTCCTCGCAGTCCTTTCCCAGCCCTTGTTCAGGTTTCCTCAGAGGGTTTAGGGTGGTCCCCGGTGCCGGGCGATGGGAACAGGTACCGCCTGCTGTCCGGAGCCCGCCCGCCGGCGGGGCTGTGGGGCTGTCGCTTGCTGAAACGCAAGGAGGGTCTTCTCCGCCTCCTGCCCGAGCATCGTCCTCCTAAGAGGAGGCAAGAGACGAATTTCCCCGTGTTGACCTCTGGGTGGAAATCTCCCCGTTCGCGCTGGCTCTCAGAGCGCACCGGCTGATGTTCTCCCGAGGAAGGGGAAAGGCGCGGTGCCGGTGTCGGTGCCGGTGTCGGTGCCGTCCCGCAGCAGCCCCGCCGGGCTGGCAGGAGGGACCGGCCCGAGCCCCCGCCCGGCACCCGGGACAGCCGTAAATCCGAGCTGTCAGCTGTGACAGACGGCTGCTGAAACACAGCACCTGTCCAAACACTTTCCAGCAGCAGGTAACCAGAGAACCGACACTTTACATTTTTGTGCGGAACAAGCGCATTAACCATTTCACAGACCTTCCCAAAACAGCGATGTTTCTGTGTCTGGGTACTTTGTCTTTTTTAACCTCTAATAAATCAGGATGACAGAAGAGAGACAAAGCCTTTTGACTTGTGATATTTGACACATCAGCAGCAAGCCAGCGCTTCGGCGCCACGGCCTTTTAGCCCTACCAGCGTCTGCATCACAGCGCGTTTGTTGGATGGGTGCAGTGTGTGATGACACTTGAGGGATTTTTACACACTGCACAGCCAAAAATTAGGTCAATAGCACAGAAAGCCTGACAGGAACAGAGAGCAAAACAAGCCTCTATCAGTGTGTGAGAAGACCTGGAAACATCCCATGCCAGCTGCTCCAACCCCGCTGCAGTTTCTTCATATGCCTGGTGGAAACACCAGCCTAAAGAGAATTGCACTTAAATTCAGATTCAGACTGGGCTCTGGTTTTAAGTGCTTTTTTGAGGAGAGATTTAGCTTTCCAAATAAAAATATTTTGTTCCTGAGACTTTTCCCCCCTATAACCAATTTATCTCTTTCAGGCTATGAATGTTTTAACTTTCTTTAAAGTGAAAAAAAAAAAACAAAAAAAAAACCTGACGATCAAAATATTTTCCTCAAACACTTTGGGCAGCTTCTCCATATCCCACCCCAGCTATGGCAGATAGTGACTAAAATGGTACCTTAATAATGTTAGTCCTAGCCACTTTCCTAAATCTCTTCAAATTTTAACCTTCTGAGTAGCAGAATCCCATGAATTTCTCCTTAATGGAATAAGGCCGAATTAATGCAAAGGAGATGTTTAAGCAGAATTTTGTGCACTTGAGGAATTAATGGATGCCAAACATGAACTCACAGAAGAAATAAGCTTGCAAAAGTGATCTGTAGATAACAGCTTGCATACATTACATAAAGTCCATGCAGCAGGATAATACAATAATACTGTGCCTATTCTCCTTTACAATGGAGGCAAAGTGTTGAACTCTTGTATCTCAGTGGAGGCATGCCAGCAGGACAGCATTTTGATTGTTATTTTCCCATCAGATTAATTAACCAAGCAGATCTGATGAAGCCAGCTTACCTTCCAAGTCACTCATAAGATGGCATAAGTATCCCATCAGTATCCATAACACCAGTCAGGAAGGAATCCACTGAAATCAGTCATTTTATTCAACAGCCATCTCAGCACAGCAGTTCTAGCTACAAAACTCAACATAGATCTGTATTGAAAGCTTCTGAGCAAACAAGTGTGGCCCTTTGTATCATACTAGATGCTGAGAAGACCGAAAAAGGTTGGGTGGAATTTTGTCGTGGGAATTTGCAGGTTTTTCTACCCCAACCATTTTTCAAAAGGGAGATTCTTAAGGTCTGGGTGTTTCAGGAACAGAAGACCCTTAGGAAAAGAAATTCCACCCCAGAAAAGGCACCTGCAAAGGACTCAGATTCATGGGCCCTTCCTTTTTCACACCATACCTCAAGGAGCCCAAGGTGAAATTTCCAATATAAGAGCAAGGAGAACAACCACAGCCTTACATAGAGGGATAGTGCTTCTAACCAAAGTCCACATTTTGCACAATTCTTCACTGGGCTGGGGGGAAGGGGAGTTGTTTAATAACAGGCAAGAGAGTCAGTCCTTTTGTTGTGCCAGGCTTTTTGCCTTTTAAGTCTGAAGCAGACAAAAACAAAGCTGAAATCCACCTCTGGCCAAATTCAAGGCACCAAGTTGTGATTTTGGCAAGAGTGCTTGTTGCAGCTTTGCTGAGCACTACAGTAACTCTTTAATGATGGGGTGAATGTAGTTCCATCTTTCGTTTACATCCTGGAGAGGAAGAATTTTCCTCTTGATTAAATTCTCCTGTCTTCATTGACTCTCAAAAACCAGCTTCAGAGAAGACAGCTACAGAGCACAAATGCCCTATCATAAAACCAGACAAACGGCTACAGAACACCTAGTCCTTTCTAAACACCCAAACATATTAATGCATCATTTTTCAGGTTATCTATTGACAGCTTCAGAAAGCTACTGATTCACATAATCTCCAGCCCTTCACAGGAGCTAAACACTCCAGGAACTTATAGCTCCATACATCTGGCTGGACAGGCCTTTGTCCTCTTTTTCCAGGGCCAGAGGGAGAGAGCATGAGGAAGGAGTGAGAGAACACAGTCATTATCCATTTGTGCTCTTGCACCATGCTATTGTTTTCTTTGTTATGACCTGTTTCAAAATGTCAGAGCTCTTTCAAGCAGCATGGCACACTAATAGCCTCCTCTGCTATGGGGAAAAGCAATGTTTTTGTGGGTTTTTTCCCCTCCTTAATAGCAGAGAATATTCAAGATGGAGCAATACAACTCTAGTCCTCAGCACAAAGTCTTGAGCAGAGTCTGTGGGACCAGGACCAGAAGGCAGAACATGTAAGAGGGGAAAAACCAGGAAAAATAGGCTGACACACAGTTTTCCAAATTTTGCTGCAGTTGGTTCCTGATCATAACTATTCATGGAACACATGTTTATATGCATTATGTGTTCATAAATGCTTTAATAAGTATAATTTAGATGGTTTAGGGTCCAATGGGTTTATTTTTGCTGCATTTGAATTGCTGTTGTTATTTTAAGTAATAATTTGGTACTGGAGTATAAGTCAAATAACTTCTGACAGTCAACTAGCAATCTTTCATATAAATAGTACACTTCTTGTTTATCCTTAATATTGCTAAAGTATTTTTAGTCCACTGTAGAGGAATAGTGTTAATGAATAACAAACTGAGCCAAACTGGGTTAACTCCAGGCACTCTGTGGGTCCATGAGGTATCCCAGCATACATCACTGGGAGGACTCTTCAACAAGACTCTTCTGTAAAATTAATGTTTTATTTGGGAGGTCTTTAGGTTACCTGCCTTAAAGATCTCAATGTTTCAGCAGAAACCTGGGACTCCATCTTCCTCTCCTGTTACTTTATTCAGAAGCTGTTTCAAACAGGCAGATGAGCTTCGACAGTCCAAGTAGAAGTTGTCACCCTTACTTGAATTTTTGAAAAGACAATTTCCAGTAAAACCTCAGAGATTACCTATGGTCTTTCAAACCAGACATCTGACATCAAGCTGTCCATTTCAGTTCCTTCCACAGCATTTACTGTTTAAAATCACAGCATCTTACTACAGAAATAGCTTCACTAGATTTCTAATAAGAAGGTATAAAAAATGTGGACATGGAAGTCTTCTGGAATCATCCAGTTACCTTCCCTCCACTGCAGTTTCTCTCGGTTTATTTTTAATAACTTATGAAGCAAGGCAGTATTTAGTAGCTATCCTAAGTAGCATCCTAAGCAATGAAGAAGAAACCCTGCAAAGATATGGTTTTCTTTGTGAGACAAGCTGCACACCAGGTGATAGCAGATTTTTAGTATGATTCCTAAAACAAGCATATAATACAATTCTCTTTCACCATCAAGCAGCTTCTGTTGCTCTGGGTGCTTCACACAGCCTTCTTCAATACAGTGGTAAGTGCTCAGTACTCACCCTCATACAACACCAGAGTAATTCCCCTTGCTTTGGCATACACAAGCCTCAATTAGCTGCATGTTATCATCACATTCCCCATTAATCATTTAGCAGAACTGTACAGATGTACAGCAGCAACTTTCCCAATTTTTTTCCTCATAAGTCAGTCCAGGAAGCCCCCAAGTCATTTCTGTGTTTCTCTGAACTTCTCTGGATCATCTCTTTCTGACTAATTGTAAGAACATGGTGAAGGCATAGCTTTCTGTGTCACAATACCTGGAGTCACGTCAGGTTCTTCCCATGCCCCCCAGCTCCAGAAGAAGCAGGTTAAAAAAGGATGAAGAAGTTATAAATTATATTCAAAACAGCCAGATTCACACATGACAGCTGAGTACAGACTGCAGTTACTCAACCTTCTCAGCAATAACCATCAAGAAAAAACCACTTCAGTGTAACATTTCAACAACCTTGTTCAGTCAGAGAAACAGCCTGCCCCTTTCACTTCCCTCTGCTCCTTTATCTTGCTTGCCCTTATCCAAAGCTATCCTTAAGGAAACAGAAACTATTTTGCCCTCAAATCTAGTCTACAAAACACTGAGCACAAAAAGACAGAACTTGCCATAGACTTTTCTGATGCCTTAGCATCCTCTGCTAAGAGAACTTTGCCCCAAGTCTCTTACAGACAGCATCTGTCCTTCCAGACCCTAAATTGGGAGGATAAAGCATACAAACTTTATTTTGTCTGGTCAGAGCTCCTAAACCAAAGCCCACTCATCCTGTAGCAAAGTCACTGCCAAAGCAAAATTAAAGTATAGCACTGCTCATGCCATTTCCCAAGGAAATTGGAAAATTCTTGAGTCTTCCACAACTAACAGGATAAAACACTTGTCAGAACTCCCAGGGAGAATTCAGGTTAGAACTTTCCTGTTCCACAGGAACTAGGTACTGCTCTCAATTTCTTTATTCCACACAGAGAAGATTTGGTTTATTCTTTGCTTGGAATAAGCTTCCCCCATCCCATACTGTTACCAGTGGCTGCAAGGGAGAATTTCCTCTCTGCATTGTTATTTCTAGAACTACAGATGAGAGGTTCAGATCTGAGCAGGTGACTTGACATGCTCAGCATATGCTATCATCTTGTTATTATAACATCTCCTTCTCCACTACAAACAACCAGAGCAAGGACTGTAAGATTACCCAAAGTTTAGCATAAATTTTCTTGATGCAAGCATTAATTAGACACCTTTTTGTTACTTGTCCAGCTGAAATCTCTAGACCAAGAGATCCTTCTCTGTGTGAAAAGTTTTCATAGCTTGATTTAAACACTGGGGAATTATGCTGGGGTTTCCTACAGGGTGGAGATGGCTCCTTAAACTAGGAAACAGCTGAAGCAGCTAGCAGTCAGTCAGGTCACCCACAGGTTTGTGAACTCTGCAGTGGTGCCAAAGGCCTGTCAGTTGGAGGAGTAGATCTGTATGACAAAGACCATGGGATATAATTCTAGGGCTGGTACTTGAGCTAATTAGTCAAAGCCATAGCTTACTGTCTTACTCTAAGATGCCATAAAAGCCTTTTTATTCAAGTCACAGTGTGGTATCAGCAATTAGTAATTATTATCACATATATGTGTATTACATTAAAAAAAACCCTGCAATAAAACATCTTAAAGCAAATAAATTAAACTGGACCAGTGTACACCATTATTTTAACACCTTTTAATTCAGTGCACATATCACCATAATGAACTATTTAAATTAAAGGACCACACTCCTCTTCCTTCCAGGATTGCTGCTCCATCCAACATAACTAGTTGTTGTGGAAAGGAAACTGTCTTGTGCAATTAAAAGGAAAATTATTCTCAGGGCCCTGACTCAGTGGAAGTCAGGAGGTTTATTCCAAATGAGAATAAAAACCTCTGGAAAAGAATGAATGCTTTAAATATTGAAGTCATAGTATTATAAATGTGCATGTACATGGGAGAACTAAAGTCTTTCATTTCTTTTCAACCATCTTGGTGTCAGGATATATAGAAACCTGTTGTAAACTAAGATTCTTTTTTTTTTTTTTTTTTTTTTTTAAACATTTGGAGTAGCTTTATCAGGAACACAGGCAATTGTTACTTTACCAGAATCTATTCTAGTACAGGGCACACTGCAATGGAAAAGCAGGGCTCCTTGTGGACTTGCACACCCTGTCATAGTATCCTTTAAGAAATGAGGTTTTGCAATTTCTGAGGCGTCACATGCACCCAGACTTGAGTCTAACTCAGATAATGATCTGAGCCGTGGGACCCTTCCCTTTGGCACAGTTCTGCTCTTCCTTACCAGAACAAGAAGTCTGGCTTAGCAGGCTGGTGCCTACAGGTCTCCCAGATGTGATGAGGGCTGACAAAACTGTATCACAGTATTCTTATTTAATTGCTTGCAAAACAGGATTGAACACTGCTTGAGTTCAATTTATTTTGGTTGTTTGCTTTTGTAAGCACCATCCATCCACATCCTCTGATAAAGCCAGCAGGTAACATCCTCTGATCAGGGATTGTGCCAATCCCTGGATCTATTAGCCAGCACTACACAAAGTGCAGCACAGGAGTATCACAGGGATCTCCATCACAAAAAGAAGTTTGGTGTTGTACACTTATTACCAGAGCAGGTTCCTCAAAGTGGCACATGCAGCCCTCAGATCATACTTACACAAATTCTGCTGGTACCTGTCACATCCAAGCTCATATACAATGAGCTACAAAAGTTTGTAGACTAAAAAGAAAACTTATATGGATATTTCCCCTCAAAAGGGCTGGGTTAGGAATGGATGCACATAATGAGCTCCCTTCTATTTATTTGATAAATCTCCTATTCAGTGACAAGAACAGACTGAGAAAAAGAAAACATATTTCCACAGATTGACTGAGAGGTATGTTCTGTTTGACTTCAGCCTCAAAATTTCATTTCACAATGGCAAAATAAAATAAAAAAAGTCCATTTGTTTTCAAGATATGCACTTATCTACCTACATGACAGATGGCTCCAGCTGATTTCAGCAGGAGTTCTCATGGACATTAAATATCCTAGTCATTCAGCTCTATTTGGGAGTGGCTCAAAACCCAGCTGAGCCAGGAACTAAATGTGAGCATCTTAATTGCTATTCTATAAATAGTCTGGGAAAGAAGGTAATGGGAAACCCCAGCCAAATTGAGCAACCAGTGGCATGAAGGGGTATTTTTGTGTACCCTGAATTATTAAAAGGCCAAATAGGTGTTCAAATTAGAAGGCTCAAACACTGACATCAAACTCTGTTTTGAGCAAGAGGCTTGTTTTGTCATAAAGCCAAAAGATCATGAAACTAATTTTCATCTCACAGTTTGTTATATATTTCCATATTTCTGTTGCATTTCTTGAAATTTGCCTTATAACAGCCAAATCTGAGGTCTTAAGATGCTGAGCAGGTTGATTACTTGCACAGTAACTGTTTTCCTGGATCTTCAACTTACTTCAAAGATCTTTATTGTCCCAACTGCAGTCAGCTGGGAGGAACCAGAGGGATTTCAGGTTGCTGAGCTTACCAGGGGCCAGGCTGCATCCAGTTCTTCTGAGGTTCTCAGCATGCAACAGAGAATTCCACCTCACACAATGCCACCCAGAAGTGCATGCAGTGCCATCTTTACCATAGATAGAAGAAACATTTTTACTCCAGTGGGAGGTGAAATCAATGAGCAATACCTGGAATGTCTGACAGACCAGATCTTGCAAGGGCACGTCCCCTTAATGGGCAGAACAAAACTCCTTAAGCCTTCAAAATACACATTCATTCTTCAGGGAGGGTCATGATGGGCAGGAGTTAGTCAGGTACTCGTGGACAAGGACACATCAGTCTTTAACTGAGTAGGGGAAAGTTGCTACCACATCCATGAGAACTAGGACCTTGGACACAACCCTGAGGTCCAGAGGGTCGTGGATTCACGTTCTTCCAGCTAGAACTACTCCACAGGATGTCTGCAGGGACAGCAGCTTTGTCCAAGCCCTGCCAACCCCTGCTGCCTCTCAGGACAATCACCTGCCCAACACAGCAGCAGGGAGCCTGGGAAAGGAGGAGGAAAAAGTCTCCTGAAGGCCTCACTGCAGCTCTGCCTGACACCATATCAGCCACAAGTCTAGAGGTTTATAAGCTTCCAACCTAAACACTCTTATCACCATGTATAGCCCTGGGGGTTCGCTTCTGCCCATCACTGCAGAGATATGTTATCATCATCTTCTATCATGTAAACTCTACTGTTGGAGTTGCACTGATGCATGATAACCATACAGTGCTGATCATCCAGATCAGGCTGAAAACATACCTGAACTCTGAGGTTTATATGTACAGACTGGTAGAGAAGCTTGACTGGTGGCACTGCTTGCATAAGGCTCTCTCCTTGCTCTTTTATTTCTACAGACTGAACATACAGGTAAAACTAAAGATTTAACTAGAATTCTTTTTTTTTTTTCCATTAAAATAAAGTTATAGCAAGAACAAAACCAGAATCTGATTTCCAGTCAGGAATAAAAAAAATCTTATTTGAAATCATTCACATTTCAACTTTGGTTTCTTTTTCAGAGACCTTATCAACACTGTCAAACATGGTATTTCTTCTCATTTGCTTGATTTACTCCAGTACCTGCTTTACTTAATAACTTCACACAAAATAAGGAGGAAAAAAAAATAACAATATTTTTTTAAATATCATCCAATAAAAGTAATAGCAAAGCCAGTAAAAATAATAGCCCATCAGTACACAATCTGAATAATATATCAATAAAACCCTCAATTATTTGGCAAATCACCATTTACACTAATATGAAAAAAAACATAACATTTCTGTGGCTGCAGAAATAAATATATATTGGCATTCACTGAAATAAGTTTGTCTTGGTGAAAAGTTCTATGAGAGAGTAGAAATATGGATGAAATGTGGCCATATTTGCACTATGAACACAGAGCTCAAGGCTAGAAAAAAACAGGTCTTGAAATCCAAGTTTCTCTGATGTAAATGGGAGAACAAAAAAATAAAGGTTTTGTATGAAAAAAGACTTGCAGAGCCAGTTTCTTATTCTGCAATCAGAGAAGGACCCACACACTACAGAGAGGAAGGAATCCATGCTTTTGATGTGGGCAGGCAAGGGAATGTCTGTTTCTGGACAGCAACATGCACCTGCACCACCATGGCTCAGGTGGCTGTGCTGTTCATCACCCCAGGGACCCAGATCCTTCCCTTGAACCTGTGAGTCCTGCAACATCCCCCAGCCTGCTCCTGTCTGGGGTGCTGAAAAACCCAAACAGGGTAGACAGGCTTGCTGGACTACCCCCAGCATGGCCTGCCAGGTGAATTCCCTTTTCCCTGGCTGCTCTGTCCAGGAGAACTCCAGCACGGATGAAACACATCTTAAAGTCTAAATGTACAGCCAATCTGTATAGAGCTTTCCAATTGACCTGTAATTGGTGGGAAAATGTCACAAAGAACACCAAGCTAGATTGTGAGAATTGTTATGCATCTTTTCATAGGAAGCCATGTAATTCCAAAATCCCTTCAGATGTCCAAAATGCAAGAGAAACTTTGGTTAGCCCTAGGTCCTGTCTCCAGTACACTTATTCTCTATAGCTTATGGAATGGTCAACAGCCCCACATATTTCCTGTTTCTACAGGAAGATTAGGATATTCCTAAATCAAAACAGAATTTTTGTGCTTAGTAGCCCTGAAAAACGTTTTCTTTAGCAAATATGTCCTGTCACTTTTTGAGCCCATGCCAATTTTTTCAGTTCAATTTCACAGTCAGATTGGTGTCATGTGAAAAAGCTCCTCTTGCTATTTTGTTATGATAGTGCCTCCTGATCACAGGCCACAGGACCAACTGTAGTTGCCACCTGGGAAAAATTTGCAATCATTGCCCTAACTTCTTCACTCACAACTTCAGACCTGCATTAAATCCCCTTATGAGAAATCTCTTGAAGAGTTTTGATAAATTCACCCCTCATCCTGATCATACATGTGAACCTTATTCTACCTTTGCTGTACCTTGCTTTAAGTAGAGGTGGTTGGCAAAGGTTCAGGGGTGGGAGGCCTCCAGCCACAGACAGGATTTGGGAGCTGAGTATACCAAGGACCCACATTAAGCAAACAAAAGTGAACTGGTAGTCATGACCAAGTTATCTTGACTGGTTGCTACCATTTACTCCAATTGTAACTCAATCCAGACTTTAATTTTTCAACAGGAAAATCAAAGCAGTGCTCCTTTGTGCTAAGTGTTGTTTCAGGGCCTATCTGAAACACTTTTTTTTCACCATTAATATTGCTCTCTTTCAAAAAGCCAGATGTCCTACAGCTTTGGTAGGGAGGATTGGGCCCATGTGTGTCATCAGTATTAGTCTGTCTAGCTCTGTCCCTTAGTCTTGGAACAAGCAGCATGTACATCATGCAGCACATGCTGTCATCAGGTCCCTGTGAAGACCACAAAAGCTGGTGGGGATAACAATAAGTCACACTTGAAACCCCTCCAAGCAGTTCCCCACCATTTCATCCATACCATGATCTTCCATAGCTGCATTTCTGAACCCTTGCCTACCATGTAAATAAGCAGAAGCACTAGCCTGCCAAAGAACAAAATCCAATTCTACACAAAAATTTTCTGGTGTCCTTCTGACCCTGAAGACAGATGTCTTGAATAAGTAACTGGAAAGTTCTTGGGTTTTGACTAGAGCTGTCAAAGACCTCCTGGTTAAGCATCAGGAACAAGGGCTGTCTATCCACCTTTGTCACAGCAAAGGTTGACCAAATTCTCTGTGTCCTTTCTAGGAGCTTGGATACTTTCTGTAGTCAGAAGACTTCCTCTGCTTTAATAGTCTTTGTCTAGAGCTTTAGTCTTGGTAGGCAAAACCACCATCTTTAAGAGTGATCTATATTGGATTAAAAAGTATTCTTTATGTCAAAACTTCATGCTCACCCTGCCCAATCTGCTGAGAAGTAGCAGTTCTGTGTTCCTGATTAGCTAGAGAAGCACTCAAGGAAAGTTTTGGAAGAGTTTTCTATTTCATATTTCTATCTGTGAATGAGCCAAAAGGTATTAAAACAAGGGAAAGCATTTTCAGAAGAACAAATCATCCATCACACCTTTCCCCCTTTCCCCCGACAACTACTTTTGCTTAATATTAGCTTCAGCAACAGCAACAACAAAAAACTCATTACAAATTACCCAAGCTACAAGATAGCTTAAATATTAACAAGCATGTAAAGCCACTGGGGGTAAGAGCCTGGAGCTGTACAATAATAAAGCAAGACTCAGCGAGATTCCATAATTATTTGTTACACAACCCAAGAAACTAGCTAGAGCATTTCTAAGATTACACACCTCCCTTATGATGCCTACCCATGCCAGAAATTACATAAGGCTTTTTATAACATAATCATTTATCATTGAAAAGGCAAAACAAAGGGTCATTATGGCCAGAGGTGGCAATCCAAGAATTAGTTTACTTAGGACCTGATCCAAAGCCCACGATAGTGATTTGCATACATTTCAACATGCTTTGGATCAGACATCGAGTATTTTCCATATTGTTCCCTTTTTTGCTGCTGTGGAGCTAAAGGGCTGGAACTGTAGAGGAAATTGAAGCGGACATATGCTCCTGTCAGAGCTGAGAAATCAGAGCTGGCACTGGTTTTGGTGGCAGTAGCATCTGTTTTACATCCTTCCAGGGGAAGGGAAAAAAAAAAAAAAAGAAAACAGCTGGCCATCAATTCAGATTCCCAAATATAGGTTGCTTTCTAGGTATTTTACTTCTGGAAATGTTGACCTATGACAGCCCTAGCAAAAGTTGCAGGAAGCATCTGAAGCAGTTGAGATGCACGTGGATATATCTATTCCTAGACACTTTTATATCCGGAAAAATGCAAAACATGCTACCAGCTCTACTGTTATAAGACGAAAATTACATCTGCAGCATGGAAATGGAGTCCTCAGCTGTAAGTCTAGCTTTATTCATCAGGAAGTCCTTTTGGATTGGAGTGGACACCCTAGTGAGACAGTTTATCTGTGAAGCTGCAGGTGAAGACTGTATCTGTTCCCTTGCTCCAGACATGTTAAGGACTGTGGATAGTACACTACTCAGTGGGGAAATACTATGAGAAAAAAGAAAAAAAAAAATCTCACATGCAGTCATATATATTGGCCTAGAAAACATAAGACTTCTGCAGAAAGAAAAGAAAGACTTAATTGACTTGGTGCGTGACAATCTGCAGGATGACATTCAAAAATATCTTGCTGTGGAAGTGCTCCTCTGAAGAAGTTAAATATAATTAACACAGAGTCAACAAATGTGATGTGTGGGGGCATAAAAATCACCTCAGAATACAACAGAAATCTACAGAGTCTTGAATATTGAGGTAAATGTGAACAAGGTCCAGTTGTTAATTGCTACATTTTCCTAAAAACTTCACCACCATTAAATGGTGCTTGCAGGATCTAGATGCTTTGTTTTGTTACAGGGGAAAAAACAAAATAAAATAAAAAAAAAAAGTTTAATAGCTCCCAGAGAAGCCTCCTTGCAATTGAGCAGGACAGCCCCTGTGGGCAGACTAACCTGGGACTTTGCTTGGTTTCTGTGCCTCTAACTCATTTTCAACATCCACATCTGCAGACCCCATCTGACAGTAACACCCCTCAGGGCTGACAGAGCACCCTTGGTCTCTCCATAATTCATAACTTTTCCTTTAGCCCACAGCTCCCTCAGTGTAATTTACAAGCCCCAAGCCTGGCATCAGCCAAGAGCCGCACAGTGCTTCTCCAACATACACTTTGCCTTTCTCCACAGACACACTGTCTGATAAATTAATCAGGTCAACACAACACCTCCCAGTGGGGCACAGTTTCTTGTTGTTAACTCCTTTCTAGATAGGAGGATTCATGGTCCTGAACAGCCAAGGGTCCCAGCAAAGCATCCAAACTTCACTTCTAAATCCTTTTGATTCCCACTCAGCAGAGTAGAGACCTGTAGCACAAGGAGGTGCTGGTCAGCATGCCTTGATTTGTGTCTGCAGTAGGTCTGGGCACTGAATCTACCAAGGAATTGCCCAGAAGCTCACCTCCACAGAGGCACTGGAGGTGCCCCATCTTCTGTTTCTGTGATGCCTGAACCTGATCCAGCAAGTGTGGCACCTGTGCATGCACCAGGCAAAGTCACTATGCAACCAAGGATCAGAACAAAAACCTTCACATCCCCACAAACCCCATGGAAGAGGAGATGCTTCTAACTTCCCACTATCCAAATGATAATTTTGTCCATTTGGTTTTCCCAAGATATTCAGTCTTCCAAATTCTTCAGCAACGATCCCTGGACACACTAAACTTTTTCTACACAGACTGAAAAATCTCAGATTCAAAACTTTTCCTATCATCCACCCTTACAAAAGGAGGGACTATGCCTACAGAACAAATTTGGCCCTCATTCTATTCTTGAGACATGTTTTCAAATGAAAGGATGAGACAGAATTTGATATTACTTCTTGGACACAAAGCTAAACATCTTTTAATATGGGGGAATTTGTGGGTACTTGTAGGAAAAGGCACTTTCTGAGCCAACATGGATTTAGCTTCCAGCATGAACATCAGCAGCCCTTACAGACCTTGTGTCTCTTAGATCTTCTTGGTAGGCACAGACACATTACTGTTAGAAATGACAAAACGATTTTCTTTCTCCCCCCTTAGCCTGAGCAACAGTGATCAAAGTCACTAACTAGCATTGTCTTTGTTTGGAGCCATCTTGCTGGCTTTCTCTTAACTCCAGTTTCTACAAGTGGTGGTTGGCACACCACTAAGAGCAAAAACGAAGCAGAGCCTTTGTGGAGGTGTGCAGATAATCAGGGCAACACTGCAGCCTGCAGGTGTCTCTTAAGATAACACCAGGACACACCTGGATACACCTCTGTTCTCTGCTCCCACAGGACAGCACACTGGCAGTGACAGACTAGAGAATCTTCTGAACTCACTTTGGGCTTTTATTAAGTAGACCAAAATCAATTATTCAGGCTCTGTTCATAACTAGAAGAAAATATTGATTTACCTTTCCTTCCCTCTCCCCCAATCCTTCTCAATAATTGAAGGACTTGGTGAAGTTAATTTGTAGAATTCTTTATTTATCCATAGATGTTTATGTGCATGGGAAACTCTAAATGCCTCAAGATGGTGAATAAATGTAATTTTACTGGGAGCATAAGAGAGAAACAGAGACTTGGGACTGAAAAGGAACACACAAGTGGGGACCAAATCAGCTAACACTCATTATCTTATTTGATCTAGCAGCCAGATACCTGGGCTCCCCCAAGCCCCAGACTAATTTCCCATTTGGGTAGGGTCACACCTGGCTGTGGTTCCTCTGCATTGACACAAGAAAAATCAGTCAGAGAAACATTATCACCATTCATCCTTTCATGATGTCTCCAACTTGAGCAATTCCTACTGCATAGAAGAGGGGAAGCAATCTGAGGACCATTTCTGTTCCCTTCTGAAGCCTGCCACTGATCATCAACAGCCTCTCTGACCACCAGTGACCTCTCATCTCTCAGTGTTTTAGACACTGAATGGCACCTTCTCTGCCTTTTCTTATAGAAAAAGTCATTCACAGGCTCACATACAAAATCACAACTTGTCTTATCTACACCCTCTGCCTCAATTACATTTAGTTAACAGCATATTGATAAAGAATGGCACAACTTTAAGTTCAAAGATATCATAACTAACCTGTGTGTTACAAAAGCCAAACAAGATTCAAGTATACATTGTGTCACCTTCTGCTAAACAACAATTTCTTTTCTTCTCTCACAGGCTACCCAAAGGGGATTAGAAGACTCACACTGCTGCAACTCATCAAATATTTGGTTGTTCTAAAAACCATGGCAGTCATATAGCAACTTCCCTGTTCACAGAACACACCAAATAGCAACTACTAGCCCAGCCTATGGGCCACCTTCGTTTTTATGGTTGCCTTAATCAGCAGAGTATTGAAAAGGGCTGTGCTGCTCAGGCTCAGAGCATTTCCATGCACTCAGCCTGGTCTTACATTCCCTCAGAGCAGCAGGCAGGTGGGGGTCATCATCCTTCAAGTGGTCTCTCCTGTCTATACAAGCATGGGTTTGGGGTGGATGTTAGGTTCCCTGTCCCCAGTGTATTTCCTAGTGCCATGGCATCTCTCCTGCAGCTGTCTGACATGGGCACAATTGAGAGCAATGTGATGGGCATTAGTTATTGGAATGGCATCTGCTTTGTTATTTTGTCTACTTTTTCTACATGTAGATGGATCTCTCACACTCTCACAGCCATGACAAAAAGACAGAATGATGTCAACTTCATAAGTTCAGTTCATTATATATGTTTTAATACTCCTGTAAGAATTCCTTAGCTTTCTGCACCCTTGAGGTAGACATAGATGTTTTGAAAATCCATGTGATTTTTCAGCCTCTCCAAAACTGTCCTTCTCTTGCCCAAAATTTCACAATGTACCTGAGGCCTTTCTAACATAAAATGTTTGAGTGTCAGTCTGTAAGCAAAGTAATGTATGATTTCCAGCATTATCCACATGACACAAATGGGCAAGAAAACATAGTGGGAGTAGTGAGTGTTCATGCTATGCTGTATTGTCAGTGAACAGCAGCCAAAGTTAAGACTGAGTTTGAATATTGTGTTTAAGAGCAAAAAGCCATAGAAATGTCAGTCTCCTTAACCAGAACCAGGATTTTTTTTTTTATTTTTTTATTTTTTTTTTTTTTTTTTTGTGATTATTACTACTTTAGAAGCAAAAAATTATTGTTAGGGGTTCTTCCTTGTATCTCATATTCAGTCCAAAGCTGTTGACATTAGTGAAAAGTTTCCAGTTTGGAATAGGAATTGGGTTGCTCTTTCATAGGTTTATTTTTATTGACAAAGAAACAGAAGGTAAAACACCTGTGAAGACAGTGAAATTATCTCACTGGAAGTACATTGGGGTAAATAGGAGTAACAGAGTTCTTAATGAAGCCCCAAAAGGGCCCTCTATAATTCAAGTGAGCTCTTGCAAAGGGGCTTTTTTACTTGTCTAGGAAGAAGAGCAGAATGTAACACTCACTTCTTCACTTCATAATAAAACCCTCTTGGACCCCAAAATAGCAGGAGAGAACAGAGGTACTGTCTATCTTTTGTCAGTGTGATGCTGGCACCATAAACAGCCATGCACATGGATACTGTTAGCTAGCTGGAAATAGGTTCTGTGCTGAAGGACTCACAGTCCAAATAGGTAAGATAAAATGCAATAAAATAAAAGCAATCTTCTTATCCCCGTTTTATGGGTAGGAAACAGAGCTCTGAAGAAATTAAGTGCCTTGCTGCTCAAAGCCATACAGGAAATCAGTGTCAGAGGAAACAAATTCAAACCTTAGTGTCATGGTAGTTCCTTCCTCTTGGTACCACTTTGACCATCAGGGCTGCTTTCAATTAAGCCTTTTATTGAGGACATCTCTTTCCAGCTATGCAATTCTTTTTATTGCATATCCCACATGGTGGACCTGTAGAATTACAAGTGTCTCCAGCCAGGTTCTTTACTGTGTTTTATGAACCTTAATGAGCCCCCCCACAGAAAGCAAAAATACCTACAGGGAGGGGGTGGGGAGCAGGGAAGCAGAAATAGCAGCATTGTAAGCAGCCTTCACTGAGAGGCTCCAGGCTCACAGAGTGGTGTGTAAACAATCCCATTTGCCACGTTTAAGGACAGGCACAATTTTAGGAAATCCAAACACCCTGTTAGCCTACTGACCTCTAGATAACCTACTTCAGCAACAATGAAACGTACAGTGTGCTGGGGAGGCGGAGGGGCAACGCTGGGAAGATGCTTTGCTGCCATAGGAAATGGGCCAAGGAAAACTCTGTCATCATTTTGATGTTCGTTTGATGAGTCTGTAAAAGGAGAAGAGTATCAGCTTGCTAGAAAAACTGTTTCCTGACAGAGATTTGCAGTGAATTTTCCTGCCCTATCAGCACTAGCTAAGTGGTGCTGCTCCCACTTGCTTTGATCCTCTTACCTGACAACCCTGCTTTTCCACAGAACAAAGTGACATAGAATTCAAAGAAAAAGTAGCTCCACATTGCCCACAGCTTTCCAAACTGAAGGCACAGAGGGAGTGTGCAAATCAAGCTCTTCTGCCTTAGATATATCATCTCAGTGTGAATTTTGGTAATTCATACCAGGGAACACCAGAAACACAAGCGCAGACACAGGATTGAAAGTGAAGGGGAAATTAGGGCTAAAAGCAGGAATGGGGCTTGTTTGCATGGGCATTTGACAGCAGCACACATTCAGTAAGCAGCTGACTGTGTAAATTCCTTCAGTCCACCTTGCCTAGGCTTCTTTTTCCTGTGCACAGTCAGGTGCTGGTCCCACTGTCACTAAATCCTTTCAGTACAGGAAGGGCTGGGAAGGGAGGTTACACAGTGAGGATAAGCCACCATTTGTGTTTTTCACCTAGGAACGCTGCCTGCTTGCATCTTTAGAAGTACTTTATTGGCTAGTTCAACTGTCCCACCCTTTAGCAAGTCTACTGCTCAGAAATCTGCTTTGAAGTGGCCTGCCCAGTGACAATGCAGAGGACAGAAGGGGCGTTTCTTCATTTTCTCTAACCAGGATCACTTTCAGCTGCTGAAAATGACTCTAATGATCAAAAGGAGATCAGTATTTTATCTAGTTCAATTAGTTTGTGTTTTTAAAGCCTGGACTTACTGTGGGAAAACTGAGGAGAAAGAAAGATCTTTACAGCTGCATGAGCTTTGTGGTGGAATATGAAGGAACCTAGAACAGAGCTGTTAGGTGGGCTCGCCACACCTCTGGGTGAAGAGAAACACAGTCAGACTAGATGGAATAGTTTCATTCATTTCATTGTCTCTATTGAATCTTTTGAAAAAAACATTTGACTCTTTCTCCTCCCCGTCCTTGCTTGTGACATGCTGGGGCTTTGTTACACCCAGCACTTGGATAAATAAAATCACCGCACATGGTTCAAGTAGGAATAGCAACAGCCTTGAGAACAGTATTGTAAGAACAAGAGATTTTGTTCTTTATCACCTTGTTACATTGGTCCTGCAAGCCTAGCTGTAAAAAACACCCTGTAACCATACCTAATATCCAATATGTCTGCAGCAAAACACATTTTTCGTGTATTGAATCCACGCACGGCACAGAGAGAATGACTTGGAACGGGAAGAAAGACGGAACATTGAGCTCTAGGAAAACTCAAAGGAACATTTTATTGTAACATTTATAATAGAAGCTGGGGGGTTTAGTTTTGCCTCAAGGTGTAACTTGCTCATAAAAGTTCTGGAAAACCTGCTGTGTATAAGAACCCTGGCCTATGATGTCAGAATTCATTATGCACACAGGGGCTATTTACAGCCTTGTAAAGTTGTAGACAAGGAAATTGTTGCTGAAATATTGTTTCAAAAGTTTAAAGGTAATCATTCTACTGATGTATACACCTCAGCTATTGAACAGATCTTTTAAACAGTTGCTGTAAACTGAAAAAATCATATGGCTTGAGTTGTAAACATCCAGTCATGTTTCTTCATATGTGCTAGGTATAGAATTATGTATATGTACTGCGTTAACTGTGAGATATTTATTTTTATGCAAAAGTTATCTGCTAACTTATAAATTAAGCATATGCATAAGGTGTTCAGAAATAAGACAAGCTGAAAGCAATTTTCACTGCCCTCTTTGCACTCTCATTCAGACTCTTAAAAAAAACAAAAGAGGAAGCAAATCCAGAAAAGAGGGACAGCAAAGAACTAAATCTTGAAATGGACAAATATACTTTTGGCTTTCTAAACCTAAAGGTATTTTATCAAAGAGACTGAAGCATTAATTGAAATATGTATTTCTTAACAGAACAACTGTGGATGCATGAAGCCCCATCTAGGATCAAGCAGAATTTGATGCAAAAGTGCTGCTTAGTTTAATGTGTCAGGAGAGTCTGCAGGAACCACTTGAGAAAGCAGTGAGTCTGTGTCTGTTACAACCAGGACTGGCACTGCTGGGTTTAAAACTGAGGGAGAAAACCCATTGACTGTGGAGTATGCTCTGTTTCATTTGATTGCTGCATGCTGTTTTATTCTTTGGCTCTAAGCATTTTAATTGCTGCTATAGTGATTTTTCCGTCACCCTGAACAGGCTTTGTGACCAGATGTTATTTGTCAATTGTCCCACAGTAGCTGGCAATAATATAATTACAGAAATACAGAAAAATATGCTTAGCACTGGGGATTAATAGCCAATCCAAGCATTTTCCTACTGAATAATCTTTTTTCAAATATTCCTTCTCGCAGCAGTCCAAATTATTTTCTAGCTCTGCATGAGGTAACTTCCCAAGCATTCCAGTTATATTTATTTTTTCTAATGCACTTGTCAGCTACTTCAAATCCTGACAGCAAGGCCAATTGAACACCCTCTCATGGTGGTTTCATGGGGAACCAGCTCACAGCCTCAGAAATGGACTGCACCCAATGGCAGGAGCCCAAAAATAACCCCACCACTTCCACTTTTTTCAATGCTCCTGCATTGTTCCAATTGCACTGAGATATAACTGCTGATTAATTCTGCTGTATAAAAACATGCAAAATGGAGGAAAGCTGTAAGCTTTCTTTTTTATTTTTTTCCTGCTTTTACTCATGTTCATGGTAAAACTTCCATCAGTTTCAATAAGCACTGTATACCAGACTAGCACTAACACAGTTTCATTTACTTATCTGCATTACTCCTTGTTTATTGCAGTGGCAGTCAGTGGAAAATCAAGGCCAATGGGATAAGAAACAATCCTATTATCCTGTCCATCAGGATTGCTCTGGGTTTAGAAGTGAAGTTTAGTTTTATCATTGGGTTTTTGGTAACATAAGCTTTAACACCTTTCCTTGCTCACCACAGCCTTTTTGGTAAGGTCACTCTTGTCTCAGTCTTTCAACTCTCCTCCCTCCTTCTGCTCTGGGCTTTGTTCTTCACCAGATCTACCCAGGGGCAGCAGGCAATTTGTCAGCAATTCAAGGTATTTAGTAATCCACTCAGATGGCAACAGGAAACGAATATCTAGATAACAATAGTCCTCCAGATCTGAGAATTTCTCTGTGCCATCAAAACATGCAAGTGCCAAAAGACAACAGTATGCATGGAGAAGGTGGTCAAGGCACAACCAAGCAAATTTCTATCACATCCCTCCAACCCTGTAAACCAAGGGCATTACTCATTCACTTACATGGAAAATACTTATGTTGCCACATCTTATTCACCTATATCAGAGATCACCAATGCATCTAGTCTGCCAAGACAAATGCAGTGATATCAGATCTACCTCAGGCATGAATACCACTTACAAAATGGGATGGGTAAGGTTTCACCGCGTGTTGGTCACCGTGACATTACTCAGTAGTTCTGTTGGGATTGGAGTGAGCCACAGCTGAAGGAAACATCATGGAAAGAAAGATAATCATACATTTGTGTATGGCACTTGTTCCTTTAACACACAGCCTGTCTGGACTGCACTTGCTGGTGAGTTTATGCAAATGCTTTAGGTACGTGCTATATGTATGCCTGTATAAAGATACAAAGGTAAAAGTTGTGTGTGCGTGCAAATGTGTGTTCATACCAATACATAAAAAATCTTTTATGGTTTTCCATTTAGGAGCTAAGTAATTGGTGACAATCCTGTTGCTTCCAATGTTCAGCTGGGAATGTGCCACTTTGAAGGTCTAGGTCCTGTTTCTGAGAAACAATAACTTTAAAATAAAACCAGAGATTATTTGAAAAGACAGACAATCACTGAGACACGATCTGGATGTGCACAAATATCACTGTTAGTTTTTTTCTGCACCCAGATATCTTGTTGAGATAAATGTGCCAGAGTGCTAGAAGTGCTCAAGCTTTTAAAGCAAATGACATATCTTCACCCTCAGCACCAGATTCATTTTTCTATGTGAAGCTCAGAGACTTGAACCTGCTACCTCCTGTGAGCCAATTTCCCCTTGGATCCACACTGCAGATTTCAAGAGCTGGAATAAGTTATGCTTTGGAGAATAAATTAGTTACTGGCAGGACAACTTTGGCAACAGATTCATGTCCTAATCAGTTGCTTCACTAGCATTCTTCTAGCTGGAAGAAAAGGCCATGTCCTCTTCCTCTTGGGTCTGGTGTTTCTCGGAGTGAGTTTGTAATAAGATTCAATTTGGAGAGAAAAAGATGTGATGTTTTCTGTTAAACAGATATGCTCCTGCTCTATTAAGGCCCATGGGATTTTTTTAATTTCTGTCTCTTTCATGAGAACAAAAAGAGTAGAAGAGTTAGTAGTAGAAGAGTGGGGAAAAGCCTAATTAAAATTAAGGAGGATTTGAATAGCTGGATTTGACTATATACAGGACTTTCCTCTGTACCATGACAAGCAGCAGAGCTGCCTTCCCTGGGGGAAATCTCTACCTCTCATCCTCTTCATGGCTGTTGTTTCACTTATTTCTTGGCTGTCTCTTAGATGTCTTCAGAGCCTCCAAGCCACTATGTCTGATCTGTTGAAATAATCAGATGCATAGTAAGCCATAAGACACTTTAGCTAATGTCTTTCCAGAATGCAGGGAACTAAGCCTCTATCACATGAAGATGCACACTGTTGTTCCAATGCAGAGCCTCTGGAAAAGGGGGGACAGGACATAGATCAGTTTTCATGTGCAGCCTGAATCAGACACTCCACACGATTTCCCTCACTGTGCATTTGTTGTGCTACAAGAGCATCTGACAGTTCCCACTGCACACTGTGGCTGCATTGCCCTGGGGCTGGACATACAGCTAGGAGAGGACTCCTGAGCACAGTGAGTATGGAATGTATTTCCTTGGGCATGGCTTGGGAAGTGCTGTGATGAGATCCAGAAAGCTGTAAGCTCCCAGAGCATTCATTTGCTCTCCTAGCATCTATCGTGCATGATACTGTGTTTCTGGGGTGACAGCTGGAGATGGATCCAGGTTCTGACCACAAGAACTATTCCTCCATCCTGAGTGCTGCTGGCCAGACCTCCTTCCCACACCACTGACCACCTCCTTGTGTCACTGAGCCTGACATATTCCCTCTGTCAGCATGCCTAAGGGTGTCCACCTTGCTGTCTTTGTCTTTGTCTGACTCCACAGCAGCTCCCTTCTGATGCAGACCCCACTTTGCTTGTGGGGTGGTCTATCTTCCTCATCTGCAGGCTCCTTCATCAGCAGCCCTCAACCAGGGTGGGAAGATGAAAGTATTTTCTTTTCATTTCTTTTCTTTTCATGAAGAAGTATGAGGACAAGGGAAAGGAAATAAAGAAAGGCTAAAGAAAATTTTTCCCTCAAATCCATTTTATCCTATTTTTATTTGCCTTTTTGTTTTTCTGAAGACTGTAGACAAGGAAGAGAAGGGAATTTAACTATATCTAGTGCTGGAAGAGATCCATTGCTTTGCATGTCACATGCAGCTTTAAAGGCTGTCTGGGTTTGCAGAAGAGGAATAGTAAAATGCCTTCATGACTGCATCAATTTGGACATTTTTCCACCTCTTCTCTGGTGCCATTCAAATGGTTTTTCACACCCAAGCAGCCACAGGCATTTTTTCCTTCCAGGCAGAGTTGATACCAAGCTGCCCTTGAGAGACCCCAGAGAAGAAGCAGCCTGCACCCAGGCCATGCACTGCCTGGGGTGTTTGGCATCCAGGTTCCCTCTTTGGCGATGGCAGAGGGAGCCCCAGGCTCCCTGCTCACAGCCCAGACCCAGAGCAAGAGGTTTATTTAGGTCCACATAACCAGCACCATCTCTCCCAACAAATCTCACCCTAACTTTCCCTTCGGTCCAAACAATAAAAACTTGTCTCAAAGTTTTAATAAAGACGAGCATATAATGTATGTGTGATGTCAGCCCCGTGTTTAAAAGGCATAGCAGGTCTTTATAAGCAGAGGATATTACTCTGCCCTGGGACAAATCCGAGGCGGGAGTTTTCGCTTCTGGAGTGATGTGGGATGTTTAAACCCAGGGCCGCCCCTCTCTGTCAGCTTGGGAATTTATTTTCGTGGCAAGAAGCAGGCATGGCTGGCGTTATCGGTAGAGATGACATGAGAGCCAAACAAGGGGGCCTTTGAAATCGGAGGGGTGCCCTCTCTTCCTCTCCACGCAGCGGCACAATTCATCTGAACAAGGGGTGAAACACATCGACATAGACGCATCTTTAAAACTGGGCGGCTGGGAGCTGCGGTGGGAAGGCGCCCGGGGGGCGAGGCTGGGAGCAGTGGGCTGCGGGTGGCGGGGGTCCCCGGGCCCATGTCCCGGCAGGTGAGGGATGCCCGAGCCCCATTCCCAGGATCCCAGCGCCACCCAGCGGAGAGGCCGGGCCGCCGCCGAGGGGCTGGGTCCCCTCCCGGGGCAGATCGGGTGTCCCGGTGGTCCCGGTCCCTCCTCCTCGCCCGGACACACTGCGGGGCTGAGCGGACAGCTTGCAAGGACGCGGGTTTAAAACCTCGCTTTGTATTTGCGGCTTTTTCCTCCTCTACTCCGGTGGAGGAGCTGGATCTGCCAAGCTGCTAAGCCTTAATGAATTTGGGAAAGCAAGCAATAATGGTGTAAATGGTGTGGCAGTGAAAGTTAAAAAAAAATTAAAAAAAAAAAAAAAGGAAAAATAAATCATGAGGAGGGTTTTTTGGCCGGGACTCCATGATTCCGAAAGGTCAGTGGTATCATTTTGACGTTGATTATGTAGCTGCTCTGGTCTCAAGTCGGCTCCCCTCCCCTCCCAGCGTGGTGTGCGAGGATTGTATTTGAAAGGGAGGAAGCAGATACCGAAAGTGATGGCTGATGAATTGTCTAAACTCTTCAGGGACATTTCGTGCGGGGGCTCGAAGGCAGCTCATCAATAAAAACCTCCCGGATGGAGGAGGGAAAGCGAGAAAGGGTGCTGGGAGCAGGGGGGACACGGACCACGCAGGCACAATTGCTCCCCCTTCCCCTTTGATCTGGGGGGGAATAAAACAGACACAGGGCTTTGGAGGTATCGGTGTAAAAAGGTGTGCATGGAGGGGGGGAAGGCGGGGAGGTGCAGCCTCTAAACCCACACCCCCCAAAAAAAAATTAGAAAAAAAAAATTAAGATTGGTTTTACGGTTTCCTGCTCCAGCACCTCGGATCGGCCCTACTGAGGTCGCCGAGGCGGGAGGTAGCGGGACCGCGGCCACAGCAGCCGTGCCCGGCCCTGGCAGGCTCGCCCCTGAGGTGCGATCTTGGGTTATTACTTTTTTCCAAACTATGTTCGTAAATCATGTAATAATCCGGCACTCAGTAACTCTGCCCTACCTTTGAGTGGGTCGTTATGTTTTATGGGCTTTACTTAAAAATTAATGCAAACCTCTCACGAAAGGAGAGGGGGGTACGGAGGGGAAGGCGGCGAGGAGGAAAGGAGAGAGGGAGGAAACCTGCTCCTGATTAGTGCCTTCCCCAGCAGCGGGGCCGGGGCTGCGGGCACCGCAGGGTCGCGCATCTCTGCGAGCCCTCCTTGCTCCGAAATTCAAACACCCTCACACACCCTCCGATGCTCCCGACAGCCTGCCGTGCCAGCCGGCCCCCAGGGCTCCCCCTCGCTGCCCACCCCGGCGTCCCGCGGAGCTTTTCACGCGGATTCCTGCGGGAAGAGGATGCCGGCCCGCCGGGGGCGGCGGCGGTCGGAGGGCTCGGGGCTCGGGGGGAGTTCCTGGCGGGGAGCAGGAGAAAAGCGCAGCCCTCCGCCAGGGCCGGGGGCACCGCTGGCTCCCGAGCCCCACTGAAACTATTTGTCTGCTGCAAATGGTATGGAAAGTAATTAAGGTCGGCGCATGTATGAAAATTATTGACAATGTGTAAAGTTAGAAATCTCATTTGATCGGAATGTAAACTTGGGCGGGGGAGAAGCCAGTCAAAAAGGTGCCGTGTGTTCAGATCTCGGGCCAATGCGTGTTTGCCCTTATTCGCTGCTGTCAACGGGGTATGCAGGGCAGGATCGGGAGACGGGGGGGGTTTCTACAGCCTTGCAGAGACACGATGAATCCCTACAAGGGCTGCCGCTTTTTTTTGCGCTAGCTCTGCTGGCACTTGCGCGACCTTTACACTGAGAACCGAGCAGGATGTGAACGGGCGGAGGGTGTCGGGTCCCACACCCGTGTCTTTTGCAGCCTTCCCTCGGAGGTCTGTCTGCCGGAGCCCCGAGCCTGCCTCCTTCCCGGGAGCTCGGCAGAGCCTCCACCTGTCCGGAGCCGCCGGCTCTGCTGCCGCCCGGCTGCCCGCACCGCGCCGGGACCTCGCCGCTCCTGTGATCTCGAAACATCCCGCTTCTTATTTTACCCCGCGCCTGTCACGTTTTATTTACACCGACAGAGGATGCTCGGAGACAAAAGAGTATTTTTTTTTTCTACGTCAAAGATGTTTTATATTTTTGGAAGGGTTGTGTTTCCTTTTAGAGAGGTGACCTATATCCTGACCGCTGTAGGGGGTTTATTTTGATGCTGCGGGAAGTTCAACTGGAGCTGTGCAGAGATGGGAGGGGATAAAATCTTTAACATTGTCATCTGGTATAGGAAGCGCAAAGTCTGTGCACAAAAGCACTCGGTGGGGGTACTGACACAAAACCAGCGCCGTTACTACCCGAGGAGCGAGTCTCTGCGCAGATTTACTCGCGATGTCCGCTCAGCTCCGGCCGGCTGTGGAAACACCCGTGTTATTTGCAGGGCGGCCAGGTCCCCTCCATCAATCGGAGCCCCTTCTTTACCCCGCATCTGGGGACCCCCTTTCTCTGTGTCCACCGTGCCGGGGCAGCGCGGAAAGCACAGAAGGGGGTGCGGGACAGGTTGCCCCCTGGGGCCCGGCGGTACCGCTGGCACAGCCCCGCAGCTCGGTGGAATTCGGCTTTGCTGAGCCCGGGTTTAGGGAGCTCAAGCAGAGCTCGGGCACCTCGGACTCGCAGGGAGTGTGTCTGCCACGGCTCCCGGGCAGTGATGAGGCTGCGGTGGGATGCAGGGGATGCAGGTAGTCTTGGGCGGGGAGGGCTGGGGGACTAAAAATGCAACAAAATCTTAGGGGTAAGTGTCCCCCGGGAAGCCTAAATGCTGCGAAACTCTTTCAGCCCGCTAAAGGGACGAATTGCCTGTGAAAGCAGGACCTGTCCGGAGGAGGAGGATGGGATGGGCGGCGGGGGGCGGATATTTCTCGTCCCCGGTGTTCAATGCTCGCACTTCCCCTCGGCGGGGTCCTCCGGCCCTTGAGGCCCGCGGAGTCCCGGCTCCCTGCGGGACGCCCCAGGAGCCACGGTCCTGCGGGTCCAGCGTGGGAGAGCTGAGTAGAGACTCTTCTCCCACCTGCTGAGGCCGATTTTCCCCTGGAACAAGCTTCCCTAATGCAAATAGATTCTGCTCTTCGGCTGGCTTCTCGCCCAAACTTTGTTTCCCGCCTGGTCCTTCTCGCCGTCCTCGGGCACTGAACAAACCTGCCCCGGCCCTGAGAGTGGAGTAGCAGGGAGGAAAGGGAAAGGTGAGGCCCTGCGATTTTAGCATCACCACATTCGTGTAGGTGTCCTGTGCTTTGCTTTCTCCCACATTCAGACCCTGGTGACAAATTTCTTAAGGTATTTGCACGGAAAGCCAGCCAAACACACGTGGCGATACCTCAGGTGATCCCGTGTAAAATGCTACGAGAGGTGCCTGCTCAGTGTCTGGTGATGCTTTTGGAGTCAGGATGGTTTTTTGGGGCTTTTTCCCACACGGGAAAATGCAGTGCATTTGCGCTGAATGTCCTTGTCTGCCCTTGAGATGGGAGGTGTCTCAACCCCTCGGATTGCCGTGATCATATCTCCTTTTCCTCTGCTTCGGAAAGGAGGGAGAGACCGACCCTTCAGGAGCTGGGAAGAAGGATCCTGATGGCAGCCTTCACGGAGACGTCTATAAAAAGAGTCACGCCTGCTGCCCATTGCGTATGCAAAGAAAAAGAAGGAAGGGGGGGCGTTAAAAAAAAAAAAAAAAAAATAGCGGAAAAACCTCTCTAAACAAACATCGGGATCGCACGGCTACTGCCAGAGGTCCCGAGATGTCAAGAGGTCCCGGGAGCAGCACAAAGGACGGGACAAGACCGCTGGGAGTCCCTTCCCATCCTGGTCTTTCTGCTCCCTCCGCCGCGGTGGGATTGCCCCCTCCACCCCTCCAGGTGGTCGCCCCGGGCCGGCGGGGCCGGGAATTGGGCGCTCCACTGCTGCCGCAAGGCTCCTTCCAGCTCGTTAAAATGCCCGCATGCCCCTCATGCGGAAAGGGATCTCCGTCAGTCGCTGCAGATCGAGATCTAAATCCAGGCACCCTGAAACTGACAGTTGGAGGAAAATCCTCCAGGGCTTAAGGAAACGCACTTTTACAATACTGGAGGGATTTGTTTAAGTTTCAGTCTCGGCTTTAATTGAAAAAACGCTTCTCATCTGCAGAACCTCAGAGGAGAGGAAAGAGCCTGAAGCACGCAGTTAAAAAAGGGAGGAAAAGAACAGAAAAAGAACAAAAAGGGGAGGTGGGGGGGTGAAGGACTCAAATATAACCGTAAACATTTATCTTTCATATTTGTCTTCCATTTTCTTAACTGGTTTAGTCTAACTTATTTCATTTAACTCACGAAGCAGAGGGGACTGTGTTATGAACATGAAACTGAAACCGCAATAATGAAGAGATTTCCTAGAATAAAAACTATGATTATACAACAACATCTGAGTAACCAAATCTGCCAAAAAGTTTAATTTCCGTATACTTTGGTAAAACAAACCAGTTGTGCTCCGAAACTAGGATCAGCTCAGAAATGGATACACCAACCAAAATAAACATCCCCACAAAATAGCAAATGCACTTCTGTTTAACCATAGGCAATTTAAATCATCTTTTAAAAGGATCCGGATCATGTCTTGGAGACTTTTTAACGCTGTGTTTCAAACAAGTATCTGCTGCGAAGCAGAGGATGTCCCTAGCAGGTAGAAGATTTAATGTGTTAGCCCCGATTCCCGTATCAGAACTGTGTCAAGTCAAGATTGAAGCAGCACGCTGCTCTGCCACCGGGCTGCCTTTCCCGGCTTTGCTTCACTCTCTGTCCTGTCTCGCACCGCCGAGAAACCAATGACACCCGGTACATCGTCACATCTTGTGTGGGGGGTAAACGATATTCCCCGCTCCGCTAAAAGTAATGATCAAAACGAGCAGCCTGAATCGAGGGCAGGTTAGAGTGATTTACAGGCAACGATCCTCCCCCTTGCCTTTAATTCCTTTGGTCTCCTGAAGATCGCAGAGATTACTTGGACTCGCCATCCGAAGATGACATTTAGACAGACATCCCACCGAGGAAGGTGAAAAAGCGTCCTCGCTCGCCGATCTAGAGCAAGGATGTTTATATATAAAACCACGGATATAAAAAAAAAAAAAAAAAAAAAAAAAAATTAAAAGGTAGAATAGGTCGTTACAACGAGATCAGGAATTGCACATCGGCCTCCCTGCCTTTCCAGGGAACAACAGAAAAAAAACAAGAAAAAAAAAAAAAGAAGATAAGAGGATAGATAGATAGATAGATAGATAGATTTCAAAATTTTTTTTTCTTCTTTTTTTTTTTTTTTTTTTTTTTTTTTAATTGTGGGAACAATTTAAATCGATGCCCCAGGAAAGGTAAACATGGTCTATGGACCTAGCGATTATTTTTTCTATTAAAAATGTGTCGTAAACATTGCCGGGCTTGGTAGTGTTTTTCTTAGCTTATCCTCAGATACAATCAAGCCATTTTCGGACACATTCCCATGTATGTAGCAGTGGTGATCTGGAGGAAGCTGTCGACGCCTGTTCAGTTAATTTAGGTTTTCTTTGTCTAATTACTGTGGAGCTTAGGGAAAAGGAGCTGGGCTCAGGGCAGTAAACTGACACTTGGGCTCTGTGTGTGGTATCCAGGCAGAGTTTGATGGAAAAAGCCTGCTTCCACTCAACTGCAGGTCACTGTCTGGGACCAGCCCCACCCCCTCCCTGCCCGTACCCACCAGCGAGCTCTCAGCACGGAGCTGCACTGGAGACAGACGGACACACAGACACACACAGAGCACTGCAGGCACGCAGCTGACAGGGCGTCCCGCTCTGCTCGCGTCCTTTCCCACCCCCATTCCTTTGCTCCAGCATCCCTGTCTGCTCTTGTCCTGCTGCCGTCCTCCTTGCGTCTCCAGTTTGATTCTGGAGCCTCCTCCATCATTCGTGAGCAGGCCTGTGCCTCCTCCGGCCCCTCTCCTCCCTGCCCCTCCGGTGCCCCGTTTTCTCCTGCAAACGGTGTTTGCCAGAACGATAACCCACCCATTGCAGCCACCCCGTGTCCCCGGGACGTCAAGGGAGGCGCATCCCTGGTCCTCGGACTCTACCGCTGCTGCTCGATGAGATGAATGACATTTAATGGGGCCATGAGAGGCCGCGAGGAGTAGGGAGAAGTCTTAAAAAACAGATATCTTGCAGGCTTGAGGAGCAGTAAACACTGCTGCCTCCAGCTCCGCGGGGTGGGCGACCCCCTCACACGCGTCTACGCCCGCACCCGACCGCATCCCGTGTGTCCCGGGAATGCTGGCGGCCGCTGGCCGCGCCCCGGGGCCGTGCCGGGAGCAGAGGGCAAAGCCGTGCCCGCGGGGCCGAGGGAAGGCGGTAAGCGGGACCGGCGCTAGCCCGGCAGCGGCAGCGAGCCGGGGATGGTGCCGCAGCAGCAGCGGCAGCTGCAGAAGCAGCAGCAGCAGAAGCAGCAGCGCCTCTTGCCCAGATGACGGGTGGACAGAGGCCAGCTGGAAAAGGGGTGGTCTCTTTCTTCCCCCTCTCGCTCCCCCTCTCCCTCTCTCTATCTCTGCTGATTTCTCGCCCGGATTTAAGGGGGGTCACGGGGAAAGAGAAAAAATAATAGCAAGATTGAAGGAGCTGATAGGCGATCGGGTTGTGCCTTTTAGGGGGGGGAAAAAAAGTATGTATGAAAGAGTAACAGTGCGGAAGAGATTGGGGGGCGGGGGGCAGGCTCTTGCGCTTCCTCTCGTTGCCGGATTAGGCAGCGGGATGGTCCCCAGGTGGGGGGCAGAGGAGGAAGCGGAGCGGCGCTGAGCGGACCCTCCGCGGGCGGCGCGGCGCAGGGAGGGAGGGGGCCGGACCAGAGCCGGGGCCGGTCCATCCCGCCCAGTGCCTGGCTCCGGCGGAAAGCAGAGGAGCCATTGCGCAAGGGACCGCGGGGAGGGATGCGCAGGGCGCTGCCGCCGCCCCACCGCCGCCCGCCGCGCTGAGGAGGTGCCCGGAGGACAGCGGATCCCACCGCCCCCCCGCTCTCCCCCTTCAGGGCACCCCCCGCCCCGGTACCCACCCCGCCCGGCTCCCCCCCTTCCCTCCCAGCCTCACCCCACCCTGCCCCATTCCCCTCCCTCCGCCAGATGACCACCGAGAGCGGGCAGCAGCGGCTGGAGCCCCCCGTCCCTCTCCGCTCCTGCAGCCCGGCTCCCGGAGCTCTCCAGATGAGCCGGCCGCCCTCCTCCGCCCTGGAGACCTCCACCTCCTCTTCCTCCACCTCCACCTCCTCCTCCTCCTCCTCGGCGGCGGCGGCGTCCTCCAAGAGCAAGAAGGCCAGCTCGGGGCTGCGGCGGCCCGAGAAGCCCCCCTACTCCTACATCGCCCTCATCGTCATGGCCATCCAGAGCTCGCCCTCCAAGCGCCTAACCCTCAGCGAGATCTACCAGTTCCTGCAGGCCCGCTTCCCCTTCTTCCGCGGCTCCTACCAGGGCTGGAAGAACTCCGTGCGCCACAACCTCTCTCTCAACGAGTGCTTCATCAAGCTGCCCAAGGGCCTGGGCCGCCCGGGCAAGGGCCACTACTGGACCATCGACCCGGCCAGCGAGTTCATGTTCGAGGAGGGCTCCTTCCGACGGCGGCCCCGCGGCTTCAGGAGGAAATGCCAGGCGCTGAAGCCCATGTACCGCATGATGAACGGGCTGGGCTTCGGCGCCTCCATCCTCCCGCAGGGCTTCGACTTCCAGGCGCCCCCCGCCTCGCTCGCCTGCCACTCCAACGGCTACAACCTCGACATGATGCCCAACGCCATGGCCGGCGGCTACGAGGGACTCAGCGGCGGCCACCACGTCCCGCACATGTCTCCCAACCCCGGCTCGACCTACATGGCCAGCTGCCCGGTGACTGCCAACGGGGACTACGGCCCCGACAGCAGCAGCAGCCCCGTGCCCTCGTCGCCGGCCATGGCGAGCGCCATCGAGTGCCACTCGCCCTACACGAGCCCTTCGGCTCACTGGACAGCCTCGGGGCCCTCGCCCTACATAAAGCAGCAGGGCCTCCCCGCCGCCAGCGCCGCCTCCTCCGGCATCCACTCCAGCGTGCCCTCCTATTCCCTGGAGCAGGGATACCTGCACCAGAGCCCCCGCGACGACCTCTCAGGTAGGGGCGGGGAGGGGCGGCGGGGGCGGCGGGGAAAGCGGCTCCGGGGAGGGTTTTCTCCGGTGACAAAAATTTCGCGCGGGCAGCCCCGGACCGCCACGGTGTCGGAAAAAAAAAAGAGGTGCATTTTCTGCGAGAGAGAAAAAATACGCGTGGGTTGGAGTTGTTCTGTTTCGGGACAAGGGGGCTGTTTGAGGGGGGCGGCTGCGAGCATCCCTCCTGCTTGCCCAGTGCCAAGGAGGAGCGCTCCGAGGAAAACCCGGCTTCGTCCCGGCTCCGTCCCGGTTCGCGTGTCCCCCTCTCGGTTCCGGCGACATGTGCGCGGCGGGGACAGCGGGGTTGGCCCCTCCGCCCCGTGCTGCGGCTTCGGTTCGCGGGGAGAGCCGCCGGGCATCGCCGCCGCCTCGGTAAACCGCGCTCCGCAGAGACGCGCCGCGGGAGTAATCAAATAAAGGCGTCAAATATTATCCTCTAAACCCTAGCGGGGAAAAAAAAAAAAAAAAAAAAGGGAATTAAAAAGAAAATAAAAACCCTCTAACACCAAACCACCCCCTTATCTTAAAAAAATGCTAGACAGATTAAAGCAGATCGAGTATATTTCTGCAACCGGAGGGAAAGAGTTTTCTGGTGGCTGTCTCCCACCCCCTCACCCCCAACCCGGCCGGTGATTACAGACAATGTCTGCTCACAAAAATCCGAGCTCAAAAATGGGTAAAAGATGTTGGGCTCTTACGGGGAATTTTTCCAAATAGCCCTTTTAAACGTGGGTCCCAGAGGTTAAGCAAACAAAGACAGTCTGGGCTGGACCACACCGAAGAGGATTTTAGCCTGACTTAACCCCTATGAGAGCGGGGTCTTGTTCAATTTTATGGGAATTTCAACAAGTAACAAATACAGGCGACCCTCAGCTCTGGGTCCCCTCCCGCCCCCTCCCTGGGCGCCTGTCAATCATCCTCCTGTCCTGCGGGCTCCGCAGCCTGCCCTGGCCTCCCCACAGCCCGCTGTCGCCCTGGGCAGAGCAGCCACCATGCGAGCCGCTTCGCCATCACCCCAGAAGGGACGTGGGCTGCCAGGGGAGAACAAGCACTTGCGAACTTTCCTCCCTTAAAAACAAAAAGCCCCAAACCCCTGAATAGCCCTGACGTGCCTTTTGGGGACAGGCGGGTCGCCGTCTTACCGGCGCAGGGCAGAGAGCGGAGGAGATGCGTCCCCAGCTTGGCTCCTCTGTGCCCACAGGGCTCTGCTGCTGAGGTTTAAAGCAACTTTTCGGAGCTATAGGACGTCCTTCCACGTGCTTTTTGGAGCCGGGGCGAGAGGCCGGCGAGTTCACAAGGGCATCCCCCGCCGAACTACGTACCTTCTCAGTTAGGAATTTCTGCTTTGGTTTGTTGTTTTTGCTTGGATTTTTGTTTTCTTTTCTTTTTCTTTCTTTGGGTCTTTTTTTTTTTTCCTCTGTTTGTTTTACTATTTGCGGCCGCACAGTCCGCCACGCAGAGCCCATGGGGCCACGCGTGGTGCAGGAGTGGGGACTGGCCCGGCAGCTGCCCCCTCCTCCTGCCAGACACCTGAGGTAAGAAAGCTGATTCTTGGAAGAGAAATTTTCATCCAGAAACAGCCCAAGAATACCTGCACAAAACAAAAAGCAAGGGTTCTGGTCCTCCCGGAGTTCCACTGCGGTTTCCGAGGCCGGGGCGGTTTAAATCCGAATTGTTTCTGTTCAAGGACGGATACAGACGCATACGGACCGCTGGACTCTGTCTTAATGCCGGCCACGAGTGTCCGTTTCCAACAGCTCAGATTTAATGCCAACACTTTGCAAAACGGTGTTTCTCCGCTTATTTTCTACAGTTTCAGTATCTGGGCCCAAGACTCTAGTGCAAACCACAACCAGTCCTTGATTAACTGAACAAAAAATCAAACAAAATTCTTTATTTTATTTTTTTAGTGGATCTAATCCTTATTTGTGCATGATATGTAAAATCTCTGTGGTGCAAATATTTCAGAAGAGTAAAAGGAGGTGGGGATAAAGGATCCGAGCTTTTTTATTTGTACTTATAATCAGCAATAAACTTTCTCCTACTGTCCCCGCAAAAGCAGTAGCAAGTGAAATTCGCCTTTCCCTTTCTCTTACTTAAATACAAAGCAAATTCGGTGGCAATCGCTGTTGATCGGTCAATAATTCTCTACCCATGACAGCGTCAGGGAAGACTTTAAACCGTGAATTTACATCAGACCCAAGAATAAGAGAGGTAAAAATTGGAAACAGGAGGCTTGGTTCTGCTAAAAGGATTTTGAAGCTGGGGGGGCAAGGGGAGCCGGATTTTTTTCGCAGACTATTAAATCCTGCTAAATGATTGAATCAGGATTGTAATAAAGTGCCCCAGTTTATGGTGAGCATACCAGCAGGGTTATTAGAAAGCCGAGGAAATCCAGCGAAATAATCACTTTTATAAAGTGAGCTCTGCGGGGTGAAGGAGGGGACAATGCCGGAGGAGAGCGGGCTGTGCGCGCCGCCGGCCGACGCCGCCAAAGGGTTCGGCTCCGCCATCCTGAGGAAAACCGGGAACGTTTCCCTCCTGATTTTTTTCTTTTTCGTTCCTTTTTTTTCCTCCTACACCCTCGCTCTCCTGCTCTTTCTTTCGCTGTGATTTTTTTTTTTTTTTCTCCTCGCTTTTTTTTTTTTTTTTTTCCTTGACCCTCGGTCATATTTGACAGGATCCCGCTAGCCGAGTTTGACATCCACACGCCAAACAAAAACTCTCTCTGGCTCTACCCTGCGGGCCCTGCTCGGGCAATGCTCCCCTCCCCGCCGGATCCAGTAGGAACCCTGCCAGACCAAAGATCCCGGCACGGTCCTGCGGCTCGGTGCTGGGGGTGGGGTGACGTCTCCCATGCGGCCCCGAAAGGCTGCCTTAGGCTGTGGGAAATTACAATGGGAATTTGGAAGGTCATTTGCATGTCGGTGCCACGGATGTACTTGGCTTGTTGTTGTTGATGAACCGTAGGGTGTATCTTATGTTTATGAAAACACACACGCGAGAAGGCGTGAACGCTCTTACACACGCACACATAAATAAATACATACTGTATCAACACACAAATGGATCCTGACTGGAATTCAACCTGCAGTCGCTCAAGTCAGAAGCAAAATCCTCCCAGGAACGGGGTAGGGAGAGGGAAGAGAAAGGTGGGAATCGGGTTCAAATGGAAAACACGCAAGTGGCATGGTCTCCACTTTGTCACACGCACTCACAAAACACACACTCCCCACGCAGAGGCTGAACTAGCCCTCCACGCTGAAAAGTACCCAGGCAGAGGGCAGGCAGACAGCAGGAGGGATGCTCGGAGATGTCTGCGAGCCCGGGATGCGGCCAGACACGTGTCCGTGGGCATCCAGCCCCGCATGCCTTCCTCTCCTCAGGCTGCGTGCCACACGGCTGGGTAGTCTGGAACCTCCCCGCAGGGCAGGCTCGGGGGCTCGTACGAGCTCGGGTGCAGCTCCGAGCAGACCTGCAGGCGATGAGGGGCTCCGGGGAATCCACTTCCCCTTCTCGCTAGGGGCAATGGAACCCCCGGTCGCTGTGCCCTGCAGCAGGTCAGGCTCTGCCCCTGGGGGAGCGTCCAAATCCTCTGCCAGGAAAGCCAAAGAGGAGTTACCAAACCTGGCAGGGCCAGCCGGGACCGGGGGTCAGGGAGCGGTGTGCCAGCTCTGTGCAGGCAGCCTCTCTTCCCTGCGGGTGAGGGAGGAAGGACTGCTCCACCCGGGAAAAGCTCTCCGACTTCTGAGCAGCTCTTGTTATTTCCTTCTCTTGCAGTGGGACTGCCTCGCTACCAGCATCATCCCTCCCCGGTGTGTGACAGGAAAGATTTTGTCCTCAATTTTAATGGCATTTCTTCGTTTCACCCGTCCGCTAGTGGATCTTACTACCACCATCACCACCACCAAAGCGTCTGTCAAGACATCAAGCCCTGCGTGATGTGAAGGCCGCGCCCCGACAGAGACAATCAGGTGTCACTGAACAGAGCCGAGGTGTAGACGGACCCACGCCGATTAAATATAACGTGCACTCTGGTAGCATTGATAGTACACGAGTCACTTAGCGAATTTGCCTAAGGAAGCAGTGTTTTCGGTCCCACTCCACCCCCCGAAGGACACGTACAGCCGATATAATGCTCCAAAGGTCTTACTAAAAGAAAAATGCCTTGCGTGGTGTTTTGGGTTAGGGGGGACGTAAGTGTCCTTATGCCAAGTCTGACCACCTTAATCATAAACCGGCTTTCTGCGACCTCCTAAAGAACCGAGCTTTGGGAAAGGGAACAATTCGACATATTTTTTATACGAGAAAGTGTCTTTCCATAAGAAAAATAAATGCCTTCGCACCTGCGAGGAGTCCCCATTCTGTTACTGCGTTAGTGGGAAATGTATTTTTTTATCATGTTCTCTCCCCGAGCCCCACCAAGGACACTTTGTATGGACTTCAGCACCGACCAATTCATATTATTAAAACAGTATTGTTTAGCCCTTTCGTGTATAGACTGTAAGAAAAGTTCAAATTTTTTTCCAGTATTGCAGCAATACAACGTTTTGTTTTTTATTTTTACAAAAGTTGTTTTCTACCACAATATTTTTTAAAAAAATTATTTTAAATAAATCTCGTGTATACTCACACACTATTGCTTTAAAAGGAGAATATATTTGCACTTATGTATACTTTTTACAGTTTGCCAAAATATTTTGATGTAAAAATTTTTTTCCCAATAAAATGTATATAAACGACATTCACTTGACAGGCAAGCCGTTTATTGTCCCTTGGCTCTTTCTGAGAAAACTCTTCCACCCCAGCACCCGGGAGAGTTAAAGATGCTACCCCAAATCCTCCAGTCACTGCAGGCGGAGGAGGGGAGTGAAAGACTGACCCGAGGAGGCCAGTGCCATGCTCCCTGGGCTGCACCTCCCGCCGTCATGCACTTCCCTCCCACCCTGCTTTCCACCGCTGCTGGATGGACTTTGAAACAACCGAGGTAAAGGACACAAAAGCAGGAGGGTCGGGGATCTGCATGATCCTCTCTTGGAGGGCGCCTCCAGGTCTGAAACCTCCCTGCTCTTTAGGGATGTGTCTGGGTGTCCTCGTGTCCCCTTTCCCCATAGCCGCCGCGGAATCCCTCTGTGCCCCGACGGGATTTCGCCAGGTGTGGGGCCGGGTGTGTGGTGTGCAATGCGAGCTTGGACCCCAGAGGGATTGTCACGGGTGGGAGGCGACAAAACCGTGGCTTGATACGATCTGGGGCAAGCACCGACAAAGGCGGGGGCAGCGGACCGGGCCGGAGGGGAGGAAAAGATAAAAAAAGTACAAAAGAAAACAAAAAGGCGCCCCCGAAGCACCCCAAGCAAAGACACCCCTGTCCCCACGGTGCCGCCGTGCCCTGTGGATGGCGAGCGGCCAAGAGTCGGAGCCGGGCGCCAGGAGCTGCTCGTCCGCGCATCCTGCAGAGCCCAGGCCGGGATGCGCTCCGAACCCAGCCCGCAGGACCCGGCCCGGCCTGGGGCAGCTCGGCACCGCCACCACCCCCGTGTCCAGAAAGGCATCCCCTCGTCCCGTCCGACGGGGACACACTATTGTCCCCGCACTCACGCCCGGCTCTGCCCGGCCCCGCGCCTGAGCGCTGAAAACGGAGAGAGAGTTCAGCAAAATGCTCTGTGCATGTGTGTGCACATATAACTGTATATATATATATATATACACGCACCACCCACCCATATATATATATATATATTATATCTATGTAATTATACATAGACATAAAACTCTTCATCTTTAAAATACATATTTATGCTCAGACATGCCCTTTTCTTCCCTGAGCTTCTCAGGGCCTGTGATAAATTATAAAGTCAGTTTCAGACTTTGCTCCGACCACAGTGCTGTGTTTACATTCTTTCCGAGGCAAGCCTGCATGGTCGTAATTTATATCCTAAACACTTGAACGTAACTTGTTTACACAGGAATGACAGGACCTCAAAGAGAAAAAAACTGCCTTTCCCTGCCGGCGGCCGGGCGCGGGGCTCCAGTGCCCTCCAGCGGCCCCGGCCCGCAGCGCGCCGGGCTCCGGCGGCTCCGCAGCTTTCCAGGGCCGGCACAGAGAACTATTTTTTTTATTATTATTACTTTTTTCTCCTGCCTTCTGAGTGCTGTTATATACCGTAAGGTGTGAGTAATGCTCCCGCTGGCTGGTCTCCTAAGAAAGGGGAAGGGTTTGCTAGGGCATCCTTCAGTTTTGGACTTCTGTATTCTGCCTCAGAGATTTAAGACTATTAAGGTTCACTTTTTCCCGTTAAAGCCTCTCAAACAAAGGACGTTTCAGAAGCAGTACTCTTTAGACATCAGTATGTTTCTGGGTGCTGCCAGTAAAATGGGCTCAAACTCTTTGTTCTGAATTTAAGGGTGACTTAAACGACAGGGAGGAAAAAAGCTGACAGATTTTTAAGTTAATTTGATCTGATTTTGTTTTGATATTTGATTTTATTGCAGTACCTTCTACCCTAGGAATTCAGCCCTTGTTTAGTCTAAAAAGCTCCAGTGGCCGCAGAGCCAGTGAGAGTCATGACCAAGAGCTATGCCACTGTGAGGACAAGGTATTTACATTTTACTCGTACAGTTAAAAATTCCCTGCGTCCTTTAACATTTGTTAACAGCCATTGAACATACTTCACATTTCAGAAAAAGAAATTCTCTGTTAAAGATCCAGCATACTGACATTCCTAATCGCAGCAGCAGTGATGCAGTACTCATCTCTGAGATTTGTGGGGACTTACAGTGTCAAAGAAAGTGTCAGAGAAAGCTGAAATTTTTAGCATTCGAACAAAACCTGAAACATAGATGTGTATATTTAGTCTCAGCATCGTGAAAGAAGGCAGGAAGGCAGACCCAAAATTGAGCATGCATTTGCTAGTTGGTCTGTAGGGAAGCCTGTAGCTGCTATGCTAAAGTGAGCACCCGTGGGTATATAACAGCTCTGTTACTGCTCTTTTCTTTGACAATAGTCTATTCTCTTCCTCCTCTTCTCTTAATTCCTTGCCTGCTAACATGTCCCTGACTGCTTTGTTCCCTATGTTTTGATTGTAAGAAGCCTAAGTGATACTTTTTTCCCCCTTTAGCAGCGTTATAACCCAAGTAGTGCCAAAAAACAGCCTCACACTTCTGCTGGTCTGAAAATAAAGTCACTGCTGACTTTCAGCCTAGGACTTCAGCCCTCACAGTGACTTTGTCCTTTCAGGTGGGATCAAGAGAGGATGTGAGCAGAGAACTTCTAGGTACACTTCTGGTCTATCCTAGTGAACAGCTTGTGTATCCAGAAAGCTGCCTGATCTTTTCCAAGCAGATCAGTCGGTCTAATGCATTAGTAATGCAAACCGTGCCTCCCTAATGACCCCGGACCGCCACAGCTACAAGAAAGCTACAACTGAATTACAAATAGTTAGTCATCTAGACTGATGGCATAGCTCACATTTGGTGAGGTGCTGAGGTAAATGGATTGAACATGGACTAATCCAAACATTTCCATTATTAGAACACGCTAGGCAGAGCCTCCGTGGGATGGGAATGAAATCACGCTGGGGCGTCTCAGGCAGTTTGCGTGTGATCCACTATAATCTTACATATATATTTTCTCCATTCTCTGGTTTCATCACAGTCTTACTGCCTCAGTGAAGGGATTTTGCTTGTGAGGGTGTTTATATTACACAGAAAAAGCCCCACTCAACCACTTGAAAGCTGGGATCATTTGAGCAATCATTTTAACTTTAGCAAAATTAGCCAAATGCTGAGATATCTTATGTGGGATGTTAAATTTCTAGCTGGTAGTCGACCAAAGCATTCTTTAAAACAATAAGTTTATCAATCCCATTAAATCTTCTTGCCCATTATTCTATTAAGACGAGCAGCAGATGAACATCTTGCTACATTTTGGCTCAGCTGGCAAAATACCTTTAGCCAACACAATATTTTCAGTTTAGTGTGAGAGTTTTAGCCTGCTTTGGAGGCAAAGAAAAGTAAAGATTTTTTTTTAACTCAGTAACAATAAGCCTGATTTTATTGAACTAGAAAGATTTGCTCATAACATATACATGAGGTAATATTTAAATAAGACTGTTCAATAAAATGCTAGGTATGTCACTTGGGCCCCGAGAAAGCAAGGTGCTGTTTTCAATTATAATTTTAATATACCTGAGCACGTGAGTACTCCCATTAAAGTCAATGGGATTATGCAGATGCTTAGAGTTAAAAGTGCTTTGCTGAAGAAGGATGATGGGACTAGAATTAAACACTACAGGTTCCTCCTATGTGCTGCAGCTGAGGTCTGTATAAGAAAAGGAGTAGAATATACCTGATTCATATACAGGATGAAAATTAATTCAAAACATACTCCAGCTTTGAATAGAGATGTATTCTACAAAACCTGCTGGCATTAATCTGCATGAAATACTGCCTTAGCTAATAAGAACACCCGGGCTTTATTTATATATTGAGCCATTTGATAGATATAAATGAAGAAAGAGGTAAATAGAAGCCAACATATTTTTGAATAAAAGCCCAGAGGTTCTTTCAGAGTTCAATGATCTTTGTGTCTAGATTATAAAGAATTCAGAGCAGCTTCATGTGACTTGCCAACTACTGAATAGAGCTCCAAAACATCTGTAATATTAAACAACTTCAAGCCTCCTTTTTATGCTTGTTTTCATCCAGCAGTGATTTATAGAAATCTATTGGCTTCTCCACTGGTCTTTTCTAAAAAGAAATATGCAGGGAGGAGGAGGAGGTTTTAAAATATGTTGGGACACCGCTACCAAACTGCAGCTGGAAATTAGAGATATTTTAACAGTGGATTTAGATTTATTTAGGAGATTATGGAGAAATGCTAACTGCATTACATTGATTATTTTAAGCATTGCAAAATGAATTTGTGGTGATGTGCAAAGTGCCACTGAGTTCACAGGTAATTTGATGTTTTTAGGGTAATTCAAAGAGACTGAGCTGCTTTTGAGGAACAAGATTTCTTGGACTGGATCCCCACTGGTAACATTTTCCTTGCAGCAGAGTTGCAGCCCATTAATTCTAACTGTCCAAATATAGGTAGCATTAGTTTAAATTAGAAATTTTATAACTGATTTAGTTGAGCTACTGAAATCCCTTATGTACACAATCTTATCTCATTTTCAGAGATCCTCTTTGGATTGGTTTATACCTGTCCCAATTAACATATACCAACCACATTTTACTTGATGAAAAATCTCTCTAACTAGTTTAAAATTATTCTTTGAGACAGTGTCTCACGCACAACAATTTTCCGATATGATGAAAAGTGTGATTTAGTTCAAACTGCATAACTGGTGTTTATGGGCACTCCATTACTGTAATACCTCCTTTAGACATGTACAGCTGCAAGCTGCACCAACACCACCAACTTTAAAGTGGAATCAGCTCCCCAAAGCTGATTGAAACTAAACAAGGCAGTGTCTGTGACTAGGGATCCTCGTGTTAAAGGGCTGCAGCTTTTCCCTATGAAATAGCTGGATGTTAGAAACTGGATATAAAACATGAACAATACTATAAGTTTCTGGACAATCTTATTCATGGAATCAAGACCTTAAAATCAGGCCTTGAACCTTCTTGAACTCATGGTTTTGGGGTTGGTTTTTTTGAGGAGATTTTTTTTTTTTTAAATCTGGATGCTTCCTTGCCAGAGATTTGTTGACCACTGACAGATTGCAGAGCATTTTCTGGGGCTTGGAGAAAGTTATTTGGTTACAGGATGGTGCTTCTCATCCTTTGTTCTGGAGTCAATATGAACAAATGGGAAGGGGAAGATGCAGTGAAGATTAGAGTCAGCAACAGGATTCACTCTTTGAAAAAGGAATAAAGAGCCTTCAACAGGCTCAAATTAAAGAAAAATTATAATTGCAGAACACAGAAATGTTTCTGGGTTCTTCCACTTGTCTTTCAGCACATGGTCTCTTAATGCCTGATGGTCTCTTGGCCATTAATGAAGGGAAAGCAGAGCTGTTCAGCAGAGAGGAAAAAGAAGCATCAGAAAAGCACTGAAGGAGTGTACTTTGATTGCAGATGACTAAACAGGCAGAGCCATAATAGAGAGGGTGAATATCCCAGGGAGCAATGTGAATGTTATCAAGGTGGGGTAATCTTCAATAAAAAAGTTCAAAAATGGGAGTAACAGCTGCAGCAATGGGAAGATGCATTATATCATAATGAAGGGCAGAAAGACTAGGTCCTTTAAAAATAGATATCAAGTTCTAGTCCTCATATCATGCACTAAATGCTGCTTTCATTGCAGTGTACCCCATTTTCTCTTCTGAAGCAGTTACAAAGCTGCCCTGGGAAGTAGGAACAATTCAATACATCAGTGTATTGGTTTTGCTTAGTGTGAGGCAGCAAGGAGGAGTGGACAGGAAAAAAGCAACAGCTCAATATACATGACCTCCAGTAAACAAACACAAGCTTGTTCCAGGGCAGCAGAGGAGCAGGGGGTAGGAGGATTCTGGCTTGACTACCCATTGGAGGTGTCCAAAGTAGTCTGAACAAGCACAACCAGAGTGCAGGACTCAGCAGGCTCAGAGGCTCTGTCAATAAAGCAGTAGAAACTGTTTGGTGAAGCCTATCTTAGACACAGGCACATGTGAAACAACCCAGCCTTGCCCAAGCTTCCAGCAGTAGGCAGTATGGAGAGATATGTAGAGATGGTACTTCTTCAAATTTCTTTTCTAAAAGCATTATCTCTTCCATGGAAATCAACCAACAGTGTGAGTTTCAGAAGTCTAAGTTATCCCTGGATATGTGCCATATAGGCTTTCTAAAGATGGCACATGCTCAGCCCTGCCCTCATCCTGGGAAGTGCAACTGGCACACTGCAGCCCACTGCAGCCTCCAGACAGTGGAGCCTGATCCAGCACCCAGGAGGGGAAAGGACCACAGCTCTGTGCTTGCCTTCAGCGAGACCATAATGAAAACAAGGATGGGTCTCAGCTGGAACACTTCATGCCTGCTGTCAGTGTGTTTGTGATGGGAGCAGGTGAATACCCAGGAAGGTGGTGACAGCAGCAAGAGCCTAATCTTCTGCTGTCCCCTTTCACCTTTCCATGCCTGTTGATTACCCCAGAAAATTTCTATGTCTGCCAAATAAACTTTATTTCAATCCTGGGACACAAACCTTGCCTCATACTCCATCAAACAGTGGCCTTTGTTACCAAAACCATGGGGGCAAGGAATGACTGTGAGTGATTCATACACTACTGTTTCTGTTCTAATATTATAACACCCAATATTCAGACCTCTGCAAGCCCTTGACATTTCCTCTACTTTTTTCCACTGATTTCCTCCTTATTGTTACTGATTAATTGCTTGCATTGCAGTCCTACTCCAGGATCTTTAATAAAAGAAAGGACATCTACATGTACTTGTTTCCCAGATGTGAGAAGAAGAATCAGGATTCCCAAAACTTTTTTTTTTTTTTTTTTTTTTTTTTTTTACTGTAGCCTGCTGATTCTGAATTCTGAATATCTAAGTTCCTACCTGTGAAGGGAAATTTTCTCTAGCTCAGCTTCTGAAGGAAGAGGACAAGAGAGAAAATGTCCAGAACAGATGAGGGCAAACTCATAGCAACTCAGCATATCAGACCCACAGGAGATGTAGGGAAGAGCAAGAGAAGGACAAACATGGGATTTAGCCCACCAGAAGTGGGCTAGGTCTTCCACAAGCCAGTACTGTATCTGGTTAGATCCTCCTTGGCTCCATCCTTCATACTCAGAGGGAAAAGTGATCAAAATTCCATGTTCTCATTGAGTAGGAGTGCATCTGCTGTAAGCAGCTGACATGCATCTAAGAGAAGTACAGAAATACAGACATCTGAGTAGTTTCCACCTGCCCATAGATGTTTCCTGGCTTGAAGTACCCCCAGGGTCCCCAGGCAGGAGCCACACTCCGAGGGTGAGAAACAGAAAACAGATGGTCATATGAAACAGACCATCCCATCTGGGGGCATTTCAGGACATATTAATTAGTCAGGAGCATGAACCACAACAAAACATGGCATTCCTTCTATATGGAAAAGCCTTTGATGGTTGGCTAGTAATGGTTAAAAATGAGACAAATCCATAGTCCAGATAGGCTATAAGTATGCCAAAAAGATCCATGTGCTGGCAAACATGCTATTCAGCTTGTTCATTTCCTGTATGCTGTTTGAAGCAGCCAGAGACCTTTCTCACTATTCAGTCCTTTGAATGCAAAGCAAAATAAAAACAGAAGAAGAAACAGGCAGCTAGCAAAAGTTCCAAGCTCAGCACTTTAGGAGGCACTTGAGCACAGGGAGAGCAGGCAGAGGACCCCCCAGAGCTGGGAAAGCCCCCACTTACAGCATGTGTTCTGCACAGTCTGCTCTGAGGACATGTTAATAAATTTGTCTCTTGCCCACACAGCTGTCATTCACAAGGTCACTTTTTTCCACCAGAAAGACCTGACAACTCTCTCACATCCTTACAGACACTGGCAGAAGGTAGAAGCCTATAAAAAAAACCATCTGTCCATGAAGTGCACACACTTTCATGTTCTTTCAGGTGGGCTCATGTCATCAAGAATATGCAACAAGTTCCTCATCAGTCCAGTCTCAAAGCCCATGTGCTCTAGGAACTTTTATTTGAAAGGGGAACAGAAAACTGGTGGACATCAAAACAAGCATTACCAGTCTGACATGCCCTGCCTGCTCACAGTCAAGTGTCTCTGGAGGGTGTGATCTACATCCTGAATGTCCTTCCTTGTTTTAGAAAGATAGCCATCACACATAATTTTGCCAGGGCAGTCATTTCCCAAGTTACCCACTTGGCAGTCAAGAACTTCCTATTAAACTCAGCATTGATTTCTTTTCCAAGCCCATAGGTGACTTCTGTACATATATAAGATATTCTTTCAACTTGCTCAGCCTATTCCACCCCAGGTGCTTCAGAAGATGCAAGAAATTTTGCTGCAGGCAAGTATGTACCCACAGCAATCCCTCTCAGGGTGAGAACTGTATTCACATTTGAACTCAGCTCTTGGCCTCTCTAGCATTCTGTGCTGGGGGATAACAGAGGCTGCTAGTTAGCATTCTAAAGACACATTTCTTTCTGTGCATTTTGTCTGTGTTTATTTTGTCTTAAATGCCAAGACAGAAGCTCTTGATTCATCTTAATTAGGTTTTTATTATTTTTAAGTGACTTTACCACATCTGCCCTTTAATTCCCACACCACAGAAAATTAAAACTGCTTGAGCAGGAGACTGTATCTTTCTATAACAAACATATTAATACTAGTTGACAAAACTCCTTTTACAGAAAAAGTCAAAATAGGCATCTGAGGAAGAGTAATGGAATCTCTTGGAGAGAAACCTTCATTTTTAGAAGAACACAACAACCTCTGCACACTCACTTCTCTCCATTGGGTGTAAAAAAGCTCAGATGACAGGGTCAGGTGAAGATGTCTACTCTCTGGTTAAGTGAGATGAATCCTGGCCAATCCTGAAATCCTGAAAAACAAGTAATAGACAAAATTGCACTGCTTCTAGTGTGACTCTGTGTAGTCCCCACAACTCTCCACAGGAAGCAGATGTTTCTATCAAGCTGCCTTCAGTCTTTTTTCAGAGCTCATACTAAGTGCTCCCCATCACATGGATATTTTGTCTTTCCCTCTACTGCATCTTATTCTGCATGTGCCACCAATTTATCTGCCATTGTATCGAGCCTTTGCCTGCTTTGAGTGACATGCTGCCCCCAGTGAAGCACTGGGCTTTGACTAAAATAAATAACTTAATCAATTTCACTTCCTTACTCCCATTCCCCTCTCCAGACTGCCAATATATTTGTTAAACAATACTAGACCTTGGCACTTCTGTGCCAGCATTTTTTTCAGAGACAAACATTTGCTATTTTTTCATGTCTATTGCATCCAATTCCTTAGATAGCTTTCAGTTCATGGCTTCTCATCATGTGACAGCCTTGATTTATTTAGTAAACCCTCAACCAAGATCTTACCAAAGTTCTTTAATACAAGGATGTGGGATGCTGGAGTTTTGGGTTGTTATCTTGTATTTGTTTATTTGTTTTTGGGGTTTTTTTTGTTTGTTTTTTTGATACAAAAATCAGGTTGGAAACATATAGATGTAACTGAAAGATCAGTTCCAGAGTGTATGCAGTACTTTTCAGGCCCACGGATTAACTTCTCATCTTATTTATGCCGGTGCAAATTAAGAAAGCAAGTAAAAGCTTTGTTAATTTGGGCTGATTCCTTAGGCAGACTTAGTCTAATTGAAAGAAAAACCTGCTAAAAAAGTTTTGAGAAACTTAGAGTCTGATCAGACATTGTATGACAAATATAATATATAGTATTTTCAGTAGCAATGTCATTTGTAAAATCACCTTGTCCAATGCACCGGAAACACTAAATACTTGCAGATATCAGTATTTTGTTACTGAATATACTTGCTAATGCAGCAACAGTGATCTGGAGAATCCAGTAAGAAGAGATGACAATGAGAAAGAAAAGCAGCAAAAAATGAAACACCCATAGAAAGCAAAAAATGAAAATTGTTACGAGATATGTCACTGTGTCTTTCCTTGGTGTTATTTTCTGTACAGTAAAAAGCAAAGGAGGTGAGTAGGAAGAAATGCACAGGCAATTATATATGGGGGATTCTAAGGTCCCCCCAGAAACAGTGAGCACTGCCCAGGGCATTGGACGCAGCTGATGGTCCCAGCACTGCCCTGTTTGAGCCTGAGCTGGCATGTCACCAGCCCCAGCCAGCCCCAGAGCTGACAGACATTCCAGTCTAACACCAACAGAAAGACAGAGACTTGTGTCCTGCCTCTCCCAGCCCCAGAGGTGCCAAGATGACATGGAACTTGCCCAAAATTTGGGAGGGAAGAATGAAGTTTGAGTCGTATTCACGCGTGCAGGCCTTCTTTTGTTATTTTAACCCAGTTATGGAAGCAACGTGTTCCTGTTGATTTTCAAACCCTATTTTGTTTTGAAAAGGCCAAACTGCGTCACTGGGTGCATTGTCTGGTTACAGAGCTCCCAAGAGTGGGGAACTTCCAGCCAGCTTCCAAACCAGCTCAGCAAAACGAGGAGACAAGGGGATTTGAAACCAGGGATCTAGTCTGAAAGGGATGGTTCCTATCTGAAAAGAGGGAGAGCACAGGGAAGGGGTGCCCAAGAGAGGCTGCAGAGGCATGGGAGTGCCCATGGTGATACTGGCAGATGGACACTGACTCTCATCATAATTTGGAGCTGTGGCATGCTGGTGTGAACAACCCTTTCACAGCTGACAAGGATTTTTCCTTTTTCATTTGTGGTTCTACAGACCCAAAATTGCCTGGGAAATAGGTCTGGGGAAAGCAAGGCATCTGCTTGTTCCTGAGAGGTACCACTGAGGAGATGCATCACCAAAAATGTCTCTGGAAAACAGAGAAGCCCAGAGGAATGACTACAGGAGGAGAATAGCTTCACAAAAAGTTAGCCTATGACAAAGAAAGACTTTTGACCTGTGGATGGGGAAACACAGATGGGGTTAGGGCTGGGAAACAGGTGTGAATAAAGAAAAAGAGAAAAAGAAGTGGTCAGAGTCATCTGATGGAGAAAGAAAGGAAAGCATTATGCAAAGAATAGGACAGAGGGAAGCTGAGGAGGCTGGAAGGAGTGAATAAAATGATGATGCTGGGAAAGCCTTTCAAAATGAAAGAGGGAAGCTAAGATGACTAACCTACAGGAGGAGAAGTCCTTCCTGTTGGTACACTGCAGGAAAGGAGCAGCTGCCAGTCCCTGAAAACTCAGCCCAGGGAATGAAACACAGAAATGCATACAATGGAGGGATGCATGAAGGGATGGGGAAAAGACAAGTCTGCAGGGAGATGAAAATGATCTTTCATCTCTCCTGGACAGGCCATTTGCTGCCCATCCCTTTGGAGGTATTATTTCCCTCTCTCCAAGGCATATCTGGGTTACTACAAGCATATCAGATCCTTACTGAAGTGCATGTGGCTTCTGTGCCCAGAGGGACATGGAGATCTCAATACATGGTATCCTCTATTAAAAATGCTTTTGCTGCCACATGAAAATGCATTAGCTTGCATATGGGTAACATTTGCAGATTCCTTCCAAGATGAGTTTTAGCTGTCATAACTGCCTCAGTATTCCTGTTTCCCTTATACCTGTAGTCTGTCTGCAGAGATAAAGGCACTGAGAAAGAATATAGATTTTCTTCTTCAGAAAAGCCTTATTTTTGTCTTATCAGTGAAATAAGTACATCCTGTGCACAGAGACTAAAAAAAAAATTAAAGAATCCAAGTTGTTCAAGACCTCACTGTTGGCTTACACTGCCAGATTATTATAAAATGGCTTAAGTAAATAAATAACATTACATTGTCCAAAAGCTCCTTTCTTGGAAAGCTTTATATCCAAGCTCTTTATGCAGTGAAGGTAACATTAACATCTTACTGGTCCTTTAAAAACTAGTCTGTTACATTGCCCAAAAAAAAATCGTGGAGAAAAGATACTGCAAAATTATTCCAAATAAGGGAAATCTGAAGCATAATTTATTACAGCCATAAATTCTCATGTAAATGTCAGCAACCAGCAGATCCTGGACTTCAGTGATGGCATCTCTCCTAGTAGGAAAGATGCAGTGTTTAGTTTGAGGCTGTAAAAATGCTCATCTGTAGCCCTTGGACAGGCAGTACTCAGAAACTGCCTCCCAGCCAAGGAAAGAGACTCAAGTGTGACAGATTCCCATTAGGAATTGTGTCATGGCAACAAGAGCACTGGCAGAGCAGGGTGGCTGGCATGGCACACTGTGTCATCTCTCAGGACAAACTCAGCTTTCATCTGGGGAACCCAAGATGCCTTTACCAGGGAAGCCATGTGCCACTTCAGCAAGAGAACAGAAGCCTGCTGCCTGAAATTGGAGGCTGTTTGTCACTCATCACTCCCAGGGCTTTTGGGATCCACAGGACCTTGAGGCACCCAGTTTGGAGAAGATTTGAATTCAATTTGACTGCTGGTAGCTGAGGTGCAGGAATAATAGCAGGGCAAAGGCAAACAGAGTGTTGAAGCAAGGAGCCAGCTTCTGACCCTGGGCTAAACTCTCTTGTGTGCTTTTTATTTGATTAGGCTGATATATTTCATCCATGCTTTCTTCAGTCCAAGAAGAAGAGTCTTTGTGCCCATGGCCATTTGCATGCCCTTCTCTTTAGCTCTGTCTCTGCCCTTACCTCAGCCTGCTCCCTGGCATGCCTGAAGCAGCCTTTGCCTTTGCAGCAGGGTAATTCAGATGCAAGGCAGGAGGTTATTCACAATAAAAAGCAACACCAAGGTTGGTCCAGCTTGTACAGCACTCAGTTGTAATGCAACCTGCCAAGGTAGAGATACTTTTTATGTTCAGAAATAAAAATAATCTATTTACAGGTTGACATTCTCAAGGTGAAAAAACAGAGCGTATTCAATGGGAGGAGCATGTCTGGAACAAGGAACAAGGCTGTTCTTTTCCTCATTTTTTCATTTCTCATCTCCTTTGCTTCAGCATTATTCTTTCTTTCTCTTCCTCACTCCCAGCGAATTTGAAACCCTTCCCTTATTTCTGTCTCCTTTTTCTCTGTAAGACCTGTACCCAGACCCAAAATTACAGCTTCCCAGCAGTGGTGGGAAGGATCCATGGGGCTGGCTCCCACACCCAGCCCTCAGCCCTTTCCTGGGTTGACCTGGTGGTGGCTCTGTGACTGCAGCTGGCCCAGCTCACAGGCTGTGGCTATCCTGTTTTATAGGTGACACAACATCTTTGGAGCAAACATTCTGGAGGTGCTTACCAGGCACTTTGCAGCAGCAAGGCACAGTCCCTCCCTCCAGGGCTACTCAGCTGGCTCTGGAGAATGCAGCCTGACCACACAGGATCATGACATTGGCTTTGAAGCCAAATTCCTCACTGATTACTCTTTTGCCCCTCAAAGCTGAATGTTTACAGGCAGTAAGTATGAGGTGCTCAAACACTCCTGCAGTTCCTTCCTCACATACTAAAAATTATTGGGAATTTTTCAGTGCGTACCCTTTCATGTTAGTAGGTGAACACAACTATCAGAGAGAATGGAGAAATCTGTATTTTTATTTGGTGCAACGATGTCCAAAACTAAAGCAAAAATCCAGGGAGGATTAGGTACAGGAGGTGACACTGTGAATGCAGGTGTTGTGGTAGCCCCTTTAGAAGGTCCTCCTCAGGCTTGGATGGGGCTTTGATGACATTTGGCACTCACTGAAAAGGACTTGTCTGCATCAGCCTATTGCTCATGTCAACAGCTTGCTCAGCACATCAGCCTCAGGCCCTGCTGGGGCCCCAGGGTCATACAGGCAGAAGAGCTGCTGCCTCAGATCTTCCTATGGGAAAGCAAATGCAAAGGTGCAGCTTTAAGGAAGAATTGGCACCTAAACTCTAGAGGAATGATCAGGTACTTACAAACTGGTCATCACTGTTTTTGCAAGATCAGCCTTCCTACACATTTTAAATCTCTACACTTAGATATGAAGCCTTAGAAAAGAAAGACATCTTTTAAAATGATGATTTTCATTTCCAACCACCATCTTTTAAAGCTGGTGTACTCAGAAAGTGAGGGCTGCTTGAGTGAAGGTATTTTTCTTGTTGCTTCTCCACTTCCCCTTTCTGCTCCTGTCAAGGGTGGCTCTGACTGCTTCAGCCTTTCTTCTGATTTTAAAAACACAGATGTAAGCAGATAATGAGGCCACAGGAGGAGAATCCTTCAGGATGTCTTGTTTGGTTTGGAAATATTTAAATGTCTGCTGCATTTCCTTTGAGCACAAGGCAGGAGTCTGTGAAAGGGCACTGCTCCTTGTGCTACCCACAGCACTGCTGGGCTGGGAGAGCGTGCGTGCATGAGAGCATCTGTGTGCATGTGCATGAGATGCTTCTAATCTTTTCAGCATGGTTCTTCTGCCTGGGATAATGGGAAACATTTCTCTAGGTCACACTCCCCTGGAGGAAAAGATTTTAACTCTAGTCATTCAGGTGAAGCTTGTTCTATGTAAATAGTCGGCGAGTTTCACATTGTTACACCAAATTAATAACTTTCTAATTCACAGTGAAGAATGGGTTTTTTTGTGGCTTGGATAGGTTTAAGTGCTTGTGGCCATTGTGAATGATAGTTGGCTGTTTTAGATTGAGGTATCATAATCAAGAGGAAAATTTTATTATTGTGTCATATGCGGTGCCAGTGAATGGCTGCTGGATGGATTACGTGATGAGTCTGAGAATCAGAGTCAATCACCTCTACAGTGTGGGTGGTACAAAGCAGTTGCTCAAGAAACACTAACACAGAAAGAGAAATCTTTCTCAATTTTCTCCATGAAGTCAAAACTGTGTTGGAGGCTGCACTCAACTTCCTACTGGCAAACACCTTGTGGTCTTTCTACCACAGATGGGCCCTGGGCAGAAGTGGAATTTAACTCTGATTAAAAGGCAAGGATACTTCATGGGAGACAAATGTGTGCAGAAGATCAATGGGTTATACCACAGATGAATAAATTAATTTCATATCCATGGACTTTTCATAAGATTTGAAAAGTCAGTCACATGCAAGCCATGGCTTCATCCAAAGACAGCTGAGGTCTATAGAAAGTATTAATAATAAAATGTATACAGAAATGTTCAAAAGAATTGGCAGTACTCATGCTAGAAAGAGTTGTGCCTTTGCCAAACATAAAAGACCACTTGTTGGCTTCACTATCTTGTTTAGGCCCTATAGTTCAAATTTAGAATGTAGATATCAGTATAAAGAGTAATATCATAAATTTGCAATACATAAATAAGAGAAAATTACAGTCTGATCCAAGAAATTTGATGAACTTGAGAATGCCCTGACCATGACAAATGTTTGTGACATTTTGAAATGATTTGTTTGGGCTTTCAGAAACAAATGAAATGAAATTAAAATCTTTTGTTTCAAAGAAGTGTAAGTTACAAATACTATTGCACACTGGTTGTGTCCTCATACACTATCCCAACATGTGCTTTTAAGCCTCTTCTTGATTATGATTTTTCATGTATGCTTGAAAGTAACTGTCTCTTATTGCCTATGCCTTTGTGTGTCATTTTAATTCTTTAGTGCACACTGAGATATCAATGGTTTTTTACCCATCGTAAAAATAATTCTCATCCTCCTTTTTTAGCTCACATATTTTTGAAAACAATCTAGTGGAAGGATGAAAACCTTCAAATGTTTTATTTTAATTTCTAAGCAGACAATAACCATAAGGAAATGTTTTTAATGCAACTTATTGTATCAGTGGAGACTGTATTGTAAAGAGTTTTTTTTTTTCTATTTCAGTTCATTGTGCCTATGGCTGAGTGATGCAGCTACTCTGCTGTTAAAAATAGCAGTACTATTACAAGTTTAAAGCAGGATACCACAAAATGCACTCTACAACCACAAATGCATTCCAAAGCCTTGTTGCTAGTAAATATGTGTCCTGGGCTTGTCTTGTGGGTAGTCAGGGAGTGGGATAAATCCATCTCCTGAGGATGGACACTGGATGTGAGCTCAGTGAGCACACAGAGGCACGCAAGCCTGGGCACACACACACACTCACACACACACACACACACACATATAAAAGTAAATATTTATTAAATGGATGTCTCAGTGTCAGCCCTGCTCTGTATGTTGACATGATCCAAGTCTAGAAGCCACAGCTCAAAACAAAACAACCTGTGAATACTTGACCTGGAAGCAGTGAGAAATTTTTCTGCAATTCACTGATCTTCTAATGTTTAACCCTTACCAGCTCCACTTCTGGCATCTGCATGAATGTTTGAGACAGAGCTTGAGTGGCAGAAAGTGAGATGTGTCTCCAATAGATTAACTGCCTTAGGATAATAGAGCCAGATGAAATAGGGCATGTACTGAACAAGTGGAGAAAAAACTAACACAGTACATGCTGCTCCCAGAAGGGTAAAAGAGAAAGAAAACCTTTGAAACAGCAAAGATTGTTACATTCAAATTACTCCTTTCCAAGTCTGTAATTTCTCAGCTAGGTCAAAACAGAAAATGAGTGATTACTGTTACAACTGGCATACACTCTGCACTTTGGCTGCATTTAAGATACACAACATTTTCCAGAGAATCATGTCGGATAATTTGTCTTGCGTATTTTAAGCCTTTTTCACATGTCCTGAAAGACATAAGCAATAAAATACCTCAAGGAGTGCAGTGGCTGCAGAGGGGAGGAGGCTTGGGCCCAGTGTCAGGGCACCTGGGTGCTTTCCTGACTGTGTTCCCATCTATCATCCAGCTCCAGATGGATTGCTGACACCAGCACTCCCCAGCTTGGCTGCCTGAAGTTCAAACTCTCTTTGGCAAGAGTAATTTCTAATGTCAATAGTGCTGTTTATCTTCACACAGAAGAAAAAGTGACTGCACCTAGGCACCTAAGCCCAGGTTGACAGGCAGAAATAAGCACTGTGGTTGTACCTGTTTGCAAACCTGTGCTGCCCAGCTGGCAAGGTGAGGAGAGAGGGTCCTCAAAGGAGCTTCACTGCAGGAAATGCACTTTGCTTCTAGGGGAACCCCACCTTTCCAGTGCCCTTAGCATCTCCCTGCTGTGATGGGCTCTCACTTCTTGCCTAGGCTACTTTCTTAGGGAAAACAGATGAGGAGAGGGAAGCATTGAGGACTAGGGGGCTCTCACTTTGTGTCCAAAATGAGGGATCACACACATATATAGGAAACCAAATGGCACTACTGAGTTGCCCAGACCAGACCCAAATTTGGCTTCTCCCAAGGAGAATCCTGCTTTTCCTCATTGCCTCCACACACTGGGCTTCCACCTCTGGCAGCTACCCAGCATCTTCCCTATCCCAAGTTGTGTGGTATATTCTGTAAATTTCTTTGAGCAACATTCCCCCTGACTTCTTCTGATATTAAAATCCCCCAAATTAATTTAGATAACTCCTAGTTTAACATTAAGAAGCAATCATGTACAAACATTACACCATTAAGCCTTCTTATAAGAGCAACTTTATACACTTGTCAAACTTGAAATACATGCTCTGGCCATATTAACTTCAACACTGGTCCACTTTGTCATAAATCAATTACTTTTCTCAGGAGAATTTCTCTTTAAATTCATGGTCACAGGTACATTCCTTGGCTCAAATTTAGTTACTGCTATTAACTTGGAAACAGATAGAAAATTTTAATTTTGCTTTGTGAAACAGAATTCTTGAAATGTGGGTCTAACCACAAGAATGAATGCAAAAGTAGAATTCTAGGTTTCACTGTCTTTGTTCTCCCCAGGAATTCTGATTAGCTTACTGGTAGACATCTTTTTACCTATTGCTAATATGGAGAATTCAGACAAGTGATGAAAATCAGTTTCCTTGTTCAGGGAGTCATGAATCTCTAAGGTCAGAAAGGACTTCCTGACACAGGTGGCTGAGGGACTAATGAGGAGAGGTGTTGTCTTGGACCTGTTACTTAAAAATAGGAAAGAATAGGTCATGGATGTGACAATCTGGAGCAAGAAAAATTTAGCCTCAATGGAGGAGCACCCAGTTAGGCAATATTTAGGCAGATTGAATCCACACAAATTTATGGACTCTGATGGGCTGCAGCCATGAGTGCTGAGGCATCACTGAGGAATCATGAGTGATGCTGAGCACATATAATATTTGGAAGGTTGTGGCAACTGGTGAAGTTCCTCAGGACTGGATAAAAGTGTCACTGCTAGCTTCCAGAGGGACAATAAAGATGACCTGGAGAACTAGAGTCTCACCTTGATCCATGTGAACATGGTGAAGCAAAATAAAAAACAAGATTGAGGGTATTCACTGTGGATTTATGCAGGGGAAGTCATGCCTGGCTGACCTGATGGCCTTCTGCAATGAAGTGCCTCAGTTGACATAAAGTGGTGGCTGACACACCAGGTGGGTGTGGTGCCTTTCAGAGAACCTCCACAGGCTGAATAAATTGGCCAACCTGAGCCTCATGATGCTCAGCAAAGGGAATGCAGCAAAAGTCCTGCATATGAGCAGAATAATCCCATGCAGCAGTACAGGCTGGAGCTGGCCAGCTGGGTATCAGCTTTGCAGGAAAGGATCCAGGGGATCCTGCTGGCCACCCACTTGCCCACGAACCAGCAATGAATCTACAGTGCAAAGAAGGTGAAGGGCATCCTGGGTTGCACTAGGAGAAGCATTACTGGCAGGTCAAGGAGTATGATCCTTCTCCTCTATTCTGCACTGGTGAGACCCATATGCAGTGCTGAGTCTGGATCTGGGCTCCCCAGGACCAGAGATATGTGAATGTTCTGGAACAAGTTTGTCAGGGAGCCACAAAGATGGTGAGGGACTGGAGCATTTCTCATATGAGGAGAAGCTGGGAGAGCTGTGACTGTACATTCTACAGTAAAGAAGGCTCAGAGGATTCTCATCAATCTGGATAAATACCTGAAATAGAGAAGATGGAGCCAGATCCTTCTCAGTGGTACCCAAGGATGGAACAAGAGAAAGTGAGCACAAACTAAAATCCAGGAAATTCCATTTAAATGCAAGAACAATTTATTTTTTTTTAATATATTTTTTTAGTTTTTCTACTTTGAGGTTGGTCTCTGTGCAGAGAGGTAGCAGAGTCTTCATCCTTGGAGATAATCAAAACCCAACAGGATGTAGCCCTGAAAAATTTGCTGTAGCTGAATCTGCTGTGAACTAGAGGGTCTCCAGATCTGCCTTCCCACTTCAGCTTTTCTGTGATCCTGTGACCCCTGCAATCCTTTTGTCTTACCTCATGCTGTACACAGAGTTTCATTCATGGCTTCCTCATACACACCAATCAGACATGCTAACTGAGCAAAGCATCATTTTTAGAGAGGCATCTGCACTTGGCCAAAAGATTTTGACTGACCCACTATGCCCTTGATGGAGTTATACCTCGAGTAATTTCCTTTGCTATTAAGAAAACACCCTTCACCCTACCTAATCATCACCTTCCCCCATTAATATTTAACAGCTAATAATTTAAAATTTCAGTCAACTAAATTAACCCCTCATTTCTGCTTCTGCAAAAATACTGCATGCACTGAATTCAAATCTGATACAGCTGACTTAAACTTTCCAGATGTTTCTGAGAGTGACACATGACCAAGAATTGGGGCCAACTATCTGTTTCAGACTGAGACAAGTTAAGGAGGGGACATGGATTGCCAGTCTAAAGAGAAAAGTGGATCAGCTGAGAAAAAAGATAATATTTTTAAGATGCTTTTCAAAGTGAAATTATCCCCTCATTAATAAAATTACCACCCAGATATTGGCAAAGGTTTCCTGTTTGAGATGTACTTCAGGAGCTGATGACTGCTTCTGTCCCTTTCAGTTCCCCCTGAAAATCCTTTCTCTCTTTCCTTAATGCCACCAAAACTTTCATCTGCTCAGTTATTGTAAACTAAAGAGCGTCTTGCAGAGAGTGAAATGCAAACTAGACCCTGTGCTGTTATGATGTTCTTAAAGATTAGAAAATAACTGTATAGATTGTGCAATCCCCAAGCCATTTAACCTGCCTTGAGAACATATATATTTTCCTACTCATCAGAAAGGAGGGCATCTCTGTTAATTGGGAGCCTGACATTTCAGCCTATTTTTGTGAAACAAAGGCACATGTAATCCACTACTAAAATTGTTGCAACAGCAAGCTCACATTTTCATTTCTAATAGTTCACTTTGCAAACACAACTTTGTATTCTTAGTACTCTGCCATCCTGGTTTGGCTGGTGTCTAATCCCTACCACAATACTTATTTTAGCTAATCATCATAGTTTTTCTTTAAATAAACCCACACTAACCAAAGTGGTGAGGGAATTAAGTACATTATTTCTTTTGTAGCCCAATATCTCCATCTTATGGTCATAGCATGTATAAGGACTGAGCTTCTCAGTATTCATTTTGCCATGAATTGTAGTGGAGACTACATAGCAGTTAAAACACAGTTCAGTATTTTATCTGAAATAGGTGGGAACTCAGAGGGTTTTTTCAAAACTTTTAGGATTTTTAAACTGAATGCTACTACTGAATCTTATTCTTAGGGAAGGGCTAGTAGAAATTACTGATGATTAATACACTTTTCTACATCAACCTACACTTTTCTGCATCAGTGTTGCACCTCACAAGGAGACAGAAGCTGTATGGACAATACCTATGCATCTATAGGCATTGTCCAGCAAACCATGAATTGTCACCATTGTGCTTTTCTTCCACAGAATTCCAAAGGGATAATTAAATCATGCCATATTTGCAGTATATTTTCATTACTGTTTGGAATCAAGGCCATAGGAGACCAGGTAAAATCAGGAATGGATGCATTGCTCAAGTGTGTTCTGTGAATGGCTCAGTGCTGTCCCAGGTTTGCTGCTCATGATCTACACAGCCTAGAAAGACCCAACTGAGCAGAGAGCAGAGGAGACCTGGAGGAAACGAGCTTGGCAGGAAGCAGCTGCTGGTAGAGAGATGTGATAGACAGCAGCACTGATTGCTCTCTCAGAAATGCTCTCCACCATGTATTTCCAGGAATGTTCACTACACATCAAGCATATCTTCATTAATGATGCAATTGATAGTACACCTCTTCTGTCAAATGGTAGTCCTGTTCTGCCTCTGAATGGCAGCACAATTTGATTTTCTGGAGAGAAGGAGAAAACCCCCAGTGACATTGGGCCTAGCTAGCTTCAAAACATAAACTGTTTTATTTAACCATCTATGGCAGTCCCAGCACAGAGCTGGTCAGAGAATGTGCAAACAAATTACCCTTTCAGAAGTGTCAAAGAAAACATGTTCCTGCCTCAAAGGTTTATTCTAATTGGAGAACCAGGCAAGAAGCAAACACACTGTTTTGCTTACCTTGTCCACTTTGGACTGCTGCCTCTTCACATAATTGTGAACAGCAGAACCTGCTAACCACAAAGTATCTTTTCCCAAGACCAGAGATTTCTTCACACACTAGAGAAATTAAGTCAGAAGTTTCTATTTATCAATACCACCTGGCAAAATCTGCAACAACAGCATATTTTGATGTGGGAAAACGAATAATTTTGACATATTAAGCCCTTTCTGTCAGTCCTAATGCAGTCTAATGAAAATGGCAAATAAACAGCAAACCATTCAGCTTGTCTGTCCACCACAGCTCTTCTGTTTGGTCAAGTGAAAGTCTGTCACCAGGTATGTTGCCAGGACTGCTTCAAATAATTTAGGATGTGTGTGATGTTCCCATACTACTCAGCAGTTTTGTTTTGAAATAAGGTCAAATTTTTTTCCAGGGTTAATTTTAATCCAAGCACCATTGCAAAAGGAGCAGTGAGGGAAATTGTATCAAAAGGAAGCACACAGATTCTGCTGTCACACAGTGCCCATGTGGGCCCAGGAATAGGAAAGGTACTGTAAGTGGGATGTAATGCATGTGCTTGTTTATTTAAAATAGCACTCAGATGCTGAAAATCTACACAGTATGAACAGTATCTACATTGAATTGAAACATTCCCAATCCCATGGAAGCAGGAGACACTCCAGAATGGTTGAGTTCCATGATGCACACCATGAGGTTTGCATGAGGGACCACTTCCAAAAGATGCAAGCAGCATATACCTGTTTCCAGCAATGCAGACTTTTCCTTAAAATGAAATCTCTCTACCTGGGTTTTACAAAGACAATGATGGCAAAACAAAGGAATGGGAAGCCATGACTTCAAACTTTGCCTTGTCCTGTATTTTTCAAGCAAAATTGAATCCCAGAAGTCTTATTTTAGTCCAATATTTACAAGAAAACCTGTTTTGGATTTGTTAGAGCAAAGCCATGGCAGATGCCAGAATTCACAGCTTTTGCAGCTCTCTTCAGAGCAACCTGGGTTCCCACTGCTTTGAATGCCAGGGCAGGTAGTCCAGCATGACATCCCAGATGGGACCTTCTCACTCAAGTCTCATTCCTCATGTGTCTGTGGCTGACACACAATTTAAATGACGTGTGAGTTATTTCTGGTTATGGGACATAGAGTGACTCACACCATGTCTAGATCTGTGCTTGAAAACAGCCAGGAATAAAGCTGAAGCACTGCAAGGCTCATTCTTGAATGAAAATGAAACAAGAGACTCAAATAACATCAAGTGTAATAGCAAGAAAGAAAGGTGGATCCAAAAGAAGTACGAGGCAAGGACCGTTGCCATTACAGATGCTCCTTAACTGTAAGGGTGGTAAGTTATAACAGGGTGCTAAGTTCCAAAATCACTCTCCTCCTTGTGTAATCCACACATGCACATCACAGAATAGCTGCTGCACCTACACAAAAAATTAAGCATTTTTTCCCCAGTATATGAGTTACTAAAAGTAGTCAGTGGCCATTTACCATGGCCAGCAAAGCTGAAACATTAACTCTTTTGCTTAAGCTCAAATGCTTTGAACCAAGGCACCAACCAGCTTTCTTTGGCTGCATCAGTAAGAACAGACTGATCTTTCTAAAAGATCACCATCCCTTTCCAGTTTCAATCTGATTTTCTCAGTTTGCTATAGTCTCCTAAGGACCCCACAGCACACAGCCTGTCATTCTCCCTGCAAGGTCAGGAAAGGCTTGCAAAGGTGGATAATACAGGCACACTTCTCTGCAAGACACACCCCAGGGGAGTGAGTCAGGCTTGCAGTGGGATAATGCCTGCCTTGAACACTGAACTTTTCCTTCTGAAACGAGAATAGCTGTTCACAGAGTTTCTGATCTGAAGAAAATTATTACCTTAAATAAAGGTATCTTCTGGCTTCTTTCAGTGTATTATTCTTGGTCTGAATGTGGCATTTTCACAAAAGGGCTCATGAGTGCCACTTCCCAACTTAAAGAAGATTAAGAATATTGTTTCCCAGGAACAGTAGACTATAAAATATCACCATGGAGAAAACAGAACTATATAAATGCTGTATTGGCATTACCCTAGTTAAGTCCTTTTCTGACTCTTCAATCCATGAAGCTGCAACCTGTGAGTCTTTTTTACACTTACCATTATCTGTTTACACTGCCAGAACAGTACTGTCATGGCAGATATATCCTCCACATAAAACTGGGTGTGGAAAGAAAGAGAGAAAGAGAGAAAGAGAGAAAGAGAGAAAGAGAGAGAGAAAGAGAGAAAGAAAGAGAGAAAGAGAGAAACAGAGAGAGAGAGAGAGAGAGAAAGAGAGAGAGAAAGAAAAAGAGAGAGAGAGAGAGAGAAAGAGAGAGAAAGAGAGAAAGAGAAAGAGAGAGAAAGAGAGAGAAAGAAAGAGAGAGAAAGAGAAAGAGAGAGAGAGAGAAAGAGAGAAAGAGAGAAAGAAAAAAGAAAGAAAGGAAGAAAGAAAGGAAGAAAGAAAGGAAGAAAGAAAGGAAGAAAGGAAGAAAGAAAGGAAGAAAGAAAGAAAGGAAGAAAGAAAGAAAGGAAGAAAGAAAGGAAGAAAGAAAGAAAGAAAGAAAGAAAGAAAGAAAGAAAGAAAGAAAGAAAGAGTATTTTCATATGGAATAAACATCCCTGCTCCTGCTCCAGTGTCAATGGATGCAGCATTCTGGCAGATGCTGCTTTGCTTCTGCCAGAGCAAAGAATCAAAATGCTTTTGAGTGCTGTTGAGATTTCAGACTTTTAATCTGACAGAACTCTGAACTTCCTGGGCATTTCTTTGTTGATATTCATCTTTGTCTTGCAATGCTAAAAAATGGTAAATAAATAATATCAAAAATTTCAAACTCTCACAAACTCTTGCTATTATAGAGAGTGCAGTTTCTGTTCTGTATAAATAAGGGGTCTAGGGAAAGTGCAGTGGATTTATTGAGATGGCTTTCTTTGAAGAAGTAAAGAGTAAAACATATTAATGGAATGAGATAAAAACTGCCCCTTCAACTCACAGTACATTTTAGAGAATACTATGTGTGCATCATACTTAGAGAAAATGTGAAGGATACAAACCAAAAGTAAATCTAAGGAGTATGTGCATGGAGCAAAGTGCACCAGAGCTGTGAGTGTGAGAAAGCATTGCTTTGACAACTGATGAAGCAACCTTTACATAAAAGCCTTTTCCCAAGGAAATGCAACGACATCAAAAAACTGAAGGGCAGGGGCCAAGGCCACACACTGGATCCCCACAGGTGTGCAGCTCAGAGTTTGCAGGTCTCTCAGCCACCTCATTCACAATGAGAGCCAAGTGCACTTCCAAAGGCAGGTTTTGCTGAGTGCTGTTGTGCGTCTGGGGCTGAACCTGCTCAGCTTTTCACATGACAAGTGCTTCTGAAACCTCAGCACTGCACTGCTCCCAGGGCAGAGGGGACCTGTGGTGGCTCCAAGCACTGCTGAGCCAGTCTCCAGCACACTGGGCTCACACATCCGCAGGGCACTGGCTGCAGAGAGGAGCTGCCTCTCTGAAGGAGCCCCGGGAGCAGCAGGGACAAGCTGCTGAAGAGCTGGCTCCTAAGCCCTTGTCTTGCCTTCTCCCTCGGCAGGTAAATGGCCTCTTTGCCCTGCCCACGAGTAAATCACCCTGCATTCCCCTGGCTCACTCAGCTGGAAGAGCTGCTGGCAGGGCACAGTCTCCTCTTTTCACTCCCGCTGTCTCCACCCCCAGGTTCGCTTTCCCAAGGGAGACTGACTCGTGGGCTGGACAGCGGGCAAAAAGGCAGAGCTCCTGACACTGGGAGACTTACAGCAAGCAGTAAAGAAGCACAAACAGCTCAGGAGGTATACAGAGGATTTTTCAGGAGTATCATTAAATGTGGATTCTGAGGGTCTTTAATAGGACCTAAAGCAAGCAGGGTTACATTTCCACACACCTCATGTGTGTTTTGCATTAAGCATTAATCACGATCAGTGAATATTTAGGCACAAAGAATTCATGTGTTTTCTGACACATGTGTTGATGTTGGATGTGTGGTTAAGATATTCTAGAGATTAAGTGCTCCCGTTAGTGTTAGCAATTTAGAAGGCACACAGCTATTTCCTCTCCTCTCAATATGTGATGATGCAACAGCCAAAATAAACACCCCCAAACACAGTCAGGTTGAAGTGCCCATAATATCAATGAGAGACAGCTCTTATATTAGTAAAATACTGCCTATAAGGGTTTGGCTAGATTAGAGAGAAGAAAAAAATGTAAGAGCAGATCCAATATATACTCATAAACTGTTGCATAGGAAAAGGGATAACTGCAATTTAATTTGAGGAATTTTGCAAAGAGGTGTCTTTAAACAAGAATTATTAAGTACAAGCAACATATTTACACTCACAGAAATAAATTTATTCAAAAAACATTATTATAACTGAGTTATTAGAGCTAGTTGTATTTATAAAGCTCTGAAACTTTGTCTGCTGCCTTTAGAACACAACACTGAGCAAAATTCTAAAGTGATGCCTTGACCCAAAGACACATTCCCTGGCTTGGGCCATCTGAGGCTTCCTCCATGTGAGGGAAATGCTTGCTTGGCACTGGGCCTCTGTGGTGGGAAGAATTCACACCCTTTAAATTTTCCTGCTATGGAGCATGACTGGCATGTTTGGAAGAGAAGTAGGGAGCATGGGAAGAGATTATGGCATCTGGGGTGGTGGCCCATGTGGTACAAAACCTCAGTAAACCAACTGCATGCACCCTTCCCTGTGCCAGACCAGGAAATTAGGGAAGCACAGAAGCCATCAAGTCGTTTTTCCTCCCTTGCTACTCAACATTTTAAGCAATGGATACAGCACAGGTGAAAATCTGCCCCACAGACCTTGGTGGCACAAAGCAAGAAGGGTGCCAGTGATTAAACCAAGTGTGCAAGCAATGGTTGTCATGGTTTTGTACTGGCTTCATCCTGTCAAATAAGGTGGAACAGCTCCTTGCCAGCCCCAATGAGTGTCTTTCAAATAGTTGCATTTTATAAAATAGGAGAGCTTTCAAGAAGTGATTTGAAGAAGGAAATGGAGAGCACTGACACACATTAATCAGGAGGCAGCATGGAAAGAGGCCCTGAGGCAGGAGTGGGAAAGCAGAACAAAAGGAACAGTCACAGCAGATCACCAAGGGCAGGAAAGTGCACAGCACAAATGAAAGCACTGTTTTCAGTAAGGTAAGAAATACAAAGGGCTTAAGGAGTTCAACCACCTCTGGAGGGGAAAGAAGATTTGAAGACAGCATAGAGATGAAGAGCCAAGGAGACAGGGAATGAATGGTATGAGGTGGGGAGCTTGCTGGAGGGATTTGGGACAGGCCAAGGGACTGTGAGCAAAATGGGGTCAGCCCAGAGAACTGGATGTGATAACTGGAGGGAGAAATTACCAGAGAAATTCTTCAAGTGTTGGCAGAGGGAGCAGTGGGAAACTATTCCTGTTGGAGCACTCGGGAAAGAAAGCAAACACCATTTAAAGCAGACCAGGATGAAGTGAAAAGAGAAAACTCCCACTGAATGATGTCACTTAGCCTTTAAGGAGAAGGAGAAAAAGAAAACAGGAATGTCAGGGTAAGAAGATCTCAAATCAAGCACAGAAAGGTGCTAAGGGTAAAAAAGATACACATATACATGGTCTTAGAAAAGAAAAAGGCCTTTTGAATGTCAGGAACAGAGCTACTGGAAAAGGCTTATGGAACCCATGAGATTCTTGGCTCCCCTCTGCCACCTCAAAACAGCCCATGTTCTCAGCTGCATGGCCATGGGGCCATGGAATGGCTGCACACACATGTATTCCCTTCCCTTCCCACCCCACCCTCTGTGAGGGGCATCTGCATCCAGCATTTCTGGGGACCTGAGCTGTGGCAGGGGCTCTGTGTCCTCAATGTCCACCTGGGTTACTCAAGAAAACTGGGAAAAGAAAACAGAGCAAAACTGACCCCAGCACAGCCCCTCAGTTGGCTGGTCACTCTAGGCCATGTCTTCAGCTCATATGAGCTGGCATTGCTTCACAGACACCACTGGAAATGCTTTGACTTTCAGCAGCCCTGAGTTGGCCCTGTGTTCCCATCATTTGCAGGGAAGAGTGTGTGTATCTCTTTTCTGTGAGCAGAGTCTGAGCTCAGACTACCTCACTGAGAAGCAAGCTGAGCACTGTGCTAATGAAAGAAACCACCCACCAGTAATTTAGAAGTATGAAATTCCTTATATTTTCTTTTAAAGTATTTAAAACAACTACTGGATACATGACTCTTCAAAACCTGCTTTATCTCCCTCCATCCCTGCTTTGCATTTCTCCTCCCAGCCAGTGATGAGGTCCCAACAGTAACAGTGCTTCATTTCTAAATTTCTTTTTTTCTGACTTCAAGACTTACTACTTATTTCAGAAGTAACCTTTTTTTGGCATCCTCCTATAGTCAGGTCATTAAACCTGTTTACACTTCTATTTAAAACATTTCCCTATCTTAAATGAGCTAGATAAATAACTCTATTGTACAATTTCTTCATTTTACAGTGGTTTTGTGTCACTTTGTATCAGTGGAAACACAGATATGCTCTTTCCTTAAGAGTTTGAAAACTAAATAGCTGGTGCACATCTGTTCAAATTTAATTTGAACCTCTAAGCTCCAAACTGAAAGTAAAATGGAGGGTTGGGATTGGTGTTTTTAAAAGAAGGTAGAACAGCAAAGTTCTCTATTATTTCTTATTCTCCTAAGTAATTATTAATTCCCCCAGACTTTCGTGAAAGTCTTTCTGGAATCTGTTACTTTCATTCCATTCTTTCAGTTTCTTTTATCTTCTGCTCTACAGCTCCTTAGAGCTCTGTTACAGCATATATTGTTTTCCCACTGCGTATTACATTAATCCCCCCATCCAATGAACACCTGTAAAATGTAATTCCCTCCTTCTAAAAAAAACAGTGTTGAATTTTAAAAGTCAAAATCCTGTCTAGTTAATAACAAGCCTTGTTTCCAAAGTGATGACTTAGAAGAAGCCAAATAACTTTACAGTCAGCTCCTGCAGCTCCAGCAGTGACTGGGAGCTCCACGGGGCTTGGGAGCAATGGGAAGACAAGGAGGTCACTCAAATCCTTGTAAAAGCCACCTACACTGCCAGAAGGAGCAGTTGTGGACATAGGCTCTGGGGAGAAAGTGTGAAAAAGAGGTGCATAGGGAAAGCCTGGATCCCCATCCCTCCCCAGGTCTGCTCAAAGAGACCAGGCATGCAGCAAGGATTTTCTTCCACCTGGAACAGCAGCAGGTGAAAAACCCGCAGCAGGTATTTACCCCTACTCCATCTCACCACTAAGGATAAAGGAGCAACCTGAGATGTGATTAGAGCACTTATCAGCAATCAAAAGTACCCCTTGAAACAACCCCAGGCCTTTTCTAGTATGGGACATTCCAGCTGGATTCCCAAGTTCAGGTTGCCCGACTTTGTGTGAATAAGAACAACCAAGTCTCAGACAGCCTAAATATCCTCCTATAGAAACGAACACCCTACTCCCCTGTGGGGAGAGGCTGAACAAAGCTTTCCTGACCCTTCCTAACAAAACCAGCCTCTGACTCAGTCTCTGGCAGATGAGGGAGAAAGGAGGATCCTTCTCAGTGGGAGGGCTCTGTCGAGGGAACATCAGAAGGACGCACCAGATGGACTCTTGGACTACATCTAAAGCTTTCTCACATTTCTTTTCCTTCCTCCCCGCCCTCCTTCCCCTCACACACACACACACACACACTCAGTTTACCTCTTCCCTGCTCATCTACAAAGTGGCTGTTCAAAGGGATGGCCATGGATGCCACACGTGCACAGCGCCTGACACTCTGCACGCGCTGGCTGCTGCAGGAAAGCTCCTTGGAGATGGGCAGCAGGCACCAGACACATCCTTCTCCTCCAGCCCAGGCCCACACTGCCCATTAATTCCCGTTCAGACTTTGGCCAAGCCTCCTCCAAAGCCTTTTCAGGCACAGCCTGGTGGAATGGGACCTTGCATGAATGTGCTCCTTCCCAACCAGCAAGACATCACACAGGCAAGGCATGGAGCATGCTGCCCCTACAGACCCTCCAATGCCATCATCTTAATGCAGTGAAAATGGCAGAGGGGAAGGAGAAAGGAGGAGTAGAAGAGCAGCTCTGTGTTGATTGCAGTGGGATTTGGAGCTGATTTAATGAGGAAAATTACTCCCGGATCTCAAATTGCTGTGGTTTCCTCTTTGATTGAATGTTGGTATTCCTTTAAGCTTTTAAAGGAACAAATATGATTACAATATCCATTTGATAAGTGAGTATTTCTGGTTCTTTTCCATGTAATTTACCTTGTTAATCTTTATTCTCTCTCAAAACAAACAATGGTTTGACTCTTCCTCATATTGAGGGCATTAGTTTGCTAACAGGCTGAAAAGAATCAATTCACCATTTTGAGCAGATCTATTTTCTTCAAGTTCTTGGCAAGAGAAACCCCTTTGCTTTAGAAGACAGTGAAGTGTCCTGTCTTGTCTTGTTATTCCACTGGGAACAAATCATTCTTTTATGTATGCTTTGATGTTGAAATAAAAGGGGTTTTAAATACCATTTCACTGTACTGGTCATAAAAGTGCTGTAATTTCCTTGTTATTTGTCTTATTGGAAGTAAGTCAGCGACAAAAGCACAAATACCATATACACAGAAACTTCCTAAATACCCCTTTTATCCACAGTGCTGTGTTTTATTGAAAGGCTCCAAACCTATTGTCTGTGAATGAAACTCCATTGTTATTGCCTACATGTTGTTATTCTCACTCCAAGCCTGAGTACGGACATACACATTAACCTGGTCACTCTGCAATAAATCACACCCTCACTCAGGCAGAAATTTGACAGGAGAGATTGAATGTGGTGTGGATCTCGTGTTTCCAGCCATGTTTTGCACTAGGGGCTGTACAAGGCTCCTGTATTTGGCCTTGCCAACACTAACAGTCCTAGAAAGCACCTTGGTTCACAGATCCTAACACCCTGTTTGTGACTCCAGTGGCACTTGCACAGCAGAGGTCAGTGGACACATGTGTGAACATTTACAAGTCATGCATTAAATCCCACTTGGATGAAACTGGCGCACAGCATAAATTCAGCCCACCGCAGATGTCTTGAGTCATGAGTGCAGCTCGTGCCAAGAGAACTGAAGGCTATTAAAAACACCTTTTACACTCAGTTCAGAACACCAAGACTCACAATTCACTTGCACTCCTGCAACTGCATTGACTCCCACTTGGTCCAGCAGAAGCGAGAGAAGTGTCAGACCTTTGTATTTATCTTCATTGCAGAGTTTTACAGAGGTGTGTGCAGACCTGTGTTCAGACCCAGGGCAACAGAAAGCACCTTGTTCTCTTACCTCTGTGACACTGCTCTCAGAATGTGTTAGCACTTCCACTGCCAAAAGCCAGCATGACTCCCCACTGAGACATAAAGTGCATGACATTATGCAAAGGAAGGTAATCAGACTGCTAATTCTTAAATAGATCTTAATGAAAGGCAGCAGAAAAATCAGTGTCAGGAAGAACAATAGCCACAAAAGGAAGAGGAAGATACAGCTTTTATTAACTTTTGCTCACAACCACAAAGAGTTCCTCTTCTATAATCTACTATTCATAGCAAATGGGGTAACTCAGACATTCATGAAACACCACAATGTAATTGTACTGTTGACAGTACAAGTCAGTAAATCTTGGACAAGATTCATGGTGAAATCTCAAATAAATTGTGGTTAAGGATGTGTATTGGTCATGGACTTAAAACAGTCATTGAGAAACAATGAGCACCTTAACACAGAAACAGGCCTGCACATGCTGCTGCAAGACTAAACTGTGAGAAATTCAAACAATACTTTTGCTTTGTTTTACAGCAAAGTTTGTGTCAGAGTCACCATGGAATTAACTGAAATAATCAATCTCACATTCAGCTCCATGGAGGGGAGGTATGGCTGTAAGAAGCTGAAGGGGAAGAGTGGAGAAGGTAGTGTGACAGATTAAAAATATCTCAGAATGCTTTGTTTTACCTTCAGAAACCACATGCTGAAAAGAAAACTTATAGGCAGTTATGCAGTCTGGGCTATAGGGGGCTGTCAAGAAACATACAGAATCAGCCAGGGTGGACAGTTTTAATCAAAGCTGCATTTGTCATCAGCAGACACAAGATCAGTGAATCAAGGCAGAAAGACATTTTATTTTTGGATTTTCAAATACTTCTCTATGAAGGACCAAATAATAAAAGCTTAGCTATATAACAGGTAACTCTGTATTTTACAGGTCTTTAAAAAAATGCTTCATAATGTTTAACTAGTAACATAAGCCCGGTTTGGGTATTAAGAGTACAACCACTGCACAGACAATTTTAAACACAAGAACCTGAAATGCCAAAGAAGACCAACAAATTTTAAATCAGTGACAATGTTTCATTGTCAGGGACCAGGTTTAATAGTCTTTCCTATTCAGTATCCCAATATCTACACATCACTTGGCTTCCCTGAGAGGCTGGGCTGCATCTGAGGCATGTAGAGATTTCCAAGCTTGTGGTAAAGCACAAAATTCTACATTTCCAGGTGCTTTAGCTCACTGAACAATACTGCCTGTTCTAGCCTATACAGTTCTTCTCTCCCTTGGGAGGCATCCTCTAATCTGAGAGCAGAAACAATTTGCCTGGTCTCTGCCCAGTCTGGGCTGATATTGCCTCAGTCTTGCCCTCTGCTTTCTTCATTTCCTACCTGCAAAAGGCAACACCAGACTCTTAGAGGCAGCTACCATCATACCACTCAAAAGGTGTAAATTTGAAATTGGTGACATGTTAGTTCCTGCTAAATTGCAGTATGGGATGGAGCTGGGGCAGCTTGTCTCCAGTATAGTCCTTTCTCTTCTGCTGATATTTATCTCAGCTGGCTGACTCATGGGGACCACAAGAGAGCCAGAGGAGGACTTTTTACAAAAGCATGTAGTGGCATAACAAGGGGCAATTGCTCTAAACTGACAGAGGATGGGTTTAGAATAGACAATGGGAAAAAATTCTTTGCTGTGGGGGTGGTGAAACACAGGAGCAGGCTGCCCAGAAAAATCTGTGGATGCCCCTGTCTGTGGAAATGTTCAAAGCCTGTTTGGAAGTGGCTTTAAGCAATCTGGTCTAGTTGAAGGTGTCTCTGCACAGGGGCAGGGGGGTTGTAATGGGATGATCTTTAAGGCCCCTTCCAACACAAACCGTTCCATGATCCTTTATATATCCCAAGTGCCTTATCTGATGCATAGCATTAATATATAGAGTAATGTTCATTTAGAGTGCTTGAGGTATCTCTTGATACCTCTGCAGGCACTGCTAACTTCTTCCAGAACTTCTATGGCTTCCACATTGACAAAAGCAGGACAAGACCTGCAGGGAACATGAACTGATGCAGCTTCCAGTAAAGTGAGGATCAGTCCCAGAAGCACAGTGCATTTCCTCTGGAAAGGAAAGCCCCCCACCTCTTTCACTATAAATATACCAGACTTGTGTGCTTTGTTTTGAGCCCAGTTTCCTAAGGAAACAAGGTCCATGCAGTCATGCTGTGTCTGTCTGTTTCTGTTCCCCACTCCTAACTCTTGACCAGATTTGACACTGGGGGCCACAGCGTCCAGTACTTCAAGATTTTTTGTACCTCAGTGACCACAAGGAGAAAGGTGTTTGTTGTTCTTTGTGTCTCCTCTAAGGGAAAAGCTTTATCATGGGCTTTTTCTGAGACAGAATCCAGAGGGGAAAAGACCTTGTGAGACAGGTTAGCAGGAAACCAGGTTGTGTTAGTTCCTCTGCTCCAGGAACTACTTGTTTAGTTTACAATCTCCACAGGAAGTGTCCAGCATGACAGATACCATGCAGGCAGTGCCCCAAAATACCTTTTTGAAGCTGGACATTTCAGTTTTCAAAAGTTACAGATCTTTTTAGAGATCTGAGAGGGTACTCTCTTAGCCTTTAAAGTTTGAAGAATATCAGATCTTTCTCTGTCAACTACCTTTCCATCTTTATGTTGTCTTTATTTTCTTGGGAAAAGAAGACTTTGGGGCACCCAGGTTCCCCCTGCCTACACAAACCAGGCCTTGCAGATCGTGCAGACATTTGCCTCTCTGCAGATTCAGATGGAATCTGAATGGAATGGCAGGGGTCCAGTCATGGTAGCAATTTCTATTCACCTGCTCATGTGCATTCCCCACAAATTAGAGGAAAATGAAACCTTAAGGATCCAATAAGATAGCATTTTATAGCCAGTCTGCACAGAGTGAAAAATGCACACAGAAAAATGCAGAAAGTCTACTCTCAAGAGAGCCTTATTTGCTTTACAGCCCTCTGTTAATCACAGCAGAGTATTGCCCTGTGATGTATATGCATAAAACGATCACTCTTTTTTTCTGGTGTAATGATGCTGCTTTGTCCACTGCCTCTGCAGCTACACAAAACAAGCAAAAAATCTGTGCTTAAAGAATGAAACACATATTAACAAGAAAAAAAAACAACAACCCATAATTCAGGATTGCATTACAGGTTCCATTCAGGATCATATCTCATCTACTTTGCTTAACAAACATATCACGTAGACATATCTCTCTTAAGACAGACATAATTATCCATTGCAAAAATGACAGCTATTTTTATGTAAAGCAGAAACTAATGAAGTAAGAAAATGTATTGAGAGATTTTTGGATATGAATTTCTGGTTGCAAGCACGGTGTTTACATGGCAGCTGCTTTGCTGGATACTGCCTCACTGATGGCTTGTGGCATTGATTTATTGACATTCCCAAACTAGAAATTAAGGTAGCCTCAGGGGAGGATATCAACTGACCTGTAAATTGGAACATGTGTTTTGGGTTCTTTTGTTGTGCCTTTTTTTTTTTTTTTTTTTTTTTTTGAACAGGACTTCTGACTTCTGCCACTGACTTCAACTTTTTCCATATAACAGAAAAAAATTCTTCCCAGATGTACTCAGACCATAACAATAAATTAGGACAATGGACTCATGCTGATTTCCATCAGCGGAAGATCTAGCTCCTGTGGTTGAATTTTTTTTATTTTATATACAGCATTAGAAAGAAGAGCTACCTTTTCTTTTTCAACAACTTTTTCCAAAGTCAAGATTAATCTCAAGTAACAAAATGTGAGCTCAGTGAACACTGAACTCTAGCCAGGGTATTAGCAAGCTGGTGAAAGAGCATTCTCACGGAGCTGTCTGCCACATCTGCTGATGTTCCACAGCAGAAGAGACTCCCCAAAGTCCCTGTCTTGAATTAGCCCTGCACCAGGTTTCTCCCAGTCTGTCAAATGTTATCTGAGTCATTCAGCCTCCCAGTCTGCCAGGAGCGTGGGAGCAGTGAGCAAAGGGCAGGAATCCACCGGGAATGCAGCCAGAGCCAGGACTGCCGGGCCACGCTGGGCCTGATGGTTGGATAGGGCGTTTTCATAACCTAGCTGTGAGGCAAGGATGCTGCCTGTCTTCACACTGGCAGAATGCATCCCATGATGGGGCCTGATACTGCAGGCAGAGAAAATGATGATGATAATTCTGAGAATTATGATGATAATTCTGTCATCCAGGCAGCTTATGAAGCATCTGCTAGGCATCTTTGAGGGGCAGAAATGGTATTTCTGGAGCAGCAGAAAGCTGAAGCCAGGAGCAAGTTCAAGGGAACAACTCACATTTAGGATAGCTTCCAGTGATGTCAGTGCTAAAATCCAGCCACACTTCAGCCACTGCCCATGGCAGAGAGCACAGGCTCTTCATGGTGTGACCAGCCCTGGTCCCAGCATGGTTTGGCAGGTCCCCTGGGAATGGTCCACACCTCCTCCTGCACGGTCAGATACCAGTGCTGCTGACTGATAGAGCCCTTGCAGCATCACACCTGTGCTTGCACTGCAGCTTTTGGCTTGTGTCTGGTGCTGGCAGCTCATCAACAGCGTAGTGCCTGGGACAGAGCTGAGAAGGACACGCTTGGTGGCAAAACACAGTGTCACAGCAGCCATTATCCCAGGGGAGGGCTTCACAGTACCTTCACTCCAGCTTTTATCCTTGCCTCCAGCCTCATCATCTGGATCACTTCCTGTGCACTCATACCAACAGGACAACCTAGAGAACCTTTCAGTTTCATCTTTCCTTTCTCATGAAAAGCCAAAATAAATCCTAACCACCATATTTTCCTTACAATTTTTGCACTAAACCATTTGGACACATTACAACTCTGCCTGACTACTCTCAATCTTAATCTGATTTTCCATCCCTGTCACACATGGCTGTATTAGCAAGCACTGTTTTACAGAAAGACCATGTTCCATTGCTGGTTTACCATTTTTGGGCTGGTGGATGTGCTGCTTGCTCCTCATCCCTCTCCAGTCCTGCAAGATCTGAAACAAAGTGTTTTATCCCCTGAGGTCTTTTGCATTAATCACAGTGCAGCACAGGAGGAACATGAATTGCTCCAAGCAACCTCTTGACATGTCATGAAGTCCTTTTGGTAAATACCTCACTGGCCTTGAGTTTCTCTTCTCAATGTAGACTTAATGTGTCTCTGCAACAAGGAAATTGCAATAGCTTTAATGTGCAAAACCATATTCAGTCAATTAAAGAGTTTCTTCTTTTTCCTTTCAGTTTTACAGATGCCTACAGCTGTACCCATACCAGGCAATTTTTGCTTCCACTGGTGTGGATTATTCTAAAAAGCATCTGTTTGCACAAGCACTGGAAACTAAAGTTTTTGTTTACTCAGTAAACTCTGAATGCATTTGCACTGAAACTGGAGCAAAAGGAAAATAGTGGTCTTGATCTCTTCCTCACCACCAAGACCAGAAGGTGAAGGAAATCCACAGCCTGTCCCTAGATCTCCACCTCCAACATCAGACAGAAGAAAACAATTGCCTTCCTTGGAGACTTCACAAAGAGTAAAGCTGCAACTAAATAGAACTCTCATGCCAGCAGCTTTGGGAATTACTCTGTTGTTATTGTTACAGCAAAATCTTCATTGATGCTGAAGGAATTTCATGTGAATGGAAAAGACTGTGAAAAAGAAGCTGAGATAACAGCAGGACACAATTCCTATGTTGCTTCCCCTGCTGCATTTCCAGGGCCTGGTTGTTCAACCAATGCCTTCTCCAGCCTTTCCTTGCTATTTGCTCTGGGTTTTCATGTGACTGTCTTGGCTTCTAGGTGACTACAGCTAAGAGCCTCCAAGGCTGGGCATGGGAGAGTGCTCATGACTTCAGTCATGGACATCAGGGTAGGAAGGAAAGCTCATGATAAAAATCAAATGTCAGCAGTTATTCAGGCATAATACATCACCAAAAAGCAAAGAGAAAGTGAATTTAACAGCTATTCAGATCTTAGTATTTTAATAGCAACAACTATTTTACTCAAATAATGGTTGTGCTCAGAGAAAAGGCATAGCTCTAAATTTGGCCTTCAAATGTGGAATTCCCAAATATCCAGAATAAGCCTGGCTGTCTGTGCTTTAAGTGCTCAAAACCAGTCTTCAGGGCCCCTTGCAATGATCTGCACTCTCTCCAGCTCTTCCTCAAGCCAGCCAGGTTGTGCCAACTCCAACCCAAGGTGCCTTGAGCTTTCATGGATGCTGCCTACCTCCCTTAAAAGGGTGTGTGAACAGATCCAGAGTGCCCCACGGAAAGGGCATGGGGGAGGCAATTGTAACTTCCTCCTTGCAGAAAAGAAACACCAGAAATTTATTACAAGCTGATGTATGTGAAAGTACTGGCATCACAGTGATGGCCTTGCTGCTGAAGTGGAAGGCAAAATACTGTGAAGGGATGTGATGGGGAATAATCTAATTAAAATACTCATAATTTGTAGGGCTATAGTAAAGGTATTTTATTGGTTTGGAACATCAGCAGGAGTCAAGAGACTGAAGCTCTACCCATGATTTGCTATGTAACTTACAAATGTTTACCTTCTCCAACACTCAGTTTGGGTACTTAGAAAAGAAAGAATTAAGAGCAGTAGGAGACACAATACATTAATGCTTGTAAAGTTTCTTCAGATATTGGCTCTACAGTAAATTAAAATATAAATTTTAATGATCTCTTACTTATTTTGAGTGAGATAGATGGAAGCAAGGCCTCTGGGTAACTTTAAGGTATTGCTTTCATTTCATACTAACAATTTATTAACGTTCTTTCATTTCCATTTCCCAAATCCACCGTAATTTACTCTGAAACATTTCTGGGTACGCGCAGTCTTTTATTCAAAGAAAGGCGTCCTCTCCCCAAAGGGCCAGAAACGCTGGCCCGTGATGAGAGGAGCAGGTTTTTAACGATTTATAAAGCATTTTCCTACAGTTTTAAAGAGGTTTCTCAGTCACCTCTGCTTAGCAATCTCCAGAGGAAGGTCCCGGCTGCCCGTCCCGGCACAAGCCCGGCAGGAGCGTTCCTGCGCTCAGCCCTGGCTGCCCAGCGGGGCTGCCAGCTCTGCCAAGCTGGGCTTTATTAAGCAGGGCTTTTACCAGGTGGGCTGCAGCACCTGGGGACAGGCAGGGGACACCAGATTTACGGCATCCCGGTGCCGGGCTGGCAGCGCGGCAGTATCCGCACAGCAAAAGCCACACCCGGCAGCCCAGAGAGGTAGGAAGCTCAGAGCTAGGGATTAAAAATCCAGTACCCAGCACGGCAACATTCAGATGGCACCACCTCCCACTCTGCCTGTCTGCTGGGGTCTTTAATCCTTGGCTGTGGGCTGAAAAAACCTGGCTTTTAGGTTCCAGGGTCCAGCATGCACAGCAGGCAGGTTCCCATCCCACCCACACCAGGTCCTCACCACCATCTCTGTGCCAGCCAAAATGACCTCCTGGAGCAACAGCCCAAAGTCTCCACATGGGCATCTATCAAATGGGAAAGGAAATATGGAAAGACTTCAAACCTGCTTTCAAAAAATGCTTGTCTCTCTTGCCAGTATCTCCCACCAATGGATGGGCTCTTGTTTATCTCAGTGAGAGCTACCATTTCAGAGGTATTTCCCAGAAAAAGCATGGAATTATTAAGTATAATAGGAATGAAATTGCTATAGTAGATGTGAACTGATTATGGAGATTTTGTGTAGAGTCAAACTTGAAAAGATCTGGATCACAGAGAAACTCAGCCAACACACATACACAAACACACACACAACTTTTTAGACCTATTGCAGGGAGTGTTCTTTTTAGCCCAACATGAAATTCATCCTGGCAATTACAAGATAGTGGTGTCACATGTATCTATCACTGATTCTCAGTCCCACAGAGGATGGGAGAGCAGATATCTCAAGGGCATTTCTCCACTAGACCTTTTTCAGGAAGAACTGATCAGGAATCCAATTGGAGAATGGATTATGCTAACCAGAACAAGGAACCCTGTCCCAAAATTAAATAAACAGTTAATTCATATTGCACTTTACCTTGACACCTTTACATTAACCTGTAATGTAAATGAACTCAAAATCCTAACAGACATCAAGAATAGCAATGCTCAGCCAGCCTCTGTGCACCCTCACAGACCAGAGGTATTCACATATAATTTTTTTCCTGCCTACCAGACCAATCTTCAGATACAAAAGAGCCCAGACAAGGTTTCTTGGGACCAAAGGGCACTTGGTCCCTGGCTTTCTGGGGCAAACTTCACTACAAACACTTTTCCTCAGCAATATCCTCTGCATCATGACAGAAAAGGAAAGCAAGAAACCCCTAAAGCAGGCACTTCTACGGGGTAAAGAGAATTTTTGCTTTTTTGTCTTGGTCTGAATTTGCTCTTTGCTATCAAACAGGACTGAATCCACTTAAATGAGCCTTACTCCAGTCCCAAACTGCAATAATGCTGTGGCTCACACAGCAGGTACCTTTGCTTCTGCAGCCTGAGTTCGATTATCTCATCCAAGAACTGTGTAAGGCTACTGTAATTTAACAAGGAAACACTTCACACAGATACTGTGGCTTGATCTTGTTTGCTCTAATCAGGCTTAATGCTGTCCCAGGGCAATCTGGAAAAATTCAGGTTTGCACACCAGCACTAAGTTTCAACAAACCCAGTCCAGGACTCAGGCAGCAAGTATTACCATTCTGGCACCTCCTGCTAAACAAAACTAGCCCTGCAGTCTGTCTTGCAAAATAACCTCTTTTTTTTTTTTTCTTGTCTGTCCTCTCCTGACCTGGGATGTCTACAGGGCATGTGGAGGAGCTCACACCCGTCACAGATACCTGCAGCACAGCTGCCCCCTCACAGCCATACCAGCATGTCATCATCCCTGTGAGGTGCCTCAAAATGTGCTCGCCTGGGGAACCTCCGGGGGCCAGTTAGCTCCAGCAAAGCACGGTGGTAATGGCACTTGCCCTCCTAATTTTGTTTCTTGAAACTCAGTGCACTCAGCTGTCTAAACCTACTGCAAGCCAGCTGAGGTGCCCATGATAAGTCACTCCATCCAGGTGCAGCTCCAGAGCTCATCCAACAGGCAGCTGCTTCACACTGAGAACATCAGGCTGCCATGAGTGCCAGAACAGACCCAGTCCTGGAGCTGCTGCCTGCTGTGCCTGTGCCAAAAAGCAGCACCTCTTCCAGGGAGAAGGTCAGGCTGGTGCCAGGAGGTACTGTGGAGGAGCAAGGGCTGCCAACACCAGCTGGAGTCACTGTGGGTGATGTCCATGTACACACCATATACCCCACTGCTCCCACCATTCACTCAGAGTTTCAGCAGAGCCTGAAACTGTGCTCCAGCTCATGAAAAATATTCCAAAAAACCAGGACCATCCAGTGAAAGGTCACTGCAATAATGATAATAGAGGGGTTACAAAGCACAAGTGGCCAAAGCACAACATGGACAACTTACCTACTGTGAAACAAATGGAGAAGAGAACTTTCATGAGCTTTACAGCTGAAATCTACTGTTTCATGATTCAAAATACTTTTCCCCAACTACCAAAAGTGACTTTGATCAAAAAAGTTTGCTTCCTGTAAAAAAATTTGGTTTCCTCAGTGTCCTTCAGGATAAAACCTTCTTGTAAGAATTGGAAGGCCAATGTCCTGCCCTCGATATGATATTTTGGGATAAGTTTTGGAGCTGACTCTCAGTGCAGATGTTGAACCTCTCAGCCTCTGGGCTTTTTATATTTGGAGTGTGAGTCAGTCCCATCTACAGTGAAAGAAAGTCCAGCCATGAAGTTTGATGCAGATATGGAGTCACGGGTGGATCAAGCCAATCCATCAGCAAGATGAGCTTTTAGAGATAGATTTTAGCTGCTTCATACCACAAGACTGAGAATTTTCAGTTCAAAACCCTCCAAAGCATTTTAGGTACCTATCAGTGACAATTTTCATATTATTCTTTTGTGGAAAAGAAAGGTTTAGTGATTCTCAGCCTTGAGAAAAGCAGGCTCAGGGGAAATCTCATCACTGAATATAAATACCTGATAGCAGGATACAAAGAGGATTGAGCCAGGCTCTTCTCAGTGCAGCCCAGTGACAGGACCAGGGATTTTGACACAAACTGAAACACTTGAGATTCCCTCTGAACATTAGGAAACACTTTCTTTCTGAGGGGTAGCAGAAGACAGGAATGGTGAGTTTGTGGTGTGTCTAGCCTTAGAGGTATTCAAAAGGCACCTGCTTCTGGACAATGGTTCTAGGTTGTCCGACATGAGCAGGTGGGTCTGGAAAACAAAATTCCCCTGAGGCATGAAATAGAGCAAAATCAGCTGCTCACTGAAAGTGCTCAAAATAATCCCAGACAAACTCAAAACAGCATAGACACAGACATGGGAAAAACATGTATCCACTGAGGGAAAAGCAACAGCACCATGAATGCAAATGAAAACAGAGGGTTGTTGGGTTGTTGTTGTTGTTGCTTTTTTTTTTTAAGAGTTGAGTAGTTATTAGTTGTTATAAAGTTGTTTATTGTAAAGGTACATTCGTTTTGGAAAGTAAAGAGTTATAAGCGTTAAAATTTATGTTAAAAGTTTTTGGTATTGAGTTTTAAATAAAAGTAAAGTTTTAATTAGAAGTAGAAGCTGCTTTTGTTGAGGCCCCAGGAGGGCTGATGATTTTGTTGCAGCTTTTATTTTTTTTTGGGGGCAGCGATCATGGTGGTGAGAAGAAAAGTGAGAGAGTAAGAGTGTGTTTTTCTTTAATGCATAGATTTTTATATATAAATTACTTAATAAGTTAAAAACACGAATTTTAATTAATTTTTAATTTATTAGAAATTTAGGTTTTTAGCATGTTAGTTTATGTATAAACTACGTATATAGTTTATTTTTAAAATGTAAGTAATATTTTAATATATTCTTATTATGTTAATGTTTTTGTAGCCTTTGTGGAGATTTGTATTTTACACTGGTATTTAGAATTATGTTTTTCAGCCTTCGCTGAAACTCGTTTATCTCTGTCTGAGGAGCTCACCCACCACCACCACCATACTCCCCTGTTCTGCTGGCCCACAGCGAGCAGATGCAGCTCGGAAATTCCCCCATCCCCTCCCTGACAGGCGAATTTGGAGCCCAGTGGCTGCAGGCAGAGAGCAAAGCACTAGAGGGCACCAGCAGGATGGCTGGAGCTCACCAACCTGCTCTGCTGAGGATTAAGCACTTCTTTCCTCTTTAATTTAAAAAAGTTAAAGAAATCTAGCCCCCCTACCAGAAAGTAACACACCTTTCTTCTGCACAGTCACGGGAACCTTCTGTGACGGAGAAAAATTGGGTTCTAAGACCCTGACAGGGTTTTTGACAAGTCCTCACAGCTCTGCAGAGTGGCACAAAATTCCCCAGGCACAGACACGAGGGGGATTTCAGACAGTCTGGGCAGCACGGCTTCCTTACAAGTAGGAAAAGTGCTTCTGTAGCAAAATCTGAAATTTGTTATATAGGAACTTTATGTAAGGAAAGGCAGCCTAGGAAACGAAGGAAGATAAAAGAGGGAGCTCTGTTAGCCAGGCTCCCTGTCTCCCCTCTCTGCTCCTGCAGGATTCTTCAGCACCTGCAGCAGGTGCAGCTCTGGCACCCTTGGGATCCATCACTCTGCAGTAGCACAGGCTGTTCCACCACACCCACACACAGGGACTGATCACCCCAGAAAGTCTGTGCCAGCTCTCAGCTCCCCACAGGGACCTCCTGAGCTGTCACCTGCCTGAGGCAGCTGCTCCCTGCTCCAGGTTCATCCCAGGGGTCACCCCAGCCAGCACAGAGCATCCCTGATTTGTCATTCTCAATCAACACACACCCCCAGCAAACCACCCTCCCCAGGCTGCTTCCACTCCTCTGCAGGCATCACCTGCCCTGCCAAGTCTCATCTTTTCTTTCTCTGCACATATGCACTCTGGGGATGTATCAGCACCAGGAGCACCATCTCCCCTGTCCCCACAGGAAGGCAGGAGAGCTGCACTGGCAGCCAGAGCTGTTCCCCACCTCCCTGTCACCTCCAGCCTCCACCTTCAGGGACCAGGAGTGGGTTTATGTGCTTGCTGCTAGGCCTGGGCTGAGCAGAGACTGCCAATTGTACTGCACTGTACTTAATTATGTAGTAGTTTTATGAGGTGGACTGCAGCACACAGGGGACCAACGTGAGACCACCAGATTTATTGCACTTTAACTTTGAGCTGACAGTATAACAGGCTCTAAGAGGTAAGTACTCAGTGCTTTATTCACTGATCTTTTGCCCTCTCCCTATATTTTTTTAGAACTTTTTGGAACCTGTCTGGGACGATGGGAAAGATCTGGAATAGTGAATAAAAGAAGAGAAAGGTAGGCAGACAGACATAGAGAGCCAAAATATAGGAGAGGGGTGAAAAAGGAGGAGGAGAAGCAGCTTTTTGCACAAACCAGGTGCTCCAGGCCCTGAGTTACCACGTTATTTTCTTTGCCATGAAATCACAAACTGGCCTTGTCAGCAAAGGTAATTTCCCTGGAGATGCTGATGGCTGCAGCCCTGTGGGACTCCTAGCTAAGTACTCATTCCTTAACAGCAACACTTATATTTTAACACAATAACAAGGGTTACATCTTGGGGGTTTTCAGTGGGGAACAGCCCCCTGTCACTGCCATTCCAATGAGATGTGTCTGAAGGAGTTACTTCAACAGGACATTTTCACCAGCATCCTTTGACAACATGAACTGGATTTAGCCACATGTGCTCAGGGTTTGAGAAAAAGAAATACTGCTTGGTTTTGGAACGTGGTTGGCTGTATGCACCAGGAGAATGGAAAAACCATCACACTTCTTTTTTTTCTTTTTTTTTTTTTTTTTTTTTTTATCTGCACTTGTTCAATATTTAAAATATTGCTTTGAATCTATACAGATTTTCAGTTATTGGACCACTTGGATTTTTAAACCTCACTGACTCTCAGCCAGACTGCCTCTGTCTGCATTGAAAGGAGCCATTCTTCTTCCTCTTCTTTCCCCCTTTTTTTTTTTTTTTTTCCTTCAGTGAAACTGGAGCCCTTCCCTTCCCGTAACTTTCAGCTGGCTGAGCCATTCCTAGATCTCTGCATTTTTCACTTTCCAGCCTGACCCCCAGGACTCTGGGAGACGCGTAAGAGAAGTTATGTGACACATTGGCTGCAGGGAAAAGCTGTGCAGCTGAAGGGAAAATGCTACAGATGTCAAAATAAAATGAAACAAAGTTTTACATCTAGGAGGAAAAAGCAGGGTGAAAATGTTCTGTGAGGAATGGTACTAGCTACAAACTAGTGGAAAAGCATAGAAACAGAGCAAAGTTGTACTTTGTAAGAAATAAAGTGCATGTACTTTTTTTCATTACCCTTGCTTTTTCTAGAACACCACTTGTAACTGTTTTACCTGTTTCAAATACAATTATAAAGAAATAATCACATTATTAGAAAATAATCCAATTGGGTTAAAATTGTAATTTTAAACTAGTTCAAATTAGCAGATGTAAATTGTAACCAACACTTTATAGGGAAAAGTAAATATATACTATTATTGCAGTGGGGATAAAATTATTAAATTGCTTAGAACTGCTTAGAGGGCTTAAAAACAGTCCCAGAGCATGCTATCAAATATGAGATCACACAAATCATCAAAATTTTCATGAGACTTAATGTTTGAGAAAGTTTATTAAAATCCCTGGGATGTCTTGTGATTTTTAGTACTAATTCATTGCAAAAATACTGTCAAAAAAGGAGCTCTTAGTTTATATGGTGCCATGCAGAAGAGATTCACAAAATTAATTACTCAACCAAACATGGTAAATAAATTGCCTTGAGCCCTACACAGCCCAAATGTGGAAACTCACATTTTTCTCTATCCTTTTCAAAGAGCAAATATTCTTAGATGCTGTTTCAGCTAGAATAAAGATAAATCTCTCCGTTCCACCAGCTTAGTAAAAAGATATATATAGTACTGGCATTTTCCTTAATGAAAAAGAGTTTTGAAACACTTCTCCAGTAAAACACCAGTATACCATCCTGTAATTTAATTTTTGGAGTTACCTGGGGAAGGACCGCTACTGACCTTATCACAAGAGCAAAAGAGGCATTTTTGTTGATCAGTTATTGCCAGGATATTTATACTGTAATGTGTTTAGGCCTGGAGCTGCCTCTCATCATGTATTTATATGATTTGCAGCTCAAAAGAGCCCTGATTTGTGTGAGGCACCTGGCTGGTATAGGAATATGAATGATGAATAGTAAAAATAAACTAAATCCCTTAACAGGTGATCCTATATCCCTGTAAAGGTTTCTGGGAAAGCTCTTAATACTCTGCTACCTCATCTGACATGATTTTGACCCTACCATGCCAGATCTGCTAATATTGACATTCAGGAAGGAAAAAGAAGAAAAAACAGAAATTTGAATTATTTACATTAGTTAATAAGAAGCTGGTAAACAAGATAGCTTTCAGTCTTTCCAGGATTCTTATTTTATTCAGCTTTGCACCAGACCACAGTGACAGACACAGTTTCAAAGAAAAAAAAAATTAAGACAGAGATGACAGTAAGAATTAAACAGAAAAAACTGTTTGAAGCAAAGTTCATTAACGAGATCTTACTTAACTTATCAGTATGCAACAGATGAGAGGGAGAACCTTTTAAATGCTGGTGAAAAATATCTTTAAATTTTCCATTTAACAGCTTCGCATGTGAAAGAGGTTGCGCTGCACCTCGCTGCTACACATGAAATGTCAGGAGCACAGAGCAGAGCTCTGCATGCCAACCCGTCCCGTCCCGTCCTGTCCCGTCCCGGCTGGAAGGTGTCACCTATCCATCAGTGCCTCGGAAGTGCGAGATAAGCGGACAAAGGGAAACGCCAAGGCACGATTAGGTAATCTCTTTCCTTTACGAAATGGTTTCTCACACTGGGAAGATGAATGGGGCTCCAAACAGCACGTGCCCTCTCCTGTCGGTAGCAAAACATTTTTTTTTTCCGAAAGCAGGCGTCCCACAGCTCTCAAATTCCTGGGCACAGAGGACGCGCTTCCCGTTGAGAGAATCCCGCCGATAAGCATCCCCATCACCCAACAGCTATTTTGCGTCCCTCCCACGCCCGTCTGCTACAGTGACATGTTGTTTCTCATCTTCCACTTGTCCCGTTGCACTCACCGGGGCATTTGTGAACAATTTGGATCTGCATCTCAATGATATCTTTCAGCACCACCTGTAAAAATTAAATGGATGAATCATGCACACAGGCTGTGTCTAAAGCATGGGTGCCTGTGACTCCCTAGCAATTTTACAACCTGTTTTCCAGTTCCAGTCAAGTTTGACAGAGGGGCAAATACCTCTCAAGACACAAAGTTCTCACAAGTTCTGGAAAGCAGACTTCCACATAGCAGAAATTGGCAATGTAACTACAGGAAAGGCAGCAGGACCAGCTCTGCTCTCACAAGGCCAGAGTACACCCTACAGACACAAGGAAAGCACATTTCACTGGGTCTGCAGCCCATGGAGGCTCTTGATTCAATGGCAAAATGTGTCCCTGCATGAGTGGTGGGAGGTGTGCCTGTTCATGACCAGCAGGGTCAGGCTCACCTTTTCCATTCCCAGAGGTACCCTACCCACTTCAGGGATGGAAAATGTGAAAATATCTGCTCCTGCTAAAGGGAATCAGTACCTGCCTATTGGTGTGATTTAGGGGAAGCTCAAGGTGAAACTTTCTCCTCCTACCCCATGTAACCTGTCTTAGGCTGCTGCCCATTTTAGCCCACCAGGACTTCAAATTTAGGTTGTTCCTCCCTAAGTCCCACATTTACTGCACCATAACCAGGTCCCAGAGCTTCATCTGAACACAAAGCCATCTTGAATGGGCTAAGAAATGAAAAATGCTCAGTTCAATCCAGACCCATCCACAGGAATTCAGTAAACATCTCAGGTAGGAAGAAAACAGAGCAGACACCCAACAGACAAGTTCTCTGAAAGAAGGATACACAGCTCTGTGCAAGCACCACATGGGCCAGAGCATCAATGTGCAAGACTTCCAGTGACATCCTGCAATCCTACATGCACATGGAGAGTCTCCCTGGAAAAGAAACACAAATATGTGGATCATCACTCACCAATTCAGCCTTTCAAAGGTCAGACCTTTTCTCAGAGGCTCTTCCCACTTTTCTCAGGACTATTTTTAATACACATCACTTAATAGAACATTGTTTCTTAAGCCCATGCTCCTGAGGAGCTCTCTCCTGTTTTTCTGCCAGAGAAATGCAAATCTTTGCTAGTGGGCAAAACATCCATTGGCAAAACTCCTCTGCACATGGAAAGCAACTCATCTCTTTATTTTGGACAGTGCCTGTTTTTGGGAAGGGGATGGCTATTATTTCAGCCAGTTCATTCTGTAATGGAGTCTAACATTTGAGTTTTTCTTTTTTAAAGAGCTATGGAGAAGCAATCAGACCTAAGCCACAAGACCACATTGTGTGCTCCCTTTGGAAATACCCAGAATAAGTGGTTTTTATATACTGCAATGGTATAGAGAAATAGATAATCTACACACCTACACTCTTAATCTCCAAAACTGCCCAGAGGTTTTCTCTGTGATTACACAGAAGGCAAGAACATGGAACAAAATTTAAAAAAAAACTCTGCTAGTGGTACCAGTTATGTGGCTAAACCAGAGACCAGAGACAGATGCAGATGGAAGCAGGTCTGACATTCCACCAAGCAGGAGGCAGCAGTGACCTATTTACCCTTGTCAATACATTTCACAAGAAACTGCAAGTTGTTTCAGCAAAATATCACTCCTTTGATACTTTCCTGTTTCATTTAATACAGGCTTTTAGTATCCAAAGAACCCCACTGCTTTGAAATGAGGAAACTTGGTCAAACATTTCTGCAGTCAGCCCACAGCTGGCAAGCACAGTTCAGGGGCCTAAAACACAACTGCTCACTAGGTTTGCACTCACAGACAATGGAGCTTTTAAAATTAAGGCTTGTATACACAGGCAAATTTATCAGCCTGATTACACTGGCATAATTAGGCCGATAAATTGCCCTGTGTAGACAAGTCCTGAGACTCTCAAACTCATAACTAGGCAGGTCTTTCAGAGAGAGAGAGGGAGAGAGGGAGAGAGGGAGAGAAAAGAAGGAAAATTAGCAACTCCTGAAATATCTGAGGAATAATTTTTTTATCGGTCTCTCATTTTTCTTTCTTTAGATTTCTTTTTTCCCTACAAATGAAGGTGTATTTAATTTCTAAATTAAGATTTGGATAAGGCATTGGCACACTTTTTATTAGACAAATTAGGAATAATAACAATCATCAGCATTCCCTCGACAGAGAGGGGTCTATCTCCAGTGTTAGACAAACACATGGGCATTGACAGAGCAATGATAGGGGCAGGCCAGTCTCAGAATTCCAGTTTAGAGCACAGACTGGAGTGGGTTGCTCATTTTTTCGGGCCATGCATCTGACATGAGACTCTCAGACACTCCTGTCCCTCCACAAGCACTGTGAGAAGCCCATGCTGTGAAGAACAGCAGTCTGGAGACACACCAGGAGCACCTCTGTGCCTTACTGTCTTTCTTTCCATCCCTCCCTCAATCTTTTCAAACCAGAGTATCACATAACTCCCTTTTGAAACTGTCAACTCCACAATGAAATAGATCAAGCCTGAACTGGAAACAGCCCACGACACCTCCCAGGATAAGATCCCTCTGGTGTCTTTGTGGATGGAAGAGTTTCTCATCCCAGGCACCTTCCACACGTCTCCCTCTGCCTCACTGTCCTGGTGCCCTGAAGCACTGCTTCTGTAACAATAAGGGTCATGTCAGGAGAAGGAGTCACGGCAGGACAACCACAGTGAGCCCAGCCCCAGGTCCCTTCCTAATGGACACTCCTCCCTGTGCCCTCCTGGTTTCCCACAGGGTGGGGTGGGGTCCCACCCTCCTACTGCTGAGATAAAGTGACAAGGGCTTCATGAGCTATGCCAACACAGCTGTTACCAGGCTTCATCTACAAGGGCTGACTTTGGATTCTCACAATCTCCCTCAAAATAACCTCTCAATGGACTTGGAAGACTCAGCCTTCAACTTCAGCTACTTCCCCATCCCAACCTTTTATCTCCTACCTATCTTCAACCTCCATCTTCTTCCATACCCCTCCTTGTCAGAAACACAGCTCTCTGCCTTGCCAAAGAGTCTCTTGATAACCCAGCACAGTTCCCAGGCTCTCCCTCCCCTTTACTCACTGCTATCAACATAGCACTGGGAACATAACTCGTCAGGGAAGGGGAGCCCCCACCATGCTGGGCACTGCACATGCACACGCTGGAAGAGAGACTTCTCCTCTTGATCTTACAACCAAAACAAATAAGGCCAAAAGAAAGGTTCTTCCCTTTTTACAGATGGGAAACCAGGACCAAAGATATTAAATGTCTAGCCCTAGGAAGCCTGCAGCCAAGGCAGGAACTGACCCCCTGTTTCCTGAGAGCCAGCACTCGGTGTCTAATCGCACATGATCAGTCTTTCCTCTCTACCTCCCTGTAGGCACGAGGAATTTGTGCTCTACATCTCCACATGTTTCTTTTGCTCTGTACTGCACACAGCCATACACACCTAGATGAGACTCCTTAATAAATAATCATATGTGGATTCCTGCACTTCTCTTGTACTTGTCAACCCGTGCCTCCCTTATAGCACAGGAATTAGCCTTTCCTTCCTGTATTCCCAGTGTAATTATCAAACAAACTTTCCTCTGGCATAGACTTCCCACACCAAGGACACTTTAAATCTCACACATAAATCTCTTTCATTTCAGCAAGTCTCTCTCCTGGAGAATGGCATTTAATGGTGATCTTTTTTTAATCAGGTTCAGTCCCCTGTTTCCCACCCCCATCTGCTGAAAGCGACTTTCCACTTAGAAAGGAAGTCAGTCTTTGATTTCATAAATGATTATAAGAAGATTTAACATCCTCAGGAGCACAACTACTTTGATTAGAATGTATTTGCTCCAATTCCTTTTCCATCTGTCCTGCCTGTTGATGCAAACCCCAAGATACAGAAATCTTTCTGAATTCACCCGCAGACACTCCAGTGTGGAGACAAGCTGCTCACCCTCCCATCAATTGGACCCTGGCTCCATAATGCAGCAGAATAAAGCAGGGAATTGTCAGCACACCCACTGTGTGCTGGTCTCTGCCTCAAGCCCTGGCAGGCAGTTTGCTGGGTGTGGATGTGTGCGGGCTTGTTTGCTTTAGCTCGCTGACCTCCCTGCAGCTTGCTGAGCCTGCCACCACCAAGGGCAGCCTGTGTGGACAGGCAGGGCAAGGTTTCAGAGGAGACAGCATCACTGTCACTCTTGCAGGAAAGCTGGCTGAGCATAACCTTTACAGGCAAGTGTAATTCTGCAGGCAATACTTTCCTCAGCTGAAGGATAACATCAGATGCTGTTTGCACAGTGCCATAGCGGGTCGGAGCTTTCTGGCTTCAAAGGCAGATTTGAACTGTAAGATAAAATTTTTCTGCAGCTTTGCTTTCAAAGACTTTGTACCATTTTTCCTTTCAAATACTACCCCTCTGAGGATATGTGTATATGAAAAACGAGATGGTAACCTGAGGGCCACAGTCCCAAGTCACTCTCCAGTGCTCTCAAAGGCTGTCAGAAGCTCAAAGGGTTCTCCTTAGAAAACAGCAAATGAGATTCTGGCTCAGAAAGACAAGCTAGGCAGAAATTTCCTGCCTAGGTTTCTTTAGGAGTGTTTCTGACTCTGCCACCAGGTCCAAAGGGGTGGGAACCAAATGCGAAATTGTTTTTTGATCAAAGTCTTCAGTGTCCCATCCTGCCTGTCAGCTGCTGCGCGGCTTCATTTCAAGCAGCATTAGCTTTGTGAAACAGAGCACGAGCTGTGCAAAGTCAACTTCACTTCTGAGAGCTTCTTAACAGTCTTCCAGACTAATCCTATTCTCCTAGAACCAAAGACACTCTTTTGAGATCTTGATAACACAGGTCCAGTTTGCAGGTAGCACACCTACCCAGGAATATGTTAATTAAGAGTAGTTTTCTATCTTTCAATGCCACATCCAGTGCAGTCCCCCTCTGACCTGGCTGGCCTATTTGGATTTGAGGTGGCATGCCTGGAGACTCAAACCCTTACAAGTCACGTCAGCACCTGTGGCAGTTGTTGTTCCAGGATGCAGAAATAAACTTCCCCATCCTACACAAATGCTTGGATGTTGAGGCCAGAGGGACTTACTGACATCATTTTTTCTGGCATCTAGAGCAACATGGACTATAGGATTATGCTAAGTAGTTCTTATTTGAAGTTTCATAGCTGTGGTTGAACAACAACCACAATAAACATGCAATCGTGGAAAATCTACCACAGTCCTTACTAAGCTGTTCCAATGGTAAATCACCCTCACTGTTAAAAATGTGGACGTGGTTTTCAGTCTGAAGGTGCTTAGCTTCAACTCCTGGCCAACAACATATTCTTGTTACAAGTCTACTGAACTGCAGAACCCTTCCTATTGCATTGCTGATCCTACTGAGGTATCTCTAACTTGTGGCAAGGGACTGGTTTGAAAGCTAAATAAGTAGAACTCCCCTCCCATCTTTTGCTGTCACAAGGGATTTTTTTCGGTTTGTTTCTTTTCACTCAGTTGCTTTTGTAACTTTCCCCTGAACCTTCTCAAATTTTTTAATATCCCCCTTGAAACCAGTTGTGAAGCTTTCTGAAATGTAAGTGGCTCTCTCAACATTCACAGAGCTAAACTACCTCCTTAGGCTTTGTTCCAAAAATTTCCAAATGCGTTCATGAAATCCTTCCAGGCTGTATTTTAACCAGCCCTGAAAGCTACAACAGCATTTCCAAATCTCTGAGACCAAAGTCATATTAAGTGACATTAAGATGAAGCAACAAGCCCTTGAGCCCCCACATCAGAAAATTTAGAAAGAAGCAATCTCACAGCAGGAATGAGTGAGGAGAATGATCTGTCAACTTCTCCCATTTCTGTGTGTGGGCAAGGGCTTTGTAGCTACTGATGGTTGCAACTTCACAGGGCCTTTGCTCTTGTGACTTTTAGCACATTTCCTTCTATCTGCCACTTTCAGGACCTGAGGAGATGCAACATCTTCCAGACTACCTTTCTTTTTTAATCAAAAAGCAAGCAAGTCTGCATACACCTAGGTCGTTCATGCCTAAAACACTGACCCAGCCAAGTAGAGTCAGCAGAAATGGCAGCTACATTTGCAGCTGCAATACCCTGGGAGTGACACATTAAAGAAAGGCCTGCACTTTCCTAAAACCATTCTATGTTTTCAAGTGGAAACAGAGATCTGGTCTCAGCTTATTTTGTGGCTGAGCCTCGTGGATGTACAACCAGCAATATAACCCACCTTCTGCTTTAAATGTCAGGATTGTGGTCCAGAACTCAAAGAGCTTTCCCCTCCTTCACCCTAATAAGTACTTCTGCATTGTAGCAGCATTTCCACCTCATACAGTCAATCCCTACATGCAACTTCATAGCCTGCAATGGTGCAACTAAAAACCCTGCCATGGCTGCCTCTAAAGATGAAGATCTGTGCTGGTCTGGCTGCATGGGGCATCTTTGCTCAGGGAAGGAAGCAGAGAAGATCAGCACCACACCCAAGCCCAGTCCTTCCCCATCCACAGTGCCACTGCTCTCTGAGTATTAATAAACCAGGTGTTGAAAGCAGGGCTCAGCCTGAGGCATGCTCAGTGCTGCACTTGTTGCTTGACCCACCTCCTCATCCTAGAGATTAATTAGGCCTGGCCCCTCCCTGCTAAATTGCCTCTCAGGCACATTGCTCAGTTTTCCTCCTCTTGCCTCTGGCATATTCACTCACTAACTTTTTATTTCAATATTCATGTTTTCCAGTTTGTAAGGCCCTCCACTCATTTTCAGCAGGCTGCCCCAAGAACTCTGTTCCAACAACGGGACGTGGGGGTGGAAAAATGTCTGGAACGAGGGAGGATGAGCACAGCTGGGTTGGGATGGGGAGCTGGAGCTTCCAATCTCCTTGCTCTTTTCCAAATCTTCCCCACTATGCTGTCCTGGGTGAAATGCACTAGCTGGGCTGAGAGACAGCACCACTTCTCATCTCCTGCAGATGCCCTGTCACCCCCGGGTGCTCATTTGGGAGATGCAAGTTCAGAGGTTCTCCAGCAGCAGCAGTGCATGCAGCCAGCTATCCCATAACCCTGGCTAGAGTTTAAATCTAGGGACATGGCTGTGATATTTGGCTGCAGGACAGGTCTCTAGGCTCTAAATCCTGCCTGGGGGAAGAGGATGGTTTGAGGAATAACCCTTCCCCACATTTTACCAGCTGGCTGGCATAGTGCTGTGTAACTGCTGCCATTCCTTGCCTTAAATGCCTTACTCTTTCTGTGTATCACCTGTGAAGTTCAGACACCTCACCCAGACCTGAGGATCACACTTTCAGCTGGGCACACCCTTGGCTAAGTTGAAATTTTTGCTTCTGTCTCCATCCCTGTTCATTTATGCCATCTGGAAAGACTGGAAGCTGTTCGGGCCAATGCCTGCCTTTTGCTCTACGTGTACAGCCAGAAGCTCAGCTGAACCTTAATTGAGATCTCTGGATGCTGTTGTAACACAAAAAGTAAATATTAATTAGTAGGATCAGCAGATTCAGTACCAGACACATTGCAAGTCACGCCCCCACTATATTTATACATGCTGATATGTGAATGTGGCTGCAATGGTTAATACCCCCATATATTTGTCTGTACACTGTGTTTTTCATGTAATATCCATTCCTTTCATAATCATGTGTCACTTAATATTCTGACTAAGAACATTCTGTAACACAGTAGCACGTGTTTGGGCAGAATAGTGAAATTATCTTTGAAATGTAGCACAGATGGAAAGATCAGATGATGAGTCTCCTTCCCATTTCTCTAAATTTCTACTGTGGCTACTGTGTTTTAATATTCTAAGCCATCAACGAGTTCATTCTTCATGCCTGTGATGAACTAAGTTATGCTTTCTGCTATCTGATCCTTGTGTGTGAGTTGCACATTCCAGAGAAAATCCATAATGGAAAACATAATTGCAGTAACAAGCACCCTACAGGGACTCAAAATTCCTCCAGAGGATCATCAGGGGTTAATTGGGCTCTTCTTTGCACAGTTCCACAGAGCCATTCCTATTCATATCGACTGAGCACTGGAGGGAAAGCAATAAAATTGCCAGCTAAAACCCAGGTTCCTGCCTGTTCAGTATGCCATGCTAACTCCTGAGACAGAGCTCTGATTGTATGGCTGAGCCAAACAGGATGGCTGTTTTTAACACCCTTCTAACTTATGGTAACCATTAACTACAACCTGACTTCCCATTACAGCATACCACTGTGAACACCTATTAGCAGCTAATTGAATCATCTAAAAATGGTCATAATTCAAACCTGTGTTTGTGTGTTCATAATGGTTCTCACAGCTTTTGCTGTAGTGCAAGAGAATATGCAAATCAAGGCTCTGTTTTAAAGCTCATGCTAAGATGGAAGTTCAAATGGAAATCTAATGGAGTGACAAAGGGAATGAAGCCATATTGTATTTTTGATGTTACCCATGAGACATGATAGGAGAAACTAATAACAAGGTTCCCTATCTCTAAACGTTTTCCAGCTGTGAGCCACTAAAGAGCCAAAAGACCTCTCTGAGTCAACACCAACAAATACATACACTCACATCGTAATTTTCTGCAGTTTCTATTCACAATTTCAAGCTGTACAGCATTTTTCATTCTCCCTTTTATTTGAAGAAATAGAAGTATTTCCTCTCAGAGGCATCATGGGTTGTTTTCCATCCCACTATATCCTGAAGCCTTCACTTTTGTTGTAGTTCTTTAAACATGAGCATGTTTTTACTGTAGTATGAAAGGCAGCAAGGTACTTGTTTGCAAAGTGCAAACAAGCACAGTGTTATTGACAGGTTTGCACGTATTTGCTGCCAGGGATTTTTAATTTGACTTACAACTTTATTTTATGAAGAGTTTTCATTAAATCTACGGAGAAGTTGTTAGGTGCTATTTTGTGTATATACCTACTTCAGATTAGCATAAATTATCCAAAACAAATCCATTTAAACCATTTACTTAAACTGAAAGAAGAATATATTTCACCAATTGTAACAGAACTGTTGAGAGCGGATAAAAAAGATGTTATACCTCAGATGGAGGGAACTGTGTCTCCAGGGAAAAGGCCTGCTCCCTTTTGCTGAGTTATGGAATCATGGTGCTTCCAGGCCCTTGCAATGCAAAGTAAACTGCAATCACTTAAAGCTCCCTCAAGATGTTATTGAGGTTTGCATCAGTTAAGTAAATCCAAACTCGGTGGGAGGGCAGGGGAGGAGGAAGGGACTTAGGCAAAACTATGGCTGCTCCCTTCTACAATGAAGCACCCAACCACCATCAAGCCTGTCTAATGTAGATGTCTATTTGCAAAAAGAAGAGAGAATGTCCTCAGTACAGATGTGAAGCACTAAACCTGTCCCACCACACCCTTTTTACACATTATCCACTGGTCAGCCCAGAAAAGGGCTGCTCACACTTGGCTTCATTGCAGGACACACCTGCCATGAGGTGTGACCCACAATCTGCACTCACTCTGCCAGCTCACCTATCATGTTCTTTCCATGTTTATTAGATGGGTCAGATGCTTATGTCTTGCATCAGCATCTGATGCACGCTGTAGCCTTCCTGGAACAGCCATCAGTTTTTTACCAGAGAAGTTTTAAATCACCTGCCCTTTGTCAGACTGTTTCCCACCACTTAGCACAAAACATTTTGATGGATAGGGAATGGTGGACTGTCTCTGCAGTGTATGTACAAGAATTATGTGTTTTACATGAGAGATGGGACACACATGTGCAGCCCTGCTGGCTTTCTTGGAAGCTGCATTCACACTTCTGAGCAAACAACCACCACATTACTTCTCACATGCTCAGAGATTGTGCTAGGTTACTCCAGCGTGATTAATAGTGTGCCAAAAATAAGCAACTGAACCCATATTTAGGCAACTCAAACAACAGTATTTTGAATGTCCAGCCCCTAGACCTTTGTTTCAATCCTCACTTCAAACATTATAAAATCTGCATTTGTTAAAAACCAACAGAATTTGCTGGAGCAAGTAGCACAGGGAAGGCAGTGACTGGGACATCTATGGCAATTGCCCTCTGGCTGGCAGATGTGTGTGTCTCTCCCCAGTTTTGGGAAGCCCCTACTGCCCTTGTTACCACCAGAGCTCTAAGAATTTCTTCCACTAATCAAGCTGTGGGGACTTAATTTGTTTTTAAAGCAGAAGTCCCTTCTTGTGCCAACAGTTAAGGACCAAGGCACCAGTGCTGCACAGGAAAGTCATGACAGAGTTGGCAGCACTGACCTATGGAGGGGCACAGCTGCACTTTGAAGTATGTTTCAAGAACCAACCTGTCTGCCATACAAAAAGGCTCCTGCCATTGAGAAAAATGTCCTCATCCCATCTCCTGAACTGTAGTGAGCTACCAGGTTTCACACTTTTCATTCTAGCATAGATGGCAAAAAAGCCCTCCTTACAACAGGAAAATCAAGGGCAGAAGCATATGGTGTGCCAGCCATTATTTCATTTGGTCCCCACTCCATGGAAGAAAGGATTTTTTTTTATTTTTTTTAATTCTCAACTCTGACCTACTAAGCTTTAGGGTCATGACCCCCATTTGGGAAAATCTGCACTTTCTCCTCTTCCTCCTCTCTCTCTCTCTCTCTCTCTCTCACACACACACACACACACACACTTGCATGCCATGAAAACATTATCATAATGTCTGCTGACAAAACAATGCCTGAAGATATGTGTCAAATGCAAGCATCCAATAACAAAGCACACAAAACATTCATTTCAATTTCAAACATAGGTTAATAGAAAAAAAAGCCCCCAAAAGCTTTACATTTTTACTAGGCAGGCGGAACAACATTACATAAATTGACTAAAAATGAAATAAAATGACAGCACCCAAGAGTAACCATTAATTCAGGGTTCTTTCCTTTCCAAGTCTTCATTCATTTTTCTTCCCCTTGACTTAATACTTGTATTTTTCTTCCCTCTTTTAGATACTATCTTTGGCTATTTCTTTACCTCTCTTTTCCATATTTGCTTGACTTTCCTCTCATTTTCATGGAGCCTAGCTCTGGGTTCCCCATGGAGCTCATTCACAGTCAAATGTTTCTTAGTCAGCAAAACCTTCCACATCATCACGTTTTTCAGTGCAGTTCCTCCAGCTTTCATTATACCCTTGGGCTAAGGACCATGTGAGCCCCCAGTCTGGGGAAAGGAAGTTCACTCTTCCTGCCGTCCATGACAGCTGCCTTCAAGCACCCCAGCTGGCTTTCTTGACCCCAGAATGGGAAAACTCCAGTCTACATTCAGTCCATGAGCAAATTTATTTATCCTTTCAGATGTGCCATGCTGTTCAAAATTTCTGTCCTGGGTCCATTAGTAGGAAGGCCCTAGTTATCATTTGCAGAGAGGTTCTCTTCACTGAGAGACAGCAACAAATAGAGTACCCAGCTCAGCCCTAGTACACCCAGATATACCATAAATCTGATGCAGATATCCTGCTTACAGATGTGTTTCACCCTCCCCTTCAGGATCTGTATGTAGCTGCCCTCCTACTTTGAAAAGGAACAAAATGTTAGATGGCATCCCTGAAGAGCAATTCAAATTCCTGAGCTGCACTTGAGGAAAAATGTCCCTGCTTATCATATTACTGAAATCCCCTGGCTCCATGCAAATTCTCAATTGACTAATATTGATTCCACAATATTTACTGTTGATCACTTCCAGGTCTTGCTGCTTTCCATCACTACTGATGGTAGAAAAGCAGTATTTTTCTAGCACGTTACTATTAGTCTTCAGCGTGCTGTTGCCTATCTTCTTTTGGAATTCCTTTTTCATATAATGCAATTAATATTGTTTATTACCTCCACAATTTGAGGAACATGGTGTTTGCTAGCCCAGAAAATATCCACCAGCCCTTTAAAAGCCATGCAGCATCACACATGCTAGGAATGCATTCATGCCAGTCCCAGCGGGGGCTCGTGTGCAGGTGCAAGTTAAAAGCTTGTTTTGGTCCTTTTCTCCATAAAGCATTAAGTCTCTGGATCCCTTAATACTCCCACCCAGCCTCACAGCAGGCATGTCTGAGGAGACATTAGTGCAAGCATCTTGTAGTGCTGCTGAGGTGCTTAGTTAAGCGTTCCCCTTTTGGGCCTCATTTTTGCTACTATGCACAATAACGCTCAAGGCTATGCAGCTGCACTCCAGTTCATGCAGGATCAGGTTCCCCTGCCCTCTTTCTCCTGGCTTAGCAATTCCTTTTTTTTTCTTTTTCCTTTTCTACCTTACACTCATACATGAACATTTCAGAGCACCGTTAAGCTCCAAGAGAACATGCAGGAGCATTTCACAGGTCTCTGAACAGCCCTTTTGCCAGCCTTGCCTTTCAAAGAGGCTGCTCCAAAAGTTGACTGGAGCCAGCAAAAGTCTTCCCATTGGCCTTGGATCAGGCCCAAAGCGAGGGACACATTTAGATGGGAAGGGAGGCACTAAAGAAAGGCAGCTTGCCTGCCAGCAGGCAAAATTCAGGGAGACCTACATGGAGAAAGGAGTGTTTGAGGGTCAGACTTGAGAGATGAGCCTCTTGCTGTGGATGCTCTGCCAAGCAATCTGTGCTCTTCGTGACTTCCATTCAAGCAGCCTGTTGAGGCACTCAGCTCTGGCTTTGAACTGCGAGGTGAAGACAGAGTATGGGCACTGCCTCGCTTTTCTTAACCCACCAGATTTATTTGTTCAATATAGTTTTGCTGTCCTGTTTATTCTTTTTATAAATCTTATTATAACAAAGCAGGATTTTTAAATGGCAGTGGAAAATATGTGAACTGATGATGTTTGGGAGAGTCAAAAAGAAACCCAAGTAAAAGCCTGCATTCAAATTTTGTCAATGGGCAAACGGGTATTGTTCTTCTCACTCCCTGTTTTCTTCTGGATGCACCAGTCAGCCCAGGAGGAGATGTCTCAGAGCAATTCTTTCCATCTCTTTACCAACAAACAGGGCAATACAAGAGTCTTCACAGCCCAGAAGTTCCTACTGCCTCTTACTCAATAACTTGCAAACACGCACTCTTTTAGCACCACCCACGTCAAAACAGAGTCCTCAATGCAGTTGTCCATGGCTCTCTATTTTTCATAATGCTGTTGCTTGAAAATATTTCCATTGGAATGATTTATCTACCTTGTATAGATCTCAGTGCTTTATATTCACATTAACATGCAGCAAATGCAATGAACTATCTAATCCAAAAGAAAATCCAACAGATCCTTTTATCAGAGTTGTAAGATGATGTGTTTAGATGAATTGTCTAGCAGGGTCCTGACAGAGCTCTGGTTTGTTTAACATTTTCAGTTGTTATCTGGAAGCAGAAGTAGAAAAAATCATTAGTTACATTAGCAGTTGACACCCAGCCTGGGGGAGACAAAAGGAAACAAGAAATTTATAGGGAAAATGGAAATCAATTGAGAAGGGTTTGAGAATTAGATAAGCATTATCCAAATGATACAGATTTATAATTACATATGTCAACAAGCAGACTGGTTACTTATCATGTCAGGATAACCTAATGCTACCTTGGAAGATACTTTACGTGGAATGACAATAGTAATATCTTCTACCCAGAAAAAGAGTTGTCCATTCTTTATACAGTATTTCAAATGCTGTAGAAATTCATAGAGACATGAAGATCACAGCAGGGGAAAAGCACCTACCACTAAACAGGAAAGAACACAGAAGATGGAAAGACTTAGAGCACTATTGCAGGTGCATTTTGCCCCTCAAGGCTAATGAGAAGGATTGAGTTCAATTACTTAATGACCACAAATCTTCTGCAATGCTCTGTTCTGGTTCATTGTGTACATGAACTATGGTTTTCTGAACGGTACATAAAGTACAGTTCACTGCAACCCAGATTAGTTTACATGTCATGCAAAAGAAGAGGAGATACCTAGACAAAGGTATCTGTCATACGTAGGATATCTCAGGAGCATCACTCCACATCATGTGGTGGAGGCCATGTGTGTTACAGACTGGGCTGTGCATGTGCCAGAGGCAGAATTGAGCCTCCCTGCTGGAAAAGCTTTCCTCAGCACTGTGAGCCATTGCAAAGCCCAGAGAGGTGCAGAGGCTGGGCAGGAGGCAGTGAGCCTTGTGAGTGTCACTGCCTAGCTGGAGAGAATCCAGCATATCACAGCTGGTGTGTGTGGGCAATGGATTCTGCCCCATATCCAGCTTGAAGGCCATCAGATACACATCAAATGAATACCTGAGCCTTAAATTGCCTATGAAGCTTCCCCACTCTGGCTGCAGTCTGCTATTTGTGCCTGGCTCACCCTCACCATCTCATAGTCCCCTGTCTTCCCTGTTCTCCATTTTCAGTGTCAATGCTGCAGTGGCTCCTGTCCCACACTCATTCCCTTTGCCTTTTGTTTTACACCACACAGGCTCCCTGCCTCTATCACAATCCCTGGGCATATCTTGATCTTTTCTTTTCTGCTCTCTGAGTCTGTAGGACAAAAGTCTCCTTTTTTCCAAAACACTCCCAGATCCCTGTCCTGGACATTCACTTCACAGCCAACCAAGACCTCCTGGAAACCATCACACCTCTGAATACTGCAGGGGTTTTTACCTTGCAGCCCTGAAGATACTCTTACAGTAAATATAGCAATACAAATCTATGTTAAGACAAAAATCATGTCAAAATCTCAGAAAGTTGCCATGAGGGTCAAGGCATGATTAGTGCCTCAGCACATTTTAGACAGAAGTCTTGAGCTTAACCTCTCTAGGTGTATATTTTCCACAAGCTGTCCTGAGCTGCTTCAGCAGAGGTGACACAGTCAAACCTCCAGCTTGGTGCCATGGGCAGAGTATTCCATGCCTGTAGAACCACCACTGGGAATGAGATGGTACCATGGAAACTTGTTTGTGGTTTTCCTTTCTCTCATTCAGTGAATCAGCTAGGATTTGTACTCATTTGCAAGGATCTTAGGTTGGCAAGGGCCAGCTGAACACGCTGAGCCTTTGGACACCTCCACCCTTGCCCTGTTATCATGTTCCCAGGACACATCTCAGCAGGATTTGCCCCTCTTGTCTCATTTCTTCCTCCTCCAAGGTAAGAAAGCACAAATGTCCAGGAGCTTTACCTTTCATGAGGTATATGCACAGGCCATTGGATAGCTAACATGCTCCATGCTGAATTCCAGTATGGCCCACATACCCCCCATGCTGGGTTATAGTTGGGCTGTGTCCATAACAGTGAACTAGACCATTATGGCATCAGGACCAAACATCCAGGACAGCTGGAGGAAGGGCAGAGAACAGTGGGGTAGTGAATGACCCTCCTAAACAAGGTGGCAGCCATCAAACCATCTGCTGGGTGTGGTGCCTGGCACACTCCTACTGCCAGACCAGACCCAAAAATTGTTCAGACAATCACTTGGAACGGGCCATGCTTGTGCCAGGGAATGTGCTAGCAGTGTACTAGTACAGACTGTGATCTTCCAGGGCCAAAGAAGGCTGCCAGGCCTTCTTGGATTCACTAGCATAGACTGAGTCTCAGCATCTGACTTTTCTCACTCTGAATAATGATACAACAGCATCCTGAATGTGACAACCACAGAATTAGAAAAGCTTTTGGTTGCATTCTCTCCCTGGGAAGGTGAGAAGGTATATATTGAGTATTTCCTTCCCACTTGATTCCCCAAGATGAGATTCAATCCATCAGCATTTTTGCCTTCATCCAATCTGCTTGGGATAGGTATGTAAATACACTTGATTACTTTCTTCAGTAAAAATTTCTTTGGTTTTAAGGTTACTTTTGAAGTTTGTTCAGATTCTTCAAGACTGCTTCAGCCATGCATCTTTCTCAGTGTAAATAAGTTTTTACTTAAATGCTTTGGCAAACAACACTCAGAAATTGCTTCCCTGACACAACTAAAGTTTAGAAGCAGCTGAATGCAGCTTTGGATATATATAGGTTAAGGACAAAAAACTTTCCTCTCAGACCTGCAGAGTTACATATGGAACTAAATATATGGCAGACAGAAAGACCTCACTTTGTTGTAATTAATGAGTGATTCTCTCAAAAGCAAAGTTGTCTACCTGCACTAGACTAGTATCACAAGTGAAGCAGTTGATCCAAAGCTGAGTCTGACCTTACAGCCATTCTTGCCAAATGTCTCCTTCCAGCCCCAACTGTGCCATCCACAAAAGGAGCAATCTCCATTCCCCTTGCCTACAGTCACTGCTACCAACCACAGGTCTTCTAGTTCAACAGAGTCCTCAGGCATCCTTAGCACCTTGCACCCAAGTAGCTCAAGTTATTTAAATTATAGGGTTTTTCTAAACCAGCTCATTTGACTGAAATGGTACAAGAAACTTTTATTTCAGCAAATCTTCCAGGAGATTGAGAGGGGCATTCAGAAGATAATAGCAATCTGCAGTTAAAAATTGCAATGTCTCCCACAGATGTAGTTCTTTGCTGTGCATCCTAGTTATTAGCACAAATGTCCCCAGCTGGAGGACAGCTTTACTGGGGCACCACCTCTTGCGTCTTCCCACCACACTTGGGTGCAGGTTGCAAGGAGAGAAGTGCAGGGCAGGCCTGAACTCTGTTGCTCTCATGCATCTCCTTTACCACTTTCTAGAGCCTCTTCTGGCTTTTTAGAGAGGCTGCTGACCTTACCTGCCTCCACTGAGCCTCCTCAGACTGCTCCCAGAGGAGCTGAGGCTGTGAAGGGTGTGGCAAGGACAAGAGCAGGTGCAGAAAAGCACAGCTTGTCCTTTCCCTTCCTCCCTGCTCCTGCCCAGGACTGCTAGCTCTTGGCAGCCCAGTCCTGACCTGCTCATTCCCATTGGAGCATTGGAGCAGTGTCTCAGGCAGTGGCAATGACTGAAGAAAAGGGTTTAAAACAGCGGGGGGAGGAGGAAGATGTACCTAGAATTTGGCACTTTCTGCTTCCAGCTCAGACTGTCCTCAGGCTGCTCACAGCAGTCCTGGCACCTGCTGAGCCCCAGAGGGAAAGAGAGGCACACAGAGCTGGTGGCAATGGGAGCAAGGAATGTAACATCTGAGAGACCCAAAGAGAGGGGAAAGGGGAAGGTGAGCAAGCCTGAGACCTCAGAGCAGCACCTTACACATCTGTCTTCTTCCACATTTATTTCTAAACACTGTCCTTGAGCTGAGCTCACCCCTCAGAGAGGGAATTGGCTGAGGTAAGTGTGAACTGAAGTGCCCATGCTACAACTGGGGCTCTGCCACTTGTTTCCCACTGCAGTTTATCTGTGCACTCACCACTTTGCCACTTACTGTTACTGCACCATTTCCAGTTCAGGGCATCTCCATCACTCTCCTAGTTTATAAGCTCAGAACAGCAGTTGCTGTGCTGCCAGGACCCTATTTACCTGCCTTTATCCACCACTATTTCCAATACAACTGGCATGAGTGAATAAAGAGAAATGCCACAATGCTCCTAGTCACGGATTCCTTTCCTGCTGAAGATCACTGTGCATCTTTAGGAGATGGAAGATATTTTGGTATCTCAAACAGAGTCATATTCATCTGTATTTCAGACTAACATGAAATCACAGCCCAGACTGCAAGGTTTGGGTTTGTCTGCTTGCTGCTGGCAGCAGGATCAGTGAGCAGTTACCTAACCATGGGTCAAACACTGCATTGCTGACTCAGGCACAGAATGGAGTTTTCAAGTGCCTGGGGAACTTGAGTTCCACATGAAAACAGCACTTGTACCCACAGCCTCACAGCCTCACTCAGAGTTGTCTTTGGCTTCAATAACAGATAGGGGCAGAAAGACCTTGATTTCTCTGACTCACGTGTCTGTCCTGTCCCACAGACACTTTAATGAAGGAGAAAGTCAGCTGGAGCCCCAACATGCAACCTAAAGCAGAAAATACTTTATAACCACAGACTAGTCACTCTGACTCCTGAGCAGCTCCCAAAGGTAACTACATTTTGTCTTAACAGAGGTCTCAAGAGATAGGGGAGGTATTATCAAAAGGTGGGTTCCTGGGGCACAGACAAACATCTAATGTATCATGCTGTGATATACCCCAACCCAATTAGGGCTTATGGGTTAAAAGGATAAAATGAAAAGGAGGGGTCAGCAGGTACAAGTGAGCATAGCTTCATTAAATTACCACTAGATACTGTATCTGTAGACTAGATCCAGATGGAAAATGACCTACAAGTTGGCCACGAAGTTTAAAAAATCCTAACCAATCAGTTTTAATAAATGAAGTTGAAAATGCTTGCCTCCTTTTCTTTGTGCTATTTTTAACTCAAAATTGATATATACTTGAACTTTCATTCAAACCATGAACTCAAAGATGGCAAGAGACAGAGTGAAAGCCAAGGAGGTTCAGCCATGAAATCAAGTCCTATAGGAGTGCTGAAAAGAATGGGACTAGAGGGTTGGCTGGTGCTAAATGTCTTCAATCCTTTGAAGCCACTGACTTCCACCTTCTGAGATAGTTCTTGTTCAAGCCCCTCACCAGCTCTTTGGAACCTTACTGCCAAGATCACAAAAAAGCTGCTGGACCTAACTGGAGTTCATATGTAGCATTGAAAAACCAAACATATAAAATGCAGAGGAAACCTTTGTCCTGTGAAATGCAGAGAAGCCAGAAAAGGAAATCAGAAATGGCTTTTTTACACCTCCAAAAAAGAAGGCTGAGACCTCCACTGGTGTGACAGCTGAAGACTCTTAGACATGTAAAATAGCTTGTGGCAACAGCCTGAAAGTGTCTTGCAATATCGTGTCCTCATTTTGCCCGGGCAGATGATGAAACCGCATGGCACGGACTCGGCGGCTGCTGCGGGCATTGTGCTCCAGCTCCACAGGCTGTCATTGCTGTGTGCTGCCTCCTGCCTCTGCTGCTCCATCTCCAGACTGGGCACAGGGCAAGGGACAAGCTTTCAGCTGGTGTAAAGTGGCAGAGCCCCACCAGATTCCCTGAGACTTCAGTGATTTACAGCAGCTGAAACTATGGCCCCTGCTATGCTTAAAGTCTGAGACAGGCTTTCATTGGGCACAAAAGAATGCGCTTTGGGACCCTTAGAAACCTGTGCTGTGAGCAAGCAAGGAGCTAAACCATTCCCAAGGTTTTCTCTGAGCCGTGTCCAAGCACACATCGAGCACAAGCAGGCTTCACCAGACACACAGACACAGAACACACTCCCTGGGATGTGCCAGGGTGAAGAGGAGCTTTCTAAGTCACTTCATTTTTACTGGAAACTCCAGTCCTCCCACGTACAGAGCAGTGTGCACTCCTCGTAACCAGCATTGTCTGAACTTGTGGTATTTTAATAAACCTCCCTGCCAAGCCAAAGACGCTCTAAGACACATCACCTTTGTCCAGAGGAGGATGCCAGCTGCGGTGAAGTCCAGAGAGTGTGAGCTCTGCTACAAACCAGCACCTAGGTATGTTAAACCAGTTCTGTTAAAAATAACTGCTCTCCGTACTGCCTGGAGTAGAAGGGGGCACAGGCTGTTTAGAGAGTGCACATGAGAGTGACAGATTGCAACAAAAAATCCTTTCACTGCACACAGAGGAAAATGAGGCAGCACAAATGAATGCCTCTTTTTTATTTCATAGGGACAGGTTGGCAAAAGCAGATGATTGGGATTGGGCTGCACAGAAGAGAGGAATTTTCTTTTTTTTTTCTGGAATCACGATTCATCTTCATTATTCAGTCACTCAAGCTTCCTTGGAAACAGAGTGCCACTGAGTTATGGCAGTCATAGATGAATTCAGCTGAAAAATATACATATAAAAACGAAAGAAAGTAAAGCTGGTCTTCTTGTGCAGCCCTACCAAGAGACAGCCAGACAAAAGTATGAAAAAATTGACTGTCTGGCCAAGAATGAAATTGCTGGCAAGTCTGGCTTCAACCCTGCTATTAGCTTTCTTGCAGCTGCTTCAACTACCCAAGCAGTACTGAGATAAGTGCATTGTCTGAAATCCTTTTTCTTTCTAATTGGGTAGTATATTTATTTGCATATAGCCTATTTCTTATTAAAACCTCATCTGAAAGAACTTAGGAGATAACAGTCAGCCACCTTAAACAAAACAAAATAAAAATGAGACAAAAGCCAGGGGTTTTGATTCCAAACAAGGCACTCAGAAGCGCTCCTGCGTTTCAGGATGAGCGTCGTGCTTCCTCTGCAGGCAGAAGCGTCTCCAGCTGCATGGCACATGGGGCAATTCTGCAGTGCCAAAGGGGCAGGACAGCCAGTGAACAGGGAGGTGGCTGGGGCAGGCAGTGTGCTCTTGCAATCTCTTTCCCTTGTGCAACAGATGGATGGGCAGAAAAGGGTGGCAGGAGTGGATGTGCATCCCTGTCCTGTCACTGCCGCCACCTGCATGGCACGAGGAGCTCTGAGCACAAACATTGTGTGTTTCTGGGGGTAGAAGGGGGCTGGGGTAAAGGCTGGCTTGCATTTGCCCCTGCCCCAGCAAGATCACAGCTGAGTGCTGATGGATCAGGTCAAGAGAGGTCATGCCCAGGGTTTGGTGCTCAGGAATTTATTTCAGACCTGATCTAATGTTAAAGTGTGACATTCTGCCAGCCTTCAGGCTCACTCAGCTCACAGGCATGTCGTTAAGGCTTCCTCTCCTCTGAGGTGTAAAGCACTCCTGTTGCAAAGCAGTAAAAGAAGGTACTGTCTCAGGGAGAAACAGAAAAGGTTATGGAAGATTTGCCAAGAAAGTGCCTGTGCTCTTCTCGGTCCAAAACACGGCAGGGCTTAAAAAAAAATTGAGAAGTCTCAAAAGGCATCCAGCGATTGTTTTTTAGGAAACAGAAGAAGCACTTATGGGTTAGGTTTTCCAAGTTTAACTGCATTAGTAGATACACTAAACAGACAGCTTGATCTGGATGAGTCACACAGCAGAAGAGGAACAATGACCTGTGTGTTCCTCCAGTAAAAAATGCTCATTTTTTTGCTGTCAATAAAGACTTTTAAAAATATAATTGCATTTGGGCAATCAGTTGAGAGGGTGTGGCTATCAGAAGATCACCCCCTCCCCCAGGGAGTCAAGTATTTGGCAGGGTGTCAGAATTTCAGGATACCCTAAGGCAGGCCACAGCACCTTAAAATAACTTCAACACACCTCATACCATGCCTGGATGTTGAATCACCCCAGAGATGTCAATCACATACTGCCATTCACGGCAGAATCACCTCAGTTGCTCTGTACCTCGCTTCTGAACTCACAGCTTCCCTTCACAGGAATCAGGGGAGGTGTGGGTATATGTGTGTGTGCCTGTGTGTGCCTGTGTGTGTGTAATTCCTCAGTCTTCACAATAACAATTCCACCCTTTCAGCCTCCTTGTTGGGAAACAGCCCTTGTGGAACAGCAAGTTCCTCTTTCACAACAGCTGCTGAAAGGAGGCAGCACAGCTTGGCAATGGCAGCAGGAGACAGCAAACCTGAGCCTTCCCCTTAGAAGTTTATAGGGCTTTTGCTACCAACAGGCCTGTCAGTGTGATTTAACCCCACCTAGTAATCCTCAGCTTGGCCCCTTTAACTTGCTCAGAAGTATCTGTTCATGACATGAGCAGGTCTCAGCTCCCTGAGAGCTTGGCTTGAGACACTAGGTCTGGTTTTCAGAGGGTCTGAGGCTCCCCTGGTGTTACACTGTACACTGCTGTGGTTGTTGCTGTTGGTTATTTATCTGCACTGGAACACTGCCCCACAGGCCAGGATCCTGCCATGGATCCAGATGTGCTATAAATCCTTACTGACTTCAGTGCACTGCTCAGCTTCCCTCAGGAGCAGCATCCCCATGCAGCACCCAAGAACAAGGATACAGAAGAGATACTATTTGTTGAAGTATCTGCCTAGCCCCTCATATCTCTTTTTCCCAGCTGTAAACTAGGGGTGAATACAGACGTGTAAAGTGCTGTGGGGTGCATAGGTGGGTGCCAAGCACTTTATATGCACAGCACAGAATGCACTGCCTTTCTCTGCAGTTTAGGAACACATGATTTTCCATGTTCACCTTGCTGTCACACCATCCCTGAACTTGTCATCTAACAAATCACATCAATTCCCTCGAAATTAAGTCCCAAAAAACTACTTTCACACATAAACAAAGCCCAGATTACTGTGTTGTTCTTTCTGGAATGTAAACAACCCGCTGCTTCATACTAGGGCAAGATTCATGGTTTCAGAGATTAATTTCAAGATGTTGTTGCAGAGTAAGAAGCCCCGAGGTTGGAGAAATTGCCTTAATTTGTGCAGACCACTAGGTGGAAGTGCTGCTCCATCTCAGCCTTGACATCCCCAAGGCCTCTGGAAGGAGCAGCCCTTGAGAAAACCTGGTTCTCAAGGAAGTGAAAGATGAGGAACCAGAAGCCGCCGTCCTCCTTTTTCCCAAAGCAGAGATTCTGCTCCAGTGCACCCAAGTATCTCAGGAAACATACATCAAAATCGACATATAATGAAGTCATAACAGCAGGGCTTGTGACAGTGAGGCATAAAACCTAGAGTGTGCCTTCAGAAGGAGAGACAGATGACACTATCAAGCATGCCATAACACAAGCCATTTATGAATTATTAGTAATTTATAATGCATTTTTAGGGGAGAGGGCAGAACCTGGGGAGATGAATGGGCTTCCTTGGCTTTTCTCTAAAATAGCAAATGTCTCTTCTATCCCATTTGCCCTCTCCCAACTCCCAGCTTCTAGCCTCTGCCTCTGCCCACTTAGCATGAGGAAACACTATACCTCCTTCTGCTCTCCCCAAAACAAATTATCTCCTGTAGCAGCTGGCCAGGGCAGCATGTGCCAGAAGGCAAGTTCCAGGGGTAAAGTCCTGCCCTATGTTTGTCTGCTCAAAGCCATTTGCCCTGCAGTCTCCCTCAAAGCTGACCTAGTAAAACCAGACAAACAACTCACTCCTCTCTGCTGCCTTCTCCCCCTCCTCTCCATCTGCCTTCTGTGCTCTCACTCTCTCACCTCAGCAATTTCATTTTGCTCCCTCTGAAATCCTCCAGGACCACCAGGCACTTCATGTGTCCCTCACAGAGCAAAGGCAGAGCAGGGTAATCCTGAAGGGAAACACAAGAAAGATGCCAGCACAGGAGGGTTAAAGGCAGGCTGAGCCTAGCAAGCATCGTCTAGACTTTCAGTCTCATGATTCAGTGTGTCTGATGTAAAACTATTTAAATAAGAGTTATGTAAATAACATGGCAGACAGATAGATTATTTAATATAATCAAAGTGAGATAAGGCCCAGGCCCCAATCCTACCCTGAAGTAAGGCTGCTTTGTGCCATCCTCACAATGCAAACAGCCCTAGGCTGGAAGACCCAGCCAAGGGAGGATCTCCCCAGTGCAAGGAGATCTTCTCCTGGCCTGCCACCAGCACAGCAGCTCCTGCACTGCTCCTCCACCCCAAAGCCAGGCAAAGGGGCATCCGTGAGAAACCTCCACATCCAGCTGGTCTCCTCTGCCACATTAGCACCTTGGAGACACTGTCATTTGGGATCATTTGGAGCAGACTCCCTCTGAGCTGCACTGGAGGCTTTTGCCTGCAGCTGAGACAGCTGGAGACTATGACCAGTGATAGTGAAATGAGCAAACCTATTCTTCACCTCTTCACCTCCCAGCAGGGTTAGCCTCAAAAGCAGAGTTGAAAACGGCCCATCAGGTAGAAGAAAACTTCCCTCTCATTATCCAGTTAGCACCTTTAGCATATTCATCTGAGTTTTACCTACTTTTTGATGACCCAGGGCATGTCTGCACCACAGAAGCTGAATGTAGGATGGGCCCTGCTGAGCTAGCTTCATATCCCCTTCCTGGGGGACTGATGGCAGCGCAAACACAGAGGCAGAGGGCTGCTACAGCCTGCAAAGCTGCTGGAGAAGCCAGCCCTGCACACAAGCAGCCAGGACCCACAGCATCACCCACAAGAGCGAGGCTCACTCCACTTTGCTGACAAGGAGCAGGAGCTGCTGCAGTGCAAATATGCCCTCATGTGATGTAGTTGCCATCAGCTCCCCTAGGACACGAACTTGGTTTGCTTTAATCTCCCAGTGAGGTGATGCCTCTCCCTTGACGTGCCCCTCTGTTTCCCGTTAAATGCACAGGCCTGACTCCACCGTCCCCATGCTAAAATCAACACTCAGCCAACCCTAAATAAAGTTTAAGTAAGGACTGTGCTGCTGGCACTTTCCACAGTACCACACTCTCTTACCTCTTCTTCCCATTCAGGTCACTCCTAACTCTTCTGACTACATCTCCTTTTTATCCCCCTTTTTCTTAAGTTACTTGGTATCTGCTCCATCTAATCTTCTCATCCACATTGAATGGGATCAACCAGTTCTGCTTCCAGACAGAGCCTGACCCACAGATAATCCTTGCACGATTATGTCAGTCAAAGGCAGTTTATTTGTTGGGTTTTTTTGTTCAGACAGGAGAGTTAAACCTCTCAGGGACAGGTGCACTGAGGCAGGAATGTGCTTTGTGCAGGTACACCGTAGGCTCCCTCCCACAGGGAATGCAGGGGAGTTGGAGCAGTGCAATGGAAGGCAGTGCTGGTCGTTTTTACATGTCACATCTAGCATGCATGGCTTTTGCACACACACAAAGCCAAGATGGGTCTCTCTACCTCATCCACTCAATGATGGGCAGAAGCTGAATCTTCTTTCAGCCTGCAGACAACAGGCAGCTTGCACAAGGAACAGATTTGCTCAGACTTCCTCCACTCCTACCTTCTACCCAAATTAATGCTGGAGTAGATAAGGCTGGAGAGCACTTCCCTTCCCTTTTTTAAACCTTCCCTTAGTTTTAATGGTCTGACTCATCAGCAACATAAAGATGACAAAATGTCTATTCTCCCTCCCTGCTCCCCCCTCCTCCCCCATAAAATATTTTGGCATGCTTTTGCTATCAAATTAGGGTACTCAATCCATGCCAGCTGGAAAAAAAAAAAAAATGGGCTCCCAGCACACTCATTGTATATGATTAGGATTTGGGGAGGGTGCGGAGCATAACATCATCATAGGCAGAAAGTGAAAACAGCCAAAGGAAACGCCTACACTCTTCCTTTACAAAAGCTGCTTGTTGTGTCTGTCTGAACAATTGTTAAAAAACCTGGAGGGGAATTAGAAGGGAAAAGATAACCGACTTTATTAAGAGCAAAAGATTGATTGAGCAATTGATTGCACTTAATTGGAATGGTGTGAGCAAGGGAGATGATTTCAGGGTTGTTGTTTTGTTTTTTTTTTATTCTTCATCTTGTAGACAGTCCTGCCACAAAACTGTAAAGGCTGGAGACTGAGTTACCATCTGAGAGCTTAGGTCTGCTCCTTCTCCCAGGGCATTGCTTGTCTGGAAGCAGCTGTCTGGAAGAGCTACCCCTTCCATAGCACTGCCAATTGCAATAGTTGAGGCCTCAGAAAGAAGGAGGAACTTAAGAGTCACAAGGTTAAACTACAGAGGTTGGTTTGTTCATGTGTTTCTTCCCAGAGGTTTTTTGTTGTTGTTGGTTGGTTGGTTGGTTGGTTTTTGTTTTTGTTTTTGGTTTTGGTTTTTTTTTTGCTTCTGAGGTATGCTCACACTCACGGGATGCTTTCCTCTCAAAAAATAAGGTCTAGAAACACTCTTTTTTTTAGCAGAATGGAAAGAGCCTCTTCTCATCATTCAGGAGTGGGGTTCTTAGAAGAAAAAAATATTATCCAGTTCATAATAATAAAAACTGGAAGAATTATATTACTAAAGCCTCACTAATCAAAGGGACAGAGAGAAAATTCTTATTTGGAATATTTTCACGAAGTAGAGGCTTCATTTTCTGGAGCTATGCACATATCAATGAAACTGCAGCACAAGAGAGAACTAGCTTAGAGTTTCACAATCTTTTTCCCCAAAACAGTCCTCAGGAGGAAAACGATAATGTGCATGAACAGCTAAAATAAAAGCAAACTCTGAGCCAACCCCTTTGAATGAACTGATTCCTGTTAATGTATTGTTATTACCTTACTATATATCACCTTCATTTTCCTCTTAAGCAGCAGGAAGGACAGACATTCATACTGCACAGATAAGAGTGTGTTTTCCAGTAAAAACAAAGGTTCCAGCAGTTAGGTTTGTATTTGCTTAGTTTAAAATCAAATTACAAGGTACGTGGGCCCCAAATTATCTAAACAGTGCAGTCAGTACACAGACTCACAGGGTCACTGGAGTTGGAAGGGACCAGATCAACACCACCTTGTTTTGCCAGAGTGATCACCTCACATTAGTAAATACAAAGCCTTCTTGCTGTGAAGGCAGGGAGTAGAACTGGATGGTCAGGATGCCCTGTGTAAGGCTATGCTCTGCCCTCCCAGGTGCTGGCAGCTGGTACCCTGTAGAGCTGCATGCTCTGACGATGCATTTCACATCCACTAATCTCATTTGCCTACTCTAAGCAACAACAGAGGCATTTCCCAAGTACTTGTGGATGGGCAATCTTAGTAAGAAAGCAAAACAAGAGAGAACAGAGGGGCACCATTGCAAGAGTAAGTGGCCAGTGTTGCAGACTGAAGCAATAATCAACGGAGAGATGGCCATAAAAACAGTAAGACTGAACAACTGTCCTGTGACCTTTCTGCTCACAAAAAACTGAAGAGCTGTCTTCTGTCCTTTTGCTTCACAAAAGAAACCCCAAAAAACTGAAAGTAAAAATATTAAAAGCAGCCCAAATTTCTCCATTACCCTTTCTAATTTTCCACTGTGAGCCAAGAGCTACATGGATACAGCAAGAAGACTAAGGAAACAAATAATGCCTTTTACAGTGACGTTTTTCCATTTCAAATTGACTGAGGGACCAACCAAAATGGGGATGAAGCAGCATGGGCTTGTCTCTCTTGGTCAGATATACACCCCCTGTGCCAGCTGCTCCCACTGCCAGCCTCTTACAGGCCTCCCCATGCCACCTTCTTTTCTGTGCCTCTGCCAGGAGTCACCAGTTTCCCAGGTCTGATGGCTGAGCTGCTCATCCAAGCACTCCCTGCTCCATTCCAGGGAGAACACGCCAGCTCAGCTAACTGGGTTTGCCATTTAGGTCTTTCCTAACCAAGTGCATTGGGGCTGAAGTGGGTTGGGAAACCATAAGGTGAGTGATTCCACCAACAGGCCTGGTAAGTTGGTGACCTCTGGCAGGGGGACAGCGATCAGCCACAGGAAAAAATCAGCCCTGACAGCCAAGGGATTTCATGTCCTTGGGCCTTTACAGCCCTATTTGCTCGGTGCCCACCCTGCACAGGATCGCTGGAGCACTCATGCACAAAATTCTCTTTTTCTTGCAGACGGCCACATCACTCTGCAGCTACAATTACCTGTACCTAGTGCTCGTTAAGTGCTTTGAAGATTAAAAGCACAGATACAAGTGTTAAATATTGTAATTATTCGTACTACGTAACATCGCTGCACTGAAAGCAGGGAGGGGTTGTTTTCTTGTGTTTGTATGTGGGAATACCATGACAGCTGCTCCTTTCTGTATGAGAATTGCTGCCAAGGACCTTGATAAGGGATTGTGCTTGAAGGAAAAGAACTGAGTCTGGGAGTTTTCTTGGAGTGCTGCATACCACAGTGAAATTAAACTGTGCTCTTACCAGGCTTCCACTGTCAGAGCTGATTTCTGGATGTGCTGATTACCCTGAGCTGCCTCTGGCTCCAGGAGGAGCAGAGGTGACTCTGCAGCATGGCAGGTCTTGGTCCTGCATGCAGAGGGAAGCACACTCACCTCAGACAAACAGCTTCAGAGCAGCCCTGCAAGCACCAAATCCTGAAGTCCATGTTTCTGATGTATTCAGCTCACACTCGGGGCTTTAGGGAAGAGCTATCCCTGCAAGAGTCCAGGGCAGATAGGAGTTTAGTCTCTTCTTTCTGCTAAGGACACCTTCTGACCTTCCAGCACAGCAGAAAAGGCTGTGACCATGCTTTTCCCACACCCTGCACTCCTCTCCTGGCACTGACTCACCCAAATGCCCAGGGGGAGCAGCCAGGCTAGAAGCCCCTGGCTTTACTCCGTTCTTCTTTATTGTCAGCAGCAGGTGGGAGGATGAGCTTGTGAGACCAGCACGTAGTTCATTACTACCTTGCTACTGTTCCAAATTGTGTCAGGAGCTGGGCTGACACCTACCTGGCTCTCTAGCCAAATACAAATAAGACTGGTCTGAATTTGGGTCACGTCTGAGGACAAAGCCATGAGTGACCTCTTCAGTCTGTGGTGTTGAGTGTATTTCTGTGCGCTCCTGGTCTCTGTGACACAGCACATACAGCCAAAGGCTGTAGCATTTAATCAGGCAGTGCTTCTCTAGGTGCACTGGGAGTTCATCTGAGCTGAGATCGAAAAGAAATCCTATGAACTGCTGTTTGCATGCCTCATACCTTCCCTTCCCTGTCCTGCAACAGCCCTGACCAGATCTGATTCCATAGCCCAAGACAAAGTGGTGCTATGACCCAACTCCTTCACACTGTAAGGCAGCTTTTGGAAGAGAGAACTCTGAAAGGCTGGAGAACAACATTGCCTCCCCCTTCTACACTCTCACACATACACAGTTCTGAAGATGTAAAGCCACAAAAAGGGTGGCTGTTCTCATTGCAAAGTAAAGCAAGCACCTGAAAACTTACCCTCTCAAAGAGGATTTACATAAGCAACTGCTGATGGTATGGCCAGGCACCAAGCTGATAAAACCCAGTTTAAGAGTAGTTCAAGAGCCTGCAGCTTCCCCCGACTCCCATAGCTTGAAGGTGCTCTGGGAAAGCAGTCATGTTTCAGTCCCATGAGAAGTCCATGTTTTAATCTGAAACCTACTGACAGCAACAGCAATGGATTTGGGATTAGACATTTGGGATTGTACCTTCAGTGCTTTGCACAGAAAGTATATTTGTATGTCTTTAAAAGGGGTAAGGAGGACAAAAAAAGTATTAAAATATATATTTGCTTTACAATACTTTTAAGCTCATAGGACAGCTTGGGAGAAGGCAGCAAGGTAGCAGAGGGTGAAGGACTAGCAAAAAAGAAGCCTGGGTGTGTCACAGGGGAAGGGAAAGGTTGTAGGAGGAAGCGTGGGAGGCAATGCAGACAAACTTACTAAATTGCAAGGCAAAACGTGGATTTTGTCCCCAAGCAAAACACCTCGGTAGGGCTGTCAGGTCAGGCTAATAAAGGGAGCTCTTCAGAGACTCCAACGTCTGTCTGTACTTCCTTTCTCACTAAGAGGAAAAATAATTAATAAGCACCTTCTGTCTGGTAATCAGCAACTATTTACATCAGCCTGTGTGAAGATGGCAGCCTCCTGATCACAAAGCACACCTTCTCCTCAGCAGTGCAGCTCCTGCTCTGTCAGCCCTGCAGCACTGCACCTGACCCCTTCCAGAAGGGGCTGAAGGTGGGCAGCACCCTCTGGACAGGCTAGAAAGAGAAACTCACTTTAGAGCTTTCTGAAGCCTCAGGAGGTATTCCGCAGCCACGAATGCCAAGCTCCAGTATTGGCAGAGTCTTTACAACAGAGGACTTGCTGTGAAGTGTAAATGTTACTGGCAATGCAAAATTCACAGTGAATTCAGTAACTAATGGCACAACTTCCTTTGTTTACTATGCAGAGGACACAAGAAAATTAAGCTAATCTGGTGCTTGTCCAAGCCACTGCTAAAAACATTTTTGACAAAAGCTGACCTCTTTGCTCCTGAATAAATATTAGCAATTTGTTTGCGCGTTGTGCAGCCAGTTTGGTAGACAGGCAAGAAAAAACGAGCAAAGAACTTATTCGGTCATTTTTTAACCCACAGCAATTGTCAAATAAATTATTCACAAATACAAGCTTCCATCATTCATCCAGCACTAGACTAAACACTTTCTACTAAACTTAGTTTTCAGCATCATGTTTCAGTTTATAGTTACGTTTTTCCCTAGGCAAAGCGAGCCAGTCATTAGACAACTCTCATAGGTTTCCACTAAACATGCTTGATTAAGTCTTTTAAGAAGGAGTAGGTGGAGGAAATTGTGCTTTAGAGTCAATGGGAACATTTCCATTCATTCAATGGGAAATGCGCTGGAAGAGATAACATTATTTTGAAGAGTTAATGAGCATGTTTAAGTCTGTACAAAAAAAAAAACCTATGCCACTGTTACACACTGCACTTTGTGAGGGACAGCTTTCAGAGTAAGAAACCAGTCTCAGCACTGGAGCTGCCTAAACCAGCAGTTTTCCCTAACACCACCCCATGGTCCTTCCTGGCACACAATGCACACACATGAAATCCAGCAGCATCATCCAAGCTCTAGTTTTGCTCACTCTTCAGTGGCTGAACTTCTGTGACTGCATCCAGCATGGTGGTGCTGAGCTGGTACAGGTGCTCACCTTTAATTTCTCCAAGCCAGAGCCACAACTGATGCAATTCAGTTTAATGGCTTGAGGATCTGGCCTCATTTGAAAGGGAAAGAATATGAAAAAATAAAATAAAATAATTTTAAACATTAATTTTAAACACTAATTCAAATATGAATTTCTGGAGTGATTTACTGCAATGCCACACAGCTATGCAAGGTCAGGATGACACACAAGCAAGAGACCTCTGAGACAAAGTAACTACATGGAGCTACTGCATTTGTAATTTCTGCAGGTAAGCAAATTGAAAAACAGGCACACATCAAGAGCACACCTTCGCTGCAGGTCAGCAAGGAAACTCCACATCATCGTTTTCTTCAAAGACATTTAGATGGATGCTGCCATTTCCCTAAATTTAGGAGAAAGAGGGACATGATGTACTATTCAGTCTATGCAAATCCATGATGAACACTATTGAGTTCATCTCTGCAGAAAGCAATCATTTTAAAAGAGTGGTTATCATGAGCCCTTTTCTTCCAAAGGAAATGGTCTATTTTATCCCCAGTCCAATCAGTTCCAGATGAATCCTTGAAGAGTATCCCCCAAGAAAATTATGCTTATTCATTATTGGCACATCAGCTCAAGATCCCTGGCACAGTCAGTGTACAAATGTAGAACACAAGGCAGTCCCTACCCTGCTGAGATTACAATCTCAAAAGTCATAGGTGAAAACAAAACAAAACAAAACAAAAAAAACAAAACCAAAATAGACAAACAGGCTCAGCAAATGTTGAAAGCTAGAGGTGTGGTGGAGGGCTCACATTCCTTCCCTTATTGTGCAGATGCAAGACATGCCCAGCCTCTGGAGGGAAACAGATGCATGGGAGAGACACGAAACTCTTCCCATGGCCCAGGCTGGCCATCCCTATCACTGCAACCTTCTTCTGCAGAGCTCACTCCTATCCTGGAATTGTTGTTCCAGTTGTAGATGTGCCCACGGTGAATATTAGCACAACATATCTAGATGTAAGACTCATAACATTCTCTCCTTCCCTCAGCACACTTGGCAGGTTCAGCTCTGAGCTTTCTAAAGGGCCAATGTTTGGAATTCTTGCTGTCTGCATTTTTTTCCCAGAACCTGCGCTTTAGACCTTCAAACTCAAGGCCTGAGGAGAAAGGCAATAGTATAAAAAGCTATGTGACTCCTGCCAAAATGTGTCACTTCAAGTCACTCCATCCAAAAACCACGAGGATCTGGCCAGAGTTGAGACCTGTAAAATACAGAGATACGTGGTGCAGAGCTGATAAGAACCTTCCCTTCAAATTTGTCCCAAAGCCCAAGACATTATCTATGGGATCAGACCCTGCGGGTACTCAGACGCCACTCTGCCTACTTTTTGGATCCCAGTGGGATTTAGGCTGAAGACAGGTGCCAAGATGCTCTGACTCAGGCAGTTGCAGGCATGCCCAGCAGCAGAGCTCCCCGTGCTCAGGGAGCACACAGGTAGGAGATGCAGGCACCGACCAAGGCTGGATGTCTTCAAGGTTAGATGGCTGCTCAGCACGGGGCAAAGGGGCATTGCCATGGTTTTGGGCTACGTGGCCTGAACTCCACTCATTCCCTGCTGCATGTGACAAAGCTCCCCTCCGAAGCTGGCCCTCATAAAAAGCCATCCAGCTTTCCTCCACACTGTTGCCTCCACTTAAATTAAGTGTGCCTAATCAGGAAATCTACTTAATTGGAATATCTCTGTTAAAAATCAGGGGTGCTTACTAACAATGACTGCATCTTGATCGGGATGGTAATATCACTTAATTGGGATGCCTTCAGGTATCTTAGTGGTTTGGGTTTTTTATGTCTCAAGCTCAAGCTAGTTTTGTCTGTCTGCTCCTCATAAAACAGCTTTCAGTTCCTCCTTAGTAATGATACAGGCAAACGATGATGTAAGTTACTTTAACATTTTTTGCTTCTGGCTGTTAGTTGGTGTGGGAGGGGCAAATTACCTGTTTCTGTGGGTGTTCTTGCCACAGGGGCGGTTACGGTAGTTGCAGTCTCCATCCCATGCAAACACTTCTGCCTCCGACAGCCTCCCTGTCACACGGCACCTCTCCAAAAGGCTCTAGTGAATGGAGAAACGCTGCTTTTTGCTACCTGGCAAGCTCATCTGAGCTGCAGGAAACATACCAACCAGAGTGTCCTATACTGAGTATTCCCTTTGTTACTGACTGTTTCGATGTTTGCAGTGCCTACAACTCCTGAGAGCAAAAGTGTGTGCTAAAGGAAAGCTGTGAATCTGCATTTGAACCAACAAACCACACTTACACCCCACAGTTATACATGTGCAATTATTTTTAAATGTCAGCATTGGCTAAGAATCTCTGTGTCTATGTTAGGGGTTATCAAGTTAAATAGAAAACTTTTTTAAAATGAATTATTGAGGGTACTTTTCTTCATGCTACGCTATCTTAAAATAGTTGTATTTATCAAGTGTAGTACCTCTGAATTGGTCATCTGGCACTGAATGTAGTCTGGCAATCTCTTCTGCTTTGCAAAATGGGGGAAATGACCTTGCCTGGTTTGGCTGATGCCATCCTCATAAGCAAACATTAGCCATGTTGCCATCACAGTCGCCCAGCCTGTCTCACTGGGGCAGGCACTGGGGTGTGAGCTGAGCAGGTGAGCTGCTGACATGCCAGAGCCATGCATCCAACACACAGAGCTCTTACGAAGGGGGCTAATGCCACCTGGATGAAAAACAAAGTCTGAAAGCTTTGCCTTTATTTAGTCAAAGAAGGGGCACTTTCTGGGGAGACATTGAAATACATACTGCCAAAGCCCATTTCTTCTCCAGTACAACTTTTCTGTTCAAATCATGAATACTAGTTCGTTTGCAGATTGGCAGAAATGGCACTGCATGTGGACTTACAGAGGCAAAGAGGGAGAGAAAGAATCAGAAACTGCAGTTGTAACACACCAGGAACTGCATGATGACTTCTTTCACCTTTAAATGGTATGCTGCCTCATTTTGAGGGCAGAGACCTACTAGAAAATGGGGCTTGCCCGGGGTCACAGCCCATGGAACTCCCGCAGCTGTGGGTTTCAAGTGTTTGTTATACAAGGTGCATTTAAAACACCACTTCTTTTGTGCATTCCCTGTGGTCTGTGGAAAATAATAGCTGTCTCTTGAGAGCTCTACTTTTTAAACTACTCTTTCACCTCTTTTTATTGTACTTTGCTTTTTGCAGAGTGAGACATTATTTTCCGTATGTAAACAAGCATGCGTTACTTCCAGCAGCGTGCAAATAATTGCAAAGAGAGCATCTGTGGCTTCATAAAAGTGCATATGCAGATATGTAACTTTTATTACTTATATTACCATAGTTCCTGGGAGCCTTAGAGGAGACTAGTTCTTTGGTGTGATTAATAACCATAAATGCCTTGTAAAACCCTTTAAACGCCTTGAAAACCGTGAGTGCATGTAGCTGTGCATGTGTGTGTGTGTGTGTGTGTGTGTGTGTGTAAATTCACACATCTCTGGCCACGCTGTGAAGGCATCTGCCTCTGGGTTTACCAGACAGCTCTACGAAGCTGCTCCTTGGAGTCTGAACACATCAGTAATTGGACAGCAAGGGGGAGGTTAAAAAACAGAAGTGCTTTTCCTGGAAACCAACGCTTTTTCACTCGCAAGTTTTATTGGCAAGCCTGGCAACCAATAAAGACATTCCTTGGCAGAGGGAGGAATATGATGGCCTGGACGCAGCTGGCATCGCTCTAGCGCTCACCTCCGACAGCGAGCCGCGCCCCGCGGAACCCGCGGCTCCGAGGGGTCCCCGCGGGGTGCGGAGGGCTCGGGCAGGGCTCGGGCAGGTGCCCCGCGGCCGGGGAAGGGCGGCGGTGGCCAGGGCGGCCCGGGAGGGGGAGCCCTTGGCCCGCGCAGGGCGCGCCCGCGGCGCAGGTGCGGCCGGGGCCGTGCGGAGCATCCGCGCTCCTCAACGCGGGGAATGCCGCTTCGCTCTCCCCCTCGCTCCGCAGCTGTCCCACACGCCGGCACCGGCGGCTTGAAGGGCCGGCTGCCCCCGCAGCCCTTCGCGGAGAAAGGGAGGGAGGTTCGGACCGGCAGCGCCCGGCCGGGGCTCTCAGCAGCGCTGAGCGCCCTCGCCACCGCCCCCCGTCCGCACCCCCACTTCTTCTGCCTCCCGAGAAAGCTCCCAGCCCTCAAAAACGACTATGGGAAAGGCAGGCAATTATGTATCCAGGGGCTGATGTCTATCTGCTACCTAATGACTTGCCAAGTACTTATCACTTCCCAGACTAGGAACTGTCGCTTCATTCTAATGTAAATAAACTCTTTATACAAATAAGTCTCTCTCTCCCCTCGTCTGCTAGAGCGATAGGAGGAGATGGAGCAGGACGGGGCTGCTGAGGTTCATACTCTCGGCTTCGTAGCTCCCTGTGTGTTTTCATTTATATGAATCCAGAGAATCCAATGGATTGAGCCCCCCTCCGCCCTCGCTGCCCCTCCCAGAGAAAGGAAGGAAATAAGGGAGGAAAAGGAACACAAAAGGGACAGGGGACCTTGGAAAGTAAAAGAAAAAAAAAAATAATTACAAGTTCCATGTCTGGCTATCTTCTTGTCAGTATAGGAGTGAATTTTTAACACCCTCAGCCGCTCAGATGATAATGTTTTACCCTGGGATGCCAAAGCTAGAGAACCTACCAAATAATTAAGTGTTTCTTACGCACTTGTGCGTTTTTCTCTGTGTGTGTGTGTCTGTGTGAGTGATAGTACTTTACAGAATGTACTTTACAGCAGAAACAACATAAGTAGTTTCCCACAGCCTGGTTTTTGTCCTTATTCTTAGTGCCGCGACATCTCTGTGACACAACCTGTGTCACAGAGACGAATTATAAGTACGACCGCGATAATTATCGTGGGAAGAAGAAATGCTCTGACCTCTCGATGTTCTCGGTTCTTCTTTGTAAACTAAACGCAAAATTCGCTTTTAGATACCGAACGTGGAATTAAGGTATTTCTCTCGTGAATGGCACGAAGCCGATGTCTGCTGCCTCATTTACTGCAAAGGATAATTTATTTCTCAGCCAAGAACGAGAGGCTAAAGATGCCACAGGGAATGGAGTGCTCATTTTCATATTAAGTTGTGTTACTTATGTCTCAAGATAAAAGACGCCCTGGATTGGAAAACTACCTCGGTACATTTATGGAATTGTTTACCTACGTTAATAAAACAACAATCACGCCTGTTTGCTTAACTGAGTACCACGCAAAACAGACCTTGCGTTTAGAGCTCGGCTTAATTGCACAGGCTTGAGACGGCAGAGGTGCTGGTGCAAGGAAGAGAGGGCGGGAGGAAGGGATTGCTGTCACCCGTGTCCAGCGGCTGCAAACTGAGAGGAGACTGTCGGCACAATAGATTTTTCTACTGGTGAAGCACAGATTTGATGCGATCACTTCCCTCTGCCCCTCGAAAGGATGTCAGCGGTTTTCTCCTGTGGTGTCGCCCGCTGTTTAAAGAACGTAGAAAGCTGCATCCTGAGATGCAGAGACGGGCTGGGTGGCTGGTTTCAGAGTTACAGGGACACTGCTATGATGTTGAAGCCAAAAGAAAGGGAGAGAAGCGAAGCTCTGACTACGACTAAACATAAACAGCCCGGGGCAGGAAAGCAGTTCACCTCCAGGTCTTTGAGAGGAGCGAGGAGGACAACGCGCAGAGAATTGTTTGGGTCCACCTGGGCTTTGCCCAGGTCAAATGGTAGTCCCGCCGCCTACCGCTCCGATGTCATCTTTCTTTCTGACATCTTCCTAAATAAGGTTGCAAATGACCACACACGCGAATCCTCGGAGGGTTTCAAGACAAACGCGGCTCTCCCGGCCTGGCTCTGCCATCGGGGCTCCCTCCCCGCCGCCTGGCTGGGCGCAGGAGGCGGCAGGGGCCGTGCCGGCCGCCCGGGGGCCTGCGGGAGAGGGGCCGAGGCTGCTGCGAGCCGCTCCGTGCCTCGGCAGAGCCAGGCGGGCACCCCCAGGGCGGCTGTGCCGCACGGAGGCCGGGCTGGCTGAGGAGGCAGAGGTAGGGCGCCCGGGAGAGGCAGCCCGGCCGTACGCCGGGTGGGTGAAGACCCAGCGCCAAGGAATCTTTCTGGGTGGTATCCAAAGACAGCAGGGGGAAAACCGATCCTTCTGCCTCCCTAAACCCGCTGCTTCCCCCCAACACGCTCACACACAAGCCCCAGATTCCACTATGAACCTTCACAATGGTGACTTTTGTGCCTCGAGCAGAGAAACCAAAGTCCTGCTGGGTTGAGGTCTGTAACTTAACACACGTTAGTTGCGTCAGTTGGCAATTATAACATCAGAGTGGCTATTGCAAAATATATTAGATGCAAAATACTTCGGATTAATGCCTCCCCCCTCCCCTGTACTGAAACTTCTCGGTGTTACTCCAACCTTTGCCTGTGAAACGGCTTCGCTACCGTCAACACTGTCCAGATAAAATGAAAAAGCCACTGAAGGCTCCGGGTCTCGGAGCGGCACGTTTCGGGCGCTCAAGGGAGCGAGCGGGAAGCCCACGGAAATTGTTTTTAACGGCAGGTAATACCGTGGGAAAACCGGATGACCTGGTCTGCATGGAAACGTGCTAAAATCCCCCTTTTCTTTCTCTTTTTCCTTTTTTTATTTTTTTCCCCTCAGCAAAACAAGAAAGAGGTTTTGAAAATATAAAGTGTTGGAATTGACATCTAGTCCAGCGCTTGCACATTTATTAATTCTGCCGTGGTGGGAGGAAAGGGAAAAAAGTGTAATTAGGCAGGAGCAGGTTAAAGATTCCAGACGATGAAATACAACAGGCTAAACGGGATAATGTATTCACCATTAAAGAACTGACATTTACTACCAAAAGGAGACCCGTTACGTTTGAATATGAAAAGGAGCAGATATTAAGCTACATAAATTACCTTCTTCACATGTCTTGAATCTCATTTTAAATACTTTTTTTTTAATAACCAACAGATCGGTGTTTCAGAGGAAAAGCCATACCTGCTGAAATACCACCAAGCAAACGATGCGCCTTTAGCACGCTCTAAAGGCATGATCCCCAAAGCAATCGATCACAGTAAAAAGTGTGGAAAGGGGGTTTCAAATCAGTGAAGCCAAAAGGGTCTTTTAAGGTATTTTGTGTGTCATGAGATCAGGATGGGTAATTCATCTCACAAACGCACCACACACACGTCTTTCCCGTACTATTTCCACCCCTTAAAATAGATTTCAGCGTGATCATTTCAGCTGATCTATTATTAACGCTAATGAAGTTTCAGAGGTATGGGCTACAAAGCGAATGAAGAGTACTGGGTTGTATTTCAAATATCTGAAGTATTGATAAAATAGACTACTGCGAAACAGTGTACACTAATTTCACCCGTGCTTAAAGTACGAAAAGAAAATCTTCCTTCTTCAAATATGAGACAATTAAAATGAAAATTTTAAAAATAAATAACCAAGCCCTCAGTCTCAGCTCCCTTTGAGTTCCCGTTAAAGTCTTATTCTGATTAGAGCCCAAATGTTATTTCAGATAGTTAGACAAAGGCAAAGCAAATCAAATCTTCATAGCAGAACCGGCCAAGCAGTTAAGAGAACATTAATTTTGTTCTTTTTCTCACCCCCACCTTTTTTTTTTTTTTTTTCTTTTGACACACCTGACATACCACGGAATCCACTTTGAGGTAGACTAGGAACAAAATTATGCTCTCTCAGTTTCAAATGAGTAAAGAGATAAAGTAAGGATCTTCTTTCCGTATCACACCCCACATCACGTAAAGATTACCTGAAGGGGCGAGCTACAGACCCCGTTCAGAGAAACGCGCCCGCGTTTATAAACCGCAGAGGCAGCGGGCGCTTCGTTTGCAGACAGAGGGAGGAAAGCCCAAGGTGGCTGATTAATAAAAAGGAGCTTTGGAGGACTCGTCAAACCCTTGTCAACCGAAGGAATGCAATCTCTTCAGAAGCATTTGGTCAGGCAGGCAGCTGGCTGCAGGCAGGGTGGTGCTGCTGGGGCAGGGGCATCCCACCACACACACACAGACACGCACACACACACAGACACGCAGTTTCCTCCTCGTCCCCGCGGGCGTGGGGGTGGAAGGCAGCTGGGGTGAGCTTCTGGCCGGGGCGGACAGGGAGCGGACCGGCACACCGGCACGGAGCCGGCCGCCGACACGAGCGGCAGCCTGGAGGGAATGGGAGGAGAGAGCCCGACCGGAATGTGCGGAGAAAACAGACCGAGGAGCTTACACACATGAAAAAAAAAAAAAAAATAGGGACAATAATTTAAAAAATAATAAGAGACGTAACATTCGTGGGGAAAACACGCGTGGCAGAGCGCGGGGTGCGCGCGTGGGTGGAAGGAGCTCCGGGGAAAGCACATACACATATATACACACACATATACACACATATATCATATATACTGGTGAGGGCACGCACACGGTGCGTGTGCCCGGGGTGCGTGTGTGAGGGCGAGTGCGGTAAGGACGCGGGAGTGTGCGGAGCGAGCGAGGGGCAGGGGCTCGGGCGGGGGCACCGCGCAAAAGGCGAGGCTGGAGGCGCCCCGCGGGTGCGCAGCGGCCGCCGAACGCGGAGCTCCGAGCGCTCAAGGCGTCCGCGTGTGCCGCAGAGTGTGTGTGGCCGGTCCCCGAGCGCTACAACTCCCGGAGCTGCAGCGGGGAATTTTTTTTTCCTTCTTCTTCTTTTTTTTTTTTTTTTTTTTTTTTCTTTTTTTTTTTTTTTACTCGGACTTTTTTTTTTTTTTTTTTTTTTTTTTTCCCTCCTCATTCAGAGCCCGGGGTGTCTCCCGACTCTCATTGGCCGGCTCAGCTCGGCGGGGCGGAGCTGAGCCGCCTGCAAAAGGAGGAAAAGAAAAAAAAAAGAGAGGAAAAAAAAAAAAAGGGAGACCGAGAGAGGAGAGGGAGGGAAAAAAAAAGGAGAAAACTGTAAGTGCGTAAAAAAGTTCTCGCCGTGGTGACGGATGCTCAAAAGTTCAGGAGTTTTTCCGATGCTTCCCAAAGCAGCCTGCGACTGAAAAAGAGACTGAAAAAAAGCGAGAGGGAGAGAGAGAGGGAAACTTTGCACTGGGAGATCGGGAAGGTGGATTTTTTTCTTCTTCTGCTCGCTTAAAAAAGCCAACAAAACACATCCCTCTACTTTTGTCCCTCCTTTGCAGACAACTTGTTGCAGATCCCCGTGGAACAAGGAACTGGGAGCGTGGGAGCCTCTTTGCAAAGGTTTTATTTTCTTAATACTCTTTCTGCGTTTGGAAGTTGCTTTCTCCGCTGCGATTACTTTTTTTTTTTTTTTTCCTCCGCCGTTTTCTTTTTTGAAACATTTTCCCCCCTTTTTTTGTCCCCCTCCTTTTTCCCCCCCTTTTTTGATTTTTTTTCCCCCCTCCGCGTGGAGCGCGGGAGCTCGCCGGTGGGCTTTCCTGGGCGAAGAAGAGGAGGCTTTCGGCGCTGCCGTCGTTATTCTTCCTCCCTTTTTCCGCGCTCCGCCGGGGGGGTGGGGGGGTGGGGGTTGCCCGGCCGCCCGGTCCAGCTCGGTCCGCGGAGCGGCGGAGGGGTGGAGGGGGAAGGGACGCGCTGTTTGGTCCGGCGGGGAGGGTGGGGGAAAGCTGACGGGAGGACATGCAGGCTCGCTACTCCGTGTCCAGTCCCAACTCCCTAGGAGTGGTGCCGTACCTCGGCGGAGAGCAGAGCTACTACCGCGCCGCTGCGGCGGCGGCCGGCGGGGGCTACACGGCCATGCCGGCCCCGATGAGCATGTACTCCCACCCGGCCCACGAGCAGTACCCGGCCGGCATGGCCCGAGCCTACGGGCCCTACACGCCACCGCCGCAGCCCAAGGATATGGTGAAGCCGCCCTACAGCTACATCGCCCTCATCACCATGGCCATCCAGAACGCTCCCGATAAGAAGATCACCTTGAACGGGATCTACCAGTTCATCATGGAGCGGTTCCCTTTCTACCGGGACAACAAGCAGGGCTGGCAGAACAGCATCCGCCACAACCTCTCCCTCAACGAGTGCTTCGTCAAGGTGCCCCGCGACGACAAGAAGCCCGGCAAGGGCAGCTACTGGACCCTCGACCCCGACTCCTACAACATGTTCGAGAACGGCAGCTTCCTCCGCCGCCGCCGCCGCTTCAAGAAGAAGGACGCCGTGAAGGACAAGGAGGAGAAGGACCGCCTGCACCTCAAGGACCATGCCCCGCCGCGCCCGCCGCCGCCCGCCGCCGCCGCCGAGCCCGAGGGCGGCCCCGCCGGGGGCAGCGCCGCGCCGCCGCCGCCGCCCGTCCGCATCCAGGACATCAAGACGGAGAACGGCACGGCCTCGCCGCCGCAGGCCGTGTCCCCCCCCGGCGCGGCTCCGCCGCTCGGCGCCGTGCCCAAGATCGAGAGCCCCGACAGCAGCAGCAGCCTCTCCAGCGGCGGCAGCCCCCGCAGCACCCTCCCCTCCAGCCGCTCCCTCAGCCTGGAGGCCCCCGAGCCCCCGCCGCCCCCGCCGCCGCCCCCGCCGCCGCCCCACCACCACGGCCCGGGGTTCAGCGTGGACAACATCATGACCTCGCTGCGGGGCTCGCCGCAGGCCGCCGCCGAGCTGGGCGCCGGCCTCCTGGCCCCCGCCGCCGCGGCCCCGCGCACCGGCATCCCGCCCGCGCTGTCCCTCGGCGGCTACTCGCCGGGACACAGCTCCGTCTACGGCTCGCCCTGCGGCCAGGGCGCCGCCGGCGCCGCCGCCGGCACCTACCACTGCAACATGCAGGCCATGAGCCTGTACGCGGCGGCGGGCGGCGCCGAGCGGCCCGGCCACCTGCCCGCCGCGGCCGCCAGCCCCGCCGAGGACCCGCTGCCCGAGTACGCCATGCCCTCGGGCGGCGGCGGCGGCGGCGGCGGGGCGGGGGGCGGCGGCGGGGCGCTGGGGCACGGCGGGCTGGGCGGCGCGGCGGGCGGCCACCAGGAGGGGCACCACCCGCACCCGCACCAGGGCCGCCTGGCCTCCTGGTACCTCAACCAGGCGGCGGCGGCGGCGGCGGCGGCGGCGGCGGCGGCGGGGGAGCTGGGCCCGCTGGCGGGCGCGGCGGGCTACGCGGGGCCGCAGCAGGGCTTCGCCGCCGCCCCCAGAGAGGTGTTCGAGGCGCCGCGGCTGGGGCTCAGCGCCTCGCCGGGCGGCGGCGGCGGCGGAGGCAGCGGGGCAGGGGGCGGCGGCGGCGGCGGCGGCGGGGCGGGGGGCGGCGGGAGCTGTCAGATGGCCTTCCCCGGCAGCCAGCCGCTCTACCGCACCTCCGGGGCCTTCGTCTACGACTGCGGCAAGTTCTGAGCGCGCCCCGTCGCGGGGACACCGCGGGAACTCCGCTCCGCACCGCGCCACCGGCCCCCGCAGCGCCCGCGGAGGGAAGCAAGCGCATCGCGAAAAGCTTTTGTACAGAGACAGCCCCAAAGCATGTCTTGGTTTGTTAAAGGACAGTGTTACTCCAATAACACGTAAGTTTTTTTTTTTTCTAATTGCTTTAAGAAAAACTTTTTTTTTTTTCCCCCGCCCCCCACCCGGCGCTCTTCCCAGTCCCTTAAGGTATTGTCATGCCCCGTGTTTAAAAGGGAGCGAAAAGTCCAGCGTAGAGTACCAGCTTTTTTCCCCCACCCCTTCCTCTTCTACAAGGACTTGTTTTAAAATGTAAATTGCGACATAGTAATTTATTTTTAATTTGTAGTTGGATGTTGCGGACCAAACGCCAGAAAGTGTTTCCCCCTTTCCTGAAAAGTGACGTTAAAATTGACTGAAACGCTGATTTTTTTTCACTATATATAAAAAGGGAAACTGTATTAATCTTATTCTATCAATATTTTTCTTTTTTTTTTTTTTTGTTTTGTTGAAAATATTCTGAAGGTATTGCATTGTTTGTTTATTAATAAATTACCATTCAGTTGGAATGATCCTTTACACGTCTGTATATTTTAATGCTTTAATTTAGAGAGAGAGAAAGAAAGAGAGGGAAAAGGGATTTCATAACTAACTTTGTCGCTGGAACAGCTTGTTCCCCTCCGCACAAATTCCAAAGACCATTTAGGAACTGCCAGGTCGAAAAATCCCTTTTCAGTCTCTTCTGCAATACGTTCCACTTAGTCAGCTCGCCTTATCCGCTAGGAAAAAAATACTTTCCCATGGCAGCTCTGAGTTGGCAAATAAACAAACACGTTTTCTTAGCAATTAATGGCAAGACCTGGAAACATTTGACCATACACAGGAGTATGGCGACATTACGTTGCTTTAAATAATATGCCTATGTAAGGATGTATTAAGTGATAACTCCGAGGTAGAAGTGCATGCACTAGATTCCAGACCATGTGTAACTATATATGTCGAGCTATTGATCGCTCTGTGTGTGTTTCAAATGTATTTATATCTGGGATTTACATATGTACCTATATTTAAAGAAGGATTACGTATTTATTTATAGTTTCATATACGCATTGCATATTTTTCTAAACTCCAGTGTATAGCAGATGCCAAATAATCTGTAGTACGTGTATTCTTAATATAATGCCAGCATATAAATCACCGCTTCTTAGAATTGATAGCAAAGCGTGCAGTCACATCAGTGAAGCCGCTCTGTAGCACTTAAAGTACTATTTTATTTCGGGGGGGAGGTGGGGGAAAGAGTAGTTGGGTTAAAGGGTACTTGTACGGTCTACCCTTACACCTTTACAGCTCCGCGTTACTCCCGTCCTTCAGGGACTTTATCAGTCCGTGTCTCAATTGCTCGGACTGAAATTATTTTTAAAATATTTTGTGTGGGTGAATTTTTCTTATACAGTTGCTTGAGTGCTGTTTTCGTTTTTTTTTTTTTTTTTTTTTTCCTCTCCTTACCTCCCTCAGTTTTCCTCAAATCGGAAAAAAATTTATTACCAGGGTAGCAAATGAGTGCTGCACAGACTGGCATCTTGTCATACCAAGAATCCTACCCTCTGGACAATTTACTATTAAGAACCTACGGTCAGTGGGGATCACCTTCCCCTTTTGTAAGTAACCACCAAAATGCAATAAATCCATTAACTTAAAAGAATCAGCCTTGTCAGTCAGACTTGGAAATAAGTTTATTTGATTACAGAAATTTAAGGCCTAAAATTTGCTTTCAAGATAATACAGTTTCCTATCAGAATCTCTTATCTAAAGGCAACACTTAGCAGTAATTGCTGTTGCATTGTTAAGCCTTACGCTGTAAATAAATACAAAGGTATTTACAGTTCAACCTGATTACCTCGCTTTTGAGCTGTGCTTCCCTTCCAAAACAATGATCCAATGTTTAGAAAACACCTTCAGCAGATGGAATGAACTGGAGGGAGTGTGTCATCTTTGAACGCGTTGGCTTAGAATGCTTTTATTTAAGTATGGCATAGTCTTTGCTTTTTCGTGCTAGTACCTCTACAAAGATTACCGGCCTTATTTACATTTATTTGTTTGCTAAGTTGGGTAAGAGAACCTCAAACGCTCCTTTGCTCGCTTGTGGTAAAGCTGATGAGGAGGACGAGCAAAGCTGAGCGCCTTCGCTCCGGGGACATATTTTAATTGCTGCTCTCTGTTTTTCCGCAGCAAAGGGAAATAAAATGTTACCTGTTCTCGATCGGGCTCACTTTCTGCTCCCCATCGACCCTGTCCCAGTACCAAGCGGGGACAGCTAAACTGGCGGCTCCCGCCCAGAGGCACGGCGGAGCTTTCGCTGCCTTACGCCCCCGCTCCCCCTCGCTGGAGAGGGGACCCTCGGCGGGGCAGCTCCCTCTGCCCCGGCAGATGGGTTTGCCAGCGGGGTGGCTGCACAATAAAACCATTCCTGCCCCCCGACATGTATTTAAAATAAAATTTGAAAAAAGGCAGAGGGTAGAGGCGATCGAGTCTGCTATTTGCCTGTTATTTTTGTTGCGATCAGGCGCCGGCTTTCCTGTAGTTTGGGTTTTCTCAGCGGTCTGCAGCGGTAGGGTGTTTGCGGCGAAAACAAATAGGGGGGAAAGCGGTTGTCAGCCCGGCTTGTTTAATAACCCGTTGCGTTGTGAGTGGTGCTGCTCGAATGGGGAAGCTGGGGGGGCCGTGCGTAGCTTGAAGGAGCACCGTGTGTAATTACGGCTAATGCTCGGGGCGGTGCGCGGCCCTCTGCCGCGGGGCGGCCGCGCAACTTGCGCTACCCGCGGCCCGGGCTGCGAAGGGGCGGGTGGGGTGGGCTCGCAGTCTGGGAGGGGGCAAAGGGAAACTTCCCCCTCGGTCTCAGGTAGGTCGTGTCGGGATCTTCTGCCCCCGGAGGAGATCCCTTTCCTGAAGTGACGTGCGTGGTGGCGGCGGAGGTCACCTCCTGCTTCTCAGTGCGACGGGCTGGCTCACCGCACACGCCTTCTTCGTCTTGAGTTTTAAAAACATTATTTATATTATTATCATAATAACAACCGCAATCTTTTTTTCTCCCCCTCCGCACAGCAACTGATCACAACGAAAATAAGCTTAGCAGTGCTGGCGGTGCCCGCGGTAGGCAGTGCAAAGTGCGGGCTTGGCCGCGGGGCGCGCAGTCCGGAACGCGGGTCCCTGCGCGGCATGGAGCGGACGGGGGTCGGCAGCTCCGGGCTCTGCAGGGCCGGAGCCCTCGGCGTGAGGCATTGCGGCCGCTGCTGGGATCGGGAAAGGCCGAGCGGGCTCGCTAGAAACCTTCCCGGGCAGAGGCAGCGCAATTGTGGGGCACGGAGTGGAGCGTCTGCCCGCGGGCCACTGCGAACATCGTGGGGCACGAACCCTTGTTCCTCTTCCTGCCCTCCTCTTGCGCACAGGAGGCGAACCCCAGCGTCCCTTCTGACCTGTGATTGTCTCCCAGCAGAACTGGGCCTGCCCTGAACGCCAAAAGAGATGCGGTCCGACCTTGCGCAGCGGTGGGCACGGGACAGGCAGCAGCTGAGAGGTGTCCCCGTAAGGCCTCGACATCTGCGGTGGCGGCCCCTACAGCAAACGGGGACATTTGGCCCCAGCCATGCCTGCGGAGAGGTCATTTAGGCGCCAGGTTAGCACGGTGCTTTGTGGGTTTTTTTTAGCTCAAATTGATTTTTTCCCCCCCAGACTCTGGCTTTGTTTTTCGTCTATGAGAAAACCAAGCAAAACAACTTTCTTTTTGGTTTAATGTTTGTTTGTTTGTTTTAAATATAAATTTGAGGAACCATTCCATTTACGTGGTGGTTCTGGTGGTTTCTCACTTGTCCTTGCTCATCTCTCACTTAAACCGTGGAAAACGTAGAGAGGAGGAATATTCTCATTTCTAAATTTCCTCCTTAGAATTTCTTCTTAAAGTAATTACAGCTCCTATTATGTTCTGCAAAGGTCATAATCAAAAATAGCAGAGAAGTGCATGCAAATAGTCGAGAGGACATGGATTAGAACCCCTTCGCTACCTCCACAGGCCAGGTCAGATGGAGATCATAGTGGGGCTGTGTTGTGGATGGGGACATTTAAGGGAGTGGTTCCAAATCGGCATTTTATGATATCTGGGGCCCTTTCTGATAGCCAAGAAATTTGGGAAAGGTATTTCGAAGTTAGCGGCTAGTTTCATAGACAGGTTCAACTTCGTAACACTCTTGTTGACTCTGGGGCTGCACCGTTTTGACCTGTAGGCTGCTCTGACCTCCCCAAAAATATGCCGCTGGAGCAGGACGAGCTTAGAGTTTCACCCTGTCCTTTGGAGACTTGGCGCGGACGTTTCGGGCGCGTCGCGCACGGCGCACGGGAAAGCCTGCGCGGGTTTTGCGGTTTTTGCGGGCGCGGAAAGGAGCGGTGGGCAGGTCGGGGCTGCGCGCCTGCCCCGCGCCCACGCAAAGATGAGCGAGAGGTAAGAGTTCGCAGGATTTATTACGTCGTTTGATTGCGTAGGCAAAAGCGTGTAGCGCCGAGGCGCGCACATGGCTCCACTGCACAGCGCAGGAGAGCTGCGCTGCGGCCCCTGGAAGCTCTCCCCCGTCCACTTCCCGAAATAAACCATTTCAACAGCGACGGCTAATTGAACATTAGCTTTCAATTAATTTCACTAGTAAAGTAATTTAAACTCCCCCGCGTACTCAGTCCATTTTCCCTTGTCTCCCTATGCTGGGATCGGGCGTGTTGGCTAAATTCATCCGCACTTTGAGATGCGCTGCTACTTTGATTCGGGTTTGGTTTTTTTTGTTTGTTTGTTTTTGTTTTGTTTTGTTTTTTTGTTTTTGTTTTTGTTTTTGTTTTTTTAAGTGGGGAGGGAGTTGGGGTGGTTTATGTTTTGTTTGGTGGATTTTGGTGGGGGTTTTTCTGGCTAGCAGGGAGATGAGGAGCACAGTGGTGGGCGCTGTCCGAGGCTGAGTTGTCGCTGCGCGGGGGCACAGGTAGCGCGCAGGGCGAGCTCAGGTTTACGCCATAAGCTGCGCAAGAGGCTGGCGTGCCCGAAGTGCGGTGTGAGGGAACTGCTCGGAGCTCCCCGGGGACACGCTCGGGTTGCGATCCCGTATCTCGGTCACAAGCTCACGGGCTGGGAGGGTACCAGTCATCATTCCGGCACAGGTTTCCCCCCAACCTTTTTTTCCCTTTTCCCTTCTGCCTCGCCTCCCCGGCGTCTTGTCTGTTGTGAATCCGCCCCAAAGGTGGTGCGGTGCCACGGTGAACGTAGCCCTCCTGGTTTAATTACGCTGGGGCTCATAAAGCCATTCGCTTCTTTCCAAAGTAATAAACAAACGTCGCGTTAGGTCAAGATTGATGGTGTCCATGCAATAAAAACGGGCCAGGTCAGGAAGGAATAAAATTCAATCAGAGCTCGCGGAATCATTTTTCAGGGGACAGAAAGACAGAAAAGGAGACGGGGGTCAAGGGAGACGATGTCGCCATTCACGACACACCAGCCGGGAGGGAGGAGGGCGGGGGTTAACGAGCGATTGTTTTTTATCAAGCGGAGCCTAATTGAACGAAACAATAGCCGCATGGAGGGGGGCAGAGGGCCGGCTCCTTACCCGGTAGTTGCGGGGCTGGGCGCCAGCCCCGTACCCTCGTGGAGGCACCGGGGAGCCCTCGCAGCACTGATGCGCCCCCCGTTCCCCCTTAAAATTATACACACGCTCCTGGGGCAGCGGGCAGGCCTTGTCCTAGGCCGGGGCTGGCAGGGCAGGTAGCGGCAGCCAACAATCGGGTGCCTGGGGGAAAACCCTGGGAGACCCCCTCATTGCCCAACCAGGCTACTTGGACGGACTAAGCCCCAGATCTCCCGAGGGTAACTCCGGCTGCTCCGGCGGGAGCGGGAGACCCCGGTGCCACTTGGAGCTGATTCTTTGAGTGTAGCTCGGCGGTAAAGCTGCTGGCTCCAGCAATTTGGCCAGAGGCTCCCAGGTGGTGCTCGCCGGACCCCCGACGGCCGGGGGGTGTCGGGCTCGGAGGAACAGGCCCGTCGGAGGGTCGCGGTGTTCAGGGAAGAGACAGCAGCACAGCACCTCGGGGAAGGCCCTTTCAAAAGAGCATTTTTTCGTCCCGGCCGGCTACGCCAGTGTTTTGTGCTGTGCGGGCCTGGGAGGCAGCCGGCAAAGGCTCCCTCCCTCCCTCCCTTCAGCAGGCAGGGTCTTTGGGGGGTGGGGGGGTTTCTCCCTCGCCAGTCCAACGCATTTGTTGCACATATCCTGCGACCTTTCAGGCCCGTAACTTGCGCCTTGCTTAGTATGCGTGTGCCACAAAATAATAGCTGTTTAAAAGCACTTGGATGGGGTGCGAAGGGAAGGCAGCCCGAGCTACCAGTGAGAGCTCACAAGCTCTCCGGCTGAATGAAAATTGGTTGGTCGGGATTTTTTTTTTTTTTTTTCTTTTTGCCCCCTAAATAAATACAGCTTGAAACGACTTGGGTGGGCAGGAGGGTGCAATTTGTGAGCCAGAGAGCAAGTGAGCTGGGCAGGCAGCCGGGCCACAACTTACCTGCTGGAGACTTTCACCTGACCTTTAGGTGTCAGGGGGCTAGGCTGTGCCGTGTATCACCCCACGTTCAGGTCAGCTGCTTTAGATTGCGTTCAGCAGAATTAAAACAACAACAGTGAAAAACCCCAAACTGGAATCCCCCCTCCTTTCCAGCCCCCATCACCTCTGGGGAGAATCCAGGAAAACCAACACATTTAGAACCATTAACTCTTAAAATAGCTGAATTTCCTCCAGTAGAAAAAAACGCAAATTATTACACTCATGAGTTCAGGATATTTATATATTATATGAATCGATGAATAAACAGGTCGTGTCACTACAACCATCATCCCTGGGAAGGCAAGTGCTCGGATCAGAAAAAAAAAAGCCATAAACGTTTTTCCCAAAACGTCCCTGGAATTTATTTACTTGCCAGGACATTTAAGCTGCCGGGTTTAATTTTTTTTTTTTTAATAAATATTTAAAATAAGGAAAAAAGAAGAATGGTTTCCATTGAACGATAATGAAAAAGTACTGATAATATCGTCCGCAGCAGAAGAGAATTGTTTAAACAATGTCGGTGCTTGCAAGACTATGCAGTATAAATACATTCCCAGCGCCGTTTTGATGCGAGTTTCGAGGGGAGCTCTATTTTCTGTATGTGCTGTCTATGTGCATTTCCCCGGTCCGATTGTGAGAAGGCTAAGGCGGTAAGCTGGCGGAGGACAGGTCTCCCTGCCGGCCCCGCGGCCCCGGCCGGGCATGCCCGGCTGCCCGCGGAATGGAACAGGACCGGGGCCGGGCGCTCGCACACACCTCGCCCCTGCCAGCGAGGAGCTGCTCGCCGTTTTCCCCAAGCGAGGATTTATTGAAGTGCTGGCGGCCAGCGCTTCTAGCCTCGCCTCTCGAGGATGGGATGGATTTAAAACCGAATAACGAATTGCAGAAAAATTACGACTTTCTACCGACGCCATTTCCCACCCCCCAAGGGCTCCGCCGGGGGGTGGGACGGTGATGGAGCGCGGAATGCACCGGTGCGAGCTCATTAGCAAAGCAAAGGTTGCAATTAGCGTCTGCTGCTGAGAAGCGACCTCTCCCCCGCCCGCCTCTCCTTAGCCCCCATCACCAAATAATTGCAAAGTATCTGTTGATGTTTTTCTTCCACCCGTCAAAACTTTGGAGCCCTGCCTGCTCCAGGGCTCCGTCCTGGTTTTGTTGTGTCTGGAGACAATGCTCCGCCAGCGAACCATCAGAGGTGAAGGGGGGTCACCAGGGGAGGCAGGAGCGCTGCCCTGCGAGCCGAAGGGGGCCTCCCCTTGCCGCCCACCCCTGCAAACCTGCCACCCACAGCCGGGAGGGACGGCGACCCCCGCCCGGTGCCCCTCTGCCAGCCCCGAGCTCGCCTTCCCGGCCGGGCGAGGAGCGGGAAGAGGATGTGACCCTCATGTCCGCCCAGGGGGGACGTGGCTGCTTTATGTGCAAGGCGTCGGGGGGAGGTGGTGGTGGCGGCAGCTTCCATTCTCCCAATTTACACCTAAATTTTATTTTTCTAAATACCCTTGCAGCACTCGATGCGTCTCCGGGAGCGACCAGAGCCGGCCGCAGAGCCACCACCACCCTAAGCCCGAGGAGCCGGGCAGCGCTGCCTTCAGCCCCCGATCACTTTTACCCTTCGGGCTCGCTCTCCAGCATTCGAGGTGTATTTTTAGATGGCGCTGGCGGTTTTGCTCTGCGACCCCGAGGCAAACCCCGCCGCTTTGTCTCGCCGGCCTTCCGGCCGTGTTGCCGGGGGCCCTGGGGCAGTGCGGTGCCGACCCCCGGCCCGGCCCGGCCCGCTGGCACAAGCGGCAAGGGCTAGTGCTCCCGTGGGGCCACCCCACCTCAGGGCTGTCTGCAAGCCCACGAGTGGCCGGTGGCCCCTGAAAGGCCTCAAGAGAAGAGGAAAAAAAAAAAAAAAAAAAAAGATCTAAAAAGGGGCTGTAGTGGTACTTTCACCACTGTCAAGACAGGTTCTGGGGGAGGGCAGCGGCCCGTACGGCCGAGGCGAGGGGCTGAGTTATGGCTGAGAGACGCGGGGCGGCGGCGCTGACAGGCGGCGGGCGCGGGGGAGCGAGCCCGGCCGTCGCTGCTCGTAATTCCCGGCGCTGCCGGGCAGGGAGCCGCAGGCAGGGCCGGGCCGGCCTTCCCCAGCGAGCCCCGGCCCTCTGCAGCCCCCTGGGCTGGAGCTGGACCCTCTCTGCTCTCCCCTCCCTGCCCACCCGAGTCCCCTCTGCCTGACGGGGCGCGCTCCCGGGCAGCCCCCAGCACCCAGCGCTGCGCAGGGTGAGCTCTCCGCTTCCCTGCAGTGAACAGGCTGCCCGGGCGGGCATTCCCGGCAGGGTCCCGGGCCCGTGTTCCCGGCCCCGGGCAGTGCAGAGTGCCGATAGTCTGGCCCTGGCCACCAGCCGGCCTTTCCCCGCCGGTGCCACGGCGGCTCCGGGAAAGGTTCAACCCACCTTGTCCTTTGCTTTGTTTGGTGCTGCTGCTGCGGGTGGTTGGAAGCTTGCGAAAGACGCGAGGGACTGGGGGCCTGCTCGGTTATTTTCCACTGGAGCTGCTCTTTTCCATTAACGAAGCTGCAGTGTCCCCATATGAGAGCAGAGATTGACGCGCACACGAAACTGATGTAGACAACACAAGTCTGCAGCTGGGGTATCAGCTACATATACCGTATCATCTCTCTAAGTAGAAGCTTGTTAGTGGTTTGCTTGGTTTTGCTTAGAAGTTATTATTTATTTCGTTTTAAAGCGTGATCATGTGGTCAAAGAGCAGGACTTTAGGCGCAATTAAGAACCAGGCAGGAAGGTAGTGTTGGGGGAATCGAAAAGCAGTTCTGACCTTTGCCAAATGGTAAAAAGCAGCTGGGCAGTGTGCATTTTGTCCCGTCAGTACCTTTTTTTTTGTCCCTACAAAGGCAGCAGAAGGACACCCAGCACCAGGCCACCGCGAGGGACCGCTTGGTCTAGAATCAGTTTTCGCTTTCCCATTCTTTTACCAATTTGTTCCCCAATATAGACAGAGAAACCAGAGAATGAAAATGCTTCTCTGGAGTGTGCTACAGTGAGAGATGCCAAAGAAAAAACCCTGAAGTCGAAGCTCCCAGTCCTCGGCAGAAATGTGTAAACTAATATTCAGATGTACCACAAAGCCTGCCAGTGAATCACTGTAAGCGAAAAAATAGTTCGCAGCGATACAAAAATGCCTTGTCATAGAAGCGCTGGGATACTTTTAACAGTTCTGACTCCGCTGGCCACCAAAGACCCGCCACCCGCAGCCGGTGGCCGCCCGGGCGAGGCGCTGCGGAGGGGCGGCCCTCGGTGCGGGCGGAGCTCGCCCCTCCCCTGCGGGCCGGGGGGCAGCGCTGCCCACGGGAGCCCCGCTGGGCCGTGGAGGGTGTGCGGGGGAGCCGCAGAGCACAGCCCAGCCCTGCGGCCGCACACACACGCGTGGGTGCCCACGGCACCGCGGCGAGCGCGTCCTGCAGGAGCTATAGCTGATCCACGCGGTGTGAGCGATGCAGGACACGCACCCACGGGAAAGGGGCTTAGTGTTATCTTACTCTAAAAAAAAACAACAAAAAAGTACAGCCATGGAGTCATACCCGTTAGAGGAGAAAAACCCCCACGCAGGCTCTTTATAAATACACCCACGGGAGGTGAGTGGCACTGTGTGCCTGATGCCGTGGGGTGGTCCAGGCCTCCTGACCGAGTGTCCGGGACCTGCTCGGCATTGGTCTGTGCTGGAAGAGCCCGAGGGCGCCGTGGAAACTGCGTGCGGGCTGGAGCGCCTCACACGCGTGGGGAGATGCTTGGAGGGAGCGCAACGGGGACATCCCTCTGTCCCCGCACTCCCTCTCCTCTCCGCCTTTCGAAGGCTCGTACTCTCTGCACCTGTAGGAAGGGTCTCAAGCAGCTGTCGGGCTCCCCCGTTTCCCTTTCCCCATTGGTGCTTTCAAGGAACAGCCCCAAAGGAAGCGGCTGCTCCGATACCCGGGCGCGCTCCGCTCCCACGGCGCCTCCGGCAAATGTCGCCCTTGGACACCGGCGCACGGAGCATCCTCCCGGCTCCCCCTAGGCTGCTGTCGAGCTCCCTCCTGTACCTGCATCACTTCCATCACGGGGCAGCTCCCGGGCATAGCTACCCACCCCCCCATCCCGCGACTGGCCTCCTCTTAACATGAGGGTCCCCCCCCACGAAGTTAAAAAGCAGGACATGAACTTCAAGAAACTGTATATCCTGTGTGTTGCATCTTGCTCATTGCCCACTTCCAGGCATAAAGTTAAAATGATGGGAGTAACTGGTGGGTGGAAGATCCTAAACCAACGGGAAATGTATGGGCTTGACGACCTCTGGATAACCCAGGTATCTTGGCACAAAAAGCAAAAAAATATTTACTCACCTTGAAGTTTCTATTTTTTTAAAGCTTTTTTTTATTTATTTTGTTTTTATTTCTTAAGTCATCTTTTGAAATGGTTCACGCTCCTGTCTGAGGTTTAATTATAGTAAGCAGGAAGAGGGTGGAAAGGGAATGGGTTGATTCTTTGGGGAGGGGAGTCAAAAACCAAATCTCCCCAGAATGAGAAGGTGCTGGACAAAAAGGCTTTCTGTGACTCATGCACACTCTGAAATGAAGATCTGAAAAACATATACAAGCCCCAGCCTGACTGGTTTGAAAGCGATTCCAGCAATTAGGAATTAATTCAGCATGGTCAAAAGGCGATTTCACTGCAAGTTATATCAAGTTATCCAAACTTTTACAGAGTTCAGGTGCTGGAAATGGGCTGCTGGGGTGGAGGTAAGGCTACAGGAAAGAAAAACAGGGAGTGTTCAGGAAAGGCAGAAAGGGGAAGCTGTGGAGCAAGTTCTGGAGGCATGGTGAGCCCATGTCTGCACCAAAGGTCTGCTGATGTGGAAAGGGGAGGCGTGAGGAGCAGGGAATGCTTTGTTTCTCAAATGGGATTAAGTACTAAAAATGTGCTGGAGATCTAGAGAATAGAAAGATGAGTCTCAATTAAAAATTAAATCAATGGGTTTGCTGGCTGATCAATTTTTCAGGTACAGTATGATCCTTCCCCAGTTAATGGCAGAAGACAGATTTAGCCCAGGCAGAGCTGACCCTGGGATGTGTGGGGCAAGAGGCACTGGGAGGATGTAGAGGGTGGAGGCAGGAATAAAGCTGGTCTTTTACACACAGACAGGCCAACAATAAATCCATCACAGGGAGGGGCAGCTGCCCACCCTGGTGGCTTATGGCTGTGCTGGCCATGGGTTGCATCTGTGGTGTGGGTCCTGTGATGCCTGCGGGGCCCAGCCAGGGCTCAGGCATTGGGATTGTTCCTCATGAGCTCCACGTCAGCATCCACCATCTCCCTCACCAGCTCCTGCAGGAAGGAGAGAGACAGATGAGGGCCCCAGCGCAGGGACAAATGGGCAGCATGTCAGAAATGCCCCAGAGCATGACAAGCCCCCCTGGCCCCCCACAGCAGAAGGAGAGGATGGGCTTTGCTGGGCCGTGCCCACAGCAGCCCTGGTGTGCACTGGGGTGCCCATAGCTCCCACAGTTTCTGCTTTCTTCAAAGCAAGGATCCATGCAGAGCCACCGAAAATGGGGTGTCTCAGGGTGCCCAGGTCACCCCACACAGAGGTGTCCCCCCTCCTTTCCCCTCCCTGTGAATTGTTTTTAGAGGACATGAACGCCCAGCAGGTACAAAGCACGCCAGAAAGGCCACTCACATCAAACGTGACTCTCGGCTTCCAGTTCAGCTTTTGCCTGGCTTTGGTGGAGTCTCCTTGCAGAAAATCCTGTGGAAAAGAAGAGAGAGGCACTGCAAGGACTGTTACCTTCCCCACCCCGATGGCCTCCCCACTGTTCCTGCTTCCCTGTGAGCTGAGCACAGACTGTGCCCCGCCATTGGACTCTTCCAAGGATGAACTATTTCTCTTGAAGATGAAATTTTAGTGGAAGCTCGTATGCCTATTAAATCACCAGGAGGCAGCATCCTTTCACCAGGCTATTCCAGATGGAAAGAGTTGTTCTTTGTTTGTGTGTACACAGAGGGCTTGAACTCCAGCCTTACAGCCATATAACAGTGAACATTTTATAAGAAGTTATTGTACACCTTAGTCATGGTAGTGAATGAGCTGATTCAAATTCTTTCCCCCCCATTTGTTTAAATAATGTAAATCACAGAGCAAGCATGACAACTAGCCTCTTTCAAATAAAAACATGATCACAGACAAACGATGCTGAAAGACTCTTATGGATATGGGTAACCACGTGCAACACCAGTAAACATCCAGCTTTTGAATGTGCACATATTTTTTTCCCTAGAGTATTTTGAGTATCCACATGCAATTAAAAGTCTAAATATCTCATAAACGAAAAAAAAATTGCCTTGAAACCATTACTGAAACCAAGACTTTGGTCATGTTTACCTTGCTGTTCAAATATCCTTAAAATTGCTATCACACCAAAACAATCCCACAACCAGTCATCAAAAATAATGTAACAAAATTAAACAAAGACCAAAGCTCCTTTAACTGCATTTATAATCCAATGCAAAATCTGACTGTATCTTTCTTTAAAATTGGAAGACAGTGTTTAAACAGTTAGCTTTTTCCAAATGTATGTGTTGATTGAATAAAATATATCATCACTTCTCACAAGCTGTGTGTCTTTGTAGCAATAAATACTAACATTATATCTGTCTAGGTTTAAAGAAACCCAAACAAACCCAGCTTGATTATAGAACAACAAAGCTAAGGCTGAATTCTCCTCTTGCATTTGACTTTATGGTGGTAACACAGCAGGCTTTCCAGAAAAATGCAAGGACTGCTTTCTCCCACCCTCTGACCAGCAGTGGAGCTAAGGAGCATTTTGTGAGTGTAGATTTTTTTAAAACTGCAATGCTGCATGCCACATTTTTCAGATGCTCTCTGTTGATCATATGTGGCTCAGGTCATGTTAACTTCCAAAATCACCTCATCCTGTAGGAAATTCTCCTTCATAATTGTGCACAAGAAAGCTAGACAGCTTGCTTCCAGGAGCAGAGGAAATCCACCAAAGGAAATATGGCACTGAAGGAGGGGATGTGGAACAAACACGTCTGCTGAGACTTATTCCAGGCAGCAGTTTTACTAGTTCAGTCTTTAGGCTAAGAAACATTTCATCCTGCCTTCAGAAGAGAGTAAACAGATGGATCAGAACACAATGATATGAAAATATAAAAAAACGCCACGATTTCCTTAAATTAGACTAAATGATTTCCTACTGCAGCCCTGTAATGGGCTTTTTGAAACTGCAGCAGACATTTGAGGCCAAGTCATGCAAAACTGCATCAACTTGAGGGATCCCCTGGAGGGTCGTGTGAATATGGATTGCAAAATCTGGTTTGAAATGGGAAAGACGCCCACTAGCTTTGATAAAATTTGGATCAGACTCTAATGTGCTCATGGAGGTGTGTCTTTTATCAGTTCAGTTTAATTTACATATGTGTGTATGTGTCTGGAAACAAGGAAATCCTTCCTAAAATAATAATTTCAGTATAAAAACAATTGCCTTTTATTCAGCCCTAATTCAAGCCATTAGCCAGAAGGGAAGTGCTTAAATATCACCTATAAAACTTAGATTTTCAGTTTTATAAATGTTTTGTAAGTAAAACTTTTACATCCACAATCTTTATATCAAAAACATCCTTTAAAACTAAGCATTATCTAAGACATTGACGTCCCATTTTTAAAAAAAAAATTACTAGGAAGCACAAAATGAATTGCCATGGCCTGCTGTATGTAGCTGCATTCTGCTTTTGAACAGCTTGGGAGCAGTCTTTTAACTGTCTTGGACAAATGCTTTTTCTTAAAACAGATTATCTAAAAAAATACTTTACCTAATTCCAGCCCTTTATTTAAAAACATAAACACTCATCTGCTGAGTAGGCCAAAATAAGGTTGGGGATAGGCTGAAAATCAGTAAAAGTGAAGTATTTGCAGTGCTGGATTATGCACAGAGATCACACAAACAACTAGTATGCTGAAGCTATCTAGGTATAAATACCCTCATATTTTTTCTTTAAAAATTCACAAGCTTTGACAATAATGCAGTAAAGGTATTAGGGTATAATCTGTGAGAAAAAAAAAACAAAAAGGGGAAAATAATGGAAGATTTAATATGTATGATAATACAAATCCCCCAGCTGACTTGGGTTAAAAGATTTTAAGTGGCTCTCCTGAAGAAATTTGTGTCCTTTTGAGAAACACACTTTGTTAATTTACTTGAAAACAGCATTACTGACAAAATATCTCCTAGGCACTTTTAGAAAGGTTAATTTACAGATGCTACTAGGCACAGAGGCCAAATGAAACCATAATATTAACACTATATTACACCTAAACTCAAGGTTTGATTGTACTTTTATTAGCCAAAGTTTCAACACTGGATGGAAATGATGACTGGAACAAAGCTATTCCTGATTAAAGGATTGTATTGCAGTCATGTTTCCTGTATTTTTCTACAAGTAGCTCATAATATTAAAACAATAAGGTAATTACAATAAAATAGGAATATAAAAAAAGCTTCTCTTGGAACAGAATGACTGCTTGTTTATATTGTTCAAGTCTTTCACTGAAACCAGAGATGCATCTGTCAGGCTTCCAAAAGGAAAAAAAACCCACAAACAACCTCACCATCCAAAAAATCCCCCTCTATCATATTCACATTAAAGTGTATTAATTTTTCAATACCAGGGCATCACTTTCTGGAACTACATCCAGATCAGAAAGTGAAGAAAGAAGAGATCAGATTCCCCTGGAGAAAACATGGATTTTAATCCTTTTCGGAGGTAGGAGGGTGGGGAGGTGGTTTGGTGAAATGGGGGCTGGCTCTTGAAAAACAGCTGCTGCTGAATATAAACTGCCCCATATCCCTGTTCCTGATGGAAAAGCACCTGATGAAATGACACCACTTCATGTTTTGTATTCCTGCAGGATTACTTTTTCTGTGCTATTGTGCTTTACATACTGACAGGAAAAGAAAGCCCTTTGACTCCCTGAAAACTCTGAGGGTTTAGATACTGAGCTAAGAGTTTATAACCCTGAAAACACTGATTAAGGCTTTCTGTTGTTTTTACAGCACTCAGAACATGAACATGAACATCAAACCAAGTCTTTGCTTTTAGTTATCCATTTTGTAAGGCGCAAGTCCCTTTTTTCCATGCAAGCAGTTAACATAACTGACTAGTAATGACAAGTTTTAATGGCACTCCAAGGGTCAGAAAAAATATCCAGGTAAATATTTAAAGGGAAGGAAGATGGAAAAGACAGCAGTAAAATTCTCTGTTTCCACTTAATATGAGCAAGTAAATTCTCCTACAGCTTTATATGCAGCTCACTGTCACATGACTGCCTCTCAGAGAACAGAATGAGTTCCTATGATGTGAGTTTTTCTGTTTTATATTTTCTGCTATCGAGGCTGTGTAACTGTGCATAGAAAATACCCCATTATTACTAAATTTGCTTTTGTGATTATTCAATTTTGTTGTCCAAATGCATACACACAAATGCATACAGATAAGCAGCAAGAAATTTGTTATGCAATGTGGTAAGGCATTTTAAAATTTGGTTTTTAAACCATGAGACAAAAATGTAAAATATTTTAATGTAAATATCACATTTCCTAAGCTCTTGTTCTGAGTGTTATTGCGACTCCTATTTTGTCTTGTGCAGTGATTGATCTGGTTTCAGTGTGCATCGTATCACTGTCTCATTCAATTAACTTTAACTGAAAATTTAAAGCCTCAAGACAACGTAGGAAAAAGGAGATAGTGTGGCCTGAAAGAAGGCCAAGGCTTCCTTTATCACTACAGCTCTGTTGATTCCCTTTCAAATATGCCTCCACTGAAGCCAGCACCCAGTGCCAGCTTTTGCTTTCTCTTCCACTAGAATAAAACTGAGATCAAGTCCTCAGTAAAACACCTGTGATGGAATTGTGCCCAGCTCTGCTTGCTGAAGCACAGACAAGGGTTTACCTCTAAAAATAAACAAACCTGATCTAAGCACACAACAGTATAACTGCATCTGAAAAGAAGCCAGGGTTATGTCCACAATCAGCACCACTGCTTGGAAGATGATTTGTTACCTCAGGGCTCCCATAGCAAAGAGCACTGACCCAGCTTGGTGGAGGCTCTGGCTTGAGTGTTTAGTCTTGCACTTTTTCACTCATGATGTTTTTTTCAAAAAGGATTTCAGGAACAGACAGGTTAAAGTTTCCTGCAAACCCCACCAGTGTTTTATTTTCCTTATTCTTAAAATCATCACCTTTAAGCTTTAACATTTCCCATTAAAAAAAAAAAAAAAACCAAAAACAAAAACAAACAAACAAAAAAAAAAAAACCCAAAAAAACCCCAAAAAAACCCCAAAAAACAAAAAAAAAAAAAAAAAAAAAAAAAAGCAGCAAAAAACCACCAAACCCAAAGATAGATACTTGATTAGACTGCAGTTTTGTGTTTTCATCATTATAATAGAATCCTAGAGGGTTTGGTTCAGAAGGCACCTTTAAGTTCATACAGTCCAACTTTTCTACACTGCGTAGGGACATCTTCAACTAGGTCAGTTACTCAGAGACCCATCCAACCTGGCCTTGAAGGCTTCCAGGGATGGGGCATCTTTCACCTCTCTAGGCAATCTGCTTCAGATGCTTCAGTGTTTCACCACTCTCATCATAAAAAAGTTTCTGCATTATATTTTGTCTAAATGTGCCCTCTTTAAGTTTTAAACTATTACCCTATTACCCTTTGTCTTATCACAACAGGTCCTACTAAAAATTTATATCACAGTAGTGTATATACTAATATTTATCTTATTAAATAATCTCCCCTTTGTGTGCTTCTTGAAGCATTTTACACAGCATTTTTTTAAAGAGGGTTCAAGTAGTAAATCTCAGTAGTAACAGAAGCCTCACAGTATGTGTGTGCATCTGCTGCAGCTTATTGCTTGGAGAACAGCCCTGTTGAAGTGTTGCAAACACATCAGGAGACTGCATGCATTGCTCACTAGGCAGTTCTTTCACCATCAACCTTATTCCCCATTCCCTAGTGTTCTGCCACACTTGCCACCAGGCCCAGGGACATCGTGTCTTAACCCACATGCAACACTGGAAAACAGCTACTGTGACTTCTTCTGAGCACTCTGTTGAGAAAAGTAGAAATATCTCACTGAACCAGAGCTGTAGAGCCTGTAAACATGAGCCTTACTGGTGCAAAATTCAATGCACAGCTCAGCTGAGCTTGGATCAAACCCCAGATGGAGTCACAGTGATGAGCCCTGTGCGCTCCTCTGCGTGTTCCTCTGGAGATCCACGGGACAGAGAACACTGGCTTGGCTTCTTTGCAAGGGGTAGTATTTGTTATAATATCTATAGTAACAGGGATGAAAACCCTGTATAATTATAAAACAAGAGACTCCTATCTCCATAGTAAATGTGAGGAGACTGAAGATAAAACACATTGAAGAGCGAAGCCCAAGTCTAACAAGGAGCACAGTAAACATCTCCAGGAATTTAAGATGAGCCAAAATGTGTTGTCGCTCAGTTTTCATTTTTTCTTTCCACTGTTCTTAGAAAAGCAAAGTTGTGGAGCAGTTGGGGTACCAAGGGAATAGAAGAATGCCAGTGAATTTGGTTCCTGATCTAAATTTGTTTTAATGCAGCATGAACAGACTGCTTTCCACTCTTGGGTCAGCAGTCTTTTGCAGAAAGGCAGTATTGTTCGCAAAGAACCACAGGAAAAGGCAAAAGGCAAAAGGCACCAATAGGCTGAAACTCACATATAACTAAATGCCATTGAAAATAAGAGGCATAATGTTTTTTTTTTCCCCTAGCATGTTTTCCTATGCAAATCCCCTCCCTATTCAGAAAGTTTAATCTTTACTAAAACCATGTTGAGGAGGAAGGGAAGAGGAAAGAAAGACTTGAGGAAAGGACGGATTCTGCACGGTGCTGAGCCCCTGACCATCCGATGGACCTCGGCAGGCTGCGAGTGCTGGGCATCTTTAGGGTAAGGTCATATCTCGGGACCCCCCTGCACTCCAGCAATAAGGTATCGACACAAAGCACACAGTCAATAAAACCTGAGCACGACCTCCGCTTTTCCGCCAGGAACCAGGGGCGTTGGAACAGCGGCTTTATCTTATCAGTTTGATAATCTTTAATTTGACCAGCTTCCAAAGGGTTAAGGCAAATGAACTCGGAGCAGCAATAAACATTAGGGCGATAACAACAGTAATGGAGCTCCTCTCCCTCCTCCTCCTCCTCTTCCCCTCCCTCCCCTGCGCCTTTTCCACTTCGCCGCTGCCTATCAGCCCCAAGCGCAGCCGAAGCCAGAGCTCTCTTTCAGTGACAGGGGGTGATAAGCGACCCGGGGAGAACAGCAAGCTGTCTGGTCTGCTCAGGAAGTCGGGGACGGGTGGTATTGTCCATCAGCGGGGCCAGCGGCGGCCGGAGGCCGGGAACAATGCTCCGCTCCGGGAAAACGGGATCGCTCAGCGCCGGAGCTGGCACAGATAAAGCGCCTGGGCAGGGGGAGCAGGCCCCGGGCAGGGGGAGCTGGCCCAAGCAGGGGGAGCTGGTCCAGTCAAGGGGAGCTGGCCCCGGGCAGAGAGAGCTGGCCTAAGCAGGGGGAGCTGGCCCCAGGCAGGAGGAGCTGGACCAGTCAAGGGGAGCTGGCCCCAATCAAGGGGAGCTGGCCCAAGCAGGGGTAGCTGGCCCCAATCAAGGGGAGCTGGCCCCGGGCAGAGGGAGCTGGCCCAAGCAGGGGTAGCTGGCCCCAATCAAGGGGAGCTGGCCCCGGGCAGAGGGAGCTGGCCCAAGCAGGGGGAGCTGGCCCAGTCAAGGGGAGCTGGCCCAGTCAAGGGGAGCAGGCCCAGTCAAGGGGAGCAGGCCCCGGGCAGAGAGAGCTGGCCTAAGCAGGGGGAGCTGGCCCCAGGCAGGAGGAGCTGGCCCAGTCAAGGGGAGCTGGCCCAGTCAAGGGGAGCTGGCCCCGGGCAGAGGGAGCTGGCCCCAATCAAGGGGAGCTGGCCCAGTCAAGGGGAGCTGGCCCCGGGCAGAGGGAGCTGGCCCCAGTCAAGGGGAGCTGGCCCTGGGCAGAGGGAGCTGGCCCCAATCAAGGGGAGCTGGACCAGTCAAGGGGAGCTGGCCCAAGCAGGAGGAGCTGGCCCAGTCAAGGGGAGCTGGCCCCAGGTGCCTCCGGGCCGGAATTGCCGAGGCGGAGACAGTGTCCCTGCTCTGGGTGCTTGGGAGGAGAGGCCTCGGCCCCGGGGCAAACACTGGCAGAGCTGCAGGCACAAGAGCCCCTCGCAGGGCTGAGCATTACTCAGATCTGTCCACTTGCCAAGCCAAGCCTGAGAAAACATCTTGGCCACTGCTGTCCCTCGAGCCAGATAAAATTCCTCCCAAATTACAGCCCGATATCCCCGAAGCCAGTGCTGAATTTCACTCGCTTTGGATCCGGAGCTGAGCTCGCTCATCAGGAGCTATCCTGCACAGCTCTGTGCCAGGGCATCCCCCAGCAAAGTGGGACCATGGCTGCTTCTCAGGCTGCCATGCATGAGGCAGTCCCAAAAGTCTTCCCCCTGCCGCAGGGAAAGCCCAGCAGAATTCCTGCAGTCAGGTGGGTGCTCCTTCCCTCCTAGTTTGTCCTGAGGCCCAATTCTGCACGCCTGGGAAGATGGAAATTGTTCCCCAGTCTAGATGTAAGTGCAATTGTAACCTCAGACCATGGCCCTGCAAAGTGCCAAAGAGGCTTGCAAATGGCAAGATCATTTCTAGTTCACAGGAATCCTTCTCCTAAGTAAGCAGGGAACTTCTGGAGGAGAGAAAGAAAATCAAACCCATTCCATTTGCCATATACAGACCATAACTGTGATAGTTCAGGTATTAGGGCTGGACAAAATCCCAGAATCAGAGAAAGGTTTGGATTGGAAAGGACAGTAAAGATCATCCAGTTCCAATCCCTCTGCCATGGGCAGGGACACACCTTCCACTAGACCAGGCTGCTCCCAGCCCCATCCAACCTGGTTTGGACACTTCCAGGGATGGGGCATCCATAGCTTCTCTGGGCAACCTGTTCCAGGACCTCACCATCTTCACAGTAAGGAATTTCTTTGTAATACCTCATCTGAACCCTTTTACAGTTTAAGCAATTCCCCCTTGTCCTCTCACTATGTGCTTTTGTATAAAGTCCCTCTCCAGCTCTATTGTATGTCCCCCATAGGTACTGGAAGGCTGCTCTATTTCCATCTTCTTTTCTCTAGGCTGAGCAACCTCAAGTCTCTCAGCCTGTCTTCATAGGAGTTGTGCTTCAGCCCCCTGAACATCTCTCCAGCCCTCCTCTGGCCTTGCTCCAGCAGAAACTCATCCTTTCTGATATGTTGTACCAGGTCATCCAAGCACGCACATCACATCTAAAATCTTTAGCCCTAAAATGTTTGCTAAAATGGAAACTAATACTTATCAAAGAAAGATTTTCTTACTCTTATAACAAAATAGAAATGCTCTTTGCAAATGCTGAATACTACTCCCACTGACTTCTACTGCCCTGTAGTCTGGCTGCTGCTGTGTGAGCTAACCATTCCATGTTTCAAACTAACCTGGCCATTAAGAGATGTCTGAGTAACATGGATTTTACATGACATGGGTTAGAAGCATTTGTGAATTTTCCTTTTACAGCAGAGGTTTGGAGGAGGTTGTAGAAGAACATGTTTCTTCAGGCTCCCTGGAGAAATGTGTCACCTGCACATCACTAAAAACCAAGACCCTGTGAGAAATGTACTCTCTCATATGGATGGAGATCAGCTGTAGTATAGGAAAAAAACAGGTTTTTATCTTCTCACTGGTACCTTCAAGTCCTGCTTTTGCACTCTATTCAATGTGTTTTCTTCTTGCTTTACCTGTTCTCCTCTCTGACAACTATTTTGGGGTAGAGGGAGGGAGTAAGATAATAATGTCCTCATCATATGTTGTTTTATTGTTGCATTATATATTTAGGTGAGGGCATGATACCTTTAAATTTTTTACATTTATTTCTCACCATTTTTTATCTGCTCTGATTAGTTTTCTCATCACTCCCTACTCTTCACATGTTCTGCAAAAATCAGGAAATCACTTTGTTGTTTGGTTTCAGCTGTGTTTACTGTGCAGGAATGAATGTCTTTTTCAGCTGTCTGACATGTCAGTATCAATAGGAAAACTGATAACCCCACCAATCCATGCTGCAATCCTACTTAATTTCTTCTCTTCTTCCACTAAGAAATACTTCATTTATAGCACCTTATATTGGAAATGTAAACAAATTCAGTTATCATCCCTGGTCAAATACCAAATGTTAAGTAACAAAACAGTAAACATTAGGACAGCTATCCAGCTATCTTGTATTTTACTTACAGATACATACTTAAATACACTATATTGCCTATATACATCTATAAAAACAGTTTCTGTCTATGCTCTTTTTTCACCTCACCACCCGAAGTTGGGCAGGAGAGATGACACCCCCTTCCTTAATTCTTACAGTGTCATATGAACATCTGTCCCTCTGAAGCTTGTGGTAAGACTTGGGGGAAGAGGACAGAGAGGAGGTTGATATTTCTCTCTTCCTGTCTTCCTCCTGCTATGGATTGACTAGTACATAACATGGAGGATGTTCAGTCATTTCTCATTGTTTGAAAAGAAATTGTAAAATCCTCCCTCCCTGCAGTATGGGGGGATGAAGAAGGGAGCTGCCTCTTCTCTGGACAGAGTCACAATCTGCCTTTTACTGCTGGCTGTTTTTTTAGAAGCAGCCTCCCTCTGCACAGTCATAAACCCAACCTAATTTATGGGATGCATCACCTTATCCCCCACCCCTCACTGCATTCCAATTTCTCAATAAAACCCCCATCTGATTTGAAAATCCTTTTCAAGACAAAATATCTGGAGAGAGTTTAAGCTGTGAAAAGCTTAAAGGGAGCTCAAGAACTGAGATATTTTTACCCAAGTGGGAAAAAAAATTCCAAGTCACCATATGGAGGGGACTCAGAACATTATACTGTGGGGCTCCTGTCTGCAAAAATGAACCTATCCTTGCTTGAACACAGTCACAAGACAAGCAAGAGTCCACAAAAGGGTTAAAATAAAACAAGGTAGAATAATTTCTGATGCTGAGTATGTCCTGAATGTATTCTCCTGTGCACTTCATAGAGAAGGAAGTCCAAGCAGTGGCCTTTCACATGACATCATAAAAGCCTAATTTATCACCAGCCACCAAACATCTAGAAAATCATAACATCCTTTCAGGAAAACCATGTGCAAGATAATCAGACTTGCTTTGATGAAAGATTTAGTGCTGTAGTCCAAGTAGGACACTACAAAGAAGAACCCTTTGCAGGTAGTAGCACACAACAATGCATGTCACATTTAATGTTTCAAACTCACACTTTATTCACTAAAAAGCTTATGCATTTCCTGCCCATAAACAAACGTTGTTTTACTCTGCATGTGTGATAAAACACTCACCACTGGTCTAGTCCTGGCAAGGTAGGCAGCTGAATATCTCTTTTACAGATGAAACACATGCTATTGCTGCACATAAGGGCACTGTGCTCCCCATTCCCTCATCTCACAGTCCCTTGCAAGTGTGTTATGGATGTGGACTGAGTATGCCACAGTTTGTCATAGCTTTTGAAAGGATAAAGTCCTCCCATCATGGCTACGCTGAACCAGGGGGTGCATTCCCCCTAACAAATTCCAAAACATTCTGCCTCTCTGTCCAAGGCTCTCACTGTTCTGCCTCATCAGTTTTTGTTGACTAGTGTAACCTGACTGTCTTGATGGAAAAATACTGCTCAGCAAGCAGTATATTGCCGTAAAATCAATTGGTTTCACATTTGCAAATGAAATCAAACAAGTCTGCTGTGAGTGTTGATTAGGCAGACAAAACAGCACAAAGCAATTAATGAATGGCTACAAATACCAGCTACCATGGTGTTCAAGACTTTTTTTTGACTGTAGGTTTGTTGGTGTGTATTTAAAGATGCACAGGATTCCAGTTGCCATGCAGTTCACTGATCCTGCTGCTTAATAATCTGACCCTTAGGCTCCTGCTGGTCAATGGCCACAGGTTCTTCTGGTCTGACTGGAAAAATAACCAGATTTTCCACACCATTCTTGGTAGTTTGTTGTTGTATATTCTCTGATCTTCATTAATAAAAATAACTTCCTATTACATTTCCTGCACAGGAAAGCCTGGGAAAAAAAAAATCATAGTTTTTCCTATGACATCTTTCACTTTCAGAACAGACATTAAACTCACCACACAATCTTCCAATAAATCAATAAAACGAATAGAACAATCTTATTTTCTTTATAAAGGTCAGTGTTTTGTTGTCTTCCATCCTTCCCTTACCTTGGTATTTAATTTCTCTCACTTTTTTTATTGTCTAAATATTTCCCATGTTTTGGTGAAGTTATTTTCCTGTAAAATCCTATTTATCTCTTTTTGTTGTAAGACATATTTCTTTCCTAATTTGATGTGTCTCCCAGTCTTTCTCTTTCATTCAAGCTTTTCCCATTTCTCTTTTGAGCATCAATCTCCTGCTCACAAACATAAACTTCAACCTCTCCTTACTTTCCTATCTCTCCTTCATCCTCAAAACATGTTACCTCACAATGAGATTTTCTTCTCTTCTCCTCATTTCTACTATACTGTTCTTTTCACTTGAACATTTTTTCAATTTATTTTTTCTCTTTATCATCAGAGATTTGTTAATTTTTCTTTTCCAGTGGTACTCTGTCACACACTAGCTTTCTCTTTCCTCAGGATTTTCTGTGGAACATTGCAGGGTTCTGGAGGACAATTCATATTACCAGTAACAGCAGAGATTTGCTGACAGGGCTGAAACTGTGCTGAAATAAGTTTTAAAGAAGCAATAAGATATCCCAAAGCTCACAGTGCCAGTGTAAGTAGGGGTAAAAAGCAGATACATTGACTGCTATTACTGTTCACAGTAGCTGCCTATAAAATTCCACAGATTTGGCAGTGCATTAGCCATATTCACTTTAAAAGCATGGCTAATATGCTCTGCTTCTTTCCAAAGCATCACCAAATGCATATACCACTTCTTGAAATCTGTCCTCTCAATGACCTTCTTCTCTTAAATATTTTCAACTAAAGAAGAAAGGAATTTTGGATCTGTTACCAAAAACTTCTTCATTACTTCACCCTGCAGCGGTCAAACATGAAAAACTTCATTACAGAAGGAAAACAGTTAGCATTTTCTACTGGTCCTGCCCTACTTACCAAAGCTTCTCTAGTTCCACAATTAAAAAGCAAGCAAACTGTTCAGGCATACACAGCAGCAGGCATGGGCTCAGAATACTCCAATGTTTTCACCTGTATAATGTTTAAAATGTGAGATGCCTCATCAATCACTTGACTACTTTACAAGGAAAATGTCTCTTGAGACCACTCACACAGGAATCATTTATTGCCAAGTTTCAATGTGAAAGACAGAGCTGTTCCTCAGACAAGCAATCCTATTTTTCATTCATGTTTTGGCAGGGCAGAGATGCCAGGTAAGGGTCCCATTATGCATTGCACAAACACAGAAATGGCAGCCCCTTCTCCTAAAATTTATCAAAGTCAAATACCATCTCTGTTAGAATTCATCTACAGCTCTCATCTCCTTTTTAGTGCAGGTCACCAGTGAAACTTTCTGGCTTGATTTACTTTCTTTGATTTCTATTCCAGTGTAACAGCAATACACATGAACACACAAAGCAATGAATTACAGAATTTACGTGTATCTACCGAGAATCTCAGAAGCAGCTGAAGAAAGCTAGATAAACATCTTGGCAGCTTCATTCCACTTGTAACCTGAGCAAGACTTCAACTAGATGTATTGCCACTTAGCACAGAACTGCCTCACAGCAGCACAGCAGTGACAATGAAGGACCACCAGGGAAGATACAGATTTTATATAATTAAGCAACAGTAATATTACAATGGGAAGAAAGCTCTGTCACCCCCACCTTATGAAGCTAGGAGGCAGGATGATTTAGGGCTTGACTTAGGAACAAGATGAGAACCCAGGCTGTATCCCACCATTTCCCTATGATGTATAGCTTACTACAGATGAAGAAGCCAAGCATTCACACTGCATCTGGCACAATTTGTCCTGTGTAAGTCCTTGCCATTGATTTGGAGTGAGCAACCTCCCACAAGCAAACTGCTCCAAATATGAATGGTCATACAGCACTGTGATGCAGCAGGTGACTTATTTAACCATATATTTCTCATTTCTCTTCAGTTTAATTTCTATTTCTGCCCCTGGGTTTTTGTTTATAGTGTCTTTTACATAAAAATCAAATACTCATAGCAATACTAAAAAATTACCATTGCTTCCTCAACTTTTCCACTTCAGGCTGCTATGATTTTTGACTTGAGAGTAACAGAACTTATGAGTTTATTGGCTTGTCTTTTCTACTCTAAAGATTTAATTTTCAGATGAAAAACACTCAAATAGACCAACTGTATCTTTTACAACTAAAACAGTATTTTAACTCCATATACTGCAGTAAAGGCCCACAAACTTACTATTCCATACAGGCAGTGACCTGAGAGAGCTCTCACTTTTCACAGCATCTTTGGGCATAATATATATTTAAATATTAACAGTCAGGATCATTTTCATCAACATGAGAAAAAAAGAAGTTCAGATCTAATCAAGAGACAGTTGTCTCCTGACACTGCCTGCTCTATGCTTGCTTGAGCACGTAGGCAGCAGCTGGCACTTCCACAGCTTGATCATTACTACTGCTCTTCAAATTATGCCTGTCACACAGGTTAGGAAAACATGAGTAATTAAACATAAACAGCGTCATAAAATAATAGTAAGAAAAAAATTAATAATCATCCGAATGAGTGTTTGGGGCAACTCCCTACAGCACCTTGGATTTCTGCCCCTTCTGCTCAGACAGTTTTCCTCTGTGCACTTTTTAATTATTTCCTTCATGAGTCCTTTAAGGCAAAGAGGTTTGTACAGGCGGGAAAAAAAACACGTAGTAGAACCGATGAGAACAGTGATATGCAAAAAAGAGAAATGCCAATTAAGTATTCCTCAACTACTGCAGGCTGACTCTGAATTGCTTATGGCAAGGACTTATGCCTCACTATGAAACTGATAGTTTGAGATGCATGGATTTCAAAGGATTTTAAATGCAAAATTTCAGCAGCTGCTTGTTCCTTATTTGAGCCACGCACTGCAGCTGGTCACCTGGTGCAGTATCTGTCTTCTGGCCCATCAGCTCCTTATAGCAAGTTCAGCATTTAAACTGTATGGGGGTCAATGCAGAAATTCTGCAGTCCTGCAGCCTTGGCAGTACACACAGATGTTTGCTGCCTTTTGCTCGAATAGTCAACAACCAAACTAATTCCTAGCTCAGTTCTCATAGTAAACCAGCATAAAACAACAAAACAATAAAGACGGAGACTTTGGACCATGTTATTAACAGGCCTAAGCAGGCTGTTGTAGCCTATTTTAGTGCACATAGTTACTGGAACTGAGCATGCAATTCTGGTAATTGCATACAAAAATGACCAGCTACATGAGTAACGGGACATTTGTCATCTGCAACTCTTTCTGTGTAGGAACTCTGTGAAATGTGTGATCCTTCATGATAGCAGACATGCAAATGCTATGTAAGAGCAGTACTGTTTTCAGCTGCTTTACATCCAGAATAGTTATTCACATATTTAACTAGAAGGTGCAAACAACTTGATTTGCTCCCACTTGGTCTGTGTTTTGCATGGGTATGAATTAGACAAAGTACAATGTAGGGAAGACTCGTGCCTGTCTACATAAGAAGAAAAATAAGTGTAGCAACATACATAATGTTGAACACATTTAAATCCACATATTAAAAGAACATTTAGAGATGGTTGTTGTTTTCATTTTTGCTCATCTGTGTGCCTCAAGCTATATATTTTCATACAAATTTCAGCATCTCTCTGAAATAAAGTTCTTCTTCCTACAAACCCCTAAGTGCTTCAACTTCTATATTCAAGCTGAAATTGCTTTACTGACCTCATCAGAGGTGCTAACTAGCATACTAAAAGTATGCTAGCAATTCCAGACACCTGCTCATGCTATCTAACAGAATATTTTTTGGGAGAATAGCCACTTCTGGGGAGGAGGGACTTGCACATTCCCATGCAATCTCCCACTGAAATCATCAGGAGCCTGACCAAGAAGTGGCTGAGTGGGCTAAATACAGCCCAGGTTTGTAATGTTCACACCACTGTTGGTAGCATACCACCAAGCTACACTCATAAATTTGGCAGTAGGAAGAAATGAACTGTCCCCATGTGCCATTATTCTTGCTCTTTATATGTCTGCTTGATTTAGTCCATTTTCCACTAACATGACTAAACTCAAAAGCAGATTCTCCCCTTGGCTTCAGTGCTTGCTTTAAGCTTTCTTTCTCATAGCATAGCATATCCAGCTTGGTTCCTCCTTGGGTCAAGTGTAGTTGGATATTCCCAGTATCTCCAACTGTGGTTATTTTAATCTTCCATTTGATGTTTTTCTACTGCTTTTCTTCCATTTCACCATTACCTTCCTCTGCATCTCCTTAAAGACTCAATCCACTGTCCTCCCATTTCTCAGCTCAGTGCAATCCCCATCTTATGCTTCCCTAAGGCTTTTCTACCTTTGACACATCTGAATATATTTCAATCTTTGGTCACATCTCTGAACAGGGTGTTCAGTTAAGTTGGCTCCCTTCACTAATCAGCTTTTCTGCAGAGTTTCTTGCCAGGACTGGGGAAAATTACACTCAGATTCATTTACTAAGATGTAATAAACTTCATGTACCATTTAGCAATGTACCATATGTGGCAATTAAAAAAAAAAAAAAAAAAGGTAGATGAAACCAGAGGAGACCCTCTGGCTCATTTATGGACTCAAAGTATTTCTGGGAAGGTCACAAATCTCCAAGCTATCTCCCCAAATTAGATTTTGCACTTGGATTTCTAATTTAGCTGAAAGATGTGTAAAAACACATGCAGCCAGACAGCTCCTTGGCTATACATCTAAGGAAGCTCAAAGCATAAGTTATTACTTCCAAAGTCAATTGTAACTTATGCTCACTAAATTGGCTCCAGACCCACCCTTTTCAGACAGTAGTATAGGAATAATTTATTCTTCTGGTGAAAAGCACCCATTTTAGCTAAACCACACCCCCATCTGGGAGCCTCACCAGCAGAAGTGCCAAAGGCAGAGGGATCCAGAGGTGCAAAGGGCTATTGGAGGCTGGAGGAACAGGGGTGAATAAAGCCCAGTATGTGTTAGTGTCTGTCAGCACGCTGAAACATATAACCTCTCCCTGACACAGGGGGTCCACAACACAAATCTGAGAGGAAAATTTGTTCCTGTGGTTCAATCATCACATTAGATGAAGAGGTTTCCTCACTTTTAACATCCATTTGATTTATACCAGAAGTCCTATGGATAGTGGAGAAATCATTGCAACTTTCTGCATGTTTTGATCTCCATCCTCAATGTGTATCTTGTTTTCTCCCATGGAGAACATGCTGTACATAAATGTGGCACAAGATGTTCGAGAGCTCTATTTTAGACATCTACCCCAAGGGCCAAGTTAATTTCCTTACCAGTGCAGAGGTAAAGAACCCTGCATAAACTAGGAGCTTTTCTCTCACCTATTACACTGGAAACCTGAGTTGAACTAGGTACATGAGTTCAGCCCCTTGCAGTGGCAGCAGCGACTCGAAGCCATCTGTGCCACAAGAGATTTAACATTCCCATGAGAGATTGCTTCACTAGCTTTCTACAGGAACACTGACCTACACACAAGGCTTTTCTTCCCCCAGGTGAGCTTCTGCATCAGCAGCTACCCGACAGGAACCTCCTCATGGGAGATCTTTAATAGCAGGAGCTGCTGAACGAGAGGGAACTGCAGAAACACACTTGTTGCCAAACTGTGCATTTAGTTGGAAGGAGGAGAAACAGATGGGGAAATCACTCTTCAGACAGTGTTTACTAGCACAATCAGCACCTGAGGCAGCACTTATTCAGGTGCTGAAATTACAGAGGTAAGTTTTACGATGAGAAATCTATTCCTCATATGACAGCTGTATTTCTCATCATGGATCATAAAAAGTAGATGATCCATCAGATAACTACTTGATTGCAACGTGCATCACAGTAAAACCATCAGCCTTCTGTTTTGTTTTATGACCCTGGTTACATCTGGAATGCTTTCAAGAAGGATGCTTTGGGTACAAACTGACTCAGGAAACTTACTGGTTTGCTGCTTACATGGTAGTAGACAGAAAGAGTAAGGAGGAATGGTAGCAGGAATACCTCCAATTTTGCTACCAGGAAGATCACTTTATTACTACCAACATAATTTTATTGAATATTCTTCTTGGACTGGACCATGAAGAGGATTCTTGGTTGTCTAACACTTTTCCTTTTCAGTCTAACAAACTATTCCTATCAGTTGTCTATTTCCTCTTACATTATAGATCTTTCCCACAACTACTAATTCAATAACAGTAATGATAGTAATGAAGCCAGAATTTGTAGAACTCACCTAGTTCCATATTTCTGCAATAACAACTGTAATTTCTTATCTTTACACAGTATTTGTTGTCAGATAATTTCTAATTCTTATCCCCCTAGAGGCAGAAAAAAGATGAAACTACTATTCTATGGTTGCAGAGCAAGCCACAAATAAAACTCCTGTTATCTGAGAGTATGTATTAGAAATGTGAGCTGCATTGTAAGCAAACACCCCAAAGAGACATGTTACCAAAACAAATTTTTGCAAAAACTTAAAGATTTGCTCTTGGAGATTGTTGTGGTCTCAGCAGAGCGTAAAAATTGGATGAAAAGTTGTCCTTGCTGATGTGCAGTCTGTCTCTTTGCTTGGCAAGGTTACAACCCCATTAAACAAAACAAAACAAACTAACCCTCTGGTCTTGCACAACTCTGCCAGGAGGGCTTGCAAGTTTTCTGGACAATTGAGGTTGCTCTGAAATTGTGGGGTTGATCCATCACATGTTGAAATCAACAACACTGAGCCATAGCTCAATATTCAAATCAGCTCTCCATGCAGGAACAGCAGTCTGTAACAAGCCAGGACATTGAGTCACTTCATTCTTGACCTTAACCAAATGGGTTATAACAATATATATTTCATACTGCCCTGCAAAAGCTCATCTGTGCTTGGTATTAGCAAATAATTTCATTCATTCCAAGTACCAGACCTCAGTATTTTTTTTTTTCCTGACTGCATGATAACATTCAGATGTTTTAAAAATATCCTTCTTCCCTACATGTGCCCACCCAAGCGGCAACAGCAGGCTTTCAGCTAAAACCTGACAATGAAATCTGGTTTTGGAGAAAGACCAAACGTGGAAAACTTCAGCATAAACAACAGTTGTTTTGGAAAATTGTGATGTACCAGCCTGGGGTAGGGGAGTTGAAAAGGAACATGTTTTTGTCAGCTCAACAGACCTTATCAAGCTCCTACCTTCTTAATGGACCATGAGTCCCTTAAGCCTCTTATTGTACAGTCCAGACCTCCTCCACTGCAGTTATGTTGGTCTGAGCACCCTTTCACCTGATATCTCAGCCTGCCTTCAAGTGGCTGCAGACATCTCCTTATCCTGCATCTATAATTTTGGTTCTTTGGACTTGACTTTGCCATCTTACCCTACAGATACTGGGGAACAGCAATGGATGAAGAGAAGCAAAGATTAGGTGATGGAGGAAAGTGCTCTGCTCTACATCCATAAGGACAAAATGGGCAGGAATAGGGACTACACTTAGAAAATAGACGAGCTGCCTCTCTGTTGAGAAGTAAGTGTCCTCACTGAAGGCCCTAGAGATGCTTATGTGTCATTAAGAAGATGAAAGGAGCTTTAACACCTGCTTGTTTGTGTACAAACAATGCCCCTTCAAGACCTAGATCATGCTGCATGTAATAAAGTACTAATGGGATGGAAACAAATGCACTGGCAGGGATGAAGTGGGGCCTGAATTACAGAATGGAAAGGAGACAGAAAGCAATACATCTTCTTCCACTCTTTTGTTTTTTTATCATAATTACCAAATTTAAGCTACAGGGTGTAATTAGAAACTGGGAGTTTAAAACAAGCAATGAATGTCTTGCCTGTATCCACAGAAAGTAAGCCAGATGCATGCAAGTGTTGCTGCTGTTTCTACAATATTCAAGTTATCTAAGAGGACTGTTATTTCATTCTGCAGAGGAGACACTGCTATTTCAAGTTAAAACGTATTTCTATTTAAAAACTCATATGTCATTGTAAGACCTTTGAAAAATAGGCCTATATCTACAAAATCAAGAAATACATTGGAAGCACATGGTTTTAGATGCTTCTTTTAACATAAGCACTAGTTATCAGAAAAAAAGACAAAAATAAGCCACCTTTCTTTTTCTTCCATATGGTTATTAATTTCTTTTATTCCAGTTGTTCTCTACAGTATGTAGGCAATGTCCTCACACATGGGAAGACAGAGGCTTCTGTTTTATAAGGAGAAATTCCTTTTGCCAGATAATCAAACTGGAATTTGATGCTTTTTCTACAATGTTTTTAAGGAGCTAGCCTCCATTTATCTGCTTATATTTTCAACTGTTGATACAACAGAAGTTTGGATACACTCTGATGAAGCCCAAGGAAAGGGAAAGAAAATTGCATATTTTTGTTTTTTAAGTCAGGGTGTTATCTAATACTGCTTGCAGCTGGGGAGGGTCCATGTTGCACTTTTTAGTACAACATTCAAAATATCTCTTTCATTATAGGTAATTTCAGTAAAAAATACATGCATTTCAGTTTTGCAAGATTCTGCACTAGGGCTTACTAGTACACTTTCTCCTTGAAGGCTCTGTCCCCACCCCTGCCACAATATCTCTCTGCCAAACCAGCCCAATGTTCTCATATTTTAATTGAGCCTAACTGGATCCATCTGCCGCTTGACTCGGGGGTTACTCTGAACCTTAAATTCCATTCTTATGCCAGATCACTGAGATTTGAGTCCTCTTTTCAGAGAATGCTGTTTTCTCTTTAAATTCTATATGAGGGAAGTTTAAATTTTAGCACAGATGTTTGCACAGCAGTGAGGAGCTGAATGAGACACTTGACACATCTCTGTCAAACATTCTAAAGTCAGAGGTAATGAACATATGGCTGCTGCTACTCTGCCTCATAGCCTGCTTGCTCTTATTCATGATGCTCAAAGGTCACATTTTTACAACTTGCTACACTTTTCTTGAGGCCTGGACCTGAAAGTGTGCTTTGGCTGTCACAGAGACCATTTCTGTCCTTGAGCATCATGATGGGCAACGCTTACAAACACCTGCAAATGGAGATGAGAAATACTTCTGCCAAGTAAGTGTCTAAAATGAACACTAATGTAAGCAGGCATTTCTACTTTCACTGCTGGCAGCCAAAGAGAAGGCAGCTTTTAATAAGTAAGACCTGTGAGTGGCTGAGTATGGGTGTGGGGAACAATGCTCACACAAATTGGAGCATCTGATTACTTTTTCATTGGCAATTGAAGAATCACAGTATCATTTTAACATAACTTGGCCACAGACATAGTTTTAACTGAGTAATAAACACATATCATATTTCTACAAATACTATTATAATATTGCATAGAAGTAACTCCTGCTGATTTAACAGTGCTTGGAAAAAATAATACAGCATTTGTCCCCATGGAACAAAATTCTTCAAGATCCTGGCAATTAGCTGAATGAAGCAACAGAAGCAACAAAAATACTAGAAGTGCTAAATAACTAAACCAAACTCGAGCAGCTTCCCCTGTGCCAAGAACCATAGAAACCTGATTTTGATTTTTGGCAGTTCTGCATTTAACAAAGCTCCTAGTGGTTTATGTTAGTCTAAAAATTAGGATCTCTTTCCATGAGTTCAGTCTTGCCACTCTTCCTAAAATGCAGTTTGAAGCAACAGTTATTCAAAACAAATTGTATATTAACTGAACAAATTACTAGAAGTGTGAAAGGTACTTGGTATGTCCTGCTAAATGATTTGGTCTGGACAAATCTTGGGTTAAGAATCTTGAAGTCACTGTCAAGTGCTGAACTATTCCACTAGAGATCTGTCTTCTGTGTTGTCCAAAAGGCTGAAGGGCAGTAACAAAGCATGACACACCTCTCCAAATATTTAAGCAACAAAGAACAATGGTATGAGACAATACTGCAAGATAGTGTTGCATGCAGGGAGTGTTGCTGGCCTTGAAGTCACCTCTTGAAGTGTGGTAACACCCTAGGGTGTCTCCTGTCATTGCATCATTTAAATATGAACTGGAAAAAAGAAACCTTAGACCTTTAAAGAAACCTATTTTAAGAGAGGAATTATTAGCAGATGGAAGCTGGTGGAGGCAGGACTTTGATTTCTGCAGGTTTAATTCCCACCAGAGTTTCATGTATGTTCAAAATGGTGCCATCTCCTGAAGGAAAGGCAATGCATCAGGGCATTGCTCACTTTGCAGCCATTTCATCTTCCCATGAGCATGCCCCATTTGAAGGGCCATCTGCTGACAGCTCCCTGAAGCAAAGTGGGCTTTGGTGACTGCTCTCCTGCATTGCTTAGTCCTGTGGGTATCCATGGCTCTGATCCACCATGAAGTCTGCACAAGAGCTAGTATTTCAATATCTTCATCTCACTGAGCAAATATTTTCAGGTATCACTCTATCTCAGAAGTTTTCCATGTTTGATTTCAAATGAACCTTTTCTATAACAGTGTTTATATTTGGCAACCAGCTGAATGAAAGGCACGGGTTTCTATGAAGCTATGCTGGGCAGAAATTTGGGCCTATTTGCTTTAAAACATAATGTGCCAGAAAGATGAGACATAGGATGCCAGCTGGCTGTATTTTATCTTGGATTGTTTCAGATAAATAGGGCCTGTTTTCTAGTAAGTTGAAGAATATCCATGGGACCACTGCTTCACGAGAAGTAAAAAGGAAATACTTCCCTTTCAACTGCAGCCATCTTACTGTGTGGAAATCCAAACACTCAGAATGGCACTGTAATCAGGAACACAAGATGCATGAGTTTGAATTATGTCAAATTTGAAATGGATGTGCAGTGGATCCCCTTGATTAAGAGGGTCGTATTTCACCTGCTAGAAACTGAGGATTGTGTTTCCCATTCTTCTGCAAGGACAACTGACCACGCCTTATGTTTGCTGAAATCATTACTGACAACACTCACTCTGCAAGTGGAATATTGCATGTAAACTTCTCATGGGTGCCACTGCTGCACACTTTGAGAAACACACAGCACGAAGGTCCCAGCACAGTCAATATCTCTGTTATTGGACACAGTCATGGACAGGGAATAATGTTTCATCAAACAGCATAAGTACACCTAATAAAAGCAAATGCAGGGGTGTCTGCTTGAGTGTGAGTTTTAAATCAGGCTTTCAAGAATGTGATGAGCTAGACTTGTTTTGCTGACATCACTGGACTTCCAAGAGGTGCAGGTTGGTGTTTCTGTCCAAAGTCAACACCTACAGGACTTGTGGATTTTGCTGTGTCATCTTCAAGCAGCCATGTAGGTCTGACACAGTGCTCCACAGAACCAGAGCTGAACACCACGAGTTTTTCAGGTCAGGATGCTGGCTTAATTTCAAAGACAAAGCTTGATGCTTTTCGGACTTATTGTACACTGATTTTACACAGATGTCAGAGATACTGATATGCAGTGAATGGATACATTAACTTACTTCCCTAAAACTGAAACAAAATTATATAGAGAGTCACTTCATGGTACAAATTGCCTTTTTGAAGTCCTAAACATGTTTAGATTGATGTAATTTTTGTTAGCCTTAAAAAAACCCCAACCCACAAACCAGTAGATCTTCCTTTCAGCAGACTACATGTACATTTACATGAGTGAAAGAAGAAATACATCCTGTATCAGCGTCAGCTGAGGATACAGTCATGCACAGAGATATAATCAAAGCAATAAAATGATACAAGCATGTTTTAACACATTTCTGTTTCACTTCTCATGTTTACTTAACATCAGCTCCACATGTAATGAAAAGGAATTGCCTGGCTTCAGTCTTGGTTAGCTAATGAAGTATGCCAAAGTGATACAAAGTTGTTGGAATGTGTGAAATACAGATATATTATAGAGTATCAATACACCAAATAACCACAACATGAAGACAGGAAGAGATAACTGGGCAGCATTTATACAGCTGAAATGTTACTTTTCATTTGCAAATGTATAGAGAGTTGATAGAAAATAATTTCCCATAATAATTATTTTTATGATTCTTCTATTGTAATTTGAAAATAATTAATAAATAAAAGCTTGCAACATGCAGGTGTCTGTGGACTCTTGTCTATTAGCAATTAACAGATAGAGGCAGAGGCATTTCAATTTTCAGGGAAAGTTCTTGGAGAAAATGGACCTGAATTGTTTAATCATCTTTGGCATGAGAAAAAAAAGATTGTCATGAATTCTAACATTTATTTGCACACATGCAAGCAGTCCTGTATGGTTATTATGTCTATGATGTCATCATGCTTTTAAATTGTAAAAGATATGAATGACTTAGCATATAAAAGAATCCCTAGATGTCATTAGGAAGCTGTGACAGTCATTCCCCCTTTAATTTTCCACAGAAACCACCAACAGCCAAAGTGGTTCTGGAGCAGACAGCTAAGAAAACAGAGTGGCAGTGGGAAAGCCCTGCTTTTGAACTCAGGTGAGATGAAAAGATAATTATACTGGCTGCACTGCTGGGGTTTTTTTCAGCTGCTTGCTTAGCATACAAGTGGTGCAGCTGGAATGCTGCTCGCTGTCACCCCGGTAGGCAGGCAGGTAGCCTGGCTGCAGAAAGCACAAAGCTCCTGCCGTGCCTGCCTGCAGTGAGGTGGCTCCCTGCGAGCTGGGACCTGCACGGTCCGGAGGACACACAGCCTTTGTGCTGGTGCCAAGGGTGGCAACATGGTCCATTTCATGTCAATGTGGGACAGCCCTTGGGCTCCTGGCAGGCTGCCAGGGCAGCCCGCAGCTCTCTTATGAAGATAATACCACTGTGATATTCTACAGGGATCAATTAAAATGCTGAGCCACTTCAATCTTCAAGCATGTGGGATCCCCTAGCTCAGAATTCTTAAGTATGGCAAAGATTTATACAGTTATTGTAGCCACATGCATGGATGCACAAAAGAGCTGGAGCTGGAGTTACTGTCAGTAACTTCTAACTGAAAGTTCTAAAAATGAGAAGCTGAATATAAATACACAGAATTGGATTTTAAATGGACTCTGCAACAGGTCAGTGGGACCATTTCCACTGCTGACAAAAGAGAACAGTTCTGCAAATCAATCTTGCTCACTACAGTTTTCTGCATGCTCTTGTACAATACTGGCAGATTAATAATGTCTTTTTTGCTTTTTCTCCAGGAGAAGCCATAATTTTCTCTAATACCATAGTGGGTTTCTGTGGAAATTAGCATACTACAAAATGAGAATGGCAAATAACTCCATTTCCAAATGCTATGTTCAGCAGCCAGATTTATTAGTGGATTTGGCAGCATTTGCCAACTCCTTTGCACATGAATAACTCTACTCACATTGTTTAAACAAATGAAACTAGGATAAATGAGATTAATTTGCCAATAGCAAATTACATTCTATTTAAAAATAAGAATTAGCCTCTACCAAATCCACATACTTTTGTTTATTTCCCATATAATTTATACACAGAAACATTACAACAGACTATCTGGGATTACAGGTTTCAGTGCACTTAAGTAGCAGAAAATTGGAGGAGTGTTCTGCAACAGGGGTACCTTTCCAGGAGCCTGGAGACAGAAGGAGCTGACACAAGGAAATAAAGCAATCCTGAACCTCTCACAGAGATCATGCCACTCTGAGGAGGGAACTGTGTGTTACAGTCATCTTAGTCAACGTGCCCAGCTCAGACTGAGGGAACATGAGGCTGGATTAACCCACCCTTGCAGATATTGCTACGTATCCAGCTATAAATGGGGACACTGGTTACTCTACCCAGTGGAAGGCAGAGTCTGTTGCAAACATGACATGAAACCTCAACAGATTATATATCTTATTGTTTCCTTTGTCCATCACATATTTAGACAAGTCCCCTGAACTCCATTTTGTTCTCAATTATTGCATTCCTCAATTTGGTATATAAAGTTGATGTAAGTATGGCACTCCAGCTCTCACTGATGAACAGTGAAAATTTTTTTATTAATACAACTTTGTGCTTCAGTGCCACAAACACTCTGAAAAATGTTCCCTATACCCTCCCTAAGCTTGGCATATATCTTCCCTTTTAAGAAATCATGATGTCTCTTCATTTCCCCTTGGCTATTTCTGCTTCTTTCATTGAGCATGTCTTTTCCACTTGCCATATTCCCCTCTAAATCACCTCCATTTATCTACCCCTCTTCCTCACACACCTTTTTTTAGCATACATTCCATTTATCCTACTGGTGTTTTCAGACTTTTGCTGTTTTTTCCCTTCCTTGCTTCTCTGAAGAGTTTTTTTGACTCCTCTTCTGACTGTTTTCTATATGCCAGGTACTCCCTCTCCCAAGGGCAAAGCCTTCAAGATGGAATCTAATGCCAGTGGTGGCAGAGGGAGCACGAAGGATGCCTGTGCTAATTGAATCAAATCACCACAGATGTCTTCTCTCCTTGGTCCTTCACATGGGAAGAGATACTTGGAGCATGAAATAAGAAAAGAACCAAAAGGTCTCCTTACTTGGAGGTGACACCTTGGGTTATGCCACCCTTCCAGCAGAGAGGTCTGTTCACTGTGAAACCAGTTGCAAGACAATTCCATCACAAGCTCTGAACAGGGAGAAGGGAAGCCAGGAACATGACAACTGCCTCCAGTGATTAATCCTTCCACACCTTTCAGGGCTGGCAAGACTTGGGGACAAATGCTGACTTCCCTTGATAAAGCCCACTAACTTGGAGGTGGGCTGAAAACATCTATCTCTTACAAGAAAAACAAACTTTTCATAAAGGTTATCACTCGTCACCGGGAAAATGACATGTTGGCATTTTAAAGACTTTTTCTTAAAAAGTAATAAAAGTAATTAGCAGAAAAGTGAAGTCATTTCTGACATTGCCTGTATGGAAGCCCCCAATAGGAAGTACTGTAAACCATTTCCCAATCTGCTTTTACACAGGCCTAGAACTTAAAAAGAAAATTTAAGTGTTTAAAGCTTAAACCAAATGTTTAATTTTCAACATCCCCATAGAGTCACACTGCAATGTGGAGGTTGCAGTTAAAAGCCCAGATTCCTTCATCTTCCTGACATTGAATCTACACTATAACAAAAACATTTTGAAATTAATGTAGAAATAGTTCTAACTGGAGCATTAACATATTTACTTCAGTCATGTTCATCAGGATCATTTATATCTTACATATGTGATGTGTAAGTATTCACTCTGCCTATACATACACAGTTGGATCTTATATATTATATATAAAAACACTCCCTTACAAAGTATGATTCATTGGTTTAGCAGTTGGTATTTTAGCTTTTCCAGTCTGTTCAAAAGCAGTTTATACATTTAGAAGTATGGTGTATATAATCATTACCACTTTAAGTAGGGCCTCATCCCATCTGTATGAGAAGACACATTACACGTGCTAAGCTGAGCACTGAAACCTACTGAGACAGTTCAAAGCTGTGGAAGAATTGTGAGTCATGCTTTGGCTAACTGTTTTCTGTGCCATTAGAAAGTGGTTTAGTACCTGATTTACAATTACCCACAGTGAAACAGACTTATCAGGGCAAAATGCTATCCTTTATCATGTACAAGAGATGATCTTACAACAGGGTGTGCCTTGGCCCAGGAGCAGGACTCATGATTTCTCATGATTAGAGAGCAGATCCCATGGTCTGTCCTGCCATGATCTGCAGCAAGCTGAATGGTCTCCCTGGATTTTGGTTCCTCAAAAGGAGTGGCAAATCTTACCAACCTAAGCTGTATGTTGAATTTTCTTACCTAAATATAAGATAAACACAGAGATCTGCTGACTGCCAAAAGTGGTGCTATATTCCTTTGACATGAACAACAGGCATCCCCACCTGAGTATCAGCAAACCCA